>NC_056056.1:29470000-30720000 GCF_016772045.2 Ovis aries | reverse complement strand
TGACATATTTCCCTAAGCCTACTCTCTCTGTCCATCCATGTTGTTGCAAATGACAGAATTTCTTTCTTTTTTATAGCTGAGTAATATTCTGTTGTGTATATATGCATCTTCTTTATCCATTTGATGGGCACTTAGCTTGCTTCCATATTTTGGTTATTATAAACAGTGTAGCTATGAACACTGGGGTGCATATATCTTTTTGAATTAGTGTTTCCCTTTTTTTTTGTTTTGGATATACTCAGTAGAGGAACTGCTGGATCATATGGAAAAAAAAAAACAACTGCAAATAATAAATGTTAGTGAGGATGTGGAGAAAAGGGAGGCCTAGTACACTGTTGGTGGGATTGTAAACTGGTGCAGCCACTATGGAAAACAGAAACAGCTTCTGATGTTTCTTAAAGAGTCATTTACCCCCATTCCTAGGCCAGAGAAGAGACTCAGTCTAGATCTGGGATATAATATAAGGAATTCTAGAGTTCTGAGGATGGCCCAGGTTAGTTGACCCAGCAGGAAGTAAGGTGTACTATCTCCCAGGGAAAGTCCAGACTGAGATGATAAAGCCTAGTGGATGGGCACAGAGGCTCAGTATAGGTACACACACACACACACACACACACACACACACACACACACACACACACAATGGTGGAAGATTGAGACCTGTCTGAACGAAAGGGTTTCCCAGGGGAGAAAAATTCTCTCCAGGGAAGGAGGGTTCATAAAAGCAGAATGATGGAGGAGGCTGGGCACTGCCCAGATAAGAGATAAAAGACCATATATAGTTCATTCTTGAATTTAAGGATACCTCACTGACTAAATATGTGAAGAAAGACTCCTTGGAAGTCAAAAAGGGAGGAGGTGTCACCTCATAATATGTGATGCAACTGCCCATAGGCCTCTTCACTATAATCCATCTTGGCTAAGGGATGAGCAAGTACACATGGGAGGTTCCTGAGATATGCCAAACACGGCCTCAGGATTAGGAAAATCAAAATGATTGGCCCAAGGAAACCCGGAAGAAATGCCCCATAAGAGTAATTGAAACTGCTACGAGGGTGCGACTCAGCCGCTCTCTTTCTCTGAGCCTGCCCATGTCTCTATCCAAACATACTATACTCTTTCTCCTCTTGATAAATACTTTCTGTGCACGTGCTCAGTTACTCAGTCATGTCCAGCTCTTTGCAACCGTGTGGACTGTAGCCTGCCAAGCTCCTCTGTCCATGGAATTCTCCAGACAAGAATACTGGAGTGGGTTGCCATGCCCTCCTCCAGTGGATCTTCCCAACCCAGGGATCAAACCTGTGTCTCATTATGTCTCCTGCAGTGGCAGGCAGATTCTTTACCACTAGCACCACTTGGGAAGCCCAGTAAATATTTTACTTATTTTACTAAAAAACAAAACAAAACAATAACAACCAAGGACAATAAGAATCAGAGGAAAACAAAACCCTCAGCTTTATTTTACTGCCCCAAACAGAGGTGTTGCACTGAGCTAGCAGAGCCAGCAATCAAAGAGGCCCTGTCACCTGTCATATCTGCCTGTCCTTCCCAAGGTGCAAGCCAGGACAGCCCACCCTTCTGCATAGCTCATTCCCACATCATCTACACTTTCCAATAAGCTCTTGCTATATTAGATTGCTTCTTGGAAGAGCCAAATATTAAAAATCACTGGTCAGTCAGTTCTTTATTTTGTTATTCACCAAACTGATTTTTTTTTAAGCTCAGAACCAATAAAGCTGTGACAGCGAAGAACAGATATAGATTTCTCGTTCGCACACACTCATATATAATAATAATAATAAAACTTTATTAAACAAGAGACATGTTGTTTCAGGGAATTTTTCTTTTCCCTTCTCTGGTGCCCCAAGGCTAAAATATACAATCTTATTAACTTCCTAAAAGAAATACTCCATTCTCTTGGTGAAAACGCTGAGCATTCATCTTCTTGGACCTGGAAAATGAGACAGGCCATTGGCATGAAGTAGGTGGGCCACAGTTCCATCCAGGGAAATCTAGGCCCCTGAGTCTGATTAGGAGAGGCCCAAGGAATCTGCATGGAGTCCACTAAACCTTCCAGAATAGATCCTCCTGGGTGTCTCAGGCCAGGAAGCAAAGGACAGAGGACCTGAGAGCATGTTACAACAGCAGGGCATGCCACATCTGAGGGGACTGGTTGCTGCTAACTGCTAGTACTCAGTCATGTCCAACTCCCTGCCACCCCATGGACTGTAGCCCACCAGGCTCCGCTGTCCATGGGATTTTTCTAGGCAAGAATATTGGAGTGGGTTGCCATTTCCTTCTCCAGGAGATCTTTCCAACCCAGGGATCGAACCCTGGCCTCTTGCATCTGCTACACTGGCAGGTGGACTCTTTACTACTAGTACCTTCAGGCTCCTGGTCAACTATTCAGGGGACTGAGGCTCAAACAGGGGCTGCCGGTTACCTAGCCACACAGAATAACTGATGGAGCAGGTAACAGAAGCCTGCCCTCCTGTTCCAAGCTCGTTCCTCCTTTGTCTCTCATTCCACAGTCCTGGGATGACCTCTAAGCATCTTCAATTCCTCCATCGCCTATGAAGTGGCTTTACACTCCTCTGGAGGATCAAAGCCTTGTCTTCCCCTCCCGTTTCTGCCCACAGCAAAAGCAGGCTCCACGCCACGGACACAAGCTGGGGGTTCCGTGAGTATCAGCCAAAATCTGTTGAGGAATAAACGACCTCTGCCAGGTGGTGAAGAAGACCAGGACTCAGCAATGACATTCATGGCATTCCACCTGACCATGGATGATGTTCGCTCCAGGGAGCGCTGAGCTGCAGTGAGAATCCCGAAGTGGCCTGAAGCTGGGAGCTGCAGCCCTGTTTTCCCGGGGCCAGAGCCTATCATGGAGGAGAAGACAGGAAGCAGGCTGCCATCGAGGGTGTTTAGAACAGAGAAGTATCGATTCCTCAGGTAAGACTGCCTTTGGACAGCCAGGGGATTACAATTAGTTTGGGAGGAAAGAGGAAGGGATCTAGGACTAACTGAGGGGATGATGACCACTGAGAGACAACCTGAGGATCTCAGGCAGGGCCCGGATGCCGAGGCAGAGCAGTCCTCCCACCTGTGATGCTTAGCTCCGCCTGACTCTGCACACCAGCATCAGGATTTGAGGTGGTGTTCACGAGTGTGTGGCGGTCATAGGCAGGATTGCACCTTTCTGAATGTCATACACTGAAGCTTGAACCTGTATTTGGAGATAAGTCCTTTCAAGAGGTAATTAAGGTTAAATGAGGTCATAAGGATGGGGCTGTAATCTGATTGGACTAGTGTCCTTATGAGAAAGGATAGTGACACCAGAGTTCTCTCTCCACACATGCACCCAGAGAAGAGAGCGCGTGCAGACACAAGACATCATAAGAAAGCCAAGGAGACGAGCATCACGCGGAAGCTGCTGGCACTTGATGTTGGGCTTTTAGCCTCCAGAACTGTAAGAAAATAAATTTCTGTCATTCAGGGCTCCCAGTCTGTGATGTTTTGTTATGACAGTCTGAGCAGAGGAATATAGAGCTGGAAGTCTCAAACCAGGGAAGAGCAGAAAGAGTTTGGGCATTGCCCAAGCAAAGGGGGCTTGGATTCTTGTTGCAAACTCCAGAGGGGCATGTAGCCTCTATCTGTGAGTCTCAGCAGAATGGCACAGCCCTGGGCTCTTCACACACTGATATGGTGTGCTTTATCCTGTTCTGAGGTCCTGAAAACAAGACATTTTCCCGTCATTAGCTGGGGTCTTTCCAGGAAGGTGGTAAAAGGACCGCTGACGGCCTTTGTAGCCATGGGACTCTACCTATAGGAAGGACGCACACAGTGATTCATCACTGAATGTGTTTTAGTGGGATTTTTAAACTGCAAGATTAGAAGTCTTTTACTTCCAGAGAGAGGAGCAAAAATGGGCTAATTATCAATGAGTATTTACCTGTCTCAGATTATATATTCCAGATACTGTTCAGTGAAACCAAATCAGGCGACTGTCAATATACACAATGTTCAGCAGAAATTGTCAAGATATTTTCACTGCAGAGGAGAGAGTTCTAATATGTACAACAGCTGCAAAGCATCAGACAAATTCCCTCGTCCACCCTCCTGCCCACCATTAGCAGAGTTAATTTCCAGGGATCCTCCCAACGTTTCTCTGACTACCACTCAGGCCGTATCAGCAGCCAAGTTCTGGATCCCGGGTCCAGCTTCCACCCTCAGCCCCTCTGTCTGCTGCCTTTTCCTTTAGATCCCATTTGAGATCAAACACCGAATGTTGTCCAAGCAATTACTGTGCACTCAGCTCCACGCTTTGCTGAACGGCGAGATAGCGACTGCAATGACCTCTGCGGTCACTTCCAACTTGAGAGACAGGGTGGAAGGATGTTCTTCCTCAAAACTCTCAGGTCTTGCTCCCTCCAGGAAGCCTCCCTGATTTCAGACAATGGAAGTGTTCGCTAAGCCCTATTAATTCCCTTTCCTCCTGCATGTAAAGATAGACTATATTTTCCTACCTCCCCTTTGTGGCAATGTGGTCCATGTGACAATGAAACGTGGGTGGGAGTGATGTATGTCATTTCCAAACTTGGCTTCTAACGCTTTCACTTTTTGCCTGTCTGCCAGTGGGAGAGGGAGAAAGTGTAAGATGCCAAGGTCCTGGGAGATGGTGGAATCTGCTCTATCTGAAAAGCCTGGATCCCTTAGTGAGTACATGGAGCAGAGCCCCCTCTTCCCGCTACTGCATTAGACAGTGAGAAGAGTAAGAAATAAACTTGTATTGTGGTGAAGTCACTGAGAACTGGAAGTTTTTGTTACAATTGCCTGTCTAGACTAGTACACTGACTCTCAAAGTTGAAACTAATAGTCATTGGATCTCTAATTGAACATGGCCTCAGATAGGAGCTTGTGAACATGTGTAGACAATTTTCTAATACAGTAGAGTTATGCACGCAAAACGTGGCCTGTCTGACTCCAGAGAGTATGCTCCCAATCTGTTTCTTCTTGAACATTCTCTGGCTGGGCTGCAGTGTAAACCATCAGGTGCTGTGCAAGACTGTAAGAGAAAACCTAACTCGTGCTATTCCTAAGCTCGAGAAAAATGATCAAATGTGCATACAGCCATTTTCATTGCACTGTGTAAATCGTGTCCCTCCTTATTTCACCAGCATGTTCCCGTCTCATCCTCTGTCTTCCCTGAAGAAACAAAAGCAGCCTTGAGGCTGGATCTCGGATCATCTCCTGGGTAACCATTGGACTGAAGGCAGCAAACTCAAAGAGAGGAGGCTTTTAGAGATGGCCTCTGTGGCACTTTGCAAACCCTTCTGGGATGCCCAGAGCTCAGCTGAGATGCAGAAATCTGTGATGACAGACTAGGTCTGCAGCCCACAGGCACATGGCAGAGAGGCCAGTAGGGTCTAAGGCTGGGGGCCCAGGACATCTGAGATGCACTTCTTCTATTTAATTGGGACATTCACAGATAGAGAAATTTGTAGATTCTCAATTATCCCTTTGCTCAGCTGCCTCCCTAGTCTGGGCCTTGGCATCACTTGCTTTGGTATAAATCATATTCTATCAGCGTAACTGCAGGGCTTTGGGGATCATTTTGGAATACGACAATGTTAATGCACTGGGTTTTGTTCCAAGCAGTGAGCCACCTCCTGGGATTTGGGGATCTCTCTTTTAAATCCAGATAGCACTAATGAGCTAGTAAGGGCTGCTGACCCCCTTGACTCAGCCTCTCACTCCTGGGGCTGCTCTGAACATTGGAACTAGCCGCATCAGCTCTGTACTGCAGCCGGCCATGGGCCGGATACAGCCACGGCTTTCCATGCAACTGGTTCCATCCGGAGGCATGCAAACAGCAATTTCTTCTTTCTTTCTTTTTCAAATTACCAACTGCACCTTAAAGTCCCTTGCACATGTAGGCTCTGGGTAAACGTTTGTGGTTATTTTGATGTCATGTGCACTGGTGTCCTTTATCACAGGGTTTGGCCAAGAGCTTTCTCTAATCCTATCCCCAGGCAAAACATTATGCTGGGATGCCAAGGAAATGGTCCTTGAAAAATGAGGGAAATGAAGAAAGACACATAGCAACAGGCAGTTGAATATCATTTAACTTTTTAGCCAGGTCTGTCTCTCAGTGCCCCAGATTTACATTTACCCACTCAAGAAGGCCTGATATGAGACTTACTGTGCATGAGGGGTGGTTCTAAGTGGTTTCTAAATGTTTACCTACTTAGCATTTTGTATTACTTTACCATTCTGTACTAGGCTTCCCTAGTGGCTCAGTGGTAAAGAATCCACCTGCAGCAGATGCAGGAGAGGCAGGTTCTATCCCTGGGTTGAGAAGATCCCCTGGAGAAGGAAATGACAACCCACTCCAGTATTCTCGCCTGGGAAATCCCATGGACAGAGGAGCCTGGTGGGCTACAGTCCATGGGGTTGCAAAAAGTTGGATATGACCAGCTGACTGAGCACACGCTCTGTTTTTTATAACTATTTTACCATAAAAAACGTAGGACAACAGAGAGCTCAGGGAACTTGGCTAAAGTCACACAGCTAGTAAGTGGTGACACCAGGATTTGAAGTTGCAAATTCTGGTTCCAGGGACCACATACTTAATCACTGTGCTGTTACTCCTGTGCCCAAAACTAGCCTCAGATGGTTTGTACTCTCTGGAATGCTGTTTTTCCTCTTCTTTACCTTCTAAATCCTAGCTCATCTTTCAAGACTAACTTACAACCTGGTCCCCACAGGAAGCCTTCCTGAATATTCTGCAGCATACTCCAATAACTCAGTGTTTCAGAGCATGGCATTTGGAATTAAACTGTATACACCTGGTTCCAAACCCAGCCCTGCCACTTACTAGCTTTATCACCTTAAGTTAGTTACTTAACTTCCATAAGCTAAGTTTTCTTATCTGTAAAATGGAGATAAATATTTCACCTACCTCACAGGGCTGTTGAGATGATTAATTGAATTATGATATCCAGAATGCTTAGAAGAGTGCTTGACTTATGCTGTATGCTGTTTATACATTTTATTGTTATTATTGCTATTATTAGCATGACTTCAAATTCTCCTCTCCTATTGTTGTTGAGTCAGTTCTTCTTTCTTTGCCTAATCATTATATCCTGCAAGATTGCAGGCTTATCTACTCCTCTTAAAGATTGGTTGTGTGTGTATATATATATATATAATATATAAATAATATTATTAATATAAACACATTATTAATACTTATCAACTAGTAGTAATATGTATTTTAATTCCATGGCATTTCAATTAGTATACTGCAGATAATAAACATCCATTTAATGTGAACAATCAATTAATGACTTGAAGATACCTAGTATTACATCCATGACCACAAAGATTCAAAAATCTCTCTCCTACTGAATTGCTTATAAATATGTCACAGGTCTTCATTGATTTCGGAATGGTGCACCTCAGGGGAAATTGAATGTCATTGTTTAAAGAAAACCATCTCCTAAATAAATGAACAGTTGCATTCATTAACTGGGGTGATTCAGTTAAAATAGGCCACAGACTTTGTGGGATTTAAATATCAATAGTCCATAGAGAAGCATCAGCCTCCAAGAATGTGTGGCTCTTGATGTGATCTTCTTAACCTTTGCTTCCTAGTCTGGTCTTCAGAGAGGCAACCACTTATTTACAATGAAGACTCTGCAGATACACCATGCCAGGTAATGGAGAGACAATTTGAAGACCGATGTCTTATTATCACTTGAGGGACCCAGCAAAGAACCACTTACAAAACCTTCTCTATTATTTGACTATTTAGGTCCTCAGGTTCATTGACTTCAGAATATCTTCAAGGAATCCTCCTCAAGTCAGTGAATCTCCCTGACTTACAAGGAGACAGGAGGCTGCTTCCTGCAGTGGACTGAGGTGGACTGCGGTGGACTAGGTCTCTGCAAGGCAGATGCATGCTGCTCCCACTGGAAATAGGGACCAGAATTCAACTCCAAGCGTATGACTGGCTCAGCACAAGAAGATGAACTCAGTTTAAAGGGGCAGGGTCTTTTGCAAGTCTTCCTGTGGGCTATTATTGTTTTGGGGGGTTAGCCTTTGGAAAGGAGGCAGGGGAAGGGTGATGGATGATGGAACCTACTTTTCTTAGAAAGAACAGAACCGCATCAACCTGCTCTGCTTTCCCAGAGCACTCTGTCTGGAGCACTGGCTCCCGCCCATCTCTGTGATCCTCAGTAGGGCTCCAAAGAGCCATGATAAGGAAGATGAATCACCAGGAAGCAGGTGCGAGGTTAACACTTCAACCCCCTACCCTCCGTTCCTCACTTCTCAAAGTATTTCCTACCTGCTTTCACATAGAACCCTGGATAGCCTGAGGGTTTTTTTCTTTCTTCCATTTCAGGGGCAGGTTTGGGATGAGCTGGTATATCATCTCATACTCTCCTGGGCACCCTGAATAAGCTATCCATGGAAAACATCCTACTAATTGCTTAGCTTTTCTGTTTATTTTTGTATGGCTGTGCTGGGTCTTTGCTGCTGTGCGGGCTTTCTCCAGTTGTGGCAAGCAGGGGCTACTCTTTGTTGTGCCGTGCAGGCTTCTCATTGTGGTGGGTGGGTTCTCTTGTTGCAGATCACAGGCTCTAAGTGAGCAGGCTTAATAATTGTGGCACACAGGCTTAGTTACCCCGCGAGCATGTGGAATCTTCCTAGACCAGGGATCTAACCCATGTCTGCCTGCATTGGCACATGGATTCTTAACCACCTTACTATCAGGGAATACCCATGTTTAGCCTTTTTTTTCACCTTCTGGCTTGGGAGGTATGTAGGAAAGAAGATGAAAGGATAAGGTCAGGAAAGAGGAAGTGGCAAGTGTCCTGGTAGAAAAGCAGTGACCACCCTGTGCTGGTTGTCCTGGGGTTGCTGTGTGTACTTCTGAGTGGCTTTCCCAGTGCTTCTAAAATCACGTTCTCCGTAACTTGTTTAGCGCACGCTTAGTATTGTGAGCCATTGTTGGGAGTATCCTTTTCCATGTTACACCTCAGCACCTTCTCCATAACATTACGCCTTTCTTCACACATTTTATTTGATTAAATGTTTCAAGCACAGTGTAAATCACCACCTCAAATCATCTCTCCATTTGTTTCCCTTGTCTCCATGTCAACCAGCAGACACGGTTGTCATCTGTTTACACTCAGATGATGGGGGTTCAACTGGACACTCTGTCTCTTTTCTCCTTGTTGTTGTTTAGTGGATAAGTCATGTCTGACTCTTTGTGACCCCATGGACTATAGCCCATCAGGCTTCTGTGTCCATGGGATGTCCCAGGCAAGAATACTGGAGTATTGCCATTTCCTTCTCCACACTGCTCCTTCAGTTTGGTTCAGTTCAGTCACTCAGTCATGTCCGACTCTTTGTGACCCCATGAATTGCAGCACGCCAGGCCTCCCTATTCATTACCAACTCCCAGAGTTCACTCAGACTCATGTCCATTGAGTCGGTGATGCCATCCAGCCATCTTATCCTCTGTTATCACCTTCTCCTCCTGCCCCTAATCCCTCCCAGCATCAGGGTCTTTTCCAATGAGTCAACTCTTCGCCTGAGGTGGCCAAAGTATTGGAGTTTCAGCTTCAGCATCAGTCCTTCCAATGAACACCCAGGACTGATCTCCTTTAGGATGGACTGTTTGGATCTCCTTGCAGTCCAAGGGACTCTCAAGAGTCTTCTCCAACACCACAGTTCAAAAGCATCAATTCTTCCATGCTCAGCTTTCTTCACATTCCAACTCTCACATCCATATGTGACCACAGGAAAAACCATAGCCTTGACTAGACAGACCTTTGTGGCAAAGTAATGTCTCTGCTTTTCAATATACTATCTAGGGTGGTCATAACTTTTCTTCCAAGGAGTAAGCGTCTTTTAATTTCATGGCTGCAGTCACCACCTGCAGTGATTTTCAAGCCCAAAAAGATGAAGTCTGACACTGTTTCCACTGTTTCCCCATCTATTTCCCATGAAGTGATGGGACCAGATGCCATGATCTTTGTTTTCTGAATGTTGAGCTTTAAGGCAACTTTTTCACTCTCCTCTTCCACTTTCATCAAGAGGCTTTTTATTTCCTCTTCACTTCCTGCCATAAGGGTGGTGTCATCTGCATATCTGAGGTTATTGACATTTCTCCCTGCAATCTTGATTCCAGCTTGTGCTTCTTCCACCCCAGCGTTTCTCATGATGTACTCTGCATAGAAGTTAAAGAGGCAGGGTGACAATATACAGCCTTGACGTACTCCTTTTCCTATTTGGAACCAGTCTGTTGTTCCATGTCCGTTCTAACTGTTGCTTCCTGACCTGCATACAGATTTCTCAAGAGGCAGATCAAGTGGTCTGGTATTCCCATCTCTTGAAGAATTTTCCACAGTTTATTGTGATCCACACAGTCAAAAGCTTTGGCATAGTCAATAAAGCAGAAATAGATGTTTTTCTGGAACTCTCTTGCTTTTTCGATGATCCAGCGGATGTTGGCAATTTGATCTCTGGCTCCTCTGCCTTTTCTAAAACCAGCTTGAACATCTGGAAGTTCACAGTTCACGTATTGCTGAAGCCTGGCTTGGAGAATTTTGAGCATTACTTTACTAGAGGGTGAGGTCAGTGCAATTGTGTGGTAGTTTGAGCATTTGTTGGCATTGCCTTTCTTTGGGATTGGAATGAAAATGGACCTTTTCCAGTCCTGTGGCCACTGCTGAGTTTTCCAAATTTGCTGGCATATTGAGTGCAGCACTTTCACAGCATCATCTTTTAGGATTTGAAATAGCTCAACTGGAATTCCATCACCTCCACTAGCTTTGTTCATAGTGATGCTTTCTAAGGCCCATGTGACTTCACATTCCAAGATGTCTGGCTCTAGGTGAGTGACCACACCATCGTGATTATCTGGGTCATGCAGCTCTTTTTTGTACAGTTCTTCTGTGTATTCTTGCCACCTCTTCTTAATATCTTCTGCTTCTGTTAGGTCCATACCATTTCTGTCCTTTATCAAGCCCATCTTTGCATGAAATGTTCCCTTGCTATTGTATAGGAGACAGGGATCAAGACCATCCCCATGGAAAAGAAATGCAAAAAAGCAAAATGGCTGTCTGAGGAGGCTTTACAAATAGCTGTGAAAAGAAGAGAAGCGAAAAGCAAAGGAGAAAAGAAAAGATATAAGCATCTGAATGCAGAGTTCCAAAGAAGAGCAAGGAGAGATAAGAAAGCCTTCCTCAGTGATCAATGCAAAGAAATAGAGGAAAACAACAGAATGGGAAAGACTAGGGATCTCTGCTCCTTGGACACCAGTTATTCCATGCTCCACAAGAGGTTTATCTTCTTAAGTCATATGTCTTGATTCAGAAAATTCAAGGGTCCCCCATTGTCCACTAAAAGTTCAGCTTAGCCTGGCTTTTAAGGCTGTCTAGAATCTGGCTCTAATTTTTTTTCTTTTCTGGGAGTCCCTAATATATACTTAATTTTTATCATTCCCCAATTTATACCACACTTGTGGCTCTTTGCATTACTACGTAATAATGCTCTGTTCCTGGGATGCCCAATAACCTCTTCCTTGCCTGTCAGCCATTCAGTTCATTTGGCAAAGAAAGAGTGCATCTTTCTCCTTCAAGGCCTGCTCTCTTCAAGGACCTGGCTTGTTTTAACCTCTTCATATCTGTTAGCTGCTGCTGTGTTTTCAGAAATATGAGTGCCTTCTGCCTATATTACTGGACCATTAACTTGATACCTTATAAAGTATAACATCAGTTTTGTGAGCCCCATCCAGATTTTCACCCTCTTATATCAATTTTTATGGACATAGGGCCCATTTATATCATCCATAAATATTTAAAAAATAACTGGTCTAAATTTCACCTTTGGGTACTAGATGGTTGGGATACAGTCCTATGCAAAAGAAAAATAATGGCCTTTTATTGTCTATATAACTGTGGGGGACATACCTTAAGGTACCAACTCCTGCTGGAATCTTTCCCTCCCTGTAGTGACCCTAAGTGGAAGAAAGGCCCACCCCTCATCATCAGAAGGACAAATCACCCTGCTCCCCCTCACCTTTGCAAACACTGTTTCATACATTTGGAATTCCCTGCTTTTCCTTTTCTCTTGATGTACTCTTTCCCAGCCTTTAATATTAATATCAAATATTATCACCCTGGGAAGCTCTGGTGGCTCAGGAGTAAAGAATCCATCTGCCAATGCAGGAAACATGGGTTTGGTCCCTGGGTCAGGAAGATTCCCTTGAGAAGGAAATGGCAACCCACTCTGGTATTCTTGCCTGGGAAATCCCATGGACAGAGGACCCTGGCAGGCTGTACTCCATGGGGTTGCAAAGAGTTGGACATGACTTAGCAATGAAACAACAATAACAATCATCACTCTATTGACCCCTTGCCAGACCTCACCCGTCCATTGTCACTCTATGCTGTTTAAAATGAGAACACAAGTGTAAAGGTTAGCACAATTGCCCAATACATGTATAACCTTACTGTTGTGTGAATTTCCATCTTTCCACATCTGTGGCCCTGTGGCTTGTCTGGAGGCGGCCTTCCATGCTGCTTTCTCATTGTCAGGGACAGGTGCAAGCTCTGAGCATCTCTCCCTAGCTCTTCCTCCCAGGTGGAGGTATTCTGGCTTTCTCCATTCCTTTGTGTGAGAACCACATTGCCAAGCCAAAGATGGGTGCTTACTCTTTGGTCACCCAGGATAATATATGGCCTTAATGAGATTTTGGCCAATGCCTGTGTCTCCCATGCCTGACACACATGTGTTTAGCCTTTATTCCTCTGAATAAATCATTTTTATCAAACCCTCCCTCCCCCGATATCTCCTGGAATTCTTCAGTTCTTCAGTGTGAGAGGCATAATCTCTCCCACAACATTTGACTCTTACTGATTATCACTACAGGAGAAATGAGGAAACAGATAATAAATATGGAGATATTATGTGCCACGCTCTGCTTAGAAGCTCACTCATGTCCGATTCTTTATGACCCCATGGACTATAGCCCGCCAAGCTCCTCTGTCTATGGGGATTCTCCAGGAAAGATTATCGGAGTGGGTTGTCATTCTCTCCTCCGGGGACCTTCCTAACCCAGGGGGATGGAACCCAGGTCTCCTGCACTGCAGGCAGTTTCTTTACCATCTGAGCCAGGAGGAAAGCCCAGCCAGGTCTGCCATTCCATTCTTTGGCTTCTTAGTATGGTACCTGGCTGAGGGAGGCAGTGTAGCACATTGATTGCTTTGAATCCCAGCTCAGCCCCCTGATAACTGAGGAGGGACTTCGGTAGCCTTTGTGACCTTTGTGTTCTCTTGGTTTTACCATCAGCAAATAGGGGACACTGAGTCTGCTTCTCAGGGTGGTGAGCATCCCACTGGAGGACTGAGATATGTGTGCTCTTAGCCCAGGGCCTGCAGTGTCATTACAGCTCAGCTCAGCTCATTCATTGCATTTAATGTCATGGCTGCTGGTCTTGCAAGAGTTATTAGCAACCGTCGTAGGTACTGGAGCTGGTATAAATTTTTCTTCACAGGAGTGGTACTCCCTGAAATTCTGCTCTTTCCTTAACCATTTTTGAAGGGCAAGAACAATCTGCCTGGAGCTTTATTTGCCTTCTCAGCAAGACTTAATGAGCCAATTCCAGAAAACTCAAGTCAAGGAGAGGGGAAGCAAAGGGAAAACCAGTCTAATGAAAAGATAAATACAAGTTGATTTCCTTAAGAAGTCCTCTAGAAGGATCTCAGATACTCATAGTTGAAGTCAAACAAACCATAGGGGAACAGCAATACAATTTCTTTATTTGACTGAAAATTATTTGGGCAAGATAAACATTGCTAAGGATTGATGTTCTTATCAATCTGAGTGTTTGGGTTCTCTACCTAGGGGCATGATTCCTGACTCCTGTCACCCTCCTTAAAGGCAGAGCAAGAGCCCAGACCTTCCCAGATATCCAAGATGAAATGATAAATTTTTTTGAGTGAATAAATAAATGATTGAGTGAATGCATGCATGCATACATGAAATAAGAAAGACGAGGCCCCTATGGCAGCCAGAACTGTAGATACAGTAATCCCAAATCCAAACCTCCAGCATTTCCTAGGAAGGACAATATATATGTAAATAGAGCCATCACATTGAGAATGTCAGGCCTCAGAGGGTTCATCTGGCACTTACAAAGGCCACTTCACATTTCTCCATGAAATTCCAAAACTTGACAGCTTTCTTAACACAGTGATGGTGAGGAATAAAAGCTTCAAAAATGATGCTATTTGAAAAGTAAACTGTTTACTGTTCCAAGGGATAATTCTGAACTTAACTACTTGGCAGCCATCAAAATGTAACCCAAGGACACAGCAGTGATTTAAAATGCAACTAGATCTTTGGGCATGCAGATAAGGGACCAGCCAACTCCACCCAAGCCTAGCTCAGTAGAACCTTAGCCCTTGCAGGGACAGGAAGGGGGTTCATGAGCTCATCTGGGTACTGCTTGGACTGAATCTTTTTGGTATTGTCTGTGGCTCAGATGGTAAAAAATCCGCCTGCAATGCGGGAGACTTGGGTTCGATTTCTGGGTTGGGAAGATCCCCTGGAGAAGGGAAAGGCTACCCACTCCAGTATTCTGGCCTGGAGAATTCCATGGACTGTATAGTCCATGGAGTCACCAAGAGTTGGATAAGAATGAGCCAATTTCACTTTCATCTTTTTTTAATTGGATGATAATTGCTTTACAATGTTGTGTTGGTTTCTGCCATACAACGATGTGAATCAGCTATAAGTGTGTGTATGTATACACACACACACACACACACACACACACACACACACACACACACCTGACCTTTTGAGCTCCTTCCCACCCCTCCCCCATTCCAGCCCTCCAGGCTGAGTGCCCTTTGCTACAGAGCAGCTTTCCACTAGCTATCTGTTTTGCACGTGATAGTGTCTATATGTCAGCGCTACCGTCTCATTTCTTCCCATCCTTTCTTTCCCCTGCTGTGTCCACAAGTCCATTCCCCATATCTGTGTCTCTACTCCTGCCTGTTTTACAGAGTAAAGAAAGTCAAAGAGGAAAAAGATGTATGTCAATGCATATATATGGAATATAGAAGAATGGAAAAATAGCACGAATGGGCTGGTCTTTACCTAAATTTGCAGGTTGAGACTCCACCTCCACTCCTGTCTCCCAGGGATATAAAGGAAGCACTACAAATGAAAACCCTGATACAGTTTTATGAAGGAAGTGTGCACTAAGTGAAATCTCAGTTAATAAGCAAATCAGATGTTCTTTAAGAAGTAATACGTGACTTCCAGGAGTAAAAGGTTGTGTGTGAACCACACTGTCCTTTGTGCCCACTGTGTGTCCTCATCTTGAGTATTAACTACATCTAGATCTTGAAATGTGCATATGTGCCCCCATGAACACACTGACACTCTGGAGCTCTACGCCTTCAAAGCATATTCGGTTCAATAAACCTTGCATATTCCTGTTTAATTTCATAAGATGGAGACCACTAGTCAAGAATCTTTGATATACAGTGGTCAGCACAATCCTCACAGGCCTATTAGCCCCTTCTTAGCTGTGGGCATCTGGTGCCCCAGGGCCTGGCAGTGTGAACTGGGGTTGGTGCCAGGGCCTGTGGAGCCAGTGCTGTTCGCAGTTTCCAAGATATGAGCTGGCAGACGTAGCCTGGTGTGGGGGTAGGACTAGATGACCTCTAAATTCCCTTCTAATCTTAAGTCCCTGCCACAGCCTTAGAAGCCATGACACTAATATTCTGCAATATTAAACTCTCATCCCTAGCCATAATTCTAAAGCCTATTTGTAGGTCTCTTCTACTTTATTTTTAGAAGACCAGTCCAAAATAGATGGTATACAGATAGAAATGTGATCCATCAGTTTTGTTCTTTTTCATTTAATTGCACCAGAGTATTAATGTAATTATGTGAAAGCACATGATCAGATATAAAGCTCTTCATACACAAAAAGTCATACATATTTCTTGACTTCAGCCAAAACACTCAGAGGCTCCAGGCAGGAATAAGCCAAGCTTCATTTTTCAAGGAATATTGAAGCCAATAAAGCAAACCAAGGAACCTGCCTATGGATTTAAAATCTGGGACACAATTCAGTTCAATTCAAGAAGTGTATATTGAGTATGTACTAAGTGTTGGGCATTGTGCCAGCTTTCTCTTTCATACAAAAGGGGCTTGTTTGCTTTTAGGGGTTGATATGACACAGATGGTTTTCGTAGAGGTGGTGAGAGGTAGATCAGAGCAAGAGCACAAATAAGCAGTTTTGCATTTAATAATCACAGTTATGAAAGCAACACAAAAGCTACCATTTACTGAGGGGTGATCATATGCCAGGGCTTATGCCACACCAAACATTATATGTGTAGATGAATGTTTGTATATATATATATATATATATATATATATGTATATATATATGTAATTCCCAATCTTTACAACTTAACAAAGGTAGCTATTCTTTCTTCCTATTTTATGTATCAGAAAACCAAGTCACAGACAGGTGAAATCACTTGACCAAAGTCACTCAGCTCTTAAGGGCTGAGCCAGATTTTGAAAATATAATGGTCTGACTTCAAAGCCAGCAGGCAGTACATTGCACCTACATTAGTCTACATTTTACCACCTGCCATAATGGCCATTAGTACTAGGCAGAAGGGAGGAGTGAGGGGCCTGTGGCACTCGGTAAGAGTGCTCAGCCCCTCCCTGCAGGCCTCCCGACACCACCTAAGCTAGGTACCTCTAATTATTAGTTCTGTATACAGGCCAGATGGGTGATCCAGACAAGAGGCATAGAAACAGCTTTTGAAGCTGGCTTTGAGCTATGTTCACTACTCCAAGTAGTCTATTTAGGTCAAGTATTTCCCAGCTACCTTCCTATAGCCTTTCTTTCTTCTAAGTCCATTTGACTACAGATGCCACCTATCTGACCTCCAGTCCATCAGCAGCTCTGACTGTGGCCCGTCTACCCTGCACCCTGGTTCCCGGTCAGAGGGCAAAGCTTGCCTGGAAGTGAGATTTTGAAATGGCACTTGGTTTGGTTCAGCTCTCTAGTCCTTCTCCTCTCGTTGGAACCGCCCAAGGGGAAGCTCATATGAAAACAGCAGGTTTCTCCCCATCAGGAAAGATACATCCTTGCCCCCTGTGATGGGCTTGGCTGGTCTGGCAGCCATAGGCAAGCTGTGTTTTATTTGTGAACATCCTTCTTGTTTCAGCAGATAATGGACTCTAGTTAGGAAACAACACAGTAAACACAACATAAACACTGAGATGTTCAGCTGGAATGAGTCTGCATATAAATAAGAGTGCTGGGAGCCAGGGAGGTAATAAGTCAGGAACACAATGGAGAACGGTTATTAAAAGAAGAGCTTGTAAAAATCTGCGACAAGGCTGAAAGCTTGGAGCATTTCTTGATTACAGAAGGACCAAAGGTGGCAGCCTATCTCGTCTGTGCTCTCACTAACTGAGTTCCTGGACATCTTACTGAAAATCCTGCTATTACTCACTTTGTTCAATTGTAAAGTTGTGATTTTATACACTTAAAAAAGTTCTAGGGCTGTTGTGAAGATGTATGCATGAAAGCATTATGAAAAAATTTACTATTGCTGTACAAATGGAAGGTTATATGATTCTTAATTTTGGAAAGTGGCTGAAATCACTGTTTTATACATCTAAGCCTTCTTACTGGTTTATTATCAAACAAAGCTATCTTTTGTAACAGAAATCTCCCAGGGACCTATGAGGCATAAGACGAATCAAAGGTATTTTCTTCTGTGTTATAGTCAAAACAGAAAGATTCTTTTTGTCATTTTATATTAGTCAGCATATTGTTGGCTATGATGCAATAACAAAGAAACCCAGCAATCCCACTGGCTTCATAACAGTAGCAGAAAAGAGGATGTTCATATCATTCTGAGGCAAGGCCTATTGTGTTTTGGGCTTTCCTCCTGTGTCTGTATTCCACACAGTGAGTTCTGAGTCCTGGGGGGCTTCTGAGACTTCTCGCATTGCCATAGTAGGGGAAGAAAGGGCTGGATCCCATGATGAGATGTTTTTAATAGTGAGACCACCAAAAGGTTTATCACTTCTGCTCTTTTCCATTGTTCAGAACCCGTTTCATGGCCTTTATCCAATGGCAAGGGAGGCTGTGACCTGTGGAGGAGTCCATAGACATCTTGGTGAGTCTGTGTCTGTCTCTCCTTTCATAAAGTTAGTAGCAGCTAATGAATACACAGGGGATCCTTGTAGTCAGGCAAGAGAGTAGACTGCTGCGATGCTGCTCCAGTGCCCTCTAAGCCTGTGGCCAGGATTATGGACTTGCATAGCTGGGGGCAGGACGAGATTCCCCAAGGACCTTACCAACCAGCTGTAGACCTGTGTGGGTCCACTGTGATTTTAATTCTGAAAAGTGATGTATCGGCTCCCTATTTATTCTGGGTAACACTTAAGTAATTTAACCATATTTCCAGGCTAATTGCTGCCATACTATCTCAGTAGCTATGATAGAGTTGGGACAGCATTACCTTTTAGCCTTCTAATGCTGAGGCTAATAGCTTTGGTCAGGCATTTTGCTATTGATTAAAATAGCACTTTATTAAAATCCTTGAATCACTGTGTGAATAGAAAAACTTGTTAAATGCAATCATGTATATCTTATAACCTAACATCTGGCATTTTCAGAGTTTGAATTCATCATCAATTACTGACATTAGTTACTACCTTCATCCTTTCTCAATTTTAAAGTGATTCAGGGACTTCCCTGGTGATCCAGTGGCTTGGACTCTGCGCTCCCAGTGCAAGGGGCCCGGGTTGGTTCCCTCATTAGGGAACTGGATCCTATATTGCTGCAACTATAGATTCCTTTACCTATCCTACCCATCACAATGAAAATGCAAAGACCTGGCACAGCCAAATAAATAAATATAAAAACTAGAGTAATTCAATGGTAACTTTTAGAGTTCCAGAAGATATCCCAGCATGGAGATTGTTGAGATTTTTGTTGTTGTTGTTCAGTTGCTAAGTTGTGTCCAACTCTTCTCAATCCCAAGCACTGCAGCACATCAGGCTCCCCTGTCCTTTACTATCTCCTGGAGTGAGCACAGATTCATGTCCATTGAGTTGGTGATGCTTTCTAACATTTAAGTTAATTAAACAAGGAGATCATTAGACCAATATTGCTCTAAAGTCATGGTGACGTATGTAAGCAAACCCAAATCTAACCTTAGGTCAGCATGACTTCAAGGTTGCAAAAGTGAACCCGAAGGGCAACCAATTGCAAACATCCAACTAGAATTTAAACTCAAGCCAATCAATGATTTCTCTACTTTGCTTCCGCCTTTACTTCATAAAAATCTATGCTTTAGCTGGAGAACTTCTGGTTTGGCATTACTTGACTGAAACCAACTTTTGCTCAAAAACATTTTAATATGCCTTGTTTTATACTTTAACAGATTCCAAGGTTATATTTTGTGACTTTGAGGCTTTAGTAGAATGGGAATCTATAGGAAGCAATTGTTACCTTAAAACAGCACTCTGTGTTTAACTTAATTTTAAGTATCTCTTCCAGATGGACAGCCAACTGTTTTCATCAGTGTTTGGAACTTCCCAGCAGTTAAATGCTGGTGTGTAAAGGTTACCTTTTCATTTTATCTTCAACAATGCAGTCTGTTCTTAGACTGAGTCCATTCTCTCTGTTTGTGAGCCTGATGATTTGAATTCACCAATCCTAAACTCCATCTGTTTGTTGCCTGAAAACAGTTGAACAGATTTCAATAAATTTAGAAATTGTAAATAAATAGTTGAATAAGCCTGAAAGATGGGTAAGATTTAAACATTGAGGATAGTCAGCCATGACATTTATGACTTTGAGATGTCTCCTCATCCACACATCAGATAAGAATTTCCTACTTTCCCACACTCCAAGTGATGACATCATTTCCTTCCATGCTTTGCAGAATAAATTCAGACTACATTTTAACTGCCATATTTGTCCCCTCTGATTTCCCTAGGTTTCTGAAATTAGTCATCTGTACATTCCTTTTGCATTTCCATAAATTTTCCTATAGAAGAAACAAACAAGAGAAAAATGATAACACAATATATAAAACATTTACATATTATCTTATTCCTAAGGAATTTGAATATATTCTAACTGTGGAAATTTTGGTGCCTTAAAGGCTATTGAAGCCCCAGGAATTCTGGGGAACACATGCTGATAAAAAATAAAAAGGAATACATGACAAAAACTTCATGTAACAAGAGCTACCTTTTTTTCCCTAGCCATTATTTACTGAAAGTATATTATATTTCAAGCCTTGCTAAGCATTTTCCATATGGTATTCTATTAATATTTACAAAGAATTTGTGAGTTATATTTTCTGTCCTCATTTAACAGATAAGGAAAGCAAGTCTGAAAAAGGTTAAGTACCTTGCCAAAATCACAATGCTGGTAAGTAGGAAAGCTGGGTCTCAAACACAAGCCTCTCTATTCTCATCTTTTGATTTCTTCTGTTTGTTTTTTATTGAAGGGGTTGGGTGGTGCCAGTGAAAAAACTTCTTCAAGTTCTTTGTTGCTTCCAGAAAGTCTGTGTTGATTAGGTAAAAGAATATGCTCAAGCTTTTGTTTCATAGATGTCTTTGATATTTCGATTTCAGATGATTCTTTTAAAGGGATGGCTAGCGCACACATACTAACTTGGTTCTATACACACAGTACTCAGAGATGGATACACGCATCTGAACATGATTAGAATCCTTTTATCTCTGTATTTCTACCATGAAATAGAAATTTAAAATGCGTTTCAGGTCCTGTTTGTTTTTGTATTGTCAAACCTTCTAGACCTTTCACTGATTTACCTTCCTAAAAAATTAAATAAACTTTATTGATATGTAGTTGACATACATTTAAATGAACCCATTATAACTGTACAATTCATTGAGTTTGGGTTAATATGCATACCCATGTAACCACAAAAACAGTTGTTGTTGTTCAGTTGCTCAGTTGTGTCTAACTCTCTGCAACCCCATGGACTGTAGCACACCAGGCTTCCCTGTCCATCACCAGCTCTTAGAGCTTGCTCAAGCTCATGTCCATCGAGTCGGTGATGCCATCCAACCATCTCATCCTCTGCTGTCCCCATCTCCTATTGCCTTCAGTCTTTCCCAGCATCAGGGTCTTTTCCAATGAGTCAGTTCTTCACATCAGGTGTCCAAAGTGTTGGAGTTTCAGCTTCAGCATCAGTCCTTCCAATGAATATTCAGGACTGATTTCCTTTAAGATTGACTGGTTGGACCTCCATGCAGTCCAAGGGACTCAAGAATTTTATCCAACACCACAGTTCAAAAGCATCAGTTCTTCGGTGCTCAGCCTTCTTCATGGTCCAACTCTCACATCCATACATGACTAATGGAAAAACCATAGTCTGGACTATACATACCTTTGTCAGCAAAGTAATGTCTCTGCCTTTTATGTGCTGTCTAGGTTTGTCATAGCTTTTCTTCCAAGGAGCAAGTGTCTTTTCATTTTATGGCTGCAGTCACCATCTGCAGTGATTTTGGAGCCCCCCGAAATAATGTCTCTCACTGTTTTCATTGTTTCCCCATCTATTTGCCATGAAGCATTGGGACTAGATGACATGATCTTCGTTTTTGAATGTTGAGTTTTAAGCCAGCTTTTTCACGCTCTTCTTTCACCTTCTTCAAGAAGCTCTTTAGTTCTTCTTGGTTTCAGCCATAAGGGTGGTGTTATCTGCATATCTGAGGTTATTGATATTTCTTCAGGCAATCTTGATTCCAGCTTGTGCTTCATCCAACCCAGCATTTCACATGATGTGCTCTGCATATAAGTTACATAAACAGGGTAACAATATACAGCTTTTACATACTCCTTTCCCAATCTGGAACAAAGATAGAAATTTCCATCATTCTGGAAAGTTCCTTCCAATCTGTATATAGTCCATCCCTATAATTGCATATTTAGCTCACGACAAGTCATCTTCTTTATGTGACTGTAGAGTAGATTTGCATGTTAAGAAATTTATATAATGGAATCATAATATACTCTTTGTGCTCCTTTTTTTTCTTCTCAGAATAATATTTTTGAGACTCTACCTTTTAAAAATTGAAGTATAGTTGATTTTCAATATTATATTAGTTTCAGATGTGCAGCATAGTGATTCAATATTTTTGCATGTTTTATGCCATTATAAGTTATTACAAGAAAATGGCTATAATTCCCCATGCTATACAGTAAACTCCTGTTGCTTATCTATTATATACATGGTAGTTTGTATTATATCTTTTAATTCCATAATCCTAATTTATCCCTTCCCCTTTCTCTCGCCCCTTTGGTAATGACAGGTTTGTTGTCTATATCTTTGCCTGCTTCTGTTTTGCATACATTCATTTGTATTTGTATTTTTTTTAGATTCCACATATAAGTGATAGCATACAGTATTTGTCCCTGTCTGATTTATTTCATTAAGCAGAATATTCTCTAGGTCCTTCTATATTGCTATAATTGGCAGCATTCTATTCTTTTTATGGCTGAGTAACATTCCTATCTATCTATCTAATATATATATATATAAGATATATATATATAAAATATCTTCTTTATCCATCCATCAAGACACACCTTTTTTGATGCATGTGTCCATCATACATGGTTCTTTTTATAGGAGGGTGGTATATATTGTATACACACAAACACAATTTATCTATTCTCCTGTTGGTAGATATTGAGGTGGATTTTCTTCTGGGGCTATTATGAATATTTTGAATATATATTTTTGTAATAGGTGCTTTTATTTCTCTGGAGTAAATATTTCAAAATAGGATTGCTGGTTAATATGATAAAGGTATGTCTAACTTATAGGAAACTTATCAACTATTTGCCAAAGGGCATATTCTTACCAGCATCTCTCATACACTCCTGTGTGGAGCTCCAGTTTCTCACTAATCTGACCAACTTTTAGTATTGCCAGTTTTTTAAAATATTGGCCATCCCAGTGCATGCAATCATTTTTATTTGCATTTCCTGATGATATTTATTGAAGCATATTTTCAGGAGCTTATATAACTTTTTTGATGTTTCATTTTAAATATTTTATCCATTTGGAAAACTGGACTGTGTCTTAGCATGTGTGCTAAGGCTTCCCTGGTGGCTCAGATGGTAAAAAACACTGCCTGCGATGCAGGAGACCCAAGTTTGATCCCTGGGTCAGGAAGAGCCCCTGGAGAAGGGAGTGGCAATCCACTCCAGTATTCTTGCCTGGATAATTCCATGGACAGAGGAGCCTGGCGGGCTGTAGTCCATAGGCTCACAGTGAGTCGGACACGACTGGGTGACTAGCTTTCACTTTCACTTTTCCTGTGAGCTAAGTTGCTTCAGCCATGTCCGACTGAGTCCTCATGGTCTGTAGTCCACCAGGCTCCTCTGTCCAAGGGATTCTCCAAGCAAGAATACTGGAGTGGGTTTCCTTGACCCCCTCCAGGGTTGTATCTTCATGTCGTTGAGTTGTAGGAGTTACAGTATACATTCTACATGCAAGTCATTTTTCAGATGTATGTATTGCAAATATATTATTGTAGACTATCATCCTGACAGGCTACAGTCCATGGCGCCACAAAGAGCTGGACATGACTGAGTGAGCCCACATGCAGTGATGGGTACCGCAATGTGTCTGTCGTCTGCTATTTTTGCTTCTCTCCAGTACTGAACAGGGTGCTTCTGACCATATCACATGTCTGTAATGCCTCCAAACCGTTCGAAGGGCTTTCATATCCATTGTCTTAATATGTCTCCAAATCAATCTGTGAGTGGTGCAGGGCAGGTCATTTTAACCTTGATAGATCTTGTGAGGCCAAACACAGATCAAGAGAAAGAGAACAGAAAGATACAGTTTTGTTGTTCCCACAGTTCCCCGGGGAAAATGCAGCATGCCATGCCGGGCCACTAGGGGAAGCATCAGGGTTGATAATGAAGCAAAGGGAACACTGTGGGTAAGCACCTTCATTGGGGTTTCCCCAGGAAGGAAAGAGCAAGGCAGGGCCAACAGATGCAGAATTGGCTAACTTGGATAATCTTAGTAGACTCTGCGCCATAAGGGCTGTCAAGAATTCTGTTACTTGGCCCTAGGATGATTAAGATGGGTTTATAGAGGCCTGAAGTATGAGGATTTGATAAGGGAGGTAGCTGGCAGTGTAGACTTACTTGGCTACTCAAGAAGGGGAACTGGCTGGCCTCTAGTCAGGTGCTCAAAATTGGGTCAAGAAAGTGCTTAAAAGCTAATTTACAGAGGTATTATTTATCGTCCCCATTTTACTTTAGGAAACTGGGTCACATTAGGGTTAGATCATTTACCCAAGCTCATCTAATTATTTCCTAGAGGGCCCCTAGGGTTAGAACACAAAAATCTGATTTGCTGATGGATATGCTCCCAGTTCCTTACCTTACATATAAGGGAGCTTTAATAAATTCTTCCGTGAATCATACTACCCAATATGAAGCCTGAGTTCCCCACTCTGTGGCCTCATTTAGGCATGTGGCCCTTCCTCTTGTCATACAAGACCATGATGTGTTGGTGTGATAAAGAGGGCACTGGACTCAAGAAGTGCCTTCTTATTCCAGTTTTCAATGAAAGCAGTCTTTCCATTTGCCTTCGTCACAGGGATTATGGACATGTAGTATGGCTCGAAGAGGAAGCAATAAGAAAAAGATAGCAGATATGAAGGTCAGGGGGGCAACTTTCCAGAGAATGACAATAATTATTGAATTAAGCTTTTCCAAACTAGATTTCCATAGCACAAGGGTTAGCCTAAAACTTCAATGCCATTGTTTCATAGGCTGCATGCATAGAACCATCACATTTAATGATTCTCTGACAGACTCTAGAACTAAATGGTGTTTCTCCCAGCCCCATTTTCCAAGCAGTGCTGTTCAGTGCAAGCATGCTGACTGCTGAATCCAGCTTTCTGGGAAACGGCAAATTACCAGAAGTTGGCATGCAGTGATATTTAGACCATATGAATACCAAGACCTATTTGCAAATGCTATAGAAAACCTAAATTGAGTTAATTTCAATTTCTTGAGTTGAAACACTGAATTAAAAAACAATTTAAATGTCTCCCTCTTTTAGAAAAAATCAATGCTTTAAAATTAATTTCATTTTTTAAATGTACTGTTAACTCAATAAAGCCTTTTGGGCTTTTTAAGCTAATTGTCTTTGAACTCATTTTAAATTCAAAGTCTTTATAATTTTGATAATATTTTAAATGCTATCCTTGTTGTAGCAGTTCATACTATACTATATAGAAGGATACAGAAAAAAACTAATGAGGCCCTTGTGTAAGAATGATACACATTTTTTTTCCTGGGAAAATTTATTTGTGAAAGAACAAACATATTACTAATTTAACAGGGGGCTATTCATTAATGATACACTTATTTTTTAACCTTCTGTATTACTTTAGTAGGACAGTAGGAGTTATCCCATTTTGTTTAATGAAATCATATATGTGTATGTGTCTATAGGTATATATGTACAAAGTAAAAATTTCTAAATTCATAGAAAAAAATCCAAAGACTCTACATTAGAATGTTCTCTAGGGAATAGACAACATGAGTATTTTGCTGTAATTTTTGTACTTTTATTATCTTAACTTGATTATTGCTAGCAAGTTGTTGAAATTTTTATAACTGACAGAACAAGCAATCTAAAATATATTTTAAGCTCCAAATCAAACAAGCTCTGAATATGGTCAGTTCATTTTGGTCACGTGGGAATAACATTTAAGGCTCTTCTTAACAGTTTGGTCATATATTATGAGCAATTTTCCTTGCCATGTGTCTTCCACAGCAACAATATTTTAAATAGTTTTATAATATCCCGCTTTATATAACCAGTCACTGTCAAGTTTCAGATTCATTGGGAATAATACAAACATGAGGTTGAAAAGTAAATGGATTCTCTTCTCACTTTCTGCTTCTCTAAATGAACACATTTTTAAAAAGTTTAATGGTACATTTTTCTAGACATTTTAGTGTTTACATACATATTCGAATGGTACGAGAGAGTATCCAATCAGTTCAGTTCAGTTACTTAGTTGTGTCCAACTCTTTGCAACCCCATGGACTGCAGCACGCCAGGCTTCCCTGTCCTTTACCAACTCCCGGAGCCTACTCAAACTTATGTCCATTGAGTCGGTGATGCCATCCAACCATCTCATCCTCTGTCGTCCCCTTCTCCTCCCACCTTCAATCTTTCCCAGCATCAGGGTCTTTTCCAGTAAGTCAATTCTTCTCATCAAATGGACAAAATATTGAAGTTTCAGATTCAGCATCAGTCCTTCCAATGAATATTCAGGACTGGTTTCCTTTAGGATTGACCAGTTGGCTCTCCTTGCAGTCCAAGGGACTCTCAAGAGTCTCCTCTAACAAACACCACAGTTTAAAAGCATCAATTCTTTGGCGCTCAGCTTTCTTTATAGTCCAACTCTCACATCCATACATGACTATTGGAAAAACCATAGCTTTGACTAGACAAACCTTTGTTGGCAAAGTAATGTGTCTGCTTCTTAATATGCTATCTAGTTTGGTCATAGCTTTTCTTCCAAGGAGCAAGCATCTTTTAATTTCATGGCTGCAGTCAACAACTACAGTGATTTTGGAGCCCCCCCAAATTAAAGTCTCTCCCTGTTTCCATTGTTCCCCATCTATTTGCCATGACGTGATGGGACTGGATGCCATGATCTTAATTTTCTGAATGTTGAGTTTATTTATTTATTTTTTTTTGAAAAAAAATTTATTGCGCAATCATTGAGCCATAATCTTGTAAGTTTGAAGTGTACACAAGCTGACCTGATACTTCTTTTGAATGTTGAGTTTAAAGCCAACTTTTTTACTCTCCTCCTTCACTTTCATCAAGAAGCTCTTTAGTTCTTCTTCACTTTCTGCAAAGTATCCAATGGAATATCCAATGGAAAGAAACAGTTCTTTCCCTGTCCCACACCTTCTTTTAACTCTTTCATTTTTTAATACTTCTCATAGTATTAATAATTTAGGTATGATTTATCAACTTAAAATACCATTTGTTGATTTGCTTAGTGTATGATATATTTCTGTCACACAACTTCCTTTTCCCTTCAATCTTCAATTATCTTATTTTAGTTTTGTCTATTGGTTTATTTTCTTTTGAAACTATATTAAATATCTGTTTCTTTTTTTAAAAAAATTGTTTATTTTAACTGGTGGCTAATTACGTTATAATACTATGGTGGTTTTTGCCATACATTGACATGAATCAGCCACGGGTATACATGTGTCCCCCATCCCAAATCCCCCTCTCACCTCCCTCCCCATCCCATCCATCTGGGTTGTCCCAGTACACTGGCTTTGAGTGCCCTGTTTCATGCATTGAACCTGTACTGGCCATCTATTTCACATATGGTAATATACATGTTTCAATGCTGTTTTCTCAAATTATCCCACCCTTGCCTTCTCCCACAGAGTCCACAACTGTGTTCTTTATATCTGTGTCTCTTTTGCTGTCTCACATATAGGGTTGTCATTACCATAAATATCTGCTTCTTGACCCATCTACATACAATTACATTGCTTTGCACCTTGAGGGCTAGGGGTGACCAAGGGTTAGGAACCTAGGTTCCATATGTTTTGCATGGTATTTGCACACATGGACCAGGATTCTCACTCATTCCATGACTCAACTCTTCCTTTTAGAGCAGCCATAGACCCTAGTGTCACTGAAAGCAGACTCTGCGTTCTAACTGGTAGAAAACCCACAGAAAAGGAAAAGCAGAAGAAATGTGTAAGCCAGGGCTCCTGGATTGTCTCCTTCCACTGTCTTGAATTCATTTAGAACCCAGATTTGCATGTACAGGCACAAGGCCCATGGAGGCTTTAAGATGGTGAATAAATAAAGTATTTATCCTTTTCTTTAGATGTGCTCAAGAGCAAGACAGAGGATGAGGTCAGAAGATCTGTCATCAGATGCACTTCAATATTTCCCCAATTAATAACTGTCTTCCAAAGGGTAAGGTCACCAAGCAAAGGGCTGGGACTTGCTGGAAGTAGTTTTTCAGAGAAGCATTATTTCAATGGCTTGATCTGTCAGCCTGGGATCATGCAGAGGTTGACAGATTTTATTCAGACAGAATGATTTTCCTATACTCCTACTAGTTCTGGGCAGAAAGGCAGGAGGATTTGGGGGAAACAGCAACTGTTGTGATGGAGAAGCTGCTGTCCTCTTCACCCTTACAGAAGTAATCCTCATATCTGCACAGCCCTTCTCGAATCATCCTCAAATCCATCTTCAGGTCGATGACATAGGAAGTTCACATTAGTCAGACCTAACCCACCTATTGCAGGAAGGGGGCCCCCTTCCAGGACCCAAGAGTGGGCTCTTGTCTAACACTCAGAAATGAATTGTCTGAGGAGACACAGAAGCTGACAAAACAAGAGATTTACTTGCAAAGGGTGCCTGAGCAGAGACCGGTAAGGTAAGGGAACCCAGGAGAACCACTCTGCCACGTGACTCACAGTCTCGGGTTTTGTGATGATAAGATTAGTTTCCAGGTTGTCTTTGGCCAATCACTCTGACACAGAGTCCTTCCTGGTGGCATACACATTGCTCAGCCAAGATGGATGCCAGCAAGAAGGATTCTGAGAGGTGGTTGGACATGTGGTGTCTCCTTTTTACCTTTCCCAAACTCTTCTGTTAGGTGGTGGCTTATTAGTTCCATGTTCCTTACCAGGACCTCCTGTTGTAAAACAGCTCATGCAAGTGGTTACTATGGTGCCTGGCCAGGGCGGGCGGTTTCAGTCAGTGTGCTTCCCCTAACTCACCGACTCTTCAGCTTCACTGAACACTGCCTTTTTATCAGCAAGGCTTTCTCCCACCTTGTCTTTACCATATTCCACTTCCGCCTCCTTCTTATAAGACTGTAGCTAGTTCTCACTTTTGGCTCCACTTCTGCTTTTCCGCAAAATCCTTGATTTTTGTGATTATATTTCCTCTCTCTAACAGTTGTTTTACCATCTAATTGCCTGTCTCTTCTTTTTTTGAAATGACTCATCTTTATCCAGTCTTTGTAAGGCATTCTACTTGGTATACATTAAAAAAAAAACAAAACCTTCTCTTTTCATGTTTGTCTTCCATTGGTTTATGTGACGTTTAATTAAACTACATCATTACAAGAGCTTACATTCAGGCATGAATAGTTGGGACACAATCACAGCTGATGTGGCTGCACATCCCACTCGATTGTTGGAAGTGACAGTGTTAATATATATCAGAAATTAGCCAACTAGCTGAGAGCTTCAGCATGCTGTGTCATCAGTCAATATGATTCACCAAAGACATGGAGGGGATTTATTAAACAGTTGGTTAATGGAGAGCAGCTCAGAGAGCTTGCACTTCCATGAATTCTACAAAGATGAGTCATTAGAACTCTGCATCACAGAGGACACTGCTTGCCTCCCGGGGACCTGAGTCTTAACTAGCCTGTGTGTGGCTAGCACCTCGGCAGATCCATTTTGGATGTGGGAGGCTGGCAGGTTGTGGGGATGGTTCAGACTACCCTAAAATTGTTTTCCAAATTTCAGAGTTCAATACCAGCATCACTAAACTGTGAACTGAGCATAGCTCCAATGATATCTGTTGTGGTGGGTTTACTAATGCTTCCCCTCCCCTATAAATGTCTGTATCCTAATCCTTAGAACTTGTGAATATATTAGGTTACAAAGGGAAGTTAAGGTTGCAAATGAAATTAATGTTGCTCATCACTGTATCTTAAAAATAATAGGAAGATTATCCTGGTGGGCCTGTTGCAACCAGAAGTGTCCTTAAAAGTGGGAGAGAGTGAGTTGAAAGGAATTGTAAACCTGGAGAAGCTCAGAATAATTCAGTCAGAAGGATTCAACCTGCCATTGTCAACTCTGAGTATGGAAAGGACCATAAGCGAAGAACTGTGAGTATCCTCTAGAAGCTAGAAAAGGCAAGAAAAAGGAATTCTCTGTATAAAGAAATGCAGTCCTGCCTACACCTTGATTTTGGCCTTGAGAGACATGCCTCAGACTTCTGACCTCCAAACTGAAGATAATAAGTTTGTGTGGTTCTTTTCAAGTTTGTTGTTGTTGTTGTTGTTGTTTTTGGATGTGGATCCTTTTTAAAGTCTTTATTGAATTTACTACAATATTGCCTCTGTTTTATATTTTGGTTTTTTGGCCATGAGGCATGTGTGATCTTCCTGACCAGGGACTGAACCCACACTCCCTGCATTGGAAGGTGAACTCTTAACCACTGGATCACCAGGGAAGTCCCTGGTTTGCATTTTTTTAAGCCACTACATTTGTCATTCTTTGTTATAGCAGCATAGGTGATTGGTACATCTGTCTTCTTACCTCTGTGACATCTTTCCCTTTCCTAATAAAGGAAATTACAGTTACAGGATTTGTTTAATGTAAGCTCTGCATTTTACAAACCTTCCTGCTCTCCACTATGTTTAAAAGCAGTTCAAAAGCTGCTACTTGTGACTAGAGGAATGTAAAATAAAGGGCCAAACCTCTTCGCAACAAAATGTTTGAAACGCTTTGACTATCCAAGGAGAACTTTGAAATAGCAGCTCTGTCATGGATGGAGGAAGAGCAGGGAGCATGAAGTGCTCTGTGACGTGCAACGATTGATGAGCCAGAGTCCTGGGTGAGCGAGTGTCAGGCCCCGTTTGGAGATGGGAGGGCCTCTAGGGCAGCTGGCATCCCCTGCTGTGCTCAGCTGGATTGGTCCCCAGAGTGACCTTGCAAACACCGGTCACGGCCAACTTTATCTTGGTCAGTGCTGTCTATCAGCACAGAACCTCTTCCATTTAGACAGTGAGGCCCCAGGGAGTCGCAAGAAAAAGCAACACCAGAAAAGAACACAGGTTTCCCAGGTGGAGCTAATGGTAAAGAATCTGCCTGCCGATACAGGAGATCTGAGTTTGATCCTGGGTCTGGAAGATCCTCTGGAGTAGGAAATGTCAACCCATCCAGAATTTTTGCCTGGGAAATCCCATGGACAGAGGAACCTGGTAGGCTACAGTTCGTGGGGTCACAAGGAGTCAGACATGACTGAAGACACACACGTAAAGAGAACACACACTGTTAGGTCACTGGGGCTTTATACAAACCAGCAGAGGAGCCAGAAGGAGGGAGCAAAACATCTTAGGGCAGGTGCAAGGCCTGTTGAGGACTGCAAAGAGGTGGAGCTATCCTCAACTCAAAATACAAGAGAGATGAGATATGGGTGCGACTAGCAACTTACCAGCGGTGGAAATTCAGCCCTGAGTGAGCACCCTTGTGGTTAGTGTTTTGGAGTTAAAGGAGGGAGTTTCACCCTTGGCTCAGGGATGTGTGTGTGTGTGTGTGTGTGTGTGTGTGTGTGTGTGTGAGTATGTGCATGTGTGTGTGTATCTGTGTGTGTGTATGTTGGTGGCCCAATGTTAAGGAAGGAGATCAGCAGAAGAGGAAGATGTTCAGGGTTCTGGACAGGTGTCTGAGTGTCAGCACGTACACTTGCTCAATTGACCCCTGGTTGACCAAAAAGGAATAATGCAGAAGATTCTGTTATAAGGCTTATCCTGAGTGAGAAGCTTGGGCAAGCAGGCTCTCAGCAGTTTATAGCAGCTCTCTAATTTTGAGCTAAGAAAATATACTTGGTCTCATTAATAGAGATTCTCTGAGCTACATGAGAATAGGGATAATAAATAGCATTTCTGAAATATTAAGAATTTAGATATGAGAGACAAGGGTGGCCAGGATGGATATGTGGCTTGGGACAAGGTATTTCACCTGAGAGTTGAATCTTCTTGTATAAAGTGGGGTCAAGGGTGGACTCTGTATTCTCAGACTTAAGAATCAAGTGAGATAAACACAGAATGCTTGGTAAACTTTTAAGTACTTTGCTTGTTTCACCCTTGTTAATAGATTGACAGTAATTTGTACCAATTTATCAGAATTATCAAAGCTTTATAACAATTTTTCTGCCAAGGTATTTTATGGTTAAAGTATGGATCGATTTTTTATTGACCCTGCCATCTTTCTTAGTTGCCACCTCATACCTCTTCTCCTTCTCTTAACAAAAATCCCATGTTTCCACTTTCTCTCCACCCCGTTCACTCATCTTTCCCCATCACACTGGTTTATACATCTTCATTGGTTTACTGAAATTACTTTGGCAAGGCCGCTAATGATCTTCTAATTGTCAGATTCTATGATAGTAACAATAATAGTAATGGGAATAGCTAACGTTTATTGAGCCTTCATTATGTCAGGCATGTTTCTAAGTGACTTATTTGTATTAACTCACTTAACTTTATCCTGTGATATAGGTAGTAGTATCCATCAGGTCGACACAGATGGAAACTGTATGGAAACTGCAGCAGAGAGAGGTGTCCCTTGCCTGGGTCAAGATTTATAAGCAACAGAGACAAGACACAAACCCAGGAACTTATACTCAAATGTACACTTGTAATCGTCAGGTTGAGCTACCTATGACATTTAGATGAGGCCCTCTAGATATGGATATTATTTTCTTTTTTATTATTTCTTTTTATTTATCTATTTATTTTTGATGTGGGGCCATTTTTAAAGTCTTTATTGTATTTATTACAATATTGTTTCTTTTATTATGTTTTGTTGCTTCGGCCAGGAGGCATGTGGGATCTTAGCTCCCCGATCAGGAATCGAATCCACATCCCTGCATTGGAAGGCAAAGCCTTAACCAATGAACCATCAGGCAAGTCCCTGGATATTGCTTTCAGTGACAGTCCCTGGTTGCGGATGGGGGATTGAAAAGCCAAGTGACTGTGGGTTGTTAAAGCGGTGGAGTTGCAATAAAGTCTGAGAATGCTCCTGCTCTTGGTATTGAGAGGTTTGCCAATGAGCCAAGGTTGGCAGCCTTTCTGAGAGTCTTTGGTCTGGGGCTGTGACCAGGCAGGTATGGAAGGGATGGCTGAAGAGACTGTAATGGGAGCCAAGGAGATCCTAGCTGGGCATTTGGGTGAGTCACCAGGAGGAAGGAGGGGTCAGTTCCTCCAGATCTGGGGCACAGGCAGGGTTAGGAGGGAGGTTCTGGGGAAACCAGGGTGAATTTCAAAACCTCTTTGTGGCACTTTGGGAGCTTTAGGATCTGTGGTTTCCTGATACACATGTGTTCCTGTCTTCAGGCTTTGCGATGAAGATAAATGCCTAATAACGTTGGTGGTCCTCATAACTTCAGAACTTGGCTTAACATGGCAAACTGGCTGTTCTAATAAATCAGACGGTATCCTCATACACCCTTGTTAACTTCCTCTCTGCCTCCCTAGGGGCACAGTGAAGCTGAAAAGAAAAAGCAGAGCACATTGCAGTCTGCCCATGTACATGTCTGCGTCCGACGGAGACGTGAGAGGAAAGGAGGGAAGAGAAAGTGACATTTTGAATGCGACTTTGAGGGAAAACCCTCAAAAATTAAACAGAGCTTTAATCAACTAGAATACAGATGTGTTAGCCTGCCTGTTCTGGGATACGTTATTTTTTCAGATACCCGTAAAGCAGTTCAGCCACTGATAAATTTGACAAGTCAAGACATGGTCCCTTCAGAAGCAATGTTGGATAATTCGCCAGTTATTTTATGACAGCCATTTAGTGACCATAAAATGTAAGTGAGAGTCGACAGTGTAAATAAACCTCACATTCCCAATCAATGGAGTCACTAAGGGAGGACTCAGGGAGCACTCCAGAGTGACTTCATCTACCATGTCTGCGAGTGTATACGTGTGTGTGTGTGTGTGTGTGCGCGCGCGCGCGCATGTGGATATGAATGTGGGCTTGGATGAAGTCCACTTTGTATAAAAATATTTTATTTTGTCCACAGAATGAAAATAAATTTGATAAGACAATGCTCTCTATGGCTAGAAAAATGTTGGTCTTTGTCTCTAGAATAAAGCATCTTGAGTCTGGAAATCTAACAGCTACTCAAATAACAGTGTCTCAAATGGACACCAAACTGGACAATCTCTATTTTGGGAGACCAATTTCATCCGTGAATTTCCCACCTACTCCTGAAACTCATACCCCTGTTGGAAACATGACTGAGATATTCTCCTGGTCCTGTAGAAGCCCCCAGTCTCTGTTCCCTGGGCAGGGGATCAAATTACCTACCATGATCCCTTCTCACTCTCTGCTTCTTAATAATAGAACATTACCGTACTCTGAGTTTTAGCTGGGAGTATGTCCACATCTACAGAGACAGAGACTGATTACTCAGCTTCCCTATGGTCTAGCTGTGGCCTATGATTAAACTTTGATCAAGAAAGTGATGATGATAGAAGTGATGTAGGCAAACTTCCAAACTGAGTTTTATAATGAAACTCTGTCCTTTTCTCTCCTTCTTTCCCCCTCCCATCTGATTAGGAAGTGGCCATCAAAGCTGCTCCCTTGAACCCAGAAATGGAAGCTTCTGATTGAGGATGGCAGAGTTACTTCAACTCCCTGGACTGTTGAATGAGAGAGAAATGAAGTTCTCTTTTACTGAAACTTCTGGATTTTGGGTCTCTTTGTTATACCAGCTTTCCTACAACCTAACCAAAAGGCCAATTTGTGCCCTGAAACATTCTGGTTGACATCTCCCCACAAAGCCTCTATCTACTCCCTGAAGACTAGACAGAGCTGCATGTCTGTTTAAACTATGACTCCTTGGAAAGTTAAGAAATGGAATTCATTGCAGTAGCTGGGAGAACACACCATCAACAAGTTCACCCTTAAATGTTTTGTTATTGTTGCTGATTATGTAACTTTTGATTTTGATATGATCTAAAAATTATACAAAACTTATAAAGAAGTCACAAGAGTAGTACAGGAACTTCTGCAAACCCCCTTTCCAGATTTACTGACTGCTGTGTCCATTTATTTTCTCATTCTCCTCTATTATGTGTATGTCTATGAATATCATCTTTTTATCTGAATTATTTGAGAGTAAGGATACTATCTTTTATGATTTTGCACTTTTGGGAAAAACATAGCCCAGTTATTTACAGGATGTTCCTAAAATGTGATTTGATTCAGGTTATGTAATATATCTGAGCAGGAATGTCGTAAAAGTGATGCTGTGCCTTCGTAGTGCCTTATATCAGGAGTCTAGTGATACCCATTTGTTGCTTGGATCATTGGATAAAGGTGTTATCCACCAGCGTTTTCCAATGCAAGGTTATACTTTTTCTCTATTAATTAGTAAATGTGTGGGCAGAGACTATGGGACCATGTCAGTATCCTATTACTCATCATGCTTTTTGCTACCGGTTTTAACATCTGTTGTTAAATTTTACACACTAGGAATTTTAGCACAGATTTACTTGAAGAAAGCATGTTGTCGTAAGAAGATGCTTAGGACTATCTACCTTGGAAGAAAGAGATCTGGAGTCTAATTTCAGCCCTTCAAACCCACACCTTGATTTCCCCACCCACCCCCACCACTTTTTTTTTTTTTTATAGATAATCTTATTCTTGGACTAAATGACTTCTTTCTGATTTCTCTGAATCCAAGGATCTAGTGTTTATAGACAGGGGTACTGCTGGCATCTTCAGAAGGACAGTTTGTAGAGATGCAAAGTTCTCAGATGCTTTGTACGATCCTTAGCATCCCTGGCTCCAGAAGTTTTCTGCACTGGAAAGGTTTTAAGATATGGCTGTTCATTTTTTCACACCTCTCCTAACAAGAGGTGGGGCATATGTTACCTCCCCTTGAATCTGGATGTACCTAAGCCCAATTTGACCAATGCGTGTGTGTGTATTAGTCACTCTTGGCAAGGAATTTCCAGGCAAGGATACTGGAATGAGTTGCCATTTCCTTCTCCAGGGGATCTTCCCAACACAGGGATCAAACCCGGGTCTCCTGCACTGCAGGCAGACTCTTTACCAACTGAGCTATTTGACCAATATAGTACAGGAAAAGTGATACTGTGTGACTTCTGAGGTGTGGTCCTAAAAGGCCATGTAGCTTCCCCCTTGTTTGCAGGAAATCTTCATCTTGGAGGCTTGAGACAACATGTGACTTCCCCAAGGGGTGCTATGAGGTGAGACCCAATCAATTTATAGAGAAGCGGTATATATATATATATAAATATATATATAGTTGGGTTGGTCAACAATCCCAGCCTTTGAGTCCTTTTGGCCCAGATACCAAACATTTCGTGAATGAAGAAGTCGCCACGTGATTCCAGCCCACAGATATTTGAGAACTTTTCAGCTACTTGAATCTTCCTAGCAGAGATCCTCGATGTTGTGGAACACACACCAAAACTGTCCTCCTTCTGTCTTGTTGACCCACACAATCTTTGAGCATAATAAAATGGTGGTTTTGTGGCATTTCCACTTGGTGGGACTGTATACAGTGATAATGGGAACATCCATACCTTTCCATGTCCCGCTGAGGGGCTGTAGCACCCTCAAGTGGGAGCCGCTATGGATTCTGGCCTAATGCTTTTCACTTTCTACTACAAAAATATATTTCTTTAACAAAATGTATTTTAAGTCAAAATATTATGATACTTTTGATGATGGTGAGTGTTGTCTGTCTTTCCTCCGTCCTCTAGGGGAGCAAGGCCATGCCTTCTATGGTTTTTTGGATATTGCCAGGAATCCTAAAACTTTAGCCTTGTTTACTCTCTAAATTTTATTAGGAACCATGGCATGTTTATGAGACACTGATGACTTCCAAACAGCAAGTACTTAAAATAAGAAATATCAGTTGCGCTGTGCTTTTGGAACAGCAGTGACCCTGAAAAGGTGGTGTTAAGATGAATTCTATGGAGGAAATCCTATTTATCTAGAGACCTGACTTATGCATTTGGAGGTGTATTCCAGAATCTTCTGTCACATTTTGACATTAACGAGTGGATAAGTAAGGAGAGTGAGAGGTCTGAGTAATCCTTTCTAGACTTGACATAGAAATGTAGTTGCTGTGATATCTTATGGCTGCCAAACCTGAGAGGAAGGTGGAACCCTAAACATCCCTCATTAATTCATTCAACAAACCAGGGATTGTAGTATTAGGTTCTGGTAACAGAGCACAGAAGAAGGTAGACACAGTTCCTGCCCTCATGGAACATACATTCAACCTAGTAGGATGGACAATGAGTGGGTAGTTTATGAGTTTGTTGATTAAAATAATACTGTGCTTCTCACTGTCTGTGGTAAAGGACCTGTTAGTTCTATCTATGAGTCACCTATCTAGCATTTTTGGTTTCTCATCTGTCACAGATAGATATATCCTATTCACATGACTGAGTACAATTTGAGCCATTGTGATTTACCACCAAATCTGATAATACCCAGACTAGTTTGTATGCTGTTCACAAAAGCTGAGTCCACAGGTTATTGGATGGAAATTGTGGAATGTCAAATTGCTATTCAAGAACTGACATATTTGCTTTTCTTAAAAAAAAAAAAATTATTCATTTGGTTGCATTGGGTCTTAGTGGCAGCATGTGGGGTCTACTTACCTGATGCAGGATCAAACCCAGGCCACCTACATTGGGAGCTCAGAGTCTTAGCCACTGGGCCACCAGGGAAGTCGTGACATATTTGCTTTTAATGTCCCTGTTCCTCTCACTGCCGATTACTGACAAATAGTTCACCATCTAGCCCTGGACCACAGACCACACTTTGAGTAACACAACTATAGAGAAATAGTACAAGAGGATATCATGTTGTCAGTTGCTCTTCTTCACATATTTCTCAAAAAAAAAACCCCACAAAAAACAGAAAGTAGGAAGGAATCTTTTCACAAAATGACTCTTATGTTCTATCTTCTAATTTTTAATTTTTCAAAATTTGTTTTTAATTGGAGTATAATTGCTTTCCAATGTTGTGTTAGTTTCTGCCATACAATGAAGTAAATCAGCTATATATATACATGTATTCCCTCCATCTTGAGCTACCCTCTTTCACCTTTCCACCCCCATCTGACCCATCTATGTCATCACAGAGCACCGAGCTGAGCTTCCTGTGCTAAAACAGCCTCTTCCACTAGCCATCTGCTTTATACATGGTAGCGTATATCTATCTATCTATCTATCTATCTCAATGCTGCTTTCTCAATTCATCCCACCCTCTCATCTTATTTTTTAATTCCAGGTTGATATAGGAGTGCTAAGAAGGTAAACTGGGAGATATCACCTTACCGCTTTGAGTCTAGCTGCTTCCACAAGGACATACAGACTTCTTTCACATTGTTCCAGGATCATCCAGTTCAGGACCCTAAATGCAGACAGAGTTAACATGCAATATTCTAAGCTCTTAGGTACCTAATACTGATATCCTGATTCTTTAAGGTTGAGTATCCACCCAGGAGGGTACAAGGAACAAAGTGACTCAAAATAGCTTTACATTATTCCACTTATGAAATTCCCAGTGATAGCATCTGAATTTTACAGGTAAAGAAATGGTAGCATACTAAGTAAAGGACTCTCTTCGGTAAACAGATAAGAAAAGAAATATAAATTTTGAATATTTTTCCCAGGATTTGAAAAACTGTAAAACAAAATTAGTTTCAAGGTTTGCAGGAGGGTCACTTTTCATGACCTAGAATTTCTTAACAATTCTAATTATAAATATTTTTCTTATAAATAATTTCTCTTTAAAATTAAATATGGGCTTCCCAGGTGGCTCAGGTGGTAAAGAATCTACTGCAGTGCAGGAGTCTGGGGTTCGATCCCTGGATCAGGAAGATCCCCTGGAGAAGAGAATGGCAACCTACTCCAGTATTCTTGCCTGGAGGATTCCATGGACAGAGGGTCCAGAAATGCAATGGATCATGCAGCAGACAGGTGGAATATTGCCCTTACAACCAAACTTGCTTCATGCAAAATGAGAAAAAGAGTCTTTTGTGTCACACAGATTCTGTCTCCCAGCCTGGAATAAGAGGACTGGCCTTGGGAGTATTCAGGGGGGAAGGCCTCTGAGAAATATCACAAAGCCCCTCTATTTCTCGTGTCTAATCTGGCCATAGGACAGAATTTTGCAAAAGAGCAGGGAAATCAGCTCATCACTGACAACTTGCTAGCTGCGGAGTATATTCAGTGAGGAACTGAGACTGGCAAATGAAGTCCTGCTGCTTGTGTCCAGATCTATTTATCTAAATAAATAAATAAATAAAGTCCATCCCACCAAAAAAAAAAAAAAAATCTGAAGAGCAAACAACATCCAAAGCAAACAAGAAATTTAAAGGCCACTCCTCAGCGTCATTTCTCCTGCTTTTCCTTCAAAATACCAGTGTTTATTTAATAGACCCAGAGCTCTGGGATGGAAACAAACAGATCAATCACCGGCATGTTCCGTGATGCCCATCATCCCGACATCTGTTGATGGTATTTATCTGAGTCTGAAAGTCATCACACGGGCACAGGTGCAGCTGATGTGGCATGACACTGGTGCTACATAAAGGGCTAAGAGTGACAGCATGAAGGTAGAGGGGATTAGGCCTGAGCGCTCCAGGCTGCCAGCCCACCTCCCAGCTCTCCTGGTACCCACTGCCTCACCCAGATTACCTTCTGGTCACAACCATCATGTCTCATCATTCCCTTCAATAGCAGTTGGTACCCTGCTTGCTGCCAGCTCTGCCTGCCACCAAGGCTGAGAAGAACATTTCATGGGAATGTCTTTCTCTGCTGGGATGAGAGTTTTTTATGACTCCCTAGCATGGATCTGGGGAGAAGGCAATGGCACCCCACTCCAGTACTCTGGCCTGGAAAATCCCATGGACGGAGGAGACTGGTAGGCTGCAGTCATTGGGGTCGCTAAGAGTCAGACATGACTGAGTGACTTCACTTTCACTTTTCACTTTTATGCATTGGAGAAGGAAATGGCAACCCATTCCAGTGTTCTTGCCTGGAGAATCCCAGGGATGGGGGAGCCTAGTGGGCTGCCATCTATGGGGTCACACAGAGTCGGACACGACTGAAGTGACTTAGCAGCAGCAGCAGCAGCAGCAGCAGCAGCATGGATCTGTGCTTATTTCTCAGAGAGCTACAGATCTCCACTGGTAAAGAGTCTACCCATATTCAAAAGACAAAGACTAAGGCTCGAGAGTTTTGAGCTAAACAAAGCTCTCAATTCAGCCAGAAACTTAAGGACACTGAAGACAGTGTGAGTCCTCAGCATTTTAAATACTGGTTTATGAGTGAAGGAGGATAACTACCTACCAACTGGGAGCCAAATCAAAGCGAGTAATTTATGTAGCTTAAATAAATGAAATGCCACAAAGAGCTTGAGCTTGTCCATGTTGCTGGTGAGCTGGTTGTTTGAGCTGAAAGTAATTCCCTGGGAATTTGGGCAGGGTCACTGTGGAGAAATCCATTAACATTTTGGTGATGGGCACAGAGTTGCCATCTGCCTAGGGTCTCAGAATTGAAGCTCTCATAGGAGCTTCAATCTGTCTACAAATTGTCTTTGGGGAGCCACTTGTGTGTTCTTAGGATATGAAGGTTTATAAAGAAAATTTAATAAATGTTTGCCACCCTCAGAGAACTCTGCTTCCTAGCACATGGCTGAAATCTGTCAAGTATACCGTGATGGTTCAGTGGTAAAGAATCTGCCTGCCAATGCAGGAGACGAGAGTTTGGGAAGATCCCCTGGAGAAGAAAATGGCAACCCACTCCAATATTCTTGCCTGGAGAATCCCATGGACAGAGGAGCCTGGCAGGCTACAGTCCATGGGATTGTAAAGAGCTGGACTTGACTTAGCAACTAAACAACGACAACATGAGGTGCACAGAGCATGCATAGACTGGGGGCCATGACACCTTGATGCCAAGGATAAACGCAGAGGACTTGGTGACCTACATGGGTGAGAATAAAGCATCTTAGGTCTGTTTAGGAAGGAGATCACAAGTGATCTAAGCCAAGCGGTAGTAGTATTACTGACCCTTCCAAGTACTCAACAAGGATCTTTCTGCCTGATGCTATTCAGGCTGATAGAATGAAATGGAATTTGGTTCAGAAGCAAAAGTATTATCCTTTGACCAAAGACTAGAGTGGTGCGGGCCTAGGTTCAAGTACGAGGGCTCTCCAAGGGCGGGGCTGCTTTACAGGGTTCTGTCTGGGGAGGGGCAGAGTCCTCCAGGCTGGTGCAGCTCTGGAGAGTTGGCGGCAAGGCGACTGGGCAGTGCAGAATATCCCGGCACAGCAGGCACACAGCGGAATCATGGTATAAAGAGAAGTGGTTCTGCACGTGTTCGGGTGCTGAGCCTAAGTGTCGGGAGCAGCCATTGGCCCTGGAAACTCTGATCCCAAGACTGCAGGATACAAGTCCTCTGCACATGGCATGCTGTGAGCAAGTAAAAGTAGAAGCACAATGGAAGAAGAAAAAAAAAAAGGTTTGACTTTATTTTATTACCCAGATTCTATTCTGGTTTTCTGGAAATTGTTCGTGGGCTTTGCCAGTGATGGTGGGGATAGTAAAACTGAAACTGCTCCCTGTCTTGGCACGAGTCCTCTGACCAAGGAAGGACGCACACCCCTGCCAAATCACAGAACTGCCGAATTATTGCAGCTCAGGCCGTCTGGATCAGTATATTGTTTTTCTCATCTAAAATGCGCACTGATTTGTCATCTCTAAGGGCTCACTAGCTAACTTAGTAGGTTTTGTAGTCATAGGAACTTATGACATTGTACAAGGTGGGCTTGGTGTACATGGGCAGTTGGGGTGGGGTATGCATGGGGGTTGGTGTCCTGTAGGGCCCTGAAGGGGGAACTAGAAACTTCATTTCTGCTGTTATGGTAAATGATGCTGTGTACAATGTCATAAAACTTGCCCAGTGCACACCTTTGGGGAAGACTTCTCTCAGGGATCAAAATTCTGATCACTTCTAAAGTAGCATATCCATTTATTCACTGATTCTTGCATTATTTAATTCAGTAATTCAACAGATATTTATATGTGTAAACAGTCTGCCAACCCTTCTTTCTAGGATAGGTATGGAGCCCTCCCTTTAAGTTCTTTTGGACAATTTACCTATCCTGTTTGTTCACTCATTTATTGATTCAATAACATTCCTGCCCTATGGAGCCTGCATTCTTATATAAGACCCTTTAGGAGAGAAGAACTAACGATTCTTTGCCCAGGGTCAGAGGTGTGGAGCTGGGGTGATTTGTGACTGCTTAGGACACAACCTAAGCTGTAAACTCTTCCTAGAGGCAGGTGGAGGTTTGCCCCCCAGGGTCTTCCAGAAGCGCGGCTGTCAGTGTTTGCTCTGGAGGAGGTATGTTAGGAGGAAGGGCAATAATTCATGACATTTTAAATCTTGTCTGTAGATGTTTTGTAGGTCGCAGCCAAATACGTGTGAAAGCACTGAGCAGAAAGAACAGTCGCTGTGTCTTTGAGTTAGTTTTGCCATTAGCAACTACCCTTGTAATTTACCCTGTGTGGTCAACCCTGGCTAACTTCCCTTGTGTTTCCCTGTTACTCATTCTTCAAGCTTCAGCTCACGTGCGCCTCTTCCAGAATACTCCTTGATTATAGCAGACTATGTATGGCCTCTCTGAGCATCTCTGTCCATTAGTATCTGTCTGCACATTTCATGGCAGCCTGGAGGGCTTCGTAGTTCATAGAAGGCATATGGTTTCTGCTAGACTCCTCCTTGGAGAGCGTCAAGTGCAGTCCCTCCCTTCCTATTCAATAGTAAATGCATTTTTTCAAAGGCACTGATGACTTCTTGATACTTAATGGCTGGCCAGACATCTCTGGTTGGCTCACACCCTGAGCTTCCCTTTAGGGCTTGCTATCCAGGTAAGAATTTAGCCCCAGCAGCAGTGAGGCCCATCTTCAGCTGTTTCCACTCCATGTGTAGTTCCTAGTGGTGCCCTGAGGACTGTCACTCCCTTCCCTGTAGATTTTCCTGCTGGAACTTTGCATGTGCCAGTTTGCCTGCAGACACTACTGTGGTGTCACAATTGTGACTTGATGAGAGCAATTTTCCTAACTGAAACAATTCTTGTGATTTAGCTCCGGCTCCCTTCTGCCAGCCAGTACAGCTGGGATGGGCTGTGGTATCCACACGCACGCAGACACACACGCAGACACACATACACACACACACACACAGCCCGAGGGTCTGGTTTCCTTGGCGCTCTAGGACCCACTGGAGCTCCCTCTGTGAGCCCTCCCTCCCTTCCTGAGTTAACAGCAGTGTCCCAGATACATGCATAACAGGTTTCCAATTTATTTCTTTTCAACAGCCCTTGGCAAACATTTCTTCCCCCTTTTTCTTTTTATTGCTTGCCTTTACTTTATCTGCTAAATCCCTGCTTGTGGGTCTCCAGCTGCCTTTATAGCACCTGCCCATGTTAATATCTCCTCATTGTTGCAGTTGCTGCCCTTGGGGTCTTAATGAGGAGCAGGTGGATATTATCAGGTCACTTTCAGGGAAGAGGCCAGGAAGGGAACCTATTACCAGCCAAGGCATTATAGAGGTTATCTCATTTAAAACCATCCTTGTGCAGTAAATATTATTTCCCTGCCTTTATAATGAGAAAATTTATCCCCAGGAAAGCCCCCAAATATCATTCTTTTGAAATTCCCTATAAGAGTCAATCTCTCTTCTGCTTAAGTTCTTTCAATGGAGTCCTAGGATCTATTACAGAATAAAGATCCCATTCCTTAGCCCTGTATTCAGTATCCCTCATGGCCTGGCCCTAATCTACATTTTCAGTCCCATTGCTCACCACTTTATAAATATTCAGTTATAATCAAATTGAAGTTTTACTCGGATGTACCCAACACTTTCCTACCTCTATACCTTTACTCCCATAATTCTCCTCTTTATAGTGCTGTCCTCAAACCATTTACCCCACACCTATATAATCTGCTTAATTTTTAAGAACTATCTAAAAAATCACAGACTCCCCACAAACTCACCTGACCTGCACAGATGGAAGTTATCACTCCCCAGTCCGCCATCCATGGCACCTAACCTGGGCATCCCCTTGCCAAATCCTTTCACCATTGCCTTGTCTAAAGCTGTGGTCTCTTGTGATTTTATCATCTCACAATTTGTCCAGGGCAGTACCTTTCTCAGAGTTTATGCTTTTAAAAAAAGAAAATAAGTTTTTAAAATAATGATTTGGGGAAAGTCACTCCATCGTCTTCAAACTACCATCTCCACCTGTGGTTAATGAAAGTGAAAGTGAAGTCGCTCAGTTGTGTCTGACTCTTTGCGACCCCACGGACTGTAGCCCACCAGGCTCCTCCTCCATGGGATTTTCCAGACAAGGGTACTGAAGTTGGTTGCCATTTCCTTCTCCAGGGATCTTCTCAACCCAGGGATTGAAACCGGTTCTCCTGCATTGTAGGTAGACACTTTACTGTCTGAGCCTAAAAACTAGTACTAATTAAGAGAATAATGACTAAACTTCTGAGACACAAAAATTGGTGCTAAATGGCAAGCTTTCTGAAGATTTTGCTTAATGAGGCTAATTATTTTTATACTTCCCAAATGGTTTAATATTTGGTTACATAAACATGAAAAATGAAAGTGTTAGTCTCTCAGTTGGGTCTGACTCTTTGAGATCCCAAGGACTGTAGCCTGCCAGGTGCTTCTGTCCATGGGATTCTCCAGGGAAGAATACTGGAGTAAGTCGCCATTTCCTTCTCCAGAGGATCTTCCAGACCCAGGGATGAACCCCAGATCTCCCACATTGCAGGCAGATTCTTTACCAGATGAGCCACTAGGGAAGCCTGTAAATAAACCTGGTTCTCCTTAATGTAAATTTAAAATTTCAAAATAGTTTCAAAATTTTTGCATCAGAATAGGACATACATAGATAAGGGTCAAAGTAGGCTACTTCCTTTATCTGCAATTGGTGGTTATACAAAAATGTACGCATGAAATATGAAATATGCTTACCAAAAACTCAAGTGTTAACTTACCCCTCTTGACCTGAATTTAACTATTCATTTAGTCAATAAACATTTTTATGCACAGATATAGATCTTTCCTAATTTTCAGACATATACATTCATTATCAACTCAAAAACCACATGTGGATGACCCATAATCCCCTGGGACTCAAGATACCTAAAACTGAAATTATAATCCCATAACCCTGGGCAACCATGTAAAGCAACACCTGTTCGTCTACTCAGTATGGACCAAATAGCAGTGCTCACACCATCTCCTTCACAAGTCTTGGTAAGTATCCTCTACTTTACTTTCCCCTCTACTTCCTGGGGCTTCCCTGGTGGCTCAGATGGTAAAGAATCTGCCTGCCATGCAGGAGACCCGGGTTCTAATCCCAGAGTCAGGAAGATCCCCTGGAGAAGGAAATGGCAGCCCACTCCAGTGTTCTTGCCTGGGAAATTCCATAAACACAGGAGCCTGGTGGGCCACAGTCCACGGGGTTGCAAAGAGTCGGACACGACTGAGTAACACTTTCCCTTTACTGTTTCCCTCCATCCTGCTCAACCGATCAATTATTCAGTACTGTTGATTACACTGCAGAAATAGCTGTAATATATTGCTCCTTTTCTTTACCTCTAGTGTATGAGTGCAGTTTTTTGGATAAAACAAAAAAGTGGCCAATGTTGTTAACAATAAACTCAATGGATTAAGTGTATACAAATTCTGACAACATAGAAGTTCTTTGTAGATGTTTTCTCATTTAACACTAACAAGAATCCTTCTAAGGACAGCATTTCAAGCAAAATTTGTCTTAAATCAGGTGACTGAGTCTTAGAAACTGGAACTTCCTAAAATGTCACGCTTAGTAAGTGGCAAAATGGTATTTAGATGGGTCTGAAAGTGAAAGCCGCTGAGTTGTGTCCGATTCTTTTTGACCCCATGAACTGTGGCCCCGCAGTTTCCTCCGTTCATGGGATTTTCCAGGACAGAATTCTAGAGTAAGTAGTCATCCCATTCTCCAGGGTTTTTTTTCCCAACCCAGGGATCAAACCCAGGCAGATTCTTTACCAGTTGAGCCAGCAGGAAAGCCTAAGAATACTGGAGTGGGTAGCCTATCCCTTCTCCAGAAGATCTTCCTGACCCAGAAATTGAACTGGGGTCTCCTGCATGGTAGGCGGCTTCTCTACCAGCTGAGCTACCAGGGAAGCCCCTTAAACGGGTCTCTGTGACTCCAAAGTCTAATTTATTCTGTTAAACCACATTGCCTCTCAGTGAAGAAAGTGATAGCTTTGATTACGAACATTCATCAGTTTCTTTTGCAGATCTGTTGAGCATGCATTTGTGCTGGACTCTGTACTTATACTGATGATATAGGGAAGGATCCACTCCTAGAGGAACTTCCAGGGTCATCAGGATTAGACCAGGCTCTGCTGCTGTAACAAGCACCTGGAACATCTCAGTCACTTCAAAAGAACACATGTTATTACTCACATGCCCCACTCACCTGCTGATGTTAGCCAGGGGCTCTGCTCTGAGTCATCCCCTTTCTCATCCTGGGACCCAGGATGATAGAGCGGCTACTTTCTGGAAATTTGGTGGCTACCTGGGCAGTAGGTTAATAGAGTCTGGTGAAGAAAGGGTTTTCTCTTAAAGCTTCTGACCACAAGTGTTGTCACCTGGGTAGAAATGTGTTCTTCATTGGCCAGAGAGTCACTGGGTCACAAATAGGAAAGTGGGAAGGTATAGGGGCAGGGTGTAGTAGTTGGGGGCATGTTGAGTAGTAGTGTAGTTTATCACATAATATGTGAAGTTTATCATACACATACCACTGGGAAAGGACACTTTAGTCTCAGCTCCCTTCATTAGAAATGTCCCAAGAAAAGCTTGCTAATACGACTAATCGTTGTTTAAGGCACTAATTGTGCTCTTTGGCACTTCCTGCTGCCCTGAGGTAGACAGACCTGGATAGTGCTTGACCTTAGGAAAGAGTTAGTTCATGCCCCTCTGTATATGGACTTCTCAGATGGCTCAGTGGTGAGGGAGTCTGCCTGCCAATGCCGGAGACACAGGAGATTCCAGTTCAATCCCTGGGTTGGGAAAATCCCCTGGAGGAGGAGATGGCAACCCCTCTAGTATTCTTGTCTGGAGAATTCCATGGACAGAGGAGCATGGCAGGCTACAGTCCATAGGGTTTCAAAAAGTCAGAATCGACTATGCACACGCACCTTGGTAAATATTCTGCAGTATTTGATAGAGTTGGCACTCCAAGAGAGCTCCTTTTGTTCCTGACTATTCCTTTTTCTCCTTGCTCTGGTCTGCCTGTTTCTATGTGGGCACTAAAGTGGTGGAGAAAGGCCAATTCTAGACTTCATGCACAGTGGGAGGGAGGAATTAGGAGGCCCTATTTAGACCCTGAGCCAAATCCACTCCTCTCACCCAATTTTTAGGAGGGTTCAGCGCTGGTACAGTCTTGGAACTAAAAGCAGAATAGTAATGTGTATCCCATTTGGCTACTATTCCTTGAGACTAGATTCATCAGAATCTCATCAGGGAGAAGCATTGATTAGTAGGATTCAATTTTTTCTTTTTTGGATTCTTGCCTTAATATCATCAAATTTCCATCAGTATTCAAAAAACATGCCGATGGAAGCGCACACACACATTTTATGGGTCACCAAGGAAAACAAAATGATCAATATATTCTGCAGGTAGATAAATCAGGAAAAGATGAGTTCTCTAGGTCCTGAGCATGGGAGGAAGCAGTTGGGCAGAAGAAACAGCAAATACAGTCTGGAAGGAGAATAGCCTCCTAGGCAAATAACATATGAATACAACGTGAATACAGTGGATCCAGAGCAAAGGCTGTAGGTGGGATTTGACACAAACTGTGGCTGATAAGGTCAGATTTTTAAAGACTGCTAGACAAAGAGAAACTTAAACCTATATTTTCCATTTCAGAATTTCTTTTACTAGACACCTAGTCATTATTCAGGGAAGAATGAATATACATACATATGTATATTTATAGTTATATATAATATGTATAATTATTTTCTATATGTATGCATTAGATTATTATATCTCTACATGAATTCAATATAATAAATTGCTATTATATCAATAGTAAAGATGGGAAAACTGAGGTGTAGAGATGCTAAGAGTTTGATGTACTATGTGTTAAAGATGACTTTGGCTATAAGTGAAAACATACTTGTTGAGAGATAATAGGAAATGAATCTATATCTATCTATCATCTCTCTGTCTATATGCCCCAGGGTTTTAGCTGTAGCTTCACTCCCAGCTTATCCAGAGAGAGTGGAGGGGCTGCAAATGGAGTCATAATTGATCATGCCTGTGTGAGTAAGCCTATCAATTCAATTCAGTTGCTCAGTTGTGTCTGACTCTTCGCGACCCCATAGACTGCTGCAGGCCAGGCTTCCCTGTCCATCAACAACTGCTGGAGCTTGCTCAAACTCATGTCCATCAAGTCGGTGATGCCATCCAACCATCTCATCCTCTGTCATCCCCCTCTCCTCCTGCCTTCAGTCTTTCTCAGCATCAGGGTCTTTTCTAATGAGCCAGTTTTTTGCATCAGGTGGCCAAAGTATTGGAGCTTCAGCTTCAGCATCAGTCCTTCCAAGGAATATTCAGGACTGATTTCCTTTAGGATGGACTGGTTTGATTACCTTTCATTCCAAGGGACTCTCAAGAGTCTTAAACACCACAGTTCAAAAGCATCGATTCTTTGGCACTCAGCTCTCTTTATACTCCAAATCTCACATCCATACATGACTACTGGAAAAACCATAGCTTTGACTAGATGGACCTTTGTTGGAAAAGTAATGTCTCTGCTTTTTATTATGCTGTCTAGGTTTGTCATAACTTTTCTTTCAAGGAGGAAGAGTCTTTTAATTTCATGGCTATAGTGATTTTGGAGCCCAAGAAAATAAAGTCTCTCACTGTTTCCATTGTTTCCCCATTTATTTGCCATAAATTGATGGGACTGGATGCCATGATCTTAGTTTTTTGAATGCTGGCTTTTAAACCAGCTTTTTCACTCTTCTCTTACAGTTTCATCAAGAGGCTCTTTAGTTCCTCTTTGCTTTCTGCCACATAGTAGGGGTTTTGGAGAGCTCCTAAGTTGAAGTGTTTCTCTAAGTTCTTGGAGCTGTTCTCGCAAATTAATCAAACTGAAGGATGAGGTGGTTGGAACCTTCTATCTGTAGCCAGTTGGTCAGAAGCACAGGTGATAACCAGGGATTGAAACTGGTGTCTGAAATGGCAGTACTGGGGTAATAGGAACAGTCTTGCGGGGCTGAGTCCTTAGATTGTGGGATCTTAAACTATCTTTGGGTGAATAGTGTCAAAACTGAGTTGATACACTTGTATAAAAATGTTTTCAATAGGAAAGGAATGTTTACTATTTCTTGCAAGAAGATTTTCGTGGTAATTCCTTTGAGGGCTAATTTTGCAGCTCAGTAATATTATTAGAGCCCCAGACCCTTCCCACTCTTCCATTCTGGCCCTTATATTTTCTCCTCATGGCTATAAAATGACTGCCATGGTTCCAGACATCACATGAAAGCATGATGCTATCAGCTGACAGAGAGGGGAGCTTACTCTCTGCATGTCCTTATTAAGAAAGAAATTCTTTATAACTGGCTCTCTTTAGGAAATATCTCAATAACCCTTTTGGTGTGGTCATGAGAACATGATCTATCTGAAGATGGCAAGAACAAGATCTATCTGAAAATAGAGAGACGACATTGCTCTGTTTATGATGTTAGATAAAATTTGGGCTTGGGGCAAGTAGAGAAATAAAATTATTAAAACAAGAAAAGACAGTGAGCTGAGCAATATTGCAAAGGGTGGCATTGAATCAAAAGTCTGGAAGGCTGAAGGAACTTTTTGAGAATATAAAATTTTTAAATTTTCAGACTTTAAATCTTTGTATTCCTGGGTCTGTATTCTCTCAATATTCCTGATTCCTCTCTAAACACTGAAACATGTACAAATTCCACATGTTTGTTTGTGAAAGTTAAAAAAAAGAAAAAAGGACTGAATCTCCAACCTCAGTTGGCATAAAGCTCTGAATTTAGATTAATATTGGGAAGATTTGGGGTTCAGTCATCATAGGAGCTTAAAACTTAAGCCCTGAAAATTATCAGAAATCTTGAGGAAGACTTTGGAATTTCCATAGCATATAAGACAGAGTTTTAGGATAATTTTATTTAATTTTCAGAAGACGGAAAGTCCTCCAATGTGGGTCACAAGCAAAATGTTGCATTAAGTATTCCTAAATGTCAGTCTTTGCCCATATTTCTGATAATCCCTATGTATAAATTCCCAGAAGAGCAATTACTGGTCAGAGGTTATGGACATATAGAAAGTCCTTGAAATGCATTGCCAAGTGCTGTGACAGGGCTCATTTCCTTGTACCTTTGCCAACACTGGAGAGTATTATGATGTTTCAAAAACCTTGTGTCTGAAGGTTTTTAAGTGCTCTGACCCTGAGAAAGCATCCGTGTCTTGTTCCGGAAATTTCTCCCTCCCTCCAGCCTCAGCTATCATCCATAATTTGAGTGTATTTGATTGTGTCTCCTATCCAGATGAAGCAGAAAGATGTGCTGGGAAGAGAAAGTAAGAGCCTCAGATGAACAAGGGATCTAGGCTGTTTAGTGTTTAAGAAATGGCAAGTGGCACAGTCTTAAAGGAAATAGTCCTTTCCATGGGAAATTGAATTTCTGAGAAGGATCTGTAAGGCTGAAATATCTGATCCCTGAACTTGAGGTTAGGTGCTGTCTCTGGGGGATATTGCAATTTCCTCTTCATCCCTCAACCCCACCACCTCCACTGCTTGTAAGCACACAACGCCACAGTTCTGTGCTACTTTCTGAGGCTACAAAGCTATTGCTTTGCCCTGAAAATGCAGATTGCGTAATAAGATTTCATCAAAACTCATTTCTTCTGATTAACGTTGAAGGAAGGACCCAGGGTAGGAAGAACTTGAGTGAAGCACCCAGTTTGCACCGACCAGCACTCTCGCTTTTCAGACAGAAGCAGCTTTTTGCCTTTGGCCACCTGGATTAGAGGCAGATCCTTTCACAGGAAACAGAATCCAGTATAGCACTGGAGGCTGGGCTGTATTTAGGCTCCAGGAGAAAAGCTCAATGAGTGATAAACTAAGAAAATAGGACTAATCAGATGGTGTTTTGTTTCTTTTCTAAATCTGCCATATGAGTGCTTTGTGCATCTAGGGGACAGAGCAGGGCATGAGAAATGCTGCCGGGCACCAGATAACTTGAGGTCCTCCCACAGCGAATTTCTTTGCTATGATGCACGAGTGTGTGCCCAGTTGCTCAGTCATGTCTGACTCTTTGCGACCCCATAGACTGTAGCCAACCAGGCTCCTCTGTCCATGGGATTCTCCAGGCAAGAATACTGGTGTGGGTTGCCATTTTCTCCTCCAGGGGATCTTCCCGACCCAGGATCAAACCTGCATCTTTTGTGTCTCCTGTATTGGCACGCAGTTTCTTTACCTCTGAGCTGCCTGGGAAGCCCAGGCAGTCTCAAATGTCTTCCAGAGGAAACACCAAGCACTAAAATACAGTTTGCCTAAATTCACTTCCTTTAAGCGATATGCTAGTGAGGTTTGGGAATCGTTAAACTTAGGCTATGTCTCTTCAAATATAATGTTGGTACCATCATGTCATAATTTTCCCTGCCATTTCAATTTCTATTCAGTTCAGTTTAGTTGCTCAGTCATGTCCGACTCTGCAACCCCATGGGTGCAGCACATCAGGCTTCCCTGTGGATCACCAACTCCTGGAGCTTGCTCAAACTCATGTCCATCAAGTTGGTGATGCCATCCAACCATCTCATCCTCTCATCCCTTTCTCCTCCTGCCTTCAATCTTTCCCAGCATCAGGGTTTTTCCAATGAGTCAGTTCTTCACATCAGGGGGCCAAAGTATTGGCATTTCATCTTCAGCATCAGTCCTTCCAATGAATATTCAGGACTGATTTCCTTTAGGATTGATTGGTTGGATCTCCTTGCAGTCCAAGGGACTCTCAAGAGTCTTCTCCAATACCACAGTTCAAAAGCATCACTTCTTTGGTGCTCAGCCTTCTTTATAGTCCAACTCTCACACCCATACATGACTACTGGAAAAGCCATCGCTTTGATTAGACGGAACTTTGCCAGCAAGATAATGTCTCTGCTTTTTAATATGCTGTCTAGGTTTGTCATAGCTTTTCTTCCGAGGAGATTTCCAATTTCTGTTAGAATCATGGAAATCCAGAGTTGATTTACTCACAATCATCAGTTCTGTTTTCAGTTCACTCTTACGAAGTTGCCTGAGGGCAGGAATTTACCTTGGCAATCCTAGTGTGCTTGCCAGGCACTCAGCATATATTTACCAGATGAATAAGTGAATGCGTGCAGAAATGAATATGTAATATCATCAGTATTCATGCGAGGTGCCTCTTTTGTTTCATTTAATTTTAGTTATTTTCCTTTTGAACTGCAATCCCCATTTCCTTTCTTGCCTAGGTACTCTCACCAGTGTATATAAAGGATGTCCTTTCAATTGAGAGGGCGATTAAATCTTTCTCTCTTTACAGTTTCCTGTTATTCTTTGCAAAACTGGTTGATGATTTCTAATTGCTGCGGGATGTTTCGGGTTAGACTTACAGCACATTTTGTGTTTCTATTCTGTAGGTGTGGGCAACTAGGTTGGGTCCAGCTTTGTGCTGTCACAATAATGTGGATGTAGAAACCCTCACCGGAGAAGGCAATGGCACCCCACTCCAGTACTCTTGCCTGGAAAATCCAACGGACGGAGAAGCCTGGTAGGCTGCAGTCCATGGGGTCGCTAAGAGTCGGGCACGACTGAGCGACTTCACTTTCACTTTTCACTTTCATGCATTGGAGAAGGACATGGCAACCCACTCCAGTGTTCATGCCTGGAGAATCCCAGGGACGGGGGAGCCTGCTGCTGTCTATGGGGTCGCACAGAGTCGGACACGACTGAAGCGATTTAGCAGCAGCAGCAGCAGCAGCAGCAGAAACCCTCACAAATGTCTCCTATGGGCCCAGGAGAGGGGCTTTTCTAATGAACGGGATGACTGGGAATCTCTATGTGTATGTTTAATTTCATTAAGTTTTACCAGATTCTTCCCAGAAAGGCCCCTGCAGTTACAACCACTTCTATTTCCAACATTAGTTTTGGCTACTTTCTAATTTTGCTTATAAGATGATGGCAATAATGATTACTAATTCTGAGCATCTATTATTAGCCTTTTGGATTCCCTCTGAGGTACCTATTCTTATCCTTTATCTATATTGTATTGGGTTTCTCATCTTTTCTAGATGATTTAGAGAAATGCTTCATATATCCAGGTAGTAATTCCTTATTAATATTTTCCAAGCTGTTCTTATTATTGCCTTCACACTGAGTGGCATTTGAGGCACAGGAATCTTTTTTGGTCTCATTTTTTTCTCTCATGATTTATAAATTTTGAATTTTGTTTAATAAATCTCTCTCACTATAAGGTAAACACCTGTCCATATTTCCTCTGTTAATAGTATTGCCTTTCACAATATGTTTCTTTTTAATACATCTAAATTTTGTATATGACAGACACAAGATCACAAATCAGGGGTAGAAGGAATAGACCATTAATCAAGTTTGGAGACAAATTAGCTCATTTTTATATTTTAAGAAAATAAACTCTACACAGGTTGAAGACCTAACTGTCTTCCTTTTGGTATATAGTCTGTCCTCTGTCTCTATTTCATTTGTCTTTTTTTTTTTTTTTTTAATAGCCCATGTTGACTTCAGGTACCTTACTTTTCCCTGTGAAATTCCCTTTTATACCCTCTGGACAACCAGCTGTCTTGGCTGATTAGTTCCATCAGAATGGAGAAGCAAAACTTAGATCCTCGATTTTTCCTGTTGGTGATGTGGAAATGCTGGTGTTGATATTAATGCTCAAGCATTTTTTGTACCTTTTCCAGAGATTTCCCCAATACTCCCTTCCAGTGTATCCCCCTCTGTGATAATGGGAATAGGGTGGTTGGGGAGATGTAAACAGTTGCATTCCTGCCCTTGGTTAAAGCAAGCCAAAAAATAATATGTTGGGGCCATATTGGAACTGAGAGTGGTATACCAGCTACCTCCCAACTGAACCCTGGTCTGCCCACTTTAGGCCACAGCTCAAACTTAACCATCACTGTTCTCTCTCCCCAGAAATTTCATACACATTTTGCTTAGCTTTTGAGCACCTCTCTTAAATATGCAAGCTTCCTTTTTTTTTTTCTTCTGGCATCTTCATAATTGGTTGGGGAGGGTACCAACTCCTTGTACTTGTTGGCCATGATATAGTGGACTGGAAGCATGTCAGAAATTTGTCACAGAGGGCATCTGGTATTGGAGATTTGTGCATGTCAAACATAATTGTGGAATGCTTTTTGAACTTTTACTGTATTAAATTGTTTTATTCATATTGAATTTGTCATCTTTTAAAAAAGCTCTCCCAATATTTAGTCTTATTTGTTGGACATGTTATTATAACAACAGTTTTTTTGAAAATCATAATGTGAAATTGAAAAGTAATTTTTGTGAAAGTCTATGTGCTCATAATCATTAATTTGATCTTCCAACATCTTTGCAAGAGCAGAGGGTCTCTGTATTATTTTACAAATGAAGAAACTAGGGTAAGATTGCCAGTCAGATAGTCAAAACCACAGTAGATATTGATGATACTTCCTGATACACAGCTGTGGAGATCTTTGTTAAAAGCCTTGTGCCTCAGTGACTGTATACCACAGGGTCTTCTAATTGGGTCCTAAGACCATCCTGGCTCTATTTCTTAAGCTGATGGAAGCTATACTCAACATTCAGCTTTCAGTAGGAAGGAGGAACCCACTGCCCATATCACCCCCGCTTAAGGTGTGTGAAGGAAGAGTCTGGATATGGAAACCCTTAGGCATGGCTTCCAGCCCTGGTCACATGTCCACCTGAATGCGTGACTTTGGGCCAGTTTCTCATGCCTGGGCCACAGGTTTCCTAATATGAATGAGGAGGTTGACTTGACACATTTCCCTTTCCACTGAGCTCTAAAAAATTTGGAGTTTGTGATTGGGGTTGGAGGTTCAAGCAGACCCCATATTCCATCGTGAAGAACTGGATTTATTTCCCTTCCAGACCAGGAGGTCTCAGCATCAGTGGTTTGGAAGGGCCTTTAGAGACAATGTAGACAGATGCCAAGGCTGGGATTCCTTTTGCAATTACGTGAGTCTAGCCATGCATTAGTAGACATCTTTTCCAGCATGTTCCTAGATCTTCCATGGAAAAGAAGGACAAAGCCTGTTTGCTCCAAGTGTTCACTGTTGTCAGAGCCAGTCTGCCCAACTTCTCTTTTTTATTTATTGGGTGATAGTTGGTTTACAGTGTTGTGTTAGTTTCTGCTGTACAATGAAGTGAGTTAGCTATACGTATGTGTGTGTATATATATATGTCCCCTCCCTCATGGTCTCCCTCCTCCCCCCCCCCGCCCCCGCACAGCCCCATCCCGTCCCTCTAGGTCATTGCAGAACACCAAGCTGAGCTCCCTATGCTATCCTGCAGCTTCCCACTAGCTAGCTAGTTTACACACAGCAGTGTGTATATGTCAATCCTAATCTCCCGATTCATCCCACCCTCCGTTCCCCTCTCTGTGTCCGCATGTCCATTCTCTGTGTCTGCATTTCCATCCCTGACCTGCAGATAGGTTTATCTGTATCATTTTTTTTAGGTTCTATACATGTGCTTTAATATATGAATTTTTTTTCTCTTTCTGACTGATTTCACTCTGTATGTCAAACTCTAGATCTATCCACAGAACCCTCTTGCACTGTTAATGGGAATGTAAATTGATACAATCACTAAGAGAACAGAATAGAGGTTTCTTAAAAAGCCTAAAAATAGAGCCACCATATGACCCAGAAATCCCACTACTAGGTATATACCGTGAGAAAACCATAATTCAGAAAGACACATGCACCCTAATGCTCACTGCAGCACTATTTACAACAGCCAGGACATGGAAGCAGCCTCGCTGTCCACGGACAGATGAATGAGTAAAGAGGTTGTGCTACATGTATACAATGGAATACTTGGTTGTTGTTCAGTTGCTGAGTCATGTCTGACTTTTTGTGACTCCATGGGCAGCAGCACGCCAGCCTCCTCTATCTTCCACTATCTCCTAGAGTTTGCTCAAATTTATGTCCATTGAGTTGGTGATGCTATCCAGTGATCTCATCTTCTGCCCCCTCTTTCTCCTTTTGCCTTCAATCTTTCCATAGAAAGGAATGAAGTTGGGTCATTTGCCTCAATTTCTTTGCCCTTCTTCTTTCTTGCTGTCAATGCTTGTAGGCACCCAGTGGTTTTCAGAGATGCTTTTGCAAATGTCCAGCCCAGTATGGAGCCAGGCCTGCAGAAGGAGCTCCCAGACTATTAGTTTGTGAGGTGCTCATCAATTCCATTTTTGCCATCATCATCTATTATTATCAACTCTATCAACACCTGGGCAACTTTTCATATTTGAAATCCAGGCAGATGTCAAACCTTTTCAAGTCTCCCAGCTGGGAATGAGTTTGGAGGAGACAGGATGATATTCAGCTCTGGATGGAAGGATGAGAAGTGTGGCTGAACTGAGCAGAAAGCCTGTCCCAGGCAGAGAGCTTCTGACGTCGGTAGATCAGCAGGAAATAAGTGGAGATCGCAGCATCCCAGCTTTGGGGGTTATTCCGAGCCCCTTGGTGTGACCCTGCTAACTGTTCTCATCTGGAGGCAGCAGGGGGGTAAAGGAGATCTTTAGAGCAGACAGCCACTCCATAGGAGTATCCATTTTGGCAAACTGTGGATTTGTCCTGAGAACTCAGGCAGCAGAGATTGCAGCCTCCTCCCTGGTCTCAGGCTTGAAGACTTTTTCTCCCAGTAATGAGAGTGTAGAGTGAGCAGGCCTTCCCCGACAGTGCTGGCAGCAGGACAACTTGTGCCCAGGATGGATTTTTCTTCATTGATTCTAATCTTCTTCCTGACTGTCTGTCTTGGCTGCTTTGACATATTGAACACTGAATAGTCCCTGAGTAATTCTTGAACATCTGGGGATCGTTTTTATTTTTACAAGACAGTAGAAGCCAATGGAGTGATTTATACATGTACTAGAAGAAAATGAAGAAAAAAATAACAAAGTGGTTTCATTCAGGGAATAAACACAGATGCAGTGACGATTAAAAACAACACCAAACAAAAGGTTCGGGCCCAATCTTCAATAATTTCATAATTTTGTAAGGATGCACAGCATCATGTAGAGACGTGCAATAATGGATAAAGGGCTTTCAGAGCTACAACTTTAGTCATGATTGATGAGAAAATGCTACTGGAGGGAGAAAAGGAAAATGAATATTTATTAATAGAATAGAGTGTTAGGGGCTTAAAATCTAAGGAGATCCATCATTTCATATTCAAGGCTGGATGCATTCAAAACAGAAGGCTTAATACAATGACCCCATAGCTGAGCCAGAGACCAGAAAAAGTCACAGGTACTGCCATCATCTGGACCATGGGGGACTTTCTGGAGATGTTATTCCCATTTTAGCCGCCACCAACGTCACCTGAACAGGGCGACATTACATGACTTACCACTTCAAGAATGCTATGACGACAACTGCCTTCACATTTTAGGACACACAGAGCTATGTGATCTGGCCATTCGTCTAGAAATTAATATATCATGTCTGCATACTTTCTCTGTATATGGTAGTTATGGGCTCTGTGCTGACAGCTTGGGAATTATTATTAAGATTTTTTCCTCCCATGACTTCATCACTTCTCTGCACCTTATAAGTGAAAATCTCTCAGTCGTGTCCAACTCTTGGCGACCCCATTGACTATAGCTTGCCAGGCTCCTTTGTCCATGGAATTCTCCAGGCCAGAATAACGGAGTGGGTAGCTGTTCCCTTCTCCAGGGGGTCTTCCCAACCCAGGGATCGAATCCAGGTCTCCCTCATTTGCAGGCTGATTGAGTGTTTAGCCAACCAATAGCACCTCTTTAAATCTTTTTGCATATTTTCTCCCTATAGATTCCCCTTTCCTGTGCTTGCTTGCTCTATTTAGGTCAGTTAACTCCCAGAAAAGACTGTTTCCTTTTGATGAAATGTTACTCACCTGACCTTAACATCTTAAAAAAATTAAAATTGGAAATCTAAGGAAAGCATTGTGGATCTCTTTTGTGATGGTGTGATTTCTTCATGTAAGCAGCTTGTTCGGACAATTAACAACAGTGATACTGGGGCTTGTTGTTTTGACAGGGAAGGAGAAATTGACTGATGGCATTTAACTGCCTAGTTTAACTTAAGGTATTGAAGTTGTACGGTAAGTTTCAGTGTGTAGACTTCAGCTAATGGGTAGCCCCAAGCACATCACCCCTACCTACACAACCATGTGCATGCAACGTCCTCAGCTACCCAGGCTTCCCTGGGGTCTATATTACTTTATTACAGATTATGGCAGTGGTGGCTTATTAGTCTTATAAATCCACCTGCACTAAGCTTTTGAAATCACTGTCCTGATAGATGGTCTGAGTCTAGACTGTCATACTTATGTTATTTCTGGACTGGATATGACTATTTCTAGGTGGCAAATCTTAGAGTGCAGGAGCAGGCTATTACTGGTTTGTTGTATATGTTATGCCAGAAGAAGAGCTGCTATTCTGTTAGACAATGTGTTTCAATTTATTTTAAACCATTGATTCTACCAAATCCTCAGCAATAGATGCAGATGAATTATCTGTGTTGGCCATCTTTGGGAGAAGGCCAAGAGAATATGGATTAGATTGTTCTTTTACATCATGTACACTTCTCGCCTCCCAACACAGACTAGGAAGTTTGGTCCCTAAGAAATGACTGGACCTAAAGCAGGTATTTAATGGGTTAACTAATTAACTTTTTATCTGGACACAAAATGCTGAAGTTTTATTCTGTCTGGAAAGGAAGATGCAGACCCACTGATAATTATGCAGCCATGGCCAGAAGGTATGTGTTCAGAAGAGGCTGCACAGCTCAAAGGATATGGTTAAGAAAGCCTCTGAATTGAACAAAAAGATGGATGGTCTCTGCAGAGAGTTGTCTGGAATGGCTACAAATAGGGTGTTGGGCAAAGGAGAAAGAACAATGAGAGAGGAAGCTAGAGATGGATAGTCAAGGGTGACAACCAGAATATCTGGATATTTTCTGGCTAGAATTTCAGTTCTATAAGCAATGAAGCATTAAGAACTTAAGAGGCCAAATGAAATAGATAATGCCTGATCATATTTGGATTTTAGAAAAATTCCTTTAACAATCATTGATGGAATGGAAAGTGGCAATAGTAGAGGAAGGAGAAAAATGATAGAATATTTCCATAAGCTAAGGCAATGGCCATGGTGTTAAGGATTTAACTGTGTCTCCTAAACATTCTTATTCTAAAGCCCTATCTCCTAGCACCTCAGAATGTGACTGAATTTAGAGATGCAACCTCTAGATAGGTAATTAACTTAAAATGAGGCTGTTAGGGTGGGGTTCAGTCCAATCTGACTTGTGTCTTTAGAAAAAGAGGAGATCAGGACACAAGATAAACACCAGGGATGTTCATGCACAGAGAAAAGGACATGTGAGGACACAGAGAGAAGGAAGCCATCTGTGAATCAAAGAAAGAGGCCCCAGAAGAAACCACACTTGCTGACACCTTGATCTTGGGCTTCCAGCCTCCAGAGCTATGACAGAATAAATTTCTGCTGGTTAAGCCACCCAATCTGCGGTCTATGGTAACTGTATTAGAGTTTCCCAAGAAACAGAACCAACAGGTATGTCTATCTGCCTATTTATCTATCAATTTATTGTAAGGAATTGGGTCAGATAATTATGGAAACTAAGAAGTCCTTATAGCTGTCAACCTGGAGACAGAGGAGAGCCCGCGGCATAGTCCCACTCTGTGTCTGGAGGCCAGAGGACCAGGTAAAGTTCCAGTCCTAAAACTGGCATGCTTGAGACCCAAGAAGAACCTGCTTTTGTTCAAAATCAAAGGCAGAAAAAGACTGATGTCCCAGCTCAAGCAGTCAGGTATGAGTTTCTTCTTACTTGAGAAAGGGCCAGCCTCTCTGTTCTATTTGGGCCTTCCACTGATTGGATGAGGGTAGCTCACCTTAAGGAGGGCAATTCATTTTACTGAGTCTAATGATTCAGGTTAGTCTCATCCAAAATCACTCTCACAGATACCCCCAAAATAATGTTTGGCCAAAATATGTGGGCATCTTATGGCACAGTCGTGTTGACACGTAGAATCAGTCATCACAGCAATCCTAGCAAACTGTTACACATAGCAATAGCCAATGGAATGCATGAGAGCAGATGGATTCGTGAAGTATTTTATATGGAATTATAAGGACTTGGTGACTGATCAGATGTGAGGAGTAAAGAAGAATGATGCATCAATAATATTTTCGTTATTCCTACACCAGATGATGGAGTGGGTGATGTGCAGGGGGAACGTAATGCACACACACACACACACACACACACACACACACACACCAACTTCTATTACGTATATATAAAAGTTAAGGGATAAATTGAACTGTAATCATCTACCCAGAGTTCACAATTCTTTGCAGCTATTAGGAACAAAGCTGTTAAACTGGACCTATGCAGACTAATAATAAAGGTAAAAATGATGTACTGAACTCAGAACCCAGTTAACTCATTTTGCATAGATGTTATTTTTTTGTCATTTAAACATTTTTAATCATCTTTAAAAATTTTGAGATGAACACGTGCCCATTTAACAAGTGATACAATCCAACAATGTATATAAAAACGTTATGCATCCCCCTTTCCATTTTCCCTCATTCTCATTCTCTTCCTACAGAAAACAAAGAGATCCTATTCTTTTGTCTTGTATTTTTCTCCCTCAGCCCACATGGGATGAGAAACCCTGCATTAGAGGGGAATAGGAGTATATAAGGGTGAGCTCTGACTTATGCACAAGGGAGAGTTCCAGCCAGGCAGTTAATCATATGTAAAGATGACTGTTAAAGCCAAGTTCTGAGGGAAGAGAGAGAGTAAATCTATAGGAAATATGAACTTAAAGGCACACAGATTTGGGGCCATTTTGACCGAGAGAAAGCAGACACACTCAGTGGTCTTGATGTCCTTGGCATGTGATATCTGTGAAACTGAAAGTCACTGACTCTTTGCGACCCCATGTACTATATAGTCCATGGAATTCTCTAGGCCAGAATACTGGAGTGGGTATCCTTTCCCTTCTCCAGGGGATCTTCCCAACCCAGGGATTGAAGCAGGCTCTCCCGCATTGCAGGTGGATTCTTTACCAACTGAGCTATCAGGGAAGCTCTGCTATCTGAGTCATCGGTTAAAAAGTTACATGTGGTGGTCGGGTCTGTTGTTTAATTAGGTGGAGACCTAATAGGTCAGTTTTGGAAATCATCAGGATATAAAAGAGGTTTGCAGTAAAACTCTGTTGTGATGCCATTGTCAGGGGAGTGAAAATGTTGACTGGAGTCCCCTCATGATTGGACGAAGGGGCCGGAATGGGGGCGAGGGGACAGGAGGAAGACTACCACACGTGCTGGGGCCCCAGACCTCTGTGAGCAGCCCTTCTGCCTCCTGTGGCTCCTGCCAGGTGAGGGGCCGAGCTGCAGAGGGTCTGCCCTGAATGGTGCTGCCGCCATTGTTTGCTTTCCTCCCTGCAGTTTCCCTGCCGCACCCCCACAGTCCACTGGCTGGTGCAGGTGGGGGATAGATGAGTTTCAACAAACAGAAACACATCCTGTCATAAGAGGCTTTGCCTTGCCTTGTTATTTGAAAAGCTGCAACGTCACGTTCAGGCCAGTTACTCTTCAGGTGGTCTCTTGGGCGAGATGAATTGGTTGGCAAAAAGGTGGATGTCTGTTTGTTGAGAGACAGATGGCTTGGTTTTGAGAAGCCATTGGCATTCTGCTGTGCAAGGGACTTTTCCCTCTTTAGTCTTTAATCTGTTAGTACAATTGCAAGTGAAAACTCACAAAGAATTGCACTGTAGCCATTTTTTGGTAAAACTTATATATGAGCCTGGGAGACTGGTTCTAGATAAGCTGCTTTTGTGAAATGAATTTGTCCTTGATTAAAGGCCTATGTGGGGAGGGGGTGGGAGCAGGGAGAGAAGGTGGAGGAGTGGTGGGCAGGTATGAATGCAGGGTAAGTCATTTGTCTGTGCATGCGTGTGTGCTAACTTGCTTCAGTTGTGTCTGATTCTTTGTGACCCTATGGACTGTAGTGGAGTGGGTTGCCATGCTCTCCTCCAGGGTGTCTTCCCAACCCAGGGATTGAACCCAGGTCTCCTGCATTGCAGATGGATTTTTTACCATCTGAGCCACCAAGGAAGCCCAAGAATACTGGAGTAGATAGACTATCTCTTCTCCAGGGGATCTTCCCAACCCAGGAATCAAACCAGGGTCTCTTGCATTGCAGGCAGATTACCTACCAGTGGAACTACCAGGGAAGACCTATTGTACATCAGTGGATAACTAACATATCATCTAAGATTTTGGATAAGCATAACTGCAGCTGGGGACTAAGCCAGTGACAGCAAAGAGATTTCTGTTGACACCAGAAATATTCACATTCAAACTCATTTCCCATCCCATCCTCACCTGCCCAGGGTTGCATATGGCCCCTGACAGTTTGTTATGCCACATCTTAGTTTACTGAGGTTGAAGAGATAAAGTAATGGTTAAAGTTATTGATTTTAAAGACTCCTTTGATTATACATTAATTTTAAACCTGTTTTTTTGGTAAGAAATTAGGCCTAACTATTACAGTGAATGGGCTCCCCTTGAGGCTCAGATGGTAAAGAATCTGGCTGCAGTTCAGGAGACCTGGATTTGATCCCTGGGCCAGGAAGATCCCCTGGAGAAAGGAATGGCTACCTACTTCAGTATTCTTGCTTAGAAAAATCCCATAATCAGAGGAGCCTGGCAGGCTACAGTCCATGTGGTTGCAAAGAGTCGGACACGACCGAAAAACTTTCACTTCATACTTCATTACTGTGAATGGTACCCAAAGCTGATAAAGAATCAGCTAAGCCACACTTATCATCACATTTAGGAACATCAGGTTAAATAAGACACTAATATGAATGAGCCCTGCAACGAAAGAAATAAATACAAGTGAAAGCATAACAGCTCCTTTTTAAAGAACCTCTTCTTTTTGTTCCCACATCCAAATATAATAAATACTTCTTGGCAGTTTTCCTGCTTAGGGCTTAGAATGGTTAGCTATCCTGAGGCCGTGGTAATAGTCATACTGTTAATTTATTACTCTTTATACTCAGATGGCAGTCCCAGGCCTTGGAGCTCTGGAAAAATTTGTGTGGACATCTCGATAGAAAATGACCCTCCTGCTACCACAAAGCTAGCTGATTCTGGTGCCTGCTTTTCCTTTCCTTCTTTTTTTCTTTTTCTGAGTATCAATGATGCTCTTTCTCTGTCTTGGAGGTGAAGAAACTGACATCCTACTTAGTCTAGAAAACAGTCTAGAATTGTGCTGTCCATTAAAAATATCCAAGCCACAAACCCTCACACCATCAGTTCAGTTCAGTTCAACCAATCAGTCATGTCCGACTCTTCGGGACCCCATGGACTGCATCACACCAGGCGTCCCTGTCCATCACCAGCTCCCGGAGCTTGTGCAAACTCATGTCCATCAAGTTGGTGATGCCATCCAACCATCTCATCCTCTGTCGTCCCCTTCTCCTCCCATGTTCAATCTTTCCCGGCATCAGGGTCTTTTCAAATGAGTCATTTCTTTGCATCAAGCGGCTAAAGTATTGGAGCTTCAGCTTCAGCATCAGTCCTTCCAATGAATATTCAGGAATGATTTCCTCACCCCATATGTAACTTTAAATATTCTAGTAGCAACACTGAAAAGTAAAAAGAAACTGCTGAATTTAATATTAAAAATATATTTTATGTAGCCCAATATATCTACTGTCTTATTACTTCAATATGCAATCAATATAAAATTCATTAATGAAATAGTTTCCATTTTTTTCATATTAAATCTTTTAAGATTCAGTATGGGTTTTATTCCCTGGGAACCCACTCTACTATTCTTGCCTGGAGAATCCCATGGACAGAGGAGCCTGGTGGGCTACAGTCCATGGGTCACAAACAGTCAGACACAACTGAAGCGACTTAGCATGCACACACGCATGGGTTTTATTGCACTTACATCTTAGTTCACTCCACCCATGTTTCAAGTGCTTGATGGCTGCTGTGTTGGACGAGGCTGGTCTAGAATGTACGTGGAGCAGCTCCTGCCTCTCAGGCTGCTTAGGAACAACTTTCATGCCACTTTGCAGCCTCCTGGTGAACTGCCCCATCCTTTTGGTCCTGGAGTCTTCCTGTTCTGTGCCCTCCTCCTCCGTCAGTTCTTCTCAATCCTCCAGCTTTCTCATGCTATATAATCCGGTTACACTTGGGGATGTTAATTCAGCAGCAGGTTCTCAGGATGCTCCTCTAAAGCTCTCTTTTGAAACAGGAAACATAATAGGATATACATTATGGCAACATTCAAACTGTTCATCAATTATCCATTACATCTGCCATCTCCCTTCTGCCAATCGAGGTAACTATGTTATTACCAAAAAAAAAAAAATCTTATTTTAATTATAATCCAATCAGAAGATGCATCCATTATGTAGAGTGCTTTGGCATATTCTAAGAATTTAATTTTTGCACAAATAGTGGAGCAAATGCTGCAGACAGGAAGGGGCTGGCTTCTTTCTTCATGTATTCAGTCACTCAAAAAAGACATACAGAGCACTGGATATGTGGCAGAATTTTATGTGAAGGGGGACACAAAGTTGCACGGACCCTGGCTCCTGTTCTCGGGAAACTCACAACTCGAAAGGGGAGGTGAGCCCGGAGAAGATGCTCAGCGTGGCCGCGTGCCTCCACGAGGGCTCTAACTGGGGCGATGGGGAGACATCTTGGAGGAGGCGAAGTCGGGCTAAGTATGGAAAGCGTGGGTCGGGTTTTGATGTGTCACCATGGATGAGAAGGGAGAGGCGCGGAGATTATTTCGGAGACTGGCGTGATTCGATGACACAGAGAGGTAAAACCATACACTGAAAATATGTGCAAAGATGTATCTTTTTGACAGGCTGTAGTGGGGAGGGGCTGCAAGGACCCTGTGAGCTGTGAGCATCCACAACTAGGTCAAGCTAGATGGTGGTAGGATTTTTGTGCTAGACTAGGAGACTATATCTCATTTTCTTGGCTGGGTGGAGCCAAGGAAAATTCTAAGCAGAGCCGTAAGAGGATCATAGCTGTACTTTTTGGAGGACGGACCTGAAATGTGTGTGCATTTCTGCACAGAAGTCTGGGGGGAGGAAGCGGGGAGGGCTGCAAACACTTTGTCTCTCGTGGGAAAAAACAATATTAAAGTAATGGGTTTATGCATTTTTTGACCTTTAAAAAATGGTATTTTCAGCAAACTTCCTCCTCCCCACCTTGCCCTTGTTAAATATTTCATCTCAACTGGAAAATACCCACAACAATAATTTTTTTTTATGGTTTTAGCCTTTCAGTAATAAACCAAAACAAACAGTGGGGAGCTTAAAAGGCCTTTCAGCTGAGAAAGATGAAAGCAGATGCCTCTGGTTTAGATTATTGTTAGAAAGCACAAGAGTCTGATGCTTCTGGAAATCCTGTGAGGAAGAGCGAGCAGGAGGAAGAGCAGGTGCCGTGAGCACCCCATCCCTGACCTGACATGCTGGTAGTAATTCTCTTCCCTGGTAACTCAGACGGTAAAGAATCTGCCTGCAGTGCAGGAGACCTGGGTTCAATCCCTGGGTCAGGAAGATCCCCTGGAGAAGGAAATGGCAACTCACTCCTGTATTCCTCCCTGGAAAATCCCACGGACAGAGGAGCCTAGTAGGCTACATCCCATAGGGTCACAAAGAGTCGGGCAGGACTGAGCACTAAGACACACACAGGGTGTGTACATGCATCTAAGAATCTCATTATCTGAAGTGGGATCTTTCTTCCCCTCCCTGTAGCTGGAACCCTCTTTTATTTCAACCTGTAGAGAAAGCCCCAGGGAGGGAGAGGGAGACATTGGGTACTCATTTTTTTTTTTCCTACAAAACCACTGAGGAAACAGTAATGCCTGAATGGCTTAATGATCTGGGTGCAGCAACAAGGATACCTTCAGGCTGGAAGGAATGGTTTTTAAATGCAGCTTTTTGCTTAGACTACTGACTTCAGTGCATTTGTTCCTGTAACTTTGAATTGTCCAGAGCTCCACGATTTTAGCAACAAGCAAATATGCACTCCTGTTCTACTTACGGGCTTCCCTGGTGGCTCAGACAGTAAAGGATCTGCCCGCAGTGCAGGAGACCCAGATTCGATCCCTGGGTCAGGAAGATCCCCTGGAGAAGGGAATGGCAACCCGCTCCAATATTCTTGCCTGGAGAATTCCATGGATGGAGGGGCCTGATGGTCTACAGTCCATGGAATCACAATAAATCAGACATGACTGAGCATCTAACACTTTGAAACCATTCCTTTCCACAAGATTTTGTTCAATCCATTCTTTCCACCTAGATAAGTCTGCCAATTCATTTGTTCAGACATTTGTTCAGCCAACATTTAATGAAAACCTACTGGGTGCTAGAGCCCAAGGATTCAGAGACAAATAAAATGTAGTCTTTCAAGAGTGCGTGGACAAGTACACAGGTGTTAAAATACCTGGTGGCAAGTGCCGTGATTGGCATGGTCTTCAGGGCTATGTGGACACCCAACCTGTGAGGTTAGGAAGTCTTAGAAGAGAGGATAGCTTCTCAGTTAATGACTTAGGAGCTGTCCTCCTTCCAAGTCCATCCACATTCAGCACTTCTCCCTTGATCCTGTGTCTTCTTCCTCTGAGCATTGCCACTTGTCCCTCATGTGTGGTTTTTTGTTTATTAAAATTATTTTTTTAAATGAAGATTTTTTTTGATGTGGACCATTTTTAAAATCTTAATTGAATTTTTTACAATATGATTTTGGCATTACATTCTTTGCAGTTTTGGCTGCAAGACATGTGAGATCTTAACTCCCCAACCAGGGATTGAACCTACTTGCCCTGCACTGGAAACTGAAGTCTTACCCACTGGGCCAGCAGGGAAATCCCATGTTTGTTTTAGATTTCACACATGAGATCATGTGGTGTTTGTCTTTCTCTGTAGACTTACTTCACTTAGCATAATGTCCTCAAGGCCCACACGTGTTGTTGCAAATAATATGATTTTCTTCTTTTTCATGACTGCATTGTATTCTCCTGTGTGTGCTTCTTCTAATATTTTTTGTTGTTGTTACACTTATTTCTTTTTGTTGTTATGTTTACTATTTTAGACTCTTGCCTGTCTCTTCAATGGAACAATTAAAGAATGGGCTTATGGATATTTTGACTTTTTTAAAAAGAATAATTTCAACAAATTTCAACTAGATAACATGATATGACTCTGGGGGAGGGATGTCCATCAAGACTGTTAGGCTAAGTGAGCTCATTCCTTCATTCGTTTGCTTAATAACCACATTTTAAGTACCTGTATGTTTTATAGTTCTTAAAATGTGAGCAACAACAACAAAAACAACACACAGTCCTTTCTTCATGGAGCTTAGTGATAGTATAAACCAACAGTTAAAAACAAAATCTGGTAAGAAGCGCTATGAACCAAAATAATGAAAAATACAGCTTTGGGGAGGGTGGGCCTATGGTTTTTCTTTTCTTGTGCTGTGCTTGTTTCCATCAGTGTGTTTGTTGGCTGCCTCCAGGGTCTGTAGGGGAGACGTGGTGCTGGTGGGTTAGTACACGGGCTTATAGGAGTAGCTGTGAACCACAGTAGGGGGCTGTGTTGGGGATGGGTGATGGGCACAAGGTTGAATCTGCTCTTTGAGAGGCTTGCTGAGTAGATATCAACTCTCAAGGGTGACCTGAGGCAGGTGCCTCGGCATCCAGGGCCCTGTGAGGGTCCCCCCGGGGTACACACTTCACTGGCTCAGAGCCCTTCTCCCTTCCCTGCAGGGTGGGCTCCTCCTGGGTGTACTGGACATCCTCGAGCTTCTCCTGTGCTTTCCTGGTAAAGGCAACACCCCGTGAGCGGTGTTTGGGGTCATTACATTTCCAGTCCAAACAGTGAGCAAGTCAGCTTTAATTTTGGACAAAGAGGTATAAACTGAAAGTACAAGTTATGTGCTTTGAAAGAAGGTAAATTTGGGTGCTAGAGAAAGGAAGGCTGAGTTCAGGATGATAAAGCAATCCCCTGCTATCCCCATGATGACCCGAGCCTGATTTCAAATGAATTTCTCTCTCTTTTCCTGAGGGACTACAGAGAGGGCCAGGCAGGGTATCTTGAGCAGTGAGGCATGTTTGCCATTTGCTTGGTATAGTTGGTGTGATAGATAACTGATCATATTAAAGCTATTTAAGACCTTTTGTGTCTGGTGGCAGACATTTTTTTTTTCAATTTTATTGAGCTATAATTGACATATAACTTTGTATTAGTTAAAGTGCATAGCATTATGGCGCGCGCGCGCGCGTGTGTGTGTGTGTGTGTGTGTGTGTGTGTGTGTTATGTGTTAGTCAGACATGCTCAGTCATGTCTAACTCTGCAATCCCATAGACAGTAGCCTGCCAGGTTCCTCTGTTCATGGAATTCTCCGGGCAAGAATACTGGAGCAGATAGCTGGATAGCCATTCTCTTCTCCAGGGGATCTTCCCAACCCAGAGATTGAACCTGGTTGCAGACAGATTCTTTACTGGCTGAGTCACCAAGGAAGCCCTGTATATTCATTTAGCAACAAATAAACACCACTATAAATCTAGTTAACATCCATCATATCAGCTAATTACACTTTTGGCGTGTGTGTTGAGAACTTTTAAGGTCTACTATTTTAGCAACATTCAAATATACAAAATATTATTGCTAACTACAGTTACCATGCTGTAATTTCATCCCCAGAACTTATTTATCTTATAATTGGAAGTTTGTACCTTTTGACCTCCTTATCCTTTTGAAGTCTGTTTAAAGGGAGGCTTAAAATGGCCCTTGTTCTTTTTTTATATAGCTCAAGAGCTTTAGCAGTAAGCTGTGAGGCTTGAGGATATTTCAGAATTGGGCGAGATGTCCCACAGTTGGAGGCTGCAAAGAGCAAGACACTGTATGCAGTGACATGCTCGGCCTCTCTGGGTCACACTCAGGACCCCAGCCAGACTCCCCCTGGACCAGGCCCAGATGGAACAGCCTGACCAGCTGGCACAGCGGTTGCCTTTCTTGTGTGTTAGATGTGAGATGTGTTCAGTGAACCATCTGACAGCCAACCCACATGCTCTAATTGGTGCCTGCTGGGTGCCCTGCCCGTGCAAGATCACCATGGGGACAGACAACCCAAAGCAGCCAGGGCGATGCCATGCCTGATGCCGGCACTGCACCCTGGAAGTTTTGTGGGTGACAGTATGCCTGCAGCTGGCCTTGGCCAGTGGTTCTCACTCTTGATGTGAAATAAGAGTTTCTACAGGTTCTTGTTAGACTGAGTTCCGGGATCCCAGCCTGGGAGATTTTGGATTATGGGGTCCAAGTTGGGATCTAGAAATGTGAACTTTTGGCAAGCACACCCGGACATTCTGCTGGTAAGTAGATAAAGCCAGCTTGAGAAACCCTGCATTTATGCAGCTCAAGCTTATATTTTTTTTCTTTTAATCTACTAAGAACTTTACTTTTTAAAACCACTTTATTGAGATAAGATTGATACATAAAATGTTGTACACATTTAATATATAGGGGTTTCCCAGGTGGTGCTAGTAGTAAAGAACCCGCCTGCCAATGCAGGAGACATACAGACGTGGGTTTGATCCCTGGGTCAGGAAGATCCCCTGGTGGAGGGCATGGCAACCCACTCTAGTATTCTTGCCTATCGAATCCTGTAGACAGAGGAACCTGGTGGGCTATAGTCCATGCAGTCACAGATAGTTGGACACGACGGAAGCGTCTTGCCACGCATGCGTACATCTGTGATACCATCACCACCAAGGCCAGAACCGTATCACCTCCCAAAGTCTCCTTCTACCCCCTTTTTTATTGATTATTTTTATTTCTGGGTGAGAACACTTAAGATCTATCCTCCGAGCAGATTTTAGGCACACAATACAGCATTGTTAACTATAGGCATTGTGCTGTAGAGCAGATCTCTGAAATTATTTATCCTACGTAACTGATACTTTGTATCATCTAACCATCATCTCCCATTACCTACTCCTCACAACTTCTGGCAGCCACCGCTTTATGCTCTGGTTCTATGAGTTTGTTTAGGATTGCACATATAACTGAGATCATGCAGTATTTTCCTGTATGTGTCTTGTGTGTTTCACTCAGCATAATGCCCTCCAGATCTATCCATGTTGTCACAAATTTTCTCCTTCTTTTTAGACAGCCCAGTCTTTGATGGGAGAAAATGCTACATGGTTCCAGGAGCAGGACTGCTTGAGTCAGCTTTTTATAGAGCCTAGCCTTTCTCTAGAACGGCAACCCACTCCGATATTCTTGCCTGGAGAATCCCAGGGACGGGGGGGCCTGGTGGGCTGCCGTCTATGGGGTCGCACAGAGTTGGACACGACTGAAGCGACTTAAGCAGCAGCAGCAGCCTTTCTCTAGACCTGATGTACCTACTCTGGCCTGAATTCCTTAGGCCTACAAACCGTGGTGAGGTAGTTCACAGTTACTGTTGTCAAAGGAGTCCTCTCCCTGATACAGAAAAGTAAAGCCACCCAAAGGAAACAAAACTAGGAGCCTACTGAAATACTACCATCGTTATTGCTATTACCAATATTTAACATTGCAATTGTTTACTGGGAGCCATAATAGGTCATATGGGCATCTCAGGTGGCTCAGTGGGTAAAGAATCTGCCTGCAATGCAGGAGATGCAGGAGACATGGGTTCAATCCCTGGCTTGGGAAGATCCCCTGAAGGAGGGCACAGCAACCCACTCCAGTATTCTTACCTGGAGAATCCCATGGACAGAGGAGCCTGGTGGGCTACAGTCCATAGCATTGCAAAGAGTTGGACACAACTGAAGCGACTGAGCACACACATAGATCATAAACTGTTCTAAATTCTCTGCATCTTATTGTGTTTAAGTCTATGGAATGATCTTTGAGGTTGGTACTATTATTACCCCCATTTTACCGATGAGGATCCTGAGAGAGAAAGAGATTAAGTAATTTGCCTGGGATTGCACAATTTGTAAATGAACAATTCATGACTACGGAATGCCAGTGCGGAGGCCTTCTACCGCATGTAAATGACAGGGGACTGGAAAAAGAGAAGGGTTTCTGCTTCTAGGCTTTAATTTTCTCACCCATAAAATAAGGGGTTTGAATGATGTGACCTCTCAGCAGGGCTGACTTTGTTTGTCCAACCTGTGCAGTCAAACAGGGCCCTGGGATCAGAAGTGTCTGAGGTTTGGTTTCATGCTCTGCTGTTGCCACCTTGAAATTGCTAATAATTTTTGAACAAGGAGCCACATGTTTTCATTTTTCACCCTGCAAAATAAAGCTGATCTTGTCTCCCAAGGGCTCTTCTTGTTGTGACACTGCATTTTTTTCTCAGCTCCGTTATAGATCCTTGACAATTCTCTGTGCATTCTTGGCCTTGGAACTGCCTTCTGCAGGGGTGATGGAGCAATGGATTGTAATGAGCTTCATAGAGAGGGGTGTTTCTGGCTGGTGATGAGGGTCCATGGTGTGTCTACAGGGGCGGATGAATGGCTGGTGAAGCGGAGCTCACGGAGAACTTGCAGTGGCTCAGGGTGGTGTTGAATGCAAATTGCAACTGGCTCTTGGCAACAGCCATGTCCCCAGCCTGCCACCGGTGTTGTAGGTGTTGTCATTAAGTGGCCCATCTACAGCAATCCCTCCATGCAGGATACAAATGAGGACTCGAAGTTGAAGTTAATGAATTCATTTCTCCCAGAGAGGCAATTTGGGACTGTACTGACTGCCCCACCCGCTTCTTTGGCCCTGGTCCCCACCCCCACTTACCTACCAGCAGCCCTGCTCCCAGCACTTGAGAGTCCCAGGAGTGGATCCTCATGTATGCTGCCTGGAAGAAGCTTTCTAAAACGCTGGTTTCTTTGGGGCAATATCTAGTGCCATGACGCACACAGTGCACAGGTTTCATCCCACTTGCTGCTGGAAACGTTTGGCTCAGGAACAAGGGAAGGAGATGTTTGTGGAGTGCTTATCATGTGACCTCCTTCCTCTCTTCCCTAGCTCTTCCTCTGAGTAAAGTTCTAGTCCCATTTACCTTTTAAGGGAAAAAAAACAAAAATTAAAGGGTGCTTATTGGGGTTAATGACTTAGATTACTATCAGCGCTGAAACAAAAAAATTCAGACACAGACAATCCATCCAAAATGTAGGATAAAAGGTTCATTCTTCACACCTTGATGCTTAAAGGCAGAACAAAGATAAACCATGAGGGAAGTGTCTGTGTGTGCCTGTGTGTGAAAGCCTGTGTCTATTTGTGTGTGTGTGTAGATTAGGATGGTGAAGAAAGCTGTGACATGTTCTCTTGTCCTAAGTGAAGCATTTCCCCCTTCCTAGCTTCCTTTCCCCTCCCTGTGTCTAGATCTTTTACAAATTATGTTTTGAAGTCCTTCCCTCATCCAAGCTTACTGATCACGTCCTCCCAGAAACCCACCTGAATCCAACCCCGATCTGGGTCAACTATCTACTTTTAGCCCCCAGAGCATGAGTACCTAGTAGCTTTTTTTTGTGCCTGCACACCCCTTTGCACTGCAGTTGTTCACTTACTCATTGTAGCCTCAGGGGCTGTGATCTCCATATGAGCTGGTAGTGGGGCTGTCTTGCTCACCCAGTGAGGATTAATAAATGTTTGTTGAAAGCGTGAGAAGGAGCTCACGGCAGTCACTGAGTCCTGGAGTCTCAGGTGTGAAGATAGATGAGTTGAGTGGGGTACAGTGGAGGCAACCCCACCTGAAGGGCCCAGCCTGGAAAGATGTTTAGAAGTCTGTATTTCAGGGCTCACTGGGTCCCCCGTGCAGAGGACTTCAATTACATCACCCTATTTAATACTTACCATAACAAAGTGGTTTCTGATTAAAATTTTATGTGGAAGGTAACTAAATATTGAACTGAACCTTGAAAACTGGTTAGGCATAGAAGATAGAGAAGGGGTTTTCATCCACAGAGGGCAAATTGAGCCCTGTCCCAGGCATGTGACCATAGCTCAGCTGAGTGTGTCTATGCTGGAGGTCATCATGGTGGAGTGGAATGGGAAGACATGCAATTTACCTGAGCGCTCTGCTCCTGGAGGCAGTAAATGTTAAGAGATCTTCCCACCCTTCTGTGTTCCAATAAAATCTAACTATAAAGACCACTACCCTGATCTCTCATATGCCTAGATAGGGCCGTCTCATTTCTTCTTCATGACTTCTCTCTGCCTTACCCATGACTCCCTGGTTTACCTGTGTCTATTATCAGATTCAAGGCCCCTTCCTATTCTTTGATATGTTTCTCATTCATTCTTCCTATTGTGAGGCCTGAATAAAATCACCTCCTTCGTTGTCTGGCACATTTTGTCCTGCACGGGGGTTACATCTGGCAAGAAAGGGAAGGGGCTAGATTGTGGGGGCCTTGCCAGCCATGGGCAGGAGTTTGGACTTGATACTGTATGCATGGGAAGCCAGTGATGGAGCTAAAGAGTTTTTAACAGAGAAATGGAGAAGTCTGATGCTTATTAGAGAAAGCTCCTTTTGTTTTCTGTATGTGAGAAGGATTGAAGGGAGAATTAACTAAGACAAAGAAATTTCACATTCTGATGAGAAAGGATAGTGCTCTGAGCTAGAGTAGGGTGGGCTATGGGTGATGTGTCAAGGGTGGTATCCTCTAGGACACACATGGTACCTGGATGGGAGGCCACAGGAAGAGTCTAGGCAGAGTCCCATTCATGAACAGGTGGTGCTAGTTCACTGACATTGTCAGCCATCATAGGAGAGGTAGTCCTTAATCTGTACCATGGAAAATGAGCAGGATGGAAAGCCATAGGCAGGCTGACAGCATGTAAAGGTACAAGAAGGTTGTGATAGTACCATCAGACACAAAAACTCAGAAGCAGATGCCTGCAACGCTCTACAGATGTCCTTATGATGGGAATTAGGGGGAAGAGGCTTAAAGCCTACATAGCTTCCCTCCCTCTTACTGGCCATCTATGGTTTTATGTTTCGCCAAGTGCTAGTTCTGTTTCCATTGGAGAAGAGATCCCCTGGCACCACGATCTCAGCCTGGATCACTTTAGGGAAGGCTACAGGGAAGGTGGAAGATACAGGCATCAAGGCACCCAGAGGGATGGCTGTTGTAGTTTTCATTCATCCACACTTAGTGGTAATGAGGCCTAATGGGAGACCTGGTTCTGGGTTCGCTCAGCCCCTCACTTGCACATCAACACTAAGAAATGCTGACCTTTAATGGCAATCAAAGGGTGAGTTGCTTCTATGTAGGTGTCATGCTTGAAGGTGGTGGATGTTCAGGTGCTAATTCCTCAGAGGGAGCGGCACCTTTGTTATCTGTCTTTACTAGCCTGTGCTCAGGCTGGAGCTGTGAATTGTAGATAGCCTGGTGAAACATGCTTCCCAGTTGTTCATAAGATATTGGTGGGTTTGTTTTTTTTTAAGTGTTTTCCAGACATTAATACCATTTTCAGGCTTAAAAAAAAAATCTGGTCTTTGATTGCCTGAAAGCTTAATGTAGATGTAAGCACTTTCCTGGATTCTCAGTGAGAGATGTTACATTAACGCAATTACAGCAATGATGATTCACGTGGCCCTGGTATCATGAATCTGGGCCTACAGAAAACTCTTCACATAGAGCTCCGACTTCATCTCTTTCCTCTAAGTTTGACATCTCCATTCTACATGGAGGCTGCTGGGGGAGGCCTCGAGCCTCAGCTACCCTTGGGGACTACCCTCACACCAAGGCCTTCAGGACAATTCATACGCTGGGTGCTTCCTGGTTGCTTCTGGAACCAGTCTTCTGCTCTGATATCCAGGCCCAGAAAGCCAGCAGTTCACTGCTTCTCATCACCTGGCCTCTCCATAGAAATCAAAATCCTGAGGTCTCAGTACCTGAGTATGGAATTAGTCCTCTTTCCTATGCTCACAGCACTCTCTCTCCAAACTGCAATGATTCAGATGTCAAAGGGGAAGCATTCTGAGACAGATTTCTAGAGGAAGTGATGCTAAATGTAAAGTATAGAGATATTAGCCAGGCAAACTCTGCAGAATGTGATTGGGCCTGCAAGTAGGTCAGGCATTTGGTAAAGGGCTCCTTCCTGGGTCTTGGGTGGATGGTCAAGCTACATGGCTAATCATTCAAGATGTCCTCCTCCTGGAAGAATCCATGCAGAACCAGCAGAGAGCCAACACTGGGTTGTTGAATGTGCCCTCACAATTCATCCTCCTTCTCTTCCCTTTCTTCTCTGTGTTTTAATTATTGAGTGGAAGCCTATTATAAAAACTTGAAGGTCTTGACTTTCTGTCAGCAAACTTCCTAGTTTTAAAATATTCTGTCCTAAGCAACCAGAGAGTGGCAACTTTCCCAAAGTAATACCCAGGTCAGTGAATAAATTCTATAAGTCTACAGACCTGAACAGGGCCAGCCAGGCATATTGTATGAACTTGTGAGACACAGAGAGGAAGGGGGAGATTGTGGGTGGGGAATTAGTAAGATGGTTGACAAAGGTCTGATTTTTATTTAGCCATTCCTCTTTCTTTAAGGGCTTTGGTTTGGGACTTAGGGTGTGTTAGTCCATGGAAGTGAAGCCAGAGCAGCTACTCTAGGATTTATTTGCCTGTGAGGACAGTAGCTCCTGCTATTTTAGGAGAGGCAGCATGTGCTTGGTGGGGATGGTGAGTGGGAAGCTTTCGTAAGGTAGGAGAGATTTGTGTCGGTCAAAGGATTGCTTTTGCAGTGTGGATGAAGTATATTAATGAGGAACTATGACCAGTTTTCTGTCTTTTACATGTTCCCCAAATGACTGCTCAGTTGAATAGTGACATTCGCTTGCCCTTTAATCCATGCTCCCCTGTGTTTCCTTGCATGATGACAAAAAGGGTTTTTTCCATGTGCATGTTACGAACCTACAATGTCTAAAACCTTAGTGCCAAGTAGCCAGGAGATTATGGTGCAGAAGGAGGTGTGTATGTGTGTTATATATGTTTGTGTACTTGTGTCTCTGTGTGTGAATGGGTTGCTTGGACCTGTGTGCATCAGTGTATAATTATGAGCTCCTTTCCTGTCTGAATTCCTTTGCAGGGTGTTTTGCAAGTGAAGGCCCATTTCTTTATAAAAACAGAATTGCTTTTCTAAGACAGAAATGCTGAATAAGCAGAAGGACGGCTCTGAGTTTTAGGAGCTTTCCAGAAATTGGTGCAAGGAACTTGCTAGTGGTACTGGGAGATAGAAGGGGAGATGCACCGATCATGCTGTGTTTTGCATTTCAATCTCTGTGGATCCTCTCTCCCTGCCTATGCATATTTAAAATTCCTTTCAATATATAAATAGGATAATTCTCTTTCCTCATCCCCACCAGAGTTCATTTAACAGGCACAAAAAGAATTGCACATCCAGGCCTGTCTTTTCCTGCTTCCTGTTATTACTATTTATTGGTTTTTCTCATCTTCTTGTTTTCCCCTCTCCTGTGTTGCTCCCCTTAGATTAAACTGTGTTTCAGGATTGACCGGAGGGAGAGATGCCATTTCTTCAAAACAAAGCTGAGCCCAAGAGAGGAGATCTCTAGGCTGGTTTTGCTCTTTGGCACCAACCCAAACCTTCCAGAGCTCCACTCTGAATAGAAAGCCCTGGGCCTTAGACAATCTGGGTTTTTACAACCCCCTCTTAATGCCATCCTTTCGCATTATTGATAACAATTACCCATTTACTCCATGAATGAAGCCCTGACACTCTCCAGTGTCCCAAAGGCATAGGTGAAAGAATTCTTGATGGGATGGATGCTGGGCGAGAATATGAGCTGGGATCTGGGGATTGGTGTCTATGATAGTAGCCAGTCAATCTTCTTCCTAGAGAAAAGCTCTCAGAAGCACTTGTTGAATCTAATGGTCTTGCTTCATATTGCTAATGTGAATAACTCAGTCATTTTGGAAGAAGTTAGATCTTGCATTTCAAACACTGTCCAGATTTCAAAATGGCAGATAGTGAGGCCTATAGGACAGGAGTTCTTGGAACGACATTCGGCATCATTTTGCACACAGTGCAGGGGGCACTGAACTGGGATCAGAAGGCTTGAGTTCTAGGCCTGCCCCTGTTAGTGTCAAGTTCCCAGTGCAGATCTCACTTGGTTCTCACTTTACTGATACCCAGTGGTTTCTCTGATTACAACAAAATGACCGATTTTGATAAACTCTTGGGTCATATTTGATGGCTAAAACATCTGTGTAGTGGGGCACAGAATAAGGCACTGACTTGTCACCTGTTATGTAACAAGTATGAAGGGCAGGAAGAGTTATCTATTAAAATGTGATGAGCTCAATTCTGGGACACACTAGGATCTCATTCTCTAAGTAGAGCTCTCACTGAACAGTGGACAGAATCCAGAAGCATGTTGTTGCTGTTTACTCACTAAGCCATGTCCAACTCTGTGACCTCATGGACTCTAACCCGCCAGGCTCCTCTGTCCATGGGATTTCCCAGGCTAGAATACTGGAATGGGTTGCTATTTCCTTCTCCAGGGGATCTCCCCAAGCCAGGGATCAAGCCCGCATTTTCTGCATCACCTGCATTGGCAAGCAGATTTTTTACCACTGAGCCATCTCCACCAGGGAAGCCCCAGAAACATGTGACCAACGGAAAATGTCACTGCTGCATGACTCGGCACAGAACCAAGGGGAAGTTTATAGCCATGTCTCTCAATTATAAGTAAGGTGAGCTAGAGATGTAACCTGGCTATTTCTGAGGGATTCATTTGGGGAGCAGTCTGTCCCTAAATGTGGTCTGCCTTCTGAGGGAGCTCTTGATTCAGAAGGCTGCTACCAGATCAGAGGGCAGAGGGCAGTGCATGAAGCTTGCAGGTGATGTCTCTACCTGGCAAACATTGCCTGTCTGCCTTCCTCTCCATATACCTTGCTGTCAACAAATCTACTTAGGAAACTGATCTCTGCAAGCCAGGCTGTCCTCAGAGGCCCAAGTGATGTGTACACTGTGTCAGGTCCCTGGTCTCAAGAGCAAAGCAAGGACTTTCCTTACAGGCCAAGTCAAGGGATCCTCAGCACCATTCTGTGAAATACTGAGAGACAGGTGGGCATAGCAATGAGTTTCAGCTCCTCACACAGAGCATGTGCCGGGGAGGAATCCCTGCTCTGTATTTCCTCCCATCACGGCTTTCATCTGGGATTGGCGATCAATAATTTTCATATCTAGCTCACTTGGAGCTCATCCAACCACAGGTAAGGATAAGCACACGCGAGGCTATTCCACTGGGCTTCCTGAAACACTAGTCTGTTATAATGGGATCCTGGATACTGACTCTGAAAGTCTTCACATTTTCATTTCTTACAAATAAAGGAAAATATACAACCCATACTGGATACAGCTCAAGGGCTGTAGTGAGCTCATTGACATGGATTACCTTACGTAATTGTCCCCAGGCAAAAGTCATTGTCCTTACAGAATACCCTTGGCACCAAGGGGAGTATAATGGGTCGGCACTTTCCCTGTGAATTCATCAACAGGGACATTACCAGAGTCCTATGCTGATATCATATCACTGATAAGCCAGACCCTCTTGAAGAAAGGCATTTCCTGATAAGGAGCATAAATGCTCAGGGCCTGATCCTGTGGAACCTGCCGTCTCTGTGGTTATATAGGCAGCAGCGATTCAGGACCATTTTGATAACTGTAAAAGGACTCGACTTTATTCAAAATTAAAAAAAATTTTTATCATCTAGCAACAAAAAGTTTTATTTTTATGTCCCACCAGGTATCACATGATTTAGCTATCATGCAAAAGAGCATTTGGTAGAATCTCTTTTTTGACTCATTATACTTCCTTAGCTGTCTCTCACACATTCCCCTTTATCCAGTGAAATCTACATATGCATAAGGCTGATTCACTTTGTTGCACAGCAAAAACTAACACAACAGTGTAAAGAAGCAACTATACTCCAATAAAAATTAACAAACCAAGCCCTTAACTAAATGACTCTTGACTTTAAAGATCCTCAACTGAATGAGGTACACGTCCATGAGTTGTTGGAATACAAAGTTATTCAGTTCAGTTCAGTTCAGTTCAGTTCAGTCACTCAGTCATGTCCGACTCTTTGCAACCCCATGAATCGCAGCATGCCAGGCCTCCCTGGTCAGATTCACGTCCATCGAGCCAGTGATGCCATCCAGCCATCTCATCCTCAGTCGTCCCGTTCTCCTCCTGCCCCCAATCCCTCCCAGCATCAGAGTCTTTTCCAATGAGTCAACTCTTCGCATGAGGTGGCCAAAGTACTGGAGTTTCAGCTTTAGCATCATTCCTTCCAAAGAAATCCCAGGGCTGATCTCCTTCAGAATGGACTGGTTGGATCTCCTTGCAGTCCAAGGGACTCTCAAGAGTCTTCTCCAACACCACAGTTCAAAAGCATCAGTTCTTCAGTGCTCAGCCTTCTTCACAGTTTAACTCTCACATCCATACATGACTACTGGAAAAACCATAGCCTTGACTAGATGGACCTTAGTTGGCAAAGTAATGTCTCTGCTTTTGAATATGCTATCTAGGTTGGTCATAACTTTTCTTCCAAGGAGTAAGCATCTTTTAATTTCATGGCTGCAATCACTATCTGCAGTGATTTTGGAGCCCCCCCAAAATAGTATTAAAAAACAGAGACATCACTTTGCCAACAAAGGCCCCTAAAGTCAAAGCTACGGTTTCTCCTATAATCATGTATGGATGTGAGAGTTGGACCATAAAGAAGGCTGAGTGCCGAAGAATTGATGCTTTCGAACTGTGGTGCTGGAAATGACTCATGAGAATCCCTTGGACTGCAAGGAGATAAAATCAGTCAATCCTAAAGGAAATCAACACTGAATATTCAATGGAAGGACTGATGCTGAAGCTGAAGCTCCAATACTTTGGCCACCTGATGTGAAGAGTCAACTCATTGGAAAAGAGTGATGCTGGGAAAGATTGAAGGCAAAAGAAGAGGGCGGCAGAGGATGAGATGGTTAGATAGCATCACCAACTCAATGGACTATGAATTTGAGCAAACTCTGGGAGATAATGAAAGACAGGGAAGCCTGGTGTGTTGCCACAATGGGGTTGCAAAGAGTTGGACATAATTAGTGATTGAACAACAGTGAACAACAGCAGATCCCTGATACCATCTGAATTCTCCAAACTTGCAAATGCCGTGATGGTAGAAAGTTTCCCAATAGAATGCATGTGCTAAATGAGCCAAAGAAGCACTACAGAGTATTCTTGGAATGCAGCTCTGAACATGCAGCTTGGCTCTCTTATTTTCATCAATTTCAGCACCTCAACCATTCCATATCTGAGCCTCAGGAAAATCATAAACGACCCAAGGCCAGATGCCTTCAGGGTCTCTTTAGAGTCTCCACTATTGTGTAAATGATATCAGCAAATAGCACACATCTCTCATATTTGACTAGCAAAGCGGACTTGAGGATTTTGGTTCTTGGTCTTTTGAACAGTCACACTTTTTATTTTTATTTTTGTTGTTTGGTTGGCTTAGGTACTGTCACTAGAAAACAGCATGAACCCTAGAGCTAAACCACATGGGATTCAGAGCCAGCCCTGCCAATTCCTAGCTACGCAATCTTAGGCAAGTTGCTTAACTTTTCTGTGCCTCAGTTTCTATACTTACAGTGTGGACAACAGTAGGGTTGTTTTAAGGATGAAATGAACTCATGCGGTAACAGCTCTTAGAACTGTGCCTGACAGTGGAAGCACTTTACAAGTGTTAGCTCCTCTTATTGTAAGTCACCATGGCTGCTAGAGTTGACATCTGGAAGGTGTGCTGAATAGCATGTCCTGCATGAAAATATGATAATGGCTCTTGTGTTTGCAACTAGTATCTATTAATTAAGAAACCATCATTTGTACTCTGTAATTATATTTATTAAACCCTAACTCCTATCATAACAATAATTAGTTCTTGCTAATTAAATTTATCAAATTCCCCTTGGATTCATATCTTAGGTAAATATTTAGTAGCCCTACACTAATTATTTTAATCAACATGGAGTGTATTTCAAATGACTACAAATAGTTATAACTAATTAAATTGAGTACAAAATAATATCTTATGTAATAAATTTGCAGGTGCTAAAAAGAGTGGGAATGAACCACAGGATAATGTTTCAGGACCTAACCACCTGACTTGGTGACTGCAGCGTTTCCAAAGCTTAGCCAACTTGCTAGGGGTAGTAGCCTGAGAAAGTTTATTGTTCCTCTTCTGATTTGTCTTCTACTGCCAATGTTTTGTGTGTGGAGCAAGCTCCGTGTGTAATTCGAGAACATGCCTTATGATTTGGAATTGGATGCATCAATACTAGTGATGAACGCAGAAGTGAGAAGCCAGCAACAGCAGCAGTAGGGCAAATTCCTGCTTCAAAGAGTCTGAAGGAAGAAAGGCAAACTCTCTGAGGTCCCTTTTTCTGCAGGCTTGGTTTCCTCATCCTGAAACTGCACTGTCAATTGTTTCTCCTGCTGGGAAGTCCTCCTTCCCTACGCTGCTTCTCCCAGCTCCTTCCTACCAAAGACCTAGAACCCTCGAATTACAGTCACCTGATTGGTATCCTGTTGCTAGGAAACTGTAAATTGAATGTGTTGTATTTCATAATAAAGATGCCTGTAACCCATCCTTGGTGAGACATGCGCAATCAGATGTGGCCTCGTGTGGAACTGGCCAGCAGTGACCACCCCCTCTCCTCTCCTCTGCTCCCTTCCAGGGTCACGGTGAGATAACTGGCTCAGGTTAAAGGTGTCCACTCCCTGGCCCGCCATAGGATTGTCTGTGGCCTGAATGAGGGGTCTGTCCATGGCTGGGCTTAGAAGGATGGCTGTCTGTGGCTGGAACAGGGGGCTCAGTCAATGACCAGGACTGGGAGGATGTTCAATTCACAGCTGAGTTTCAATACTCATTCTGGGGTGGGAATTAGAGTGTAGGCTGTTGTGAAGTCCTTTTAAGGAGAGGCAAGAAGGAAATGACCACTCAAGTCCTGACAGCTGGATAATATAATACAAATGGTCTATCTCAAGAATAATGAGTTCAAATGTTACACAGCCTATGAAGAAAACTAAATCTTTTCAAAATCATCTTCAGCCCTTCCTTGTAAATGACAAGTGAATGATCATAAACAAGCAGCCAGAGGTGGATGCCCAGGGCATGGTGTCAAGCATCACCCCAGGCTATCCTGACCTTCCCTTTTCATCAGGTGGCTGGTGGGCGTTGGGGGCTGCCTCTTTGCAGCTTACACACTTCATTCTATTTTTTGTGGAGGAAGTGTCTTAAGTGGGCATGGGAGGGGTCATGGGAGACACATCAGACAGTGGATCTGCACTTATGCTCTCAGAGAAGTTCAAACACACAAGAGAGTTATAGAAGATGCACGAACTTTCTCTCCCCCTCTCATTAAGCTGTCATCCACATTCAGTGTGGATCTATTTCCTAGTTCTGAATATCACTCTCCCTCCTTCTAGCTCTCTTTTGAGTATTTGTGAGCTCATGCAGCCACCTTTATGATAGATGAATCATTCCTATGGCAACCACAGTCATCATGAATCCTCTGAGTGAGCAGGCAGGAGAAAACAGCTTTCAAGAGAACAGAGATTCTAGTGGGACCTGGAGTAGCAGAGAAATCTGAGAGCATTGAACAGATGGAAGTAGGATCTCATCATATCGGAACCGAAAAGGATGAAATGACTGAGGCCCAGAAAAGGGCCTGGCTTTGCTCAACATCACACAGAGCTAGAACTCAGCCCTCTTTTATTCCTGTACCATGATGTACAAGTGAATGAATGAGCACAGACTTGCCATGTGTCAACTGAAGGCAAACAGGCCATACAACAGGACCTTTATGTGTTCTTCGTTTGAGCCCATCGGCCTGAACGTGAAGTTTTGTTGATAGAGTCTGATGCTTCAGGACTGAGACTGCATCTGGGTCTAAGAGATGTTGTCTCTGAAAATATCATTTTTTCCCATCCCATTTCTTTCTTTCTTTTTTTTTTTTTTAAGAAAAAGCTTTTTATTTTGTATTAGAGTATAGCTGATTAACTGTCCCATTTCTTTTCCAGGGAATATGCTCACTTGTAATAGCGGTAGTTTGGGAGTCTCTGGCCAATGGAGGCAGCTCTGTAGATAGCAATGATAAAGAATGTTGGATTTGCCCCCTAAGTGAGGGTATTGTGGGACCTAGCTTTGTTCTTGCTGTGGTTGGCAGAGCATGCAGGTACAGTTTATTGAATGGCACCTTATAGACAGGTCTTAGAGCAGATCTGCCTGAATGGAGCTGAGACCAGGTCATATAAACACATGGCTTTGTTCCCTGGTGGCCACCACAGGGGCCTCACACACCTGGTGCCTACCTGTCAGTTCTGAAGTTACCATCAGTATCTCAGCTCCACGTGTGAAGATGTTCTCCATCCCTTCCTTGCCCAAAGATATCCAGGGAATCCTTCCTTTAAAGGAGGAAATGCCTTATTTTTTGCTTTGAGCAATTTTAATCCCAGACTGTGACCGAAGAATAGGAAGAAAGCTTACATCTTCTGAAAGAATCCACTACAAAAGAAGGGGAAGTGCACAGAAGGGAGGTATTGCAGCTGTTTCATTTTTGTGCTTTGCATAGGAGTCTCCTGAGATGGTGCCCTGAAGCATGCCCATTGTTCTTTTCCTTTAATGGATCAACCAACAGAGAGCTAAAGCCCTTGGCTGACTGGGCAGAGAACCACAGTGTCTGAGCACATTACTACTTATTCTGAGAATAGCTGAGTTCAAATTGTCCTTATTCAACCCACTGCCATATAGCTGCTCTAAGCCCTGTCTATAGGGCACTAATGGCACCTAGTTCTGCTGCATAATTTAAATTTAACAGATTAAAAAAAAAAGTCTGAATTTGAAGCAGAATTTAGCGTAACTGATCTCACACACCTTCATCTTATTCATGGCTCTCATATCAGTAAAGTTTCCCAGATTTGTCCTCTCTGTTGGCTATATCATACTTTCCTTATTTGGATTTTCTCAACGCTTAATTCTAAAGCATTTTCCCCTCAGTTCAGTCACACAGTTGGGTCCAACTCTTTGAAACCCCATGAACTGCAGCACACCAGGCTTCCCTGTCCATCACCAACTCCCAGAGCCTACTCAAACTCATGTCTATTGAGTCGGTGATGCCATCCAACCATCTCATCCTCTGTTGTCCCCTTTTCCTCCTGCCTTCAATCCTTCCCAGTATCAGGGTCTTTGCAAATGAGTCAGTTCTTCGCATCAGGTGGCCAAAGTATTGGAGTTTCAGCTTCAACATCAGTCCTTCCAATGAATATTCAGAACTGATTTCCTTTAGGATTGACTGGTTAGATCTCCCTGCAATCCAAGGGACTCTCAAGAGTCTTCTCCAACACCACAGTTCAAAAGCATCAATTCTTTGGTGCTCAGTTTTCTTTATAGTCCAATTCTCATATCCAAACATGACTACTGGAAAAACCATAGCTTTGACTAGATGGACCTTTGTTGGTAAAATAATGTCTCTTCTTTTTAATATGCTATCTAGGATTGTCATAGCTTTTCTTTCAAGAAGCAAGAGTCTTTTAATTTCATGGCTGCAGTCACTTAATTTCATGGCTGGTGACTGCAGCCATTTTTCCTTGTATTTATCGATTTTAAAGAATTTAATGATCATCTCTGTCTATATTGTCCAGTATGGTAAATAATCACTAACCAGCTGTGGCTACTGAGCATTTGGAATGTGGGTATCTGAATTAAGATGCAATAGAAGTGTAAAACACACAACAGATTTCAGAGACTTATTACAAACAACAAAATAATATTTTTATCTCATTAACAATTTTTATATTGATCCTTGCTAAAACAGTAATATTTGAATACATTGTATTAAGCAAAATATACTATTTAAAAAGTTTCATTTTATGTTTCTGTCCAGTGGTGTGCAATGAACATACCCAAACTTGTACAATGAACATACCTGAAGTTATCTCCAGCTCAGATTTCTTTAAACTCCAGACCATGTAACTAATTTCCAACTTAACATTTCCCAAGGTTATCTGACAAGAGTTTCAAAAGAAACATGAAAGGTGAGATTTTTTTTTCCTCCTAAATCCAGTCCTGTTTTAGTGACACTTCCTTTTTCTTTTCTCCACATGGCTTCCTTCTTCAAGCATTATAGACATGTAGAATGTCCAGGTAGGAAGACCAGGTATTACACATGACCGCCAATCCTATGGTTAAGTCTTCTCTGCATTATAAAATTTCTATGTGGGCATCTGTAGTGAGTGGAAGCTCATTTCCTTATAAGGCAGCACATTTCATTGTAGACAGCTCTGTTAGAAAGTTTCCCAATATATCACACTACAATTGGATTTCTCAGAATTTCTAATCATGTTTTATTTCTGTCTCCTGAAGCCATACAAAACAAGTTTAACTCCCTTTCTACTTGTGAGAATTGTTTCATGTCTTGACTACATTGACTTTTCTTGAGTTAAACATTTCTTGTTCAGGGGCTGTGGTTTCAGGTCTTCTCAGTCATTCTTGCCACTTACATTTGAATACAGTATTGTTTTTCTACTTATTAATAATGTAGTTGTCAAATGGTCCACTGATTTCAATAGGCTAGCTGAAGACTTCTGGAAAGGAGTTCTTTCTTTCAGTTCAGTTCAGTTCAGTTGCTTAGTCATGTCCAACTCTTTGCAACCCCATGGACTGCAGCTTGCCAGGTTTCCCTGTCCATCACCAACTCCCAGAGCCTACTCAAACTCATGTTCATTGAGTCAGTGATGTCATCCAACCATCTCATCCTCTGTCGTCCCCGTCTCCTCCTGCCTTCAATCTTTTCCAGCATCAGGGTCTTTTCCAATGAGTCAGTACTTTGCATCAGGTGGCCAAAGTATTGGAGTTTCAGCTTCAGCATCTGCCCTTCCAATGAATATTCAGAACTGATTTCCTTTAGGATTGGCTGGTTTGATCACCTTGCAGTACAAGGGACTCTCAAGAGTCTTCTCCAACACCACAGTTCAGAAGCATCAATTCTTTGGTGCTCAGCTTTCTTCATAGTCCAACTCTCAGTTGCATATGTGACTACTGGAAAAACCATAGCTTTGACTAGATAGCCCTTTGTAAGCAAAGTAATGTGTCTGCTTTTTAATATGCTGTCTAGGTTTGTCATAGTTTTTCTTCCAAGGAGCAAGCGTCTTTTAATTTCATGGCTGTAGTCACCATCTGCAGTGACTTTGTAGCCCTCGAAAATAAAGTCTGTCACTGTTTCCATTGTTTCCCCATCTATTTGCCATGCAGTAATGGGATCAGTTTCCATGATCTTAGTTTTTTGAATGTTGAGTTTTAAGCCAGCTTTTTCACTCTCTTATTTCACTTTCATCAAGAGGCTCTTTAGTTCTTTGCTTTCTGCCATAAGGGTGGTATCATCTGTGTAGCTGAGGTTACTGATATTTCTCCAGGCAATCTTGATTCCAGCTTGTGCTTCACCCAGCTCAGCATTTCACATGATGTACTCTGCATATAAGTTAAATAAGCAAGGTGACAAATTACAGCCTTGATGTATTTTGTATAAATAATGTGTAAATACATTAAGTATGTATAAATAAGCAAGGTGACAAAATACTCTTTTCCCAACTTGGAACCAGTTTGTTGTTCCATGTCCGGTTCTTTCTTTGGTCACATTAAATTCTGTACCTCTGCTAATGCCACTTGGGAGTATGTCCATTTGTTGAGGAGTCTCATCAAACACAGACACTGGTTTGTACAAGACTCACTTTCATGTATATCCATTTATACCTTGGATATGCAATTAAGCCAAGCCTCTTTCATCTTGTTTTACTGATTTGTAATATTATGTATTTGAAGTTTGTGGTTATATTTATAGTTTAGCCCTTGTATAAGTAAGCTAATCTGGATGGTATTAATTCCTCTTCTTCCATTTTTATTTGTTTTGTGTCTTAAATCAATGTCATCCAAAATTTGAGTGCTAAACCTGTATTTTCACATTAGTATCAGCAGAAGTATATAAAGTACAGGATGAAGGTTAGAACTATGTTTTCTACTATAAATCTGTTCTGTCCATGTTAGTTGCTCAGTCATGCCCGACTCTTTGGGACTCATGGACTATAGTCCACCAGGCTCCTCTGTCCATGGAATTTTCCAGGCAAGAATATTGGAGTGGGTAGCCATTCTCTTCTCTAGGAAGTCTTCCTGACTGAGGAATTGAACCCAAGTCTTCTGCACTGAAGGTGGGTTCTTTACCATCTGAGCCACCAGGAAGTCCAAGTTCTGTCAGAACATAATTCAACTCTCCAGATTACTGGTCATTTAACCAACTGCAGGTTTAGGTGACAGTGCTTGGTAAATTCTTCTTCATTATCACTTTATATATTTCCTCTGTTCTGTTCTATCTCTTTCTGGGACTTCAACTACATTTCCACTGAATATTTGATATGTCCCGCTCCTTTTATATTTTCTGTTCATTTTTTCCTTCCCTTTTTCATCTTTGTGTCTCAACTGGGATAGTTTCTACTGGCACCGACACATTGTCAAGTAGCTAATTTATTGCTATGCTGTTTTCACGCTACTGATGAGCCTATCAGAGAAATTCTTCATCTCTGATGTAGCTTCTATTGGCAGAATTTCTATTTGACTTTTATAGTTTTCATCTCTCTGTTGGTATTCTGTATTTGTTTATGCTTATTGTCAACTTTTTTCCATTAGGCTCAAGATCAGCAAATTTAAAATTTTTTTTTGGTCAAAGGGCAGAAAGTAAATATTTTAAGCTTTGTAGGAGCTACAAACTCTCTCACAACTATACAGCTCTGCCATTTTAGTGTAAAATTGTCCCTCAATAATTATAAATGAATGTGGTTGTGTTAATTAAAATTTTTTTTACAAAGGTAAGAAGAAGCTGAATTTTTCCTGAAGGCCAGGGTTTGCTGACCCCCTGCTCTAGATTATTTGAAGCATTAATTATAGCTATTCTAATAAACCTATCTGATAGTTCTGATCATCCCTAAGTCTGCTTATGTTGACTGCTTAATCAATTGACAATGAGTTATTTACCTTGCTTTTTTTGTTTGCCTCATCATTTTTTTCCTCTTTAATTTATTTTTTTTTATTGAAGGAAATTGTTTTACAGAATTTTATTGTTTTCTGTCAAATCCTCAACATGAACCAGCCACAGATATACATATATCCCCTCCCTTTTGAAACTCCCTCCCATCTCCCTTCCCATCCCACCCCTCTGGGTTGATACAGAGCCCCTGTTTGAGTTTCCTGAGCCATACAGCAAATTCCCACTGGCTATCTATTTTGCATATGGTAATGTAAGTTTCCATGTTACTCTTTCCATACATCTCTCCTCCCTCTCCTCCCCTCTCCCCATGTCCCTAAGTCTATTCTCTATGCCTGTTTCTTCATTGTTGCCCTGTACATAGATTTTTCAGTACCATTTTTCTAGATTCTGTATATGTGAATTAGAATATGATATTCATCTTTCTCTTTCTGACTCACTTCACTCTGTATAGGGCTTTCCTGGTGGCTCAGAGGTTAAAGCGTCTGCCTGCAATGTGGGAGACCTAGGTTTGATCCCTGGGTCGGGAAGATCCCCTGGAGAAGGAAATGGCAACCCACTCCAGTATTCTTGCCTGGAGAATCCCATGGACTGAGGAGCCTGGTAGGCTGCAGTCTATGAGGTCACAAAGAGTTGGACATGACTGAGCAACTTCACTTTCTTTTCTTTCTTTCACTTTCACTCTGTATAATAGGTTCTAGGTTCATCCACCTCATTAGAACTGACTCAAATGTGTTCTTTTTTATGGCTGAGTAATATTCCATTGTATATATGTACCACAACTTCTTTATCCATTCATCTGTTGATGGACATCTAGGGTGCTTCCATGTTCTAGCTATTGTAAATAGTGCTGCAGTGAACAATGGGATACATGTGTCTTTTTCAGTTTCGGTTTCCTCAGTGTATATGCCTAGGAGTGGGATCGCTGGGTCATTGTCTCATCATTTTTGATTAACTAGCAGAGATGGTATATGGAAGAACAGAAGTAACTAAAGTAAATATTATTTACTAAAGGAAACAGGCACATCTTCTGTTAGGCCATTAGTGCAAAGGACTAAATCAGTCTGGTAATATTTCAACTGAAGTTTTGTTTTTGGAAATTATTCATACTACAATTACCTCTGGTATAATGGAGCTTTTTAAATCATCTAGTGATAAGTTGCTTTTTTGTGTGTTTTGGGTAGAAAATGGTGTTGAAAGATTTTTTTTTTCTCAGTGCTCTTGTTCAGCCTTCAGCTTTCAGTGGTCTTAATACAAGCACATTACATGAGGTTATCTCTCTCCTTATCTTGCCCAGGTGGTAGAATACTTGTTGCTTGAAGTTAGATTTATGATGTTGAATGGGTTCTCTTATGTCAAAGTACTTGCATTAGCTCATATTTTTGTACATCTTTTTCTTATTTAAGAAAATACTGTAATGATCCAAATGAATTTTTAGACAATTTTTAAAATTTATAGCTACATCATTGTCCTGAATTATCAGACTAATAACTTTGAGAAAGCAAAAATTGTGATTTTAGACATGATTATTTTTCTAGAAGAAGAGTACTGGCTCATAGTAATGTTTCCTCTGTAGATTTAATTGAATAATATATAATCAATTCAATAATAGTTTATGGAATCTTGAGTTGATGTCAAGACAAGCCATCTCTAGATTCCAGGATCAGTCTTATTCCTCTTTAACCTGAAGTAATATTTGCTTTCTATGATTTTTCTGTGTCTTCTTCATGTTCTCGTTATGTTAACAAATACATAACATAATCACATGTTTGAAGTCCTTTTTTTCTTAAAGTCTCTTTACCTAATTTGGCCTAAGCTTCCTTCTTTTAATGTGTTTTTTCTTTATAGCCTCCAAATAATTATAATTTACAATATTACTACATTGTTTGATGTATTAGTTCAAGAAAAGTTTTTTCATAACTAATGTGTCAAGTTTTAGGTTTGAACCTTGAGAAACAAGCTTGGGTAAAATTTAGCCTCTGCTCCCCAGTCCGGATGCTAAGGCAGATGTGTAACAGGTATTTAGCCATGTGCCTGTGATAAAACAATAATAGGAGAATAGTTAATAAGCTATGACTAGAGCTGGCTGATAAGCTATGAAAAGGGCTGGAGAAGGAGATTCAGGAAGGGCTCAGAGAGTTTCTGGTATTCTTAAACTCTTAAAAAAATGGTAAAGACTTGAACTTGATGCATGATACAGAAAAGAATATTTCCGACAATGTAAATCATGTACAAAGTAGCTGCATGTGTGCATTTTCGTAAATTCCCGCAATGGTTAAACATGGTGGCAGGTAGTGGCAATAGATGAGGCTGGACAGGAAACTGAGGTCAGGCTGTAAAGATCATACTGGCTCATTGAGGAATTTGGACTTTGTCCTGTAGATGATTAGGATTAATGGAAGGATTTTAGATAGAGGAAACACATGATCCAATTTACAGTTTTAAAAGTGCACTTTCTCTAATAATGAGTGATGTTGAGCATCTTTTCATGTGTTTGTTAGCCATCCGTATGTCTTCTTTGGAGAAATGTCTATTTAGTTCTTTGGCCCATGCAAGGGTCGTCATTGCCATCTTCCTAAATTCCATATATATGTGTTAGTATACTGTATTGGTGTTTTTCTTTCTGGCTTACTTCACTCTGTATAATCGGCTCCAGTTTCATCCATCTCATCAGAACTGATTCAAATGAATTCTTTTTAACTGCTGAGTAATACTCCATTGTGTATATGTACCACAGCTTTCTTATCCATTCATCTGCTGATGGACATCTAGGTTGTTTCCATGTCCTGGCTATTATAAACAGTGCTGCGATGAACATTGGGGTACATGTGTGTCTTTCAATTCGAGACACAGATGTGTATAACGGACTTTTGGACTCAGAGGGAGAGGGAGAGGGTGGGATGATTTGGGAGAATGACATTCTAACATGTATACTATCATGTAAGAATTGAATCGCCAGTCTATGTCTGATGCAGGATGCAGTATGCTTGGGGCTGGTGCATGGGGATGACCCAGAGAGATGTTATGGGGAGGGAGGTGGGAGGGGGTTCATGTTTGGGAACGCATGTAAGAATTAAAGATTTTAAAATTTAAAAAAATAAAAAACTAAAAAAAAAAAAAAAGAGGTAGTGGCCAAAAAACAAAAAACAAAACAAAACAAAAAAATAAAAGTGCACTTTCACTTGAGTGAGTATAATGAGTCAGCGCAGCTTTATTGTTTTGACTCTGCAGGCATGATATGTAGGGCTCAGGAGCTACACGAGGGTCCTCAAACTGTGAGAGACATGGGAGAGGAGACACCTTAGCTTCATAGTTGGAAAACTGCCAAGTCAAAATAAAAATTATTTTAATTAAATACCTATAAACTATGGAATTATGTTAACTTCAGCTCAAATAAACTCAAATATTTTCATACAAATTGGAGAAATGTTGTGTCAAATAAGCAGAACTTGTAGAACACAACAATAAGGTGAATTTAGGCTCCCCCTCTGGAGAAGGCAATGGCACCCCACTCCAGTACTCTTGCCTGGAGAATCCCAGGGATGGGGGAGCCTGGTGGGCTGCCGTCTATGGGGTCACACAGAGTCAGACACGACTGAAGCAACTTAGCAGCAGCAGCAGCAGCAGGCTCCCCCTCGCAAGGAGATCCAACCAGTCCATTCTGAAGGAGATCAACCTTGGGATTTCTTTGGAAGGAATGATGCTAAAGCTGAAGCTCCAGAACTTTGGCCACCTCATGAGAAGAGTTGACTCATTGGAAAAGACTCTAATCCTGGGAGGGATTGGGGGCAGGAGGAGAAGGGGACGACCGAGGATGAGATGGCTGGATGGCATCACGGACTCGATGGACATGAGTCTGAGTGAACTCCGGGAGATGGTGATGGACAGGGAGGCCTGGTGTGCTGCGATTCATGGGGTCGCAAAGAGGTGGACATGATTGAGCGACTGAACTGAACTGAACTCTCCCTTCAAATCTAGTCTGTGGGTGAGTTCTTTCTGTCTCTCTTTAGATAAAAGTATCATATGAGGAAAATCCTATGACTTCTGCAGTCACTCTTTAGGAACTAAAGTTCTTATGGTTGGTCTAGTCCCTCTAACAGCTTTTGCTCAATAACTAGAATGCCCAGTTCTATTACTAATACTGCATTTTCATGTATGGCGTTAGAGAATGTTCTAATTATATTCTGTTACATGTAGCTTCCCATTTTCCCAGCACCACTTAATGAAGAGACTGTCTTTTCTCTACTGTATATTCTTGTCTCCTTTGTCATAGAATAATTGATCATAAGTGTGTGAGTGTATTTCTGGGCTCTCCATTCCATTCCACTGATCAGTGTGTCTGTTTTTGTGCCAGTACCATACTGTCTTGATTATTGTAGCATTGTGATGTAGTCTGAAGTTAGGGCACCTGATTGCTTTATCCCTTTTCTTTCTCAAGAGTGTTTTCACTATTCAAGGTCTTTAATGTTTTCATATAAATTTTAAAATTATTTGCTCTAGTTCTATGAAAAATGCCATTGGTATTTTGATAGTGATTGCTTTGAATCTCTAGACTGCCTTGGTAAGGCCATGCATCATAAAACTCCTAGAAGAAAACCTAGAAAGATCACTTTTTGACATAAATTGTAGCATTTTGGGGATGTGTCTTTTAAAGCAAAGGAAATGAAAGTAAAGTTAAACAAATGGTTAAAAGGTTTTGCACAGTGAAAGAAACTATTGACAAAATGAAAAGAAAACTATGAAATAGGAGAAACTATATGCATTTGATATAACTGATAATATCATATATGCACAACTCACACAACTCAACACCAGAACACAGACAACACAATAAAAAAATTGGCAAAAGAATTGAATAGAGATTTTACCCAAGGAGGAGTTGCAGCTGGTCAACAGGCACAAGAAAAGATGCTCAACATTGCTAATTATCAGGGAAATGCAACTCAAAACAAGGATGAGATGTCATCTCACTCTTGCCAGAATGGTTATCATTGAAAAGAACACACAAATGTTGGCGAGGATGTAGTGAAAAGAAAACCCTTGAACACTGTTGGTGGGAACGTAAACTGGTGTAGTCCCCGTGGAAAACAGTATTTAAGTTCCCCTCAAAGTAAGAATAAAACTACCATATGACCCCACAATTCCACACCTGAGTGTGTATTTATACAAAAACACTAATTTGAAAAAATACATGCACCCCCAATCCTTAGCAGCGTTATTTACAGTTGCCAAGATATGGAACTGGCATATGTGTCCATCAATAGATGAATAGATAAAGAAGATGGTATGTGTATATGTGTGTGCACACACACATATATTTTATGTGTGTGTACACATACAATGAAATGCTACTCAGCCATAAAAAGAAAGAAAGTTTGTCATTTTCAGCCACTTGGATGGGCCTGCAGGGCATTATGCAAGTGAAATAAATCAACCAGTGAAAGGCAAATGTAATTTGATATCACTTATATGTGTAATCTAAAAAATACAACAAACTAGTGAATATAAAAGAAAAGAAGCAACTTTATATAGAGAAAAAAATGACTGGTTACCAGTGGGGAGAGGAAAGTGAGAAGGCATAATATAGAGGTAGGAGGTTAAGAGGCACAAGCTGTTAGATATAAAATAAGCTACAAGAATATATTGTACAACACAAAGAATATAGGTGATATTTTATAATAACTATAAATAGGGTAAACCCTTAAAAAATATGAATCACTATATATTATATACCTGTGGGTTTCCCTGGTGGCTCAGCAGTAAAGAATTTGCTTACAAATGCAGGAGATTTAGGTTCAATTCCTGGATTGGGAAGATCCCTTAGAGAAACAAATGGCAACCCATCTCAGTATTCTTGCTTGGGAAATCACATGGACAGAGGAGCCTGGTATGTTACTGTCTATGGGGTCACAAAGAGTTGGACACAACTGAACGACTTGTCATCACTGGGACTTTTCTGGGCTGTTGGCTTGTATAGAAAGAGAGGTTTTATATATTTTACAATTATTATTTTTAATTCACTTTTTCCACTCACTAACTGCCTCTAGATCTTGCCAAGTTGAAACAGGGTGGGGATTAGTGAAAGGATGGGTAGGGTTGAGGAGAGACTGGTTAGAAATGGAAATGAACATTGTTTACAAGTCATGTATTAATGGAAGGCAAGTAAATGGACACCTTGGTCACCTGAATATCAGAGTGGGAAGGAAGGAGACGCTTAGAATGACTTCTTGTGCGACATGCTATGGTGGTGTCTCTGACTGGACTCTGTGAAGAGGCATTAACTGCCTACCTGATATTTAGATCCATATGAATGAGGCAGTCCCAAGTCTTGACCAGCTCAAGTCCTTTGGGAAGAGTGGCAAATACACAGCTAAAATGTTCTGTGATGAGAACTGTAACAACGTGATGCTTTGGAAATTATGGGAACACAATGGCGCATTTCATGCAGCTTGAGTAAAATGGGAAGTGGTGCCTCTGGAGATGTAGACCAACTGGTCTTAGTTTGGGAAATACTGATTGTAATTCCTGTGAGGAAGTTGGAAATGGTGTTGGTTATATATATTGAGGTCTAAGAAAAGGTTTGATCTCATAGAGGAGTTTAGGAGCTATCTGCCTGGAGGTATAAGCAGAAGTGGATGAGATATATCATCTAGCAAGAATATTAACTGTCTGACTCATATACATGAGGGAAAAATTGGAAGTATAGAGAACTAGGGAATACATGGTGGTAGCGGTGGTTTAGTCTCTAAGCTATGTCCAACTCTTGCAACCCCACGGACTTCAGCCCACCAGGCTCCTCTGTCCATGGAATTCTCCAGGCAGGAATATTGGAGTGGGTTGCCATTTCCTTCTCCAGGAAATCTTCCCAACCGAGAGATCGAACCTGGGTCTCCTGCATTGCAGGCAGGTGCTTTACCAACTGTGTCACCAGGGAATACCTAAGGGATAAAGAAGAGACGGAGAAGGATCCTGAGGAGAATTGGTCAGGTGTACAAGGAGAACCTAGAGAGGGAAGAGCCCTGGAGGCCAATGGAGAACTTTTCAGGGATTAGAAAATTACTGTAAATGCTACAAAGAGCTCAAGCTCTGGTTTCTAGGTCTGAGATACCTGGATGTACCCTAGTTTCTACTTTGTGAAGAGTTGGACATGACTGAAGCAACTTAGCATGCATACACTGCTTACAACCTGTGACTTCGGGCAAGTTATCTAACCATTTAGCAGGAAAACTGTGGGTCTCGGTTGCTCCTTATGGTTGCTCTGTAGGGCACTGGGTGATGTCTCTTTCTCTTTAGAAGCCATATCCATCTTTTGTGCTGGAAGACTACCAATCCTGTGTCCAGAGATACTTCTCCTTCCCAACCTTCTGTGTCTTTATTCTCAACCTATGCCTCCATGTTGTCCTAATCATTTATTAATTTCTGAGTTCCTTTTTGTTGGAGCCTCTTCTCTCTCTAGATCACCCTCTCCTGCAACTTAAGGCTTCTGGAATGTGGAGCTGTGTACAGATGTTTCCATCCTGTGAGCACTCCACTGCTTCTCAGGCAGTGTCTCTGAGCAGATGTTCTGCGGTGTGCATCCCATTTCCTCTGCTGTTGGGTTTTCTATACAAACACCAGATTGCATGGCTACAGCCTTCTTTCTGGAGAAAACCCAAGTCATGATGGTGATGGGATAGGCTGTGCTTTCAGGCTGTCAGAGATGGTCTATGGTGCAAAAGCTTTGCGGCAAGAGTGTGAAGCCAAAAGGCTTAGGGGATGCAGCTGTGTGCTGTGACTTTATCTACTCATGACCTGTTGTCTCTGGTGTGTCTTCCGCTGAGCTGCTGCTCTGCCAGAATGTGTCTTCTCTTTACCTCGTTAGCCTTGCCCTGTGTCCCCATTTGCCTCTCTTGGTCTTTTTAAATTGTGCCCCCTCAGCTGAGCCTTCCCAACACATGGGGTTCTTTGTCTTCTGACAGCATGCGTGGTTTGGAGGCAGAGTCAGAGAGTACTTTACAATAATAGACTTGAAAAGTCTTGCTGAAAATGGGGAGGAGGCAGGGTTACCTGCTGGACAGGCTGGCAGGAGGGCAAACTGTCCCCGTGAGGGTCAATGTTGACATGTTTCAATGGTCTCCAGCCCCCCTCACCATTTTCTCTTGGTTTGTGGACTTGTCTTTGATCGCTTACTGATAATTTGTAACAAAGGGCCCAGGGATGTGGAAGAAAATTTCCTGACTTTATTATTTATTTACTTTACTGCATGATTCCATTTTTATAAAGTATAGAAACAAGACAATCTAACCTTTATTGTTAGAAATAAGGATAATGATTGAGGGACTGGGGTGATAAATAGTGACTGGAAGGCACACCCCGGAGAGCTAGAATGCAAGTCAGGTTCTCCTTCTTGACCTGGGTGCTGATTGCATAAGTGCTTTTAGTTTGTGAAAACTCATTGAGCTGTACCCTGACAGCATGTGTATATTGTGATTCAAGAACAACTTTGAAAAAATCTATAGCTGGGTATTTTAAAAAAATTGAAATATAGTTAATTCACATTGTTATGTTAGTTTCAGGTGTATAGCAACGTGATTTAGTTGTATATGTGTGTGTATATATATATATATATATATATATATATTCTTTTTCAGATTTTTTTCCGTTATAGTTATTGCAAGATACTGAATATAGCTCCCTGTGCTACACAGTAGGTCCTGGTTGTTTATCTTTTTTGCCTCCAAAAAGGCAGGCTACTCTTTAAGCTTACCTCTCAATCTTCTTTTGGGAATTCATGATTTGGAAAAGACTTTTCATTTCCATCTTTGTTCCATTCATGACAAGTATGCATCTTTAGTCCTTCATGTGATCGAAGAAGTTGCATTCATCTGTCACCGGCCACCTCTCCTTGCTGGAAATAGCCATCTGGTTGAAGCTGCCTATGTTCCTTTCAGAGATGCCTATAGACAGGGTGTCCTCATATGCATTAATTTGAATGTTAAGTAGAGCTCTGGAGAGTGTGATAGAGTCTGGGGAGCTGAAGGAAAGGAGGGGCTAGAGTGACTCACCAACCAGCCTTACCAACTTACCAACCAAGTTTTATCCATAACTAGATGAGCCAACCCAGTGATTAAAGGCAGGAGGGGAACTCAGACCTGGCAGGTCTCAATGCTGCTAGTATGGAGTGCATCTTATCATCCAGGCCTCCCTGACTCCACATAGCAGATCATCTGAAAATTTTTATGTGACATTCTCTCTTTTAAAGGACCCAGCAATACATTTGTTTATAAAGTGAAGAGTGTGCCGCAAAGAAGAACGTTTGACCTTCAGATGCAGACACATCTGAATCACACCATGGCTTTATCACTTCATTTGTTCATTTATTCAGCCATTCATTTATTCAAAAATATTTATCTAAAGCATTCCCTGTCCCAGGCATAATGCCAAGTTTGAATTTTCTATGGCAATCTGGATAATTTAGTAACTTCTCTCAGCCTCAATTTCTCATCTATAAAATATGAATGATACTACTCTCTGTGCAAGTTGTCATGAAGGTTGAAATAAGGATACAGTTTCTGGCATATATCAATTTTTTAAAAAATCTTGAATTATAATTATGTGAAAAATATCCTATTTGCATGTTCCATGAGTTTCTTTTTTTTAAGTGAAGTCTACATATTTACAATGACTTACAATAATGTTGGGCTTCCCTTGTGGTTCAGCTGGTAAGTAATCCTCCCTCAATGCAGGAGACCTAGGTTAGATCCTTGGGTTGGGAAGATTCCCTGGAGAAAGGAAAGGTTACTCACTCCAGTATTCTGGCCTGGAGAATTCCATGGACTGTACAGAGAGTTGGACACGACTGAGCGACTTTCACTTTCACTTTTCATAATAATGTTATTCTTATCAAGGTTTCCCAGGTAAACAGTTCTCTCCCACTAACAGATTAAACTTTTACGCACTGAAACTCATTGTGATGAAGACTTCAGAAATCAACTCAAATTGTAAATGTTTTAGCTATACTATAGGACTTGGCTGTTTTTCTCTATAGAAGAGTTCCAAAGAGCACAGGACTGGAAGTACCTAGGCCTGACTTAGTTTTAGCTTAGACAGAATATAACTTGGGATATTTTTGTTTTGCCTCTCTCTGGACTCTACCTTTTGCATTTATGAAACAGTTATAATTATAAAAATGTCCTTGCTTATTTGTAGTATTTATGTAGTATATGATATGAGAGGGCTTTAATACTTTAATTGTATGTATGTTTTCTTGCTTTCTTGTTTTTAAGGGGAAAAAATGAGAATAACTAGGGATATTTTGCCAAGTTTTACATCTTCTTACAGATTATCCTGTTTTCTTATCTTTTGTAAATTTGCACACTTAGATTTCTGTTTTGAATGATAAGGAATAATGATGGTTGGTCCTAACGTGGAGAAGGGGGATTTGTCAGACTTTAAATTTGCTAACTATATATGAGTGAGTGAGTGAAGTTGCTCAGTAGTGTCCGACTCTTTGCGACCCCGTGGATTGTAGTCTACCAGGCTCCTTGGTCCATGGAATTCTCCAGGCAAGAATACTGAAGTGGGTTGCCATTTCCTTCTCCAGGGGATCTTCCAGACCCAGGGATCGAACCTGGGACTCCTGCATTGTAGGCAGACACTTTACCAAATGAGCTACCAGAAGTGTTTTATTTTAGAAAAGTCTTTTTTTTATTTAACTTTCTTAAACTGGTAGGGGCAAACAGTGCGTTTAAAGCATGATTTGATGTCTTAGAAATATAGCTATTGCACAAGTTGAAATATACCTACCTACTCCGGGAGATGGTGATGGACAGGGAGGCCTGGCATGCTGCGATTCATGGGGTCGCAAAGAGTCGGACACGACTGAGCGACTGAACTGAACTGAACTGAATAATATTAGAACACGAGTTAACAGTTGGATTTTTGTCCCAATACTCAGGTCTATGTGCACAGTGATGGGTCTAAGTTGCTCTTATACCTGCACAAAACAATGTCAAATTTGTTGCTGTATATTTAGTTTGGGACTTTGATTTTGGAGTTGGTTTCGAATAAATTCTGCGGGGGGGGGGGGGGAAACCTTTGTAGCTTGGAGGCCTAGGGAAAAAATAAATGGAACGATATAATCAGTCAATCCGTAAGTCTCTACTCGATGCCTGTTGTGGGTACTTGCTACTTTGCTGGGAGATGTGCAGTCAGAAGAGACATTTGAGTTTAAATTTGAAAGTGGTATAGTTGTTTACCAAGTGAAAAAGGAGTCTAAAGGAAAACAAGGCACAGAGAACTCTGTGACCAATTTAGAAGGATCATAGAGCCTGGGGAGCTGGTTTGAGTGTGGGGGAGTTCTGAGCGGGGTGGGGAGAAGGGAGAGATAGTCAGGAGACAGGCTAGGGAGGGAATCCCCCACCATGTTGTAAAGTTGCTACAAATGCAGCCAAGAGAATGAGTGTTTGATTAAGCAGATCTTATAAAACACATCAGCTCACTCCCCGCTAGTCTATAAATTTTCTCACTGAGCCAAGGCAAGTGCTGTTCTATTATTATGCAGAGGGGATTAAGGTTTCTTTCCTTAAGACTAAGCTCCTTAACCCAGCATGCTGATGTGCTAAGGTTTATAAAGACACACTCCTGTGTGGGTGAGTCATGTCTAACGTGTTCCACCCATTAATTTGCTGTAATGATAAACCCTATGGATTATGTTTTTTCCTGAAGTGGTTGCTGTCTTCTTAGTGTGTTCAGCATTTATTGAGTTATTATCAAATGATCACAGACTCATATAAACTGAAGTTGAAAAAGAACCTGGTCTCTAAGAATACTATATAGATAGTCAGCATTGAGATGGGAGCCCCAAAAGAGAGGAGGTGGGTGTAGGGGTCAAGTAATGGGTTAAGAGAAAGGGTTTTTAAAAGGGAACTTGATGACAAGGACAAAGAGTGATAGGGAATCCAAAAGCTATAAGACCAGAACTCTGAATTTGATTTTGGAAGCATTGGAAATAGAGTAAATTATAAATGCTCATTCTTGCTGCAGTGCAGAGACTTCTTTGATGGAGGTCATCTGGAGAGTGAGAGTCAGACACCAGGCAAAGACAGGCATTAAACTATGGGGCTCAAAGGTCCTCAGCTTTCCTAAGACTGCAGAAATACCAAAGAAACCTGTTTCAAGGAAAGTCAGAGGTTGTCGGCTTCAACATTTGGAGGCAGGCTGAAAGCAGGATGCCGAGAAAAGTGGAATCTGGGAAGACTCCTGGGCTAGTTGACTGGCAGGACCCAGCAGGGAATGGCACTGCTCAAGGATTTCTTGTTGTTAATCATTTTTCTCATTTTCCCTCGTTGTTAACCCTGGGACCATACTAATCAACTCCTCGTTTCCCTGCCCGTGGCTTACATGGTTCCTTGGTTATTACATCTGAGTTTAATCATTGTCCAGACTGAGCTCCATGTCTTCCTTGCAATTTTGCTCCTGATTCAGTTAGTGTTTCGCCAGGAAATGTAGCTGTGTAGAGAAATGGAGAGAATCTATTCAGCGAGAGGGGTGTCAAAAAGGGGCAGCACAGTCCAGAACAAGGAGCTGGGGCTCTGACAGAAAGCAGGGAAGATTTTTTCTTCCCCTGATCCCCAGACAGTGATGAAAAAATTCAGAAAAATAGAGGGAAACCGAAGCCACCATGATTTACTGCATTTCCTCTTATTCTCATTGCATGAAGACGAAGTGGAGATGTTCACTGGGAAGTAGGAAAGTGATCACATCAAAAGCATAAAAATGCAGTCAACTTGACACTGAAGTAGGAATTGTCTGGAAGTCATGTTTGGCCTCCGCTCCCATCTCTCTCTGCTCAGCCTCCTTCGCTCCAGGAGTCCCTCATGTTTCAGAAACAGAGTGTTAGAGGAGGCAGAAGTAAGTCAATCACGGCTTCTTCAATTACTAGGAACTGTCAGTGCTGGCCAACATCAATTGATGCTGTAAGACATCAGAGATATTATTTATCTCTCTACCCTCTAAGGTCTAATTTGTAGATGGCAAAGATTAAAATCAGCTCCTTGCAGACCAGCTCTCAAAATCTTAAGGGAATTTATGCATAAATATGTGTATGTATACATATTTTTTCCACAGAAAATGCTGTCAGATATCAGATACCCTGAGGAATATACCCCTCTAGAGAATGGGGTATTTTCAAACCATAGACCAACATCCCATTATTTTTTCCACCTTTAGAACAAATAAACATGTAAACCTTGACCCCGCCCTTCCACTTTCCACATCAACAGCCTTTTAAAGTAAATCTCAAAAGAATTGTCTGTGATATACACTACCCCCAATTTTTCTCTTCCTGTTCTTCTTTGAGCCCACATTCATCAATGCAATGCAATGATCTTGACAAGCTCAAGAAGAACCTCTGTTTAATAAATCCAACAATTACTTCCTAGTCCTCAGCCTGCTGAACTTAAAACAACATCTACAGTTATTTACCCCTTCCTCCTGGATTCTGAATAATTCCTTTCTTAAACTGGCTTCCATGTAAAACACATCCTCCCAGTTTTTCTCCAGTCTCACAAGCTGCTCCTTTTTAGTCTTTACTATTGGTTCTTATCTCTCTGCCTTCTTCTTTTTTTCTTAATATTTATTTATTGGCTGGGTCAGATCTTAGCTGTGGCATGCAGGATCTTCATTGTAGCATGCAGGCTCCAGAGCAAGTGACTCAGTATTTGTGATGCATGGTCTTGTTTGTGTCGAGACATGTGGGATCTTAGATCTCTGACCAGGGATTGAACCTGCGTCCTTGCATTGGAAGGTGAATTCTTAACCACTGGACCACCAGGGAAGTCCCTCTCCCTGCCTTCTTAACGTTAGAATGTTGCAGGGTTTGGCAGTCTTCCGCTTAAGTTCTTCATGATCTTATTCAACTCCATTTTTTCACACACCAAGTACAAAATGTGACTTCCAAATTTATACTCCAAGCACAGACCTTCTCCCTGAGTTCCACACTTGTATATGTAAATATCCATCTGACTACTCAATATTCCCACTTGGATGTCTAATAGAAATCCCAGTATGTTCAAGACTAAGCTTGTGATCTTCTCTTCCTCTCCTTTAGTGCTGGGACTGTTTTCCCTATGGCTTAGGCCATCAGAGCTTGCTGTCATCCTTGGCTCATTCCTGTTTCATAGTCTTCATCTTTCCGTTAGCAAACCCTATGGACTCTACTTCTGAAATAGATGCAGGGCTGGTTTACTTCTCACCCATGCCACTGCTGCCATTCTGGTCAAGCCATTAGCTTGAATCTGGATAATTGTAATGCAGCTTATTCTTTGAACAGCAGAGAATAGCTAGGTCTATGTGCAATAGAGATAAAAGAGATTAGAGTTCAAAAGTTAATTTAGTTTTTGAGTTAGGGGTCTGAGGATGAAGTGAAAAGTACAGGATGCTCTCAGTGGGTGTGCTGTAGACACAGAGGACTGTAGCAGTTATTTTGCTCCCTCTGCCCACCTGCCCATCCAGGTTCATTCTCCACTCTCTGTGTCCTGCTCTGCACTCCAGAAGCCTGACTTCTATGCTTTGCATCTTGTAGGCTTTCTTGCCCATTGTTCTGTGTGGGTTCAAGCAATCAGAAACATGGGCAGGATCTCAAAGTGAAGAGAGGGTAGGCAGAGTCTTTTCTGCACTCCCCGTCCCCACTACACAACTGGTGGTGACTTTGCTCCATCCACAGCACATGTCAAATTGTCTTTACTGCCTGGTTTCAGCTCTCCCTGGGTTTAAGAAACACTGTTTCTTCTCCTTGCTCCCTCAGGATCATGAGTGTGAACAGCTTTCTTCTGTTCCCCACCCCTGGGTATCTCGGCATTCATTATAATCATTAGGTTTCAATATTCTTTTGTCTTCAAAACTTTAGGTATCTTATATTTTAGACATAGCATAAAAAAGATGTTAGAGATCAGCAGATTCTTGTCCCTTGATGAGTAACACATATTTTCCTGCATATTCGCTAAAATTTTGGGGGTTCTTTTTTTTTTTACTGACAGTTTAATGTAATTTCCAGCGGGTTACTAGATGTGGTTCCTTCATCTATTTTTACCATGTTCCTAAAACTGCCCAAACCTCTTTAAATAATCCCTATGAAAAAAATCTCTTTTAAGATAAACCTATAATAGCTCAGTTGGTAAAGAATCTGCCTGCAGTGCAGGAGACTGGTTCTATTCCTGGGTCAGAAAGATACACTGGAGAAGGGATAGGCTACCCACTCCATATTCTTGGGCTGCCCTTGTGGCTCAGCTGGTAAAGAATCCTCCTGCAATGTGGGAGACCTGGGTTTGATCCCTGGGTTGAAAAGATCCCCTGGAGAAGGGAAAGGCTATCCACTCCAGTATTCTGGCCTGGAGAATTCCATGGACTACATACAGATCTCAAAGAGTCAGACATGACTAAGTGATTTTCACTTTTCACTTTTCTTCATAAAAAGGTTTTTCAGGTAAATCTTTTTGAAAGTGTCCCTTATTTCCTTCAGGGACCCTTCCTCACATAAATAGAATTATTCTTTTGTTATTAAAATAAATATTAAATTAATTGCACATTATGAAAATAAATTTATGGAATGCATTATTCACAGAAATTTAGGAACTACAAAGTCTTGAAGGAAGAAAAATGTTCATTCTTAATCCCAGTGCTACTAAATAATTGCTGGAACATTTTGGTGAGATGTAAAAAAAAAAATTTAAAGATATTTTTATTGGGTTATAGTTGATTTGCAGTGTTGTGTTAGTTTCTGGTATACAGTAAAGTGAATCAGTTATGCATATACATATATCCATTCTTTTATTTGAATAATTTTAGTCTCCTTGTGATATTTTAAAACATTAATATTTCTTATATAAAAAGAAAAATTTGGAATGTAAAAAATACAAAGGACAACAAAATCAAAAGTTCTATTACTTAAAGACAAGCTTGGAAATTTTTTGTGTGTTTTCTGAAAAATCTTTCTTTCTTTGGAGTTTAATATAGCTTCTACTTTACACTATGTGGTGATTTTAAAGCATGGTGAATACAGATCAGTTATAATTCATAGAACAAAGGGGAAATGAAGAGAACCTTGGTATAATATTGATTGCTGGTTAGTTTTTATTGCTCTGTCATAATATTAAAAAATTACTTTAGCTATTAAACTGAAGTTTAAATTATAAAAATCAGTTATTTAATTATCTTGATATTAAAACTGCTTCTCTGACTTTGTAGTTGGAAGATTTTGCAGATGGAAGAGAAAGACTTGTAATTATCTTGGTAGTAGGTGAAAAACCTAAGTACCATAACCATTGTTAGTGGTCTTTGTCACCATTAGAAAGGGTATGTCTCCAGAAAATTACCTGGTTCTTGGAAAAGAAAGAAATCTGCTGAGGAGTAGTTCCACGAAGCAAAGCAGGTTCAGCTTTGTACATGGGATACAAAATCTAGACACATAAATAAACTGATTCTGAAATGGAGGTCCAACTAAGCAACAAAAAGTGGCCATTTTGAAAAATATTATAACCTTCCTAGTTTGGGAGCTTCCCTTGTGGCTCAGCTGGTAAAGAACCTGACTGCAAGAGACGCTGGTTTGATCGCTGGGTCAGGAAGATCCCCTGGAAAAGGATATGGCAACCCACTCCAGGATTCTGGCCTGGGAAATCCCATGGACAGAGGAGCCTGGTGGGCTACAGCCCATGGAGGTCACAAAGAGTCAGACATGACTGAGTGCACATGTACACATTCCGTTGAGATTTATTCATTTGGATTTTCCCTTGCGTCACTAAGGTATGTCTTTACATAATTGTTTCCAAGGGATTCGGCCCATCAGTGCTGTATATTTGAATCTCTCAAATATTTGCCTCTATCTATTTCTTTAAGACATGAAAGACAGCTTAGCATGTAATCATTAGGTTTCAATATTTTTTCCTGAAAACTTGAGGTATTTTATATTTTTGACATAGCATAAAAAATGTTAGAGATCAACAGATTTCTCTCCCTTTGTAACATACATTTTCCTATGTATTTGCTTAAAAATTTAGTAATTTTTTTTTTCTACCAGTTTAAGATAATTACCAGCAGGTTACTAGATGTGGCTCTTTTCTTTCATTGATTTTTACCAAGAATTTAGTCTGAGCCCTGTTAATCAATACACATCATCAGTTTCAACTCAAGACTTAAAAAAAAAAAATCACTTTAACTATGACTTCACTATAATACATTCTTTTTAAAATTAGAATACATATTTGGGAATAGTGAATCTGTGTTTCTACCAATTTCTTCATTATTTTCCATCTCTTTTCTATTTTTCTCCTCATTGTCAGGGAAATTCTCAGATTCTAAATGTCTGATTTGATTTTTCACAAAATCAATCCTGCTTTTTACTGCCTTCTGGGTGGATTTCAATTCTGCTTTTCTATTTTGAATTTATTTCCTTTCTTTGCCTTCACTTACATTTTATCTTTTAGTTTTGGTCTATGTCGTTCATATTTTTAGCTCCTATTTCTTATAGTATTTTGAAGGAAATAGTTATTTTGCCTAACTTTGATTTTTTAGTATAGGTTTATTCAGTCTTCCCCTTTTTCATCTTTCATATTGAATTCTGTACTCCTCATTGAATATTGATTTTTAGTATCTTCTCCCTTGGTTTCTTGATCACTTTGAATAAAGACATTTCTTTTTTCTTTAAAAAATACATTTAGTGTTTTCAAAGAACCAATTTTAATGTTGCTAAAACTATATTCATCTTCTGTTTTGACTAATTCTATTTCTATTATTTCTTTTCTAAGTTATTTGAGCTTATTGTAATATGTTAATCTTCTTTCTTGAGATGAATATTTAGACTATTCATTTTCAGCCTTTCCTCTTATCTAATGTAAGGATATACACTTCTCTCTAAACACGGTGCTAGCTTTTCCTTTTACATTTAACAAGTAGTTTCTTTCTTTCAGTTTTTGACTTCTCATGTCTGCTTTTCATTATAATTCTTTTAATGCATGCTACCCAAGTGTATTTTACAGATATTATGCTGATATCAAATCCTCACTTCAGTAAATTATCATCAAATCTGTATGTGTCAATTTATTCAATGATTATTTATTGAGGTTTACTGTGTCCAAGGTATTCTTTCAGATGTGAGGATTTTATTAATGTATAAACTAGAGAAACTCTTAATATATTCAATTATATTAGCTTATATTCTAAACTGGGGAGAGAAGTAGTCAATGCAATTTGTAGTTTGTAAAAGTAAAAGGTGGGAAGTATATGTAAATTAAGAAGCAGATAAGGAGATTGGTTTCTGCTGTGTATGTATATTTGGGAGGTGTGGCAGGTGTGTGTATGTGTTGAATGTGTTGTGTGTGTGGAGTTTTAAATAGAGTGATCAGAGAAAGCCATCCCAAGAAGGTGAGATTAAGAGAAAAGGGATTCTTCTCTGGGGGAGAGCTTCTTGTCAAAGGGAACATCCAGTGCAAAATTTCTGAGGCAATATGGTGCCTGACGTATCTTCAGAGGCTGAGGTGACTATGAAAGAGTGACTGAGGGCTGGGCAGGCAGAAGAGCAGATGAGAGAGGATAGTTAATGCCGCTTAGATAACAGCCAGGGAAACAAAGATCTTGATGCATATGTATCTGGTCTTCATGGCAGAATTATCTAAAGAACATTTTATTCTTCAGAAATTGTTTATAGAAATGACCTTATTTTGACCTCTAGGAATAATCACATGACCCAAAAGCATAGGATCTTTTAGGTCCTTGAGCCTGGTGGCTCCGTGGTAAAGAATCTGCCTCCCAATGCAGGAGACACAGGTTCAATCCCTGGGTCAGGAAGATCTCCTGGAGAAGGAAATGGCAACTCACTCCGGTATTCTTTCCTGGGAAATCCCATGGACAGATGAACTTAGCGGGCTACAGTCCATGGGGTTGCAGAGTGGGACATGACTTAGCAACTAAACAATGACAACAAACACTTTTACAGCTATGGTTAAATCAGAAGAAACTCAGATTTTGCTCTCTTTTCACCTGCTCTTTATACAGGAGTCATCCATTCATTTAGTCAACTAGTAGTTATTTTCTTCAAAATTATTTATATAAATGTTCTTGTGCTGACCTTTACATTTAGACAAAGCGACATGTAGCCATCCCATCTGGTCATTTCAGCTTTGAAATTTGAAGAACTTCAGTAGTCATCACCATAACAACAGATCATTATCCAAATTCTGCTTGAATGGTCCCAATTCTTATTTACAGCTGAATCCATTACTGGATTATTTTAATTTCTGCCAGTTTTATCTTATAATCCATCAGCTATTTGAAAAAAAATTCCATGTTCCCCTTGAGTCATAGCTTCTAGCCCTTGTAATCTCACTCTTCATATACTGTTCCCCACGCATTTCTTGTGCCTGATGTTTTACTTTTTGCCATTAGGTCACCCTCTTTTAGACAAGGACAGGGAAATTCTTACATTTCTATGTAAGGAAAGTTCCTGGCCTTGAATTTGAATTTTCAGATCCCTTCTAACAGTAGTTATAGACAGAAATGTGATGAAAAAAATCAATTAGATGCCAGTGCTGATGGCCATGTTATGTATTTTGGCACATTATGGAAAGAGTTTCTTTCCTTCACAGAAAAGTTCTATAATAGATCTTCCTTCAGCCCTAGTGAAATTGATTAATTACTCCAACTTAATTGATCGTATGCAGTTTCTCAACCCTGTTCAACATCCTAGAAACCAAACTCAGTCAGGAAGCAACATTTTTGCATTTGGTTCAATCTGTGTTTATTCCTGGTGACAAAACAAGTGCCTAGTGTGTTGCAAAGCAAAGAGGCTAGGTATTCTGCCTCTATTAACGTCCTGTTTGTGATATGAATGAAGTTAAGATGAACCTGATGAGGCATAACTTTTCCCGTTCTATTTTTGCCCTGATGATGAATATCACTTTCCCTGAGTATCATGTGAATCTGTTGTTTTGGAAAGACCATTGATTTATTGAAAAGTTAAGTTGGCAGAAGCTCTCAACCTCTAGACAATGCATCTGTCCACTCATCCGCACCTCTCCCCAACAAAATTTTATTTTATATTCTAATACTACAAGGAGATATTTCTTCCCTGGAATATCTTTTTAAATCTTTTGAATGCCCATCTTTCATTCAAGTTTCAGGTAAAAATTATTTCAATGTGAAATTTGAAATAATTCAAATTACTAGCCCTTACCCAGAGTAGTATATTCTTTCTTTAGGGGCCAAGATCTGTCCCTAGAACCTCACCTGTATCATGTGAGCATGTCGCATGTGTAGCATGCACTTTGCTGGTGTCACAGTTATGTGTATTTATACATAATCAGGTTTCCATCCCCAATTCCAAATCCATTCTCAAGCTTTGAGCAGACATCTCTTTTCCTTTTTTTTTTTTTTTCCCTTGACCATTGGAAATCTTAACACTCTTTCTCTGGTAGAATATATCATTATGTATGTCACAAGAGGTCCTGCTTCTGACTACACAGGCCAAAATATATAGAAAACAGTCCTTTCCTGCTCCTAACACTGGGACATGGACACATGATGTAAATTCCTGATTGCATGATCCTACTTATATCCTTAATTTGGAGCATTAGTAGGGACTGTTGAGATTGGTTCTAGCCATAGTGATGATAGGAGCCATCGAATGGTGGGACCATTGCTCTGGTTCGGTAGTGGCCTCTGAATTCCATTGGTGACATCAGTAGTGTCCTGTCTAGATTGTCCCTGTACTGTGCTCTTGCCTCTGGTTCTGGTTCCTGCCCGTTTCCTAAGGCTGGCTCTTCATCTACATGTTCAGATTGCCTAGTATTCTAATAAGCCGTCACTTTTGTTGTCGTTAACCAAGAGCCCTGACTGGTAGATGAAGAATGTTTGTTTTATTCTGATTTGATTACCTGGTGCCTAATAAGTGTTTATTGAATGATTGAGATCATACTGGATATGATGTCTGTGGGAACCAGAGGGGAATCAGTGGCCAAATTATTTCATTGACTAAACTGTCATCTTCCATTTTAGAGTGTGAGATGCTGGACCACACTTTGGAATAGTCTTTCTCCTTCTACCCTCCTTTCATCTCTCAATATAGGAGATGGCTCAAATGGTAAAGAATCTGCCTACAATCCAGGAGACACAAGAGATGTGTGTTCAATCTCTGGGTTAGGAAGATCCTCTGGAGAAGGGAATGACAACCGACTCCAGTATCCTTGCCTTGAGAATCCCATGGACAGAGGAGCCTGACTGGCTACAGTCCATGGGGTCACACAGAGTCAGACATGAATGAACTACTAACAACACATAGATAAGCAAATATAGGCTCTCAGGGTAGATACTTAGCTCACTGTGGGTTAGTTGGTTGCCTTTTTAATGTTTTGGGGGATGCTGTGTTCAGTTGCATTAAAAATCTTAAGCCTGAGAAACTTCCCTGACATGGAGTCATTAAAGGGTTTGCAGCAAAGGAGGAGACTGACTGAGCAGACTGCTCAGTCCTCCTGCTGCATAGCCTGTAGTTTGGAATTGCAAGTACCAGGGACCCAGGCACAGAGGAGAGAGAGCTGCCTGAGGTGGTTTATCCTTACTATAATTCTGCTGGGTCCTGATCTTGCCAAAGAATTTTGCAGAGATGAGAGTGTTTCAAACTCTGTAAACAGAACTGCAGGGGCAGGGAGCCCTGTTTTTCCCATCAGCCCCTCAATGCACGGATGACTCCTTGAATCTGGAAGGTGGTTTGAAGTGTCCTGGTGTTTCCACTGCTGTCACCTCTGACCTGGGGTCCCTGGGTGCTGGCAGAACCATGTGTGTCTGTGTGTGGGGCTGCGACTGAGAGTGTCAGTCCCTCTGAGGACACTCACCCTGTGACAGCACTGACGAGTTTCCTAATGGGCCTGTGATGCAATGGCTGCAGCCCTACCTGGAGGCTTGGCTTCTGCCCAGTGCCACTGGCCTTGTCCACGGCCTCGGGGAGCCCACTCCTGGTTTGTGCTACTTCTCTGAGTCCAGAAATCTGTGTGTTTCCACCATGGGGAGTGAGATAAGTGTGTTTATCAACCACAGGCTTGGAATGAGAGTCTTCTCATGGGAATGCATCAATCCATTTTCTGGGATGACCATTTTGGGTAGTGTCTCTTGTCAATGATGTTTTGCTTTCCCTGACTGCGCAACAAAATAAGAGCTTCATAATTAAGTATGTGGTAAACAGTGAGGCCACGGCCCTTGGATCCCCAGTCCTCTTCTAACTGCATTTTGCTGCACGGGGTGGGGGCAGTGGCTTGGGGGAAGATGAGATCGTTTGGGAATTCTTCCCAACTTCCTGGTTACATTTTTCCAAAAGGACACAAGATGACTTTGGTATGACCTTTGACCTCCCCATTCTAAGTTCCTTCCCAGGAACTTGCCATACTTCATTCAGTTTAGACGAAATCATTTAAGTGGAAAAGCCAACCGAAGCCTCTTGTGTTTATATACCCCAGGGTGCAGTGGTGCCTAAGCACACAGCTTGCATTCCAAAGTTGGAACAAAGAAGCATTTGTTCTCTTTTCTGAGCGACTATGAAACATTTTCAAGAGCATTGTGACAGAATTATGTTGATTTGATTCGGGACAAAAATCAATGGGTTGTTTTTCTGAAAAAGATGAGAGGCCGTCACTTCTTTACACACCCCCTCCATCTCCTTTGGAAATAGCCTGTGAGGACATCAGCCCTTGTACTTATTATCTGTACTTCTAGGGATGTTCCTATTAAATAAATTGTTCTGAGGTCAACATGAAACACCAACTGGAATGTAACACAAAAAAATCAAAATAGAACAGCCCGCTTTGTGATCATTAAGACAATGTTAAAAAGGGAGAAATCTATACTATTGACCCGCCTTTGATATTTTCTGCTTTAGTTTAGGGTCGTCACCACAAATCTCAGTTACTAAACTCATTACATGTTGCACAGGCTCCCCATGCTGTGTGATTAACAATCGAGACGTCACAAACAGTGTGTTCTTCTCTGGCGCCTGAGAAATACAGCTGCTGAGGCCAGCTAGTCTCACTGGCAGCCTGGGACCATGATTTCTTCTGCGTGAGCCCCTTCTGACCAATTCTTGGATCCTGACTCTCTGATGACTTATGCTGTGATGAATGACAAATAAACACTGCTGACAGTATTATGAGCCTTCGTTCATATTGGCTTCAGCTAGGTGTCATCAAGAAGCCTTCTTGTGACCAAGGGGAATGCTGAGGGGTTGCCAAGACCATAAGCTAGTCTGTGTGGTTCATCTGTCAGCACTCACATCCTCACCACAAACATTTTAACCTGGAGGCCAAAATATCTAACTTTTAGCAATAACAACAATGAGAAAAAATTGCAGTAAGTGCTATTTATTGAGTATAACTGTGTAATTCTAATTAAATAATCCCCCAGTAGTGTGTATGGCAACTTCCTCTTTGAGAGTTGGGTTATATAATTTTATTATGACATTCTCAGTCTTGTTTTGGTATCTTTTGAGGGAGTTGGACATCATCAATGGAAAAGCCTGGTTTTAGCCAGGAAAACCAGACTTTGGAAAGCACAGAGCCCCCACAGAGGACCTGCTGCCTGGTGATCCAGTTTTGATGGTCTTATTTCTAGTCTGGTTTTAGAGAAGTTTCCAGCCTTTGCAGATGAATATATTATGCAGCCAAGGTTGGAAACCAATGCCATCAGTGGAACATTGGCTGCTCTCAGTTCTGAGTCAGATCATAGGTGAGACTTTTGACTCCTTATTTGTGTTTTTCTTAACTCTGAAGTAATGTTCAGAATGTGGAGAAGGTGTGGCCAGCATGTGAAATTGTTGGAAGAAAGAAACGCAGTGTAGGAGTGGAGAGGCACATGTGGGGAGCATAGGGAGAGGGGGAGAAACCTGATCCTAGTGCTTCTCCTTAACTGGGGTTGCCTATCCTGAGTGCAATTCTCATTTATACCCAGTGCCACCAATACCAGCTCTAAAGTCAGACATCATAACATTTCTGGGCTGAGAAGGACTCAGAGACAACAGTTGGTGCGGTTCCTCTTTCATCTGATGAATATCCACTCTTTCCGGTGCCCAGCAATGATTCTTCTCTTCAAGGTTACAGAGATTTTTACCCATAGCAATCTCAACTGTTCTCTTCCGTGCTACTTCTTTCTTTCCTTTCCCCTCCTCCCTTCACTTCCTTCTTCCTGCTTCATTCATCGAACACATAATTACTAAGCACCTCCTGTATGCTTAGCTGTAACTGGTCATTTCCCTTTGATTAAGTGTATAATGTGCTTTTCTAAACATTTCTGGTTTACTCACATACCTTTTAAGATTTTTGTGTTCAAAGTGTAATCTAGAGCTTTCAAGAAGTTCTGGAAAAGAGAAAGGGTGAGAGGAATGTGACTTCTGAGCCTGGGAGGTTTGTATTTAGCTTGCGGGCATCTTGGAACCCTTGTTTGTTTTTCCTTGCCCAACAGTGACCCTCTGTAGAGTCACTCCACCTTGCTAAGATCAGTTTGAATTTTATTCCTGTCTTTGGAAGTATTAGCAGATCTGCCCAAATTAGTATAGTCTGCAAATTTGATGAGCACTTGTCGATTCCTTCATCTCAACCATCAGTGAAGATATTGAACAGACAATAAAGATATTGAGTCCTGTCATACTCTGGGACAAAGGCATGGGTATTTACAGTAACATTTTTGACCCAAGCAATCCTGTTAATTGAACTCATATTTTCTTCTCAGAGTCAGGCCTCCAGCGCGTGTGAATTTTCCTTACACTGAGAACTTCAAATGTCACTAAAACTGGTGTAAAGCAAACTCCTAATTTTCCCCTTTTGAACATGTCACTTGCTCCCCATCACTCTCACTGTAGCCTATGATCCTTCATTCTTATCCTCCTCAATTAATTGGGCCTTTTTCTTCATTGGCAATTTGTGCTGTGGACCATGTTGACAGTAAAACTTCTGCATCTTGTCTTTGATATCTTATGATTTCTAGCCATGACTGTTTCCACCGTAACTTTTCTTCCTACTCAATTCATAGTGCTCTTCATATCCTAAAATGTAGCCCCTAAAGTTCATTTGGAGGGCAGCATAAGATACTATTTTGATGTCCATCCATGTACCAGAGCATCTTTGTCAGTGATCATGAGAGGAGTAGGTTTTAATTATTTTAGATGCTTGGATGTAATTCCTTAAACCTGTGGTGGGATAGGAGATTGAACAAACTTACCCTTGAGTCTCACTATAACAGTCCCCTGATTGGGGTATAGAAGAAGCACTCAGAATATTTTCGAGGCAATGATTCTTCATTCTGAAATGTCAGGTAGTCAGCAACCGTGGCAAGCCCTCTTCTCAGTGCTTCCTCTTTGTTTGGCCTCAGATTATTCCTTGACTTAGAAATAAAATGCCAGTACAGTTAATAATGTAACTGGTGGAAAGACATGGAGTCATTTGTCTCCATAGAGTGAGACAAAAGCCCGTATCAACCCAAACAAACAGATGACAGTCTTTTCCTGCAAAAAAACTTTTGCTCATTCCTGTCTATCCAGAAAACTTTCAGTTTTTGCTTTAATTTAAACCATCCATTTGAAACACCAATCATAGCTGGAAATAAAGACAAATGATGTGCATTCCTCAGACTTTGAAATGGGCACCCTGCCTGTGCTCTGGTCCCTTTAACTAACACACTCCATCTCCTGTGGTTGGCTATGGATCTCTTCACTCTTCTCTGTATATGAAAGGCTTATTCCAGCCTCTAAGACTTTTGACCTTTGATGTCAATACCTGGAAAACAATCTCCCCATCCACACTTCTTTAGTTATCTCAGTTCTGTTTCTGATCCTACCCTCCTTATCATTCCCTCCTCTGATCATTGACTTTCTGGGAAATACTTTCATCCTCCGTAGCTTTTTTCTTATTCTCTTTTGCCAGGTACTAGGACACTTAGTGATGATCTGGCTGTAATATTTATTTTGTTTATTCACTCACTCATCTGTTCACTCTCTCATCAAAAGATCATTATTGAACACCTGCTGCTGCTGCTGTGTCGCTTCAGTCGTGTCCGACTCTGTGCGACCCCATAGACGGCAGCCCACCAGGCTCCCCCGTCCCTGGGATTCTCCAGGCAAGAATACTGGTGTGGGTTGCCAGTTCCTTCTCCAATGCATGAAAGTGAAAGTCAAAGTGAAATCGCTCAGTCGTGTCGACTCTTAGTGACCCCATGGACTGCAGCCTACTAGGCTCCTCCGTCCATGGGATTTTCCAGGCAAGAGTACTGGAGTGGGTTGCCATTGCCTTCTACTATGTGTCATAGATTGGAATAGGGTCACAAAGTGAAGCAAAAACAAATGTTCTCTTGCCCTCATAGAACTTATGGTCCAGTGAAGGACACTGACATAAGTAATTGAGAGTGGTATAAAATCGAAAACTATTTTAAATGCTTTTCCAAGGATAAATGGTGACTACTTCAAGTATTTATAGGATTTTTTTTTCCTAACAAAGTAATTTTTGAGTTGAAATTGAAAGGATGATCAAGAATTATTTAGGAAGGGGTAGAGGAGAGGTAGACTATTCTTATGGGGAGCAGCAAACACATGAAATTTCATGATGGAAACTAGAATATCAATGTGATTTGGAGAGTAGGGTGTGGGCAGCTGTGAGACAAGGCTGCAAAGATGGCAGGGCTCAAGCAGATCATGTTTTGTTGACTGAGTGAGCAATTTTGGTCTTTAGTCGATGAGCAACAGGAAACCATTAAAGGCCTTGTAGCAGGCAAGCCCTTGGCCTTAGTTTTATTTTGTAAATGCCACTCAGGGGCTATCTGAGAAAAGATCAAATAAGAGAAGAGTTTAGGAAGGTCATTTAGAAAGCTTTTTATTTTATTTTTTAAATTAAAAAATAATTTATTTATTTAAATTGGAGGCTAATAACTTTACAATATTGTGGTGGGCTTTGCCATATATTGACATGAATCAGCCATGAGTGTACATGTGTCCTCCATCCCCAAACCCCCTTCCACCTCCTTCCCCATCCCATCCCTCTGGATTGTCCAAGTGTACTGGCTTTGAGTGTCCTGTTCCATGCATTGAGCTTGGACTGGTGATTTGTTTCACATATGGTAATATATATGTTTCAATGCTGTTCTTTCAAATCATCCCACTCTCACCTTCTCCCACAGAGTCCAAAAGTCTGTTCTTTATATCTGTGTCTTTTTTGCTATCTTGCATATAGGGTTGTTATTACCATCTAAGTTCCATATATATGCGTTAATATAGTGTATTGGTGTTTTTCTTTCTGACTTACTTCACTCTGTATAATAGGCTGCAGTTTCATCTACCTCATTAGAACTGATTCAAATGTGTTCTTTTTAATATCTGAGTAATATTGGGCTCCAAAATCACTGCAGATGGTGATTGCAGCCATGAAATTAAAAGATGCTTACTCCTTGGAAGGAAAGTTATGACCAACCTAGACAGCATATTAAAAAGCAGAGACATTACTTTGCCAACAAAGGTCTGTCTAGTCAAGGCTATGGTTTTTCCAGTGGGAATGTATGGATGTGAGAGTTGGACTGTGAAGAAAGCTGAGTGCTGAAGAATTGATGCTTTTGAACTATGGTGTTGGAGAAGACTCTTGAGAGAGTCCCTTGGACTGCAAGGAGATCCAACCAGTCCATCCTAAAGGAGATCAGTCCTGGGTGTTCATTGGAAGGACTGATGCTAATGCTGAAACTCCAATACTTTGGCCACCTCATGTGAAGAGTTGACTCATTGGAAAATACTCTGATGTTGGGAGGAATTGGGGGCAGGAGGAGAAGGGGACAACAGAGGATGAGATGACTGGATGAAATCACCAGCTTGATGGACATGAGTTTGAGTAAATTCCAGGAGTTGGTGATGGACAGGGAGGCCTGGAGAGCTGCAGTTCATGGGGTTGCAAAGAGTCAGACACAACTGAGAGACTGAACTGAACTGAATATTCCACTGTGTGTATGTACCGCAACTTTCTTATCCATTCATCTGCTGATGGACATCTAGGTTACTTCCATGTCCTAGCTATTGTAAACAGTGCTGTTATGAACATTGGGGTACACATGTCTCTTTCAACTCTGTTTCCTCAGTGTGTATGCCCAGCAGGGGGATTCCTGGGTCATATGGCACTTCTATTTTCAGTCTTTAAAGGAATCTCCACTCTGTTCTCCATAGTGGCTGTAGTAGTTTGCATTTACACCAACAATGTGAAAGGGTTCCCTTTTCTCTACACCCTCTCCAGCATTTATTGTTTGTAGACTTTTTGCTAGCAGCCATTTTGACCGGTGTGAGATGGTACGTCATTGTGGTTTTGATTTGCATTTCTGTGATAATGAGTGATTTTGAGCATTTTCTTTCATGTGTTTCTTAGCCATCTGTATGTCTTCTTTGGAGAAATGTCTGTTTAGTTCTTTGGCCCATTTTTTTTGATTGGGCCATTTATTTTTCTGGTATTGAGCTGCATGAGTGGTTTGTATATTGTTGAAATTAATTCATCAGTTGCTTCTTTTGCTATTATTTTCTCCCACTCTGAAGGCTGTATTTTCACCTTGTTGTAGTTTCCTTTGTTGTGCAAAAGCTTTTAAGTTTAATTAGGTCTCATTTTTAAAATTTTTGCTTTTATTTCTATTACTCTAGGAGGTGGATCATAGAGGATCTTGCTGTGATTTATGTCAGATAGTGTTTTGTCTATGTTTTCCTCTAGGAGTTTTATAGTTTCTGCTCTTATATCTTTAATCCATTTTAAGTTTATTTTTGTGTATAGTGTTAGAAAGTATTCTAGTTTCATTCTTTTACATGTGGTTGACCAGTTTTCCCAACATCACTTGTTAAAGAGATTGTCTTTTCTCCATTGCATATTTTTGCCTCCTTTGTCAAAGATAAGGTGCCCATACTGCTACTGCTACTGCTAAGCCACTTTAGTCGTGTCTGACTCTGTGCAACCCCATAGATGGCAGCCCACCAGGCTCCCCCTGTTCCTGGGATTCTCCAAGCAAGAACACTGGAGGGGGCTGCCATTTCCTTCTCCAATGTATGAAAGTGAAAAGTGAAAGTGAAGTCACTCAGTCATGTCTGACTCTTGGTGACCCCATAGACTGCAGCCTACCAGGCTCCTCTGTCCATGGGATTTTCCAGGCAAGAGTACTGGAGTGGGGTGCCATTGCCTTCTCCAAGGTGCCCATAGGTGCATGGATTTATCTCTGGTTTTCCTATCTTGTTCCATTAATCTATATTTCTGTTTTTGTGCCAGTACCATCCTCTCTTGATGACTGTAGCTTTGCAATATAGTCTGAAGTCAGGCAGCATCATTCCAAGTCTGTTCTTTCTCAAGATTGCTTTGGCTATTAGAAGTTTTTTGTATTTCCATACAAATTGTGAAATTATTTGTTCTGGTTCTGTGAAAAATACTGTTGATATGGATTGCATTGAATCTATGGATTACATTGAATCTATAGGTTGCTTTGGGTAGTACACTCATTTTCACTATATTGATTTTTTCCTATCCATGAACATGGTATTTTTCTCCATCTATTTTTGTCATCTTTGATTTCTTTTATCAGTTTTTTATAGTTTCCTATAGACAGATCTTTTGTTTCTTTAGGCAGATTTATTCCTAAGTATTTTATTCTTTTCATCACAATGGTGAATGGGGTTGCTTCCTTAATTTCTCTTTTGTCTTCTCATTGTTAGTGTATAGGAATGCAAGGGATTTCTGTGCATTAATTTTATGTCCTGCAACTATATTCATTGATTAGCTTTAGTAATTTTCTGGTGGTGCCTTTAGGGTTTTCTATGTAGAGAATCATGTCATCTGCAAACAGTGAGAGTTTTGCTTCTTCTTTTCCAATTTGGATTCCTTTTATTTCTTTTTTTTTTTCTCTAATTGCTATGGCTGAAATTTCCAAAACTATGTTGAATAGTAGTGGTGAGAGTGGGCACCCTTGTCTTTTTCCTGACTTTAGGGGAAATGCTTTCAAATTTTCACCATTGAAGATGTTTGCTGTAGGTTTATCATAGATGGCTTTTATTATGTTGAGGTGTGTTCCTTCTATCCCCACTTTCTGGAAAGTTTTTTATTTTTTTTTTTATCATAAATGGGTGTTGAAATTTTTCAAAGGCTTTCTCTGCAAAACAAAACAAAGATGCTACAAAAAAAGAAAACTACAGGCCAATATCACTGATGAACAGAGGTGCAAAAATCCTCCACACAATTCTTACAAATAGAATTCAACAACATATTAAAAAGATCATACATCATAACCAAGTGGGCTTTATCCCAGGGATGCAAGGATTCTTCAGTATTCACAAATCAATCAATGTGATACACCACATTAACAAATTGAAGGATAAAAATCATTTAGAAAGTTATAGCAGTAGTCCAGGGAAGAAATGTTGACAGCTCCAGGTAGGGTGATAGTAGTGGCAATGGAGGGGGTGGAATGATGTAGGAAGTGAGATAAGCAAGACTGTTGTAGCATGGCTATGGGGGTTAAGGAGAGCCAGGTAAGGGTAGCTCCAAGGGGTTTGGCATGCACACAATTTGGAAGGTTGGAGAAGGAAATGGCAACCCACTCCAGTATTCTTGCCTCTAGAATCCCATGGACAGAAGAGCCTGGTGGTCTGCTGTCCATAGGGTCACACAGAGTCGGACATGACTGAAGTGACTTGGCATGCATGCATGCATTAGAGAAGGAAATGGCAACCCACTCCAGTATTCTTGCCTGGAGAATCCCAGGGACAGAGGAGCCTGGTGGGCTGCCATCTATGAGGTCACACAGAATTGGACATGACTGAAGTGACAGCAGCAGCAGCAAGTTGGAAGGAGACCGACTGAAGAGAAGAGACCGAAAGAGAACCATATTGGAGAGGAAGGGTAATGGATTTGGTCTTGATACTGTTGCAAATGAAAGTGAAGGTAGCTCAGTCATTTCTGACTCTTTTCGACCCCATGGACTATACAGTCCATGGAATTCTCCAGGCCAGAATACTGGAGTGGGTAGCCTTTCCTTTCTCTAGGGGATTTTCCCAACTCAGGGATTGAACCCAGGTCTCCCACATTGCAGGCGGATTCTTTACCAGCTGAGATTTTTCAGTCACGCAAGTGGAGGTCAACATATGGGTCAGAGTTATCCATGTTGGAAGCTTAGATGTGCAGAAGGTAACTGAATCCAGATGTGGGTAACAATGCCTAGGAAGGAGGGTGAAATGTTTATAGGTCTAACTAGACCTTGAGGTTTCTATTCTCCTTCTGTGCCCTTCTTTATACTGAGCACAAGCCTTTCATTCATTAAGTTTAATTAGTATTTTCAAGATACTATGCTTGTCTATAGCTACTTCTACAATGTTTTTTATTTATTTAATAATACTTTAGTTAATATTTACAAGACACTATGCACTAATCATCAGTCCTTGTTTAATTTTTATAGCTTTCTTGTAATGAAGATATGATTATATCCATTTTAGAGATAAAGAAACTGAAACTCAGAGGGATTAAGCAAATATTCAGCTCAGACAGCTAGGAAGTGCCAAAGCTGGATTAGAAACCATTCTTTAAAAAAATATTCATCCTGAGCTCCTGACTATAAAAGCCAACCAAAGGAATTGCAGTAAATACTTGTTTTTTGATTGATGCCAGATAAATGAAATGTCTGAGAATTAGAAAATATTGCTGATTTTTCATTTTTCTAATCTGTAGCTGTGAAATAAGCCTCATTCTTTGGTCCATCAGGGCTTCCCTGGTAGCTCAGCTGGTGAATAATCCACCTGCTGTGCAGGAGACTGGGTTCAATTCCTGAGTTGGGAAGGTCCCCTGGACAAGGGAATGGCTACCCACTCCAGCATTCTGGCCTGGAGAATTCCATGGACTGCATAGGGGTCCAAAGAGTGGAACAGGACTGACTGACTTTCACTTCCACTTGGGTCCACCCAATACAAGCACCTGTCTCTGGATTAGCAAAATGTACAGAGTGTGTCAGAAGTGCTCTGGCCAACATAACCAAAGGACAAGGGACCCTGGGATCTAAAACTGTTTAGAGGAACAGGCAAAAAACTAATCCCCTCTCCAGCTTTCAGGATACACTCCTGAACATGTGATGCCAAGTGTATTTGTGGTAATAAACATTCATATAAAAAGAATATTTCTTATAAGTTTTATGTTCATAGGGGGACGTGGAGGTAGGGCAACTACATTAGTCAGCTCAGAGGCCACGACACAGTACCACGGACTGGGCAGCTTGAACCCCTGAAATGTATGTCTACCAATTCTCAAAGCTGGAAATCTAAGATCAGTGTACAAGCCTGGTCAGGTCCTGATGAAGGCTCTTTCCCTGGTTTGCAGGCACCCTGCTGTATCCTCACTTAGCAAAGAGAGAGAGACCATGCACCGACCAGGGCACGAGCGCTCCCTGGTGTCTCTCTGCATACGGAACACTAATCCCATTGTGAGAGCCCTACCCTCATGACCTCTTCTAGCCCTAATTACCTCCTAAGTCCCCATCTCCAAATATCATTACATTGGGAGTTCAGCTTCAACATAAGGATTTGGAGGGGACACAATTCAGTCCCTATCAGTGATGAACAGTTCCCAAGACTGAAAAGTTTCCCAGAACATGGGCTTTTAGTGATAACATTGGGAAGGTCCTGGCAAAGCAAGATGGTTGTTCACCTCACATGGAAGGGAAGTCACTTTTTCCCTATTATTCAGGCAAAGTCTTATGGAAGAAGTATAATTGCAATGATTTTTTTTAGAGATAAAAAATAATTGAGAACAACATTGAATTGGGAATATGATGTGATACAAGTTGCCAGGCAGATTACCAGGGACATTAATCCCTTCAAGTCTATTAATGAGAAACTATTAGGATATAACCCCAAAGCGGTTATGTATACTTTCCCCAAGGCCTTCCACAGACAATGACTGAACTGTTATATCAGGCTGTTTGGATATTCCAAGGGGAATTTCTAAACTGATAACTGGAGAACTGGTTTTACTGAAGTTGAAGAAGTGGAATATATTTTACTTACTCTTTATCTACCTTTTCTCCAGACCAGTACTATTAAAAAAGAATAAACATTTTCTGCAAAAATGCTATAAACCTATAAGACAAAATATTATATAACGAATTAGCTATCTGACTTTTAAGAAATGAGATATTTATTTGCACATGAATAAATATGTGTGTGTGCTCAGTGGTATCTGGCTTTTTGTGACCCCATGGACTATAGCCCACCAGGCCCCTCTGTCCATGGGATCTTCCAGGCAAGAATACTGGAGCGGGTTCCCGTTTCCTTCTCGAAGGAATTGCCTCGGTATTACATTACCTGTTCTTCTCTTTAATGCTTCCAGGATAGACTATATTTCCTAATGTACAGACTTGTAATTATCAGAGCAGTATGATTTACTTCCCTAAAGTTGATTGTTAAATGTTCAAGCAAGTATATAAAAGAGATGCTTTCCTTTTATAAGTCACCAATGTCTTTTTAAAAAATGATGACCAAGGGCAAACACAACTGTTATGGTGTTATCTTTGTTTTAACAGACTTATAGATTGTTAACTCCAGAAGGAACCTCATAAGTCCTTTGTGTAACACCCTCATTTTTATAACAGAAAACTAGTACCTTTCTCCACACTCTATATCTGGTTGGTGATAAGGCCAGTATTAAATGTGAGTTCACCTGGGTCATGTTCTAGGATCCTTCTCCTCTCACATAGCGTCGTATCGATGGGCAGCCTTTGAATGTCCTTCATCCATTCAAGGGAAGACAATAGGTTTAGTTGTTGAGGATGGAGGTGGATTATTCACTGAAACTAGGAATGGAGTTGAAGAAGGGGATCTCTATTCTGTGACTGCAGGGAACACAAAATCTAGAAGAGCGAGTGGAGGGCCAGGGAGTGTGGGGAGCCCATGGGCTGTAAACCAGTTCGAATAGGGTTGAGCTGAGGGACCTCAGCCAAAAATGTGAGGGACCAGGGAACAGTAATCAGATTAATAGATAATATACAAGACAGAAATAACCTGGGAAATTGCTTGGCAAGCCACTATTGTCTGAAGCCAGCATTTGTGTGTGTGTGTGTGCTGGCTGCTCGGCAGAGGAAGAATGGGCCAGCTCATTTAAAGGGCCAGCCTGGCACAGACAAGAATGAAAGGAGAACACGCACGAGCACAGAAAGGAGTGTTGATTTTATACTGCTTCCAGAAAAAAGAGGCAATTTAATGAAGTAGAAAAGGAACAGAGGCTTTGGAATCAAATAGACCTGGGTGAAACCTCCGCCACCTTACTTATTAGATGCACAACTTGGAGCAGATAATTGTACCTCTCTGAGCCTCCCTCTCTCCTTTATAAACTGGGGTTTATGATATCCACCCAGGTGAGTTTATGGAGGTGAAGTTCCCAGCACAGAGCCCAACACATAATAGGATTTCAGCTTAGCAAATGAGCTTTTCTTCCTACCTGCTTTTTCACTTCATCATTCTTGCCCACTCTTGGAAGTAGAACTGCACATTTCCAAGATAGAAACGTGCAGTTCTAAAAGAACAAGTGAATAAGGAAGCAGATCTCTTGTATTAAGGGAACTCCCTTGACTGAGTGAAAGAGCCATCAGTGGGTGAAGAAATGTCAGAGACCTGATTATATTTACGGGTTAGCAGAGCTGGACCTGAATGTGTGTGTGTGTGTGTGTGTGTGTGTGTGTATGTGTGTGTGTGTGTGTGTGTGTGTGTGTGTGATTGTGCTTCCTATGTCCCATGAATGAGGTCTTACAGAGCCTGCCCTGGGGGAGGAGGAGTAATGTGACCACAGGGTCATCATGACCACAGGTCATGTCCCACAGAGGACATGGGTGGTGATCTGCGACCAGATTATTTCCTTCCTATTTCCTCCCTCTTCCCTACTGAAGAAGCCAATACAGAGTTTCAAGATTCCACAGATGCTTCTAAAGGCCCTTCACTCCCATCCAGGGAGTTGTTAGGACTGCCCTTCTGACTCTGGCTATTTCTCTCTGCCACAGACTTTCCAAATTTCCCCATGACTTGCTCATCCTAATTCAGTCATTCAACTAGAATTATTGAACCCATTATACACCCAGTGATGTATTATATAAGGTCCTTGCAACAAAAATATAAACAAAACCAACATTGTTCTTATTTTCAAAGAGCTGATCATCCAAGAGGGGCGTCAGACATTTTATAACTTATTGTGATAGCACTTGGGGCTTCCCTGGTGGCTCAGCTGGTAAAGAACCTGCTTGCCAATGCAGGAGACACAAGAGACGTGGGTTCAATCTCTGGGTCAGGAAGATTCCTTTGGAGTAGGAAATGGCATCCCACTTCAGTATTCTTGCCTGGAAAATTCCAGGGACAGAGGAGCCTGGTGGACTACAGTCTATGGGGTTGCAAAGAGCACGGACATGACTGAGCGTACATACACATGCACGCGTGCACACACACACACACATACATGATAGCACTCACATTAATTTCTAGGGCTGCTGGAACAAAATAACACAAATGGAGTGGTGTAAGCAACAGAAATGTGACTCACAGTTCTGCAGGCTCTAAGGGTGAGGTCCAGGTGTTGTCAAGGGCCACGCTCCTCTGATGGTGTTAGGGGAGGATCTGTTCCATGGCTCTCGCCTAGCTTCTGCTGGCTTCTGCAGTCTCTGCTGTCCCTTGACTTCTGCTGCATCACCCTATCTCTGCCTTCATCCTCACACAAGATTTTCCCTGTGTGTGCGCACCTCTAAATTTCCCCCATTTTATAAGGACATCAGTCATATTGGATCAGGGGCCCACTTACTCCAGTATGACCTCATTTTAATTCAACTATGCCTGCACAACCCTTTTTCCAAATGGTGCATTCTGAAGTACTGGGACTTCAACATATCAGTTCGAGGGGACACACTTTCATCCATAACAATGCTAGATGAAAATCAAGGTAGGAGAAGTCCAAGGTGCTGTGGGAAAGTTCTCTTTTCTCTCTCCTTTCCTAAATCCTACATATTCCATAGGGTCCTTCTCCTCCCCAGACTCCTTCCAGACTCCTCCACTCCACCGCAACCTTCCCACTTCAGCCCTCGAGCCCTCCTTGGTCCTCTGTTCTCTTTCCTCTACTCGATTCTGAATTATGAAAAAGCTGAGAATGTGTCTTCTCCTCCCCTTTTGACTGCCTCCACAGCAATTAATCACCAAAGCCAGCATGCTTTTTGGAATTGGTGACTTGGTGCCTTTCCAGCATGGAGCAGAGTGGTGCCAAACACCAGCTTTCCCTGCCTGCACTTCTGTCTTCTCACTAGTCTATCTCCTGTAGCCCTGGGTTTCTCATGGTCATAAAGCCAATAGGAAGTATCTCAGGAAGCAGAGCTCCTCCAGAACCTTGTCCTGCAGCAGGGACTCTGAGGAGAGCCTTGGAAAGAGGCACCAGCAAATGTCTCCGCATCTGGACCACCTCCTGTGAAAAAGGCTGCAACACAGTAGCAGGTAGCAAGTCTCAACATCCTTCATTAATGAAAAAAAGACTATCTCATCAGAGATCCTAATGATATCCTTAAAAATCATAGAGGGTATGTACAGAATCATGCTTTGAACAGGAATAGCAGATCCAGGATTTTATTCATAGAGCTATTTGTGTTTTGACACATAACGCAGAATAAAAGAAAAACAAAAAGAACTCATATGCATCTGTAAAAAAAATCCAAGAAAAATATAAGTACTTAATATAATATTATATATTGTACAGAATATTGAGCCTGAATACAAACTTATGCTTCTGTGACCTTTCTGAATAAATGATTGGGTTTTGTGGACCTGAGGTTAGAGATCCTGGATGCTCCTAAGGCAGCAAAGCAGATGGTGCATTAATAATGGGGGTATTAGGAGGATCGGCTTCCCAATTCCAGTGTATTCATTAATACACTTTAGACAGTTTAATTGCTTCCTGAAACACTAATTGAAAGAGGTTCATTTGCAAACGCCTAGGTTCTAATAATATAAATCTGGCACAGTGCCACAAAAGCCCCTTAAATACCATTATAAGATGAATTGTGGCATTTAAATAAAGGCAGCTACATTTTTTAAGTAGAATTGGTACAATGAAATATATAAATTTTTTTCCCAGAGGGAGAAAAGAAAACAGTAGGTGCTGAGTCCTTCCAATATCAGGGTTTATGAAATACTCACCAACATTATGCAGCTGAGCTTTGCGATGGTGAACATCTGGTGTACTCTGTGACTTCAACAGCACAAAGCAGAATGCTCTAGTTTACATAAACTCATTTCCTAGAGGGACAGCAACAGAATCTGTTATTTCAAGAGAATATATGACTAAATGTTGTTACACCTTTGAAGGAAGGATTATTCCCTTAGAATCATTCTGTCTAGTGACCTTCCCTAAATTGTATTTCATGCCTTTATAGGCATATTGATTCTACACATACTTCCCCAGTATTTACCAACTAGAACTCAGCAGTTAGGCCAAGAATACATAAGGAGTTTTGCTTCTACATGAAAAAATAAATAAATAAATACAAATCGATCAGCACCTAGATTTTAGTAATTCTCAGTTTCTTTCGGTGGAGTAAGTTTCTCCAATTAATGGACATGAGTGTTGTATCAATGAGCATCAGCTTATTTGCTGATGAAACTATGGCTAAGTAACCTGTTGTTAGAGTACAGTGACCAGAAATTCCATATCTTTCACCAATGAGTAGGGCCTTTGATGGTTTCCTTTCTTTATGTGAGGCAGGATCAAGATGCTTTACATAAATTGTCACGGTTAATTTCCAAGAGATGAGCTCAGTTTGGTGTCTAGGATTGTTTTGAGAATAGGAGTTGAGGTCTACTTATAGGAAAGGCCAGTGAGACTCAAGTACAAATGCAAAGGCATGGCTTGCTATCTGAAGGGCCAGGGAATTAGGGATGAACCTGCTCCTTTGCAAGCAGGCATGTGGATTAAATATGAGGGAGTAGGGCCTCCTGGAGCCTTTGTGATAAGGTGGGGAAGCTATTTGGTATTGGGAGCTACTGGAATTTTCAGGGGAAAAATTTCCCTTGAGAAAATAAGAAACAACTTGTTGCTTTCAAATTATTTCTGTCCTGTTGATTGCTGTCCAGGTGTGAGTCTTTGCTCAAATTTCTCCTTTGAGTCCTACCTGTGGTAAAGACCAGTTGGCTTCTGATAGCATCTCTATATTAAAACATACATGATTCCTGCAACACACATCAATCCATGTGCCTTTAATGTCAGTTATAATTTTTAAACTATTTTGGAAAAAAGTAAAAATAAAAATTTTATTGAAAATATTATAAATATAAAAAATAAAATTATCTTAATTCTCTATTATTTCTTTACACCCCAACCCTAGTACACTTGAAGACAGAGATTCTGACTCATGTCCTACTCTTTGTGACCCCATGGACTGTAGCCTACCAGGCTCCTCAGTCCATGGAATTTTCCAGGCAAGATTCCTGGAGTGGGTTGCCATTTCCTTCTCCAGTGGATCTTCCCAACCCAGGGATCGAACCTGGGTCTCCTGCATGGCAGGCAGATGCTTTACTGTCTGAGCCACCAGGGAGATCCAAAAAATTTTATTGAAAATATTATAAATATAAAAAATAAAATGATCTTAATTCTCTATTATTTCTTTACCCCCAATCCTAGTACCCTTGAAGACAGAGATTCTGACTCTATTCAGATATTGCATATAGTACCTATCCTTGATTTAAGGATTTTCATTAACATTTAGATCAAATCAAGTAAGGTATTGGATTGAATCAAGATTCAGAAGTTATATCCATCAAAAACAAAGCAGAAAATAAAGTGTCTAGTATTGGGGGTAACTCTTAAAACATTCTAACAAAAGCATGTAAAGTTAGTTGCCTTACAATCATATTCATTGATGCAGGCATGACTAACCACTGCATTTATTCTCAAATGAAAGCTATTCTTCCCTGCATCTCTCTCTCTTATACACATATACACACAACATACATCCCTAAAATCTACAGTAAGTAATTTCATCTTAACTTGTTTGTAGTTTTCTTTGTACAAGTCTTGAAAGTTTGTCTTACAAATATAGCATCACAATTAGATTAGTGTGAACCCAAAACAGACTAAGACAAGATGAATTTCAAGGACTTAGACTAAATTATCTGTGTATGCCAAGTAGGTGTATTTTTCATATTCCTTAACGCAAGTTCAAGTAAGTTTCTGCTAGGCGACCCTTTTCATGAGTTGTCTCCACTTGAATATATTGAAATTTCTCTAAATAATCTAAAATTTCACACTGAGCACTTAAGCTCATTTCAAGTAGGCATTTGTTAGATTTAGTCTGCCTAAATATCTCAAACCCTTCCTTTTTGGAGAGTATTTCACTTTTGTGAATCTTGTAGAAGGCTGGAATTTAAAGGCAGCTAGAGGCTCCATTTCCCCATTCTCTCTGCTGAAAATGTGCAATCTTAAGTCCTAGGCTTTCCCAGTTGGCTGGGACTTCCCTGGTGGCTCAGATGGTAAAGAATCTGCCTGTAATGCCAGAGACCCAGGTTTGATCCCTGGGTCAAGAAGATCCCCTGGGGAAGGGAATGGCTAACCACTCCAGTGTTTTTAGTGGAGAATTCCATGGATGGACTGGTGGGCTACAGACCATGAAGTCACATAGTCAGATAAGACTAACACTTTTACCAGTTGGCTGCCCCTGCCCCAAAGACACAGAGATACAACGACTGTTGAGAATTCTTTCTAGTGGTGGTGACATCCATTGTCAGCAAGAGAAGGGCACTGGTGTCAGTCAGTGGGATACTAACCATATTTTCCCTATGGCTTGACTTTTGCCCTGTCTACTCTCTTAATTTAGCTCAGAAAAATTATTTATTTATTTTAAATACAAATTTATTTATTTTAATTGGAGGTTAATTACTTTACAATATTGTATTGGTTTTGCCATACATCAACATGAATCTGCCACAGGTATACATGTGTTCCCCATCCTGAACCCCCCTCCCTCCTCCCTCCCCATACCACCCCTCTGGATCATCCCAGTGCACCAGCTCCAAGCATCCAGTATCATGGATCAAACCTGGACTGGTGATTCATTTCATATATGATATTATACATGTTTCAATGCCATTCTCCCAAACCATCCCTCTCCCTCTCCCACAGAGACCAAAAGACTGTTCTATACATCTGTGTCTCTTTTGCTGTCTCACATACAGGGTTATTGTGAACATCTTTCTAAATTCCATATATATGCGTTAGTATACTATACTGGTAAAAAAAGATCTCTTGGCCATTTTGGTCAATTTATATAATTTAGATCAATTCTTCCACACATGTAGTTTTTATCCATTTACATGATAAGCATTCTTAAATATTTAATATAGTTTTAAATTAATGCATTTTTATTAAATTTCACTTGGTAGAATTGTATTTATGCATTGTATTTATTTGAACATAATCTCAAATTGTACAGTCTCTTTTCCATTCTCACTGTGAATGTCCCAAATCTGTGAGTTTACTAGAGTTAAACTTTCTAAAAGAGTTTTTGTTCCATCATATATTATGGTGTATTGAATTATCACTTGACATTATTATCTAATCTGGGTTATGTTTAAAAGTCAAAGTCATTAAATATTTTAAGCTTCCTTTGAGATTTGTCTTTTCTTATTAGGGTTGGGGCATGGAGAAAACGTATATCTGAGAGAAATTGGTAATGAAGGTACCACATCTCATGTGTAAAAAGGGTCAAGTTCCTGTGTAAGACAGGGAAATTCTAGCTTCTGTGAAGATGAACTAAAGAGAACTTGATTCCAAGTCTGAGAGTTTCAAGGATATTTAGAGGTCAATTCTTTCCTCCTTTTACCTAAATGTATAGATAAAGTCTTAAGAAAAAAGAAGAAAAGCCCAAGAAAGGTGTGAAGTGGGAGGAGGGGCTTGGTAGCAACTTATCGGTGCTGAGAGTGGTGTCATAGATAAATCTTCAAAGCCAAATTAGTTTTAAAATTTGTTAAGGTGTAATAGACATCCTGAGGGCTTCCCAGGACAGTGCAAAGAATCTGCCTGCCAGTGCAGGAGATGCCAGAGACTCAGGTGTGATCCTTGGGTCAGGAAGATCCCCTGGAGTAGGAAATGGCAACCTGCTTCAGTATTCTTGTCTGGAAAATCCCATAAACAGAGAAGCCAGGCAGGCTGTAGTCCATGGGGTCACAAAGAGTCGGGCATGACTGAACAGCTGACCACAGGTACACAAGAGACATCCTGCTCTTTTTGGTGATCTGTCTTATGCTAACAGAAAAAAGAAAGGTCAGAACGGGGCTTTGATGGATCAAAATCAATCAGGGTGTAAGAAAATGCCACTCCAAATTTGCCTGCTGGGGGCATTGTCTTCGATGACAAGTCAAGCCAGCCCTCCAAAACTCTGAGGCAGGTTGTGCTCACAATACTGTGGACAGATATAGTTCCAGGAGCATGTGTTTGTGTATCTACTCCATGAAGAAATACAGAGAATTCTTTCTTCTCTCCTTTTCCTTCTTCCTCTTCCTTCCCTCTTGACTACTGGGTTTGGCTATACCGCATTCATTTTTTTGATTATAAAACATAGTCCTGAAGAGAATTTGGATGACAATGGGCAAATCTGACTTCCTACATGACTTTAAGTAATTGATGTGACAGCTTTAGACAGACATATTGATTAATAATTCTATCATAGGCACTAAATGTCTTTACCAAGCTAGTTTCCATTTTATTAGCGTGTAAATATGTAATCTGCATAAAATTAAAGTTGTTATGTGCTTGAAACATTGTCTGTTAAAGAGATGCTTATTCTAAAGGACAGACATGGCTGTTTTTTTCTTTTATTCAGTTCTAATTTTTCTTTTCTCCCCTTCAAAGCTATATTCCCTTGTCATTATTCTTTCTGAACTAATCTGTTCTCCATCTTAGGCAACACTTTATGGAGCGGGAAATGATTTTGAGTATGAACATTCAGTGTTCATGTCACCACCTCTCCTGAAAACAGAACTGTTAAATTATGAATTTGTGGTCTTGTTTCACACCATACTAGCCCAGGCTAACGAACTCCCATAAGAAATGTCAGTTTTCATCTAAACGCACTCAACAGTAAATGTTTTCTCCCAGGAGCACACCCTATTTGTTGAAAAGAGATACAGAAATTTCAGTTTACATGTTGTACTTTGGGATCACAGCTGGTCTAAAAATTAGTGCATTTGAAATAATTAATGGCTGACTGGAGGCATTCTTCTGTTAAGTGTGGTCCAAAATATTCTTGACAATTAGAATGTTAGAAAATTTCCCTAAAATTCTTAGATGTCAGTGTGTTTGGAAGGCAGCCTATGATGAATGAGACTTTAGGGAGGGTTAAAAGAGTTTTTCATATAGACCCAAACTTGCAAGCTCCAGACAAGTCTGCTCTAATATATTGTGAAGATTAGATGATTTAAAACATACGAAGCATCTGCAAATGGACCTCATACATAGTAAGTGCTTAATAAAATTGTCTATTATTATTATTATTCCTTTTCTTAGTTCAATGACTCATCTTGCTTTAGGGTATTCAGAAACTGGCAATATTAAAACTGACAATATTGGAAAATGTAATTTCATGAACGGGGTGGTTATGAGGCTATGGGAAAGGATTGCTTTTATATTTGCCAGTACATTAAAGAAACAGTGACCTTACAAATTTCAGAAAGGTGTCTCTTAAGCCTTTCATTCATACATATTGATTCTTAAACAATGAACATAACACTAGGCTTGAAAAGAACCCAGTGAAAGTGAAAGTTGCTCAGTCATCTATGACTCTTTGTGACCCCATGGACTATACAGTCCATGGAATTCTCCAGGCCAGAATACAGGAGTGGGTAGCCTTTCCCTTCTCCAGGGGATCTTCCCAACCCAGGGATCAAACCCAGGCCTCCTGCATTGCAGGAAGATTCTTTACCAGCTGAGCCACAAGGGAAGCCTGAAAAGAACCCAGAGGAACCCTGTTTAGGAAACAAGGGTCCACGTTTGCAAAATAGTTCATACTGTACTCAGAAGTGTCCAAGACTTGACCTGCGGGCAACCCTTTCTCCAGCTGGTTTAACCTTTCCTAGTGACTTCATTATCTTGCAGCTGATGACTTCAAAAGAGCAGTATATACTCACAGAGTGATTTCTGGCAAGGAAATCAAATATTGAAAATATAGGATGGGACTGTGAGACAAAAACAGATAAGAAGCACCTCGCTTGTTCCCAGGAATCCTCTTTCTGTCCCAGCCCTCCGATTTCTAAATTCTCCTACCTTAAAAGGTAGAAAACTCAAATTCTTTCACTCCTGTTATTTTTACTTCTCTAGGAAAACTGTGATTCTTTGAGAATAGGCACCATGTCTTACATCCACACAGGACCCAGGTGTGAGCACAGTGCCAGACATAGGGAGACAACTGTCAAGACTGAAGCTATGAAGAAAATATTAGTATTGTTGGAAAGAAACCAGAGATAAAGGACACAGGAGATAGACAATCTGGGTTCTTGTCCTTACATCAACATTTTTGAGCTTGGACAAGTTTGTTTAATGTTTAACCTGCTTCAGTAAGATCACAGCTATGGAGCTTTGAAGGTAGAAGGTGCTTGTGACATTCTTGTGAAAGAATGAATGAATAAAAGAAATACATTAAGACTTTTGGAACTTTTCTTAGATTTCTTTTTAAAGTTCCCCATTTGAACTAAGAAGTAAAACCCATACCACCATACCAATCCAGATGTCTGGATTCATTTTCCCTGGTGCCTTCTCCTTAGAGTATAAAACCATGATGTTAGTGGACTGAAGTGCTGGTGATTGGGATTCAAGCTTTAGCTGGTCTATGTTTGTTGTTTTGTTGTTGTTTAGTTACTAAGTCACGTCTGACTCTTTTGTGACTCTACGGACTGTAGCCTGCCAGGCTCCTCTCTTCATGGGACTTCCTAGGCAAGAATACTGGAGTGGGTTGCCATCTGCTTTTCCAGGGGAGCTTCCCAACCCAGGTGTCTCCTCCATTGACAGGCAGATTCTCTACCACTGAGCTGGCAGGGAAGACCATGATCTGTCTCTGCTTGACTTTAAACAATTTCATGAAGAATGATCCAGAGTGTGACAAAAAGAAAAGCAGCTTAAGTCATGCTGGCTTCACTGGGACAGAGTTGGAATATGTGTGTAAATAGCTGCTATAGGATTGTCTCACATTCTTTCATTAATTCAGGCCTACATGGACCAGGTGCTGCTCTAGGGACCAGGATGCAGCACTAAACAGACCTGACATGGTGCCTGTTCCTAGAGTTTGTGTTCCAGAGGAGAACAATATCAAATAAACAAGTGACTATACAGTACATCAAATAATGAAAACACCTACACAGAACAACAGGCCAGGGTAAGGGCAGAGGATTTGAGCATTAGGGAAATAGCTACTCCTTAGCAGGAAGACCTTTCTGGTAAACTAACAATTGTATTAACAACATGGAGAAAGTGGCAACAAGCCTCTTGGAATTTTAGGAGTCAGTGGTTGGAGCAGGTGAATTAAAAAATTAGTTAGATATTCAAATAAAGACTTTGAGAATAAGCTTGGACCCTAAAAAATAAATGTTGAATTTTCAGTTCAGCAGCTAACTATTAGTAATCTGGAGTTCAAGATTGGATTAGGATATTTCAGAATAGTCAGCCTAAGGGAAGCATTTAGAGTCCTGAGACTAAATGAGACCCAAAGAGCAGTAGAGACAGAAGAGGAGAGGTTCAAAGATGGAGCTATCAGGAACCCCAAGTGTGGAAGCTTGTGGCTGGCGAGATAAGAGGAGAGAGAAGAGAGAACAGTGGCTCAGAATCCAAGAAAAAAATTAATATCTAAAGACTAATCAATACCAATGAATACCTAAATAATACAAAATAATTTAAAAGCAAGGTTAAAAGTTAGTATCAAATAGACTAATATCTAATATCCCTTATTACTACAGCTAAAAGGCTTTGGGATTTTCTATAGATTATTAAGCAATGATTTCCAGCATTTGAAAATAACATCAGTGTCTTGGAGGCATTCGTGCTGGCTAAAATGAAACCAGATATTTGTATCTGGAAATGACATAAGAATGGCTGAAAAGTTTGAGCATTTAGTTTCATTTCCAAAAGGGCTTCCCTTGTGGCTCAGCTGATAAAGAATCCTCCCGCAGCTGGGGAGACCTGGGTTCGATCCTTGGGTTGGGAAGATCCCCTGGAGAAGGAACGGCTACCCACTCCAGTATTCTGGCATGGAGAACTCCATGGACTATATAGTCCATGGGGTCACAAAGAGTCAGACCTGATTGAGCGACTTTCACTCACTCCAGGGAGGTATGCCTGATACTTGACAAAGTTTGGTTTGATTGACTGAATTCCCAAACATGCTTCAATTTCAGCAGAGATGGAAAGAGTTGTCTCATACCCACCATCTCGGGCTGGTGTCCCAGATGGACTGTGGATTCTGAAAACATTAGGTACCTCCAACGAGGGCTGTTTCTGGAGGCAATTCACAGGAGAGGATTCCTGTCAGCTCAGGAAAACTTAAGGATGACTAAAGAAAACAAATTCTGATTGTCACTGAGCAATCTGTTTTGGGAAGAAATTCAATGATTAATTTGATCATTGGAGGACTTACTCTGTGTCACAAAAATATCACTAGCCAAATAGTCAGGTTGGGGAAAAAGCAAAAGGGGAAAATATAGAAGCATTTTGAGAAAAACAGGATACAAAATTATTTTAAATATAAGACATAAAGCAAGAAAAAAAAGTTTTAAAAGTCCATATATAAAAATGTCAGTAAAGGAAACAGCAAGCTAGTTAATGTCTTCTCTACAATTTCCATATTTTCCCTTTTTTTTTTCTGACATGAGTTGAATTGCTTTGATAACAGGAAAGTAAGCTAATGAAAATAGAAGAAACTGGAATTTTTATAAATTTATTTTTGGTTTGGCATTCAATATGGGCAAAGGGTAGTATTTATCCTTAGTTATCCTTCCATGAAGTTTATACCCTATTTATGAAATTCAACTTCATCTATGCTAATGGCTGTGAAAATCAGGCAGCCACCCTACCTGCTCTCACTGTGGATTGCCTGGGGTGCTGCCTTCTCAAGCTGCTGTTTTATTAATGATCTTGAAACTGAAATAATAAGGAATGAAGAAGTGTTAAAAAGACTTAGTGATATGCTACTAACATTTGCCAAGAAAATGAAATAAGCTAAGATGAGAAAACACTGGGGAGGCAATGAGAAGCCAACTGTTCCATTTCTCTGAGCCTCTGACCTCTGCAGTCAGGATTTCTAAAGACACACTCTCTGTGGGTCAGGCTTGGGCTGTCTACCCTCTGCCGGTGAGCCGACATCAGTCCTCCGAGAGGTACAATTTGTCCTTGATAAAGCTGAGTTGGATTGATTTTATTTCCAAACATGTTTCAGTTGCAGCACAGTTATAATTTGGGAGGGGAAAAAGAAGGCTTTAGGCTTCATAACACTCTCACTTTATTAATTTTTTTTAATAAAGGAGAAGGATTATTCAAGATATGATTATCTAGTGGCCCAGTTTGCATAAGTTAAATTACATATCATTAATATGTTAAGTTTTATCAAATTAAAAATGCTATTAAATGGTTCTGGAATCTTTTTTTTTTTCCTTCCAGGCTACATGGTTTCACCACTTGTTTTATTTAAACTGGAGAAGATAGTGTGTATTCAGAGGCCATAATACCATAATAGACACCAGAAACAAATTAAAAACAAAAAATTGGAATTGTTTTGGAGGGAGTCTACAGTTGCTTGCTTATTTTGACAGTCATTGTAGGAGGAATTTGGCATAGAGATGCCAGATCCTTGGGATCATGAAAACATACTTGGTAAAACATAGACTGTGAAGGAAGAACTTTAAAGTGTTAAGAGTTCAGTCAATTTTTAAAGCAATTGATGCCTTTTATAAATAAAGAACCAAACTGGATAGTCAAGGTCTGAAGACTCCTTTTACTGGATGTGTGGGCTCAAAGTCACTTTAGTTGTGTCCGACTCTTTGTGACCCTATGGACTATAGCCTGCCAGGCTCCTCTGTCCATGGGATTCTCCAGGCAAGAATACTGGAGAGGGTTGCCATGCTCTTTGTCAAGGCATCTTCCCCACCCAGGGATCGAACTCGTGTCTCATGTTTCTTGTGTTGGCAGATGGGTTCTTTACCACCAGGGCCACCTGGGAAGCCCAAAAGTTCAGCCCACTGCATTGGCCAGCAGTACAGGGTGCTTGATAGCAAATGTTTGATGCATGAGACCTATTACTATTGTTTTTTAGTCACTAAATCATGTCCAACTCTTTTGCCATCCCAGGGACTGTAGCCTGCCAGGCTCCTTTGTCCATGGGATTTCCCAGGTAAGAATACTGGAGTGGGTTGCCACTAAGTTTTGACAAAGCTGAAAAAGCCAGATAGATGACTAGGGGAAATATGCAGAAGGAACAGGTGATGGGCATTAACATCTATGGAGTGTTTGCCAATGTATGGCCTTGCCTTTCATGAGCCATCTTATTCACTGCTTACAAATAGTCTCTAAATTGGGGAGTCATTTCTCATCTTTAAAGATGAAGAAGTAGAAGCTTGGAGAGATGGATCATTTGCCCCAGATGATGTTGCACAATAAGCTTTTGAAGTGTGGTGTTGAGAAGACTCTTGAAAGTCCCTTGGACTGCAAGGAGATCCAACCAGTCCATCCTAAAGGAAATCAGTCCTGAATATTTATTGGAAGGACTAATGCCGCAGCTGAAACTCCAACCCACTTTGGCCACCTGATTTGAAGAACTGACTCATTTGAAAAGACTCTGATGCTGGGAAAGAGTGAAGGCAGGAGAAGGGGACGGCAGAGGATGAGATGGTTGGATGGCATCACTGACTCAATGGACATGAGTTTGAGGAAGCTCCAGGAGTTGGTGATGGCCAGGGAGGCCTGGCGTGCTGCAGTCCATGGGGTCACAAAGAGTCGGACACGACTGAGAGACTGAACTGAACGGAACTGAATCAGCTTTTGAATTTTGAATCCAGAATCCCATTTTCTTAAACACATCCAAACTTTATAAGACTCTGTGTCCTTACATAGCTTTGGATCCTTTTTTAGAATAATTTTATTTATTTTTGGCTGTGCTGGGTCTTGGTTGCTGCACAGTGTTTTCACTAGTTGCTGCAAGCAGGGGTACTCTCTGGTTGTGGTGTGCAGGCTTCTCATTGTGGTGGCTTCTTTTGTTGCACAGCACAGGCTGTGAGGCAGATGGGCTTCAATAGTTGCAGCATGTAGGCTCAGTAGTTACAATTCCCGGGCTCTAGAGCACGGGCTCAGTAGTTGTGATGCATGGGCTCAGTTGCTATGCAACATGTGGGATCTTCCTGGACCAGGGATTAAACTTGTGTCTCCTGCATTGACAGGTGGATTCTCTACCACTGAGCCACCAGGAAAGTCCCTGAATTTTTTATTCATACTTTAAAAACTTTTTTAAAGTAGTACTTAAAAAAAAAAGAAAATTTCTGAAAACTTTTTTTCTGTTGTCTCACCTTCAGCATCTGCAAACAATCAACACCTCTAAAATGAGATTCCCCCAAAATAGCAGGGCCTTCTAGTACAATGAATACTATAAAAAGCACACCTGGTATTCTTGAAAAAAAAAAAATGCTTTTTTGTTGGATTTAAATTGGACTTCAATCATTGGACTTTAATACTTAACCATGTTATATTTAACCTAAAAATCACCTCGAAGTTGTGAGAAGTACCTTTGTGAAAACTTACATCAGATAGCGCGTGCTGATATGGTTCACTGAAGGAGATTGAAAAAATGGCTAAATTCTCAGAAGTAACGCAGCAATTTTCTGAAAGTGTATGTTCCCAATACACACCTAGAAATGATGAGATTCATTAACATAAGTGCCTGTGCCGGGCCATCACGCCTTTTCCCAGTGCCTGGCAATATCATTGGATAACTTCTAACCCAGGATTGTTCAGATTTTTTATCACCTCCCTCTACTCAAAGGTCCAATTGATTGAACAGTGATGGGTTATACGATTTTTCTCGGAAAGTACGTCTCTAGGCTTCCATACGTCAGTAGCCGACGGAAGAGACCCCTAAGAGGCCTAAGAGTTACACTCCCAGCTTCTCTCTTTTTCCTGAGAGTTATGCTTTCAGCTTCTTACGATGGAACAAAATGATTTTAGCATCTCCTTCGTTGCTTATCAACCTGCTCCATCTGCTGCTGTCCTTCAGTTTCCTAACTTAGAATCCTCTTCTCTGCTTTCCCACCAGAGGTCCTGCTTCCTTCTCTCACAGTCATTAGTTAGGCTTTTCATTATTCATAATAAACTATCAAGGATATGCCAACACTGAAGCGGAACCCATTTTGCATTGATTCATTAAACAAATGTTTATTGAACCCACACTAGGCATTGTTACAGGCAATGGGAATAAATCACTGATGGAAAAGGCTTTTGTGAAGCTCATGTTCCTGGGGTGGGTTCAGATAACAAACATAAATAATTAGAAGGTCAGACTGTGATAAGTGCTCTAGGAAAGAATAATATAGGGACAGAGGGATGGAGGTTCTGGGAGGAGGTGGCATTTTATTTTGAATGATCTAGAATGATCTGCTCACTTATGACACTTGAGCAGGAACTTGAAGGAGGTGAGAGGGATCTGGGGGAAGAGTGTCCCTGGCAGAAGGAACAGCAAGTATAAAGGGCCTGAGAACAGGTAGGAGGTTAGCATGGCTGCGGGGGATGAACAAAGGAGAGCAAGGTTGAAGGTGAGGCCAGGTAGAAAGCTAGATCATGTAGGATCTTGTGGACCATTATGAGGGCTTGAGCTTTTACAGCAAGTGATGTATGAAGCCCCTGGATGGGTTTTGAGACAAAGGGTGACATAATCTGAGTTTCATTTTAAAAGAATCACTGTAGCTACTGAGATAAGAATAGACCAAATAAGGGTAAGGCAGGAAGCTGGGAGACTAATGCAATAACCTAGGAGCCAGATGATCACAGCTTACGTCAGGTTGAAATAATGGAGGTGGAAAAGTCAGCTGAATTTGGATGTATGTTATGATGATTCTCTTAGGAAAGCCAAAATTAGTTACTGCAAATATTTTAAACTTCTCCAGCTCCTCAAAATCTTACACACAGCAAGATAGTCTCATGACTTCCAAATGTCCTCTTCTCTTCTCAGGCCCAAAGCTACATTGTTCTATAAAGAAAAAGCAAGTGAACTTGGTGATAGACAGTCCTAACTGAATCCTGATTCAAGATATAAGTGACTGAACTTCCTTTAGCCTCAGTGTCTTTATTGATAAAATGGAAATAAGAGTAGCATCCATCTCCTAGATTTGTTGTGAAGATTAAATACGTTTATGAAAAGCTCTTAGTGCAGCGACTGGTATATAAGCAAAATTCACTAGCTGTTATATTAAAAATACTCTTATTCCTATTGTTGTGTGTATACTTTTCTGAGTCCTCAGTGAAGGCTTAGCATCTTCTAACTCTTCTTCTCTGAAGCCTGCTTTCTCAGCTTCTGAAACAGTCTATTACTGCTGTACTTACATCCCAACTTCTTTTCCTACAGCATCAATGGATTCCAGCTTTCCTGTTCTTCCTCCCGGCAGGTAACTTCTCTCTCTCTCTAATATTTGTGAGTAGCCTTTTGTTTTAATTGAAGGTTCCTAGGTCAGTTTAGAAGCCTCTACCTGCTTATTTCCTAGATCGTGAACCCAGGCCAATCATACCCAACTCTGAGGAATACTTGTTAGATCTTAGTATCTATTTACAGTTTTCCTAGTATCTCTTTCCCATCCTTTGTTCTTTCCCACCTCCCATTTTCTCTGCTTCTGTCTTTTCTTTTTAGCCAATAACCTGTCCAGAGAGGCTGCCAGAGCCTTGCCAGCTCCTGGCCTGCCAGGCCCTGCTTGCTAAATTACTCTTGTAGTATCTATTTCTTCCCCTCTGTCCAGCTCTGGGTGCAGTTCCCTTTCTCAGCTCTAGCCCTCTGTCTAGGACAGGGAGAACATCCAATAATTCTTTGCCTGTAGGTGTTTTCTTGGACCAGTTAGAAGGTATACTAAATCCTGGGTATGTCTTGATAAGTCCAGCTTCCTCTTTACTTTCTAACAGAAGCAGATGTAAGTGCTTCACCCAGCCTGGGTCTGCTGGCTTTGTTCCACATTTCTGCTCTGTGGGAACCTAAATCACTCTGATGGATTTGCATTTCCATAAAGCTGAGTGGGATCCTTTTAACCCTGTGCTTATGAAGTATGCTGTGAGCCTTCCCACATGTTGGGATTCATTCACGATAATAACAATGCACTATTCGTTTTTTTCCATTTCACATCTTCATGATCTCCTGATGACGGCTCTTGTAGTCTAGATATGTTCCCAAGAGGACTCAAGAGCACTAAGGCATACTTAATTTTTATTTAAAAAAATGGTAAAAGAGAGTACTCAGAAAAACATGAGGGCATTAAGAATGATCATGGAGTATAAAACTTTACTTCTGGGATATGACATTGATATTCTGAAATTCCCTTTAAAAATTTTTTAAATTTAAAACTTGCATTTTTTTCTCCCTTAATTTCTTTCTAATAAAACAAAAACATTTAAATAGCTTTATATTATTTGTAATATATAGTTATTTAAAATTTATTTTCATTAAAAATTTTTTTATTGGAGTATAATTGCCATATTCTATTGTTCACACATCTATAGCTCAGAAAGCTTCATTGGAGGGAGATAAAAATAAATTGATTTTCCCCCTTCAAGAAGTTTCCTCTTTGGTAGGATAAAGACAAAGGTGAAACAATGATCATTATTCTATAGTTGGCTAGGGCTCTTTAATAGGTAATATATCTAGGTCAGTGTGAGACGGGCTGTGGAAGCTTCTGACACCTGTCTCTCTTTGTTGGCTGAGCAAACAGCTTAATCCTCAGTTTTTCCACCTGTCTTCCTGGGAGTGCCAATAAGTCTCCACCCATTTCCCCAACTCTGGCCAACTGTGCTGGGCTGGGTTTGTGAACTGATTGCATATGTTACCAAGGAAATTATTGGGATGTCAAATGGCAGTGTCATCTTCCTGGCAACCTATTCTTGGGCAGATTGTGATCCAGTGACCTACAGACATATCATTCGAAATGCCAGCACCACTCCTGGTTAATCCCCTACCTTGGTTCTACAGGCAGGAGCCCCATCTGGCGAGGGGAAAGTGAAAATGGATCCAAAATTCTGGATTCTGCTTCCAATCTGTTTTTCTAGAACTGCTGCCCCCGGGTTGTCTGTCAGTCCCAGTATCTAGCAAGGTTAAGCTGGATCCACATTCATTCATTGCCTCTTTATCCTGCGTCAGCTTTTTATTCTCTGTGTAAGAGATTTCCCTGTGAGTTCAGTAACTCTACAACTCTACAAGATTGCAGAGACGGATGCCAATTGTCTTAAAATATTTTGAACTATGATTTTTCATGTTTTTAACTACAAAATAAATACTTAACATATGTTAAAATATTTTGCTGAGAGTAGCTCCTCATTTATTTCCCCCCCCCCGCCCCGGGTATCAAATACTTTTCCATCCTTTTCTCTTTTCTTGAGATAATTGTGTGTCTGTGTTCTTGTACTGCCCCAGGTTTTTCCATGTCCCTTTGATGTAGACTTAGTTTGATATTACAGATGAATATTGTGTTTATTTAATTACATAAAAACATAATTTTCTTCAGAAGTCAACAAGTACGTCTGAGTTCCTCCAAGCCTGCCTTACATCTAGTATGAAAGTCTAGCTTGTTAAATTCCTTGATATGTAATCCTCCACTAATTCACTCTATAAGTTATTATTATACATAGGGTAAGGCATGATGCTAAGTAATATGAAGTTGGTGACATAAGCAGTTATTGGACTATGTAACAAGAAACAGCACAGAAGAGTAAAGTTGAGTATGTCAAATGCCAAAAGGGTGATACTTAAAATATGGAGGAGGGCAATTAATATTTCATTCTTTTTTGGGGTAAAGGGTAATGTTTTCAGTTCTCTTATTTATGCTTGCCTATTAAACTCATTTTAAGAAAATCATTTTTAATATAAAGACTGCATCAGTATTTGAGCAGAGAAATGATTTTAAAACCATTCCAATATAATTGTAGGCTTAACTGGTGACCAGTGGTCACTGCCACTTATTCAGTAAAGAATTATTTTTCTCCTTTGTGCTGTTAAACATCTTGGACATGGATCCTGTCCTCACAACAGAAAAAGACACCATCTTGAGCTTTAAAGAACTCCTGGTCACTCAGAGATGGCAAAAAAGCACACAGGCACACAGGTAATAGTTCAGTTCAGACCATGAATGGTTTCATGTTGGACAAACCACTTACGATGTCTTTTTTTCTCACCTGTAAGTAGGGAAAGTAGCATTTTCTTCACAGACTTCTGTTCTTCTTTTGAGATCATGTTGTCGCTGCAACCAGCCTGTATTAGTTTGGAACTGTGTGTTTGAAAAGACTCTTGAGAGTCCCTTGGACTGCAAGGAGATCCAACCAGTCCATCCTAAAGGAGATCAGTCCTGGGTGTTCATTGGAAGGACTGATGTCGAAGCTGAAACTGCAAAACTTTGGCCACCTGATGTGAAGAGCTGACTCATTTGAAAAGACTGTGATGCTGGGAAAGATTGAGGGCAGGAGGAGAAGGGGACGACAGAGTATGAGATGGTTGGATGGCATCACCAACTCAATGGACATGGGTTTGGGTAGACTCTGGGAGTTGCTGATGGACAGGGAGGCCTGGCGTGCTGCTGTTCATCGGGTCACAAAGAGTCAGACATGACTGAGAGACTGAACTGAACTGAACTGAACTCTGCATGTAAGTTAAACAAGCAGGGTGATGATATACAGGCTTGACGTCTACTATGGCACTATAATAACCTACTGTTATTGTTTATTTGTTTTATGTATTTCCAATATGCAGTAAACATATATGTATTCACTGCCTGGCACAACGACTGGTTTACGAAAACCATCCAATAAAAGCTGAAAGAAAGGGAGAGAAAAAGAGACAAAAGGACTAAGAAACAAAGAAAAAGAGAAAAAGCAAGAAAATCATCTTTTGGTCAAATCATGTTGAGTAATTTTTCCTAGCTTTCTTTTTTATTTGGATTTAAAACAATATAAAAGTAAGAAAAAATGATTATTATAAAATAATCAACAGAATTATACAGAATTAAAATTTAGAAAAATGGGATTATGTTCTGGTCTTTCTACTTTAAAATATATGCAAGGTGTCATGCAATAGATCTATTTATTTTTCCAAAGCAGGAAATCATTCTGTAGTGTGGGTGGAGCATAAATTAAATTTTCACTTTTCTGTCAATTGATATTAAAATGGTTTCCAATATTTTCCTTTTCAGAGACTAGCTCAAAAATATCTTTGCACACATGAGTCAATATTTATGTAGAACTAATTTTTAGAAGAAGAATTGATGGATCCAAGCAAATGTGCTTTAACCTTTTGATAGATCCTTCCAGAATGCCTTCCACAATCATAGACATTTCCCTTACCATTGGCAACATAGAACATTTTCAATCTCAACTTTTCTTTTGGGTCAATTTTATGAATTAAAAACTTTTTTATTTTTATTTATAAGATAACCAGTGAGCTAGAATATAATTTTATACATATCATCATTTCTTGGAATTTCTTTGTGCTTGTTATATTCATAGTTGTTTCATGCTATATTAAAGATTTTTAACTCTGCATCTATTGTATATGAAGTAAATTATTTCTCCCAATCACTTAGTAGGATTTTGGATAAAATTCTTATAAAGATCCACTGGGCAATGTAATCTAAGTTCTTTATAGTTGTGTGTCCCTTGCACGGTACTTCTGTGTCAACAAGAATTAGCCAGGGTCTTCCAATCCCCAACTGTGCTATGCAGCAAAGATTTCACACCACCTCAGTATCCCAAAGGGAATAAAATCCTATATGTAAAACAAGGAATTCCTCATGATGCTGAATATTTGATGAAATTGTGTTCTGGGTTGGGCTGATATGATATGCATGTGGTGCTTTCCTCCTGGTGAACTCCATGGTGTTCTGAAATCAGGATGGTGATTCTGACATGCCCTTCATGGTTTAACAACTTCTTTCAGGAGAGAAGCTGCACACCTGCAAATTGTGCCTGCATCTGATCTAGCATGAGCAGAACCCTCATTATTTTACTACAAGTAGATTCTCTTAAGCGTAATGTACAAGGCTGAAAATTTTCACCTAATATTTGTTTCAGACTACTAAGTCAGAGAATATCTATTATATTTGCTGGTCCGTTTTCCTTTTACTCTTATTTGAATGTCAGATGTAAAAATTTAGACAGTTTACTTCACCTTTAAGGGAATCTATTAACTCACGATGAGCCTTGGAAAATTACCTCCACCTGCTTCCATCCCTTGGCGTTACCAACCGGAGTTTTACTATAGAAGTAGAATAAGTATGTTTTTATAGCTCCCTTTGCTAGGGAATTACCTAGGACTTCTTACAACTAGAAGAGAAAAAAGGGATTTGTATAGAAAGCAATCCAAATTCTTTGTAAATTTCAGAAAATCATCTATTTATGACACACAAATGTGTTAATCTTGCATGGATATTATTCATAGCACTAAGTTCAAGTTCATCTGTCTGGATTTTAAGAATAGCATTGGGCACTACCCTATGAATACCTACTTACTTCCTCTCCATTAAAAAAATTATGGTACAATTTATATATAATAAAACATCAGCAACTTTGGAGAACTCAGCAGTGGCCACAGGACTGGAAAAGGTTAGTTTTTTTTCCAGTCCCAAAGAACAGCAATGCCAAAGAATGCTCAAACTACCACACAATTGCACTCATCTCACACGCTAGCAAAGTAATGTTCAAAACTGTCCAAGCCAGGCTCCAACAGTACATGAACCGTGAATTTCCAGATGTTCAAGCTGGTTTTAGAAAAGGGAGAGGAACCAGAGATCAAATTGTCAACTTCCATTGGATCATTGAAAAAGCAAGACAGTTCCAGAAAACATCTATTTCTGCTTTATTGGCTATGCAAAAGCCTTTGCCTGTGTGGATCACAACAAACAGTGAAAGATTCTTAAAGAGCTGGGAATACCAGACCACCTGATCTGCCTTTTGAGAAACCTGTATGCAGGTCAGGAAGCAACAGTTAGAACTGGACATGGAACGACAGGCTGGTTCCAAATAGGAAAAGGAGTATGTCAAGGTTGTATATTGTCACCCTGCTTATCTAACTTATATGCAGGGTACATCATGAGAAATGCTGGGCTGGATGAAGCACAAGTTGGAATCAAGATTGCCAGGAGAAATATCAATCACCTCAGATATGCAGATGACACCACCCTTATGAGAAAGTCAAGAAGAACTAAAGAGCCTCTTGATGAAAATGAAAGAGGAGAGTGAAAAAGTTGGCTTAAAGCTCAACATTCAGAAAACGAAGATCATGGCATCTGGTCCCATCACTTCATGGCAAATAGATGGGGAAACAGTGGAAATAGTGACAGACTTTATTTTTGTGGGCTTTATTTATTTTGTGGGCTTCCCTTGTAGCTCAGTTGGTAAAGAATCTGCCTGCAGTGCAGGAGACCCGGGTTTGATCCCTGGGTTGGAAAGATTCCCTGGAGAAGGAAATGGCAACCTACTCCAATATCCTTGCCTGGAAAATCTCATGGAAAGAGGAGCCTGGTGGGCTGCAGTCCATGGAGTCGCCAAGAGTTGGGCACGACTAAGCAACTAACACATTTATTTTGGGGGGCTCCAAAATCACTGCAGATGGTGACTGCAGCCATGAAATTAAAAGATGCTTGCTCCTTGGAAGAAAAGCTATGACCAACCTAGAAAACAGATTAAAGAGCAGAGACATTACTTTGCCAACAAAGGTCCATCTAGTCAAAGCTATGGTTTTTCCAGTAGTCATGTATGGATGTGAGAGTTGGCCTGTAAAGAAAGCTGAGCGCTGAAAAATTGATGCTTTTGAACTGTGGTGTTGGAGAAGACTCTTGAAAGTCCCTTGGACTGCAAGGAGATCCAACCAGTCTGTCCTGGAGGAAATCAGTCCTGAATGTTCATTGGAAGGACTGATGCTGAAACTGAAACTCCAATACTCTGGCTACCTGATTCGAAGAACTGACTCACTAGAAAAGACCCTGATGCTGGGCCAGAATGAAGGCAAGAGGAGAAGGGGACAACAGAGGATGAGATGGTTGGATGTCATCACTGACTCAATAGACATGAGTTTGAGGAAGCCCAGGAGTTGGTGATGGACAGAAAGGCCTGGCGTGCTGCAGTCCATGGGGTCACAAGGAGTCGGACATGACTAAGCGACTGAACTGAACTGAACAATTTTTATATAATAAAACTTACTATATTAAAACATACAATTTGATTTACTTTATATTAAGTTTTATACTATTTAACCATGTAATTAGTCACAGTCAGTATATATACATGCATATATGTCCTCAGTTGCCCAGTCATGTCTGTCTCTTTGCGACCCCACAGACTGTAGCCTGTCAGGCTTCTCTGTCCATGGGATTTCCCAGTCAAGCATACTGAAGTGGGTTGCCATTTCCTCCTGAGGGGATCTTCCCGGCCCAGGGATGGAACTCGTTTCTCCCGCGTCTCCTGAATTTCAGGCAGATTCCTTATCACTGAGCCACTGGGTAAGCCTATATATATGTAAATACATATATAAAACACTCGTGACCTGGTATCACCTTTGTGACCCTGTCTAGTCAAAACCACCCACAGGACCCCAGGCAAACTTGTTTCCTGTTTTTATATTTTTAGCTTTTCTAGAATGTCATTAATATTGACAGCATGTGATTATTAGTATCTGATGCCTTTTACTATGTTATTTTGCCGTTGATTCATCCCAATTGTCACATGTATTAATAATTTGTTCCTTTTAATTACATATGCATTCAATTATAAGCATATGATACAATTTCTTATTTCGCCAGTAGATGTACATGTATAGGTTATTTCCAATTTTTGATTATTTAGAAACAACCTGCTGTAAACATTCCAGTAAAAATCTTGGCGTGGGCACATATACTTGTTTATGTACCTACTGGTAAATGTACTGAGTCATATGGTTAAAATATGCTTAAATAGTTAAGAATTGCTGAACTACTTTCCAATGTGATTATTTTATTTGTATACCCGTCAGCAATATGTGAGAGTATAGTTTCCCCAGATATTTCCTAGCTCCTTCTATTGTTAGTCTTTATAATTTTATCTACCTTAATATATGTGTAGCAGTGTCTCATGGTGATTTTGAATTTGTGTCTTCCTGGTGACTAATGACATTATATATCTATGTAAGTGCTTATTTATCACTCATATACCTTTGGTAAAGTTTCTGTTCAAATATTTTGCTTACTTAAACATTGAATTATTTGGATTTTTATTATTGAGTTGAAAGAATTTTTGATATATTCTGTATACAATACTATGTGAGGCCTATGTTTTGAAATATTTTCTTCTAATCTTTGACTTGTCTTTTTATTTTCTTAAACGTATCTTTAAAACAGCAAAAGGTTTTCATTTTGATAACATCCAATCTATCATTTACGTGTGTGTGTTTTTCCTTTTGTTTGCTATCTAAGGAAACTTTACCTTCAAGGTTACAAAGATTTTTATCTTATGTATTCTCTAGAATGCTATATTTTTAGCTCTTATAGTTCTATAGTTCACATTCAGCCTAATGTTTTATGTGAAATGAGTCAAAGTTCATTTTTTTGCATATCTAATTATTTCAGAATTATTTCCCACATATAATTAACTTAGTACCTTTGTTAAAAATTTATCAACTGTATATGTATTGCTCCATTTCTGGGCTCTATTCTCTTCCAGAGATTATATACATATAATCACACCAGTATAACACTCTCAAGGCTGTATATTGTCACCCTGCTTATTTAACTTCTGTGCAGAGTACATCATGAGAAACGCTGGACTGGAAGAAACACAAGCTGGAATCAAGATTGCCGGGAGAAATATCAATAACCTCAGATATGCAGATGACACCACCCTTATGGCAGAAAGTGAAGAGGAGCTAAAAAGCCTCTTGATGAAAGTGAAAGAGGAGAGTGAAAAAGTTGGCTTAAAGCTCAACATTCAGAAAACGAAGATCATGGCATCCGGTCCCATCACTTCATGGGAAATAGATGGGGAAACAGTGGAAACAGTGGCAGACTTTATTTTTGGGCACTCCAAAATCACTGCAGATGGTAACTGCAGCCATGAAATTAAAAGACACTTACTCCTTGGAAGAAAAGTTATGACCAACCTAGATGGCATATTCAAAAGCAGAGACATTACTTTGCCGACTAAGGTCCGTCTAGTCAAGGCTATGGTTTTTCCTGTGGTCATGTATGGATGTGAGAGTTGGACTGTGAAGAAGGCTGAGTGCGGAAGAATTGATGCTTTTGAACTGTGGTGTCGGAGAAGACCCTTGAGAGTCCGTTGCACTGCAAGGAGATCCAACCAGTCCATTCTGAAGGAGATCAACCTTGGGATTTCTTTGGAGGGAATGATGCTAAAGCTGAAACTCCAGTACTTTGGCCACCTCATGGGAAGAGTTGACCCATTGGAAAAGACTCTGATGCTGGGAGGGATTGGGGGCAGGAGGAGAAGGGGATGACAGAGGATGAGATGGCTGGATGGCATCACAGACTCGATGGACGTGAGTCTGAGTGAACTCCAGGAGTTGGTGATGGACAGGGAGGCCTGGCGTGCTGCGACTCATGGGGTCGCAAAGAGTTGGACATGACTGAGCGACTGAACTGAACTGAACTGATAACACTCTCTTGATTATATTAGCTATATGGAAAATTTTTAAATCAAGTTAGGTTCTCCAAACTTGTCATTTTTCAAAATTGTTTTGGCCATTCTAGGTTCTTTGCATTTCTGTGGAAGCATTAGAATCCACAGTCAATTTCCACACACACAAAAGTAAAATAACCAAGCAAAAGCCAAAAAACTCTAGACCAATTTAGGGAGAATTGACACCTTAATGATATTGAGTCATCTGATCCATGAACATGGTATGTCTCTCCATTTTTGGAAGCCTTTAGTTTCTCCCAGTGACATTTTGTAGTTTTCAATGTATAGTTTTGCACTTTTTTTCTTAAATTAAAAAAATCTTATTAAATTTTGCAGACATGATTAGATTAAAAAGCTAGAGAGAGAAGTTTATCCTTCATGGCTGGTGTTCTCACAAGGGTATTTATAAGTATGAGAGAAAAAGATGAGACAAGGAAAGCAGTGGTAAATGTGATGAAGGGTCACATGCCAAGATATATTGTATCTACTATAAAGCCCTGTTTTAACTTCTCTTTAATAATTACAGATTTTAGTTCTCAAAGTTACATTTAGAAATTTATTTGAAGACTTAAACTTTATATTTTTTATCTTTTCATCTACTTTTTGACCTTATAATATTGGGTTATTGAATAATATTCAGAATCCATACTTGATAACCCAAATACCTTGATCACTATGGATCTACTTTATTACCTGTTTCATTTCCTATTGGCTGACTCTACTTCTTGTTATGTATAGAAAGTTTTGATTGAGCACAAGGCATTGTGTGTTAAAAAATTATACGATTTCTCATTGATATTATCTTCTTCCAGTGATGATTCCTTTGTTGTCTGTCAGATAACTATCATAGAATAGATCATCTCTAATTAGGAACTGAGCTTATTAAAGGCTGAGTCACCATTGTTGTCAAGTTCAGACTAGAAGGTACCATCAAAGTTGCAACGTAGGACCATTTGATAGGATCTTTCCCCCTAAAGAAATTCTAATTTTCAATCTCTGTACATTGTGATGTGAACATTTTGCTGTTATTCAGATTTTATTTTTTTCCTGTTTGGTTTCTTAACCTCTTACTCTGTGAACTTTAAGGATTTGGCAAATATTTGAAGAGTCTAAATTCTTGATTATCAATCAGGATGATTTTTCTCCTCAGCAGATATTGGGCCATATCTGAAGAAATTTTAGGTTCACAACTCTAGGGGTGGGGGTAGGGGGTGGGTTCCTACTGACATCTTGTAGGTAGAGGCTAAGGATGTTGCTTAGCCTCTACCCACAACATTCTGTAATGCACAGGACAGCCTCCCACCATAAAGAATTATCTCATGCAACACACATCAATAGTGTGTTGAGAAACCCTGATCTATAGCACTGAGTGTCCAGTTTACTTTCCTCTCTCTCATCTCTCATAGATCATATTTCCTCCAGACTTGATTGCCTTGGCAGCTGCAAAACTTCCTATTTTTTTTTTAAATTTTCAGTCTCAGGAGGTATTAAATAGTTTTGCTAGTTTTCTGTCTTGTAGTAGTTAGTCTCTGCCAAGCATCTCAGCTTCACCTCCTGTGCCAAGAATAGGCAAATCCCCGGGGGTAAACAAGGCTTCCAGAACACTGTGACCACTTATATGTGCCTCCTTTTCTGTAGGATCAGGTTCCTCAAGTCCAAGCAGCCCTCTTATAACTCCAAAGCCTAAAACAAAGTTTTAAAATTTTTATCTAGAGAAGGCAATGGCACCCCACTTCAGTACTCTTGCCTGGAAAATCCCATGGACGGAGGAGCCTGGTGGGCTGCAGTCCATGGGGTCGCTAAGAGTCGGACATGACTGAGTGACTTCACTTTCACTTTTCACTTTCATGCATTGGAGAAGGAACTGGCAACCCACTCCAGTGTTCTTGCCTGGAGAATCCCAGGGATGGGGGAGCCTGGTGGGCTGCCGTCTATGGGGTCGCACAGAGTCGGACACGACTGAAGTGACTTAGCAGCAGCAGCAGCTATTTCTAACTGTTCTTGATCAGAATATGGGCCTTTCATAGTTTGAAGCCTTAATCCTCCAAGCTGATGTGAAAGCAAGATGTGATAGATGGAAGTTCAGTTCAGAGGACTAACCATGGGGAAAAGTGTTCCATGTTAGATTAGAGACAGAAGGCAGGCTCAGTATCTCCTTTACAGCCAGTGAAGGGAGGATAAAAATGTTCTGCAGAAAATCTGCTTGACCCATGGTTTTAGAGGACACTATGAGCTAGAGCTAAGAGGGGAAAAAAGAAAGAACCTCATGGCAAGAACACCAGCTCAATCTGTAATACTCTCAAGAATCACTGAGGCAAAGCCCAGGCACAGCACTCAAAATCTAGATCTGGGGCCTGGAAAGAGACAAAGTCTGACCTTCTACACTGAGAAAACTGAATACAGGGGAGAGGGTCCCTGTACTTCAAAGGAGACTGCAAATACCACTCTCAAGGACATGAAGACTCATGTGTTAAGAAAGAAGGCTAACGTAACTATTGGTTCCAGTGTCAATTCACTCTTGTGAAGTGATTTAATATTATTCTAAATAATTAATTCAAATATGTTTAGGATTTCAAATGGTAAATAATTTGATAATACCCATTACATGAAGAGATTATGAAAAAGTAAACTGAAAAAAACAAAGTGCAATTGAAATCTTGGAATTTATGAAAGTTGAAGTTAAAGAGCTTAATAGGTTAGAGGACATGTGGAATGGACCCAAAGAAATAAGATCCATTAGAAGATTGTATTGCAGAATTAAGCAGTGACAAAGAAAAGTGAGAACTGGAAAATCATTAAGTGAATGGTAGATGGATAAGCCCCACCATACATCTAGTACAAATTCTGGAAGAAAAGATAAGGTGGGATGGTAGAGAAGCAATGAGATTTTTCAGATTTCAAAAAATTCTGATTCCTCATTCAGAAAATATGCAACAAATGCCATATTGGAAGAACAAAAACAGATTCACACTGTGACATGCAAGAGTGAAATTGAAAACCATTACAGAGAAGGTGAAACATCTTAAAAGCTAGCAGAGAGAAAATACAGATTACCTACACATAAATTGTAATTTGACTGGGAACAGATATCACCCTGAAGAATTTCCAGAAGACAATTGAATCATATATTCAAAATCCTGAGGGAAACTCACGGTTAACTTAGATCTTTACACTCAGCTAAATCTCCATTCCTGAGTGAGGGTAAAGTACAGACATTTTTCAGTTACATAAAAACTGTTAAACCATTTACAGAATAATATAAAAAAATTTATTGCAGCATGCTCTTCAGGTAGAGGAGATGTGAATTCAGAGCATGGAAACAAGTGAACACAGGAAAAATAAAATTATGTCTGTAAGTAAAAATAATTTTTCGAATGTACAAAGGTAAATCTAAAAATACAGACAGCAATAACATAATGGGAGTGCTATAAATTTTTAAGGCATGCTAAGACTTTTGATAAGTTTTGCAAGGCAGGAAAAAACATTGAATAACTTTAGCTTTAGTAGAAAAATGTGTTGTTAAATTTGGGTAAAGTATTTGAAGATTGATAATATAATTTACGGCTTCATATCAGTAGAGAAAAGGGCTTCCCTGGTGGTGCAGAGGTTAAAGCGTCTGCCTGCAATGTGGGAGACTGGGTTCAATCCCTGGGTTGGAAAGATCCCCTGGAGAAGGAAATGACAACACACTCCAGTATTCTTGCCTGGAAAATCCCATGGAAAATCCCATGGACAGAGGAGCTTGGTGGGCTAGAGTCCACGGGTCACAAAGAGTCAGACACAACTGAGCGACTTCATAAAATGGATTATATAAATCTTTATTAGTGCAACAGAAATCAGGAAAAATAAAACAGAGAAATGATGACTCAATTTAAAAGTTTCCAATGATAAATATGTAATTTACTTAAGAAAATTAAAAAAGAAAAATTCACGTCTATGAGAATTTTGTAACTATTATACCAAAACAAGGAAAGGCTAATACAAAAAAAAAAAAAAGAAAGAAATAGACTAATTTCACTTTTCATTCAGTTCAGCTCAGTTCAGTTCAGTTCAATTCAGTCACTCAGTCATGTCAGACTCTTTGCAACCCCATGAATCATAGCACGCCAGGCCTCCCGGTCCATCACCAACTCCTGGAGTTCACTCAAACTCATGTCCATCGAGGTGGTTGTGCCATCCAGCCATCGCATCCTCTGTCGTCCCCTTCTCCTCCTGCCCCCAATCCCTCCCAGCATCAGTCTTTTCCAATGAGTCAACTCTTCGCATGAGGTGGCCTAAGTACTGAAGTTTCAGCTTTAGTATCAGTCCTTCCAAAGAACAGACAGGACTGATCTCCTTTAGAATGGACTGGTTGGATCTCCTTGCAGTCCAAGGGACTCTCAAGAGTCTTCTCCAACACCATAGTTCAAAAGCATCAATTCTTCGGCACTCAGCTTTCTTCACAGTCCAACTCTCATGTCCATACATGACCACTGGAAAAACCATAGCCTTGACTAGATGGACCTTTGTTGGCAAAGTAATGTCTCTGCTTTTGAATATGCTATCTAGTTTGGTCATAAATTTTCTTCCAAGGAGTAAGCATCTTTTAATTTCATGGCTGCAGTCACCATCTGCAGTGATTTTGGAGCCCCAAAAGATAAAGTCTGCCACTGTTTCCACTGTTTCCCCATCTATTTCCCATGAAGTGATTAGAGATCCAAAAATCTGAAATAAATGCCAAGAAATAAACTTCAGTTGTATCCTAATTAATAACAAACTATGACAAAATAGATTTTATGTCAATAACATGAGGCCACCTCACTATTAGAAACTATATTAGTGTCAAAAAATCAGAAATTTGACAATATCAAATGTTGGCAAGCAAACATAGAATTTCTTTGAAAAAAGATTTGTTCTAGGACTGAAATAATTACTACAAATAATTTTTTTCATGAAAAAAATCAGCACCTAGTCAGAAGTAACCAAGCATCAGAGAAAGGAAACATCATGAGGATTTTCCACAGGCATGCAAATTATTCTAACATTTGAAAAACAGTTAGTGTAATGTATTATATAAACTAAGACGATTAATCATGACTCAAAAGTGGCATATTATAAACTTTACACATGATTTTTACAATAACTTAGGGGATTAGGAATGGAATTTATAGTTAAAATGAAAAATAATAGAATCTATTGTTAGGTCATTAGGTTTCAAAAAAATCTATAGGAAACATACTGCTTGATGGCACTGTGTTGGAAGTCCCCTGAGACAGAAACATTGTACAGCATGTCACCAGCATTCTCATTTGGATAACTATGTCGTTTTTATACAGTCTCCCTAAGAAACATTTTAAACATTTGTCAGACAGTGAGAGTGTCAGCTCAAATCCCTTGTGGGTTTCCATTGCAGAGTGGACTCTCCTCACGGTCTGGCTCCGTTACCTCTTCTGTTATGTCCTACCCTTAGTCATGCTGTTTGAATCCCACTGGACTCCCTGGTTAGAGAAGGAAATGGCAACCCCCTCCAGTGTTCTTGCCTGGAAAATCCCATGGATGGGGGAGCCTGGTGGGCTGCCATCTGTGGCGTCGCACAGAGTCAGACACGACCAAAGCGACTTTGCAGCAGCAGCAGCAGGACTCCCTGGCATTTCTTAAGCCAGACACACTCCTGCCTCAGGGCCTTTGCTCTTGTTATTTCCTCAGCCTGGAAAGCTCTTCTCCAGATATCTGTCTTCTCTCACCATTTTTAAGTTTTTTCCATTGTCATCTTTTTAAAAGGGTTAATCTGACTCCTGTATTTAATACTGTAGCCCTTACCTCTAGCTCTCCTTTAACTGAATCTGTATTCTCTTCTCCCCTGGAACTTACCACTATATCACATATTATATAGCTTTTCTTAAATATCTTATGTATTGTTTGTTTTCCTCTGCTGTAGCAGAAGTTTCACCAGGGTTGGGGTCATGTCTGTGTTGTATCCCAGGAATAGAACATCACATTCAGTAAGCATTCAAGAAATACTTGTTAAATGAAATGAAATTATGCACAAAAACTAGATACATTTAGAAGTGTATTTTAAGAAAAAATTGTTAGGTGACCTTGGGTCTTTTGAATGAATTCAGTTCAGTTCAGTTCAGTTCAGTCACTCAATCGTGTCTGACTCTGCAACCCCATAAATTGCAGCACGCCAGGCCTCCCTGTCCATCACCAACTCCCGGAGTTCACCCAAACTCATGTCCACTGAGTCAGTGATGCCATCCAGCCATCTCATCCTCTGTTGTCCCCTTCTCCTCCTGCCCCCAATCCCTCCCAGCATCAAAGTCTTTTCCATTGAGTCAACACTTCACATGAGGTGGCCAAAGTATTAGAGTTTCAGCTTCAGCATCATTCCTTCCAAAGAACACCCAGGACTAATCTCCTTTAGAATGGACTGGTTGGATCTCCTTGCAGTCCAAGGGACTCTCAAGAGTCTTCTCCAACACTATAGTTCAAAAGCATCAATTCTTCGGTGCTCAGCTTTCTTCACCATCCAACTCTCACATCCATACATGACCATTGGAAAAACCATAGCCTTGACTAGACAGACCTTTGTTGGTAAAGTAATGTCTCTGCTTTTGAATATGCTATCTAGATTGGTCATAACTTTCCTTCCAAGAAGTAAGCGTCTTTTAATTTCATGGCTGCAGTCACCATCTGCAGTGACTTTGGAGCCCCAAAAGATAAAGTCTGACACTGTTTCCACTGTTTCCCATGTATTTCCCATGAAGTGATGGGACCAGATTTCATGATCTTAATTTTCTGAATGTTGAGCTTTAAGCCAACTTTTTTCACTCTTCTCTTTCACTTTCTACAAGAGGCTTTTTAGTTCCTCTTCACTTTCTGCCATAAGGTCTCCCGCATTGTAGGCAGACACTGTACCATCTGAGCTACCATGGAGGTTTAAGTGAATTACCTGTATTCTGAGTTAAATTCACCCATTCCAGTCCATTTTAGTTCGCTGATTCCTAGAATGTCGACGTTCACCCTTGCCATCTCTTGTTTGACCACTTCCAATTTGCCTTGATTCATGGACCTGACATTCCAGGTTCCTATGCAATATTGCTCTTTACAGCATCAGATCTTGCTTCTATCACCAGTCACATCCACAGCTGGGTATTGTTTTTGCTTTGGCTCCATCCCTTCATTCTTTCTGGAGTTATTTCTCCACTGATCTCCAGTAGCATATTGGGCACCTAATGACCTGGGGAGTTCCTCTTTTGGTATCGTATCATTTTACCTTTTCATACTGTTCATGGGGTTCTCAAGGAAAGAATCCTGAAGTGGCTTGCCATTCCCTTCTCCAGTGGACCACATTATATCTACTACTGCAGGCAGGAGTCCCTCAGAAGAAATGGAGTAGCCATCATGGTCAACAAGAGTCCGAAATGCAGTACTTGGATGCAATCTCAAAATGACAGAATGATCTCTGTTCGTTTCCAAGGCAAACCATTCAATATCACAGTTATCCAAGTCTATGCCCCAACCAGTAACGCTGAAGAAACTGAAGTTGAATGGTTTTATGAAGACCTACAAAACCTTTTAGAACTAACACCCAAAAAAAGATGTCCTTTTCATTATAGGGGACTGGAATGCAAAAGTAGGAAGTCAAGAAACACCTGGAGTAACAGGCAAATTTGGCCTTGGAATGCAGAATGAAGCAGGGCAAAGACTAATAGAGTTTAGCCAAGAAAATGCACTGGTCATAGCAAACACCCTCTTCCCACAACACAAGAGAAGACTCTATACATGAACATCACCAGATGGTCAACACCGAAATCAGATTGATTATATTCTTTGCAGCCAAAAATGGAGAAGCTCTATACAGTCAACAAAAACAAGACCAGGAGCTGACTGTGGCTCAGATCATGAACTCCTTACTGCCAAATTCAGACTGAAATTGAAGAAAGTAGGGAAAACCGCTAGACCATTCAGGTATGACCTAAATCAAATGCCTTATGATTATACAATGGAAGTGAGAAATAGATTTAAGGGTCTAGATCTGATAGATAGAGTGCCTGATGAACTATGGAATGAGGTTCATGACATTGTACAGGAGACAGGGATCAAGACCATCCCCACGGAAAAGAAATGCAAAAAAGCAAAATGGCTGTCTGGGGAGGCCTCACAAATAGCTATGAAAAGAAGAGAGGCGAAAAGCAAAGGAGAAAAGGAAAGATATAAGCATCTGAATGCAGAGTTCCAGAGAATACCAAGAAGAGATAAGAAAGCCTTCTTCAGCGATCAATGCAAAGAAATAGAGGAAAACAACAGAATGGGAAAGACTAGAGATCTCTTCAAGAAAATTAGAGATACCAAGGGAACATTTCATGCAAAGATGGGCTCGATGAAGGACAGAAATGGTATGGACCTAACAGAAGCAGAAGATATTAAGAAGAGGTGGCAAGAATACATGGAAGAACTGTACAAAAACGATCTTCACAACCAAGATAATCATGATAATGTGATCACTAATCTAGAGCCAGACATCTTGGAATGTGAAGTCAAGTGGGCCTAAGGAAGCATCACTATGAACAAAGCTAGTGGAGGTGATGGAATTCCAGTTAAGGGGTTTCAAATCCTGAAAGATGATGCTGTGAAAGTGCTGCACTCAATATGACAGCAAATTTGGAAAACTCAGCACTGGCCACAGGACTGGAAAAGGGCAGTTTTCATTCCAATTCCAAAGAAAGGCAATGCCAAAGAATGCTCAAACTACTGCACAATTGCACTCAGCTCACGTGCTAGTAAAGTAATGCTCAATATTCTCCAAGCCAGGCTTCAGCAATACGTGAACTGTGAACTCCCTGATGTTCAAGCTGGTTTTAGAAAAGGCAGAGGAACCAGAGATCAAATTGCCAACATCTGCTGGATCATGGAAAAAGCAAGAGAGTTCCTAAAAAACATCTATTTCTGCTTTGTTGACTAAGCCAAAGCCTTTGACTGTGTGGATCACAGTAAACTGTGGAAAATTCTGAAAGAGATGGGAATACCAGACCACTTAACCAGTTTCTTGAGGAATCTGTATGCAGGTCAGGAAGCAACAGTTAGAACTGGACATGGAACAACAGACTGGTTCTAAACAGGAAAAGTAGTACGTCAAGGCTGTATATTGTTACCTTGCTTATTTAACTTATATGCAGAGTACATTATGAGAAACGCTGGGTTGGAAGAAGCACAGGCTGGAATGAAGATTGCCAGGAGAAATATCAGTAACCTCAGATATGCAGATGACACCACCCTTATGGCAGAAAGTGAAGAGGAGCTAAAAAGCCTCTTGATGAAAGTGAAAGAGGAGCATGAAAAGTTGGCTTAAAGCTCAACATTCAGAAAACGAAGATCATGGCATCCGGTCCCATCCCTTCATGGGAAATAGATGGGGAAACAGTGGAAACAGTGTCAGACTTTATTTTTTGGGCTCCAAAATCACTGCAGATGGTGACTGCAGCCATGAAATTAAAAGACGCTTACTCCTTGGATGAAAAGTTATGACCAACCTGGATAGCATATTGAAAAGCAGAGACATTACTTTGCCAAGAAACGTCCATCTAGTCAAGGCTATGGTTTTTCCAGTGGTCATGTATGGATGTGAGAGTTGGACTGTGAAGAAAGCTGAGCACCGAAGAATTGATGCTTTTGAACTGTGGTGTTGGAGAAGACTCTTGAGAGTCCCTTGGACTGCAAGGAGATCCAACCAGTCCATTCTAAAGGAGATCAGCCCTGGGATTTCTTTGGAAGGAATAATGCTAAAGCTGAAGCTCCAGTACTTTGGCCACCTCATGCGAAGAGTTGACTCATTGGAAAAGACTCTGATTCTGGGAAGGATTGGGGGCAGGAGGAGAAGGGGACAACCGAGGATGTGATGGCTGGATGGCATCACGGACTCGATGGACATGAGTCTGAGTGAACTCCGGGAGATTGTGATGGACAGGGAGGCCTGGTGTGCTGCGATTCATGGGGTCGCAAAATGTCGGACACGACTGAGCGACTGAACTGAACTGAACTGAACTGAACCTGAATTCTAAAAATGCTTCCCAGGTGGTGCTAGTGGTAAGAACCCGCCTGCCAATGCAGGAGACAGAAGCGGTTGGAGTTTGATCCCAGGGTGGGGAAGATTCCCTGGAGGGGGCATGGCAATACATTCCAGTTTTCTTGCCTGGAGAATCCCATGAACTGAGAAGCCTGGTTGGCTACAGCAAACACTATGACTGTTGCATAGAGTTGGATGCAATTAAAGTGACTGAACACAGCACATTCTAAAAAGAGTAGGTTTTTTTTTTTTTTTTTTGTACATTAGGAGTTTCTATTTTATTCATTTGAAATACCCCCTTTCCCAGAAAGACTTCAAGATACTTGTAAGAAATTTTGTATCTGATATTATCTGTGCATGTTCTAAAGTGGTATGAAAAGCTGCTTTCTCAGTGCTGTTTTCAACTGGAAGGTCAATCAGTCAATATTTGATTGATTTTAAACACAAAGCACACAGTTCATGGAGCTAAGACCATTAAATTACTCACTCTACTAAACAGATACTCCCAACATACATGCATGCATACATATAAATCTATGCAACAAACATGTATATATGCATGATATGCATTCACGGACATGGTAGGAATTTTATGTTGCTGAAGGTATATGGATTCTAACATTATAACTTACATTTACTGCATTCAATATTGAAGGAAGAGTCACTTAGCCTCCTGAGTTTCATTTTTCTCATTTGTGCTAAAAAAGGTAAACTTGGTAAGCTTTAATGATTTGGTGTACCCAGGTGTTGTCCTCATTTGTTTCCTTGCTTCTGTTAGTTTTGCTAGACTTTGGAGATATATACATACTGGAGTGCAGAACCACCCATCCTCGGGTTCAGATCTCAGATCTATGATTTACTAGTTACACAACCTATTGTTCAGAAGAGAAAGGGGCTTCTTAAGTATAAAGTCCTTAAAGCAATGTCTGGTACATCATGAGTGCCAGATACATTTTTCTTCTTTTTGTTTTGTGAGGGAGTAAAGATGGGTACTGGGAAAAATAAATGAGAGAGATTATAAATTAACTCTCCTACATGCATCTTTTTCTCAGACAAGCCCAACTACTGCGTCTGCAACACATCCTGCTGTTTGAGGCATCTGTGTTTTCACACACATGTTGTCCTCCTGACCTGGAAAGTTTCCTTGTTTGGAGATAAGTCCTCCATCCTTCTAGACTCACCCCAAGGCGTGTTTCCTCTGAACAGCCTGTCTCTCCCACCTCCCGGCCCTGACCCTTGGCCTATTCTACTTCATGTGAAAGATAAGTGACACCAAATACAACAAAACTGAATATCAAAATTTAATAAACACCTATTAGATCTTCTCTCTGTATTTAGTTTTATGCTAATAGATTTATTGGTATCATCAAGTTTTATCCCCCTCCATTTTGCTGTGGGATGTTAGGTGTTATTTCCCATATTTGCAAGTGAGAACACTGAAGTTCAGAGACAAACATTGACTTCTCCAAATTCTCATCAATACTAAGTGATAGAGTTGGAGTTATACCATTTGATTTCTTCAAGATATGGCCTTTTTGTGTTGAATGGATAGTTGATTAAGTTGTCTGTTTCTTTAACTATTTTAGAGGCCTATTTTAGAAGAAATGTTATTTAGGTTTTATATTCACAGTGTATAGAACACTTTCTGATAAGAGATAGGCAGCATGTAACTGTGGGTTGATTGAAAAAACAGATTAATGAATAGTGCATGAAGTGGGTGGCAAGAGATTAGAACATATGTAATTCGGAACCAAATCGCGGAGGGCTTTTTACAGTATCCCATGACTTCATTCTGTAGATTTTTAGATGCTAATACTACATTTGATAATGAAGAATTACATATCAAGGTACACATTTTCAAAAGCTATCCAAAAAGCAGGCAAATTTGGAGGAAGCCAGAACTGGAGACCCAATGAGCTCTAAGGAGTTTTTTGTTTGCAGTAAGTGAGAAACAGATCACTGTCCAGGACAACAGGAATGTCAACAAGTTACCCTATTCAGTGACTTAAAACATGAGTCAGGAGTCTGGGCAAGGCTTTAGCTGAACCCCTTGCTCTGCAACTCATAAGCTGAAATCAAGGTATTGGCCAGGCTGTGTTCTCATCCAAAGCTCAGAGTTGTTGTCCAAAGTGGTTATTGGCAGGATTCAGATCAGAATTCAGACTGAGGTCCCTGTTGTCTTACTGGCTGTCTCGTGGGGATAGTTTTCAGTTTAAGAGGCTGCCTACAGTCCTTACCTCATGGCCTTCTCACAGGCCCTCATAATATGGCAGCTCACTATATAACAGAATCATATATAACATAATATCACCATGGGGGACTAACCCATCACCTTTGCTATATTCTATCATCTAGAAGCCATCTCAAGTTCTGCCTGCACTCAAGGGGAGGGAACTGCACAGGATGTCCCTCCCTGTGGCTCACCTTATGTACATTTGCTGGAGTATTTGTTTAAGGTCAGACATTGAGGACAAGGCTTGGTTAGCTAGCTCCCATACCAGCAGCAAGGCAAAAAAGTAGACTAGTGAAGTCTGGAAAATCGAGAGCCAGACCTCCCGGACTCTGTATCACCTGGGCAGGTAACCTAGGCTCTCTTTGTTTTACTTTCCTCATCTGTGAATGAGGAAAATAAATCATTGCTATTAAATGAGACAGTTCTTGTAAAGAACCTAGAACTTAGTAAGCGCTCATTATACGTTCACCAATATTACTGCTACACATTGACCAAAATGAGCAGGTCTACTGTGAAACAGACAGCAATACAAATCTAAGTATATGGCAAAACTGAATAATGACTCATTAGTTCTCTGTAGCTAAGATACAAATAGATTAAATGGGATGTATCTTCACTTATAATCATCAAGAAGCTTTCAAATAATCCAGTAAGTCTAATACATAAATGTCACAGAAGCTTTATCTCTAGGGTATAAGTTGTTCTGTTACTAGTTTTTGCCTTTTCATACTAGTTTAATACATGTCCTTTCCTGAGAGGGGCTCATTCTCAAGGACTAATCAAAACTTCAGAGTATACTAATTTTCAAATAAATAAATGTCTTCAGTTGAGGCAATGTAGGACCATATGTCAGAAACCATCTGTCTGTGTGTATGTGTGCCTGTGTGTGTGCATGTAGGTGGGTGGGTGGGTGTGTGGGTGTGTGGGTATTTGTGGATGTGTGTGGGTATGTGTGGCTGTGTGTGTGTTGGGACTGGTCCTTGGAGTGCCTATATAACAGGGTAGATCTATATTAGATCTTTCAAACTCTGAGTACAGAACCTGTGAGAGGATATTCTGTTAACTGAATAGAGTATTAATATTTCAGAATGCAGTGTCTGTTTTTTTGGAGAAAATGTCGATTCTGAGTGACTTCTGATTTTGCAAGCTCAGTTTGACTCCTTGCACTTGTACAATCCTAAATATTGACTCCCTTACCAGAAAATGTTTCTCCTATTATAGTCGCTTGTTTTTGTGAAACTAGAAATTCTATTTCTAAAATTTTGTTGTTTAGTCACTAAGTCATGTCTGACTCTTTGTGACCCCAAGGACTGCAACACACCAGGCTTCCCTGTCCCTCTCTATCTCCTGGAGTTTTCTCAAACTCATGTCCATTGAGTAAGTGATGCCATTCAACCATCTCAACCTCTGTCACCCCCTTCGCCTCCTGCCCTCAATCCTTCCCATCATCAAGGTCTTCTCCGATGAGTCGGCTCTTCACATCAAGTGGCCAAAGTGCTAAAATGAAGAATCCCATAAAATTAGTTATAGACTCATCAAGATTTTATCTTGATTTTAATTTTTTTTTCAGTTTTAATAGAGTAAAGTAAGGTGTGGGTTTGGAAAATGAAAATAAATCAAAGAAGCAAAACTCCAGATGAGATCAAAACAAAACCCAGTTCTCTTCAAACTCAGAAAAGTGATGTTTTCTTGATTTATCTTCTAGGTGGTGTCAGAGGGCTTCTTGGTTATTCAGGCAACATGCTCTTACAAAACCAGGCTCTTTCTGGCTGTTTTTGAGGCATGGGATTTAGAGTGCAAAGACAGGTGGTGACCTTGCCCCTTGGGTGTCATGCACATTTTAGTACAATAGGACTTACGAGTTCTGAGTAAAGCTCCCCACTTACTCAGGGTTTTGCTATTCAGTGGGAAGACAGAAATGCTGGGGAGAGGAGTTATGTTTCAGTGACAAAGCGAGTTAAGTAGCATGTTAGGGACCATTCCTGCAAAGAAGACCTTGTGAGCAAATGCCAGCTCCTTAAATCTCCTTGCACTTTCATGCATGAGACGATGTCGGTGATAAATGACGTGGAAACTCAACCACGGTGAAGTACTTCAGACAGTCTCTCTAAAATTAAGCTGGTCACGTATAGATCTAGGAGTCAAACTTTTCAATCTGCAGGGAGCAACCAAGGTCATGACCTACAACCATAGCAGGAGGGAAGACTTAACTTGAATAAAAGGAAAAGTTCTGTGAGATAGGCAGGCTCTTCCTTTGTTAAAAAGAGAGGCTGGGGCAGGAAAATTAAATCCTAGGTTACTGTGGACATAGATGTTTGATACATTTCAAAAGGCCCAAACTGGACTTCCCAGAATTATTCTCTCTCTCTCTCTCTCACAAACACACACACACACACCATCTTGCAACAGTACTGTCAGGAAGAAGCATGTAGCATGCACTGTTGGCCCCATCACATAGAGCATCTATTACTCTCAGTGAAGCTATGAAGACATCAAGCAGAGAGCCTCCCTCTCAGAGCTGTCTATCCCAGGGCTGTGCACAAATCAAGTGTCCCTCTCACCCTCTTGTGGTCCTTTGCTTCTGAGGACCAGAAGTACACAGACAGTAAGGGTGAGAGCAGTGATGTTTTGGCTATTGAACAAAAGTGTGTAAATTTATGATTTCCCAAATGTTTTTCCCAGTCCGACTTTCTGATGCAGAAGTTTAAGCCTTTAATTTTGTAGAGAGATCAGGGCTAAAGATCTGAGTCAGCCTGAGAGAGAGCATCAGGACCAACTTCCCTAGCTCAGAGACAGGAGGCTGACAGAGGAATAGGAGAGACACTGGGAAAAAGGGAAAGGGCTTAAAGGAACAGAGGGTGGCTGTAGATGCAGGTGCAGCAGAAAGGAAGGGAAGTGACAACTGGGCATCCTCTTTGGCTTTACTGGGGCCAGCTTAGAAGTGGTTTCAGTGAAAAAAACTCTCAGTAAATAAGGAAATAATTTCTGCCCTAAATGCCTCCCCATTTCTGATAGCATCTTTTTTATTATTATTTATTTCACTTCACTGGATCTTAGTTGTTGCTCACGGGATCTTCAATATTCTGTGGCATATGGGATCATCACTTGCCGCATGTGGGATCTAGTTCCCTGAGCAGGGATTGAACCTGGGCCCCCTGCATTGGGAGCACAGGGTCTTAGCCACTGGAGTATCAGAGAAGTCCCCCGATGGCATCCTTTTTTCAGACTGCTGTTATTCAATTGCTAAGTCATGTCTGACTCTTTGAGGTCCCATGAACTACAGCACTTCAGATTTTCCTGTCCTTCACTACTTCCTGGAGCTTGCTCAAGCTCATGTCCATCAAGTCAACAATGTCATCCAACCATCTCATCCTCTGTCACCCCCTTCTCTTCCTGCCTTCAATCTTTCCCACCATCAGAGGCGTTTCCAATGAGTTGGCTCTTCACATCAGGTGGCCAAAGTATTGGAGTTTCAGCTTCAGCATCAGTGCTTCCAATGAATATTCAGGACTGATTTCCTTAGGATTGATTGGTTTGATCTCCTGGCAGTCCAAGGGACTCTCAAAAGTTTTCTCCAACACCACAATTCCAAAACATCAATTCTTCGGTGCTCAGCTTTCTTTACAGTCCAACTCTGACATCCATACATGACTACTGGAAAAACCATAGCCTTGACTATACAGACCCTTGTAGTCAAAGCAATGTCTGCGTTTTTCATACGTTGTCTAGGTTTGTCATAGCTTCAATTGCACAAGCTGGTATTTGCTATCATCAGGGTATAGAGAGTGCTTGGTACAGTGAGAAGAACGCTGGGCTAGCTGTGAAGAGTCTGGTTCAAGTCAGGGACCCATCAAATTTTATGTTCCTGTCCCAGTGAACAAGAGATTCCTAAATATTATGTGTGTGAGTATGCTTAGTCATGCCCAACTCCTTGTGACCCTGTGGACTGTAGCCTGCCAGGCTCCTCTGTCCATGGAATGGGTTGCCATTTCTTACTCCAGGGGATCTTCCAAACCCAGGAATTGAGCCTGCATCTCCTGTGTCATCTGCATTTGTCTTGAAAAGTAGTGTTGTGAGGATACATATAGCACATGCCTGCCTTATGAAAGCATCAGATAAACGTAATATATAGATATGTCATGTGGGCAGCAGAGCAACCTATTCTGAATACTACATGTGCTGATTTTCTTTGTTAGTCTTCCTTGTGTCTATGGGGTAGGGAAATAATGGTGAGGAAAAATACATGTGCTTCAGTTCAGTTCAATTGCTAAGTCGTGTCTGACTCTTTGCAACCCCACGAATCACAGCACACCAGGCCTCCCTGTCCCTCACCAACTCCTGGAGTCCACCCAAGCTCATGTCCATTGAGTTGGTGAAGCCATCTAGCCATCTCATCCTCTGTCATCCCCTTCTCCTCCTGCCCCCAATCCCTCCCAGCATCAGGGTCTTTTCCAATGAGTCAACTCTTTGCATGAGATGGCCAAAGTATTGGAGTTTCAGCTTCAGCATCAGTCCTTCCAATGAACACCCAGGACTGATCTCCTTCAGGATGGACTGGTTGGATCTCCTTGTGGTCCAAGGGACTCTCAAGAGTCTTCTCCAACACCACAGTTCAAAAGCATCAATTCTTCAGTGCTCAGCTTTCTTCACAGTCTAACTCTCATATCCATACATGACTACTGGAAAAACCATAGCCTTGACTAGACGGACCTTTGTTAGCAAAGTAATATCTCTGCTTTAAAGTATGCTATCTAGGCTTAGTCATTGCCTTTTCTTCCATGGAATTCCCCCAGGACAGTGTCCAGAGTGTATTTGGACATTTAACTCTGTCGTTTGACAGTCAAAATAATAGGACTTTTAAAAAAAATCTATGGAATATCACCCAGAATCCTACCATCACACAGAGCACAAATATTTAACTCATTTTACATTAACTTTTGCATTTCACTTGCATGTATATTTATATTTTAAGCAGATGTTATTATAAGGTACACGTGACATGGTATTTTATCAGCTAACATTATATGGTCTCTTGTGCCTTTTCCTAGTTTTCATAATTACTGTTTTCATGGTTGTATGACACTGTATCAATTTAATAGATCACACTTTGGCCACCTGGTGTGAAGAGCCGACTCATTGGAAAAGACTTTGATGATGGGAAAGATCAAGGGCAGGAGGACAAGGGGATGGCAGAGGATGAGACGACTGGATGGCATCACTGACTCTATGGACATGAGTTTGAGCAAACTCTGGGAGATAGTAAAGGACAGGGAAGCCTGTTGTGCTGCCGTCCATGGGATCATAAAGAGTCAGACATGGCACAGCAACTGAACAACACTGAACAATGACAACTTAACTCTCCCTTACTAGTTGTTTGTATCCCTACCATTGTTTTGGCAATGAAGCTGGTGGAAAACAGTTGCTTGAATCTTTTATTATTATTATTATTTTTTTAGATGTTACTCTGGATTTTAACACCTTGGGAGCCTGCAATGAATGTTATGGATTTTGTTTCCCAAATTAAGGAGGTGATGAACTAGCCTTCATTTCAAGACCTGTACAATTGAGACTGAGTTCTACATACCCCCAAATCTTCCTCACTGTTCTCTCTTTTATGCCCCTCTGCATGAAGAAACTAAAAAGAAAATCAGACCTAGTATTAACAAGACTTGAAACCTGTATTCTCTCCCTAAGAACTCTATTGTGGTTGATTGGGGCTACTCTATAGAGAATGGTTATAGACAGTTGATATCCAGGCAGTTGATAATGGTTAAACTCAGAGGATCTGCCTCAGAGACTTGGAGTTACATCTCTTCTCTCTTACATAATGACTAAGTAGCCACAGAAAGTTACTTCATAAGATACAGTTTCCTATATGGAACACACGAGACAACAGAGGTAAAATTGTCAGCATTTCACTGGCTTAAATTCAATTATCAGTTCAGTTCAGTCGTGTCCAACTCTTTGCGACCCCATGGACTGCAACACACCAGAACTCCCTGTCCACCACTAACTCCCAGAGTGGTGTCATCACCCAAACTCATGTCCATTGAGTTGGTGATGCCATCCAACCATCTCATACTCTGTCATCCCCTTCTCCTCCTGTCTTCAATCTTTCTCAGCATCAGGGTCTTTTCAAATGGAGTTCTTCACATCAGGGTAGCCAAAGTACTGAATTTCAGCTTCAGCATCAGTCCTTCCAATGAACACCCAGGACTGGTCTCCTTTAGGATGGACTGGTTGGATCTCCTTGTGGTCCAAGGGACTCCCAAGAGTCTTCTCCAACACCACAGCTCAAAAGCATCAATTCTTCTGCACTCAGCTTTCTTTATAGTCCAACTCTCACATCCATACATGACTACTGGAAAAAACATAGCCTTGACTAGATGGACCACTGTTGGCAAAGTAATGTCTCTGCTTTTTAATATGTTGTCTAGGTTGGTCATAACTTTCCTTCTAAGGAGCAAGTGTCTTTGAATTTCATGGCTGAAGCTACCATCTGCAGTGATTTTGGAGCCCCCTGAAATAAAGCTGTCACTGTTCCCACTCTTTCCCCATCTATTTGCTATCATGAGAAACACTGGGCTGGAGGAAGCACAAGCTGGTATCAAGATTGCCAGGAGAAATATCAATCACCTCAGATATGCAGATGACACTACCCTTATGGCATAAAGTGAAGAAGAACTAAAGAGCCTCTTGATGAAAGTGAAAGAGGAGAGTGAAAAAGTTGGCTTAAAGCTCAACATTCAGAAAACGAAGATCATGGCATCTGGTCCCATCACTTCATGGCAAATAGATGGGGAAAGAGTGGAAACAGTGGCTGACTTTATGATCTCTTTTTCTGTGAGTTTGTTTGGCTGTTTCTTTTACAGTGTAATTGACCTACAACACTATGTTAGTTCTTGGTGAACAATATAGTGATTTGATACCTCTATGCACTACAAAATGATCACCACGATAAGTCTAGTTACCATCTGTTACCATACAAAGGTATCACCGCATTATTGACTATATATATTCTTATGAGCAGACTTCTGTAATCCAGCCAGAGGCATGGCCGAGCACGGAAAGGTAGGGTGGAATGTAGACGCACCTTGAGGGCTCAGGAATGTGTCGGAGTCTGTGCTAGGGAGACAAAGCAGGATGCACCCTGCCTGGAGAGGCGCCCGGGAAGACCCTGAAGAGGAGGGACCTGTCCCGGGTTTGTACTGTTTCCTGAACTGATATCAATTGTGAATTCAGGAGAGCAGTGTCGAAATGAACTTAATATTTCTCCAGATGAGAAAAGGTGCCCTTGGGGAAGGAAACCTGGTTGGGCTCTGACATTCAATTTCCAGCACTTTAGCTTCTAAGAGAACTCTAAAGACGCCTTCCTAACCCACTTTTCTGCTACATTTCCCAGCCCCTCTTCCTGCCCCCACCCTTTTCCCTGCAGGCTGCTGCTCAGGCCACAGGCCCTGGATTCTTCGAGAAGCAGTTCATTCTGCTCTGGGCCCTAGCAGACAGAATTCCTGACCTGGGTTTTTTTCTAGTAGGAAGGCCAAAACAGAGGGTCGGGAAATGTGAGAATGAGATGAATGACCGAAGGAGGAAACTGCCCATTCTGGCCATCCTCTCTTTAATTCACTGGCAGTCAATTTAGTGGGAATGTACTGTGTTAAAGTGAAAGAAAGAAAAAAGAAATGAAAAATCCCAGTAAGGTTCATGGAGTTTGGAATATAATTTTGCATGGAGTGGAAAGTTAAGAAGCACTTTTCTATTTGATGCTAAGTTCATATTTGGAGTGAGACATCTTTCAGCACTGGCTGTACCAGCACATGTGCCTGGAGGAAATCCTGAGAACCTTCCCAAGTGCCCTCTTTTAAGTAAGTTGTAAAGATGAATTAGGTTGGGAGGTGGACAGAAGACATGCTTCTTTATCTCTTGTACTTTCAGCGGACACCAAGGACAACTTGTTCCAGACATAAAGGCAGAAATGAACCACCACATCCACACTTCACCCAGAAGGGCCTTCACCCCATCCTGTCTTTTGAAGAAGCAGCAGATACGACTAGGTCAGAGCTGATCTGCCAGCAGGCAGGTGTGCTTGGCCTTCAGATGACTCCAGAGAGTTCAGTGGAGCTGAGATTAACAGTCCACACAGTTTTCTTAAAAAAAAAAAAAAAAGCCTATCTATTTTTGGCCATGCTGCGTCTTCAATGCAGCACACAGGATTTCTCTAGTTGCTGTGAATAGGGGCTACTCTCTAGCTGTGGTGCTTCTCATTGTGGTGGCTTCTTTTGTGGAGCATGGCCTCTTGGGCACACAGTCTAAAGTAATTGTGAGTCCTTGAGCTCAAGAGCACAGGCTAAGTAGCTGGGGTGCATAGGCTTCATTGTTCTGCTGTGTGTGGGATCTTCCCAGATCAGGGATCAAACCTATCTCTTGTGCAGTAGGCAGATTGTTTCCCACTGAGCCACCAAGGAAGCCCCCATGCAGTATTTTCTATCAGTTCAGTTCAGTTCAGTCGCTCAGTCATGTCCGACTCTTTGCAACCCCATAAATCGCAGCACACCAGGCCTCCCTGTCCATCACCAACTCCCAGAGTTTACTTAAACTCATGTCCATCAAATCAGTGATGCCATCCAGCCATCTCATCCTCTGTCATCCCCTTCTCCTCCTGCCCTCAATCCTTCCTAGCATCAGGGTCTTTTCCAATCAGTCAAATCTTCACATGAAGTGGCCAAAGTATTGGAGTTTCAGCTTTAGCATCAGTCCTTCCAATGAACACCCAGGACTGATCTCCTTTGGGATGGACTGGTTGGATCTCCTTGCAATCCAAGGGACTTGCAAGAGTCTTCTCCAACACCACAGTTCAAAAGCATCAATTCTTTGGCGCTCAGCTTTCTTCATAGTTCAACACTCAAATCCATACATGACCACAGGAAAAACCATAGCCTTGACTAGACAGACCTTTGTTGGCAAAGTAATGTCTCTGCTTTTCAATATGCTATTTAGGTTGGTCATAGCTTTTCTTCCAAGGAGTAAGCATCTTTTAATTTCATGGCTGCAGTCACCATCTGCAGTGATTTTGGAGCCCCAAAAAACAAAGTTTGACACTGTTTCCACTATTTCCCCGTCTATTTCCCATGAAGTGATGGGACCAGATACCATGATCTTCATTTTCTGAATGTTGAGCTTTAAGCCAACTTTTTTTTTTTTAATCCAAGTTCTTCAGGTTTATTTAAAATAGCTTGCGTTTGTGTACAAGCTGACATTGCCTAAGGAGAACGTCAAAGACCTTGTCAACAACAAACTTTTTTTTTTTCACTCTCCACTTTCACTTTCATCAAGAGGGCTTTTAGTTCCTCTTCACTTTCTGTCATTAGAGTGGTGCTTCTGTTAGGTCCATACAATTTCTGTCCTTTATTGAGCCCATCTTTGCATGAAATGTTCCCTTGGTATCTCTAATTTTCTTGAAGACATCTCTAGTATTTCCTATTCTGTTGTTTTCCTCTATTTCTTTGCATTGATCACTGAGGAAGGCTTTCTTATCTCTCCTTGCTATTCTTTGGAAATCTGCATTCAGATGCTTATATCTTTACTTTTCTCCTTTTGCTTTACTTTTCTTCTTTTCACAGCTATTTGTACGGCCTCCCCAGACAGCCATTTTTCTTTTTTGCATTTCTGTATCTTGGGGATGGTCTTCATCCCTGTCTCCTGTACAATGTCATGAACCTCCATCCATAGTTCATCAGGCACTCTGTCTATCAGATCTAGTCCCTTAAATATATTTCTCACTTCCATTGTATAATCATAAGGGATTTGATTTAGGTCATACCTGAATGGTCTAGCGGTTTTCCCTACTTTCTTCAATTTCAGTCTGAATTTGGCAGTAAGGAATTCATGATCTGAGCCACAGTCAGCTCCTGGTCTTGTTTTTGTTGACTGTATAGAGCTTCTCCATCTTTGGCTGCAAAGAATATATCAATCTGATTTTGGTGTTGACCATCTGGTGATGTTCATGTGTAGAGTCTTCTCTTGTGTTGTTGGAAGAGGGTGTCTGCTATGACCAGTGTGTTCTCTTGACAAAACTCTATTAGCCTTTGCCCTGCCTTGTTCTGTACTTCAAGGCCAAATTTGCCTGTTACTCCAGGTGTTTCTTGGCTTCCTACTTTTGCATTCCAGTCCCCTATAATGAAAAGGACATATTTTGGGGGTGTTAGTTCTAAAAGGTGTTGTAGGTCTTCATAGAACCATTCAACTTCAGCTTCTTCAGTGTTACTGGTTGGGGCATAGGCTTGGATTACTGTGATATTGAATGGTTTGCCTTGGAAACAAACTGAGATCATTCTGTCGCTTTTGAGATTGCATTCAATACTGCATTTCAGACTCTTTTGTTGACCATGATGGCTACTCCATTTCTTCTGAGGGATTCCTGCCCACAATAGTAGATATAGTGGTCACCTGAGTTGAATTCACCCATTCCAGTCCATTTTAGTTCACTGATTCCTAGAATGTTGACGTTCAATCTTGCCATCTCCTGTTTGACCACTTCCAATTTGCCTTGATTCATGGACCCGACATTCCAGGATCCTATGCAATATTGCGCTTTATGCCATTGGGCCTTGCTTCTATCACCAGTCACATCCACAACTGGGTATTGCTTTGCTTTGGCTCCATCCCTTAATTCTTTCTGAAGTTATTCTTCCACTGATCTCCAGTAGCATATTGGGCACTTACAGACCTCTGGAGTTCCTCTTTCATTATCCTATCATTTTGCCTTTTCATACTGTTCAGGACCAGTGCACTAAGCGCAGGCGGCTGCGACCAGTGCACTAAACGCGGGCGAGAGGAGCTACCTCAGTCAGAGGTCAGGGGCAGAAGCTGGGAGGACCCCATGCCCGAAGGGTGGCAGCCAAGAGAAGTTGCCCCACATCGGAGGTCAGGGGCAGCGGCTGAGAGTGCCAGGCTGCCACGGCACAGGAATGGCCGAGAGAAGCCACCCGCACCTGAGGCCACAGGTGGCGGCTGGGAGGAGGCACCCCACGCCTGAGGCCAGGGGCCGTGGCTGGAAGGAGCAACCCCACATTGAAGGAGCAGTGGTTGCGCGGGCGCAGGAGGGCCTACAGGAGCTATCCCACGTTGAAGGTCAGGAAGGGCAGCAGTGAGCAGATACCTCTCATCCAAGATAAGGAGCAGCTGCTGCACTTTGCTGGAGCAGCCATGAAGAGATACCCCATGCCCAAGGTAAGAGAAACCCAAGTAAGATGGTAGGTGCTGCAAGAGGGCATCAGAGGGCAGACACACTGAAACCACACTCACGGAAAACTAGTCAATCTAATCACACTAGGACCACAGCCTTGTCTAACTCAATGAAACTAAGCCATGCCCACGGGGCAACCCAAGACGGGCGGGTGATGGTGGAGAGGTCTGACAGAATGTGGTCCACTGGAGAAGGGAATGGCAAGCCGCTTCAATATTCTTGCCTTGAGAACCCCATGAACAGTGCTCAAGTTGCTTCAGTCATGTCCTACTCTGTGCGACCCCATAGACATCAGCCCACCAGGCTCCACCGTCCCTGGGATTCTCCAAGCAAGAACACTGGATTGGGTTGCCATTTCCTTCTCCAGTGCATGAAAGTGAAAAGTGAAAGTGAAGCCACTGAGTCGCATCCAACTCTCAGCGACCCCATGGACTGCAGCCTACCAGGCCCCTCCACTCATGGGATTTTCCTGGCAAGAGTACTGGAGTGGGGTGCCTTTGCCTTCTCTGTGAACAGTATGAAAAGGCAAAATGATAGGATACTGAAAGAGGAACTCCCCAGGTCAGTAGGTGCCCAATATGCTACTGGAGATCAGTGGAGAAATAATTCCAGATAGAATGAAGGGATGGAGCCAAAGTGAAAACAATACCCAGTTGTGGATATGACTGGTGATAGAAGCAAAGTCCAGTGGTGTAAAGAGCAACATTGCATAGCAACCTGGAATGTCAAGTCCATGAATCAAGGCAAATTGGAAGTGGTCAAACAAGAGATGGCAAAAGTGAATGTCGACATTCTAGGAATCAGTGAAATAAAATGGACTGGAATGAGTGAATTTAACTCAGGTGACCATTATATCTACTACTGTGGGCAGGAATCCCTCAGAAGAAATGGATTAGCCATCATGGTCAACAAAAGAGCCCAAAATGCAGTACTTGGTTGCAATCTCAAAAATGACAGAATGATCTCAGTTCGTTTCCAAGGCAAACCATTCAATATCACAGTAATCCAAGTCTATGCCCCAACCAGGAGTGCTGAAGAAGCTGAAGTTGAACGGTTCTATGAAGACCTATAAGACCTTTTAGAACTAACACCCAAAAAGATGTCCTTTTCATTATAGGGGACTGGAATGCAAAAGTAGGAAGCCAAGAAACACCTGGAGTAACAGGCAAATTTGGCCTTGGAATGTGGAATGAAATAGGGCAAAGACTAATAGAGTTTTGCCAAGAAAATGCACTGGTCATAGCAAACACCCTCTTCCAACAAAACAAGAGAAGACTCTACACATGGACATCACCAGATGGTCAACACCTGCGATTCATGGGGTCGCAAAGAGTCGGACACGACTGAGCGACTGAACTGAACTGAACTGAACTATTCCTGGAGTTCTCAAGGCAAGAATACTGAATTTGTTTGCCGTTCCCTTCTCCGGTGGACCACATTCTGTCAGACCCCTCCACTATGACCCATCTGTCTTGGGTGGCCCCACACGGCACAGCTTAGTTTCATTGAGTTAGACAAGGCTGTGGTCCGTGTGATCAGATTGGCAGTTTTCTGTGATTATGGTTTCAGTGTGTCTGCCCTCTGATGCCCTCTCGCAACACCTACCGTCTTACTTGGGTTTCTCTTACCTTGGACGTGGTGTATTTCTTCATGGCTGCTCCAGCAAAGCACAGCCACTGCTCCTTAACTTGGACGAAGGGTATCTCCTCATGGTTTCCCCTCCTGACCGTGAACGTGGAGTAGCTCCTAGTGGCCTCCTGCACCCTATGGACTGCAACTATAGCTTTTTCTATAGTCCCACAAAATTTTGTCTGTGTGATAACAGCTATTGTATCACACTTTTCCCCTGATGGATTTGCTCCCTGGTTGGGCTGTGAGCTCCTTGAGGTAAGATGTCCTTTATTATCATGGTTTCTGGATGTGGAGGCTGCTCAGTATCAGTATGGCAGTGAGGGGTAAAAGCTAGGATGTTGGTGGGACGCAGCTGGGTTTTAGTGTGGGATTCTACTGTTTACTCTGTTCCCTGACTGTATACTGGACTTCTCTATGAATCGATTTCTTCATCTATAAAGTCTATAAAATCAGGCTAATTTTTGGTGTTCATCACAAAGGGCAGGTGCACAGATTAAGTGAGATACTGACTGTATTAAATAACTTGCTGGACACCTTAAACAACTTGATTGTGTTGGGATCATTACTATAGTTACTTTTACTACAGTTGTTTTCATGCTAAAAAAAAAAAAAACACAGCAAAGATAAGGAGAAATAGTCATGTGTCACAATGAGCCTTCTATTCTTGCTTTGTTTTCTTTCTTGCCTGGTCTGAGTGAAAATTATGTGGGTAATCATGCAGTGATTTCTTTAGACAGTGGATTTCTGGGTTATCACATCTGAAATCTCATGTCTACTTGTGTGTGTGCTCAGTTGCAAATCGTGTCTGACTTTTTGCGACCCCGTGGACTGTAGCCCACCAGGCTCCTCTGTCCATGGGATTTCCCAGGCAAGAATACTGGAGTGGGTTGCCATTTCCTTCTCCAGGGGATCTTCCCAACCCAGGGATTGAACCCATGTCTCCTGCACTGCAGGCAGATTCTTTACCACTGAGCTGCCAGGGAAGCCCATATGACTACTTACTTCATGCTTCTTTATCTTCTGTCTTTCTTTACTAACAGTCAGACTTCTGTTCTGGTTCTTCACTGCAACGTTTTTAGCACATAGTAGATGCTTAGCAAACATTTCCTAAGTTACTGACTTGATGAAGGAAAACATCCCTGGAGTTTCATATGTACCAGTTTTAGACATTAAATGGAGAGAATGCCTTTTAGTTCCAAGTTAAAAAATCCCAGGGTAAGGGGGCCCTTAACCTAGTTTGGGTCAAATGCCCAGTTAGCAGGTGTGGTACAGGGTCACAGGGTAACATGGCTCTTCTGAATGTTAAATGAAGGAAGAGGGAGCAATTCCAGAACAAGAAGGCAATGCTCAGCTGATAAAACAGCAGATACTGAACAAAAATTATACAGTCCTTTCCTCTAAGGAGTTTACCTATAGTAATTTCCTCCTTTTCTCTCTAGTTTTGAATTTCAGAAGGGCAAGGCCATCTTGACCCAGAAAAACCCTTTTATGCATTTACCCAAAAGAAGATTACTTCCATCTTATTCTACAATCAGGCGGCAAGTATTTACTGAGTAATGATTGCCTGCCAACAGCATGCAGTAAGTACCCTGTGATGTAGAGAGATAGACATGCAAAGTAGAGAAATAGATTTGGGAGTCATTTACATCCTGGTGAGAGAAGAAGCACTGCAAACAGATGAGCTCTCAGAGAAGACAGGTGGAGAGGGGAAGGAAGAGGATCCACAGAATTGGGAGACGCCTTCACAGAGGGAAGGAGGTTGGCAACCACCTGCCAGCTGGGGCTGAGTGAAGACAAGCCTCAGGGAGCCCTGTTCTGCACAGACCTATACTAGGAGAGGGACTTATACCAGGAGGAATCCCACCCCAAACACCATGAGCACCTTGAGGACACAGGTTCTGTCATACCTACATCTGTTTTCTTGTTCTCTGGCACAAGGCTCTGTTTCTTTTTTTAATATAAATTCATTTATTTTAATTGAAGGTTAGTTACTTTACAATATTGTATTGGTTTTGCCATACAACCACAGGTGGTGGGTGTGCTGATAAAACATCCCAGTTCTTAAGATAGGCATTGCAGCCTGTAGTGATCATGGGGAAGCACCATCAATCTCTTTCCTCCAAACTGAAAGACAAATGGTCTAGTGCCATTACCCTTCCTTGTCTGATATTGGTTACTGTTAGTTATCTTAACAAGCCTCTGTGAGTTCTCTTCCATGTTTTTGAGAGATCCATAAACACAATAATCTCAGGAATATATGGTGTCCTTAGGGATATTCAAGCACACAGAGTTCTAGCAGCATGTGAACTAAATTGATAGACTTTTAAAAATGATTGACAATTACCAATAGCTGGAGGTTTGAAAACTTATTTTATGCACTCTGTGAATACACTGTTTCAACTGCTGTTTCTTAGAGGGCTCATGATTCATCCTCTGCAGAAGGCACATTAAAAAAAAAATTGTTCAAGGGAAATCTGGTGAACAAAATACACCCGACTAGATTAGACACTTGTTTGATAACTGAATCACATGTTGCTTACATGCTTCACCTTCTGTGAGCCCTCCCATCATGCCAAAGGCAAACTTGCTCATCCACTTAGCACGTGTTATGCACTACGTGACCGAAAATGCACACCCTTTGCACTCAGGTAAGGTGTAAGATCTAATAAAGGAAGATAAGATGAGGATGCAGAAAACTATAATACAAGGCAAGAGCTGGTAATTACCAAACGTCCACATATTTCCCAAAGAGGTAAGATGTAACATTTTTGAGTAAATGAATAAATGAAGGCATTGTCTAGAAGAGAGTATGTGAGCTCAGAGGAGGGAGATGAGTATCTCATGAAGTGATAATGTATACCTTCCTGTTGGATATGGAACTGGAGAGGAAAAGCGAGTTTGGGTGGGTGGAGCTGAAGGGAGAAAAAAACAGTATGTATTTGGGGAAAGAGGCTGGGCAGAAGCATTGAGATAGGAACCAGGGAGACCACGGAGGCCAGGCAGGCAGGTTTGCAGCAGATGGCAGGCAAGCGTGCTCAGAGGATATAAAGGATCTTGGAGAGTTGTGATATTTATCATATCACCCCTAGCTAAACACAGGATTCTAGGGTACTTGATTTTCATTTATAAAATAGCCAATGAATTCTTTTCGTATATAATAATTCTTACAGAGGACATGCTGTCATAGTATATCAATATATGTCACTCCATTATAAGTGATCTTCAACAAATTTTTGTGCATTAAATGGTGATAAACTTGGGTAGAAACAGTCTATAAAAGATGTTTAAAATAACTTTAAGAAAGAGGACAGTGGTGTTTACAATTATGTATATGGCATTTTTATTGGAGAAAGTGAAAGTGAAAGTGAAGTCACTCAGTTGTGTCTGACTCTTTGCGACCCATGGACTGTGCCTGCACCGGGATTCTCCACCCATGGGATTTTCCAGGCAAGAGTACTGGAGTAGGTTGCCATTTCCTCCTCCAGGGGATCTTCCCAACTCAGGGAATCGAACCCTGGTCTCCCACATTGCAGGCAGATGCTTTACCCTCTGAGCCACCAGGGAAGCTTTCTTATTGGAAATCCTCTGAAAAATATATAATTCTACTTTAAAATGATACATAATTGCTTATGCACAGTCCCATTGATATCTTTTGTTTCTTAGAAAATAATTGCTATTTGAAAGAGATTTTATTATTTCAAATACCTCAAATACACAGGAGGGCAATTACTCACTCTTGTCCTCTTGCTTTTCGTATAGAACAAATTGGATAAATATTGGAAACCTCTTTCAAGCATTTGGTGTCTACAATCTAAGATGAAGGTGAACACTGACGGGCCTGACTTTGCTCACTATGTTACAACAGTGGCCTATTCTATAACCTCTTCCTCACTGTTGATAATATGCTTGAAGCTTAGATCTTAGTGGCCACTGGACAGGGTACAGAAATATGAGTAACTGATGGAGATGTCACATTTGAATAAATCAACAAGTCTAAACAATTTTATTGGCTCATTTCATCCTAGACCAACCTTTTGCATATTACAGCTTGGGCTGTTGACTGGCTTTTATAATGTTGAAGTACCTTATATTCTATTTAAAATAAGTGGAGGAATAAATAAATAAGCAAGAGAATAGATTTTCAGATATAATATACTGGTGAGATAGCAAATTAGATTACATGACAGCAGCCATCATTCCATATACAGAGACATGAATTTTTTCCTTGCTAATTGAGGGAGAACTTGGTTTTGAGCCCTTCCTGAAAAAGCAGATAAGTGACCTTGTGTAGGGAATCAGGAATTACGGAGTTCAGGGATTGGTAGAATTCTAAAAACAAGAGTGTTTAGGTATTGGTGGATCTTTAGCTGTGTAAGCATGGTTCCTCAAAAATCTTTGTTACTCATTGGCTGACTTTCGGAAATGCTGAGCTGTCATCAACTGGGTGGCCTTCAAAAGCATGATTCCTGATGTGAGGCTGTCATTGATCAGTTAGGATGGATATAGACTTGGTTCTAGTGATTACTTGCTGCTATGGCTGAAGAGAAATCAGTCCTTTTTCTATGAAGATAGGGGTCTTCTTTTGTCACTAGACACCATTGTTATCATCCTCCATGCATAAAATTTAAAATGCTAGTCTGACCTCTTTTTTCATCCGTGTTGAGGAATATAGTAAGAAAGGATAAAATTCCTTTTACAAGATAAAGTATAGAAAATACCAAATATTAACACAGGCTGTCAGCAGTGTTGACAGGTGAAGATAACAAGTGATATATGAATCGTTAACTTTCGAATTAAAATTTTCTATCTCTGATTATATTATAGTCCTGAGGTGCTCTAAGTTTGACTGTATTTGCATTGCCTTCCATATTATCTGGAGCATATTCATTTACTTCAGATCCCTGTCGTCTTTTGGAGAAAAATGGACATGATAAGTTGAATTAGTTTCACATATTAGTTTGGAAAAAATAAAGGTATAAAAAGGTGTCAAGTTTAAATAACTATCATCTTTATTTCCTCTTTGTAAAAGCTCTCTTTTGCAAGAACTTTTCATTCTGGGCTCTGTAACAGTGAGGATGGCGTGAAGGACATTGGCTGATACATGGCCCAAGCAGGAGTCAGTTTGGAACTAAAAGTTCAAATTTTCTATATATACCAAAATAAGCCATTATCCTCTGAGGCCACAGACCTCATCTCCTGGTGCTTTATTTAGTACTATCAGAGAAGTTAGTCATAGCATACCCATGAGACCATGCTTGGGACCACTAAAATATTCTTTCATTTTTAAACATCTGCCATTGCTATGGGTCTGTGAGGTCTTCTGGGGACCCCCACAGACTGGTTAAGAAAAGAGCAAAGGCCTGTCTGTAATCATTTTGGAATAAGACGGACTCTGAGAAATGCCGGAGAAGGAAACCATTGATTGACAAGGGAAGAGTGATGAGAGAGAGTTGCCTGGGGGAGATGTTTACACAGCTGAGAGGGCAGTTTGAAATAGGCTGATGGAAGAGGACTGATAGGAAGCACTGACTCATTTGAAAAGACCCTGATGTTGGGAAAGATTGAAGGCAGGAGGAGAAGGGGACGAGATGGTTGGATGGCATCACCGACTCAATGGACATGAGTTTGAGTAAACTCCGGGAGCTGGTGATGGACAATGGTCAGGGAGTCCTGGTGTGCTCCGGTCCATGAGCTCGCAAAGAATCAGACACAGCTGAGCAACTGAACTGAACTGAACTGATGAACCCTCCCTGAGGGTTTCAGGGAGTAACAAGAGCATCAGCCAAAATAGAGCCAGACTGTGAGAGGGAGAACAGGAGAGGAGATTGGCAGCTGTGCAGAGGGCGCCATGTTGGAAGAAGCTTCTTCTGTTCATCTTAAATGGCGCAGCCAGGAAGAGGTGGAAAGGGTGACAAAGAAGCTGAAAGGGAAAGGACCCTGTCTTTATGACATTCTCCCCTTGCTGCAGCCACACCTTGGAGCCCTTCAAAACACTTATAATCACTCCGCTTAACATTTCTCACTTAATTGCATCTCCTCCTGTATTGTTCTCTAATTGTTTCAGGTATGTCTAAGTCAGGTTTCCTAGAGGGCAAATCTGCATTTGCTTTCTCAGTTCTTTACAGCAGAGCTAAGCACAGGGCTGAGAGCATAATTAAGCAAGCTCTCATTTCAGACTTGATTGGCTGACTGATTAAAATGGAAGTAAACAGCGCAAGTGATTATTTTGTCTATTGGTAAGAAGACTGGAAGACATTCATTTCCTAAGTGTTGCTGGATGAGTCTGAGAGAAGTCAGGGCTGCCTCCCTCCCTTAGACCTCAGTTTGACAATCTGTAAAATGTGATGACTTGAACTTTGTCAACACTGGTGTTGCTCCAGACGGCCCAGGACTTACAGGGACTGGGGTTCCAGCCCACTTTTTGCAAAATGTTCATCGCATCCTGTAGAGAAGGGATGCACAGAGCTTGGCGCTTAGAATTTTAATGCCGGGGGAAGAGGCACTGTGAGTTATGCTTCTTTTCCTGCATTTAAATTCTTTTAAAAAATGGTGAAATGGTGAAGGCATCTTGAGAAATGTTTTACTATTTTACTTTTGGTTCCCAAATTATGCACTGCCTGGATTTGTGTACCCCTCGATAATGAGGGAACATCACAGGCTGGATGATAACAATAACTCCCGAATAGGGTGAGAAAGTCGTTTATCTTTCTGTTTCCACTCTGCTGGCAAGCATCTGAAAATCACTAACATTCCTATTTGAATAAATATTTTGGTAAGATATGTTCATTTGAATTTTTACCCTCAATAACTCAGATTGTGATGGGAAGAAAGAAAAGAGATGAAATAGTTTTTATTAAGAATTTCCACTGCATTTCTGAAAGTGCTGTTCATATTAGAATATCTTTTTCTATTTGATATTTTTTTCTTTTCCTGAACAGGTTTGACTCTGTTAGAGGTATACTGCTCAACAGGGGTGTGTGTATGGGGAATGACAACAGGAAAAAAATTGAAGATAATCCCTTATCCTCCTCATACATTTATCACCTGCTCTCTGCAGGTGTTACCAATTAAGTTATAGCTCTTGCTACCCCAAAGCCTTTTTATTTCCTCTCTCAGATTTTGAAAGGTAGATACTGGAGTACCTACGCTCAGCTGAGTTTTGTGCCCTCTTGATACCAAATGCCTAACTTCTCCAATTAAGGCATTTAAGAGGCTGCTAATGATAACACATCATGATGGTCCATATGGAAGATCAGGAGAAACAGCTACCTTGAAGTAGATGTCTCCTTCAGATTGTGAACAGTATTTAACCTAATAGCAAGCGAAAAAGGATGTGTTGGAGGAAATCAACCAATAGTCACCTGAGGGCCTCTTGTAGTCAATCCTGTTTGCTGTGGGAAACAGAGAGCTAAACAAGACAGACCCCCTGGCCTGGGGACGTTCACAGGAGACTTGAGGAGACTAATTATAAAAAAAATACAAAGTGAAAAAATATACAGCCCAGAAGGGAGTCAAGATCAGCTAGATTGCACAATTTCAGAGGAAGAAGATGTATCAGAGAGTGAGGCAGGGCATGCTTGAAAAGGCAATAATATAAGAAAAAGTATCCATGGGTGTGATGTTTGTTATCAAGTTGATATAATGTCCTTTCCTTTGCTCTCAGGCATCTTTTGCCCAGTTCATGTTTCCCAAGTTTCAGCATCTTGCTCACATATCTTCTTTTAGAGACATGTACCTTCTCATCATCCTAATATTTTCTACCATCACTGTATAAGCTGCCTGAACTCTGGATCATCTCTCTCCAACACAGAACATATTATTCTAACTATCACCTCCCATCACCTGGATAGTCTACCTCTTGTAATGCAACCCAAGATTATAATAAATTTCATCATGTAGCGGTGCACTGTAGTCTTACATTTAACTTATGGGAGTTTAAGTCTTTGTTCCCTTTTCTGCATCAGTTCTTATTAAGCCACATCTCCCAAGGGAAATTGGGGAATTGAAATTTGAAATCCCTGTGTGGGATTAGCTTCATTTTTTAAAAAATCAGCCAGTTTGTTTTTACCTATTATTTTAACCAAGCACGTTTTTCTTAGATCTTGATAATATCATCATATGTATTAGTGACTCTTCTCAGCCTTTAGGTAACCAGTATCTAAATTCTTCAGAATATTCACGTTGCTGTTGTTTCTTTTAATCTCATGCTATACTGAATGGGAAGATTGAGAATTTAGGTTCACCCACTCTTTTTGGTATAGGAAACATGTTACATATTTTGGAAAGGCCATTTATCCTTCTTCACTATAGCCATCTTTTGGAAAGACAAGCATTCAAATGGTCCTTCCTCTACTATGCAAAGTAGCAAAGCCATGGAAACCACAGAAATATATATTCATTAATGAATTGAAAGAAAAATAAGAGATATGCAAAGACTTTGCTTTATCATAGGTCAGGTGTTGTTTGGTACAGACATAGTCAGCTTAAGCATCCAGAATTGGAGTTTAACACATTTCTGAAAAGGAGAAATGAAAAAATACTGTCTCCCCCCACTGTGCCTTCCAAAATGACTTATGTTGCTTTATGCTAATACTAACAGGCTGCTTCAGGCTGGAACAACATGCTGGAAAATCATGGTCCGCAGTGCATTTCCTTTGATGTTACTCCATGCCGAACTGGCAAGGAGTATGCACAACCTTGGTTGGCTGTAGTTACCCAAGTTCAGAACTCTTTGCATCTATGTCTGGGGACAGCTTCCTGTACATAGCTATCATCTTCCATTTCATTTAAGGCTCTTCCACAAAGAACAGCTTATGGTTTCCAAGGAAATGTATTGTCCTTGCCCTTGTTTTAGGTAGCACTTGTTAGTGGTTCGCTTGAATCCAGCTCCTTCTTCCTCTTTCTCTTCTTCCCCTCTTTCCTCTTTCCTTCTCCACCTCCCTCCGCAACTCCTCCTGTCTTCCTGCTTCTTCTTCTGTTTCTTCCTCCTCTTCCTCTTTCTATTGTTATGTTTCTTATTATCAAAGCAGAATGAAATTTGAGAGAACGAATGGTGTATCATCATAAAAGATGCATTATTAGATGACTCAAAACTTATGTAAATTAAACGTTGGCTAGAGCTTCCATTCTGGTAACATGATAACCACCTTCTCATGACAAAACACTAAAGTTACTGTCGCACTGCAAAGCATTACTTACTGAGCTTTAGCATAAAAATAATTTTTGAAAAATATGTACTAAATTCTCTACCTTCATTGTCTCTTAAAATCCCCGTCATAAGCCTACAAAGTTGATGCCACTGTCAAGGCTGGTTGCTCAGGCTTTGAGGGTAGGGTCCCTGATTCAAATCCTGGCTCCACCTCTTGTCTCATGAGTTAAACTGGTAAAATCCCTTAACTGCTCAGTTCCATCTGTTAAATATTGCTAATGGTTATATATATATACACACATAATGTATATATTAGGGTTATCATAAGAATCAGCATAAGATAATAGATGTATAGTATTCATTAAAATGTCCAGAAAATGGTAATTAAAATGGCTAACATTTAATAAGTACTTACCCTGTGTTAGCTCAGATGGTAAAGAATCTACCTGCAATGCAGAAGACTCGATTTTGATCTCTGGATCAGGAAGATCCCCTGGAAAAGGGAATGGTTACCCCGTCCAGTATTCTTGCCTGGAGAATTCCATGACAGAGGAGCCTGGCAGGCTACAGTCCATGGGATAGTAAAGAGTCAGACATGACTGAGTGACTAATGCTTTCACACTTATCCTATGTTAACCACTGACCCAAGAGCTTTATATACAGCAGTGATTTAATTCTTACAAAGACCACTATCTTCTTCAGTTTACTTATTAGGAAAATTAAGGCTAGTGAGGAAAGGTATCCAAGGGTACATAGCTCACTGGGAAGTAGATGGTAATAACAGAACCTGAAGCTGGACATGTATGTTCCTGGCTCAGATTAAAAAATCAGTCAGCGTTCATCTTTGTGATCATGATTGCTGTTTGAAACCTCACATATAAAGGTAGATACGCTTCCCTAACATAATGAGAGAAAAGATGATTTGACAATTGCTTTGCAGAATGAAATTTATAGACACAATCTACTGAGCGTGATGATTAGTATAATTAAACCACTTACTGAGCACGTGAAGGCTGGATAACACCTTAGGCTTATTTCTTCCAGAAACAGCTCCATACTGTCTCTGTCCCTGGGGTCTCTGTTTTCCTAGACAAAAAACTGAGAGCAAGCTTTGGGAGTGAGGGGTAGAGGGAGTCAGATCTAGAGTATGTATACCAAAGCTTTCTTATCTGCTCTATGTTTCTCTTGAAAATCATCCACTCAGTGAAGGGAGTCTTCAGATGATTGGAAGGATCACATAGAAATGTTTAACTCATTGTAATCAGGCTGTCCCATAGACCTTTCTGTGATGAAGGAAATCTACAACTGTGCTCACCTACGCAGTAACCACTAGACTAGTATAGCTCTTGAGTACTTGAAATGTGGCTACTATGACTGAAGAATTAAACCTTTAATTTTACTTAATTTTAATTAATTCTAGTTACTACCATCCCATTTCTTTTATCGTACAGTCTGGCTTCTTCTTACACTGTCTTCCCCATTTTGTTTCCCTTAAATCTTTTCCTCTGGGTCTGGAACTCCACTTAGAATTGCTAGAGGCTGGATGCAGGTAATTAGTGACTAGCTTTCATTGAACAATACCATAAAACATATTCTCTTTCTCACTCTCCAGCAGATACAACATCCAAAGCTGTATTCCTTTATTTCAGTCCCCTGTCTGGATTGTTGTCTTGCAAATCATATGTCCAAACCATGCTATAGACCTGCGAGTGAGCCACCTCAAAACAGCACTGGGCAATACCGTAGATTTGGTAGCTTTTTCAGAATCTTTACTTTGGTACTTGCTCTGTGTTATGGCACTGTGGCCGGATGAGCTTGATGTTATATAGCCATCAGCATACACTGGTGACAAGCTGTCAATGACATTGAGGGATTATCTGCCAGTTGTATACAATTTCTCGAGGACAGTGTTTCCAATAACAAGGAGCGAAGCATATGCCTTGAAACTTTGCAGACGTGAAATATTTTCCAGCTTCTTAAGTTGCAAAATCCCCATCCCAAATATGAATTGTGGGGGTATTAAAGGACAAAGCTGAAAGAGTTGAAGAAAAGAAATAAAATAACATATGTGCCTGGAGATCAGTTATATTTTTGAATAAGCTTTCTTTAGAAGTGATAGAAATGAATTCAATCAGATGAGGCTGTGAGGACTCTTTCAATTTGGCAGAGACTCAATGTTCTATTGCAGAACAGAATTTAGTGTTGACAGACAGCCTGGGGAGAAGAGAAAAATCCGTGTTTTCTGTTCATGACTTCTGGTCCATGGGAGGACCAGATTTTTGTGGTCTCCTCGCTTACCTGGTGTTGGTGAAATTTTTTTAGTCATACTGCCAACAGGACAACGTGTTATAAAATGACTGGATGTTTCAGAACAACTAAAGTACCATAATAAAAAGCAGCTTATCAAACTCAACCATTTTTGTTTTTTTTTCTGATCCCACATCCTATTTCAGAGTTCACCAAATGGAAGTCGATGATTCTGGCATCAGCATCTTAGAGATTTGCATCTGAAACACAGTCTGACCTTTACAGACATGTGCTTGTCTTTGGCTCTGTGGTATCTGACTTCTAGAAATCTCTAACTTCCCTGTTGTATCTTAAAATAGATGCCTGATATTAGAGGAAATAGATGACACACTATCAGTAACACAGCCAATCTAATCAGCCACGTGGCCAGAGTCTACCATTGAAGGAACAGTGGGAGAAGGGCAATACTGATGAAGATGGCCTGACCTTCTGTCTTGACTAACACGGTCCTGTAGAAAAAGCCCTCACCCGGGAGTCAGATGACCGGGGTTCAACCCTGATACTGATATCTAGGTCACCGATTTAACCTCCTCTTTCCATTTCTTTGTTTGCAAAGAAGAAATGACAACTTTTCCTGCTCCTATCTCAAGTGCTATTTGAATACCAAATAAACTAATGTTTGGGAAAATGCTTTGGGAATTAAATGGATTTGAAAATACAGTGATTTATTTACAGATAGCACCGCAGAAACAAATTTCCAGTGGTCTGATTTGTAGAAAGATGACACAGAGGCTTGTAAGAAAGGTTTCTTGTGGGCAAAAGAGGACAGAGCCAGAGAAAGGGTGTAGGAGGGAGAAAGCTAAGAATAGGCTTCACGCAACATTTAATTACGGAATGTGATAAAATGTTGCTGCGTCCGAGAGAGGGTAAATTATCAAATATATTACAGGATAAATTCCAGTAATGACTTCATTCCATAAATAATAAAGTCATCCAAATTCAATTTGGAAATTGTTAAACTTCACATAAACCAGGATGTTTTATATGCATTATATCTATATGCAGGAAATCAAACTATAAGTAAATTCCATATGTTAGGTTCAAAGAACAGCTTTTTTTTCCAAAGGAAAGAAGGCGTATCATGAAGTGCTCTGATTTTTCATGGTATATGTTGTACTTGGGCTTATTGCTCCCAGTTTTGAAAAACACGATGTTGAGTTCCTATGTACCAAGGTATAAGCCATTGTGAATTCCTGGAAAAAGCCTGTGTGTGCGGCAATAATAATAATGTAAGGGGGGGAAAAAGATTGTAAAATGAAAGGAGAGAGTTTCCTGTTTGTTATTTTTTCAAAATAATGACTGTGGGTTCTTTCCCCACAGAAAAGATGCTATTTATTTTTTAATGATGAGCTGTTTCTCAGAGAAGCAAAGTGGCATTCTGTCGACACCATATGGCGGCGGAAAAACAGATTCCACCGTGTTCCATTTGTTAGACTGTCTTCTGCATTTCTGTATCCATAATTTATGTGGGGGCCTCTGTGATTGCCAAAATATTCAAATAGATTTCTCTTAGCGGGGCAGCCTGCATGGGGGGAGAAAGGTTTTCAAAGCAGCAGGACCTGAACAGTCTCCTGCTGCTCAGAGAAGAGAGAGCTTCCAACTCCTGTCCTTCTGGCGGCTTTCATTGTAATACTAATTTACATCCTCAGTTTAGGGACCATGTTTGCATTCAGAAAAAGCAGCTTATGTTCTTTTATGCTAATACAATCATATCTGAATTATCACCCACACCCTTTAAGTCATATTACTCCTGCCCCAGTGGAAGCGTAGAACCTGGCCTTTAAGAAATTAATGGGAGCTGGTACATAGCAACGGCTGAACGAGAACCATTTTCAACACATTGATTCTGCAGCTGGTTTCCAAAAAGACATCTGAAGTGGTTATAGATACATTAAAAATAGTCATGAAGGCTTCCTTTGCTGTCTAAGCATATGATTACCATCTATGCATTCAAAGGCTGTTTTCAGTGGAAGTTTGAGTGGTGTTCTCTGGTGCAGAAATAGAAACATGTTCAATACATGATATGGAATAGAAAGAAGGGATTTGATGAGTCAGACTAATTGATGTTTTGGCAAAATGAGATGTCTGAAAAAAGTTACATGTTCATATGCATACCCAGATAACAAGAATCTAAACCATAAGGAATGTTGCAAATATTTTTTTCTCTTTTTGCTTCAGAGAATCTCAAATGTTCTTTCAGTAAGATTAGCCATTGCATGTTCTATTGTAGTGCATTCAGGGAAACATAAAATAATTTCATAAGGAAAAAGAAAACAGATGTAGGAAATGCTGTTCAATTACAGATGGAAGGAATAGCAATAATGCAATAATATTGCTAGAAGGTTCTTTGCCTCAATCTGTAGTAGAATGGCTAAAATTTTAGGCTGCCAAAAATAGGACACTATCTGTTGGTTATAAGTATAAATAAAAGGTTAAAGCTTTGACATATAAAGGATAGAACTAAAGACCCAGAGACCTTAATTGACCCCATCTTTTGTTCATTATGTAAAACATGAAAATTTTTGCCTGGATATGGGTCAAATGTCAGAGGTAGAGTTGAGGGTAGTTCCAACTGTCTTGCCGCATTATTCACGCTGACCTGACTCTAACCTCTCTGTGATGTGCTCAGTGGCTTCAGTCATGTCTGACTCTATGTGACCCCATGGACTGTAGCCCACCCAGGCTCCCGTGTCCATGGGATTCTCCAGGCAAGGATACTGGAGTGGGTTGCCATTTCCTTCTCCTTAACTTCTCTAACCCTGGTTTAATAGATAACACCATTCTAACTCATTTCCCCAAATTCCAAAATGCTTTATTTGTGCAATGTTGATACCTGACAATTAGGACATTTTTAAGAATCTCAATTCTCCCAGGAAAGCTTTTCAGAAAGGAAGGATTTAACTTGAGTCTCACCCTATTGTTAGAACTCAAATCTCATACTTTTCCCCTTTTCAATTAAAAAGTCATACATTCAATTAGACTACATCTGTGAACCTGCTGTAGCAGTAATTAAGATGAACATTATGATATGGGTAGTAAAAAGTAATAGTTTCCTTCAATCTCTTGGGTTTTTTGAAATACATTTTCTCGATGGAAATCAAATTATTTTATTTCATAGAAGTGATTCTTCTCTATTCAATAGGGTGAAACCATGCATGAGGTGTTGCTTGTGTAACTACTAAGTCAGAATCATTAAGAATGAAGTTTAGTAAATAAAGTTATTGGGTGGCTGCTTTTTCACAAAAGGTTTGGAACTGTATTAAATTAACAGGAAATAGGTTGAGAGTTTTCTCTAACTAACTGATCCTCAGTGGAAAACAGAAATGAAATGGCCTTATTCAAGGACATCCATTTGAAATCCATAAATATTTTATAAGCATGGAATAAATTGCTTATTTTCAAACAGGTGCTATTGTGAAAATTATTTTGATTTTTCTTTTGCCTCAGGGCTCCTGAACAAAATAACAATATATCATGTATATAGTGCTTAGACATTAGGTTATGTCTGTATTTTCCATAATTGGCTCAGCTAAGTGGAGGGAAGTTCGCACATAGGGTTCCTCTGCTGTGTCCCCAGTGTCGTTCCATAAGGAAAATCATGCCATAAATAGGACCCGCATCTCATTGCTCATTCTGCAAATTGTCAACTAAAATGGTGCCATTTCCTTCAAGATAATGGCAATAGATTGAAACGTATTCTGCCAACATATGTGATAGATAATTTTTACCCTTCATCAACACATTCAAATGTTCCCTATGTGTTGAAGGTGGTTTTTCATTTGAACAACAGAAGCACTCTATTAGGGAAAAATATTATTTTTCTTCTTTATTTTTCATTTTGACCTCATTTTTCTTTTGGATTACAGTCTTTCTCTAAGTAATGTGTGCAGATGTTTGCTATGAAAAACTTTTGTCCTTTAAAGAAAAGATATATAAAAAAAGAAGATGGTTCCACTATCCTGCCATCTGTTTACTTCTGGTTATATCTCCAGGAGCAGAAAGAATATGAGTTGAGTCATCCAAATTCTGCTTCTGTATTCTCTATAAGCCCAATGGCATAAGGACTTCCCTGGTGGTCTAATGGCTAATACTCCACAATCTCAATGCATGGGGCTGGGTTTGATCCCTAGTCAGGGAACTAGATTCAACATGCTGCAAATAAGACCCATTGCAGCCAAATAAATAATTTATTTTTAAAGACCAATGGCATCCATTATTGAGGTCAGCAGCAAGCTGAATTCAGGGCCTGCTCTGTGGTCAGGGCAAGGATCAGTGGGCAGAGATGACATTTATTTCATAGAGAGTGCTCAGGTGTTGTTGAGATAAAGACTAGATCATTTTCTGGCCATGGTCAGGTGGTCAGCAAGAAATTGTGAATCATTGTAAAATGAATCAATTTCTATGAATATAAAAGTCTTGGAATAATAGATGTGCAATCTCAAGGGGAAGTTGCTCCCAAGAGAAGCCAAACAGTGATAGACCAAGAGAATCAGCAGCAGAAAACGATGTCAACTAAAGGAAAACTACCCTGGGTATGTCTGTAATCACTGTCTCCCTGTTTGCATCCTCTTTAAAGAGAACATGCCTCTGATTGACCCAGGGAACTCACTGACCCTTGATGAACCAATGATAAGCCAGACTGGTACAGTCTGCTTTTTCCTTTTGGAACTTTGAGCTGAGACACATACAAAATTGCAAGTTTGTGGCTGAGTCAACATAAGTATGGGGCTAGAATAAAGGTTCAAAAAATACTGGTGCTTCTGTGGCTATGCAATTGGCCTCATGTGGTGAAAGTGAAAGCTGCTTGGTCGTGTCCAGTTCTTTGCAACCTCATGGACCATACAGTCCATGGAATTCTCCAGGCCAGAATACTGGAGTGGGTAGCCATTTCCTTCTCCAGGGGATCTTCCCAACCTAGGGATCAAACCCAGGTCTCACATTGCAGGCAGATTCTTTACCAGCTGAGCCACCAGGGAGACCACATCTGGTAAATGGCATTATTTGGCCCTGACTCTCTCTCTCTCTCTCCAAGTCCTTGGCCATGTAACTTCACAATTGCTCCTACTAAATGAGCAGAGTTTATTTCCCTTTCCTTTTGTATTGTGTTTGTTTATTTGATGTACTTTAACCAACAGAATTCAGGGACAGTGACTGTCACTATGCCACTTCTGAGAGGAGGTTTTAAGTGGCCTTGAATATTTCCACGTGTCCTCTTATGCCTTTGCTATAGATAGGATCAAGGAAAATTAAAAGCTAATTTTAATTAGCTAATTAGTAATCCAAAGATTCTCGTGAACATGGAATTCGAGTAACAGAAAGTTTCCTGCAGGATGTAGATGTTCAAAGATGTCAAGCATATTACAGCACCTCCATAATAACCTGCAGTGGGTCCTGGTGTGCCTGAAATCCTCGGGGAGAACACTGAATGTTGGCTGGCATTGCCAGTTCCTGCATGTATCTCTGTGACGTGACCTTCCTGGCTTAATGTTCTTCAGCTGTGTTCATAACTTGAATTTACTATTCTGCACTGAAACCATCTTCCTCTTTAGCATGACCTGTGTATCCCTCTTCTGATTGAATGTATGTATTGATAGAATTTCATAATCAAAGAGAATATTATAATTTCTCTTTTAATAACATCTTTGGGGAACACACTTCTGTTGGCCCAGGGAGAAGAATAGACTGAACCACTGATGAAGTTTTGTACAAATAACATTTGTTGTTTAACTTCTCTGAAGATAACAATTTTATCTAATATTTCTGGCAAAATGTGGGAACATTATTTTATCTTGTAAGCAATGTAGTATCTTGCTTTTTCCCGCCTTTCCCCTTCATGGTGTTCTGAGTGGTAATAGAGTTGAAAGTGTTATTATGTAGAGGAATTCTGACCTTCTCCTTCGGGGCTGAGAGATCACACGGAGAGCAGGATGCGCAGGACCAGTGATCTGTTCCCGACGGAGCTAATTGATAAGGAACATATTTTATGAATGAAGTTACAAGATAAAAAATGAGACTAATGAAATACCCCAATGACTCCAAAGTAATTAAGGAAGGCATCCCATACACTACCTCTAATTAGACGCTGAGGCTGAGAATTCACAATTGACTCGATATTCTCCAGTGGTGCTGACCCCTTGTTTAATACGACAGCAGCTGTGAGTATTCATAACTAAGGAAAGTAAAACCTCACTTCCAGAATGGCAATAGCCCATTTAAGTGAGGCTGGTGGGTACTAGGTAATTACAATCACAGTGAATTGAGCATAGCCTCCATTTTTTCAAGTGATTCCTTGAGCCAAAGAAGTTCAAGAGATGTTTTTTAAAATAATTTTTGTAAGACAACGCTTTTCAGCATTAAAAAAGAATGGTTAAAAATAAGGTCACAAACCTTTTAAAAATGTGTTTATTTTCCTCATCGGTTTTTCCTTAGCTCTTTAATCCAGTCTTATAGTTTCCCTTAATCATTATTCCTTTCAAATATAAAACTCTCAACTTGCATTGATTCTTGCACATTGAACAATGCTTGCTCCTCACTTCTTAGCTCCCTTTCAAAAGATTGTCCTTTGAATTACCTTTGGTGGAGATCTTATTGTTCCTCCAAGTAGACAGAAGCCAAAAAATTTTTTTAGTCAATAAGTATTTCTCAAGTATATAATGTGTGTTTTAACCATAATGAGAAAGCAGAAGAAAATTTGACTAGGTACTTATGATCCAGAATATTACAGTCTTTTTTCCAAAATGAGGCAACATATGAGACAGAGAAAGTAAGAGCATGCGACAGAATGTGACTGTGTGTGCAACAGCGACCAGACTGTTTTGTAGGAGTTTTGATGAGGAGAGGTGAGCAAAGCCTAAAATACCAGGTAGGGTTTCTGAGTGAGAGAAGAAATAGAGGGTATGAGAAAGGCACTGAATTTGGGCAAGTGAAATAGGAAGTAGTGGGCAAAAAGTTGAGTGAATGTGCCAGAAAGAGCTTTAGCATGGGGTCTTCATGATGTAGGGAGAAAGAGGTGGTTTATCTCCACCAAGCCTAAATTATATGCAGCTGGCCCTTGAATAAGGAAAGTGGGTGGAGATGGAGTGCTGATCCTCCCCAGCCATCAAAAATCCACATGTAACTTATAGTCAGCCCTCCCTATACGTGATTTCTCTGTATCTGTGGTTTCACATCTGCAGATTCAACCAACCTCAGATAGTGTAGTACTACAGTATTTACTATTAAACAAACAAACAAACAAACAAACAGAAAAAAAACACGTGGAAGTTAATCTGCCCAGTTCAAACCCATATTATTCAAGGGTCAACTGTATAATTATTTCACTTGCAATAAATCAGGGCCATCTTGCCAGTTTAGAAGTAATTAGAGAGAGCAAGATGGAATAATTTAAAATCACTTTGAATCCTTTTTAATTTTAAAAATCTTCCCTAAAGAATAACAGGATCTAAGAGCAGACAGAGACCCTGGGGACCAGAAACTTAAAAGTTTCCTCCACATGTAGAAACTTACTCTAAGTCATTGATGGGGGCCCTGGAATATGAACCCCTAATGTAATGTAATATGTTATATAATATGTAATGTAATATTTTATTCAATATACATATTTTTACATAGGGCAGTTTCATAGCTCTATTGTATTTCTATTGGCTTCAAAACGCTTGCAAGGGTTAAGTACCATTGGTCTAGAGCATCTTTGTTAGGTGGTCATTAACAAGTAATGACAGTTAGTTCATTAACCAGCAAGGAGCCAGTTTTAATTTCAATAGCTCTAAATTTGCCTGAGTTACACGGAGAAGAATTCTCTCAAAGAGAAGTCCTAGTTTGGTCCCACTTTGGGGGTTCCAAACTGAACTAACCAGGAGCCAGTCAAGATGAGACCTTGGCACAGTGCACTCAGGTATTGATTGTTGTTGCTGTTCATTTGCAAAGTCATGTCCGACTCTTTGCAACCCCATGGACTGCAGCAAGTCAGGCTTCCCTGTCCTGCACTATCTCCCTGAGTTTGATCAAACTCATGTCCATTGAGTAAGTGATGCCATCCAACCATCTCATCCTCTCTTGCCCCCTTCTCCTCTTGCCCTCCATCTTTCCCAGCATTAGGGTCTTTTCCAGGGAGTTGGCTCTTCACGTCAGGTGGTGAAAGAGTTGGAGATTCAGCACCGGTCCTTCCGATGAATATTCAGGGTCGATTTCCTTTAGGAATGACTGGTCTGATCTCCTTGGTGTCCAAGGGACACTCAAGAGTCTTGTCCAGCACCACAGTTCTAAAGCATCAATTATTCAGTGCTCAGCCTTCTTTATGGTCTAACTCTCACACCTATATATGACTACTGGAAAAACCATAGCTTTGACTATATAGTGTTGATAACTAATGCATATCCTTTGTAAGGAGGATGTGAAGCTTGAATTTTTTGTTTTTACTCCCCTATAGAATGAAATTAAAGAATAAGACCAAAGAGATCATCCAACAGCCCACAGAGTGTTAGACAGATGCAGAGCAACATCAGAGCAGTGACCAACAGACAAACCCATCTCCATTGTTCACCTGTGTTTTGCTGAGTGGCTTTGGGAGTGTTTTTACTGTAGGTTCATAAGTTTCCTTCCTAAATGAGTCGAAGCTGTTTAAAATAATGTACTGATTTAGAGTTTTCTCTGACTTATTTTTTAATGTGATATATTAGAATCCCCTTTCCACTCACATCTTTCAGAAGTGGTGCCAGTAACGTGGGGAACAATAAATTATTCAAAGTGGGCGAGCCATATAACAACCAGGAAGCCGGCAGTTTATTAGAGATAGCTGCACACAAATGCACATTTGCCAGCAGTGTCAACAACAAATCAGAAGTGATATATGTCCTTTCTCACATGCCTGCAACGTTTAATATCTTTGAAAGACATTAAAGATGTCAAATGTTTAGACCACAATCTGAGAAGCAGTGAAAATATAGGATCACTGTTTACAAACGGGCTCAGAGCTGGGTCGCAATTACCTATGCCTGTCTTCTCCTAAAGGGTAAACATCTTTCACATATTTGTTTGCTAGTGTACTTTGCTTTGCAAAATAGTTCTGATCCTGAGGTGGTGTTGGTTAATCCAATCCCACTTTATCATAAAATAGAATTTTCATTTCAGAGGCAGTTATACTTCATTTATGTTCAATTTCCAGTTCATATAGGCTCCCATAATTCACAATTGTTTATCCCCTCCCCTCCTTTGTTTAATATTGAATGATTTATAAGGTAACCACTTTAAAGCACTGAAGAAACTGTTTCTTTTTAAGCAGACAATAGTAAGTGTTTGGGATATCATTTCACTAGTTCTTTTGTTTTAAAAGTTGGATTTGTCTTCATTCTTAAAATTCATTTTATTATAGAACAGAAACATATCCAACAATAGAGAGAATTATATAATGGATGCTATGTACCCACCATGCAACACGCAACCTCAGCAATTATTAACTCAGGACCAGTCATGTTTTAATTATACCCCTGTATTGCTTTATTTTAATTTGAAGCAAATATTAAACACTGTATTAGATCACCTAATTCATAAATATTTTACGAATTCTAAAAGGTAATGGCACTTAAAAAAAATATAACTGAATTACCATAGTTACACAATTAAGAGTAGAACAATTAAGATTTTAGAACAATTAAGATTTTAATATCATCACATATCATTGCTTTACATTTCTTGATTTTCTTGTCCTTTTTGGCAGTTTGTTTGAATCAGGATCTTTATAACCTCTTTTCATTTATAACTGCTTGATACGTTTCTTAAAAGTCTTTTATCATTTCTTCCTCTAGCCATCTCTTCTTTTTCTTTGCATTTTAGTTGTGGGAAAAAAAAACCTGATTTGGGTTCTCTCCACTTTATGTTTATGTAGTTTATATTTTATATAGAGTTTATAATTATTGCCCAGGGAAGTGTGTCTGATACAATGACTTTACCCTTAGCAACAGCAGAACTCCTCTTTGTCTGTTTATTTATTTATTTTTAACTAGAGTATAACTGCTATACAATGTTGTGAAGACATACAGATGGCCAACATGAAAAAACACTCAACATTGCTCATTATTAGAGAAATGCAAATCGAAACTAAAGTGAGGTATCACCTCAACACCGTTCAGAATGGCCATCATCAACAAATCCTCTTTGTCTTTTAATCCCACCCCAAGCTCCCTCCATCCTCCTAATCCTGCTCTCACAAGGGTCATTAACGGCCTCCATACTGACAGATTCAATAGTCATTTCTCAGTCCTTTTTCTTTGTTTGTTTTTAACTTGTCTACACCCAGCATTTGACCTTGCTTTTTCTTCTTGACTCCACTTGGTGTCAGGACTAACATTCTTTAATCTTCTTCGAGTAGATTTAATCTGGTTGCTACTTCTTCATGTTCTTTTATTTACTCATCTTATATTCTTCCCGTAACATTTTGGAGGGCAACAGTGTTCAGACCCGGTACATCTTCAATTCTCCACAGTCACTTCCAAGTTGACCTCATCTGGTATCATGCTTTTAAATATTATGCAACAATTCTTTATCTCTGGCTACATTTCCCTCCTGACTTCCAGAATCAGAAATCTCACTATCTTATTGAAATTGCTCATTTGAAGTTTGTTAGACATCTCAAACTTACCCTAGGTTAAATCTTACTTCTTGGTCTCATCCCAAAACCATTTTCTTGCTCACCCCCTAGGAAAATATTTTCTGCTCAGAAAAATTAACTTCATTCACGCTGTTGCTTAGTCCTCAATACATAGTATAATTCCTCATTTTTACCCAAATTTTCCATTAAGGGCACCTGAAAGTTGTCTCTGCTAACCTTCAAAATATGTTCATAAACTGACCACTTTGTATCACCTTCTCTTCTACCAACCCAATTAAAGACATTATCAGCTTCCATCAATTATTATGAGTGCTTGACTTTATTCTTATTTCCTTGTCCTGTTATAGTCTTACAGGCTGTTAACCACACAGAAGCCAGAGTAACATTTTAAAAAACCTGATTTAGATCATGTTACTGCTTTGCTCAAAATCGCCTAATGACTACCAGCTCTATCTCACCCAGAATAACATCTAAAATCCTCCCCATTTCCTACATGTCCCTTTGTGATTTTGTCTCCCTGATGATCTCGCTATGATCTCTAACCCAGCTTCTCTAAATTGCATTCCATCTGCTGCAGCTACTCCGGCCTCCTTGCTGGGCCCCTGTGCTTGCTGTGTCTTCTGATGTGAAGGGTGTTATCAAAACAACACAAATATTGGTGAGAATGCGGAGGTGTTCGAACCTGTATACTGTTGGCGGGAATGTGAATTGGTGAAGCCACTGTGGAAAACAGTATGGACGCTCCTAGAAAAACTAAAAGTAGAACTACCATACAATCTAGCAATCCCACTTTTGGGTATATATCCAAAATTATTAAAATCAGGATCTCGAAGAGATATCTGTGCCCCTATGTTCATTGCAGCATTATTCATAACAGCCAAGATCAGCCTGTATGTCCACAAACAGATAAATAGATAAGCGTGTGGTATATACATACAGTGGACTATTACTCAGCCTTATACATCCTGCCATATGTGGCAACACAGATGAACCTGGAAGATATTATGCTAAGTGAGAGAAGCCAATCACAGGACAAAAATACTGCATGATTCCACGCATATGAGGTGTCTAAAATAGTCAGACTCATAGAAACAGACAGGAGCATGGTAGTTGCCAGGGGCTGGAGGAAGGCAGAAATGACGAGTTACTATTCGTGGGAATAAAGTTTCAGTTACGTAAGATAAATAAATTCCAGAGATTTGCTGTGCAACACTGTGCCTAAACTTGACAGCATTTTTAATTTTAGGTCTTGAGCTACAACATTGTTTGTTTAGTATCTATATTCCCAGCTACAAAAATCTAAGCTCCATATGCACAGGCAATTAGTTCTTTTTTTAAATTTTATTTTTGGTCTTTGCTATATATTCTATACCTTCAATCACTGCCTAGGCCCCTGTAGGTGTTCAATAATATGTGTGGAATGAATGAATGTAGTGAGAGGGAACACAGGGCATTTTACCAAGTAAAAGAGGGCCAGTATGAAAAATTGATGTGGGGGTGGGTGGTGGTGAGTTAGGCAGGGCTCAGACTGTACAGAATTTTGTAAACCACATAAGGATTTTTTTTTTTCTTTTTCAAAAGTACAATGTAATGTGCAACCACTGGAGTGTTTTAAGCAGATGGACTGATGTGATCAGCTTTCAGGTTTTGAAAAAATAACTCTCATGTGAAAAGTATATGCTCATTTGGGCAATTGCTTTCAGCCTCAGACTAATTAAATCAGACTCTCTAGGTGGTGGTGGGGTTGGGGCTGGTGAAGCCCAGTAAATAGCAAGGGTGAAAGCTTTTCAGAAGATCCCAATGCATAGTCGTGATTAGAAACAAGTGGTTTGGGGTCAGGTTCTGAGAAGGCAAGACGGACAAGATTCAAGACACGGAGGAGAGATTTCTGGTCTCAGCTTTGATATGTTAAGAGTTTAGCACTCATGGCTCGTGTCCTTGGGGGTGGCAAAGAGTCGGACACCACTGAGGGAGCAGACACACACTCACGTCCTTAGAAGGAGCAAATGCTGTGCAAGCTGAAAATTAATGACTTTCTTGGACCAATCAGAGACTTACAGTTGCAGGGTGAGGTCCAATCAGACCTAACCTTGTTGCGCTAGCCACCTGCCCTGAAATAGAGTCAGGTTCACCTGGAGAGGTTCGTTACCTGAGATCTTCTAACCTGGAGTGGACGCCGCTGGGACCCTAAGCTGGTAGGAACGCTACCCTGCTTCTTTTAGTCAAATTCTTGCAGTCCAAGTCAGGCTAACATGAGAGTGAGAAGCTCCTCATCGTTTCTCAGGGTTTTCCTGCAGGAAACCCCCCTGTCACCCCCCAGTTTCTCATGGGGAGGACCACAAAGCTCCTCATGTAGTCTTGGCAAGTCAGGGATGAGGGAAGGAAGGGCAGCCATGGTAAACCCTCCAGGACGCTTCTCCCAAGGAAAGGACTAATCTCCCGGTTGAAGGACTTGGCCAGAGGGCAATTCTTAAACCTTATTCCAGCTCCAGGAAGGGAACCCTGCCTCATGGCCTCCTGTCGCAGCCTTCTTGCCTAAGAGAAAAATAAAGCCTGGTCCATAGCCATAAACCAAAGGCCTATTTACTGTAGTACCTATTACCCTAAACAACCCTGGCTTTTAACCAAAAATTACAAGCCAGGTCAGAAGGCAAATAACACCTTCTCTGGAGACAAATAATTTTCACAACCAAACTCGGATATGACAGAGATGTTGGATTCATCAGGAAAGACTCTAAAATTATTATAATTAAGATGTTAAAGGTGCTCATGGAAAAAGTAGATACATAATCATATATATGGGTTATATAAGCCGAGAGATGGGCACCATAATAAAGAATCAAAACACAGGAGAAGAGGGATTTCCCTGGTGGGCCCGTGGTTGAGAGTCTGCCTGCCAGTGCAGGGGAGATGGGTTCACTCACTGATCTGGGAAGATTCCACATGCTACAGGGTTGAAACCTACAGGCCTAGAGCCTGTACTCTGCAACAAGAGAAGCCCCTGTTTGCAGCAACTAGAGAAAGCCTTTTTGCAGCAACGAAGACCCAGCACAGCCAAAAAGAAATGTAGTAATAGGTGAAGGAATTGGCTTTACACTGGGATAGGGTCAACTACTTTAAGAGGGAAAAAGGAATATTGGTGCAGATGTGGGTGTGCATTTTTAGTTATGTTTTCATGTTCTATTGGTGACTTCTGTTCATTTCAGTCCTCTATTCATGCATCCTCCCTTGCCCCCAGAAACAAATGTCTACTGACTGGGGAGGTATCTGGTAAGGACAATGTTAGGAGACCTTCCTGATGCACTTTCTTGTCCTCCTCCTGGGGCTGTTAACCGGCCTGTATCTCCCTGGGGAACTTGGGATGGCTGTGAGAAAGCAAATACATATAACACGTGAAGAAGTACATTCCTCATTATGATTTGTGGGTGAGGCTTTACATAGACCGATGATCATTCAAGCTTAATTCTGTTACTCAGCCAATTAAAATAAATGCTCAAAAAGATGTCTTTAACTTAGCTATTGTGCTACAATCTCAAATCAAATTACAATTCTTATACTAGATCTGGGCTTTGCTGGGGGCTCAGTGGCAAAGAATCTGCCTGCAATGCTGGACATCTGAGTTCAATTCCTGGGTTGGGAAGGTCCTCTGGAGAAGGGAATGGCAACCCACTGCAGTATTCTTTCCTGGAGAATCCCATGGACAGAGAACCTGGTAGGCTGCAGTCCATGGGGTCACAAAGAGTCAGACATGACTGAGTGACCAACACTTTCACTTTCATACTAGATCTAGCCATTAAAAAAAATGGATGCGAGGGAATACATATTATCTTAAACTACCATTTATGGAGCAGCTATTATGTTTTGAGCTCTGTCCTGTACCAAATGTTTTGCAGAACTCACAATGCCCCTTCCAGGCAGGCTTTTTTTTTTTTTTTTTTAATATCCCAGGTATTTTATTTATTTTTTTTCTTTTAATTTTAGTTTTTTATTTTTTAAATTTTAAAATCTTTAATTCTTACATGCATTCCCAAACATGAACCCCCCTCCCGCCTCCCTCCCCATAACATCTTTCTGGGTCATCCCCATGCACCAGCCCCAAGCATGCTGCATCCTGCGTCAGACATAGACTGGCGATTCAATTCACATGATAGTATACATGTTAGAATGTCATTCTCCCAAATCATCCCACTCTCTCCCTCTCCCTCTGAGTCCAAAAGTCCGTTATACACATCTGTGTCTCTTTCCCTGTCTTGCATACAGGGTCGTCATTGCCATCTTCCTAAATTCCATATATATGTGTTAGTATACTGTATTGGTGTTTTTCTTTCTGGCTTACTTCACTCTGTATAATCGGCTCCAGTTTCATCCATCTCATCAGAACTGATTCAAATGAATTCTTTTTAACAGCTGAGTAATACTCCATTGTGTATATGTACCACAGCTTGCTTATCCATTCATCTGCTGATGGACATCTAGGTTGTTTCCATGTCCTGGCTATTATAAACAGTGCTGCGATGAACATTGGGGTACATGTGTCTCTTTCAATTCTGGTTTCCTCGGTGTGTATGCCCAGAAGTGGGATTGCTGGGTCATAAGGGAGTTCTATTTGCAATTTTTTAAGGAATCTCCACACTGTTCTCCATAGTGGCTGTACTAGTTTGCATTCCCACCAACAGTGTAGGAGGGTTCCCTTTTCTCCACACCCTCTCCAGCATTTATTGCTTGCAGATTTTTGGATCGCAGCCATTCTGACTGGTGTGAAGTGGTACCTCATTGTGGTTTTGATTTGCATTTCTCTAATAATGAGTGATGTTGAGCATCTTTTCATGTGTTTGTTAGCCATCTGTAAAATCTTCATTTTATACCTGAGGGGGCAGAAGCCCAGAGAAACAAATAAATGCACAGAGCTGGGAACAGGTACCCATCCTTGACAAACTCAGGGTTTATTTTTCAACTTCATTCTCTAAAACTACTGCTTATTCCACCATACTATGTGGTTTCATATAATTTTAAAACATGACAAAATTTACACATTGCAGAGAAAAGACAAATGGGCCCTGGAACAGAAGAAAGTGTTTTTGGCACAATTATTGAAAGTATTTTGGGTGTTTTCTATCTAAACACTATTTAAATCTAGATATTTTCTATATAAATAAGGATGGGACTATTTGCAAGGGCAACTGTCAGGAAATTCCTATACTTTATTTTCTACCAGAATTAATTGGTGGTGTGGTTTTTCACACTCCTGTCTGGAGCATCACCAAGGAGCCAGAATAATATGCAATGATTTCTTGATTCTAAGATTCATACTTTATCTTCAAATTTTAACAGTTTGGAATCTGGGATCCATCTTATCACTATGTCTGGGGAAACTGTCCATGGGCCAGGCAGAAGGGTAAGTTGTGATGATTTTCTTTTATTGCCTAAATAAATGAAAACTTAGCTCTATATTAGAGATGATAGTTTATCTGATTTGCACCTCAGTTAAATAATTTGCATTGGTAGCATTTTACTGTATTGATTTAAATGTAAATTTGGATCCCCAACGATTGCTTTTAATGCTTTTACAAGATTATATTATGAGGCAACACTGAAAAAACTTACTGTGACTGTGGCAGTTTCCTTACCAAATGCCAGAAAGTGCAATTAAGTGCAATGGAAATTGCTAAATATTTTTAAATAGGTCATATAATTTTGAAACCTTGAGAGGCTGATGTAACCAAGTAATGCATGGTGAAGGCTTCTCACTGGGGCTCTGAATTTCTGTTTTGTTACTAGCTTCCAGCTGGCTTTGGAAACAAAGTTGTTTAACTTCCAGTGATACGAAATAAGAAAATAGAATGAACTAACTGAAAGATTGACCAGATAGTCAATGCAGATAAAACTTTTTACAAGTCAAATTCATATTGTCAGTTGTAGAGGAACTAAAACTACCCTGTGCTTACGGAGAATTTGTGATCGACGGGGGCTGGGGGAGGAAGACTGAGATAGAAATTCTACTAGGGGTGCTACATAACAATACAAGCTTTCACTAATGCCACATAAACATTGTACAAGAGGGTTTCACGAAAAGCTTTTGCATAAGCCACATAATTGTTATGAGCACAAATTTATGCAGGGATTGAAGAAGACAACAATTGTGTGTAATAGTCATCAGGGGGAGACCTCCTAGAAAAAGTGCTAAAAGGTAAGAATCTCAAGAGCTTGAAAAGTGAGGGATGAGAACTATCTTGTATATTTACCTTCATCCACCTGCCTAGCACCCACAGCAGAATCGTCCACATAGTTGCACTAAAAAGTGTTTGAAAAGCTTGAAAAATGAAGAATGGCACCTCTTAATAGCTATAGAATGTTTAAGGTCATGGAGAAAGAAGCAAAAAAAAAAAAAAAGCCTGACAGAGACTATTCCACTCTTCATACATATTCTCATACACTCCAGACACATTCTTAGAATCAGCACCATGCCTATTTTTAAACATTTCATTTGTCAGCTTTTTATTATTTAAAAAAATGTCCAATTTGCTTAAAACGCCTTAGGGAAAGTATGATCAAATTCATTGATGATACTGACATTGAATCAGAATGGACAGGGACAGAAATACTAGGGCCCATTAAAATGAACCCATGGATTAAGAGCCCTCTCAGCTCTGTGCTCTAGCACATCCAGGGTTTAGTGAAATAAAACCAGAGACAAGCATAGACTGATTCAAGATTGACCTCAGAGGCTGTGATTTTACAGCCTAAGGGACTGAATAGTGCTATGGCCAGACCAAGAAATCCCAGAGGATTGTCTGAATAATCACCTTGTCTCCACGTGGTATCTCGGCTTAAACTGTTTCCTTCAACAATGTGTCAGGGAAGGAATGGGTCTTGACATCCTTATGTGGAAATGTTACCTCAAGCTCACACAGGTTTAAATGATTTTAAATGAGGGTTGTTTGTATTCTGTGAGTACAGCTGAGACATACATGATACATTAGGATATGCAGAAGGCAGAAGAGAGCCCAGGTGGTTTTGTGTATTCTCTTCCACTAGCCCACAAACAAGTCTTTGCTTATTACGTGGGACTGATATCTGAGCATGACAAATTCTTTCAATATGGTAGCCTTAAACTAAAATAGTAAACAAGGAACCAGGACACAGTGTGATGTACTGTGAAATTGGGGAATCAAGTCCAGGGAAATCCAGACATGTTAGATTAAAACTCCTGTTTCTGCAAGTAAGTTGTCATATATAAACAACAGTGGTATCTCTTTAGTTCTTTGAGGTCAAGGTTGTGCAAAGTGGGTTGGAAAGAAGGCAAGGCAAGCAAGCAAGTTGTACAGAGCGTAATTCTTGTTGAAATTCTTGAAGGTTTTTTAAGATTTAGAGTCCTGCTCCTGTGGATGGTACTTACTTTTTCTTTGAAGACAACACTGAGCAGTTGGCGTGCTCCAGATACCATGGCCTTGATGGAAGGCCACAGTGAAGACTTTTGGAAGTCTGGGTAAACAGGGAGGAGGCAAGACATCGTGAAAGTCAGAGAACAGAGGCCTCACCGGGGAGAGCCAAAGGCAAAGGGTAGATGCAGAGGCTACCATTCAAAAGTACCTGTTATGCTTTTTCCACAAATGGTGCTTAGGCGATTGGGCATCCATTGGCCAAAAAAAGAAAAGGACGAAGGAAAAAGAATAGAAGGACTTTGATCCAAACTTCACACCTTATAAAGAAAAAAAATGAACTCAAACTGGATCACAGACTTAAATGTAAAACGTAAAGCTAAAAAGTTTTTAGAAAAAAAATAGACAATTTTTGAAATCTAGGGCTAGACATGAACTCTTAGATGTGACCCCAAATCACAATTCATAAAAGGAAAAATTGATTGATTAGATTGCATCAAAAATGGATAATTCAGAGCACATCAAAAATTAATTTCTTTTCGTTTTGTAAAAAACACCCCTATTAACAGGATTAAAAGATAAGCTATAGTCTGGGAGAAAATATTTGCAAACCATATATCCTGTAAAGGTTTGTTATTTAGTGTATAAATAACTCACAACTCATTAGTTAAAATAAAAGCTCAAGAAAACTATGAGCAAACAATATGAACAGATATGTTATCAAAGAGGCTATAAAATAACAAGCATGAGAAAAGATGATTCACCAGTATTTACCGTTAGGAAAATACAAAGTAAATTCACAGGGAGATATTACTACATACCCATGATACTGATGAACCCACTTGCAGGGCAGGATTAGAGACGTAGACCTAGGGAAGAGACTTGTCAACACAGTTGGCGAAGGAGAGGGTGGGACAAGCTGAAAAGTAGCACTGAAACACGTACACTGCTAAGTCACTTCAGTCGTGTCCGACTCTGTGTGACCCCATAGACAGCAGCCCGCCAGGCTCCCCTGTCCCTGGGATTCTCCAGGCAAGAACACTGGAGTGAGTTGCCATTTCCTTCTCCAATGCATAAAAGTGAAAAGTGAAAGTGAAGTTGCTCAGTCGTGTCTGACCCTCAGCGACCCCATGGACTGCAGCCTTCCAGGCTCCTCCGTCCATGGGATTCTCCAGGCAAGAGTACTGGAGTGGGGCGCCACTGCCTCCTCTGAACATGTGCACTACCGTATGTGAAATAGATAGCTAATAGGAAGTTTAACACGGGGAGCTCACCCTGGTGCTCTATGACAACCTAGACGGATGGGATGGGGTCGAGGGTCGCAGGGAAGTTCAAGAGGAAGGGGACATTTGTATGCTTTAGGTCTGATTCATGTTGTGGTACGGCAGAAGCCAACACAATCTGTAAAGCTATTCTCCTCCAATTAAAATGTTTTTTAAAAATGCCAAAAATAGAATAGCTAGTATTAGAAAGAAAAATAGGGATAACACCAAATGCTGGCAGTGCTGTAGGGAAATTGGTTTACTCATATATTGCTAGTGTCAATATAATGTAGTCCAACCACTCAGGAAAATAGTTTGGCAGTTGCTTATAGAAATAAACATGCAACTCTTATACAGCTTAGAAATTGCACAGGGGGACAGTTACCCCAGAGAAATTAAAATTTATGTTAACACTCATACAAGGACGTGCATAGCAGTTTTATTTGCAAGAGCCAAAATTTGGAAACAACCTAGATATCCTTCACCAAATGTATACTATCATGTAAGAATCAAATCGCCAGTCTATGTCTGATGCAGGATACAGCATGCTTGGGGCTGGTGCATGGGATGACCCAGAGAGATGTTATGGGGAGGGAGGAGGGAGGGGGGTTCATGTTTGGGAACACATGTAAGAATTAAAGATTTTAAAATTAAAAAAAAATAAATCAAAAATAAAATAAAATTGATGGCATATCCATCCTGTGTAATAAATACATCTCAGCAATAAAAAGGAACTAGCCATTGATATCTGCAATACTTTGGATTAATCTCCAGAGAATTATGCTTTATGAAAAAAGATTCCAAAAGTTTGTATACTGTATGATTTTTTTTTCTATAACACTGTTAAATTTATAAAATTTAAGAATGGAGAACAGATTAGTAGTCACTAGAAATTAGAGACAAAGGTTGGTGAACAGAAGGATGAGAGTTAGGAATGGCTGTGCCTGTGTGCTGTGTCACTTTAGTCGTGTTTGACTCTTTCTGACCCTATGGACTACAGTCCGCCGGGCTCCTCTGTCCATGTGATTCTTTAGGTAAGAATACTGGGGTGGGTGCCCTTCCTGCAGGGAATCTTCCCAGCCCAGGGGTGGAACACACGTCTCTTATGCCACCTGCGCAAGCAGCTGGACCGTTACCACCAGCATCACTGAGAAGCCCAGGTGTGTCTGTTAAAGAACAATAAAAGCATCCTTGTGCTGATAGAAATATTCTGTGCTTTGACTATGTTACTGCCAATATTTTGATTGTGATTTCTTTTTGACTCAAGTTTTGCAACATATCACCATTGGGGGAGACTGTAAAGGGTATACAAGATCTCTCTGTAGTATTTCTTAAAACTGCATGTGAATCTACAGTTAATGTAAATCTAAATGTTCAGTTTAGAGACACAGCCGTAGAGAACAAATATATGGATGCCGAGGGGGAAGGGGGACTGGGAGCAGTTAGGAGGTTGAGATCGACACATAATCACTTCTGATACTGTGCATAAAATAGATAACTGATGAGAACCTACTGTATAGCACAGGGCCCTGTGCTGACCTGAAGAGGAAGGCAGGCCAAAAGGGGGGGATATATGTATGGCTGACTCATTTCGCTGTATAATAGAAACTAACAACGCGATAAAGCAAGTATACTAAAATAAGAATAAAATTTAAAAACTTGAACAATTAAAAGAATAAAAATGTGCCTGATTGCCCATAAAGTTAAGAGTGTGTGTGTGTGTGTATCATCTCCTTCCCAGAGTGCAAATCACATATAAGTTAGCTAGATTCTGGGAATACAGAGAGCAGTGGAGCTGAGGAAGTACTTGGTCTTCATTTTATAGCTATAAAAATGAATTTGAATTATTTAAAGCAGAGAAATACCATGGGAAGATGTGTATATAAGAGAAGTCATGGTTTTTCTCTGTGATGTGGATTTGAAGTGTTAACATATTTGGGTAAGGAGAGTAGATAAACTGATGAGACAGAGGGTGATCACTTTCTCCAACCAGGAGGGCATGGTAAGGAACTGGCTATCAAGGCAGAAGCTTTGCAGGTAGTGAGGTGGGGGGAAACACAAGAGATACACAGGTCAATAGCTTGTAGCTTTTGATTTGAGGTGATACTTGGGCAAAGAAGAACATGAAGGACCATTTTGAGTGTGTTCAGTCACTAGAGGCATGGTGGTGCTTTTCAGCAAACAAGTTGCAGGAAGGCAATTGCTAGGGATAGGGGTGTAGGAAGAAGAGTTCCTTGTCTAATATTCAGTCATTTCACTCCCCCATGCCCCATTATCTTTCCATTGGGAAAACTGTGACCCAGGATGTGAAGTCATTGGTCTAGTTTACAAATCTTAAATTCCTAACCCTATAAATTATAATTCTCAAAGAAATATCATGCTAATTTGTCCAGAACTTACATCATAACTAGATGAGTTCTATTACTTTACCTACTTATGAAATTAAACGTAAGCAACTTTCATGGAACTACACTACTGCAACTCTATTTTGGGGAAGCAGAGAACAGCATAGTCATTGCAAATCCACTCAAGAACTGTGGCGCTCCTCAGGAGGAGGTGTCCAGGGTGAATGTGGTGTGGGATATTTATTGAAACTCTGATTCAAGCAGGCTCCATCCAGATTGCAGCGTATGCTCCAACCAGTAATGCTGAAGAAACTGAAGTTGAATGGTTTTATGAAGACCTACGAGACCTTTTAGAACTGACACCCAAAAAAGATGTCCTTTTCATTATAGGGGACTGGAATGCAAAAGTAGGAAGTCAAGAAACACCTGGAGTAACAGGCAAATTTGGCCTTGGAATGTGGAATGAAGCAGGGCAAAGACTAATAGAGTTTTGCCAAGAAAATGCACTGGTCATAGCAAATACCCTCTTCCCATGACACAAGAGAAGACTCTACACATGGACATCACCAGATGGTCAACACCAAAATCAGATTGATTATATTCTTTGCAGCCAAAAATGGAGAAGCTCTATACAGTCAACAAAAACAAGACCAGGAGCTGACTGTGGCTCAGATCATGAACTCCTTACTGCCAAATTCAGACTGAAATTGAAGAAAGTAGGGAAAACCGCTACCATTCAGGTATGACCTAAATCAAATTCCTTATGATTATACAGTGGAAGTGAGAAATAGATTTAAGGGCCTAGATCTGATCAATAGAGTGCCTGATGAACTATGGAATGAGGTTTGTGACATTGTACAGGAGACAGGGATCAAGACCATCCCCATGGAAAAGAAATGCAAAAACACAAAATGGCTGTCGGGGAGGCCTTACAAATAGCTGTGAAAAGAAGAGAAGCAAAAAGCAAAGGAGAAAAGGAAAGATATAAGCATCTGAATGCAGAGTTCCAAAGAATAGCAAGAAGAGATGAGAAAGCCTTCTTCAGCGATCAATGCAAAGAAATAGAGGAAAACAACAGAGTGGGAAAGACTAGAGATCTCTTCAAGAAAATTAGAGATACAAAGGGAACATTTCATGCAAAGATGGGCTCGATAAAGGACAGAAATGGTATGGACCTAACAGAAGCAGAAGATATTAAGAAGAGGTGGCAAGAATACATGGAAGAAATGTACAAAAAAGATCTTCACGACCCAGATAATCATGATGATGTGATCACTCATCTAGAGCCAGACATCTTGGAATGTGCAGTCAAGTGGGCCTTAGAAAGCATCACTACAAACAAAGCTAGTGGAGGTGATGGAATTCCAGGTGAGCTATTTCAAATCCTGAAAGATGATGCTGTGAAAGTGCTGCACTCAACATGCCAGCACATTTGGAAAACTCAGCAGTGGCCATAGGACTGGAAAAGGGCAGTTTTCATTCCAATTCCAAAGAAAGGCAATGACAAAGAATGCTCAAACTACCACACAATTGCACTCATCTCATATGCTTAGTAAAGTAATGCTCAAAATTCTCCAAGCCAGGCTTCAGCAATACGTGAACTGTGAACTCCCTGATGTTGAAGCTGGTTTTAGAAAAGGCAGAGGAACCAGAGATCAAATTGCCATCATCCGCTGGATCATGGAAAAAGCAAGAGAGTTCCAAAAAAACATCTATTTCTGCTTTATTGAGTATGCCAAAGCCTTTGACTGTGTGTTTCACAATAAACTGTGGAAAATTCTGAAAGAGATGGGAATACCAGACCACCTAACCTGTATCTTGAGAAATCTGTATGCAGGTCAGGAAGCAACAGTTAGAAGTGGACATGGAACAACAGACTGGTTCCAAATAGGAAAAGGAGTATGTCAAGGCTGTGTATTGTCACCCTGCTTATTTAACCTATATGCAGAGTACATCATGAGAAACGCTGGACTGGAAGAAACACAAGCTGGAATCAAGATTGCCGGGAGAAATATCAATAACCTCAGATATGCAGATGACACCACCCTTATGGCAGAAAGTGAAGAGGAGCTAAAAAGCCTCTTGATGAAAGTGAAAGAGGAGAGTGAAAAAGTTGGCTTAAAGCTCAACATTCAGAAAACGAAGATCATGGCATCTGGTCCCATCACTTCATGGGAAATAGATGGGGAAACAGTGTCAGACTTTATTTTTTGGGCTCCAAAATCACTGCAGATGGTGACTGAAGCCATGAAACTAAAAGACGCTTACTCCTTGGAAGAAAAGTTATGACCAACCTAGATAGCATATTGAAAAGCAGAGACATTACTTTGCCGACTAAGGTCTGCCTAGTCAAGGCTATGGTTTTTCCTGTGGTCATGTATGGATGTGAGGTTTGGACTGTGAAGAAGGCTGAGCACTGAAGAATTGATGCTTTTGAACTGTGGTGTTGGAGAAGACTCTTGAGAGTCCCTTGGACTGCAAGGAGATCCAACCAGTCCATTCTGAAGGAGATCAACCCTGGGATTTCTTTGGAAGGAATGATGCTAAAGCTGAAGCTCCAGTACTTTGGCCACCTTATGCCAAGAGTTGACTCATTGTTAAATACTCTGATGCTGGGAGGGATTGGGGGCAGGAGGAGAAGGGGACGACTGAGGATGAGATGGCTGGATGGCATCACGGACTCAATGGACGTGAGTCTGAGTGAACTCTGGGAGATGGTGATGGACAGGGAGGCCTGGCGTGCTATGATTCATGGGGTCGCAAAGAGTCGGACACGACTGAGCAACTGAACTGAGGCAGCCTTGCTTGTGGATCCTTAATTGGATTCAGATACTGGAGACCTCAGACAGAAGAGTGTGTGCTTGCCAAGGTTGCAACTCTTTTCCAGCCCTTCAACTAAGGAGTCTTCTAGCCCAGAAAGGATCCCAAGTGTTTCTGAGACCCTGCAGATGTTCTTCTTGTATTTCCCTGTTAGGGAGAGAGAGCATTCTGCCTACCATTAGCATCCTTTTGGTCCCCATCAAACAATAGTACAATATCAAGAGAAGGGAGCTTTAGGTTGTGGATTCTTCCTTTCAGAAGCCCTCACTCTTAAGAAACTTACGACGGTCTGTGCTGGCAGAGACTGGTGCCCTGTAACACTGGCCTTCCGGTTGGTTCTCTCCAGTGCCCCTTGGCTAAGCATATGAACCTGATACAGTTTCCCTTTTGCTGAGAACTGGTGTGTCTGGGAGATGGTTTCTATCTGTGATGTGCACCCACCACCATCCACAGGCCATCTCTATGGCCTTCAGGGGAAGAGAGAAGAAGTTCCATATAAAAGGAGCCACCCAAGTTGTCACATGAACACCTGCTTGTTCAGCAGAGACCTGAGGGAATAATTACATTCTGCCGATACCCTATCATCTTTAAGGTTGAGTATTATCCTTCTATAAACCAAATTACCCTGTGGTGTTTATTTAACAAAATACACTGAATATCCAAAATGTGCTTTCCCGTAAGACTTTCCCCACCCATTTCTCTGCATCTGTCTCACTGTTTCTTTAGGCCCACCCAAGGGATTCAGCCTCACCCTGGAAAGCTCTTCCTGATGGTGAGAGCTGTGCTAAGTTTGGCCATGGGGAATGGAAGCTCCTTCCAGGGAAATACTATTTTTGTTTCAGTGTCTGCTTGAATAGACATGGGTAAGAAATTAAATCTGGCCAGGTGGTTGATGTTGAAGCTTGTGGGGGAAAGGGGCATATGGGAGGGTCAGGGATAGAGAGAAAAGCCTGGCTAGGATGCAGTCACTAAGGTGATAAAAGAAGATCTGGAAACTTGCCAAAGCAGATCAGCGTGGCATCAGCAGCAGAAGAGATGTGCCAGGAGCTGATGAAATATGATCTTAAGGGAAAGCTCAAATCTAGTTATTAGTGGAAGGGAAAGAACTGGCCTGGGCTAGAGAAGTGATTTGAAGAGGACAGACATAAATAGAAACTGTGATTAGATAATACCGGTCACTTTCCCTCCTGTCCGAAGATCCTGTGACGGAGAACTGGGCTGCATGAGAGGTTCCTAACACACAAGGTTCATCATTGTTGCTATTACATACAGCATGCAAAGGGCAGCTCGTATGCACAGACCAGCCCATCTGTGCATTGGCAGATGGGATCCGAGCTGTCCGAGTGAAGAGCACAGTATGATTTAGGGATATGAATGGACTATTCTTAGGATTGTAGTTCAAACACAATTGCCTTAATATTGTTATCTTAGATTTTAACTGAATGAATAGTTTCTGAATTGATTTTATTGTTTAAAGTCATGCTAGTTAATGGCTTTTCAAAATAAAATTGACTTTGGCTGACTTAAACATCAGTGGAAGGTCTAAAAGAGATTGATTTGATTATCCAATCCCCAAATCAAGATTTCTGGAGATTTGGATATGTTCCATCTCCCCTTTTGTAAAGTGGCTTATTTGTGAACAAGCAATGAGCAAAACCAAGCCAAATTGCAAGGGAATTCTGACAAACCTTAACTCAAACTTTAGCCAAACCTTCTATTCTCTGTGAATCACTGGATAAGTTACTTAATTCCGTGGTTTTCTCAATAGAAAAAACCAAGCTACTATATCCTAGTATTGTGACGATGAGTCTAATACAGTGCTCAGCTTACAGTAGGCTGCAGCAAAGGCTTGCTACCCTGTTGTGTTTGTTTGCGTACAGTTCTTCCCTGGTGGCTCAGATGGTAAAGAATCTGCCTGCAGTACGGAGACCAGGGTTCGATCCCTGGGTTGGGAAGATCCCCTGGAGAAGGGAATGGCTACGCACTCAAGTACTATTGCCTGGAAAATTACTTCCCTGGTGGCTCAGACGGTTAAGCATCTGTCTACAATGAGGGAGACCCGGGTTCGATCCCTGGGTTGGGAAGATCCCCTGGAGAAGGAAATGGCAATCCACCCCAGTACTATTGCCTGGAAAATCCCATGGACAGAGGAGCCTGGCAGGCTACAGTCCATGGGGTCGCAAAGAGTCGGACACGACTGAGTGACTTCACTTTCACTTTCACCCACTCAAGTATTCTTGCCTAGAGAATCCCATGGAAAGAGGAGCCTGGCAGGCTACAGTCCATGGGGTTGCAAAGTGTTGGACATGATTGAGCAGCTTTCACTTCTTTACTTCTTATGTGTGTAGATATGCAACGTTGCAAAAGACCTAGATAGGAGGACAGGACATTCTGATTATATCTAACAGTGGGGAAAAAGCACAGAAAATAATAGGCATGATATGTTTTGGAATATTTTTACCAGAGCATTAATCTTGATCAGTAAGTAAGAAAATTAGCACAAAGTTAGACTATGGAGAGTCTTAGATATCAGAAGTTTAGATTTAATTCCTTAGGTCAGTGGTCAGCAAACTTTTTCTGTACGAAGCGAGAGAGTATTTTCAGCCTTACGGACCACACAGTTGTGTCACAAATATTGGGCTCCACTTTGATAGCATAATAGCAGCCATAAATAGACAACATATTAGTTCATGAATAGGTCTATGTTCTGAAAAAAAACTTTATTTACAAAACCAAGCAGTAGGCCTGATTTGGTTTATGGGCTATAGTTTGCCAAACCCTAGTATAGATGACAGGAATTAGATCCCACATCCTATCTTATTATTTCTTCATTTAGAAATCCACAAATGTTTTGCTTTTTGAATTAGGTTAGGTGACTGCTAACCCCAAGCTATTGATATGTTCTTTGATGAGGTAACTTTATAGCTATTTGAATATCTCCTGTCATTAGCCACTGCCCTGAAGTGAAGTGAAGTCACTCACTCTTTGCGACCTGTGGACTGTAGCCCACCAAGCTCCTCCATCCATGGGATTCTCCAGGCAAGAATATTGGAGTGGGTTTCCATTTCCTTCTCCAGGGGGTCTTCCCGACACAGGGATCGAGCCCAGGTCTCCCACATTGCAGGCAGACGCTTTAACCTCTGTACCACCAGGGAAGCCCAGCCACTGCCCTAGGTGCTGGAAAAACAGCTGTGAGCAGACAGACAAAGCAGAGTTGCTAGCTCTAAGAAACTCATTTTCTAATAGTCAAATACCCTGTCATAAAAACCCAGCTCTACAAACACAGTGTTTACCAATGTTTTCAGCAGTGCTCATAGATTTTCTGTACCCAGTATTCCTATATCATTAAATCAAGGTATGATCTAGCAAGGTGTATCTGGATATCAGCAAGACATTTGACAAAGTAGCCCCTGACGCTGTGGTGGACTTGATGGACAAATGTGGGCTGGGCGATGATATAGCTCAGTGAACTGGAACCTGGGTAAAAGACAGGACTCCATGAATGCTGATTGAATGATCACCAATGACCTGCAGAGCAATCTCTGGTGACCTAGAGGGTCATGTCCTTGCTCTTGTGCTCCCCAACCTTCCCACTGATGACTTAGATGAAAGCATGGAAAGCACACTGATCAAATTTGCAGATGGCATAAAGCAAAGAGGGAGACAGCCGACAGGGCCAAGATCTAAAATGATTTCGACAGCCTGGAACAATAGCCTGAATCTAACAAGATGAAATTTAATAGGGATAAATGGAGGGTCCTGCACTTGGGTTCAGAAGTCAAATTGTACACGAGGTGGGGGAGAAGTGGCTCAACTGCAATCCTTGGGATGAAGCTTTAGAGATTTCATTGACAGCAGGCTCAGTGGGAGTCCACACTGTGATGTGAATGTCAAAAACGCCAGAACAAGCCAGCTCCATCACTAGAAAGGCAGAGTCCAGGGCTAAGGAGACAGCTGTGCTGTAGCACTGAGCCAGTTCAGGTCTTATCAGGGTGTGGTTCTGAGCGTCAGATGTTGGAAGGGTTGTGGATAGACTTTGTCTTGTTGCCAAGAAGACAACTCAGTGAGTAATGAGGAAATCTAAGAACATTGAGATCAATTAACTTAGAGTGGATTTAGGGGTTCCATGCCCTTCTGAAGAGCACATTCCAGTGTTCTTGCCTGGAGAATCCCAGGGATGGGGGAGCCTGGTGGGCTGCTGTTTATGGGGTCGCACAGAGTTGGACATGACTGAAGTGACTTAGCAGCAGCAATGAAACTACTTTGCTTCTCTAGTAACAAAATTCTTATCTGCTCTGAGGATCAAAGCATGAGTGTGTGTTTGTTCAAATGCAGCGCTCTCTGGGTGAAAGATGGTCCAGGGAACCCAGATAAGCTTGTGTTGAAATTGCTTTGTTCGGCAGGTTTCCTTGTCAGTTTCATGCCTTTGTAATCTATGAGTCAGTTTTGAAAATCTGCATCAGATAACTCAAGTGTGAGTAGAAAGGTGAGTTTTCTGCAGTGCTGAGAAGCTTAGTAGTGACAGCCAGATGTGTGTTTCCCAAGGAACAGATTCAACACTACCATCAGAGAAACTTCAGGGAACCAGAGTCTGAAGGTATGGGCAATTTAATTTAATTTTCTGGTTAACTCTGAAAATATGTTTTCATTCAACCCTCGTTGCTGCAAATCATTTTAAAACACATTTGTTTACTTTCTTGCCTCTGTGAAAGGAAGGAGGGAAGGGGGAAAGGGAGGGAGGAGATTTGACTCTCTAAACATTCTTCTAGTTTTTAGAATAAAACCCACATATGGTCTGCCTAGTACAGTCTGATCTAGTATCTGCTTACTGCTTTAACATCATTAGTATCATATCTTCATCCCATTGACCATGACCCCCATCTTAGTTCCTCGTGGCCATTGATGCCAGTGTTGTCCCTTAGGTGGGGACCAATTTATCTCCCCACTCTTTCTTTTCTTTTAAATTTTATTTATTTAGTTTATTTTCAGTTGGGCTGGGTCTTCATTGCTGTGCGGGGGCTTTCTATAATTGCAGTGAGCAGCGGCTACTTTTCACTGGGTTGTGTGGGCTTCTCATTGCAGTGTCTTCCTTTACGCCTGTGGGCTTCAGTAGTTGTGGCTCCTGGGCTTAGTTGCCCCAAGGAATGTGAGATCTTCCCAGAGAAGGGATCATACCTGTGTCCCTTGCACTGGCAGGTGGATTCTCCACCACTGGACCACCAGGGAAGTCCCTGCCTCACTCTTTCTAACTCATTCTTCAGTTCTCGCCAGAGAAGCTTGGAAGTCACAATTGCTGGGGAAACTCCCTTGATTCCCAAAGTCTGAGTAGGGCTCCATTCATTGTTATCTAAGCACACTATGTCCTTATCAGAGCAAAATGCTTGCCCTACCCCATGGTAACAAGCTGGCAATTGTTGTGTCCTCCTAGTGAGCTCCAAGAAGACAGAAACCATGGATTATCTATTCACTGTTGTATTTCCAGCATTTAGCATGCTGCCTGGCACAGAATATGTGTTCCACAGATTTGTTAAATTGAATTAACTCATTGGAGAACTTTAAAGATATCAACTTTGTCATCAATAACAATGTGCTGAACAAGAGGTGGCACTAATACTATAGTAGCAGCAAAACTATCTAGTCCAACATGCTTTTAAAAAAATGTATTTTAATTGAAGGAAAATTGCTTTACAATATGGTATTGGTTTCTGCCACATAGCAACATGAATCATAGGTATACATATGTCTTCTCCCTCTTGAACCTCCCTACCACCTCCCACCCCATGCCACCATGCTCACTGAAGCACTGTTTACAATAGCTAAGACTTGGAAGCAACCGAGATGTCCATCAACAGATGAATAGCTAAAGCAGGTGTAGTATATATATATAACGGAATATTACTCAGTCATAAAAGGAATGCATTTGAGTCAGTTCTAATGAGGTGGATGACCTTAGAGCCTATTACACAGAGTGAAGTTAGTCAGAAAGAGAAAAACATATATTAACACATATATGGAAATCTAAAAAGATGTTACTGGTGAGCCTATGTGCAGGGCATCAATGGAGATGCACACTTGTGGATACAGGGGGTGAGGAGGAAGGTGGGATGGATGGAGAGAGTAACATGGAAACAATGTGCTTTTATGATAGAATAAGCAAGTGGACCTCTTGTGAAGGGATTGACTTGCCCAAGGCCACAGAGCCATCAAGCAGTTAAGCCAGTGCTGGACCTCATTTATCTTCTCTAGATTTTTTTTTTTTTTCTGCCTTTCCATAACTGCCACTGCCAGACTGCAAAGTCACAGATCTGCTCTGGTAAAAATCAAACATGAGGAATATATTATCTCTGAATCCATTGAAGGCTAGAGAACCAGATTTGGAAGGAGAGCAGGAACTAAGACCGGTGAGGCATTTGGAAGGACAGCCTGGAACAGAGCCCTGTTTGAAACAAGTCCTGCCTTAGAATGAATGGGTTCAGATGCTGCCCTGGCACTGGACATTCACTGCCACTGCCCTTGGACCTCAGGTTCCACTCTGCGGCTTACAGTCCTGGCACCACTCTGCTTTCCTACTGAACAATTTCTCAACTGTCCCTACATTTTATTTTTTACTCCGTTACGATCCAGTATCCCAGGCAGGAACATCTGATTGGCCGAGGTGAGGTAATAGACCAGAAACCTAGCTGCCAGGGGCAGGAAAATGGAGGCTCTCTAGTTCCATCCTGGTTTCTACTATGTGAGGCAGGTGTTTCCAGGACTTAGTCTAGCAAAGGGGTCCAGGTGCTGGGTAACCACAAAACAAACACAACTTTGCCAAATTGCCACTCCCTGCATCTTTTTGTCTTCCCTGCCTCCATCCCCCCAGGTGACTTGTGGTTCACACAGAGTAGGCTACCCTTGGCACTGAGAGCACTGACCTGAGAAGTACTGCTTTCATCTTCACACTTTTTATTTTGAAAGAAAATTATACACGTGTCCCTCTCTTTACTTATGTCTCCAGCTATGTGGTGTCTGGATTGCCCCTCAGGGGGTCACCTTTCCTCTAAGACTCAGTGGTTGCTTCATAGACCTCACCATCATGGTATGTTGGTAACTTTTTGAGACTAATTTCCTTATCTTAGTAAAGGAAATGTGGTGACTGCTGAATCTGGCTTGTTCACTGAGATTCTTGTGAGTCTCTGTTAGCGTCCTGCATGTCCACCTACCTCTCCTGGGACTTTAGGAGAGGGCAGAGGCCTTGGAAATTGGGTGATGCACGGATCCTAGGATACAGTGAGAAAACTCTACTTCTGGCTAATACTTGGAGAGTATTTATGAATGTTGGTTTTAAGAAGGTATGAGTGATATATCCAAAATGGACTGGTTCTGAAAATGAAATAGAAACTGAACTTAGCAAATATTTGGCCTCCAGAATTGCATTCTCATTGTAGAGGCATATTTTGGATGGACTGGCAAATTTACCCAGTGTCTTCTTGATTGGGGCATAGACAGCACTTTAAGTCCACTTAATGTTACAGTATTACAGTGACTTCCAAAACTTTACTGAAGGCAAAATCCCAAAGTGACAGTCAGAAAGCAAATTGTTACTAACTTTTACTGCAGCCCACTGCTCTGCTGTACTCTTGTTGGAACATTAGTATTCATTCCAGGGAGAGCATCTTTTTGACCTGTTAAATGATTTAAAACCAACCAACACACAAACCAAATGGCAACCCAGGAAATTTCTCCTCTTCAAGACAATATGGAGCCATTATTCATTTAATAGTATAAACATCACTCTATTCCAGGGTTACTAACTTCTGAGCCCTTAATGGACTCCACATTGTACTTAGGGGATTAACAGAGAAATTTGTAATTGATTCTCTTTGTGGGGAGAAATAAAGAAGACAAGTATTTACCTGGTCATGGATTATGTTACTGATGGAATGTAAAAAGGCTCTCAATATTTAGAGCTGGAGAATCATTTCCTTCTTTCTAGATGCATATTGTGGTTAATACTTAAAGAATAAATCTAGTGTCCTAGATTTCAAACTGCAGTTCTTTAAATTTATTCATTTAAACATAGTCATTGTACTTGATTGTGCACCTACTATGTGCCAGGCATTCTGCAGTCTCTGGACATGGTATTGAGAAACACAAATGTGATTCCAGCCTTCAGTGGGCAGTAAGGAGGCACAGGCATTAAATTAATAATCACACAAATAGATACAAAATTCAGAACTTGTGATAAATGCTAAAATTAAAAGGAATGAGTTTTATGGAAAAGAAAAACTGGAGATGAAGGAAGAGGTGGGATTAACTTCTTTGAGGAAAAAGCAGCTACATTTAGTTACTGTTGTTGATTGTGTCATTAGGCTCCTGATTGATGCTTCTGACTCCTCAGTGGTGATTGCTTGGTACCCAATCACAGTCACTCATTACGCAGGTGGGTCAGGCAGAGTTCAGTCAGGAAGCTGAGCCTTTACAAATATTATGGGAATAAATTATCTAGAAGGATGAGAAACTAGGAAGTGAACTTTAGAAGGTGAGAGAGGATTGAATAGTAACTGGTGCTGTTTGGAGTGCTGGTGCAGTTGGGTAAGTCAGAGCTTGTGGAAACATAGGGAACATTACTTCTATCTACCTGCCGGAGTAGAAGCACAGGAGGGGGGGGGGCCTGTGGGAAGACCTAGAGGAGCAGTTATTTCTCTAGAAATTGCTGCCTGTATGCCCACCCTTGCCCCAATGGGAATGCTACCTCTATGAGTTTGCAGTCAGGCATCTTCTGCTGGATTTGACCTATAGGAATCAGGGGCCAGAGACTGAGTGGACTTCACTGGAATCAGGAGAGGAGAGGAACAGGGACAAGCTGAGCCTACTGAAATCCCTGCATTTCATCATCACTTCGATCCCCACAATTTCCCAAGAGTAATGATCATGGCATCACTTCTGTTTTTCTAATCAAGGGTCACCAACCATCCTGGATTGCTCAAAATCTCCCCAGTTTTAGCAGTGAAAGTCCTATATCCATGACAACCCTTCTATCCTAGGCAAACCAGAGTGCTTGATCACCCTAAGAATCTCATGTGAATTCATCTCAGTGACCAGCCCTAACCCAAAATGGCATAGAAGAGGAATTCAGGGAAATGTAATCCCAAACCTTAAGCAGGTGCAGTAATACCACGTTGACCAGGGTAATCCAGTATACCAGCTGTATCTCCTTTCAAAGATTTGTGATGGCCAGGATCCAAACTGTGCTGTTTCAGTCAACATGCTTACATCCCATTAGGTGTCCCTTTAAGGACTATGACATTTGAATTTAAAATAATCATATTTTATGATAGAATTTTATAACAATCCCCGAAACTAAATTTAAATGTTTTGTGGGTTATCCTCTATTTCAGAGGTCCCCAAACGTTTTGGCATCAGGGACCGATTTCCATGGAAGACAATTTTTCCACAGACCAGGGGGTGGGGGAAGGTGATTTCAGGATGGTTGCAGCACATTCCATTTATTGTGCACTTCATTTCTAATCTAATGCCGCTGTGATCTGACGGGAGGTACCTGTCCTCGGCCTGGAGGCTGGGGACCCCTGCTCTATTTGGATTACTTTTGGTATTCTGGTTGGTTAGCTTGGGTAAGTGGAAATGAAAGTGCTCCAGGCATGTCCATTCTCCTGGCACTAGAGCAGAGAACCAGTCCTATAGCACGAGTGCTCAGGATCGAGTGAAATCTTAAATCATTCTGATGGAGAGTTTTCCAGGTGTGAAATGAAGAGAAGTTAGTGGAATTCTGTTAGGATCTATCACTGGATTTTCCCAATAGACCGTTGTTGATTGCAGGGTAACATGCTTCGACCCCAGTGTATGCACCAAGCATTGTAGAAATGTGAACATTGGTGGCCAGAATGAGGGTTGTTGTAGGTAAAGAAAAGGGAAAAAAAAAAATTAACTAGAAAAGTTGACTATACCATTTGAAAACAGAGGAGAAAGAAGACATGCACTGTGTATGACTGCCAGAACAATTCAGTAATGTCTGAGGAGGGCTTGGATTTATTGGCAATGAAGCAGGCAAGCTTGGGGCCATTCGTTAGGGCTCAGCCCTTATAAATGATTTGGAGGACTTTGTAGCGTGGTAAGTAAGTATAATGGTTTTTGTATTGAACTGTGGCACCCTCAGCCAACTTGAAAGAACCAAGATTCTCTGGAATTCAATTTACTTTGCATTAACGGAAGATCTGATGCTCATCTGCTCTAACTGCTTCTTTTATCTAAGCTGCTAAAGAGTCACATGGTTTAGGAAGAAAATTAAGAGATTTCACATTTGTTGCTCTAAGCAAAATCATTTTGTTATCTACTTTAATGAGAGCGTGGATGAGTTTTCCTGTTTTAATAATCACTGTGTCTTAAACTCCTCTTCCATGAAGGCAATATCAACAAAAACTCTCTGGAGGCTTTATCTTTATACAATTAGGTTTTTTTTTTTTTCTCTACCATCTGAAGTCCTTGAAATTATTTTAAAAATAGTAGGATGTATGCCCTTTCTCTGAGCCCTCTAGGCACATATAAGGAAAATGGACATTACAATATTGCTCTGAAGAAGGAATTGGTGCAATCAGAGGTCTCTATCTGAATTCACATTTGCGTGTACTCAATTATTTTACCTTCTTACTTTTTTTCTGTACATAGAAGACCTCTATGGATTTCTGTGGTCTTGGTTGCTAGGGAATGAATGTGTATATTCATTGCACTCATATCTGTTTGGAAGGAATTTTCTGGGTTCTTAAGAATTCCTGAGTGTTTATGAGTCTCGTCTTTGGAGTGAATTTATCTTGCATGGTTGAAGATAGATTGGTCCTCATTCCTGTAGTTCTATACAACCCCTATCAAACAATACTTTATCAAAGTATTCAAGACTGTGATAGGCAACCCTCTCTCAGACTTCAGTTTGACACTACATTTATCTTTAATGCATTTATGTATGTATTATTTATAGTCTCTCTACTTTTGAAATATTTGAAAGTGCTCACAATGAAAGAAACGTTTACAGTAACACAGTTGAAATAGGAAAAAAAATAAGGAAAAATAATGTTAAACAAATTAACAGTGAGTTATTTGGAACTGTAGCAAAAAGAACAGGAGGAGTTGCACTTTAATCTTAATTGTCTGATTATAAAAGATGTGATGTCTTTAGGGCAAAGAAACACTTCTAGAAATAAACTTTAGATGGTAATGTTTGAGCCCTCACCTCAGCATATACTGCCTTCATTGATGATCTTGCAGGTTATACTGACATATATTTACATGGCTAATTATTATTGGCCCTTGCCAAAAAAAAAAAAGGATATAATATTAAATAATGTTCTGTGAAACAGTTTGTGTATAGGGCTATTCTAGTAGGATCTAGCTAAGTTGCTCTCAGGATACATATTGATAAATGGACCAAATCAAGAGTGCTAAGAAGAAGGATAGACCTCATAGGCCACAGACATGCAAGCAATGATATTTAGGCCACTGCAATTTCTTGAAAATTCAGTGTAGTTTTGTACTTGGCATTTTGTTCAAAGGGAAGTTGTCACTGGTGTTTTGTAATAAGCTGAAAGTTTCTGTATAACATTAACTACTAAGATGGGCTAATGCATTATATTTATATGTTTCTCACAATCTTTAGCAAGTTTTATTTAATGTTGAAAAATTATCGGGGAAACTCCTTGAGGCTGTGAATTGCTTGGTTCTTAGAACTACTTCAAATGCTCCAGGGGTTTCCTGATTTCTTCTTTTCTTTTCTTTCTGTAGATTCTGATGAGTTGGTCTGTTTCTTCAACTCTTATCATCCACTCTATCCATTGGGGTTCTTTTTCTCTCACATCTGACTGCAGAATCAAAGATACTTTCTAAATATTCTCATTTCCCTGCAGTTTCCTTAGCAGCGAAGCTTCTCAAAAACAAAACACAAAGCAAAACAAAAATAGTGTTCAGTATCTTGCACTACCCTCTCCCTGTTATCAGGCTCCAATAAGCTTTTTCCCCAAACATTCAGACTTAATGAAACTGCATTGGTAAATTTAATCAAAGTGTCATAATTTCTTATGTATCCAATGACTTTACAAAGTATGCCTATTCCTTGCTGCTGTTCAGCTTATAATATTTTTAACAATCCGTTTTTCATAAACTCCCTCCTAGCTGCCCAGATTGTTGCTCCAGCTGATCTGCAAGACTCCCCTTTGTGGAAACACTCACCTTAATTTTAGGGTGTTTCCCCCAGTGTTCTGTTCTTGGCCTTTATCCTACTCTCCCCTCTCTATGAAGAGTTTCTTTGGTTGATGTCATTCAGTCCTAGGACTTCAATCATACTAGACCCATTTATCCCATCTCTTTACGCTGTGTTCTCCTGGAGACTTCTCTTGCTTAGCTCAAGTCTCATATATCTTGCTAGTTACTGCAAATCTTTAAGCCAATTATATTAATAGAGTGGTGAAATTTGGCAAAAAGGAAGCCCTCATTAAATGAAGTGAAGATGCAAAAACCACCTAAGCAGATGTTAAAGATGGACTCCAAACACCCTAAGAGATGAACATGCTTAAAACCATTTATTATATAAGGCTCAGGAACACACTATAGCTATGTTCCTTGGGTGAGCCCGGATGATGTTGCTTTCACTGAGACAATGAGAAATGTCTGGTGAGGGGGTGCAACACCAGTAACCCCAATAAATTCAGTAATGTTTGCTGTAGCCTAGTCTGGCTCTGCGCTCCCTAAAGGTCAATAAAGGTAATAGAAGTTTGAATATGTGGGGGCTAGTGGCAGTGGCAGCATTTAATCATCAGAGGTAATGTGGGTTACATTTTATATATGACATCAAGGTCAGAATTGCAACTACAACCCCTGGCTTGCAGGGATCTATGGAAAGAACACATAAATAGGTCATATGACTCTTGGAGGCAAGATGAGATGATGGTTCACCAACAAACAACACGTATGTGTGTACATATGCATATATGTGTATATAAATGGGTAAGCAGAGGGCTGATGTCAGCTGCTTCAATGATAAATCACAATTTTCTAAATGGTTTTTGTGTATGACTTAGTTCTCAGAATCAAAGTCCATTAATTGAAGGAAAGGTCATGTCTTCCTCAGGAAGGACTGTATAATGCCCAGAAAGTTTATACAGTAATGATTCCCTCAGTTTTTTCCCCATGAGAACCATCTACCCTGGGTTTAGACAATAAAGAAGAGTATGCAAAAAAGCAAAATGGCTGGCTGAGGAGGCAAATAGTTGTGAAAACAAGAGAAGCAAAAAGCAAAGGAGAAAAGGAAAGATATACTCGTTTGAATGCAGAGTTCCAAATAGCAAGTAGAGATAAGAAAGCCTTCCTCAGTGATCAGTGCAAAGAAACAGAGGAAAACAATAGAATGGGAAAGACTAGAGATCTTTTCAAGAAAATCAGAGATACCAAGGGAACATTTCATGCAAAGATGGGCTCAGTAAAAGAAATGGTATGGACCTAACAGAAGCAGAAGATATTAAGAAGAGGTGGCAAGAATACACAGAAGAACTATACAGAAAAGATCTTCACAACTCAGATAATCATGATGGTGTGATCACTCACCTAGAGCCACACATCCTGGAATGTGAAGTCAAGTGGGCCTTAGCAAGCATCACACGAACAAAGCTAGTGGAGGCAATGGAATTCCAGTAGAGCTATTTCAAATTCTGAAAGATGATGCTGTGAAAGTGCTACACTCAACATGCCAGCAAATTTGGAAAACTCAGCAGTGGCCACAGGACTGGAAAAGGTCAGTTTTCATTCCAATCCCTAAGAAAGGCAATGCCAAAGATAGCTCTAACTACCACACAACTGCACTCATTTCACACGCTTGTAAAGTAACGCTCAAAATTCTCCAAGCCAGGCTTCAGCAATATGTGAACCGTGAACTTCCAGATGTTCAAGCTGGTTTTAGAAAAGGCAGAGGAACCAGAGATCAAATTGCCAACATCTGCTGGATCATCAAAAAAGTAAGAGAGTTTCAGAAAAACATCTGTTTCTGCTTTATTGACTATGCCATAGCCTTTGACTGTATGGATCACAGTAAACTGTGGAAAATTCTGAAAGAGATGGGAATACCAGACCCACCTGACCTGCCTCTTGAGAAATCTGTATGCAGGTCAGGAAGCAACAGTTAGAACTGGACATGGAATAACAGACTGGTTCCAAATAGGAAAGAAGTACGTCAAGGCTGCATATTGTCACCCTGCTTATTTAACTTATATGCAGAGTACATCATGAGAAATGCTGAGCTAGAGGAAGCACAAGCTGGAATCAAGATTGCTGGGAGAAATAGCAATAACCTCAGATATACAAATGACACCACCCATATGGCAGAAAGTGAAGAGGAACTTAAGAGCCTCTTGATGAAAGTGAAAGAGGAGAGTGAAAAAGTTGGCTTAAAGCTCAACATTCAGAAAACTAAGATCATGGCCTCTGGTCCCATCACTTCATGGCAAATAGATGGGGTAACAGTGGAAATAGTGGCAGACTTTATTTTGGGAGGCTTGAAAATCACTGCAGATGGTGACTGCAGCCATGGAATAAAAAGACGCATATTTCTTGGAAGAAGAGTTATGACCAACCTGGACAGCATATTAAAAAGCAGAGACATTACTTTGTCAACAAAGGTTGGTCTAGTCAAAGCTATGGTTTTTCCAGTAGACATGTACGGATATGAGATTTGAACTATAAAGAAAGCTGAGCACCGAAGAATTGATGCTTTTGAATTGTGCTGTTGGAGAAGACTCTTGAGAGTCCCTTGGACTGCAAGGAGATCCAACCAGTCCATCCTAAAGGAGATCAGTCCTGAGTGTTCCTTGGAAGGATTGATGTTGAAGCTGAAACTCTTTTGGCCACCTGATGCGGAGAGCTGACTCATTTGAAAAGACCCTGATGATGAAAGATTGAAGGTGAGAGGAGAGGTGACAGAGGATGAGATGGCTGGATGGCATCACCAACTCAATGGAGATGAGTTTGAGTAAACTCTGGGAGTTGGTGATGGACAGGAAGGCCTGGCATGCTACAGTCCATGGGGTTGCAAAGAGTTGGATACGACTGAGGGACTGAACTGATCTGATTGCCTGTTGAGCACTTAAATGACAATATTACCCACTAAGATAGTCTACTCTTCATTAGCATTATACTCCAGAAATTTTTAAATTAAAAAATTAGAGGTAATTGACATATAAAATTCACTTATTTTCAGTGTTCTATGAGTTTTGGTAAATACATACCCCTGTGTAATGACCATTATAATTTAATACATACATATATATGCGTGTATGTGTATATCATATGGTGTTATTTTTGTTTGTAAAATTCTATAAATTTTTAGGCTTGTATCAACTTCAGGATCCATCACGATAATCAGGATACAAATAGCTCCATCACAACAGTAATCAATATTAGTGATAAAACATTTCTCCCAGAACAACCTTTTACTGGTCTGCTGCTGCTGCTGCTGCTGCTGCTGCTAAGTCACTTCAGTTGTGTCTGACTCTGTGCGACCCCATAGATGGCAGCCCATCAGGCTCCCCTGTCCCTGGGATTCTCCAGGCAAGAACACTGGAGTGGGTTGCCATTTTTTTCTCCAGTGCATGAAAGTGGAAATTGAAAGTGATGTCACTCAGTCATGTCCGACTCTTAGCGACCCCATGGACTGTCTCTTAATATATGCAGTGTGTATTCTCAGTTGTGCCCAACTCTTTGCGGCCCCATGGACTGTAGCCTGCCAGGATGCTCTGTCTGTGGGATTCTCCAGGCAAGAATACTGGAGTGGGTTGCCATGTTCTATTCCAGGGGATCTTCCCAACTCAGGGACTGCACCCGCATCTCCCGTGTCTCCTGCACTGGCAGGTGGATTCTTTGCCGCTCCACCACCTGGGAAGTCCCTAATAGCACATTTGTAATTTGTCCTTTATGGTCTGTTTGCAAGGAAGTTAGCTTGGAATTTTCCCAGTTACATATCTGGCTCCCTACATCATCTTTGTGTGAACTGAATTAACATGAGTTTATTTGGGCAGTATGTTCCTAAAGGTTGAGGATTCTTTTAGTCCATGTTGGGTACGTTTTATATTTCCAATCCCAGTTACACTTCATATGCCTGCATTTAACAGAAGATGTAAAAAAAAGAATGACAGCATAGTGATTGTAAAGATGAAGAAAAAATAACTTGAATTATTTCAATCCTGTCATTCTAAGTGACCACGTGGAGGTTTTATTTATATTTAAGATTTTTTTACTGTGTAACAACTGAAATTTGCTAGAATAGATTCTGAAGAAAAAATGACATGCACCATATTTGCGCTTCCTGGATTTTATTTTGTGAAATGTGACTTTTATAAATCTCTGCCAAATCTATCTTTTGTTTAAAACCTCTCTCAACTATCTGCTTATATGTTGAAAATTCTGGAAATTAAAATTAACTAAAAATTTCTCCATGAATGAAACAAGACTGATAAATCTGTTGTACTGTCTATTAAGCATGAATATGTGAAGAAAATCAATTTTGACTTTGACAGATTTGCAGAATTTAAGACTCAGGAACAGAAATTATATTACTATTCATTACTGCAGCAACAAATATGTAGCTATAGTTTTTACCAACCCTCTGTCCATGGGACTCTCTAGGCAAGAATCCTGGAGTGAGTTGCCATGTCCTTCTCCAGGGGATCTTCCTGCCCCAGAGATTGAACCCACGTTTCTTATGTCTCCTGCATTAGCAGGCAGGTTCTGTACCACTGAGCCACCTGGGAAGCCTCCCCAAAATACATTGCTATATTTTAAATGTATAAAGCAATTATGTATATATTTTTTTACTATAAACATAATTTACTTTAAAATCACATGTATTATTTTAGTTCTAGCATGATTGCATATATGCAAATTTCAATAAAACATTTTCAATGTTTTTATGTTTATTCTTCTTGATTATTATTCATTTCATTTCATGATTATTGCCGAAATAGGTTTGTTTTTTTTTTAATTGAGAAGGGTGGTAATATTCTGAATGTCAAATATCCTGAGTATGGAGCTGGCAAGCTCATTTCCAGTTTTATGAGGTGAACAGCTTGGTACCCTTACTGAAGCAAGGAACATTGAAAGAGAACCAAACTTAGGTGAGATGACCTTATTGTTAGATATCCTGAGTTTTGAAGTGTCATAGAAAGGTCCATTAGAAGATATCAGGTGAGCAGATGGATACAAAGCTCTGAAACTCAGAAGAGAGGTTTGGGCTCAATGTTTACATCTGTTACTCATCAAGGTACAGAAAGAAATGGAAACAATAAGAAAGACTAGGCTTGCCCAAGGAGAATAAGGTGTCTGAGGTTTTAAGATGCCCCAGGACTGATTCCGAAGGACTATCTACATCCAAAAATAGATAAAGATGAGGCAGCGAAAGGAACAGGGGAGAAATGATGATCTGAAAGTAGGAAGAAGAAGAGGAAAAATGAGGTGTCACAGCAGCCAGGGAGTAGGTTATGGGTCAACTATGATAAATGTTACTAAGGGATTGGTGAGATGAGAACAGAAAAGTGCGCACAAGACCTCAGGAAACAGCATCTCGCTGACCTGGTGAGAGCAGATTCAGGGAGTGCTATGGATGGAGGCAACGTTTTAGAAAGTTGAGGGGAGAATAGAAATTAAGGATGGACGGGAATTTCCCTGGTGGTCCAGTGGCTAATGTACGCTAACAATGCAGGGGGCCCGAGTTCCATCCCTGGTCAGGGAACTAGATCCCACAAGCAGCACCTAAACATTTTGCATGCCACAACTAAGCTCAGTATCCCTCGTGCTGCAACTAAGACAGGAGCAGGCAAAAACTAAGTAAAATAAACAGTTCAGTTCCGTCGCTCAGTCATGTCCGACTCTTTGCGACACCATGAACCGCAGCATGCCAGGCCTCCCTGTCCATCACCAACGCATGGAGTTTACCCAAACTCATGTCCACTGAGTCAGTGATGCCATCCAACCACCTCATCATCTGTCGTCCCCTTCTCCTCCTGCCCTCAATCTTTCCCAGCATCAGGGTCTTTTCAAATGAGTTAGCTCTTCGCATCAGGTGGCCAAAGTATTGGAGCTTCAGCTTCAAAATCAGTACTTCCAAGGAACACCCAGGACTGATCTTTAGGATGGACTGGTTGGATCTCCTTGCAGTCCAAGGAACTCTCAAGAGTCTTCTCCAACAATACAGTTCAAAAGCATCAATTCTTTGGCACTCAGCTTTCTCTATAGTCCAACTCTCACATCCGTACATGACTACTGGAAAAACCATAGCCTTGACTAGACAGACCTTTGTTGACAAAGTAATGTCTCTGCTTTTTAATATGCTGTCCAGATTGGTCATAACTTTCTTTCCAAGGAGTATGTGTCTTTTAAATTCATGGCTGCAGTCACCATCTGCAGTGATTTTGAAGCCCCCAAAATAAAGTCAGCCACTGTTTCCACTGTTTCCCCATCTATTTGCCATGAAGTAGTGGGACCAGATGCCATGATCTTAGTTTTCTGAATGTTGAGCTTTAAGCCAACTTTTGCATTCTCCTCTTTCACTTTCATCAAAAGGCTCTTTAGTTCTTCTTCACTTTCTGCCATAAGGGTGGTGTCATCTTCATATCTGAGGTTATTGATATTTCTCCCGGCAATCTTGAATCCAGCTTGCACATCCTCCAGCCCAGCGTTTCTCATGATGTACTCTGCATATAAGTTAAATAAGCAGGGTGACAATATGCAGCCTTGACATACTTCTTTTCCTATTTGGAAGCAGTCTGTTGTTCCATGTCCAGTTCTAACTGTTGTCCTGACCTGCATACTGGTTTCTCAAGAGGCAAGTCAGGTGGTCTGGTATTCCCATCTCTTTCAGAATTTTCCACAGTTTATTGTAATCCACACAGTCAAAGACTTTTAGAAAAAGGAAATTAAGGATGGACACAGGGAATGAAGACTTATTCAGTCACTAAGTCATGTCTGTTTCTTTGCCACACCATGAAATGTAGCCTCCTGGGATACTCAGTGCATGGGATTCTCCAGGCAGGAATAGTGGAGTGGGTTGCCCTTTCCTTCTCCAGGGGATCTTCCCAACCTGGAGACTGAACCCAAGTAACTGCATTGGTAGGTGGATTCTTTACCACTGAGCCATCTGGGAAACCCCACTCTACAAGTAGCTGCAATTAGCTCATAGGAAGGGTCCAGGGAGAGGGAGAGACTGAGTGGAAGATATGGAGGAAGAAACAGATAGTTAAAGATTCATTGAAACGAGCCATAGTAGATTTAGAGGAATTGGCCACCTATAGGGTAATAGGAGGAGTGAAGAAAAGATATGTGAAGAGACACACACACACACACGCACATACACACACACACACACATATATAATATATCAGTTAAATGAATTACTTAAACCTACCATTTAGGTTTTTATTGGTAAAGTGTGATTTGTTAATCTCTATGATATTATCAAAGATTTTCCATTTGATCTTAAATCCAGAAAAATCTGGATTTTTGAGAGCTTTGGATTTTAAATCTGAGAGCTTTGGAATTCTAATAATAAACATTTTGAATTTTGTAGCTTTGATTACCCTTTTTAAGTCACATTAGCCATAGGCAATATACAGATCTATTGCTGGGTCATGTAACAGGCATCCAGACCACTGTTTTCTGAAGTGATGCCGAAATATCTCATTGTTTTCATTGCTTTTGTTCTGTAACTATAAGACAGAAAACTTGGATAATTGAATGAAGTTACTATTTTACTTTGAGATTTATTAGACTTTTAATAAATCTCAAAGTAGTGACTTCATTCAATTGCAATTTTACCTTTGATTATTGTGCAAGAATGTAATCTGGTTTATTCATGCTAAGTGGTACTGCATTTTTAAATGCCACAGTATCATTGAATACGTTATCTGGGTTACAGACCTGGATTTATTAATCTTCTGTTAAATCTCGGTAGGATTTGTTTATCTGAATGTATATCATTGCATAATATGTTGTCGGATGTATCATATGTCAAATCATTTTGTTTATATGATTTTGATCACGTGTTCTAAAGCTATAGGGAACCTCAGGTCTTCCTCTCAAATCTGTTTATCCTTCCTTCTCAAACATGTGGCCTCTCAGCTAGATATTACATTTCTCAATATTCTTCTGTTTACTCTCATCTTTCCTTTCTTCTGGAGAGACATGATAGCCACTGTTGAAAACTTAGATACCCCTGATGTTTGCTGCAGCTATCCCACTAACCAAATACCTGGGTGACTTCACTGGAGCAGAGACTGGCTCTTTGTACTGGTCGTTTCATTACAGTGAAATAAACTTGCATCTTGTTTTGGCCACTTAGCTTTGATATAGAAGCTTAAACTTGACCCTAACATAAAACTTAGTGCCTGAAAGTAGGTTTCTTTCTGATGTAACAAATCATGTAACAAAAAGCTAAGATATGTTTCATTGACTCAGAGGCTAGCCTCTGGTGATGGCACAGAGATTGCAGGCTGGGAAGTTGATGGTATTTATTGTAGCAAACTTTTTAGCAAAACTGTCATTCATAACAACTTAGAAAGCTGACCATGTGCCTATGGAGATAATAATTCTATGGAAAGTTGTTGAATGGATCTATCATTTTGTGGTATAGTAGCTATTCCCTGTTACTTTTAGTAAGACAGAAGGAAATGATGGATTCAACAAAAGTTGGAAAATTTGAAGGTGGCGTTTGAAAGCACAGATGCTTCCAAGAACAAGAACTAAGACTATGCACATGAAGCTTTTCACAAAGGCCTGCCATTAAGTTTCAGCCAGATTACAGGATATAACTTTGTGCCAGAAAATCAGGTTCCTATTGATATTCCACTAAGATGTTTTGCTTTAAATTTCCATAGGTTATCTTCTTTAAAAAGTGAAGTGGCTTCCAGGATAGCTCAGATTTAAATCTGCCTGCAATGCAGGAGACATGAGAGACGTGAATTCGATCCCTGGGTCGGGAAGATCCCCTTGAGAAGGGAATGGCAACTCAGTCCAGTATTCTTGCCTGGAGAATTCCATGGACAGAGGAGTCCGGTGGGCTACAGTCCGTGGGGTTGCAAAGAATCAAACATGACTGAGCGACCGGCTGTTTCACTACTTTCACTTTCATCCTCATTAAAGTGAGAGAGAGAGAAATGGGCTGAAAACTGATTCTGCGATATAAGGGAGACTTCAGAATGTGTCCTGAAAGGAACTTTGGGTGATATTACTTGAATATGGAAGTGACTGGTGTAGGGTAAGGGAGTTAGAGAAAGTGAGGTTCGGAAAAAGAACAAGAGCGGCACTTTACAGGAACAGATCACCTTCAATGAGGCGAGAAAGGGCAGCAGTCAGATTAGTGAGCTGCTGGACTACCTGGAAAATCCCATGGATGGAGGAGCCTGGTAGGCTGCAGTCCATGGGGTCGCTAAGAGTCAGACATGACTGAGTGACTTCACTTTCACTTTTCACTTTCATGCATTGGAGATGGAAATGGCACCCCACTCCAGTGTTCTTGCCAGGAGAATCCCAGGGATGGGGGAGCCTGGTGGGCCGCCGTCTATGAGGTCGCACAGAATCAGACATGACTGAAGTGACTTAGCAGCCGCAGCAGCGCTAAACCAAGAAAAGAGTCAGTATTTATCAGTATATATGTGGAAGTCTACTGTCTTAAGGGGGCCTGTTCTTTTCCAAGGTTGTTCGGGTTATCTCTTAAACGGCTGGGGCAAGGAATTCTGGAAATCGGCCAGAGGCTGGGACTGGCTGGAAGCTGAGCATAATGGACCTTAATGTCCATTTTTTTTTCTGCAGGTGAGAGAGTTCTTTGTGTTACACAGAATGGTGGGGAGGACCCAGGGGGGAGTTTTAACTCCAGGCTATTGTGAGCCGTGTAACTTTCCTTCAACTTGTACCACATTGTTCAGGCATCTATTCTGTTTGCGGGAAATATCAGGCCATACAAATGGTCTAGCAAAGCTCCCAGGCTCTTGAAACTGCATTATCTCAAAGATCTCAAAAGAAAACTACATGGCCCCTAAGGAGAACATATCCCTCCAGCACCCATTTCAGATGTGGGCACAAGAATAAAGACCAGGAAGAAACTCCCTGCCATGGGGAGTAGCATGGATGACAGTAGATAGGGCAGTTCATCCCAGAGACTTAACCAGTGTCTGATCACTGACCTGCTCCACCATCCAGGGCAGGGACCCTTTTCAGTTCCTCTCTAGTGGTGGTGACTGCACACATCCACTTGAGAGTCCCTTGGACTGCAAGGAGATCAAACGACTCAATCCTAAAGGAAATCAACCCTGAATATTCATTGGAATGACTGATGCTGAAGTTCCAATACTTTAACCACCTGATGTGAAGAGCCGATTCATTGGAAAAGACACTGATGCTGGGAAAGATTTAAGGCAAAAGGAGAAGGGGCAGAAGATGATGAGATGGTTATATAGCATCACTGACTCAATGGACATGAATTTCAGCAAACTCTGGGAGACAATGGAGGATAGAGGAGCTTGGTGTGCTGCACTTCATGGGGCTGCAAAGAGTGGGATACAACTTAGTGACTGTATAACAACATGCATTTGCAATTATTTCCTTTTCTGAATGGGAAAGTTTACTGGGGTTATTCTGTTGTATAAGAGAGAGAGGGGACAGATCGCAAGAGGATATCCCAACAGGAGATATCTCTGAACCTGATGAAAAGGACTACATATCACCTAAAATATTCAGGATTTTGGAATAGAGGTAGTAACTGAAGGGGGCCTTGTATTGTGTCCCTTGGGGCAAAAGTCTGTGTATGGGAGAACACAGATTATTCTTTAGCAGGCTAGAGTAATAGGCTATGGGAGATTGCAGGTTGTTGCCCAGTTTTAGTTCTATTTTCTCTCTCTGCTTAGTCCTGTGGGCACCAGCAAGAAATCACATTTTCCAGAAGTCTTTGAAACTAGGTGTAGCCCTAAATTCCAACTAGTGTGATGTGTGGATAAATACTATCTGTACCTTCTTTCTTTGATTTTTCTGGCTGTGCTGGGTCATTTGTTTCAGTGGGTAGGTGTTCTCTTGTTGCAGTGCGTGGGCTTAGTTGCCCTGTAGCGTGTGGGATCTTAAGTTCCCCAACCAGGAAGTGAACTTGCCTTCCCTGAACTGAAAGCAGGTTCTTAACCACCGGACCACGAGGGGAGTCCCCTGGGTTGCCTTCTTAAAAGTTTTTGTCCTGGAGTTTCTACTACCTTTACTTCCCTCTAATTGGAGATGATCAGAACACATATGAAAGCACTAAACTGAGAGAGGCAGAGCTGCCTTGGTGCCTGGGGGACTTCCTGGAGCAGAGACATCCTGTCTGCACTGGATAATGACTTGAAAGAGGGGAGAAAAAGCCTACCTCATTTGAGCCAGTAATTTTGATGTGTCTTTGTGTACAATTTAAATAGTAAAAGCAGCTTAGTTTCTATTGTAATTCAAATAACCATTTCACATGTCCCTATAATCAATGTCATGTCATTTTAAAAGAAGTGACTCTACTGAAGACTATAACCAGAGAGGCAAAAGACAAAGGAAATCCATCTAAGTGTATATTGAAAGAGGAGCAATAGCAATTAGACACAGATATAAAATGCTTTATAAAGAGATAATGCATAATTATATAGCCATATAGTTGCATAATTTTTTGTTTTATTGTTTTGTTATTCATAGAATCAGAGACACATAATTAGTGGGTAGCTTAGAAGTAGTTTTTTAATATTTATAATTTGATTTGACTGATATCTGGGCACTGAGATCAATTGGGGTTTCCAAAATACTTCCCTTGGGAATGGTAAAAGGTATAGAATAAAAAGATATATTCCCAAATCAAATAAGTAGAAAGTATTTCATAAACCAAACTGAATAAACTTATTTAAGGGAGGGTTTTTTTTTCTGGTTTTCTGTGTTAATCTGGGCTTCCTGGGTGGCCCAGTGGTAAAGAATCCACCTGCCAGTGTAGGAGACGTGAGATAACGTGAGTTCCATCCCTGAGTTGGGAAGATCTTCTGGAGTAGGAAATGGCAACCCACTCCGATATTCTTACCTGGGAAATCGCATGGACAGAGGAGCCTGGTGGGCCATAGTCCATGGGGTTGCAGAGAGTTGGACATGACTGAGTGCACACACACACCTATGTTAATTTATACTGTGTGTCTCCAAGGGAGGCTTCTTTTCTACAGAATGTGAAATGGCACTGATATTCTTCATAACATAGGGTAAGCAATCTGTTGTTTAGTTGCTCCACTGTCTCTGACTTTTTTGCCACCCCATGGATTGTATCCTGCCAGTCTCCTCTGTTATGGAATTTCCCAGGCCAGAATACTGGACTGGGTTGCCATTTCCTATTCCAGAGCATCTTCCCAACCCAGGGATCAAACCTACATCTCCTGCACTAGTAGGTGAATTCTTTACCACTGAGCCACTTGGGAAGCCCTAGGATATTCAACAATGTGTCAAACAAAATAGTGAAGCCATGCCCAGATACCCTGGTTTGCAATGAGCTGAATGTACTCATTATGCTAATCTTTCCCTCTTCTCAGAACACTTTTATGCTCACTCCCTTGTACCTGGGATACAGCCAGACTTTCTCGTACTGATGTCCAGCACTAGCAGAAGCTGAAATATCATGCATGAGCTTGTCTATGACCATGGATTTCACCTTTCTTATAGAGGGAGCCATGAGCACCAGTTTGGTTATAGCCACCCTCCATACCTGTTGTGGAATTTTAGCCTGCATGGAATACTACTTTTTTTTTAATTTTTATTTTTACTTTATTCTACTTCACAATACTGTAGTGGTTTTGCCATACATTGACATGAATCCACCACAGGTGTACATTCGTTCCCAAATATGAACGCCCCTCCCACCTCCCTCCCCATAACATCTCTCTGGGTCATCCCCGTGCACCAGCCCCAAGCATGCTGTATCCTGCGTCAGACATAGACTGGCGATTCGATTCTTACATGACCGATTTACTAAATCCAAGGAACTGTGTTATTTATGTTAAAGATTATGTTTATGAGCATTTTAAAAAATGTGGACAGTACTGGTTTGGTTTAGGAGGTATTGTCAGTCATACTAAAGGTCTTAGTTTTAGAATCTTAGGTCTCTGATGAAGTTGTAGCTGGAACTTGAAAATGAAATGACCTGCTGGTTCCTGTTTCTAAGAACAAGAGAGTGTGGGAGAATGTTCTTGGGAGTATGATCTTTCTGTTGATACTGTGAGAAAGTTGGTTTTTCTTTAAAAAATTTCAGAGTTTCCTTAGGGAAAACATTTATTAAATCATGAATAAAATAAGACAAAATCCACTGAGGATAAAGAGGGGGTGAAAGTGCCCTGAGTTCTCAGTACAAAAGAAAAAGGGACAGAGATTCAGGAAGAGTCTGTATAAGATAACTGATGATGAGGAACCCAGGAAAGAACAATGAAGCTCTGACTTATGTTCTGGCTTCTTAAGGCTCAGAACCATCTGCATGAAATAGACTAAAACCATCAGGAAACAACAACAAAGACAGCAAGGGAAGGAGGACTTCCAACTGGAAACTCCAACGGAAACATGGCTCGTATAGCAACCTTAGGTGTTTTTACAATGCCCTATACCATGCAATTGATACAATTGGTGGTTGAGATCTTGGGTATTTTCATCCATCACCAAATTATGGAAATATGGGCAAGGGACTTAAATTCTCACATAATCCAACTGTGAAATCGGATATTGTTTTGTTGTTTGTACTACTGACATTTCCCTAAGGATATCCTGAGGATAAAATTAAGAAATTTACTTAAAACCCTAAGCACATAATGATCAATCAGTAAATGTTAATTGTTTTGTTGTATTTACAAATATTTACATCCATGTCACCCATTTTTTTTCCTTCAGAGTACCCCCGTGGCATCATTACTTCCTCAATTTAGATAGCTACACTGATGATCAAAAAGGTTTACCTGATCTAAATCAAGTTCCAGAGAGAACTCAAACGGGGGTTTCGTAATTGTGATTTCAGTGTTTGTCTTTTCTTCTGCTACATTGTGGCTGTTTTTCAGAATTAAGAGTATGATGAATTCAGTGATTTAAGTTAAAGTTTGTTGGGGTTGTTATTCAGGGTGTTTTTTTCCCCATGATATTTGTTTGTAATTTTAAGTAAAGCCTTATATTACAAAGCTCTAGGTTAGGCACTCCATTGAGATGTTGATTACATGCCAATTCCCACTTTTGGGTGACCCTTCTGGTCATCTAATTCAAGTGCTCAAGCTAAGACACTTAATTTTCCACAGTGTGGCTCTTTGCAAAACTGACATCTAAAAAGAGAAAATTATATTTATAAGTTTTAACTAAGAATATTGTCTTATTCAGGTGAAATCTATGAATCCCAAATTCCAGTATTTTTTTTTTTTACATTAATAAAAGGTCTGTAATGTTCATCATTCTATGGTGGCTCAGATGATAAAGAGTCCACCTGCAATACAGGAGACATGAGTTCAGTCCCTGGGTTGGAAAGATCCCCTGGAGGAGGGCATGGCAACTCACTCCAGTATTCTTGCCTGGAGAACCCCATGGACAGAGGAGCCTGGCAGGCTATAGTCCATGGGGTCACGAAGAGTGAGACACTATGAAGCATCTTCTCACGCATGCACACAATGTTAATCACAAAGGGAAAGGAATTTTTTAGTAATATGTGGGCATTACAGAAATATTAGTAACTTTTGGGCAAAATTGAAATATATTTAAATATATCTAATATACAGAAATGTAGACATCTATAACAACTTCTACATTAATACCCCCACATTAGAAAGTTTGTATTTTACATGTTACATTGAAATTGCTGTATATCTTTCCCAGTCATATTGTAATGATGTTTGTACATATGAATCAAAGGCAAACTATAGGTGTGTTTTTGTATCTGAAATCATATGATCTCCAATGTACAATTTTACCTCAAAATATGATTTCAGAATTTTTATGTAGCTCTCATCCATTAGTTTTAGAATGCCATTAAGTATAACAAAATTTATTTAAGTATAATTTTGCTTGTTTTCCTCTTTGAGAAATAATGCATTGATGAGCAGAAATTACTTGTAGTTGCCCACTGGGGATATGTGTAAGAGTTTATTTAGAATGTGTATAGCTAGAAGTGGAATTACTAAGTCATCGTTTTTGGATGTTGCCAAAACTTTTCTCCAAAGTGATTTATACCATTTCTTTTCACAAGACTAGGTTATGAAACTTGCCATTTCCACAAGCTCTTACCAACACTTGGAATTAACCAACATTTTAATCTACTGCCTTGTGTGAAATTATATTTCATGGTTGAGTTCCATTTCTCTCACTATTAGTAAAGGTGAACTTCTCCAATATGTTTTGGATATTCTGGTTTCCTTTTATGTAAAACGTCTGTGTACCTCTGGTTTAGTCGAACATTCCTGTCTATATATCTTGTCTGTAATATTGTCTACTATCTTACAAAACAAACTCTAGTTGGATTAAGCAGAAAATAAATGTATTAAAGAAATTTGTGCTGTTCATAGAGTGTCCTAGAAAGTCAGAGAACTAGATTTGGATGGCATACCATCAGTAATGATAGGTCTTCCATATCATGGGGGCCACTCCAGCGAAAATAATCACTTCTTCAGCTCCTCTTTCCAATGGAGTATTTGAACCCAGAAAACATGGTTTCAATATAATGATATTGATGATTGAGCTCCAGAATCTTAACCCTGTATTCAAGCCAAATTCCTCAAAGGAGGCTGGGAAATTGAGATCTGCTTTTTATTTCGGCACTGAAGGACTCTTGATATAGGAATTTTTCCAAGTATAGAAGGATGTTAATAAACACACACATATTAGCCACAGGCATGAACATCTACTAAATCATGCCCCTTGGCTGACCTAACCTCTTGACAAAGCCCTCTTTAGGCTTACATTTCTCAACAGCATCAAAAATAAACAAAACATTCCTCCTTGGCATGTTGTAACTAATTCTCTTGGAAATAGAAACCACATTCATCTTTTCCCAAAAATCTGATCAGTGTCTGTATCCTGCTCAAAGTTCAAGATTTCTGGGGAATACTAGGTCATCTTTGGTTCTAAAATAACGTTGTCTGAATTATAGGTTTCACCATTGCACACAATATAAAACATGTGTTTAGCACAGTGAAGAAGAAACGGTTAGACGCTAGACCTTGCTTCTGCATCTGCAATGAGGCTGTGTGACTCCTGCTCTTTTCTACATGTTCCCTTGCCCTCAATCAGCAATGCGCATGGTGTGAGTTCTTTACGTGTTGAAATAATTGATCTCTTCATTCTTAGAGCTCTGAGTCCTTAGCAGTCTTACCTAGATCATATTGCCTTGGACTCCTCTTTTTACCAATTAGATGTATCATTGGTTGCATAGTTTCTCCTCCCTGTTTTCATTGTCTCTCTGTTGCCATTTTTGAAAAATAGACTAAAGAAGCAATCATAAAAAGATCATTAATTGGTGGATCGTGCTGTATGACCAACCTGAGACAGCAGGGATCTCAGCTGATTGTCATTTTTCAGGGACCCAGGCTGATGGAGGCTTCAACTTGACACAAAGTTCCATGATGGCTAAAGCATGAAGAGGAGAACAAGGCAAATAATTTAATATATCTGAATACTCTGCTTGCATTTTATTGGCTTTAGCTAAGTCTCTAGGCCAACAAGGCCATAACTAGATCATCAGTTTAGTTAAGTCGTTCAGTCGTGTCAGACTCTTTGCGACCCCATAAATCGCAGCATGCCAGGCCTCCCTGTCCATCACCAACTGCCAGAGTTCACTCAGACTTATGTCCATCGAGTCAGTGATGCCATCCAGCCATCTCATCCTCTGTCGTCCCCTTCTCCTCCTGCCCTCAATCCCTCCCAGCATCAGAGTCTTTTCCAATGAGTCAACTCTTCACGTGAGATGGCCAAAGTACTGGAGTTTCAGCTTTAGCATCATTCCTTCCAAAGAAATCCCAGGGCTGATCTCCTTCAGAATGGACTGGTTGGATCTCCTTGCAGTCCAAGGGACTCTCAAGAGTCTTCTCCAACACCACAGTTCAAAAGCATCAATTCTTTGGTGCTCAGCCTTCTTCACAGTCCAACTCTCACATCCATAACTAGATCATAGATGTAGGGAAAAACAATCCTACCATATGCCTGGGAAGAAGAGACACATATTTGGCAATGGACTTACATAAGGATTACCATAAGCAACAAACTTATTTTACCTTGATAAATCACAATTAGTTAACCCAGTCAACCCTTCCCTGTTTTCCTTCTTGTCAATGGCATGAGCATCTAAATAGGTAAGGTGCCATGCTCATCATCTTCTGTCCTGGAAAAATTTCTGTGCCCCCTGCCAAAAGCATTCCTCCCTTAAATACTATGTTGTTTAAAACTGCAGCACCTAGAATGATTGAATGGAAAACAGAACATTTGTGCCTGATCATTGTGGTTAGTAATGAGAGGCATCCCTCCCATTACCATCTCTGGATCTCAGATTCATGTATTCAAACCTTGGGGGAATCAACACTGTCCATCTTAGAAGCAAGAGGTACTGTTTTACAAGGTGATGCCTTTCAACTGATGATTGAATGAGTGTGCAATGGCCCATCCCGTTCTTCTTTAGGGCTAGTGAGTGATGGGACGTGTGGCAGGGCCAGGGCAAGCTGTGAGCGTTAGCCTATCACTTTGCCTTATCTTCCTTGAAACAGGGCCCTTTGCAAGTGCACTATGGTATGGAGGAGTAAGATGCAAAAAGGGAACATTTTTCTTTTGTCAAGTCTCCTGGGAAACAGACTTTGAGACTACTCTGTGCAGGAGGTTTCTTGGAGTGTGCTCTCTGGAATAACACTGGAAGGGGAGTGAAGGAGGAGGATCATACACAGAGATTCTCAACAGAAATTCAGTAGAGGCCTCACCCTCTGCTTCAGGGAGTTCAGAACTGGGATGGCCTTTCACTGGGGCAAGAGGGCTGGGGCTTTTGACCTCTGCCTCAGCCTGTCCTTGGATGCAGGCTGCACCAAGAAGAAGCATAAACTCAAAGTGGATCTTTTGACCAGGAGCAAATTCCAGAAAGATTGTTAGCAATGAGTTGACAACAGCCTATCCCCAGCAGTTGGGGGAGCAAGGCCGCAGCCTGTTCATGGCATCACTTCCGTGACATTCAGTAAGCTCCCATGTGGTATTGTGGAGAGAAACAGGGAAAGCAAATGCAATCCAGAATAAGCAAAAAAAATTTTTTTTGAACACACAGATGTTTATGGAATTAAATATAAAAATGCATCAATGGAATCTTTTTTATTGGCGGATAATTGTTTCACAAGGTTGCATTAGTTTGTGCTAAACAATGAAGTGAATCAGCTATATGTATACAGAAGTGGCGCAGGGGTAAGGAATCCACCTGCCAGTGCAGGAGACGAGGGTTCCATCCCTGGGTCAGGAAGATCCCCTGAAGAGGAAAATGGCAACCCACTCCAGTATTCTTGCCTGGGAAATCCCATGGACAGAGGAGCCTGGCGGGCTGCAGTCCATGGGGTTGCGGAAAGTTGGAGACGGCTGTGTGATGAGAACCCACATATACACACCCCCTCACTTTTGGACCGCTCTTCCATCCTTCCTATCCCACCCCTCTAGGTCATCCCAGAACACCAAGCAGGGCTCGCTGCTCTATACAGCAGATTCGCGCCAGCTGTTTTACACATGGTATCGGTGTTTATATCAAACCTCACCTCTCAGTTCATCTTCCCCTTCCCACTGTATCCGCACATCCGTTCTCTACGTCTGCATCCCTATTTTTGCCATGGGACGAAGTCCATCTGTGATGTAAGTCAGACAGCAAATCTTGTTTGAGTTAAAACAAGTTGCTGCTCCTCACTTCCATGATGAGAGGGTGCCATGTAATCAGCCTGCCCCTTACTGGCTGCTAGTATCTGCAGGTTCTGTCCATAAATGTGGGCCACTCAGCTGGGAAGTAGTCATTTTAGCCAGGAGAGTCCACATTGTTCACGGCAAGTGTGACTTCCATGTGGTCACCCTGGATAGTCCGCTAAGATGATTGTATTTTTTATTCTTTAGCATATTAATAATATATACATTGAGACATTTTTTTCTGATGTTGTACCAGCCTTACATTCTAAAGAAAATCTTTTTCTTGGGCAAGATTAAATCTAGACACGTTGCTAGATTTGATTTGCCAATATTGTATTAGGATTTTTCCATCTATGTTCATAAGTGTGATAGGGCTATAATTATCTAGTTCTCTACTTATCTAATTTTGGTGTCAAGATTAAATCAGTCTCATAAAAGAAGCTGGGTATTTTTTTTTTCACCTTTTTCTATTCTTTGAAACTGGTTGAAAGGATTATCTCCTCATTGTAGCTTAGAGAAAATTTACCAGTAAAGTTTTTTTTTTTAACCAATCTGATCTCACATTCTACTCCCCATCCACCGTCAATTCCTTTTGCTCCAGTGTCACCAGCCCATTGAGGGTAGCTGGAACATTCTGGGAATCTGTTTGCACTGAAGTTCTGTTTTGGCTCTTTCTTCTGCTTGGACTCCTCTATTGCCAGCTGTTTTCCCCCTTCTGAACCTGTCTTCTCAGGAAAACCCACTTTGACTTTCAATTTAATGCAAATCTCTCAATTCAGGAAAACCACTCCATTATACCCATCTTGCTTCTTCCTGCCCCTGTTCAGAACTTTCCTTTCTTTCATATTCTTTTATTTCTTCATAGTCCATATTTCCTTCTAGAATATAATTCTTATCATTTTTATAGTTATTTTTGTGCCCCCTCACTAGAATTTCAGCTCTATAAAGATAGAATTTTGGGGGGTTCAGCTTTGCTTGCTGATGAGCCCAATTGCCTAGAATATTGTCTGATAAACAGTAGGGTCTCAATAAATATTTGTTTAATGAATGGTTTGTTGAATAAGTGGTGCTAGGGCAAAAGATCTTAAAGTGTTAGTGGCCTTAAGAGAGGGTGGAATTTTTGTAACCATCAATCTACTTTCTGAACTACTTTTATAAAAAAGTTAGATTTTATACAATGGGAAGAAGATAGTCTCTTTAATAAATGGTTTTGGGAAAACTGGTTATCCACATGCAAAAACTGACATTGACCCTTATTATATCATACACAAAAATTAACTCAAAATGGATTAAAGGCTTAAATGTAAAGACCTGAAACCATAAAACTCCTAGAAAAAAACACAATAACAAAGCTCCTAAACGCTTATCTTGGCAACGATTTTCTTGGATGGGACACCAAACAGCGCTTTGCTAAGTGTTCTCTCCACCCTCGCATGCATGCCTGTGTGCTCATGGGCACAACACACAGTAACTGTGTGAGTTGATAGATGTGTTAATTAGCTTGATTGTTGGAATCATTTCCCAATGTGTACGTTTACTATACTACCACATTGTATATCTTTGAAAAAAGGAAACTTACTTGCATCCTGGAGGGGATTAGAGTTTCTGATCTTTCATAAGTTAATTCTGTAATTTATCATTTTCTGTGTCATTCCTCTCAGTTGTGAAGTACATTGGCAAATGTCCAAATTTCATAATACTTTATAAATTTATAAATTTATACGTAGTCGGGTCCTACTTTTTCATCCCTCATTTCTCTCCCCTCTTCCACTTTTTGATCAATTTTATTTCAGGGTAGTTTATTTTGTGACTATTTTCAAAGAAATCAGCTTCAAATTTGCTGATCATCTTAAATTTTCTCTTTCATGCTTTTATCCATACTATTCCTATTCATCTTCAATCCTTTGGTTCATACTATTTTTCTGGCTTCTTAAATTGAATACTTAACTCATTTATTTTTAATAATTCTTTTTAAAAAGTGCTTTTAATACTATAATGGATCTCTAGTTCCACTTACTCTATATCCCATGGGTGTTGATGTGTAGTTCATGTATTGTCATTGGGTTCTAAATGTTTTATAAGTTTCATTGTGCTTGCCTCTTAAATCATTAGTTATTTAAGAGTATATAGGATTTGGGGGGGATTATCACTTACTACTGATTCCCAGTTTTTTTATACTGTGGCCAGAGATCATATCCAGCATAATAACAATTATTTGAAATGTTTTAAGAATTATTTTATGGTTAAGTTCATATTCAAATTTTATAAATATTTCTTATATACCAAGCTTCTTTGTATATAATTCTCACTAATTATGTGACTCTTTATTTCTGGCCTTTCTGGTAGAAAAATTTCTAACAGTAATATAAAAAGTCTGCCACGTTTTTTTTTTTTTTTTTGGTCAATTTCATATTTAATTCTGTCAGTTTTTGCCTAGTGATTTTAGGCGATGGGGAAAAAATCACCTAAATTCTTCAAAATTAAAGTTTCTAATTTTTATAGTTATTATAAAATATTGGCTCTATTGTTTGTGCTGTACAGTATATCCTTGTGGTTTTTACATAGTAATTTGTGCCCCTTAATCTCCTATCCTTATACTGACCTTTCTTGCCCCTCTCACCCGGTAACCACTAGTTCATTCTCTCTATCTGTGACTCTGTTTCTTTTTTGTTATGTTCACTAGTTTGTTTTATTGATCGGATTTTATATGTAGGTGATGACGTACAGTATTTGTCTTTGTGTGATTTATCTCGCCAAGCATAATACTCTTCAGGTGCATCCATGCTGCAGATGGAAATATTCCATTCTCTTTACGGACGAATAGTATTCCATTGTACGCACATACCGCACCTTCTTCATTCATTCATCTGTTGATGGGCATCTAGTTTGCTTCCATGTCCTGGCTATTCTAAATACTGCTGCAGTGAACACTGAGGTATGTGTGTAGCACAGGGGCCTGAAGTTCACATTGCTTTAGTGTCCTTGTTTTTGTTTCCACTCTTGACTTTGGGATCTGCTAAGTTGTCCTTCTCTCAGTTGTAACCTGCTATTATTATACTGGAGTCCTGTTGATGTTGCAAAGCGTACATTCTATAGTATTATGATAAGTCTCAGTCTTTTAAGTATTATGATAAGTATTATGATAAGTCTCGGTCTTTTAATGGGCCTATTTGCCTGGGCTGTGACTATTGCCAGTGTTTCTCAGCTTCTCCTCTTAGGTAAAACAAGGAAAGTAAGAGCAGTTGGAGAATAGAAATGCCCTTTCCCAGAGGTGGGCTGTAACTCTGGTAAAAATATATTTTCTTTAGAATATAGACTTCTTTTGTGGACAACGCTCTATGTGCATTCACGATGATTAATCTTCCTTCCCCCCAACAGAGCCACTAGGGGTCTTTCTAGGTTATTCATCATGAGCATGTGATGGGGCTCCTGGAGATGAAAGCCATGGGTTTCGGGGCCAGTCCCTTTAGAAGGGCACTGGGCCCTTGCCCCTGGAGTTTCTAACTCTTGCGCTAGTCCATAGCATCCTACAGAAATTGGAAACCCCAATCTGTCACTAACTCTAGCTCCGATTCCCATTTTTGTAAGATACTCATTGTTTTGGCCAATGTCTATTCTTTTATTTGCATAATTTTTTTTAATTGGAGGAAAATTACAATGTTGTGTTGGTTTCTGCCATATAACAATGTGAATCGTCCATAGTAAAACTTGAGTCAGTTCTAGTGAGGTAGATGAAACTAGAGTCTGTTACACAGTGAAGTCAGAAAGAGAACAACAAATATATATTAACACATGTATATGGAATCTAGAAAAATTGTACTGATGAACCTATTTGCAGGGAAGGAATAGAAATGCAGATATAGAGAACAGGCTTGGGGACACAGTGGGGGAAGGAGAGCGTGGGGCAAGCTGAGAAAGTAGCATTGACAATAAATACACTATCGACAGCTTGCGGTGAACGGTGCCACAGGATTTGTGGTCTCCAAAGGAGAAGATTTAACTCCAGAATCAGACAGTCTCAGTCACCCAGAACTTTGTGTAGATTTTATTTAAAGTGGAAGTGACAGAAGCAGCTTCGGACTTAGACATCAGAAGAGGGTGGGCAAGTACCCACCTCACTAGTTTATGCGGTGGCCTTCTATACTTCTCAGCCAGCTGCTGAGAATAGATAAAAAGAAAACCTCAAGGTTGTAAGAGTTCCATCAGACCCTTTCCTAAGGCATACATCCCAAGATAGCTTTGGTACAAGGTTAGCCAGGGAGAAGGGGTTCGAGGCTCAGTCTCTGGGTGAGACATATACTGTTGCTGAGTAATCAGGGGGACAAGTCTTGAGAAACAGGTTCCCAGGCAAGATTTGTTACAATTATAATTGTTAACATCCACTCTAAGAAAAGCACTTCCAGGAGTAAGACTTTGTGCTGTGTAATCATTATCTCCTAAGGAAGGGCTAGTTCTCAGGCAAGATACATTGTTGCACAAGGCTTAAGGGAAGCCCAAGCTAGAATGTTCACCTCCTCCTTAAAGGGGCCTGGACTGCCTAAGCTTTCGCTCTCTCACTATCGTGTGTAAAATAGGGAGCTTGTGATAAGTTGCTATATAGGACAGGGAGCCTAGTCTGGCTCTGGGCTAGAGGGGTGGGATGGGGGCCGAGGAGGGAGGCACAGAGGAAGGGGATTATTATGTAAGATACTCTTGTTCCCTTTACCTGATTGGAGGTAGAGGGAGGTTGGCCAGTTTCCAGACTTGACAGCTCTCAGGACAATGGCTTTGGCTTTTGATTTATCATTCTATTTCTGGCCCATGAAAATTTTTAGCTTGTTTTGAGCTAGAGTTATTTTTAAAATATATTTATCTTATACTTTATCTATCATTGCGATGCTGGAAGAGGATAATTTTAAAACCTGAAACTATTGGGAAGGGAATTCTGAAGTTTATTTTAATCTAAACTTTGACTTTTGGACATTTTTTAATATAAATAATGATGTCTTTAAATCACATTTAGTCCCTGTTATACTCTGAATTTCTGTGGTGAATACAATTATCTCTTTGAACTTTATAACAATAAGACATTTTAAAATAATCTGATCAAAGAGAACATCCCTGTAAGAGATTATAATACCATATTGCCTTACAAACTATCTTAAAATTGCTCTGTGGCTAGATGTATAACTTCTAAATATTATAATATCTGTAAGTTTTCCCATGACATTTAGAATTACGAAAGTGCAAAAAATATTAGCAGTATTAACCGTTAAATGCCAGATAGGCCTTCCCTGTTGGCTCCGATGGTAAAGAATCTGCCAGTAATGCAGGAGACCTAGGTTCAGTCCCTGGGTTGGGAAGATCCCTTGCAGAAGAGAATGGCTACCCATTCTAGTATTCTTGCCTGGAGGATTCCATGGACAGAGGAGCCTGGCAGGCTGTAGTCCAAAGAGTCTGACATGACTGAATGACAAACACTTTCACTTCCAGAGAGAATTTATTACGTGTCAATCCCTTCTGAAAATGAAGGCCCTCAAAATAACCATGTTTATGATATGTTTAAATGATAGTTATAGGTTAGACACTAATATGAAGAAAGTAAATAGACTCTTTAGCAGTTTTCAAATCTTTTGGACTTCGGTTATAAGTGGTTAGGAAATACATAGCAGCTTTGGTCCCAGTGTAAAATTACCCTAGAGTTATGAGTCTTTGAATATCTAGCAATTTTTCAATTTCCAAGCTAGTGTACATATCTTCATTTCTGGATTCGCAGGTCAGTGGATGGGATGGGAGGAGCTGAACTTGAAAGCTTTGAAAGCTGTTTTTAAAAATAATTTTTCTATATGTACTTTCACAAGAAAATAAAATATGGTAATGGTTAAAATGATCATGCACTTGAAATAATGGTACTTACAGAGTGTCTTTTCCTTAAATGCGAATTATAACCAAAAGAAATGGTTGCTTTACCTTACAGATAGGAAATCTTAGAAATGGAAATGTTTCCTTTGGATGCCCTGGTGACAGACCCGAAATGAGTGTTGAAGCTCATATAAGGGCCTGAGACTTTGACAAGAATTCTGTTCCTTTCCATTCGAGGTCAGTTTCTGCCTCTAAAAGCTGACTAAACCTTCTTGGTTCTCCTGGGATTACTGGTCTGTAACTTCCACCTCATGTGTCTTCTGCCCTGAGTGATGCTTTAGCCAGAATCATGGAAAGTTCACTAAAGAAAAAAAGAAAACAAGACAAGCATTTTATTTCAGTCCTGTGACCCTCTAAACTATCCAGTGGATTTCTCTCCTGGATGAGTTGAGGAGCATAGAAAGTAATGTTCCTGTTAGATGGCAAACTCCATGCGGGGATGCATGGTCCTACCTCCTGACTGTCTTCCCTTGTTGCCCCAGGAGCTTCTCAACAGTTAAGGACAGCAGACTTGAATTCCACAAGAAGCTTAAGCATAAGGACTCCATCTTTTGGGGAACTGATGTCAGCGTGGCTATTTCAGTGACCAGAAGAGGACAAAGGAATTTGCTCTTTTGCCAAAGCTCCTTGTGCCAGCAGGAGAAGGCTAGAGGAGAAGGACGCTTTGCTCCTTAAGTGCCTGCCTTTTTAGTACAAGGCAAACTGATGTTATTATTTTCTCTGAAAGCCACTTGGGTAAAGATACATAATAGACATTATATATAATGTATGCAAAAACTCAGAAAACCAGAAAGTTCTCTGACAGCAACACCTTATAACTTGATGCTAAAGAAAATATTCTTGTGAGATGAACAGTGCCTGTTCTAGAAATTGCTCCTTCAGTTCCCCAAGTTTAACTGACAGGCATAGCTTTTCATTCTATCTCATATAGTGACTGATTGCTTGGGGCATCATATTTCTTTAAAAGTCATGCCTTTACTGCGTTTTGGTAATTGCATTCTGTGTGTGCAATGATCTGAATGCGATTTGAGGGAAAAGAGTATAGCGTTACATACATGTCAGGGTGAGGTGTCAGACCTCTGCCCCACTTCCTGCTATTTGATGATGCTAATGATGTTGATTCAGTAATAAGTTAGCTGCATTGTTAATTTGTATTCTTCTGGTTTACAATTTCTTCTATTGTGAAATGAAAAATAAACCTATTCGAATCTTTCATTTATGGTTAATTAAGTGATTGAAAGGGTCAGTCCATGATTTACCAAATAAATTTCTAAACTGCTGCAACATTTCTTGCAAAACATCCAGAAGTCAATAAATGAATTAAAGGAGAAGAATTTAATGCTGAACAGAGTGTGCATTGAAATATAACAATTCAGGGGAAATGTATACATGAGGAGCAAACTGGCAGTTTACTAGATCCCAGGGTTAAAAGTCCAAAGGAAAGAGTAGCAGCAGCAGGACAAAAAGGCCATATCAACAGGAGTATAGATTCAATTAATTTATTGACATAATTAACATTTAGTTATTAATAACATTACAGAAGCAGTTGGCAAGTGAATGTACATATACACCAACTGAATGAATTCAAAAGAACCCTGTACTTACCATAATTAAATTATTAGTTCTGAGAAAGCCACATGGACTATGGAGGCCATTGCAGCAAGCCAAAAGTCATGCATCCAATTTATTTTCTCACTGAAATAAAATGTCTGGAATTCTATCTTATCAAGCTGAATCTATAGAGCAGATATTATGGCTATCAGGATTGCATGACCCACTTGTAATTTCAGCATTTGTGAAACATGGAGCACATTGCCTCATGGTTTATAAAAAATAAAGAGAAATGTACAAATAAATTTTGTAAACAAAATAAGTCTCTGGGCTAAACAAATTCTCCACTTATGTATCTTGGCCCCCTGGATAAATGTGTAAAGATAAGAGCTAAAGAATTAAATTTCAGATTGTCTAAAGATTATACAGAGTTAAATACAAAGTACAGAGAATAATCCCAACTCTGGTTAAAATTATAGATTTTTAAAAATACCTCCCCCTCTCTTTCCTTTAATTATGTTTTTAATGCTATTTGCTTTAATCCTGCACTGGTTTTGTTCACCCGGTGAGAAGAATACAGAGGTTTCTTTAATCAGTGAGATAGATTTTCCTTCTAACATAGCTGTTTTATATTGGACTTGCTAAAGTCAATGAAACTTGTAAGCAAATACACCCAAAAATTAAGAAAAACGTGTTCTTTAGACAAAAATTCAGACTTAAGAAATTTTAACCCTACAGAGGGAAGTACATCTTGGAATGTTTTGAAAGATATGAATTTGCATATAACTGGGTAACACTGAGTGCTATTGGGGGTCTTGATATGAGCAGGGAATTTTCTATTTTTAATTTTTTAAAAATACTTTTATTTGGTCACATTGAGTCTTAGTTGCAGCATTCAGGATCTAGTTCCCTAATCTGGAATCAAGCCCAGGTCCCCTGCATTAGGAGCTCAGAGTCTTAGCCACTGGACCACCATGGAAGTCCCGAGCAGGGGATTTTCAAGTTATGGCTGTTTTTGTCTGGAAATCCAACCTAGGTGTTTGGACTACGTTTAGTTTTAGCAGCATATCTATAGGATCGGGACTTCCCTGGTGGCTCAGTGGTAAAGAATCCACCTGTGAATGCAGGAGACCTGAGTCAGTGGGTTTGATTCCTGGTTTGGGAACATCCCCTGGAGAAGGAAATGGCAACCCACTCCAGTGTTCTTGCCTGGGAAATCCCACGGATGGAGAAGCCTGGTGGGCCACAGTCCATGGAGTCGCTAAGAGTTGGACACAACTGTGCGACTTCACTTTCACTTTTCACTTTCATGCATTGGAGAAGGAAATGGCAACCCACTCCAGTGTTCTTGCCTGGAGAATCCCAGGGACGGGGGAGCCTCATGGGCTGCCATCTGTGGGGTCACACAGAGTCAGACTGAAGTGACTTAGCAGCAGCAGCCATGGAATGAGTGGGGACCCTCAGGACGGTGAAACCTCTCCTGCCACACAATGTCCTTCCACTAAAGAAAGCTGAGCACTGAAGAATTTTGAACTGTGGTGTTGGAGGAAGACTCTTGAAAATCCCTTGGACTGCAAGGAGATCCAACCAGTCCATCCTAAAGGAAATCAGTACTGAATATTCATTGGAAGGACTGATGTTGAAGCTGAAACTCCAATACTTTGGCCACCTGATGCGAAGAACCAATTCATTGGAAAAGACCCTGATACTGGGAAAGATTGAAGGCGGGAGGAGAAGGGACAACAGAGGATGAGATGGTTGGATGGCATCACCAACTCAATGGACATAAGTTTGAGTGAACTCCGGGAGTTGGTGATGGACAGGGAAGCCTGGTATGCTGCAGTCCATGGGGTCACAAAGAGTTGGACACGGCTGAACAACTGAACTGAACTGACAGCTTCAGCTCTGTCTGGCCCAGTGTCTCACTCTCTGGAATCTGTATTTACATAATCTGTCAGCCTGAAGTCACCAGTGCATTCCTAACGGCCTCACTAGTATTTGCCTCTGTCCAACCCCATCCTGTAAACTTTTCTTCATGTTGCCTGAGATCTGTGAAGAGTAGTAGAAAGCTCAGGAACCAGTATGCCACCTTGGGTCTTCAAGAGAAAAGTTCTGTAGGCCCTCTTCTCAAGGGTCCAGTGGATGGGAGAAAGTGATGCCTGTCTTCACTGGGGCATAAAACCCTATGAAGATCCCAGGTCCTCATTAAGTACCCAGGTCATCTGAGCCCTATACCAATGCCAGTCTGAATTTTGGGTAGCAATAAGGTACAACTGGGTCTTCAAAGCTGAGCATCAGTGAGAAACACCTTCCTCTCTTTCATTCAGTTGAAGGTACTTGGGTCACAGTTGCTGGGCAACCTTGCAATAAACATCCTATTCTATACACATAACTCTTGCTGGACCTATAAGGAAATCTCTGTTTTATTTAAAAAAAATATCTGTATGCATCTCTAGTGTAAGAAATTCATGTGGGATTTTCATTCATTTATTGATGTTTTTATTGAGATATAATTTTCCTGCAGTGAAGTACAGATATTCTAAGTGTGCAATTTACTCGGTTTTAACAGGTGCATACACCTGTGTAGCTCACACCACCTATCAATATATTGGACATTTAAATTATCTTGTGTAAGAGATTGAACATTTAAATTCCTTGCCCGGACAGTCCTCAACCCCTTCCTATGGAAGGCAACCTGTGATTGCTTTCACCTTAGTGTATCCTGCTCTAGAACTTCATATAAATAAAATAATACATGGCTTCTTTCATTCACTACAGCATCATAATTTTTTCTTTTGAGATTATCGTGTGTTGTTGCATGTATCAGTGGTCTGTCCCCTCTCATGGCTGAGTGGTATTTCACTGTATGTCTATACCACAGTTTGTAGGCAAATGGATTATTGCCAGGTCTTAGCTAGTATGAATCAAGCTGCTATAAGCATTGTTGTGCAAAGCTTTCGTGGACCTACCTTTTCATTTCTATGAGCGCAATTGCCAAGTCTTTTACAGCAGTTGTTTGTGAAAGGTGAATGGGAGTTGTGAAGATTATAGAGGTGGAAAGAGTAAGGTAAGGAAAGGATGATGATCTGAGTCATGTGCTCAGTGGCATCATCATAAGTTCATGACAAAAGTAGGACGAGTCAGAGAGTAGGAGGCAGAACTGCCTGGAGGTGACTGAATGCCCCTCTTGGGTCTGTTTACTTGAATAAATTCTTATTTTTGCTACTTATTTCATTAATGACCGTCAACCCCACAGGCATTCTAATGGCCCTGGCAAGACCACTGTGATTATCTTCATTATACAATCCCATGGAAACAATCATGCTCAGAATGGTGCCTGGTCTTGACAGGCTCCTACTGATGTAATTATGGCTCACTCTGGGACACACCCCTGAATAGCTTGGGATTTCTCTTACTTCTGGTAGGCCAGTGACGTGAGATGGTGGCCCTGAGTGACTGCTCCTGTCCCCAGGAAGATGTGGCCTTACCATTATTTGCCAGCGTGGCATGTCTTGATCTCTTAAAGGCTGCTGCAAGGAAGAGCACTGTCCCATGGATTGAATACGTGTTTATGGTGGGAATAAACAAGTGCAGCTCTCAGACTTGCTGGAGCACTGGGCAGCCTGTACATACTGCAGAGAGCATTGGAGATGGAACAGGGCGATGAAATTGCATTTTGGTGATGAGACATCTATGCTTGTTTTAAAGACTTTGGGCACACATTCTCAGGTGGTGTTCCAGAAAACTAAACTAGTTTCTAATCCCCTGGGCAGCAAAAAAGAGATGCTCTTTTCATCCAAACCTCGCAAACACTGAGTAATGTTTACTGCTCACCTCCTACAGAGATTACTCAAACTCTCACTTGCTGTTTTTTTTCAGTGGGTCTGTTTGCTTTGTTTTGCTTTTAGTGGGTAACTGGATGCAATTTTTCATTATCTTTCTTTCCCTGTGAGAGAGGATCACTACACTCTCTGGGGTGTCTAGGATACTTTATTGATTTCAGGTTCATCTCAAAAGTCATTTAATGTCATATCTTACTTCTCGGCCATTCATGATTCTGCTCTGAATTTCATATTTTACAGAAGCTCAGCCTTGGGTGGCTGTTGGTTGGAGCTAAAGGTTCTGAAGAGTCCCTTCAGTATTCAAATCTCAGTTCTCAAAGAACAAGTTCTTAGTATTATTCTATTGACTAACCCTCTGCTCTTTAGGGAAATACTCCTGATGTCACAGAAACATGTAACAAAATTGGAGAGAGGATTAGCTTTCCTCCCCAAAGCTGGAAGAAAGAGAACTGAATTCAGTGTTCAAAATTAGAAGCTTAGGATGCACAAAAAACATCCTGGTCGATAGTTAGAGCCTGTATGTACTTTCCCATAGCTGCTGTGACAAAGTACCATTAACTGAATGACTTAAAACCATAGGCATTTACTGTCTCACAATTCTGGAGACTCACAGTCGGAAATCAAGGTGTCCACAGGCCATGCACCCTCTGAAACCTATAAGCAAATCATTTTGTGCTTCTTGCTAGTTTCTGGTCATTTGCCAACAATCCCTGGTATTCTTCAGCCTGTAGCTGCCTAACTTCAACCTCTGTCTCTATGATTACATGCCCTTTTCCTTGTGTTTCCATGTTTTCACATGGCCGTCTTCTTATATGGACACCAGTCATACTGGATTTAGTCCCAGTATGCCCTTATCTGAACTAAACACCTGCAATGACCCTGTTCTCAAAGAAAGTGACATTTTGAGGTGCTAGGGCTTAGGATTTGAACCTATCTTTTTTTTTTTTTTGAAGGATACTGTTTAACCCACAGCATCGATACATTATGATGCAAAACACATTCAAGAATGGGAACTTTCTTAGACAGTCTTTACAAACAAGAATGCTAATATGGATGAGGAGAGTTCCTGAGAAGAAAATGAAATCTTCTATGTGGAAATGGCAACCCACTCCACTATTCTTGCCTGGAGAATCCCAGGGAGAATGGAGCCTGGTGGCCTACAGTCCAAGGGGTCACAAAGAGTCAGGACACAGCTCAGTGACTGAGCACATGTTTTGGGAGACTGACTCTGTAGCTCCATAGAAATTGCAGACCTGAAATTAATTCCTGACTATCAACCATGAATCTGTTATCATTTTTTTTTTTTGCTCTAAACACTAGATTCTAATTATGCCCCTTTGATGTTTGCACCACTAAAATATCTTCAAACTAAGTTCATTTCCATTTGTGACACTTTCAACATTGCTAACGCAAGCTGAACAAAATTCCGTTCTTTTCGGTCTTTTTGGTAAGTCAGATCGTACAGTAGCTTAATAATTTTAAGTTGCTCTTTTCTTCAGGCTTCTCAGCTGACAGCTTTCCTAGCACTAAAAATCTCGCCTTGTACCTCACTGAGTGGGAACAAAGATGTGGCCACCTATGTGGTTTGTGAAGGAACTTCTGACACGTTTAATTTCATCTGGAAGCCGAGTATCCGTGTCAGCAACTCGGTTCAGAATGGCTCCAGGGAAACCTGACTTTTGTCTTTTTAACTTTCCTTGTATTGTTCGCTTTGTTTTTCCATTTCTTTCACAAAACACAACATGGAAAGAAGCCCACAGTTTTTGCACCTTTTATATAAGCTTTTTGGTGATTAAAACCCTAGGGTGTTGAGTTAGTGGAAATGTTAAAAATGTGTACCTAGAGTACAGTAAGAGCTTTCTCTCTGTGCATTTTTTCAAAAGAGTTGTGAGTAATGCTGGACTGAACACTCTGGGAAGCCAGGGTCCTCTGATTGTAGCCCATGGGGTGACATTGTAAGTTTTCCCAAACTTTGCTGCATTAATGCCTCCATAGCATTTCTGAGTAAGAGAACAAGAAAGCTCAGCTCTCCTACAGGCCTCAGGAGTATTGGAAATACAGAAAACAGTAACTATTAAAATATAGGTATATATTAAGCATCTCTTTTTATTATGATGCTTTGACATCTTTGGGTCTCCCTGACGCTGGAAGGAACTTGCCTCCCTAAGTTAGCTAATTCCCAGAGAAAGCAGATTACTCTCCCACCAGGATATGTGCCTTTCGTAAGCAAACCAAGCAATCTAGAGTCCTTGTCTCCTCTATCCTTCTCTCACCCTGGAAGCCAGTGTCCCTGGCCCTTACCATCCCAAGACCAGGTATTTGATAAGTAGGGGCAGCCCTGCCAGTGGGGGATGGAACCTACCGATATTATTTAAACTGAACAATCCTAAACTCCTCTGGGCTAGCCAGGTGGTGCAGTGGTAAAGAACCTGGCTGCCGAGCAGGAGCCGCAGGTTCCATCCCTGGGTTGAGAAGATCTTCTGGAGAAGGAAATGGAAATGCACTCCAGTATCCTCGCCTGGGAAATGTCATGGAGAGAGGAGCCTGGTGAGCTACATTCCCTGGGGTCACAAAGAGTCAGCCACAACTTAGCGGCTTAACTACTACCACCAAACTCCTGTAGACTGCTTACCCTGCCTTGACCTTTTCTTTCAGCTGAAAACCACAGCAAAGGCTCTTGCTCCCGTTTTCCCCCCATGTCTCCTGACTAAACTTGGTACTTCCTTGTGTGATCCTGCCTGGTGTGCTGCACCTCCTGTTCTAGGGATCTCTGAGCATAACATCTCCCTTCCATGAAGTGCCTGTGTGTGTGTCTATATCTGATTAGAACAATTCTCAAGTACATTTTCAAATAAAAGATATTAAGAGTCCCTCAAAAATTGCTCAGATCGCTTTGGGGTATCTTTCACTGCTTATAGCCAACTCCATGACTGGGTCAAGGATGATTTTGACCAGCATTCTTCAAAAGAAGAAAGAATTGCTTCCGTATCTTTTGGAAGATATGGCTATTGTAAACAATGCTGTAGTGATCAAAGGGGTGCATGGATCTTTTTGAATTAGTGTCCTCTTTTCCTTTGAATATATACCCAGGAGTGGAAGTGCTGCATCACATGGGAGTTCTGTTTTTTTTTTTTTCTAATTTTTAAAATTATTTTTAAATTTTTAATTATTTTAAAATATTTTACACAGCCATTAAAAAAAAAGTCTTATCATTTGTGACAACATCGATGGAGCCTAGAGGATATGATGCCAAGTGAAACAAGGCAAATGGAGAAAGGCAAATACTGTATGTTATCTTTTATATGTTTAATCTAAAATTCAAAACAAATGAACCAACATAACAAAATAGGAATAGAGTCATAGACACAGAAAACAAACAGATGGTTGACCAAGGGGAGGAGGGAGGGGGAGGAGAGAAATAGGTGAGGGCGGTTAAGAGGCACAAAAATTCCAGTTGCAAAAGGAACAAGTCACAAGAATGACGTGTACAGTGTGGGGAATACAGTCACTAGTTATGGAATGTCTCTCTCTATGGTGGCATATCATAACTAGACTTATCATGATGACCATTTTGTAAAGAATAGAAATGTAAAATCACTGTCTTATGTATGAGGAACTTAATGTTGCAGGCCAATTACAGTTCAAAACCAAACAAACCGATAGAAAAATGATCAGATTTGTGGTTACCAGAGGCAGTGGGTTGGGATCAGGGGAAATCGGGGAAGGAGTTAAATGGTACAAACTTCAGTTATAAGATAAATAAGAACTAGGAAACAACATGATGAATAGAGTTAACACTGCTGTGTGTTGTATATGAAACTTATTAAGAGAGTAAATATCAAGTGTTCTCATCACATGGAAAAAGCTTTTTTCTCTAATTTTGTATCTATATGAGATGATGAACTTATTGTGGTCATCATTTCCTGATGTATATAAGTCAAATTATTACAACCTTACACTTATATAGTGCCGTATGTCAATTATCTTTCAATCAAACCACAAGAAGAATAAAGAAGTAAAAGACTGAATATGTATTCTGAGCCTTGTGCCTGCAGCAGGAAATCACTGAATCTTATTTTGGGGCTATTCTACAGTGTGTAGTGTGGCACAGAGCAAGGCCATTCTGAAATGGAGAGTCTGGGTTCATTTCTCTGGCAGCTGTAGACTTCTTTTGACAGCATTTCCTCCTATTAAAAATATTGGAGTATAGTTCCTTTAATGTGGTGTTACTTTCTACTGTATAGCAAATCAGCTATATGTATACATATATCCCCCCTTTTTGGGATTTCCTTCCCATTCAGGTCACTAGAGAGTACTGAGTAGAGTCCCCTGTGCTATACAGGTTCTCATTATCTATTTACTGGAATATTACTCAGCCATAGGAAGGAACAAAACTGCCGTTTGCAGAGAGGTGGATGGACATAAAGACTGTTACACAGTGAAATAAGTCATAGAAAAATGAATATTGCTTATATGTGGAATCTATAAAATCGGTACAGATGAACCTAATTGCAAAGCAGAAATAGACAGATGTAGGGAACACATGTATGGACACAAAGGATTAGACGGGGGTTGGGAGGAGTCAGGAGATTGGGCTTGACATACATTCCCTTCTGTTTTGCTCTCCCTTTAAACTGTCCACTGGGGGCTGAGACTAGGGTGAAGCCTGCGGGGTACCTGGGGCACACATTTTAGGGAGGTTTTCACTGTCAGGATGAGTCAAGGCAGGGTGACTACCTCTTTAAATATTGCACCCTGGCTGCCTTGTTTGCCTCCTTCTGTTCCCCACCCTGACTCTCACTCCTAGAAGAGTCTTCAGTGTTTAAAGTCTAGGCTTTGATTTGCTATGTGCTTTTATACTTATATAAATCATCATGTCTAATGTTATCAGAATTATTTAGAAATCATATTAAAACTGGGCATGATTCTTACCCTTTAAGACACATTAGGCTAAAATTAATAGATACTGGATATATTGCTCATCCAAATATAGTCAGTGGGGTTACATCTTTAATATGGATTTTGTGATCATGGCAGTCAAAACTAGAAAGATGTGTCTTGGTGTCTGTCTTTGTGGAAGACACTTTCTGAGTAATAAAATCATACATGGGAAAAGAGAGAGAGAGTCACCCTTTCTTTACGTTACTAAGTGTATGATTCATCCCCCTGTTACATGTGGCTTTTCGTGGTGCTTAAACTGTGTATGTGATGTCTCTCTTACTTGATAGGCTGCTCAAGGGCAGAAGACATTCTCCACCTCCTCTGTTTCTCCAGTATCTAGGACATACCAGGAGAACGCAATGGCACCCCACTCTAGTGTTCTTGCCTGGAGAATCCCAGGGATGGTGGGAGCCTGGTGGGCTGCCGTCTATGGGGTCGCACAGAGTCGGACACGACTGAAGTGACTTAGCAGCAGCAGCAGCAGCGGCAGGACATACCAGAACTGAAAAAAAAAGAAAAAAAATGCAGGGAAAATTCTTTATTGAATGAAGTTATTTTTAAAGCATTTTAGAAGAATGTATTTGCCCTCTAAGTATACAACTCTGTGAAACTTTGGAGACCATGCACTCTTCTCTATTTCTCTATACAGGGCCACCACTTACAGGTCCACAGTGTAAGACTCATTTTCCCAATAAAATCCTTGAAGACAAATACATATATTTCCTACTTTGAGTATATATTTCCAATAATCTAACAAAGAAGTGTGAATGTATTGATTTTTACCTTACCTCGGTGAGGAAAATAAGAACAATCTACAAAACTGGTTTGTGAATATTTAATTCAAAATTATTATGCATTCCATATCTCATGGTGGATATCAACTGTACACATTGGGTACCTCCCAGTTTCCATTGTTACACTAAATTTCAGTCTTTAGGAGTGGTTGATGTGCCATTATGCATATCTTTTGTGTTGTATTTTTCAATTGAGTAGAAAAAAATATATGTTAGGGTAAATGACACCTTCCTAGGATTTCAATGTGATATTTGAACAAAAGGTATGATATTCACAAGCTGCAGTGGAGCGTGTGTCTACTTATCTGTGTGAACCTATGAGGCTGATGACAGTGGTAATGAAGCAGTTTTTGCATGAGCGATTCTTCAGAGGTTCTTCTCAGAGCCGTGATAGGAGACTTGCTCTTGGAGATCAGAGTGCTGATGCTGAATAAAACTGCATCCTTTTAGCTTCCTTAATGATCTGAAGTCTGGCCTGAACACTTCTCCCAGTGTCTATCTTGGACTGGCCTCTGAATCTTATTCTTTCTTCATTATATGACCCACCCTTGCTTCACTCACCTGCCCATGTGCATTTGTATTAAATTTCTTTGACTCTGTCCAAATGATTACTTTTTAAAAGAAAATAGCACAGAGACATCTGTCTTTAACTACATAGACAATGTATTTATATTCATGACTTTCTTGCCTTTACGCCTCCTGATGATTTTTGAAATGTGTCTGCATCTTTCATTTACACCCATTTATCCATTTGATATATCTTTAGGGGTCCTGTCAACTCCTTTCTTCAAAAGATGTTCCTTCCAGAATCAGAAACTCCTTATCCAGACATCCCAAACCGATTGTAATCTGCAGTCCTATGAGAGCATCTTCCCTTCTTCCCTCAGTGTTTCAGCCAGAACAGTAATTTCTGCACATCTCCAGCCACAAGCTCTTTGATGAATTTTTGACTTTTCCTAGGCACTTTACCTGACCACTTTTTCACCCCATGTAAATCCTTTGTACCTTTCCTGCTTTCCTCTGAGCGTAGGACCCATTACTTTGTACAGAAGTGCTTCTGTGTTTCCTCCAATGCTCTGAGATGCCAAGTGTCTCCTGCTTCGAGGGCTGAGTCTTACATTTATTTTCCCAGGAGTAAGCAACAAAACGCCAAGGCATAGGAGTATGTGTTTGTTGAACTGAAAAGCATTGCTTTATATAATTGTGTTGAGTTTACCCTGAACCAAATACAGTGCTTTGGCCCCAGTCACAGTTTGTGGACTGGATTTGGCCGGCATTTCGCCCACCTGCTTCACATAAAAGGCAGTACATTGTACACGTTAAAAGGATAAACTCTGGTGTTGTGCTGCCCAAGGACATATTGGGGCTCTGCCACTCCCTAACTGAGGGCCTTTGGATAGGTTACTGAACCTCTCTGAACTTCAGTTTCCTGACCAGAATGTGAAGAACAATAGAGTATATGCACTATAATTCCTTATTTTATTTCCTTAGTATTTAAACTAAAAAAAAAAAATACTAAGTGCACAATCTGTTACACTCACACAGTTTCTCCTTTGCATAGACATCACCATTTCTCAATCTGAGGATTCAATCTATGTTTTTCAGGATGTAAGTCAATTTATTTCTGGATTCAGAATATCATGACTCCACTTTTTTTTTTTCCCCCCACACATTCTTTCCTTTATAGACTTCATAACCAGGCAGGGTCCTCCATTTTTCCTCCAGGCCTTTTCATCTATCTCTTTTACATGCGTTTCAGAATCTCCTCTTTTTGGAAGCCAGGATCATTCTGAATAAGAAGATCCTATTAGAATGGATGAATCTTAGGACCCATGCTGGGATCAACTAAAATATAAAAGAAAAACACAGAGATCACAAGGTTTAACCTGGATGAGAAGCCAGTGGTGCAGCTCTAGGCAGAAGGACAGAGCAAGGAGGAGAAATTTTCAGGGCATTTTCAGATATCCCTCAAGCCATTCTCCATAGTTACGAGGAACTTCTGTCTACTTTCATTTCCTTCTGGCAGATTTTTGAAACTCATTTTGTTAGCTTTCACTATCTCCGATATATTTCTCATGATTTTCAAAGAAGAAAGACAAGCCTTCCTAATTTGGATCTTGGGCAAATTTACTTAAACACTTTCTACCGTAATTTTCTAATCTGTAAAATGAGGATGAAAGTCAGAGTACCTCCTTTATAGGATACGAGAATTACATTAGTTAAAGCACAGAAAGCATTTAAAATAGTACCTGAGATGTAACAAGTATCACTTTGCTATCATCATCACTTGAGCTCACATGTCTAGCCAAGCAAGGTACAAAGTGAATGGGAAGATCTATTTTCTACTCTTTAAAATTTAGCTTTGACCCTGACTACTTTTCAGTCAGATTGTCCCAAGCATCTGTCCTGAAGTCTGTCTTTCATTTAATTACATGTCTTTTTGATTCCCCTCAATTGATTTCTTGACTCCCATTTGTGGACCTCTTGCCCTTGGCTCACAGCACCTTCCATTCAAATATCAGCTAATTAAGCCCAGATATTCCTGAGCCTCACCTTACCTCTCAGCCTAGATCATCCTGCGATGAGGAAGGAGGGTTGATGCAAATTGCAACTGACAATGTGTACCGAAGTGGACATTTATCGATTCCTACTAACTATGCACACTCATTCAGATAATTACCATTCACGGCTGACACACCCCGGTGACCTCATCTCACAGGTGACATGACGAGGGGAGGGCTTCAGCTGATGGGAAGCTATTCCTCTGAAATATTCTACCGTCTTTGTCCTTCCGTGTTAATTATCTTAGTCTCATGACAACAGCTGTTCACTCTCCCAAGTAAAGAGTATGTATGGCTCAAAGCACACCTTTAAACATTTAATCTGGGTCAAGCCTAGTTGCCTTTAGTGGGACAGTATTCAGTGTTTGCATCCTTGCCGGGAGGATGTACAAGGATTGTGGGAGCAGAGACTGGATGCAGGAAAGGTGTGGGCATGCTTTGTAGGCTGGAGAAATTTGTCCAGATGCAATCCGCTAGCAATATCCAGGTGGGATGTCAGAGTTGACAATGAGCTAGTACAAAGTGACCAGGAAGAGTGGGGCAGATTGAGAACCAGCCAGGATTCCCTTAGGTTCTAGAACCTGCTAAGTGTTTTGATAGCCTCACTCAGAATGGGAAGAAAGTTGGCAAGGACGTGGAGCTGTTTCATTCTCTTCTCTTGGTCTTACCCATGGGTCTTCGAGTAATAATGCAAACGACCACCAAACACAGTATTAGATTCTTTGATAAAAATGAGTAAACATTTTTCTAAATTTTTGATAAGCTGAATCACTGCTTTGCCCATCTGATGAACTTATATATACTCTCTCGCTCACAAAACACACACACATGATAGAATATACTGGAGTTCAGTTCTATGGTAGACTATGGCCAGGCCTTTTACAGGAATTGCCTTATATTAGGACCACTTTAAGCCCGTAGTCAGAGCATCTTTTTGCACCTTAGAAAAAGAGTTGGACCCAACCTGAACCAGGGTAAGCCTGGCTTGTGGAGAAGAGCACAGACTGGACACCAGCCTATTCAGCCATCATCTGGATGCACTAGGGAGGGCCTAGCCCACACAGCCATTGTGGATGCCTTGATTATCAGGTACAATGCAAGCTCACTCCTTCCCAGCCCAACGGAATAAGAATCAGCCAGTTAGCTGCTCTTGGTTCCACATTGGATGGATTACTCCAGGTGGAGCTTGTCTATCTTTATGGGTTGGAAAGTATATTGAATTTGGGAAAAAAATTGGCAGAATCTGAATAATTATTTCTGCCCATTTTCCTCAAACCTAGATCAGTTCTTTGTTCTCCTTTAGCTCTGGGAATCATCGTCAGTCTCTCTGAAACAGTTTGTCTCTGTCCTGTCTTGCTTTGCACTGTTACCTCCCAGACTAATAGCTCCTTCTGTGCTGAAGGGTGCCTAGGCCCAAGCTCTAATCTAGCTCTACCTCTAAAACACAGTTAATTTGCAGGATAAACGCTTTGCCATCTCTGAACTTTACTTTTCTTATTTTTAAAATGGGATAGTATAAAGATCCAAAGAGATTTAGTGTGAAAATACTGCGGCAACTAAAAGAACAATGCAAACAAATACTGAACCGAAAAGAGTTAATTTAGCCTAAAGTTAAAATAGAACAATTTACTCACTCACTTTTCTCTCATTCCTCCATACAGTTTGGACATCTATTAAGTACTGAAGAAATATATCATTTTCAACTGTCTGAATCCATATGCAGTTGATTTCAAAGTTTAATTGTATTTGAATGAGGAATCAATACGTATAACTGCACCAACATTACTGCGCTGAAAATCTGTGCATGTCTCCGATGCTTTCATAATATATTTCAATTTTCCCATTACTTTTCCATTATTATCCCATATTTTTGAAAGGATTCTGTGAACACTGCAAAGTATCACAAATCCCAAATGAATGGTAACGACTATTGGTGTCGATTTCAAGCTGAATTTGTTACAATGTTCTTCAGCTCTTCCTGGTTCTAGTCTGGCTCTATAACAGAGATACCAACAATTTTTCCTGAAACATCTGTTTCATCATGTTCCTTCCTGGATAAAAGGGCATTCCTCTTCCCCAGCTTGTATTATTACGAATGACAGCCAGAGCTCTTCATGGTTTGGCTACAGCCTTTCTTGTCTCTTTCTGTTTTAAAATATACCTTTTTCCAGCCAGGCTGAGCATCTAAAAATCCCACACAGGAGGAGATTGTTTTTTTTCTTTTTTTTAATTGGAGGATAATTGCTTTACAATATTGTGTTGGTTTCTGCCATACAATGAGTGAAAGTGAAAGTCACTCAGTGGAGTCTGACTCTTTGCAAGCAGATTCTTTACCAGTTGAGCCACCAGGGTAGCCCAAGGCTACCACAGGGTAGCCCATCCCTTCTCCAGTGGATCTTCACAACCTAGGAATTGAACTGGTGTCTCCTTAATTGCAGGCAGATTCTTTACCAGCTGAGCTACCAGGGAAGCCCTAATGACAATGAGATTCAGCCATAACTCAATATCTCTCCTCTCTCTTAAGCCTTCCTCCTGTGCCGCCACCCCACCCATCCAGGTCATCACAGAGCGCCAGGCTGGGCTCCCTGTGTTACACAGCAACTTCCCACTAGCTGGCTGTTTTACACATGGTGCTGGAGGTGTGTCAGTGTTACTTTCTTAATTCTCCCTACCGTTTCCTCCCCTCACAAGTCTGTCCTCTACGTCTGTGTCTCCAGTGCTTCCCTGCAAATAGGTTCATCAGTACTAATTTTCTAGATTCCATATATATGCATTAATATATGACATTTGTTTTTCTAACTTACTTCACTCTGTATAACAGGCTCTAGGTTCATCTATTAATACCTCACTACAACTGACTCAAATTCATTCTTTTTTTATGACAGCAATGTTTTGTTGCATCTACATCTTATTTACCATGTGGCACCAAGATGTTGTGCCGCATCTTATTTACCCATTCATCTGTCAGTGAACATCTAGGGCGCTTCCATGTCCTGGCTGTTGCAGATAGTGCTGCAACGAACATTAGAGTGCATGTGTCTTTTTGAATTGTGGTTGTTCTCAGGGTATATGCCCAATGGTGAGATTTCTGGGTCATATGGTATTTTTATGGCTAGTTTTTTTTAAGGAAGGGGATTATTTTCAATGGAGTCTTTGATCATTCTGACTTTACTGAGAATGCCTATATTTCATTTTTTTCCACGACCAGTCTGATCCACTGCACAGAGTCCAACTCAACCCCAAACTCCTTCTCAAGACTAAAGACCTTTGAGGTTGCTCAAGTTGTAGTGACCTCTGTCCTTGGTAAAACCTGATCTTTGGAACACACTGCCTAAGAAACCTTTTGATTTCTGGGATGACACTGCCTTTAAGATAATGGTATCTTCAATGCCAAGGTCAGGTCCAGATGGATCCTCAGGCCATGCTGGAGCCTCCTTCCTTCACCCTGAGTCCACTTCTCCATTCCCTAACTAGTGTAACACCACTGTGATTAGAATCCAGCCCACCAATAAAATGATAATTTATCAGCTGCTAGTTGTAAGAGATTCCAGAGCAAAAAAGAAAACACTGTGCAGATATGATAGCCAAGGTCAAGGTGGCAATGGGGGAACAAGACATGTAACCAAGCATTAAGAAAAGAATGGTAGCAAAACTGAAGGAAACTGCAATTGCTGTCACACTAAATTGGTCTGCTAGAAAAAAAGAAATTCGTGTACATGCATTTAAAGACTGGTATAGTCACTTTAAGTTATCTAATAAGCAAATGAATTATAATCTGGGGGGAAATTTTGACTACTATCAGAACATATGATCTAGTCTGATAAGATCCTTACTATTTAGAAGTTGTATCAATGTGAACCTGCTTAGTGCCTACTAATGCCAGTTTTGAGACAAGGCAAATGTTTAGATCCTCTTTTGTTGGGCAGTTGATGTGAATGCCTAGCCAGCACCATTTCCCCCAGTAAAAGAATCCATATTTTCTTTGCTGAGCTGTTTATCCTCACTCTCTGATCATGCTATTGAGGGAGATGACTTAACCTCTGATTTCAGGGCTGAACTTGTGACCCAACTTAGCCAATCAGTGTCTTCCAATTCCTCTGAGCACAGTGATTGGTTGAGTGAAGGCAGGTCATCCTGAACATTGGGCCAAGGGGGCTCAGCATCAAGAAATGTATTTGAACTTTGAAGAGATACACTTGTCTTGTATCATCAGTTAGGTTGCTACGAGTGAAATAGAACCAGTAGGATGGATAGCCAGATAGCTATAGATGGCTTTCAATAAACTGGCCTACATAGTTGTGGGGGGTGACAAGTCCAAAATCTGTAGGACAGGTGGGAGGCTGGAAACTCAAACATGAGCTACTGCCGCAGTACAGAGTCAGAATTTCTTCTGACTTGAGAACATCTTAATTTTGCTCTTGGGGTCCTTCAACTGCTTGGAAGAGTCCTACTCACATTATTAAGGATTATGTCCTTGAAACTGTCCCTTTAAAATAAATTGACTATAGATATTAACTGTATCTTTCCTTGGACTTGCTTATTAGATATCAACTGTCTAGTCAAGGCTATGGTTTTTCCAGTGGTCATGTATGGATGTGAGAGTTGGACTGTGAAGAAAGCTGAGTGCCAAAGAATTGATGCTTTTGAAGTGTGGTGTTGGAGAAGACTCTTGAGAGTTCTTGGACTGCAAGGAGATCCAACCAGTCCATCCTAAAGGAGACCAGTCCTAGGTGCTCTTTGGAAGGACTGATGCTGAGGCTGAAACTCCAGTACTTTGGACACCTCATGTGAAGAGTTGACTCATTGGAAAAGACCCTGATGCTGGGAGGGATTAGGGGCAGGAGAAGAAGGGGACGATAGAGGATGAGATGGCTGGATGGCATCACCGACTCGATGGACATGAGTTTGAGTGAACTCTGGGAGTTGGTGATGGACAGGGAGGCCTGGCGTGCTGCAATTCATGGGGTCGCAAAGAGTCAGACATGACTCAGTGCCTGAACTGAACTGAACTGATGTGGGCATCTTCCAAACTTCTGAAAAGAAATGAGAATGTAGGAGCCTTTTTATATAACAAGTTAGTGCCAATATTCCTTATGATTTCAAACCCTTTGTAGCCAGATTCTTTAAAATCTGTTTTAAAAAAAATTATCTGCCTGGAGCTTCCAGTGACTCTTCTGTGTAGAATTTTCTGTGACTAACAGGGATTTTCTGTCATCTAAATATTCTAAGGGCTTCCCTGGTGGCTTGGTGGTAAAGAACCTGCCTTGCCTGTCGATGCAGGAGATGTACATTCAATCCCTGGGTTGGAAAGATTCCCTGGAGAAGGAAATGGCAAGCTACTCCAGTATTTTTGTCTGGAAAACCCCATGGACAGAGGAGCCTGGTAGGCTACAGTCCATGGGTGTCAAAAGAGCTGGACAGGAAAGAGAAAGGGTTAGTTGCTCAATCATGTCCAGCTCTTTGAGACCTCAACAACAAATGTTCTAATGCAGAGCACCCCCTAGCATTACCATAAAGTGTAGTAAATATTTGTGTGTGTGTGTGAGACTCCTGTCTGTATCGAGAATTTGTGTCCCTCCATTCAGCATGTCAGCACCATTCTTGTGGGCCATTCTCTCACAGAGCTATGAAAGGAATATTGAGCCCACAAATAGGAATGGTTTCTTTGCCAAGTGACCTTTCTGGGACTAGGGTTCAACCATGGAGCCTGGAATGACCCTCTATCCTCTAACCCCTGAACACATCTGTGCAACTGGTTTACCCCATGTGGTGAGAGGTGGGTGGAAAGAAGATGATAGAATGATCTGAAGGGGAGACCCAGAGACTGGGGCCCCTATGGGTCCAGGTCTGGACTCAGGGTGCTCTATTCCAGCCTACTCTGGCTAACCCTAGGGAACAGAATGTGGCCAGAATCGAAATTAGAAAATTTCAAGAAAGGCGCTTCATGGCATCAGGTCCCCTGAGGCAAGGGCCCTGCTTGCCTAGGTCTGAGGAGAATACTGCTTTGATGTCCACCTTGCCCCCCCCCACCCTTCTGCCAGTTCACATGATAGTCAGAGCCAGATTCTCATTTCTTTTTTTACTTTAATGCTACTCTCTCCGAGAATAGTAAATCTATTTCTGTACATTGTATATTTTTAAAAACCACTCTTCATTCTCCAACACTACTCTCTCTCAACACACATGCCTGCATGCACGCACGCACACACACACACACACACACACACACACACTGAATAGCATTCTTGTTAGAATAACTAAATTCAGAGATGAATAGAGAGGATTAAGTATAGTGCTCATCCTATATTCTACTCTTACAGTAATTGATATAACATCAGTGAGATTTTACTGGCAAAATTGATTCAAATCAAACCAGAAAAATTCAGCTTCAAGAACAGAAAATGAGCTAAAAGATGGTAAGCAAAGAATAATAATATGTGGTGATGTCTTCAAATTACTCATATTTTAGGTTTTAAATAATTTGAAGTTGCAAAAATGTGTTTAACAAGGGTGAATTTTTTTAAATTGTAATGTCTTTATTAATGATCAGAGAGCAGCACTGAAAGCATGATAATGTCTTTTTCAGTGATTCAATTGGAAGGCATTAAAAATATTTGGGAAGACATACAAATTATACAAACAGAGCTGTAGAGTTTATAAATATGAATGGAAGGGGAAAAAGATGTTTCAGAAATCTATGAAACAGTTGTGTCTATAGGAAAATATAATTGAAAGCAAAAGAGTCCTCAGATAGGATACAGGTCCTGTGACACCCTCTTCTAGCTTAATGTCCCATAAGACTTTGGGTCAGTGACATGTGGTATTCCAAGTGAACTGTCAGAAGTATCAGTCAATTAATAAAACTGTACTATAATTGCTTTTCCTATTTTTATAGTGTGGCTATTTACTAATCTTTGGAAAAATATTCTAACTGGGTTAGGCATGTTTTAGAATCACCATGTTGTACAGCTTCCAGAGTTCCATCTACATAATCCTTTCAGCATCCATGTAAATGGCACCTCCTGGAGATGTGCGGTGGATGCCTGCAAGATTTTAGATAAAATGCCCTGCCTTGGTTTTACATAAGTTGTGCACTGTCATTTCAGGGTGCTCCCTGATGCCCAGTGATATTTGCATTACCCTACAGCATCTAGAATGCACAAAGTGTCCAGCTGGATTATGTCAATCATTTTCTATGGATGATATAAATATTCAAATACTTTCAGACCATAATCTTAATGATTTACATATTGACTGTCTTTCTGGAAGGACTGAACAATATAACATCAGTTCAGTTCAGTTGCTCAGTTGTGTCTGACTCTTTGCAACCTCATGAATTGTAGCACGTCAGGCCTCCCTGTCCATCATAAACTCCCGGAGTTCACTCAAACTCACGTCCATCGCGTCAGTGATGCCATCCAGCCATCTCATCCGCTGTCGTCCCCTTCTCCTCCTGGCCGCAGTCCCTCCCAGCATCAGAGTCTTTTCCAATGAGTCAACTCTTTGCATAAGGTGGCCAAAGTACTGGAGTTTCAGCTTCAACATCAGTCCTTCCAATGAACATCCAGGACTGATCTTCCAAATGGACTGGTTGGATCTCCTTGCAGTCCAACAGACTCTCAAGAGTCTTCTCCAGCACCACAGTTCAAAAGCATCAATTCTTCTGTGCTCAGCTTTCTTCCCAGTCCAACTTTCACATCCATACATGACCACTGGAAAAACCATAGCCTTGACTAGATGGACCTTTGGTGGCAAAGGAATGTCTCTGCTTTTCAATATGCTATCTAGGTTGATCATAACTTTCCTTCCAAGGAGTAAACATCTTTTAATTTTATGGCTGCAGACACCATCTGCAGTGATTTTGGAGCCCAGAAAAATAAAGTCTGACACTGTTTCCACTGTTTCCCCATGTATTTCCCATGAAGTGATGGGACCAGATGCCATGATCTTCGTTTTCTGAATGTTGAGTTTAAGCCAACTTTTTCACTCTCCTCTTTCACTTTCATCAAGAGACTTTTTAGTTCCTCTTCACTTTCTGCCATAAGGGTGGTGTCATCTGCATATCTGAGGTGATTGATATTTCTCCTGGCAATCTTGATTCCAGCTTGTGCTTCTTCCAGCCCAGCATTTCTCCTGATGTACTCTGCATACAAGTTTAATAAGCAGGGTGACAATATGCAGCCTTGATGTACTCCTTTTCCTATTTGGAATGATATATACATATATATCCATCCTGTGTTACTCTCTGCAGGTGTCATGGGCTTGTAGAATTTTAAAACATGATTTCTGCTTAGATATTTCATTAGGCTTCATATTCCTGTCAACTTCGAATCAACTTACACTGATTCCCAGCCAGAAGGGAGGAGGTCTCATTGTAATCTGTGCCAGGTTAGGGTCTCCCAAACCTATCATCAGGATTGGTACAAGGTCCCCTTGAGGGAGCTCTGGAATTTTCAGGTTTGGACAAAAGCTCTATTTTAAGCAAGTATAGACTATTTATCTTCTGCTATGAGTATACTTTTATTAAATGTTTACTTTAGTGATATTTTTAAACTAGATATTCAATAATCATTCTTATGAAACTTCTGTTTTCACATGTGTTAATGAAAATTATTAACTAAATATATATTCTTTTCTTCTACATTATATTTCTCCTTTCTAATAGAGTCCTGAGGTTAGTTCATGGAAAATTAGATTAAAATATGCCTAGAACTTGGAGCTGTTTTTGCAGGATTCAGCTAATAACATGCACACATAAACAGGCTTGATCCATACTATTATTATGTTTAGAGGAGGCTGAGTGAATCAATGACAGACCTGCATGAAGCTTGGAAAATTGATGTGAGAGCCTAGAATTATCCACATTCCTGTCTCATTACTCCAAGAGGGAGGCACCTGCATGCCTGTCTGGTTCCACAGGCAGCTCTGTAGAGTCCAGTGGAGATGGATCCAGTGGAGATGGAGATGACTCAGATGTCAATGCCATTGTCATCCAAATTAGCCACCATTTCTCTTGTCAGAAGCCTGAGCATTTTCTGACTTTCCTTGTTCCTATATATTAAAAGAATAGTGAGAAAATATACTGACAGGACAATGAGAACATTTGGACTTGCTTAAGAGTTTTCTTTCTCATTAATTAATGATACAGCATCAGTGTTCTATATCAGTTGATTGTGATTTTAGTTAATTGACTCATGTCTTGAAGTTCAGTCATCATCTCTAGGTCCCTGGATAAGATGAGGTATCTAGGAGGCTCTGAAAGTATAAGTATGCCCCACACTTACTCCATGCGTCTACCCTGCCTGAATATTCAGGGACCTCTTTGTTGGCCTTGTCTACTACCGCTTATTACTACAGAAAGGGAAGTGTGTGTGTGTGTGTGTGTGTGTGTGTGTGTGTGTGTTGGAGGAGGTCATCAAGAAGACACAACTGCCAGTTGATCTGTGACCTAGACCCGAGCAATCAGAGGTTCCTCACCCTATTGCCTGCTCTTAGAATGTACATTCTGCCCACTTTTCTCAGACTAGGAGTTGTTTCGGGGAGGTGGCCTTGAGAAAGTAAGGTGCTGTTTAGACTCTTTGGACTAAAATATGACTAAAGCCAGTTCAGGCCTATTTATAAACTTTTAAGATTCTAGTGGGCAGGTATGGGAATTTACTCATCTTACAGCTGCCAAAGACAAGCCTTGTATATAAGTATCCTTGAGTGTTAAGTCTGTCACCTACCAATCTGGAGTGTTCTGTCTCTTTCTTTGATCTCTCCCTGACTGTTCCTTTGGTCCCTGACAGTTGAGCTCTTCTAAAGGGATTAGCTTGATGGCTTGGACAATGGGAAACTGAGTGATGGATAAATAATGAATAAGCCTTTGTGGGGTAGGATATGTGGAAGACATTTGAGTTCCTCTGCAAGAGCTTGAGGCAGTCCTCACTGTTTTCACATCCTGGCTTATAAGGTTCTGATAACCCCTGACAATCAGGGAACTGATGCCCTAGTCTGGGTATAAACTCTAGAAACTTATCCTTTGGTAGATACAACGGATTGGGTACATGGGAAAAATAGCTACCATAGCTCTGGGTGGGGTAGTGCATAGCCAAAAATTCTGGTTGCCTTTGGAATGCAGCAATGGTTAATGCAGTAAGAGTGCGTCCTGTGTGTTCTAAAGAATGCCAAGGCTACTGCCTAAAGAACCTAGGACCATTCACTGGAATTCTCAGTAGCTGAGGGACTGACAAATTGATTATACTGACTCCCTCTGTCTAAGTGAGAGTTATAAATATGTCTTTGCTTATATGACCACTGCGGCTGGTCTAAACTAAGCTTTCCACTATTGCTGTGCAATCCAGGCTGCCATCATTATGGAGATTAGAAAAGCTAAGTACTGTGTACAGATGCCATCAGTATAGGCAGAGATTGAGGATCATATGCCAAAGGTGTAAGCCTAGACAAAAGAATATGCCATTGAGTAGAGGTTGCATGTCTTCTATAACCCACAGGCAGCAAGATTAGAAGAAAAAAAATTAATATTAAAATATCAGATTAAATCCCTAACAAGTAAAACTACCTTGGCCAGGTGAACTGGAGTACTATTTCGGGCTTTAGTACATTCAAGGATCAATTGGTAAGGCCAGTGGCTCCACACATTAGAGTGGGAACCCCTGTCGAGACATTCAGCAGCATAAAGGTATGGAAATTGTGGGAGACAGACATTGCCCAGACCCCACTGTGGATCAATGTGCTATGCTGCTGAGAATAGGAAACCTAGCCACTTCAGGGAAAGGCATTCTTCATTGGAATTTACAATGAGACATTCCACTGAGGTGGGTAAATTATTTCATATTCCCAGGTGCTGGGAAACTGTTTAATCTCCCCTGAGATTCCACTGTCTTGCTGCAAACTGGACCTGTTAAAATGTGCTATACTTGAGATGGAACATGTCCCATTGGAAAAAGAGAAAATAGGTCTGGTCTGCCATATCCTTTCCCTGGTCCATCTCTTCTCTCCTGACAGCACAGCCTCCCCCGGCCAACATGTATGGTTTGTGCAACCAGGTCAAGTTCCTGAAGCTGCCCATCTCCCTCTTCTCAAGGCCGGGTGTACGTGATCTGTCTTCCACTAGTGCGATCATGGGGTTGTCATTTTTGTTCCCTCACATACAGGTCCTTAATAATTCACCCAGCAAGCCTGAAATGATAGCTGACAAAGCCTGTCCTTACCGAACACTGAATGTCTCTAATGTGAAAAGCTGTCCTCCAACATAGGTGGCCTTGGACGTTATTACTGCCTCACAAGCAGACACCTATGCCATTATCCAACAGAATATTGTATTTCCAGACCTGATGAGTCTGCTAATGCCCAGAATATATGACCCCCAGCCTAGAGGTTTTAATAAATCAGTGGTTTGGATCACGGGGCTCTTAATGGAAAAAAAAAAAATATATATATATATATACACACACACACACACATATATATATATCTATATATACGTTACTTGATTTGGAGATCAATATGTTAATCTGTGTTTTATGCTGCATGTGCCTGTACCATTGGTGTGGTATCTGCCTCCAGTGCAGCCAGATAGCCACTGAACAAGCCACCTCAACTCTAGTGAAGCTCCAGGCTCCTTGCTGGCCTCTCAGGGCACAGTGCAGAGGAGGGGGGAGCTTGTAAGATGGTAAGAAAGAGCCCATCATGAGAGTAGAGTGTTAGAGGAGGTCACTGAGAGGACATGACTAGAGAACTGAACCTTGATAATCAGGGGTCCTCACTTCTCCCGTGTTCTTGGAATGTACATTTCAAATCCACATTCCCAGCAGGAGCTGTTTTCAAGGACATAACCTTGAGAGACCAACATGCTGTTGAGACCATCTGAACTGACCATGTGCTGAACCCAGTTAAGTCCTCCCTATAAACTTCTAAGATTCTGTCCTGCAGGTACTAAGGTCAACTCATTTTGCAACTGCTGAAGGCAAGCCTCTTTCGAAAGTTCTTTTGCTTATCAAACCTGCACCTACCAATCTTGGAGGGTCTGCCCCTTTCCTTGGACTCTCCTTGCCCTCCAGGAACAAGGGCCAATCTGCAGAGAGAGAGAGAGAGAGAGAGAGAGAGAGAGAGAGAGAGAGAGAGAGAGAGAGAGTGTGAGAGTGTGTGTGTGTGTGTGTGTGTGTGTTTGGGTGCAAGGGGAATACATTACTTTTCAACTGAAATTTTCAATCTATTTGAGGTAGGATAATGTTTATTATTAAAACTATTTTTTTTTCTTTTCACCAACTTTGATTCAACATGTTTATGAAGTTATTTAACACCTGATCTGAAAATACTGATATTTCCATAGCTGTTTAATAAAAAAGTCTTATCATACTGTGGTTCCAGACTTTACAACAATCTCTCTGTAATGCTGGAATTACTTTAATTATGAGCTCTTTCAGACATGATGGATTGCATGTTGTAGAGGAATGGCATATTGTGCCAGTGAGTTAGGCTTCTCACATACGCACTACCTTTGTAAAACCTGGTTCAATGTAGTTAATCTTTGAATACCCCCACCTCCCATCTCTGTGCATACCCATACATGCCTACACACACATGCACACACACAAACACATACACATCTAAACTCTTAATTGAAAATTAAGGTGAACAGAGCACCAATCATAAATATACAATTCAGAGACCTTTTAAAAAGTGAAAACACCTGTAGCCACCACTCAGATCAAAAAAATAAAATATTGTCAGTCACCTGGAGATTTACACATCCCCCCTTCCAGTCACTACGCTCTCGAAAGTTGACCTCAATCTTAAAACATCATTAGATAATGTTGGCCATTTTTGAAACTTATAGAAGAAAAGTTGCATGTCACATATTTCGTACCCGCCTTCTTGTTCTTAACATTTGTCTTTGAAATTAAGCCACATTGTTACATGTCCCAGTTGTTCCTTCTTACTGTGTTTTTCACTTGTACAGAACTACCACAAATGACCCATTTTCCTTGACAAAAATATGGATTGTCTTTGTATATAATGTCTAGGAATAGTGCTGCTATATTCTAGCTTGTGTCTATTAGTGCCCAAATGTGTGCATTTCTTCTGGGTATACACCTACAGATGGAGTTGCTGGGGCTCATATCAAGCTTTAATAAATGCTGTCAAAACACTTTCTAAAGTGATTTACTTGTTTACCTTCTCACTAGCCTTGAGCAAGAGTTCTAGTTGCTTCAAATCCTCTGTGTAGTCATGCTCAGTCACTTCATTTGTGTCCAACGGTTTGCGGACTCATGGACTGTGGCCCACCAGACTCCTCTATTCATGGGATTTTCCTGGCAAGAATTCTGGAGTGGATTGCCATGTGCTCCTCCAGGGGATCTTCCTCACCCAGGGATTGAATGCCTTTCTCCTGCATTGCTGGCAGATTCTTTATGGCTGAGTCACCAGGAAAACCCCTATATCCTTGGTAGCACTTGGTAATTTCAGGTTTTTCAAACTGTCATCATTGTGATTTTTGCATCAGTTCAGTTCAGTTGCTCAGTCATGTCCGACTCTTTGTGACCCCATGAACTGCAGCACACCAGGCCTCCTTGTCCGTCACTAACTCCCGGAGTCTATCCAAACCCACATCCATCGAGTCGGTGATGCTATCCAACCATCTCATCCTCTGTCATCCCTTTCTCCTCCCACCTTTGATCTTTCCCAGCATCAGGCTCTTTTCCAATGAGTCAGTAATTTGCATCAGATGACCAAAGTATTGGAGCTTCAACTTCAGCACCTTCAGTCCTTCTAGTGAATATTCAGGACTGATTTCTTCAGAATTGACTGGTTTGATCTCTTTGCAGTCCAAGGGACTTTCAAGAGTCTTCTCTAACACCACAGTTCAAAAGCAGCAATTCTTCGGTGCTTAGTTTTCTTTATAGTCCAACTCTCACATATCCATACATAACTACGGGAAAAACCATAACTTTGACTAGACGGACCTTTGTTGGAAAAGTAATGTCTCTGCTTTTGAATATACTGTCTAGGTTGGTCATAGCTTTTCTTCCAAGGGGCAAATGTCTTTTTAATTTCATGGCTGCAGTCACCATCTGCAGTGATTTTGGAACCCCTAAAAATAAAGTTTGTCACTGTTTCCACTGTTTCCCCATCTATTTGCCATGAAGTGATAGGACTAGATTCCATGATCTTAGTTTTTGAATGCTGAGTTTTAAGCCAACTTTTCCACTCTCCTTATTCACTTTCATCAAGAGGCTCTTTAGTTCCTCTTCACTTTCTGCCATAAGGTCGGTATCATCTGCATTTCTGAGGTTATTGATATTTCTACCAGCAATCTTGATTCCAGCTTGTGCTTCATCCAGCCCAGCATTTCTCTTGATGTACTCTACATGTAAGTTAAATAACCAGAGTGACAATATACAGCCTTGACGTACTCCTTTTCCTATTTGGATCCAGTCTGTTGTTCCATGTCCAGATCTAACTGTTGCTTCCTGACCTGCATACAGATTTTTCAAGAGGCAGGTCAGGTGGTCTGGTATTCCCATCTCTTTCAGAATTTTCCATAGTTTGTTGTGATCCACACAGTCAAAGGCTTTGGCATAGTCAATAAAGCAGAAATAGATGTTTTTCTGTAACTCTCTTGCTTTTTTGATGGTCAAACAGATGTTGGCAGTTTGATCTCTGGTTCCCTTGCCTTTTCTGAATCCAGCTTGGACATCTGGAAGTTCACGGTTCATGAAGTCTGGTTTGTAGAATTTTCAGCATTACTTTGCTAGTGTGTGACATCAGTGCAATTGTGGTGTAATTTGAACATTCTTTAGCATTGCCTTTCTTTGGGATTGGAATGAAAACTGATGTGTTTCAGTCCTGGGGCCACTGCTGAGTTTTCCATATTTGCTGGCATATTGAGTGCAGCACTTTCACAGCATCATCTTTCAGGATTTGAAATAGCTTAACTGGAATTCCATCACCTCCACTGGCTTTGTTCATGGTGATGCTTCCTAAGGTATCACTTAGGAATGTGATGCAGATAATTTGCAGTTATCTGTTGACCATTGAGGTAAAGCACCATTTTACTTATTTATTGGGCCATTTGAACTGTGTAATTTGTGTGTGTGTGTGTGTGTGTGTGTATGAAATATCCATTTAAAGCTTTGGTCTATATTTCTGTTTTGTTGGTTGGTGTTTATCTTACTGAATATATGAAATTCTTCATACATTCTGGAGTCCCTTATTATAGCAATTCCCAACCTCTCTGATCTAATTCTTGATGATCTGAGGTAGAGCTGGAATAATAATTATAGAAATAAAGTGCACAATGAATGCACTTGAATCATCCTGAAATTATCCCCACTCCTGGTCCATGGGAAAATTGTCTTCCATGAAATTGGTCCCTGGTACCAAAAAGTTTGGGAACTGCTGCCTTACTGAATATATGCATTGTAACTATCTTTCCTCCATTTTTAATGAAGAGATTTTCTTGATTTTTAAAGTAGTCAAATCCTTTCTTTTATGGTTAATGCTTTTTTGTGTTCTATTTAAAGAATTTTCTTTGTGAATGATGGCATTTGAAGCATTTTATCTCTATTATAATTGTTTTCTAGAAAGACAACTGGCTTTTATGTAATAAATGTGAAACATGAACTTGTCAAATTCAGCTCTTACTTTTAATAGTTTTCATCATCTTATGTATTCTTTGTCATCTGCAAATTAATGATTGTTTTTATTGTTTTCTTTTCTAACCTTATATTTTTTATATTTTCTTGCCCCATTGTCCTGGGTATGACCTCTAGCATCATAATAAATAAAAATAAAGATAGTAGCTTCTTTCTTGGTTTATTCCTAGTTTTAGAGGAAAACAGGCTTAATGCTCTAGGCTTTTTTTGTTTTGTTTTGTAGATTCTACTGTATTATGCCAATTTTTTTCTTTTATTCTTGTTGCCATATTTTCTCCAGTTGTACTGAGATATCAGTCACATATAATATTGCATTATTTTAAGGTGTATGCATAATAATGATTTGATATATGCTTATATTGTAAAATGATTAGCATAGTGAGTTTGGCTAATATCATCACCTCACATAGTTACACAGGTTTTTTCTTGTGATGAGAACTTTTAAGATCAATTCTCTTAGAAACTTCCAAGTATGCAATACAGGGACTTCATGACCTAATTACTTTTCAAAGCCTCAACCAAAACTTTCAGTATAATATACAATCTTTTATTACTTTTGCATATATCACATAAATCAAACTTTTTCATGAAATAGTCAAAATAACTCTAGAGATTGTACATGAATGAACATACTCCCATCATAGGATGACAGAGGACTCATTCAGGTTCTTTTCTGGAAAAAAAAAATTGAGCATTTACACTGTGTTAGCTAGTGCTATAAAATAAATTAATTACCTAATATTTCCTTGGTTCTTCTGTGTTCTGGACATTTGGTACTGAAGATGCAAAGCTGAGGAAGGCTTGAAGTGGTCCCTTTTATTCACACAAATAATATAGACTCTAGTGAGAAGCAGAAAAAATAATTATAGCATTTTATGTACAGGCTTTTAATAATAATAAAAATGCCAATAACATTCATGAACATTTACTGTGCACCGACATTTTTATGAGCACTTTACATACATCAGTCCTCACAGTAACTCAGTAGGATCAGGTGGTGTTATCACTCCCACTTTACCAGTAAGGATCCTGACACACAGTTAGGCTGGAGCACTTTGCTGAAAGTCATATGACCAGGAAATGGCATAGAAAAATCAAGAGCTCCAGGAATGCTAGGATTTAAACAAACAACTGGCCCCACCTAGAATAGTTGGGGATGGCTCATGAAGCAGGAGGAGAAGGCAATGGCAACCCACTCCAGTACTCTTGCCTAGAGAATCCCATGGATGGAGGAGCCTGGTAGGCTGCAGTCCATGGGGTTGCTGGGAGTCAGACACGACTGAGCGACTTCCCTTTCACTTTTCACTTTCACGCATTAGAGAAGGAAATGGCAACCCACCCCAGTGTTGTTGCCTAGAGAATCCCAAGTATGGGGGAGCCTGGTGGGCTGCCGTCTCTGGGGTCGCACAGAGTCGGACATGACTGAAGTGACTTAGCAGCAGCAGCAGCAGCAGGAAGCAGGAAGAGTTAGCACAATTTGGCACACATGATTGGGCTGGCACTCAGGAGAAAGAACCTCTGAAATGTCATAGGTGTGTGTGTGTGTGCATGTGTGTGTGTATGTATGATGGTCAGACATGCTCAGAGAAAGATGAAGAGCCTGGTGTGCTCACACTTCAGGGTTTCAAAAGCAAGTTGTAGAAACAAAGGAAGGCTTTTGAAGAGAAAAATAACAGAATCTCAGCTGTTTTGATTGGAATATATTAATCTGGCTCTCCTACCTTCCATTGTGATAGTATCTACTCCTTACAGAGGGATTACTAAGTGCTAGGCAGAGAATAAGCACTTCACACATGTTAATTCATTTTCACCTCAGAAAAACCCTGCAAGGTGTACACTTGAACAGAAGGGAAAGAAAGAAGAAACAGTTGAGACACAGAGCAGCTGAGTAACTTAATTAAGATCACATCTCTAATTGGTGGCAGTGTTAGGATTTGGATCTGTAGCTTTGGTCTCAATCTCTGAACACACCAAAGTTTCTATTGTATTGTTTTTTTACAGACTGACATTGTTAGGTATATTATAATAGATATTGCGTATACTATAGCCAAAAATGTTAGGTATATACTGTACATTAATACATATATGCCTAATTTGATAGGCATATTATATACATGAAAATATCTCCCTACCCAGCTGAAATATAAACATCCCAAGAATAGAGACTTTTGTGTATATTGCACTGCTGCTCTTTCAAAGATTAGTAGAAAAGCAGGCCAGCTGTAGTTGATACAGAATGAATGAATTATGATTTAGTGAATGGTAGATGTCTGTATGGGCAAATCAGAATGTGTGTACACACACACACACACACACACACAATCCTAAGTATTTCTTCATTTTTTTTGAATGATTCAATGTCTTTTATTGTTTAGATATGAGTGCACCTTTTGGATAACTTGATTGTCAGTAAATTACAGAGTTTATTTTCTAAGATGTGGCAGAAGTTATACCAATAAAACATAAAGAGAAAATTCTAATTTATAAATATCACAAAAATATATATTTATTTTCTATTACTATATAACTCACTTGCCTCCCCCAAATAATTTTACCATGGCCTAGAGCATATGTGATGTGTGTATATGTTGTTGTTTAGCCCCTAAGCCATGTCTCACTCTCTGCAACCTCATGGTCTATAGCCCACCAGACTCTTCTGTCCACAGGATTGTCCAGGCAAGGATACTGTGGTGGGTTGTGGGTTGCCACTTCCTTTTCCAGGGGATCTTACTGGTACAGGGATTAAATCTACTTCTCTTGCTTGGCAGGTGGATTCTTTACCACTGAACCACCATACACACATGTATAGCGTATGTACATAATACAGAGAAGTTGTGTGTATGTATATATGTCCTTTTTTGCACCTGCACTGAGCTTGACTTTACCTGGAGGCTGGGTTGGTCAGGATAAGAGATCCTGGTTGTCATTTTGCAGGCATATGCTCTTCTCCGTGATTTTCATGATCCTCTTTGATGCTGCCTACCTCCTATCCAGACTAACACTTCTCCTACACAGCCAGGGCTTCCTGTCCTCTATTTCACACTACTACCTCCCTGACCAGCTGTGATTGGCTGTTACAAGCTGTTTCTGAGCTTGGTATGTTCACCTTTTCTTTTTTTTTCCTTTCACTAGCTGAGATCTCTTGTCTTTCAGTATCTCATTATTCCTTCTTTTATTCAATGGAGTTCAATCACAAAAATCTTTAAGAATTATCTGGTAACATACAGTTTAGCACTCAATTGTTTGCTAATTGGTTACATAGATGAGGTATGTTGGCATGTCTTTCAGGTTCCCCAGAGGAAATATTAGACAGAGTGCCAGGGAACCCTACTTCGCCAACTGATACATGTTGTATTACTTACTTATTTCTATTTTTTGGCTGTGCCATGCTGCATACAGTATCTCAGTTCCACAACCCATGTCCCCTGTAGTGGAAACACGTGGTCTTAACCACTGGACCACTAGGGAAGTCCCTTGATAAGTATTCTAAACCATGACATGCGCAGGGAGCTAGGAGACCTAGGTCAACACACTATTTGTGAACGTGAACAAATATTTCTTCTGCTAGGGCCTTGTTTTTCTTATCTGTAAATGGAGTTGTTTACTAAATGTAATTTCACATCTCTAGCTCTTCTGAGATGGGAAATGAGTACTGTAAATTAATAGATTATTCACATTTGCCTTCTAAAAACCAGATACATTACTTTTTATGGTAATAATAATATTATTATATAGTATTCAACATTAACATTACAAAGTACTATTATGTTTTAACAGGAGGACACATCTAAGTAATTGGACACAATTTTCTGTGGGTTTAGGACCCTAAGGTGGGTATGGTTGAGGGCAACATTGCAAGTTGGCCTCCTCCAGTCCTGTAGTCCTCTTGGTGGTAGCTGTAATTATATGCTGTGTGAATTAAATTGAAGGATTTGGTTTCAAGTTCTGTGATTCAGATTACTCAGACTGGGTGACAGTGGAGCACCCATGGGAAAGTTTGTTGGATGCTAAGATGATGTAGTTAAGGGGTAGGTGTTGCTGGGAGATACTTCTCCATGTGTTTCTCCTGTTTCCTCTGCAGGTCTTGTAAGAGAGAAACTTAATTGTCTATAGCTTTGGAGTATCTTTGGAATATCAAGAATACTTGTGTACTGAAAATGTGCTGGAGGTGGAGATTGTGTTTCCTTCTAGAACGAAGGGCAGGCATGCATACTGCCTATTATAAGCGCTCTGTGTCCTGTGCTTGTGTGGTCTTTTCTTGTAACACAAACCAGTGTTCAGTTCTCTTGAATCCCGTTGTGTTGCCCGTTTTGTTGCCTGAGGGAACAGGCACTTAAATAACCAGCACAAAAATGCTGATATTCTGCCAACTATTATTGCTGTGAGCAATAAATTATCCTCGTCTGACTGATGAGTCTTGTGTTTCCCATTAGCTCCATGAAACAGTGACAAACTAACTTGCCAACATAGGATATCATCTTAGACCCTTCACAGTTCTTGAGAAGCAGAGGGACATGTTAGGATTTCCTTTTGCTCAGTCTTTCCTCATTCCTTTCTGGAAGTGAAACCCTAAGCATTTGAATAACAGAGCCGAGATTTCACCAGTAAGGAGCAACAAACTAGACTAAAGTTTAGATCTTGTGACCCCATGGTCCTGTACTTCTTTCTCAAAGTGTTTTAATTCTAAATAGATACTTGAAATACCCAAGCTGTGCAAAAGTTAAAACTACTGCTTTTATGCAGTGCACTTGCTGGATAAAAGCCCTCTGTATATGAGTAGTTTCTAGAACTGTGCAATTAATTAAATACGAACTTAATAGATGCTTTGCTCTGGTACTTATATTTTGAAAGAAAAGCACTTTTAAAGAAAGACAAAACACTACAGTAAACCATTCATGATCTAAGTGAAAGGCAACTTCTTGGTTAAAAGGGAGCTGATGTTGCAGTTTGAAGAGAAGTAACAAATGCGGCAGCTAAATCTTTGCTTGCATTCACTTGTTCTTTTGGTAATTTTGCTCAGACTTGATGAATGGTTAGTAAAATCTTTATGCATATGGAATGAGTAATCTCCAAGATTCTTGTAGAATTTCCCTCAATTTTCGGCTTTTGTGAGGCGTTGGATTATTTCTAATTGAAGTTCAATTTATTTTCTTATCCATAGTAAGAGAATCAGTTGAGAAGTAAACTGACAAGAAACTTCTTTTGTGATATGTGAGACTGGACAGTAAGTGGCAAATTCTTTCTAGAACTGAAATGAGATAAGGGGCTGGGTCCCCTATTCCCCTGCCTGCCAGTCTCCATTTGTATATGTCCCCAGTGGGCATAAATCACCGGAGTTTTAGGTTTGTTTTGGCTTGTGTATTTCTCTGGCTTTTTGGCCATAAGGCATGTGGGGTCTTACTTCCCTGGCCAGGGATCAAACCCACACCTCCTGCATTGGAAGGCAAAGTCTTAACCACTGGACCACCAAGGAAGTCTCTCTTGTGTTTTTACTTAAGTGTTGGTTTTTGGATTAGTCCACTTATGTGATAGTTTTTTCAGTAAAAGACAAAGATCTTCCTAAAAATCCCTTCATCCCCTCTACCCCAAAATATATTTCAACATTCAGATTTGCTCATACCTGGTATTCTGCCCTTTATGGCTTCTGCTGATAGGAGTATTGTCTGCAAAAACCCAACTGCTTATCTTTATCTTCCAGGAAATCTTCAGTTTCTCCAACTTTTCCAAGTTTATTGCTTTTTTTATCAGCTATATTTGAATAACTTTGTTTCTAATTTAAGAATATATGCATGTAAGTATATGCTATAATTAAAAAGGTTTTTCTCTGATTAAGTCTGGGGGCTGATCTCACTTCTGCCTGTGGTTCTGACCTCAGCTTACTTCATGTTGTGTGTAACTACTGGGTTCATATACTCAGTCCTGTGGGATTTGTCTTTAGATGTTATCTAGATAGAAAGGATGAGGAAAATCTCACTGTCTTTCAGAACAAAAATATGTTGATTAAATGGTAATTGAAATGAAGTTACATAAAAGTAGAGGCTATGGCTGAATTACAAGATGCTTACATAAAATTGTGAGATACAAGCACATTGATTATTTAAAAATACAGTTGGGGCTATTGCTTAATAAGGATCTAGGATCTTAGTGTTCGTTGTCACTCTCTGTGCACACACACAAACACACACACCCATGCACCCATGCATCCCTCCCTCCCCACCTTTCACAAACTGGAAATTGCCTCTCCCCAACTGGGGAGAGAGCTGGAGACTTGCTCAACTGAGAGATTAAACCAATAGAAGTGATTGAGACACCAAACAAATGTGAAGGCGGAACTCCAGCAAGAAAAGAAAAATCCCACACTGAAAAATGAGCCTTCTGACCATCTGTTGGTGGGCCCATTTTTATGCCTATCAGATTTATATTTTAAGTTTTGAAATCTCCATTAATGGAAAGACCAGCTAGTAGTGTTTAATAATATAATTTATGATCAAGTCTAAAATGATACTTGTTCCATTCTACTTGAAAAAAATTACTTACTTAGTCTTGAACTAGATACTTGAATCAAAAAACTGGGATACCTAGTTATGTGTGTGTGTGTGCATTCAGTTCAGTTCAGTTCAGTCGCTCAGTCGTGTCTCTTTGCACCTCCATGAATTGCAGTACGCCAGGCCTCCCTGTCCATCACCAACTCCCGGAGTTCACTCAGATTCACATCCATCGAGTCAGTGATGCCATCCAGCTATCTCATCCTCTGTCATCCCCTTCTCCTCCTGCCCCCAATCCCTCCTAGCGTCAAAGTCTTTTCCAGTGAGTCAACTCTTCGCATGAGGTGGCCAAAGTACTAGAGAGTTTCAGCTTTAGCATCATTCCTTCCAAAGAAATCCCAGGGCTGATAAATTTAATATCAAGATGCTCTTTACAACAAGAATTTATAGAAATGACAAAAGTGTTTGTTGAACAAGGCTAAGCCTAATTCAAGATGAAAAATATGTTCTAACCTACATGCTTATGGAATATAGTATGTGCATGTATTTAATATATGGGCTTCCCCGGTGGCTCAGAGGTTAAAGCGTCTGCCTGGAATGCTGGAGACCCAGGTTTGATCCCTGGGTTGGGAAGATCGCCTGGAGAAGGAAATGGCAACCCACTCCAGTACTCTTGCCTGGAGAATCCCATGGAGGGAGGAGCCTGGTAGGCTACTAGTCCATGGGGTCGCAAAGAGTCTATAGTATAGATAAAATAATTGCAGGTTGAACTCTGGAAACAGACTGGCTGATTTCAGTTCAATTCAGTCTCTCAGTCACGTCTGACTCTTTGTGACCTCGTGGACTGCAGCATGCCAGGCTTCCCTGTCCATCAGCAACTCCCAGTGCTTGCTCAAACTCATGTCCATCAAGTCAGTGATGATGCCATATAACCATTTCATCCTCTGTCATCCCCTTCTCCTCCTGCCTTCAATCTTTCCCAGCATCAGGGTCTTTTCCAATGAGTCATTTCTTCACATCAGGTGACCAAAGTATTGGAACTTTCAGCTTCAGCATCAGTCTTCCCAATGAATATTCAGGACTGATTTCCTTCAGGATTAACTGGTTGGATCTCCTTGCCATCCAAGGGACTCTCAAGAGTCTTCTCAAACACCACGGTTCAAATGAATCAATTCTTCGGAGCTCAGCTTTCTTTATAGTCAGACTCTCACATCTATACATGACTTCTGGGAAAAAACATAGCTTTGACTAGATGGACTTTGGTTGGCAAAGTAATATCTCTGCTTTTTAATATGCTGTCTACATTTGTCATAGCTTTTCTTCCAAGGAACAAGCTGATTTCAACTCCTTGTTCTAACATTCATTTTCCAATTTCTCTTTTGCTGAATTTCCTCAGTAGGAATTGGAGGATAATAACAGTATCTATCTCAGAGTAGTATTGTAAGTACTAATTAAAGTAAAATATATAAAACAGTAATGACAGTGTTGGTATGTATTAAATGTTCAACAGAGGTTAACTATATTTACTTATATTAATAAATCTACAAAGAATTATAAACATATAATGGATTCTGAAATGCATACTTAGTCACTTTAAGAATTTATTGAAAACCATAATCAGTGTGTTAGCTATTAGGATATTTTTTCCGTCTTGTCCTTGTCTGTATTCATCTTCCAAGGTAATTGATGATTGGCTCATCATGCTGGATCATAACTCTTCTTCATTGAGGTCCAGGATATACTGAAATATGTTTCTTGTTTTAGGACTCTATTAATAAACCTTGGTTTAAGGGGGTTTTCTCAGAATATGAGTGGTAGTAATGAGTATTGTTTAAATGCACAGACTTTGGGCTTTAGAGTCAGATAATCTGGATTTAACCTCCTATAAGCTTTGTGACCATAGACATATTCCTTAAACTTTTGAGCCTCAGTCTGCTAATCCAAAAAATAGAATTATAACAGTAGCTAATTCATACTTTTGGCTTGAAAATTAAATAGAAGGGCACATTTAAGGCCCTCTACACAGTACTGTCAAACAATGTGTCCAATAAATATTCCTTGTTCAGCAAGTTGAAGGCATGACCGCCATCATTCTTGAGGAACCATTAGCACCAATCGATTAGCTGGAGACTAGCTTTTCCTTTTTTTTTTTTTTTTGGTGGAAGGGGACAGAAATATTCCCAGAATAGTTAGCATTTCAACTATACCTTGGAGGAAAACAAGACTTTACTAGGCAAAAGCAGGGAGGTTAAAAATTTTTGGAAATAGCATGTCATAAGAAATAATAAATCAAAAGCTTAGAATACTGTAAGTTGTCCAATATGGCAGGAACCACACACTGAGGCTTAATATAGAGGCTAGGTTCAAGTAGGAGCCAGAGTAGCAGAGAATGGTTTCTTTGTTTGTTCTATGGGGTATGTTTCTAAAATATAATCAGTATTATCAAGAGGAGAAAGAATAAATACTATGTTGTTTGCTTTTGCTTTTTGGAGAATTACTTAGCTGGTAAAACTATGATTTTTAAAATGATACCTATTTGGGAACTAAAGTTCGATTTTTTTTTTTGGAGGGGAATGTAAACAGAGTTTTCAGTCGTTGTACGAATCATGGCACATTTAAGTTTGTAGATTTGGCAGTATTTTTTCTTTTTTATTGTATTCTTTACTTCTGGAAGCCCCAGCCTCAGGACTGCCTGACTTTTAGCATTCTCCCACCATCCCTTCAGGATCTCATTGTCTCAGATGATTTCTTTCGCTTACCTCTTTCCTTTCCCAAACTCTACCCAAGGTCGTACTCTCATCTAGCTGTCACAAAGGATAGGATCCGATAAATTATTTTGCCATAAAATATAAATGATCAATAAACTCAAAGCCATTACCACAGATTCCCCCATACACAGCAAAAAGCATAGCTGGTCTTCTATCATATTCAAAACTTTAGTTAATGTTAGTATGACAGAGAAGTCCCATATTGCAAAAGGAAATTTCTAGCAATAGCTTAGCTGGGCTAATTTCACTCCTGTGAGAAGCTACCACTAGGAGAGCCAACCTTCAGCTACAATGCGGTTTCCCAGGGACACTGTCACCGCATCTCCAGTTATTCACTCTTAGTTCTCAGAGTACCGGTTACCTTCTTTTGTACAGAAATGATGATCAAACAAGCATGAGAGCTAAATATGAGGACGCCAATGGATGCTTTTCCCTTGTTTTGAGTGATGGTCAACACCAAAGGCAGAGAACCTCTAAGCACCAATGGGGATGGAAAGATTTCTGTGGGGTCAGTTGAAACATTGATCATCTTCAGTTCACTCTATCTTAAGTGGTTATTGGTATAAATCAATTTTCCTGGAAAAAAAATGTGGGAACAAACTAGGAATAGTTTGTGCAGGTTTTCCAGATTGTTGCATAAATGATCAGGAGTAGCCTGGCACTGTTTCTTTACAGCAGTCACTGAATTTTACCATTGACAATAGATACCTGCCTGCTACTTTTAAGCCATTTTAATTTTGGCTTCACTTCATAGGGTATCGATAATTAATTGCATCAGCTCTACTACTTTAATAAAACTGGTCATCCACAAAGCAAATATGTATTGCTTAATTTTCAGTTTGAGAGTTGATAACCACTGAAAATTAATCATCCATAGAAAGGGAACTAAGCAGCACTTCTAATCTCTGAAAAGATTGCCAGTCCATTAGAGTTATGTGCTATAATCAATTCACATATAACTGTATAATTTATAAGCTCCAAATTAGATCAGCTATCTATTAGACCTAATAAAAATGGAAATGTATTAATCAGATTAGAAAAATAAAGGAGAAAATTAGCAGGGAATGGGATGCAATACCCCTGGGAGGGAAAAAAAAGAATAAAGGTGTGAAAATTGAATGGGTTAACCTGGTTTCCCCTGTATGCAGCAATATACTTTTATAGATAATTCTCAGTAGTTTATATATAAAAGTTTAAAAGAAGGTTCTTCTTGGAAACTATATGGAAGCTAATAGGCCTAAACAAAAAGTTCTTCATATCATCTATTACTTCCAGGAGAATATAATGCTCATTGAGCACATGTTCCATGCCAGGTATGGTGCTAGGCCTGTAGGACATAGGCATGCCTTTTGTGATTAATATTCTTAATGAGCTCACTTTCTAAGTTATAGACATCACTATCTATCTTTTTCCTAGATATCCAGAAAGAAACTGTACATTTTAGCTAATGTTTCAAAACCATAAATATTTGACATTCAGTAAAGTGACCTGTCTCTTGAGAAACCTGTATGCAGGTCAGGAAGCAACAGTTAGAACTGGACATGGAACAACAGACTGGTTCCAAATAGGAAAAGGAGTACATCAAGGCTGTATATTGTCACCCTGCTTATTTAACTTCTATGCAGAGTCCATCATGAGAAACACTGGGCTGGAAGAAGCACAAGCTCGAATCAAGATTGCCGGGAGAAATATCAGTCACCTCAGATATGCAGATGACACCACCCTTATGGCAGAAAATGAAGAGGAGCTAAAAAGCCTCTGATGAAAGTGAAAGAGGAGAGTGAAAATGTTGGCTTAAAGCTCAACATTCAGAAAACGAAGATCATGACATCTGGTCCCATCACTTCATGGGAAATAGATGGGAAACAGTGGAAACAGTGTCAGACTTTATTTTCTGGGGCTCCAAAATCACTGCAGATGGTGATTGCAGCCATGAAATTAAAAGACGCTTAACTCCTTGGAAGGAAAGTTATGACCAACCTAGATAGCGTATTAAAAAGCAGAGACATTACTTTGCCAACAAAGGTCCATCTAGTCAAAGGCTATGGTTTTTCCAGTGGTTGTATGTGGATGTGAGAGTTGGACTGTGAAGAAAGCTGAGTGCCGAAGAATTGATGCTTTTGAAGTGTGGTGTTGGAGAAGACTCTTGAGAGTCCCTTGGACTGAAAGGAGATCCAGCCAGTCCATCCTAAAGGAGATCAGTCCTGGGTGTTCATTGGAAGGACTGATGTTGAAGCTGAAACTCCAATACTTTGGCCACCTCATGCGAAGAGTTGACTCATTGGAAAAGACCCTGATGCTAGGAAGGATTGGGGGCAGGAGGAGAAGGGGATGACCGAGGATGAGATGGCTGGATGGCATCACTGACTCGGTGGACATGAGTCTGAGTGAACTCCGGGAGTTGGTGATGGACAGGGAGGCCTGGCGTGCTGTGGTTCATGGGGTCACAGAGAGTCTGACATGACTGAGCAACTGAACTGAAAGTTTTAATGCCCATTAAGGAATCTGGTTTCACATTTATGCTACGTTCCTTCATTACCTAATCTTGCTCCTTTACTCACTATCCTAGCTTGAGCCAAACTCCTATTGAACCAGCACAAGCAGCAGTCACTGGGACCAGTGATCACCAGCTTCATGAAAAAGTCAGGGTAGAAATGGAATTGCTTTCTTTAAATTAAAAAAAAAAAATTCTGTAAAGAATCACATTTTCATGTTTTTCAGCATTGCTAGTTTTCTCCCAAGTGAAAGAGTTTCCTACCTAAAAGAAAATGAAACAAGCAAGTAATAGATGTCTTAGACATGTAAGTAGCCATTACTTACATGTTTGGAACTTCACAGTATCTAATGAAAATACCCATAGGGCTTTTAGTTAATCACATATTTGTTTTTTTTTTTTTTCACTCAAAATGCGAATATCCCTCTCTTGTAATTCCAAAAGGAACTGGAACTTTGTCTGTAAAAGGAAATTTCATGTATATAATATCCTCTGCTTAACTCAGTTAACCAGGCATGAGTTTGTATGTGCCTAAAAAACATATAACTTAATCTAAATCTGTGCTGTAAACAGCTAATGTACTCTAGCATGTCAACTTTGATAACTCTGCCTCAGTATTAAACAGTCATTTATATAATTTCTCTTTTAAAATTTAAAAAACAAAACCTGAAACTTTGGGCCTTCAAAAAACAGCGTAAGGAAAATGAAAAGACAAACTATTGATTGAGAAAAATATTTGCCAAACAACATAACCTACTAACGGATTTCTATATAGAATTTATAAAGAACATTCAAAACAATAAGAAGAGACTTGTGCAGCACAACATAAATGGTCAAAGAATTTGAATAGGAGCCGATTATACAGAGTGAAGTAAGCCAGAAAGAAAAACACAAATACAGTATACTAACACATATATATGGAATTTAGAAAGATGGTAACGATAACCCTTTTGCTGTATGCAAGACAGCAAAAGAGACACAGATGTATAGAACAGTCTTTTGGACTCTGTGGGAAAGGGAGAGGGTGGGATGATTTGGGAGAATGGCACTGAAACATTTATAACATCATATAAGAAACAAATCACCAGTCTAGGTTTAATGCAGTATACAGGATGCTTGGGGCTGGTGCACTGGGATGATCCAGAGAGATGGTATGGGGAGGGAGGTGGGAGGGGGGTTTAGGATTAGGAACACATGTACACCCGTGGTGGATTCATGTTGATGTATGGCAAAACCAATACAATATTGTAAAGTTAAAAAAAAAAGGCAATACAGGGTGCTGAATACCAATGCTGACTATCGTTAGTCACCAGGGAAATTAATTTCAAACCAGAATGAGATATCATTACACATTGATGAAAATGGCTGGGAAGATAAAACAAGAAACGAAGCAAATAAAATCCTACCTGATACACAATAATCATATGATCCATGATCCAGTTGTCTTACTCCCAAGTTTCTAACACAAACTAAATGAAAACTTAGGTTCATACACATATGTGTATGTTTATGGTGGCTTTATCCATAATCAATTCAACTGCAAACAATACAAATATTCTTCAACCATTGAATGAATAAATACTCTGTGGTATGCCCATACAAATGGCTACTACTGATACATGCGACAAAAATGATAATTCTCAAGCAAACGGTACTAAGTGCATAATGCACTATGGCTGCATATTCTATGATTCTATTTATATAATATTCTACAAACCAATTAGTGCATGCTTAGCACTCAGTGAGGAAAGAGACTGACTACAACCTGTAGAAATTTTCTTAGGAGATAGTACTGAGTCTAGGGGAGAATATTCTGATTCTAGGGGAGAATCTATCATTATGCTTTTGTCCAAACTCAGAACTGTACATTTTAGTTACGTCTCAATAAAATGAAATACATAATATAAAATAACTGAAATCAGGATTAACAAACTTTAAATGATAATGGGTTCAAAATAAGGCACATGTTCTGAATTTTCCTTTTATAAATTAATAACTGATTTAAATGCATATATTAGAGATTGGATGAATTAAATGTACAGTGGTTTTTTTAACAAGATAGGTTATACAAAAATTATTTTTTCTGTTGGAGTTTAGCAGCAAGATACCAAGGTTTAACTTAATTTATATTTGTCTTATCTCATATAGAATATTGCTTTTAAATACTCTGATATTTAAATACTCTACTTTTAAATACTGTGGACTATCACATAGACATACAACCATTTCCTCTCCTCCAATTTACATTTCATGCTGCCATAATGAACTTCCACGCCTCTATTTCCTCCTCTCACATTTACCCTGGACCTCTCAAGTATTCAATGCAATAAGATTATTTCAAACTTCATCATAAGATATCTCAAGGCATTCAGTACTGTTGACCATTTTATCCTATATAGGAAAATAAGTTATGTCTTGAATTCTGACACATCTACTGGATTCCCATTCTAACTCTGTGGCTACTCCTCTGTTCTCTTTTATTGCCTTTTTCTTTTGTAAATGAGTTAACATTTGCTGTCTCTCTATTCCTGCTCACTTTTCAGTTAATACATTCTTCTTGGATTAGGCCATCTCCTACCATACCTTCAACAGCTCTTGATATACTTATGACTTCAGCCCAATCCATAGCGGCCCTCCAGTACCAGTATCTTGAAGTGCAGGCTTACATTTATTTTAAACTCTCTCATCTTCATTATCCTGCAGCACAGTGAATTCCAGCCATCTTTCAGTTTATTCAATGAAGTTATCTCTGCAAACATTTTCATCAGTGTTTCTTAGCCAAAGTCTTCTGCTTTCCTCCCAAGTAAGGATAAGGTTAGCCATTTGGGCACAATTTCTGAATGATAGCGCCTTGGGAGTAATAGTGTAATTTCATCAGATAACCTTGAACTAGAGGAACATGGGACCATTTATACTTGAAATAACATCTCTCTCTCTCTCTCTTTCTCCTGACTAGTAAGTAATCTGGATGTTTCCTCTTAGTTGGAAATTATCCCATATGAAATAACTTGCAATATTTGCCTTGGTATAATTAGGCCTTAGGGCGAAGAACATTTTATTCTTTTACTTTGGTTCTTGTACTATTTCTTGTTCCTTTTCTCTGGGTCTTTTAAACATCATCCAACATCAATGGAGGTTTGAAAGAACAAGAAATGTATTGCACAAAAATATAAATATTTGAGAAATAAAGATCCATACACAGAGAAAGATACTCATATAGATCATTATATTAATGGAAAAAGAGGGTTGGGGGTTAGGATATGTGTCTCTGGGATTTTAAGCTAACTAGAAGACCAAGGAAAGTGTTCACCTGTATAAGATTTTGGCCTTGGGATTGCCAATGTCAAGGGAATGACAAGTGAAAATAGACTAGCTGCCCTAGATTCTGCTTATCTATAGCTTGCATTGTACTGGTTTTCCACCTTGATGAACTTTCTTATTCCCACTTAATGAAACTGCTAAGTTGTAAAACAATATGAAACACACAACATGAAATATCAAACACGCAAGGACCCACCGGCCAGAATGAAGAAATGTCAGTATTTTATTGCTTCTGCTTCAGATTTCATTTTATTGTTTTTTCAAATGAAAGATATATGACATTACGAAAGATGGTAAAGTCCTTTTTGTTCTCCATTGCAATTGCATTATCTTATCTCATTTTCCCAGAGATAAATATTGTGTATGCCTTCCTGTTCATGATTTTTATTATTTTGTCACTAAATCTGTAGGTATTGCTTGCATTGTTGTTTTAAATATATATATATATATAAATTCTATTAGTGTGTGTGTTATTTCAGAAATTTTTTTACTCAGTATTGGTTTTTATATCTATCCATGGCACCCCATTCCAGTATCCTTGCCTGGAAAATCCCATGGACAGAGGAGCCTGGTAGGCTGTGGTCCATGGTGTTGCGAAGAGTCGGACACAACTGAGCGATTTCCCTTTCACTTTTCACTTTCATGCATTGGAGAAGGAAATGACAACCCACTCCAGTGTTTTGCCTGGAGAATCCCAGGGACGGGGAGCCTGGTGGGCTGCCATCTATGGGGTCGCACAGAGTCGGACACGACTGACGCGACTTAGCAGCAGCGGCGTGTTTACGTATATTAATATAGTTTTGTTGCTATAAGAATTGAGTGAATGCACAGTAATTTATTATTCCCTTAACTAAGGACACTACTGGAAGGGGCATGCATATCATCTGTGGCAAATATATACAAGAGTTTCTCTTGGACATGTATTTAAAATTAGCATTGCTGAGTCACAAATTATATACCTCAGTATACCCAGATATTTACAAGTTGCCCTCTTACATGTTTTACCATTTTACTCACCCGCCAGTAGTGAATGATTTTCAGTTTTTTTTGTTCTTGTCGAATCTTAGTGGAATGAGTTGTTTTTTTTTTTTTTTTTTTTTTTTGTATTTGGGGCTTCCAAGATGGTGCTAGTGGTAAAGAATCCTTCTGCCAGTTCAGGAGCCTTAAGAGATGTGGGTTTGATTCCTGGTTGGGAAGATACCCTGGAGGAGGAAATGACAACCCATTCTGGTATTCTTGCTTGAAAAATCTCATGGACAGAGGAACCTGGAGGGCTGCAGTTCATAGGATCACAAAAGATCTGGACATGACTTAGCGACTAAGCAACAATATATTTTCCTTGATAATTAAAGATGAATGTTTCTTTATGTAGTGATTTTCCTTTGGTGTTTATTCTTTTGTGATTGCTTATTATTTTGTTCTATTTAAAATACAGTAACAAAAGTTATTAAGGAAAACATATACTGAGATCTGTTTTTATATAACTTATAAATCATGACTAAGAACTGAGGCCACCTGTGTCAGCAGGTCTACGGGATTTATGCCATCAAATTCTTGCCCAAGAAGATGAGGCTGTAAACCAATAAATATTTCACTATTTGCTTCAGGAAATTCTTCCATACTGACACTTATGGATACAGAGTTTGCTCATCTGGGCGAATGGTTTCCCTGCAAGATATTAGATTGTTCATCTGGGTAAAAAACTAGTTTGTCAAACAACTATTTATCATGACTCACTTCAAAATCATTATCTCTCTATGTCTACCAAAATTATGTCACGAACTTCTCTCAAAACCAAGCAGCTCTGTACTTTGAAAGAACAATCTTATATCACTTGAACCCAAACTCTAAAACCTCAGTTCAGTTCAGTTTAGTCATTCAGTCATGTCTGACTCTCTGCAACACCATGGACTGCAGCTCGCCAGACCTCCCGGTCCGTCACCAGCTCCCAGGGTTTACTCAAATTCATGTCCACTGAGTCCGTAATGCCATCCAACTATCTCATCCTCTGTCATCCCCTTCTCCTTCTGTCCTCAACTTTCCCCAGCATCAGGGTCTTTACAAATGAGTCAGTTCCTTGCATCAGGTGGCCAAAGTATTGGAGTTTCAGCTTCAACATCAGTCCTTCCAATGAACACCCAGGACTGATTTCCTCCAGGAAGGACTGGTTGGATCTCCTTGCAGCCCAAGGGACTCTCAAGAGTCTTCTCCAACACTACAGTTCAAAAGCATCAGTTCTTCAGTGCTCAGCTTTCTTTATAGTCTGACTCTGTTATCTATACATGACTACTGGATAAACCATAGCCTTGACCAGATGGACCTTTGTTGGCAAAGTAATATCTCTGCTTTTTAATATGCTGTCTAGGTTGGTCATAACTTTTCTTCCAAGGAATAAGTGTCTTTTAATTTCATGGCTGCAGTCACTATCTGCAGTGATTTTGGAGCCCCCAAAAATAAAGTCAGCCACTGTTTCCCCATCTATTTTCCATGAAGTGATGGGACTGGATGCCATGATCTTAGTTCTCCAAATTTGAGCTTTAGGCCAACTTTCTCACTCTCCTCTTTCACTTTTATCAAGAGGCTCTTTAGTTCTTTTTCACATTCTGCCACAGGGGTGATGTCATCTGCATATCTGAGGTTATTGATGTTTGTCCTGGCAATCTTGATTCCAGCCTGTGCTTCATCCAGCCTAGTATTCCTCATGATGTACTCTGCATTTAAGTTAAATAATCAGGGTGACAGTATATAGCCTGTCTGTTGTGCCATGTCCAGTTCTAACTGTTGCTTCCTGACCTGCATACAGGTTTCTCAAGAGGCAGGTTAGGTGATCTGGTATTCCCATCTCTTTCAGAATTTTCCACAGTTTATTGTGATCCACACAGTCAAAGGCTTTGGCATAGTCAATAAAGCAGAAATAGATATTTTTCTGGAACTCTCTTGCTTTTTACATGATCTAGCAGATTTTGGCAACTTGATCTCTGGTTCCTCTGCCCTTTCTAAAACCAGCTTGAACATCTTGACGTTCATGTTTCATGTATTGTTGAAGCCTGGCTTGGAGAATTTTGAGAATTACTATACTAGTGTGTGAGATGAGTGCAATTGTGCATTAGTATCCTTTCTTTTTATTTATTTATATTTTTTGTTATTTTTACCCTTTATGGTTGATTCAAAATATTGTGTCAGTTTCATGTGTACAGCTGTATGTTGTTTCCTATTATATGTTATTAGAAGATATTGAGTATAGTTTGATGTGCTATACAGTAAATCCTGATATTTATCTATTTTACATATAGTGATATGTATCCATTAATCACCTGCTCCTAATTTATCCCTCCCCTTCCCCTTTTCCCTTTGGTAACCATAAGTTTATTTTATATATCTGTGAGTCTGTTTATGTTTTATAAATAAGTTGATTTGTATTTTATTTGGCTTCCACATACATATAAGTGATATCTTTCTCTGCTGATTTACTACACTTAGTATAAACTCTAGGTCTATCCATGTTGCTGAAATTGGTAGTAGTTCATTCTTTTTATAGCTGAGTAATATTTCACTATATATATGTATATATATGTATTATATATATATGTTATTTGTTTGGTGAAGAGTTATATCTATAGAAATTAAATTAAGCTTTTAACATTCTTTGTCAAAAGGTCTAGATTGTTACAATTTTTGTTTGCATAAAAAATCTATTCTGGGACAGATGATTAGACTTTCTTCCTGTGTTTAATATTCTTTTTTAATTTATACTTTAATTCTATAATTTTGCCTCATTATTTTTGCATGCCTAGGTCATTAAATTTCACAATGGTTTTCTTCTCATTGAAAAGTAGTTTTAGTAACATATAGTTTCTCTCTCTATAACCATCAATAGTTTTACTTTGAACTTTTTTCTGATATGGATGTTTTTCTACCAGCTTACTTTTTAGTAAAATTTCCCTTTTATCTATTCTTCTGTCCCTCAATATTGAACTTTTGTGTTCATTTTCTCCTAAAATTAACACTTTAAGCAGTTTATCTGGATTACAAATATATATACACACATATATTGTACTGAATGCAAATGAGTAACTATGTATTTCCTTTACATTTGTAACATTTCTACTATATTTGTGCTCTTCATGACTTTATTTCATGTTTTTATGGTAGGACATCCTTAAAATTAGACTTGCTTCTTACAGTTAATGGTTTTTTCTTATTTTCTGCCTTCTGGGGATTGATTTTGTTTTTGTTACATTTATTTCTGCCTTTTCTATTGATTGCTAGTATTATTCACTTTTCTTTTACTTGTCAGGAAAGCATAGATTTTATTTCCACTATTTTAGTGCCTAACATTTGTGTTAAGCTTGTAAAGTTCTTTGTATGTCTTACAGTTAAGGAAATAAAATAATAAAATGGCATGGAAAAGGATATTGTTAATGTAAAAAAACCAAACTGGGTCCCAAGAAACTCCATTTCAGAACCAATAAATAAATATAAACCACGGCACAAAGAATAGACGCAATTGAAAAGTGAATCTATATTTTAAATAAGAAGAATGCAGAACACAAAAGCAAAGTACTCAAGATAATTGGAAACAAAATAACAGCTAGAGAAGACAGAAATTTGTAATTAAATACAAGGACAATTGATTTCTTTTAATTAGAGAACACAATAAATGCAAAGAAAACAAAAAAAAATTGGGTATAATTTCATGACATGAATAAGGAATTGAATACAGGCATAAAAGACATTGTTCTTATGTTCATAGGATGCATTGTTGAAAGACAAGAGAAGATTAATAGAATCATAATGAGTAAGTTTGTAATTATAAGAGGATAAATTCCTGTAAATAAGATATAAGGATATGTATATAATGGGAAGACTCAGTCAACATTGGGAAGAATTTCCTGAGATCTGAAGAATGAATAAATTGTAACTTATTGAAGCAAGGAGGAGAAAACCCCCTAAGTATTAATAACATGTTTTTCTCTTCAATTGAGAAAAAACATGGGGTGTTTCAGGAAATGAAAAGAATTGCATTATTACGGGCTAAATTGTGTCTCCTTCTCCAAGCTCAAATTTTGAAGCCCTGATGCCCACTATCTCCATATGTTGACTGCATTTGGAGATACGGTCTTCAAAGAGATAACTAAGTTAAAATGAAACCATTAGGTTAGGCCATAATCTAATCTAATCTCATGTTCTTACATGAAGAGAAAATTTACACTCACAAAGATACATCAGGGATCTATATGCATGAGAAGAAAGACTGTGAAGATATCATGAGAGTCCAAAAGAAAGGCCTTGGGAGAAATCAAACCTGCCAACACTTTGAGCTTGGACTTCTAGCCTCCAGAACTATGATAAAAGGCGTATCTCTATTTTAAGCCATCCAGTCTGAGGTATTTGCATGACAGTGCTGGTAAACTAATACATGCACGTAGGTGGAGCTGAGAGAGTTAAGGAGGAGAATGCAGCAAGATGAAATGGACATGAAACAAGGCTTGACCCTGCAGGTTTTATAAACTATATGAAGGGTGATTTTCTCTAAGTAGAAGGGGAAGAAACAAAGGAGTTTAGAGATGGGCTGTGACATAATCAGATCTACATTTACAAGATCAATCTAGCTACTTTATAGGAAATAAACATGGAAACAGGCCAGACTGGAGGGAAACACAGTGAGAAGTGCTTTTCAGTGGTCTAGGGAAAAGATGAAAGTTGGATTGGACCAAATGGTTGAGCCTCTTCCCTCCCACAGTTCTTGGGTTGAAACCTAATCTCTAATGCAATAGTATTTGGAGATGGGGACTTTGGAAGGTAATGGGTTGTGATGTGTAAGGCCCTCATGATTGAATTAATATAAAAAGAGACAGGAGAGAACTTGCTGCTTCTGTCTCTTTCCATCATGTTTGGATACAGCAAGAAGGTGGCAGTCTATAAATCAGGAAGGAAGATTGTCCTCACCAGCACCTAACTGGCTGGCACCTTGACCTTGACGTTTTCAGCCTCCAGGACTGTGAGAAATGCATTTCTGTTGCTTAAGCTAACTTAGTCTCTGGTATTCATTATAGAGTAGAGCAAGGTGGATAAACCAAAGGCAATTTACACTGTAATTTAATCTCCTAATCTGCCACATACCATACTTAATATTTTACACTTCTGTCTTCTCATGGAAGTGTCCCGGCTTCCATTATGACACTAAAACATAGAACAAAAGTTTAATTCTTTACATATATGTTTATTAGCATCAGACACTGTGTGTTCTTGTGGTAAGAATGTTATCTGATTTATCTTGTCTTTTTGGAGAAGTGTATGGCATCTGATTTACTCAACAAAGACTTGCTGCATAAATGAATAAGCAAAGGAGTCGATGAGTTATCTTTCCAGAACATTCGGTAATGTGGCTATTGTATTTTTCTGAGCTCTTCTCATCTCCCATGTCATCCTTGTGGTCTGCCTGGGGATGACCTAAAGAAATGTAGGAATGTCATCCATCTGCCTGCCGTAGACAAGTCAGATCTGTCACCTTCTTTATTTGATTCTCCAAAAAAATCCTCCTACATTTTGCTTTGATTTATCCATTTAATCTGCTCTTTCTATCTCTCTAGGTACTATGAATCATGTGTTTTCTTACTTCTGGCTTGGCTTGGAAAATTGGTTAGCCTCTTTACTGATACCTTGTATTTGGGGCTTTGGACCATGGGTTATGATCAATTTACCACATATGAGTATTTGCATTTTGCATTCATCCTTTGATGTTTCTTTGTTTTTCTTTGTAGCTGGGTTTGCTCTAATGTAAGTAGGATTAGCATTCAAATACTTCCATCTGAATTCTCATGAGCTCTTCCCGATTCTTTACTTGAAACTTGCCTCGCTGAGGCACACTTGCCTTTTGTGCAGGAAAGTAGGTGGGGTGAATAAAGTTGTTATTATGGAGGCTCTCATTGATGATTTTAGGTATCTTTGTCATTGATAGACTCAAATAGGATAAACAGTCATGTGGTCATCCTGTGAACATTTGGGTGTTTCTGGCTTGAAAAAGTTGAGGCAGAAATAAATCCTGTGAGCCATTTAGTTTTGGTGGAAATGTTTTATTGTATCCTGCAGATTGGAGGGGGGTGGGGGGATGATATTGTTTCTAAACTGCATATCTGGATTCATTGTGTTTCCTGAAAAGGATTTAGGAAAAGGAGCTAGGGAAAATTTGACTGTGCACATTTCAGTCATTCATTTATATACTACAGAGCATGTCCATATATATTATGGAGAGCATGTCCATATATATTATAGCCATACTCTGTGCTAAAGCTAGCCTAGTCACTTGGCATAATAGCATGAATAAGACACAGTATCTGTCTGCATGGGGATGTTCAGTTTAGTGGAAGATATAGGAGCATTAAAATCAGTGTAATGTATTATGTCGCTTCCATGATGGAGGTATGCAGATAGAGCTGACAACATGCCCCCAGGCCCTACTTATTTCCTTATGCTGAACTGGCCTGGAGCATGTCAGAAGTCTGATCATTCTTGGCCCTTTGGACTTGGAAACAAAAGATTTTTGCCCTGACCTAACATTAATCATTTTGAAAGGTAACGAAGTAAAAGCTTAGGTTTCACACTCAGAATAATGAACATACGTGGAGAAGGAATGATAAAATAGAAGTGTGTCAGTGTTAATTTTATCACCCACCCACCTGCCCACCCCCAAGAGAAGTGAATATTTCAAAACTGGAAGACGAGAGCTATACCCAAAGGTCGTAGTGGGAAACCTAGTGATTCTCATTTTAGCATTTAAGACTAACTGGCATATGTTCCTGGCAATCTCATTGCATAAATTAGGTTTTAAATAAATGAAGTAGGAAACATGTTCAGAAAATGAGGACATTCAAATTTAGAATTTCAAAATTGAGCATCATTTTTTTTTTGACCCCTAAACAAGTTGCCTTTCTGTTTATAGAGCATGCTTTAATGTGTCCGGTGTACAGATTGAGAGATAAATGGTTGGGGGAAGTATCTCAGGTTGTACAGTGCAAGTGAAGAGAAAAAGAGGAGGACATATTTGGAAGAGTCAATAGAGAGATAAACTCCAGGGGAATTTTGATGTAATGAACTTTCTACTTGCTGTGGAATTTAAGCACAAAACAATGTCAGTATGGTCTCCATGGCTTGCAAGAGGAGACACAATGAAGCCAATAAGGGTTGATGAGAGAAATACTTGAATCTGTGAGTAAATGTAATTAGAAGACGGCTCCCAGGCTTCTGTTCTTTCCAGAGAGGTAAGGGACCTACTTCATAGGTGCTCCATCAGCAATGCTATTAAATGTTACTGTTTATTGAGCTCTGACAATGAGCTAGGGATTATCCTGAGCTCTCCCACATATTAAGTCATTTAATTTTCCCAGCAACTCCAGGAGTGGGGCTAATCTTTCTCCATTTTAGATGAGGAAACATAATAAATAACCATGTTGAAGTCACATGAGCTTTCCAGGTGGCACTAGTGGTAAAGAATGCTCCTGCCAATACAGGAGATACAAGAGATGAGGGTTTGATACCTGGGTCAGGAAGATCCCCTGGAGAAGGGAATGGTAACCAACTCTAGTATTCGTGCCTGTAAAATCTCATGAACAGAGGAGCCAGGTGGGCTACAGTCCATGGGGCTGCAAAGAGTCAGACATAACTGGGAGCACAAAGTCACATAGTTGAAAAGTGGACCGCCAGGATGTAGTCCAAGGAAGCCCAGCTGCGGAGCTCAGAATGGGAGTCTTGACCGTGACATGAAGGATCTGTGATACTTAGATGCAAAGTGTGCTCATGGAACTCGAGATGCCGTGGAAATCACAAAGTTAGATCTTGGCTCACTTTTGGGAGACTGTGTTCACGTGTGACATTCAGAAATCCACTAGCCACAGCTGGATGTTTTGTCTCTCAGCTCCAGAGCCATCCTTTCGTACTTACTCTGTATAATGGATTAAACCTCTCTCCTTAATGGGGAGTATGACGTGAAGCTTTGTCAGAAGACAGCAGTGAGGGTTGTGAGAAGGGGACTTCTGTTCTGGGGTTCTGGGGGGTGTGTTTGCTTCTGCCTGCTCTGGCTGCACAACGGGTCTCTGGTGTGAGTGTGCCTGGGAGTCATAGCTCTGCCCCAGCCAACACACCCAGAGCACAGGACCTCAAAAACCCCCCAGCCCCAGCCCAGGCCAGGCACTCACTTTCTCACAGTTATGTGGCTCTATTCCGTCTGTCTGCTCGCTGATGTTGGCTCACATATGACTTGGAGGTTATTGTTTGTACTTGCTCAGCAATTGTGATCAATCGTGCGAGCTAATCAACTTCTCGACGACTAGGTAGTCTGCAACTCATAATAGACAACTCGTTCTTCAGTGGGGTCTGAACCCTGACCTTGGAGAGGCATCTCCCTTCCAATTTTATCTTTCCTTGTACACCTACCATCAGTCCTAGGGTACCCTTCAAAGTTCTCATTACATTTTTACAGTTACTTGGTAATCAGAGTTTAATATTCTTTATATCAAGCTACCCCTGTTTAAAATTACAGTGAGGTTTCTCTTTTCCAATTGGACCTGAAATGATGTAGAAGCTGAGCTGCCTAAGCTCTGTGGAGTACCGTGACAGCCAGGGAATGCACGTGAAACAGCATATTTCTCAGTCAGTGGAGGAAATGGTAGATAAAATAATGGAAGAAGATCTGTCAGATTGTGTATGTGTGAGTGTGTCTGTGCATGCCTGTCTAAGGTTTAAAGTTGAGAGTAGAATTTATACTTAGATATTCTAATGATGAATTTTTGTCCTGGGAGGAGGAGAATGAGGGACCAATTTCCCATGTGTTAGACAATATTTCCTATCTAAATGCCAGATTGAGCAACTCAAGGACACAAAGTGAATCAGAATCCCTCCTTTGAAAAATTCAAGTCTGTAAATCAGTGACTAGATTACACTTTGTGATGCCTTTTGAAATTTACAAGAAAGATAATGTGTGTAACAGTCTTCAAAAATTGACTAATTCAAGTATAATTCAGAACAATTTACTAATGTGCTGTGATTTATAAAGAGGCTTCGTTTTGCTCAAGAATTTCCAAATGGAATGCATGAGAGAGAATAGCTGAATAGAAATGGCTCTTACAGCTTATGAAACAGATGGGCTATCTTATGAAAAATGCTGTGACCAGGGCATTTCAGAGTTGACACACACTGATCTTTCAAGGTGACAGCGTCCAAGCTGTGTGAAGCATGTTGGGTCTTGTGCAGCATCCTCTTCCTGGGATCTGAAATGTGTCCCTTTGCACAGGCAACAGGGGTGATATGACAGGCAGAGCAAACAGCGCAGCTTTTATATCATGAAAATGGTCATGAGGCAAATGGTGTATTCAAATACAGCAATCATCTCAGCATTTTTGTTTTCTTTTCCCCTATGTATACATTTCACCTTCTGTACTACTGAACTATAATGAGGAAAATTCCAGATATTACATTAGGTTGAATTGTGAAATTGCTAATATTTGACAGTTTATTGACCAATAAAGAGATACACTTTATATGATTCAATTTGATAGCACTTTACCTAGGACTATTTAAGTACATTGTTCAAAAGATATTTTAAAATATGGTTGAAATAACCATTGTCACATCAAAACATACAGCAGTTTCTTAAATAAAATTAAATATTTAATTGGTGTTCAAATTACCTTGAATTTCTATCTTTTCTAATTGTTTTATCTGTAATGTTCCTTTCTTGTCTGATCCCAGTCAGGTTTTGATAGCAGGGTCAGGTTGGCCTCATGAAGTGAGTTCTGAAGTGTTCTCTCAATTTCTATTTTATAAGAGTTTGCATAAGCTTGGTGTCATTTGTAATTTAAATGCTTGATAGATTTTCCTAGTAAAGCCATCTGGGCCTGGAGTTTTCTTTTTGGGAAAGTTTTAGGTTACATATGCAATTTCTTTCAAAAGATTTAGGGTATTCTATATCTGAAATGTGAAATGCACTGCTGTCAGTCATGTCCGACTCGGCGACCCCATGTACTTCCTATTTCTGTCTGTGGCCAATTTCATGAACTCTTGTGTTTTTGAGGAGTTTTTCCATTGTAGGTGGTTGAGTTCATTGGTATGAAGCTATTCATGATATTCAGTTTTTTCATTTTTAGATAAATCTGTAAGATCGGAACTGATTATTATTATAGATTGTAGTTTAATTCTGTTGTCAGAAAATAAACTCTGAGTTATTTCAATCTTTTAAAAGTAATGAGACTTGTTTTCTAGTCTGGCACATGATCTTTTTCTAGTGTACTATCCACATCCACTTTAACAGAATGTGTTTAAAATTGTCAGATGCAATATTGCATAAATGTTCATTAAATCAAGATAACTTCTATTGCTATTCAAATATTCTTTTTGTCATTGAATTTTTTGTCTACTTGTCTATCAATTACTAACAAAAGGAGTGTTGAAATCTCTAGCTATGTTTATTTCTCCCTTTAGGATTTTTTCCTTTATGTTTTAAAGATCTGTCATTAGATATATATTTATTTTTATTCAGTATTCTAATGTGTCTTGACAAAATTAGCCTTCTATGCTTATGAAATGCCTCTCTTTACTTCAAGTGATACTTTTTGTCTTAAAAGGCTGATATTATTAGAGGTACTCCACTTTCTTAAGCTTGATAGTTGAAACTGTTTTTTCCATCCTTTTACTTCCTATTGTATTTACCTTTATATTTACTGTATTTAGATATAGTTAATCTTGCATTTAAGTCCAGTTTAACTGAATAAGATATTGTCTTAATTGAGGGAATATATTTATATAATTGGTTTTAAAACTAGCACCTTGATTTTTTTGTTTTTTGCTTGTTCCGTCTCATTTTTTTCTCCATTTTGCCTGCATGTAGTTTAATCAGAAAATGTTTTCTAGTACTTTATTATATTTTTCTCTAATGGGATTTTTGCTTTAATTTTATATTAACTTTTTAGCAGGTGCTTGAGGAATTTAACTGTTATGCCCAAGGTCCAAATCCCCAGAACTGAGAGGACAAGAAATCCATGGCAATGCAAACGCAAAAAGGGAATTTATTGCTAGCTCGAGCCAGGGCCCCGGCCACATCCAACACAGTGGAATAGAGCCAGAGCCCCGAGCCCTGGATTACAGTAGTATTTATAGGTTTAGGACAAAGACAGGGAATTGGCAAGGTTGGATTGGTTACAAGGGTTTCTTTGCATCTACTAATTGGCTAGATTTTTGCGCGCGCGGGCTTTCTTAGGAGATTTCTATCCTCGTCCTGATTGGCACAGACCAGGCTATGGGGAGCATGCTGACAGGCTGAGTCCTCCCGTCACCGGCGGGGGTAATTTTGATCCCGCCTGGGCAGTGTCTCAGCTGTTTCCGGGATGCTTGCTCCGGCCTATTTTAGTCATGACCTCTATCAGGCCTCAACAGTAACATGCATCCTGATCTTTTTAGAACTTCACCTCAAATATAAAAATTTTGTAAAAATATAAGTCAATGTACCTTTCCTTCTCTGGTGTTAATTTAGTCATATACTCTTACATCTACATGTAATTTGAACCCCAATATAAAGTGCTAATGACCATGTTTCTTTAGACAAAGGTGGGGGAGGGACAAATTGGAAGATTGGGATTGGTAAATACACACTACTATATGTAAAACTGACAAATAATCTACTGTATAACACAGGGATGTGTGTGGATTCAGTGCTCTGTAATGACCTAATGACCTGTGTTCAATCAGCAGGTAAGGTCCTTGTCTGGACACATTCTTCCTTTTGTGGAATTGTCCTTCAGAGATTTTAAAAGTAACTCACTAACTTAGTTTATCAGTTCCTTCTAACGTGGTGGGAATTGAATGCTGAAGTTTTCCCACCCAGCACTGAGCTGCTATTGTTCAAGTCTTTTAGCTTTCCTACTCTTCTAATTCTTTCCATTCAAAACTTGATTTCTATTCTTGCTCTGTGTCTATCCAGATCAGAAATGAATCAAAATTTAAATAGTTTATGTATGGAGATTTTGGTGATCTCTGTTTTTGTTTCCTTTCTGGGGGATTCCTTTCTTCAGTTTCTCCCCTCCTTGGCAGCTCAGAACTTTTCTCTTAATCCTCATCTGAAAAGCTCTCATTTTTCTTTTTTGGCTTGAGCTCTGTCCACCATATAATTTGAACATGAGAATGTCTTCAGGGAAAGAACTGGATCTTACGTAGTTTGTTTCATTGCTTTCAAGGTCATATCCCCACTAATTTATACCTGCTTTTGATTGGTCTCCAATGACTTCAGTATGATTTTCTTTTATTTGACACAAGCTAGGCCATCATTGGAGAAGGTAATGGCACCGCATTCCAGTACTCTTGCCTGGAAAATCCCATGGACAGTGGAGCCTGGTAGGCTACAGTCCATGGGGTCGCTAAGAGTCGGACACAACTGAGTGACTTCACTTTCACTTTTCACTTTCATGCATTGGAGAAGGAAATGGCAACCTACTCCAGTGTTCTTTTCTGGAGAATCCCAGGGATGGCGGAGCCTGGTGGGCTGCCGTCTGTGAGGTCTTACAGAGTCGGACACGACTGAAGTGACTTAGCAGCAGCAGCAGGCCATCGTTAATGGAAAGCGGTACTCCTTAACCACCTACTTTAGTCTTTCATCTCATGGTAACATCCTCCTAGTTCACGTCCCAGCTTATAGACTTTCAACCCACTCCTCCCCACATACCTTGGCATATGGGATATTCAAAGTAGGTTTCCTAAAAAAAAAAAAAGCAAAATCAATTCTGCTTTTTTCCCCAGTGTAAACTATTCTAAGGCTTCATTTGCCTCCAAATTGAAGTTCATACCACTTACTAGGGTACATGCACAAAAACAATAGTTAAAATATTTAGTAATTTATAAGTGCTCCAGACTGGGTGTACTGGCTGAATATCATCTCTGTTGTATACTTCTGACTTTTTAAAATCTTCTATATCAAGTTGACATTTCCAGTCAAATTTCCCAACAATGCCTCCACTTAAATCTATATCTGGCTTCCTGAAAAAGTCATTTTCATCAAATTTGGCAAGGTTTGAAATCAGTTTTTTTCTCATTATTATACATACCTAGATTGGTTTCCAAGGTTGCCAAAACAAAACAAACTGGGCCAAAACACATAAAAGTTAAAAGCCATTGTCACTCTGTTCTTGAGACTAGAAATTCAAAATCAAGGTGTCAACAGGGGCAAATTCTTTCTGAAGACTCCAAGGGAGGAAACATTTTTGATGCTACCTAGCTGGTGGCTTCCAGAGATCCTGGGTGGTCCTTGGTTTCTGGATGTATCAATCAGTGTTTGCCTCCATCAAGGGATGGCATTCTCCCTGCATGTCTCTGTCCAAATTTTTTAAGGACGTCATATTTTTAAAAATTAGAAGCAACCCTAATCCAGAATAACCTCATCTTAATTTCTTCACTTCTGAAAAGACCTTGTTTCCAAATGAAGTCACATTTATAGGTTGTTCATAGAGATGTTTTTTTTTTTTGGGGGGGATTATTCAACCCAGTAGATTATTGAAATCCTATCATTTCCCAATCAAATGATTCTCCTCTTTGAGTAATTTATTATTCTTGCATAAAATGTTTCTCTCCATTGAGAAGTGCTATGTCCCATGCAGCATGCATTTCTTTTCTTGGCTGCCTCTCCCAACAATTTTGAGTCTTTGAAAGAAGACTGGTTTTTATCTTTACATCTCTAGAGCCTCTTCAGTGCCTACCTTAGAGTAAATGCTTAATAAATATTTGATAAATAAATGATCTCAAAAGGAACAGAGAGCGGGTTGCCTTCTTCCTCATTCCTTAAAGCCCTCAAGCACCATTAACTTTCATACCATCATCTCATTCCTGTTGCCCACAGTTTTATTTTCACCAAGAGGAAAAGAAATTGAAACTATATTCTTGGAGAATTAGAAGCATAAACTGTGGTATCAGAATGGACTCTCCAAGTCAGAAAAAGTTAAAGATAGAAACATAATGTAAATCTTAAAATGTTACTTAGAATGTTCGTAATGATATTGACTTAATTTTTCTTGCTAGGGGAGGCCCATGACTAAACTCAATGTGTTGAAAAGTTCAGAGACATTAATCTTCTTATCTGTGCCCCAGAACTCCCCCTGCAAAGACAAATGAGCAAGCATTGATGAATGCTGCTTCATTAGGAGAATTTAAAAATGCAATTTGTCTTCATGAAAAGGAAGTATTTTTACATTTTCCATTTTACAATGAATCAGTGAAAAGAATTTTTCAACCATTACCCTTTGACTTAGAATGGCCTTTATGAACAGCATATCAGTGCAGTAATAGACTTGCTTTAGGGGAAATGTTGACAAAAAAATACTTTCTGGCAAAGCAATATCTATAATCCACCAGACTCATCAAGACTCTTTTATAGTAATATTTTAGGGTGTTAAATATCCCTTTTTGTTTACGTTCTAAGAGACAAGAAAAGTGAAAACTAAAAATAACTTTAAAAAAGCAAATACACACAAAACAGTGTACCTTTAAAAGGAAGTTTTTAGGTTTGACCTAAAGTAGGCAGATCGCTGTCCTAATTTTTACTCTGTTTCTATCCACATAATAAGATGTTAAACCATTTTATTCCCAGTGATTAGTGTGAAAATATGCAAGGTCCCCAGTGACCCAAGCATAAATATACCATGCTTACTCTGCTCTTAGAGGGATATAAAATTTAAACAAACAAAGCCTTAATATCAGAAAGTGTTATCTGGTTAACTGTCAAATAAATAGAAAATAAAATTATTCACAAATCCCCATCAAATGATCCATTTGATTAATGAAGATTTTGTAGCCCCTTTATATGATAGTATCCATTCAAGTAATTCTCCGTGGCATTTGGTCTTTGCTCCTATTGTTTAGTATATTTTAGTGTCCTTCAAAATCAGCCATGAGCTGGGAGATGAAGCACCAGGAACATTCTCTTATGTATTTGGATCTATCTCTAGTATATTTGTTATCAGCAATATTTTCTTTTTTCATGACCATAAATATTGCCTGATGAACTTTGGGAAATTCTCCCCAATGAAAGGCTTTTTTTTTTTTTTTCCCCAAGCAGTACCCATGTACTTGAGGCCTTGGATTCTGTTTCTTAAAGAACAACTTTAGGTGATTATAATGCAGGTAGTTTAGGGACCACATTTTTAAAAATACTGAGTGTCCTTTCTGCTATTTAAGTAGGCTTTCTGTAGGTAGATCACCCATTCTTCATTCCAGAAGAACACATGGAATTTTTGTTGTTACATCAGTGAGTTTCCCTTATGTCCTTTTAATTTTACAAATACAAATACATTTTTCGGATACTACCAGCTGGTTCCTCATCTCACCTCCTTCACCTAGACTCTCATGAACAATTGAATACTTCATTTCCTTCGACCTTGAGATTCAGTTCTGTAAGGCTTTGAACTCCTTTTTCCCTCAGTCCTTGGCCTCTACAAAATTCATCTCCTCAACTCAAGTGCCCACCATCTGGAAAAAACATCCTGCTTACATTTCTTCACCTCATCAGCTCTCCATATGGCTTTGAAACTCAGTTAAAACACATCTCCTTCTTCTCTGCTAAGGACCTCTTGATTTCTCACCTTTGATTTATAACTTATCTTTATCTCAAAGCCTGCTAACCTTGAAGACCATCTTTTAAAGAGGGTTTAACTCTTGGTTGGTAGCAAAAACTTTAAGGTTGAGTTCAAGGATGAAAATACTGATTGTGCTAGAGAAAGACAAACCCTCTCTCCTTTGCAGATTAACAGCACATACGCACTCCTGTTCATCTTCGTCACTGTCCAAAATTTTCACCTTTACTTTCGGTCAGTATAGCATCTTCTAGAGTCAATTAGGTGTATAAACTGGCTTTATGAGGATGGCACATCATTTTTCTTCCTCTCCTTCTTTTCATGGGAGATTCTTCTGGAAAAGGATCTCCAGTCAGTGTCTTAAGGAGTGTGAAATGTGGTGTTATCAGAAAGGAAATGGAAATAAATTGCAAATTTGCATGAAAAATGAGTATCATGAAATATTGCACCAAAAGGTGATTCAAGGCCTAGGAAGCAAAAGATGTAAGAAAAAGACATAGGGAGCAATGATGCAAGAAATGTCGGAAACCACAGAGGAAATGCCTGACAAGATAGGTAGTAACAAGGTGAACAACATATCAAAGACTGGAAGGAACAGCCCTTGAGAAAAGACAAGATAGATGAAGAGAAGGAGTTACCGTGCATCTGGGAAGGAGTTTAATATACTCAGCTCAGTAACACCCTTAAGGGAAAAGATCCCAGAATTTATCTGAAAATATACTGTCATTACGAACAAATGCTACCACCAGAGAAGGATTGGTGGAATTACTTAGAGAGCTTTTTTTCTCTCTGAGTCATAACTTTTTTTTTTTTTAAACCAGGATATTGATCAGGAACCCCTAAGGAATTGAACTAAAGCCAACGATGTAATAATCATTTGGGGAGTGCATATTCTCTGGACCATAGCTGTTGAAATATTTTTCTGTAGATTTCAATTCTTAAGGACTCAGGGGGAAAGAAAATGTTACCAGCATAGGTGCTGGTGGTGTTCCCTCTGAACCAGGTGGGAAGAAGCTGGTAAATTCTAAAGTGACTCTCATTTGTAGGGAGACCCTGTTGCAACAGGCTCCCTGAAGCCTTTCATTCCAGTGGATGTTTGAGTTCTGCCTGCTCCTGTTGCTGCTGCTTCCAAATTTCCCAGTCCGTGAGGCTCCCCGCCTCCACTGTGTCTGCCAGTGTCCTCCCTAATGGATGTAGCCATGGGTTGTAGGGAGAGCAGCTCTTCCACTGGGGCGGATGTGTGTCTCCATCACACTGTAGCACTTCCCTCCCTACCACTTAGCCTGCCTGCCTGTGTGTGAGGGCGGTCCTTCCTACATGGCAGCTGCTGATGGAGATTAAATCATCTCACCTACTTTACAAGGAGAGAATGAGGGGAGGCAGTGTGCATCACAGGCAGGAATGAGCAGCTAGGATGATGGAGAACATGGAGACCTGTTTAAGCTCCTCTGGTGTCAACAGTTTCCTCTAGAACCTACCACTATTTCCTTGAAACATTCATAGTAGAATTCTGATTTTGAAAGCTAGAATCCTTTGACCTGTGGCCCTGGTTAATTTTTTTTTTCTTCTGTTTCTTTTAAATCAAAATTGACAGGAAGAAAAATAGGTTAAAAGAGTTATTTCCCTTTGCTACTTAATGCGATATGAAGCCTCAGCTTATGACTGAAAATAAAACTTTCCACTTGGGTAAACATAATTTTCTCTTTTTTTTTCCTCCAGAAATAATCCCATTCATTTATAAGGATATAGTAATTTAGTATAAAATAATTCCCTTTCAACATCTTCTGTTGTAATTACTTGGCTATCTCCTTACTTCCCTTCTTCTGTGAATTCTGGCCCATTCGGAGACTGAGCTGACAATACAAACTGTGCTGGAGGCTGAAGGGCTAGGCATGAAGCTCTCCAATGTCCAATGAAGCCAGAGACTCTTTTTTAAATTTTATATTGGAGTATAGTTGATTAACAGTGTTGTGTGTAATTTACCAATCACAGACTCTTAATTCACCCTGCTCAGACATTGAGTTGGTATCTGACCCAAAGGTGGAGCAGCCCTTACATATCACTTTTCAAGCCAAGGGGATTTGTTCTTTCTTGAGGGGAGGTCAGGAGTGCCTCTCTGTTGCTCAGGTATCCACCTGATGTGCATACCCAGGTGGAACTTCTGCTGGTCCAATGAAGAGCAAATGCATTCTATGCTGTTGTAATGGAGCTTCCAATCAGATGACTTTGGGGAAAAATTTTATCTCTAGCTCAATTTTTTTTTTCTTTCTCCATGTGCACTAGCTTTCCTTCAAGTAATAAGGTGAGGAGACAGAGAATTTATCCTTTAAAATTATCTGCAAGTCCCTGATGGGGTTCAGTTAGTCTAGGATTTTGTCATTCTTAACACTCACTAAGCCACAGTTTTTCTTTTGCAAGCTTATTTTGCATATATTAATATGCATTAAAATGTAGCAAATAGTTTGGGATAGGGTTGAAAACACCACATATTTATAGGTATATCAAGATTTCATTTCTCTTTTGTGGAAGAAACTCCAAAGTTTCCTACAGCTTGTTTAATATTGAAACTTAATGAGTCCACCTAGTGCTATTACTGAGAAAGTAATGGTAGCGTCTGCCAAGGAAGGGCCCCAGCCCTAGGGCATTGGGAGAGAGCAGCTAACCAGACTTTAATATAGAAAAATAGATAAATAGGGTGATAATTTAATAGGAAGGCAATGTACCTATCGTGCACCAGGAGAAAGCACAGCTGGAGGATTTGAAAGTGATTTGGAAGCAAAACCTCTCATTGAATTACAGATAAAAAAATTAAGTTAGGGGTTGGCAGTGGAGTGAAACCTGGTTGTGAGATTGTAGAGAAGGGATTGCTAGCTCTTCTGTTGCAAACTAGAATTCCTCAGAGTGTCCAGCTTGCCTTAAAAGTTTGCTTTGGGTTGAATCCAAGGAAACATTCTCCCCAGCCACATAACACACACACACACACACACACACACACACAAACATAAGACAATTTTTCCCTTTGGGCTTCCCTCATAGCTCAGTTGGTAAAGAATCCAGCTGCAATGCGGGAGACACTGGTTCAATTCCTGGGTCAGGAAGATCCTCTAGAGAAGGGATAGGCTACCCGCTCCAATATTCTTGGACTTCCCTTGTGGCTCAGCTGGTAAAGAATCCACCTGCAGTGTGGGAGACCTGGGTTCGATCCCTGAGTTGGGAAGATCCCCTGGAAATGGGAAAGGCTACCCACTCCAGTATTCTGGCCTGGAGAACTCCATGGACTGTACAGTTCATGGGGTCGCAAAGAGTTGGACACGACTGAGCGACTTTCACTTTTCTTCTTCTCTTAGTTGCCACATCTCTGTAGACGTGATGTGTTCTTACTAGCATAGTTTAAGGGCTTCCCAGGTGGCACTAGTCGTAAAGAATCCAACTGCCAATGCAGGAGATGCAAGAGACGCAGGTTTGATCCCTGGGTCAGGAATAGCCCCTGGAGGAGAGCATGGCCCCCCACTTAGGGAAAAATAAATGTTTATAGGATACTTTAGCCTGTTTGGAGGCCAATTTGGGGTTTTGGCAGAAGACCTTTGTGTTCCCGATGTGTTGCCAATTGATTTCTTGGTCTTACATTGTAGGTCAAATGAGCACTTATCTTGCGCTCAAGTTATAGGAAGATAAAAAAACTGAGATGGACCCAGGTCTTTCATTCAAGGAGCTCACAACCTAGAAGCAGGGAAAGAGCTCAATACGAGTATAAGCCCCAGTTTAGCCAGACCAAGATCAACATTGAAGGAGAGGCAATGACAAATGCTATGAGGGTTTGGGAGAGTGAGATGTTGATTTTTGTTGCTGAAAAAGGTCAGACTCTTCAATAGCATTATTTGTACTCTATACTCTGTAGGTATTAAACTACAGCCTTTTGGAAAGTTGTTTTCGAAGGACTTAAAAATTTTTTTTTTGTACTAAACTGTACATATCCTATTTTTCTAGCATCTTCAAAGGCATTTCCTACTCCTCTTTTCTGCTGTTAGAGCACCCTCCTCAACTTCCATTGCTGATCATTGGAGGGTTGTGTGTAAGAAAATGTATAGTCCTCCTGCTTCCTGAGATGGAGAAAGATTGGGTCTGGCTTTTGGTTTCCCAGTCCTCAGTCAATGACTGGTAATGCAGAACTGGTCCAGTTGATCTTTGCTCTCCAAAGACTTTGGTTTTGTGACGCTAGTAGTAAAGATCCTACCTGGAGATGCAGGAGACATAAGAGATGTAGGTTCGATCCATGGGTCAGGAAGATCCCTTGGAGAGGAAATGTCAACCCACTCCAGTATTATTGCTTGCAGAATCCCAGGGGCAGAGGAGCCTGGCAAGTTACAGTCCGTCGAGTCACAAAAAGTCAGACACAAATGAAGCAACTTCACACACATACACACACATACGCACATACACGAGAGATTGGGGAATACTGGAAAGAGATTCCTCTCCTATTCTGTGTTTAGCCAGCAGTGTGGTCATCCTGGAGATTAATTCACAGCTGGGTGTTCTACAGAAGTTTAAAGCCAGACCCCCGTCAGCTTCTCTGAAGCCATCAGGCACTGTTTCTGTATTCACATTTCTGTTTTTATGTACTTTCTTGAATTATACTCCCTGTGTACAGGTTCTGTCTTTCCGTAGTTCCTTAAGGATAGGATATATTTCTAAATTATTACTGTATCTCTCTTGTATATATTTCTTGGAGCAAAAAGAGGCTTAGTTGTGTCTGGAATGGATGGATAGGGAGTTTTATTCATGGGTATTTTTAGACCTGTACTTAGACTTTGAACCTTATTTAAAATTGTTCTAAAAGAGCCATTTTGACAATTAAGGTCACTGTTTCAACTCCCTGGGACTCAGTTTTCTTATCTGGATTTGGAAGACTGAGACTTCATGGAGATGTTTTCCTAGTTTCCAATATGGATGTTTCTGGACTTTGTAAGTCTCCATGAACTAAACAGCTTAAACAACTGTTGGAATATGGATTGCTTTTCCAAACACTGGGGAAAGGTGATGTCAAGTGGTATTCTTCCACCCGGAATCAGCATTTACTTGGTCACATGCACAAACTGGCCAGAGCTCTGTGGGAGTGTAGACTTGAAGGAAATCAGTTTTCAGGTTCATTTATCCTTTTTCATAAAATTGATGCCCTAGAAAGTTCTTTGCACTACCATTGTTCTTTCCTATTTTCCCATTCACAATTTCCCTGTTTCCACTTTATAAAGAAAACTCCATTTTCTACCTATAGTGATTCTTACTCTGGTTTATTGCCCTGGGAGGTAAAAACTTCTGAGCCACAAACAAGGGGCCAGAGGGAAAGATCTTACTTCAGAGAGAAGTCCTGAGAGAGCAAAGCAAGAATTGTGGGGCCCTGCTGTAGCCAGGTGACAAGCCCTTGGCAATGCTTTATGCTTCTTCTAGCTGTCAATCTATATTTGAATTAAAACTTGGGAGATAGATGCTAGACATTAAGTTATTTATTAACAAGTTTATTTGAACTCTGAGTTGAAATCGGTCTTTGTTTTTGACAAAAAAATACAGCAATTCTTATTTGATTGAGTGGATGCAAAACTTCATTTTGCCAATTAGCTCAAGTGGAAGCTATGTATATCATATGTATGTGTGTTTGTGTGTATACACACATATGGATACATATCTGTATGTGTGTATATATATGTGTGTGTATCTATGCATATGTGTGTATGTATGTATGTGTGTATCTATGTATATGCGTGTGTGTATCTATGTATATGTGTGTGTATCTATGTATATGTGTGTGTGTGTTTGTGTGTATCTGTGTATATCCCATGTGACTCAGTGGTAAAGAATCCACCTGCCATTGTAGGAGACCCATGAGATACGAGTTCCATTTCTGGGTTGGGAAGATCCCCTGGAGAAGGAAATGGCAATCAACTCCAGTATTTTTTCCTGCAGAATCCCATGGACAGAGGAGCCTGGTGGGCTGCAGTCTCTTGGATTGCAAAGAGTTGGACATGACTAAGCACGCATGCATTATGTGCTATATACATATGTATACACACACACATCTCAAAGACATTATTGGTTCAGTTCTAGACCACTGCAATAGAGCAAATATTGCAATAAAGAGGATCACACAAATTTCTTGATTTCTCATTGAATATAAAATTATGTTTATACTATTCTGTAGTCCTTTAAGTGTGCAATAGCACTATGTCTATATTAACAGTGTATTTAGTTAAATTTTCTAAACTTTTTTTTTTTTTTTTTACTAAAAATCATTACCCATTGTCTAAGCCTGCTAGTTGAGATCTTTTGGTTGGTAAAGGGTCTTGTCTTGATGTTGATTGTTGCTGAATGATGAGGGTGATGGTTGCTGAAGGTTGGGGTGACTGTGGCAGCTTTTGTGTTTGGCCTTGTCATGAGGCTTGTGGGATCTTAGTTCCCCAACAAGGGATTAAACCTGAATGCTGGCAGTGAAAGCTCAGAGTCCTTAACCACTGGACTGCCAGGTAATTCCTGGTAATTAAAAATATATATATTTAATTTATTTATTATTTACTTTTGGCTGTGCTGGGTCATTTTTGCTATCTGAGCTTATCGCTAGTTCAGGTGAGTGAAGGCCACTCTCTAGTTGTGGTGTATGGGCTTCTCACTGCAGTGGCTTCCCTGCTGCAGAGCATGGACTCTAGAGCACAAGCTCAATAGTTGTGGTACACAGGCTTAGTCTCTCCGTTGCATGTGGGATCTTCCTGGATTAGGGATTGGATCAAACCTGTGTCTCCTGAATTGGCAGGTAAATCCTTTACCGCTGAGCCACCAGCGAGGCCCCTGGCAATTTCTTTAAGACAGCAATGAAGTTTGCCTCATTGACTGACTCTTCCTTTCACAAGCTATATCTCTGTAGCATGCAGTATTTTTTGATAGCCTTCTACCCACAGTAGAACTTCTTTCAAAATTGGAGTCAATCCTTTCAACCCTTTCCACTGCTTTTTCAACTAATTTTATGTAATATTCTAAATCCTTTGTTGTCATTTTAACAATCTATACAGCATCTTCACCATAAATAGATTCCATCTCAAGAAACTTTCTTTGCTCATCCATAAGAACCAACTCCTCATCCATTCAAGTTTTATCAGAAAATTGCAACAATTCAGTCACATTTTTAGCTTTCACTTAAAAAAAAAAGATTTTTGTATTAATATGAACCATTTAAAAAATCTTTGTTGAAATTTTTACAATGACAGCATATTAAAAAGTAGAGACATTACTTTGCCAAAAAAGGTCCATCTAGTCAAGGCTATGGTTTTTCCAGTAGTCATGTATGGATGTGAGAGTTGGACTATAAAGGAAGCTGAGTGCAGAAGAATTGATGCTTTTGAACTGTGGTGTTGGAGAAGACTCTTGAGAATCCCTTGAACTGCAAGGAGATCCAACCAGTCCATCCTAAAGGAGATCAGTCCTGGGTGTTCATTGGAGGGATTGATGTTGAAGCTGAAACTCCAATACTTTGGCCAGCTGATGTGGATATCTGACTCATTTGAAAAGACCCTGATGCCGGGAAAGATTGAGGGTAGGAGAAGGGGACGACAGAGGATGAGATGGTTGGATGGCATCATTGACACAATGGGCATGGGTTTGGGTGGACTCCAGGAGTTGGTGATGGACAGGGGGGCCTGGCTTGCTGTGATTCATGGGGTCGCAAAGAGTCAGACATGACTGAGTGACTGAACTGAACTTACAATATTGTTCTGTTTTATGTTTTGGTTTTTTGGCTGCAAGGCGTGTAGGATCTTAGCTCCCTGACCAGAGATAAAGCCCCCACCCCCTGCATTGGAAGGAGAAGTTCCAACTGTGGGACAAAGAGGAAATCCCAAGCCTCCAATTTTAATTCTAATTCTCATGCTATTACCACCACATTTGAATTACTTCCTCCACTGAAGTCTTGAGCCCCTCAAAGTCATCCATGAGAGCTGGAATCAACTTCTTTCAAATTCTCTTTAATGTTGACATTCTTACCTCTTATCATGAGTCCTAAGTGTTTTTAATGATATGGACTAGTTGATCTTTTCCAGAAGGTTCTCGACTTACTTTGCTCAGGTTCAAAAGTAAAATCACTCTCTATCGCAGCTATAACCTTACAAAATATGTTTCTTAAAGAATGCGACTTGAAAATTGAAATTAGTTCTGATTCATGGGCTGCAAAATGGATGTAGTGTTAGCAGGCATGAAAGCAACACAAATCTCCATGTCCATCCTCATCGGTGCTCTTGGATGACTAAGTGCTTTGTCAGTGAGCAATAACATCTTGAAAGAAATCTTTGTTTCTGATCAGTAGGTCCTAACAGCGGGCTTAAACTATTCAACAAACCATATTGTAAACAGATATGCTGCCATTCAGGCTTTATTGTTTCATTTATAGAGCACTGGCAGGTTCTTAATGCCCCTAAGATTTTCAGAAAGATGAAAGTGCATTGGCTTCAGCTGCTCTACTAGCTCCTAACAAGAGAATCAGCCTGTCCTTTAAAGCCTTGTTCCCAGGCATTGACTTCTCCTCTCTAGCTATGATCGTATTTTCTTCCACAGTAAGGCTGTTTTGTCTACACTGAAAACTGGTTGTTTAGTGAAGCCAACTTCATTAATTATTTTAGCTAGATGTTCTGGATAACTTGCTGTAGCTTCTGCATCAGCACTTGCAGCTTCAGCCTGCATTTTTATTTTATGGAAATGCTTTCTTCCTTAGACCTCAGGGGCCAACCTCTGATGGCTTCAGACTTTCCTTCTGCAGCCTCCTCATCTCTCTCAGCCTTCATAGAACTGATGATAGTGAGGGCCTTGCTCTTAATTAGCCTTTGGCTTCGGGGAGTGTTGTGGCTGGTTTCGTGCTCTATCCAGATCACCAAAATCCTCTCAGTAATAAGGCTGTTTCACTTTCTCATCATTCATGTGTTCCCTGGAGGAGCACTTTTAATTTCCTTCAAGAACTTTTCCTTTGCATTTACAACTTGGCTAACTGGTGCAGGAGGGCTAGCTTCTGGCTTATCTTGGTATTTTACATCCCTTCCTTACTAAACTTAATAATTTCTAGCTTTTGATTTAAAGGAAGAGACATGTGAGTCTTCCGTTCACTTGAACGCTTAGAGGTCACTGTAGGTTGTTAATTGGTCTAATTTCAATATAGTTCTGTCTCAAGGAATAGGGAGGCCTGAAGAAAGGGAGAGGGATAGCGGAATGACTTGTTCATGGAACAGAAACATACAGAACACATATTTATTGTTTGCTATTTTATATAGGTGCAGTTCATGGTGTCCCCAAACAAATAAGATAGTAACATCAGAGATCCCTGATAACAGTTCACCATAACAAATATAATAATAATGACAAATGTATAAATATTACAAGAATAACCAAAATGTGACAGAGAAGAAAAATGGCACTGATAGGCTTGACCAACACAAGGTTGACACAGACATTTAATTTATAAATGAGCTATGAGGGAAGCACAACAGTACCATAAAGCAAAGCAGAATAAAAACAGCTGTATCTGAATATTGAGGTACCTTTTCAGCTCCAAAGTTGTGACAAATAGCACATATTTAAAGTACATCCAGAACATATAATGCACTGAAATTATACCCTTTGCAACCCCATAGTCTTATGATGGAAAATATGTAGATATGCACTGAACACTATGGAAGAGGGTGCATATATTTCCTAAAACTCTAGTGCAGGCTCTAGAGAAAAAAGTTTGAAGATTCCTGAATAAATGTAAGATACTACATTCTCAGTCATGTGTCCAAATCTTTATAATCCCATGGACTGTAGCCCACCAGGCTCCTCTGTCCATGAAATTTCCCAGGCGAGAGTACTGGAGTGGGTTGGCATTTCCTTCTCCAGGGGATCTACCTGATCCAGGGATTGAACCTGGATCTCCTGCATTGCAGGCAGATTCCTTACTGTCTGAGCCACCAGGGAAGCCCTATACAGTTAGCATTAGCTCTCTTTCTTGTAGATAATGATAAAAATATGGGAAAGGCATGGCGTATATGGGTTAACCTAGTTGGGCAGACTTCAGATTAAACCATCTGGAAAATAGGTGATACCAACATCCAGGTTACCTGTTGTTTACACTAGCAATTGCACATTCCTGCAGGAAAATCATTCAACAGATACAATGGGTACACGATACATTTGTGATCTGAAATCCTAAATTGGCCTTCTTTACTTACAGCAATTCTACTGCATTTTAAACATTTCCTGTTCTCTGTACTCATATTTTAAACCATTTCAACTCCTTCCAAATCAGTTTTACCTCCTCTTTCCTTCAGTCTCAACGAATGAATTTGCTTCTTACTTCACAACGAAAATGAAGATAACACAGGTGATATATCCCTTACGTTTTGCTAGCTACCCTGTACACACATGTAAACTTGCAGTGATTCTGCCTTCAGTTCTTGTTTTCCTCCAGTCATAGCTTTAAAGGAGCCTTCCTCTTTTTGAATATTTTTATTTATTTATTTGGCTGCACCGGGTCTTAGCTGTGGACACGTGAGATCTTCAATCTTTGTTGTGGCACATGAACGCTTAAATGTGGCATGTGGGATCTAGTTCCCTGACCAGGGATCAAACCTGGGCCCCCTACATGGGGAGCCTGGAGTCTCTTAGCCACTGGACTACCAGGAATATCCCATGGGCTTCCTCTTGTGTAAGACCCAGCTCCACTTGTGGCTGTATTCCCATTCCTGTATGACGTTGCTCTTTCTTTCATCTTCATCTCTACCCACTCTACTCTTTCCCATCACCATTGAAACACTGAAATGTCCCCTGTCTTTCATAATTAAAAAAAAACAGTAATTATTTTTATATATTGTAAAACTATTATAAGGATATTATAGCACCTCTCAAATGGCACTTAACTTTTCAGACATTATTTTTTGTCTCTCATTCTTAATCCTCTAAAGTATTGTTAACCTTCACCTTTCATATACTGTCAACTTCATTCAATTCTTAGCTCACTCTAATCTGGTTCCCACCCTTGTCTCTCTTTGTAGAAAATATTTTTGCCTAGGCGACCATTGACTTATATGATATTAAATTCAATGAGAATGTTTTAGTCCTTAACCTACTATCTCATAAATACTTGGTTCTATTAACAGGTCCCCTTTTGTTTTATTTATTTATTTGCTCTTAACTTCATGATGTCACATACCAGCTTTCCTTCTGTCTCCCTCCTTTGCTACATAGGCCTCCCTGTAGCTGCCTGGCTTAAGTTGCAAACATTTGCCCACAATGTGGCCTCCATTTCTCTACCTTCTAAACTATCTTCCTAAATAATCTCATTCATTTTCATGATTTCAGTTATTTATGTGGAACTGGGTTCCAAATTTTAACCTGTAGGCTTTGAACCCATATATCTGCTTGCTGATGTGGCATCTTCTATCAGATATCCTGAAGGTATCTCAAACTCATGGTCAAGACTAAATTTATCTTCTTTTCCCCGAATCTAGCTATGTTTCAGTGAATGACACAAACATATATCCAATTACAGGAAGGAGAAATCTAGTACTTTCTTGGTTCTTGATTTTCTTTCAACCTTCAGATATAAGCCATCTGGAAGATTTGAACTACTAAAATTCTTTCGTGTCCCTCTCTTTCCTTTTGGCTTTCTTCCACCACCCTGCTTTAAGACACCGATATGTTTTCTGTGGGGTCACTAAATAACACTTAATCTGTATACAGACACAAATTCTGGTGCATTTTCCACTCTAGCCAGAGTGTTCTTTGAGGGAAAGAAAAACAAAACCAAGCCTAACAATATTGCTTTCTTGGTGAAATCTTTCGTGTTTCCCATTGTTCATAATATAGACAACAGCAGCCTTACTGTGGGTCTTGCATGATTGGTTTTGACAATTCCATTCACATCCTGTGTCTTTGCTACAGCAATTTTAGCCTGATTATTTTCCAGTCTTCAAGCACTCCAGGCTTTCTCCTAAACCAGTCCCTTTGTACCTGATCTTTCTTCTTTCTAACATGCTCCTATTAAAAATCTTTGCACAGTAAATTTTCATTAATTCTGCAGCATGGTCCCAAAGTCTTTTCCTAATCAACCTCAAGATATACTGAATGACAGTTTACATTTTTACTTTAGGACTCGTTACATTTTTTTGTACTATAGTATCTTGGTAATTTTTAGGTTGATGCTTCTACCCTTGCTAGAATGCAAGCTCCGTAAGGATAGCTGCTGCTGCTGCTAAGTCACTTCAGTCATGTCTGATTCTGTGCGACCCCATAGATGGCAGCCCACCAGGCTCCTCTGTCCCTGGGATTCTCCAGGCGAGAACACTGGAGTGGGTTGCCATTTCCTCCTCCAATGCATGAAAGTAAAAAGTGAAAGTGAAGGCGTTCAGTCATGTCCGACTCATAGCGACCCCGTGGACTGCAGCCTACCAGGCTCCTCCGTCCATGGGATTTTCCAGGCAAGAGTACTGGAGTGGGGTGCCATTGCCTTCTCCATCCATAACGGTAGAATTGTGTTTATTTTGTTCATAACTGTTTGTCTAGTGTCTACCAGACTGAAGCACTCATTGTAGGCACTCAGTATCTTCTAGTTGAATTAATTAACTATAAGAGTATCAACAACTGCCATGGTGCTGTTCTACAGGTTATGCACTTATGCTTTCTATACATCCACCCAATCTTTTAATATATGCAGTACAGTGTATTCAAGAGTCAAACCTTCACGTCAAACAACTGGTCCTCAGAAACTGTCCAGTCTAACAAAACAGCCTCTTGGAACAGTATGGATCTGGAAGTTCTATCAGCCAACCCTCTTGCAGTAAACAAGTATAACTCTGGTTAAAATGTAAACAACAATTACTTAAAGACCCTGTAATGTGAACAAGAACAGGAATATTTTAGAGGAGAGTTGACATTTAGAAGAAGGAAAAAGCACAGAGTGAGTTATCTGCTTTTACAACCTTTAAACTGAGCCAGGCCACAGTTGGTGCTACATGGAGTGACTAAAACTCTAGCACAAAACCTGTCTTTCTGGCCCCCAGAAGACACACTGTGGGCAATGATAGCCATTGGGAAATAAGAGGGAGGATCCCAGAAAGCCAGTGTCCAGAGAGGGGGAGTTCTAAATAGCATGTATAAACTCCGCTCAAAAATCTGCCTCATCCCTAAAACTTGCATACGCAGAATAGATTTAATATAGGCCAAGAACAAAGTAACTGAATCAATATTTTAGATGCAACCTAAGAGACAAAATTGGTGATGGGAGGCCATTTAAACTCTGCTAGGAGAAAATGACACTATATACTTTCCATGAATATAGCAGAATCCAGATACTTTATAACATTGCTCCTATGATGTCCAGGATACATGCTGACATTACACAACTTACAAACAATTAGAAAAGAGTATTACTCATTCTCAAGAAAAAACAATAACAGAGATGGTGAAATTAGCAGATAAGAATTTTAAAACAGATTTTACAACTATGCCCAATGATTCAAGGCAAAATGTTTATAATGAATGAAAAGGTAATATATTTAATCAGAGAAAGATAAACTGTAAGAAAATCAAATTTTAGAACTTTCAATAGAATACCTGGAATTAAAATGTTCGCTGAATGTATTTAACAGCAGAATGGAAGTGACAAAAGACAGAGGCAGTGAACATGAAAATAGAGAATCAATAATTATCTGATATGAACAATATAGATAAAATATTGGGAAAAAAATTGACGAAATCTCAGGGATCTGTGGGACAATTACACATTGTCTGCTGCTGCTGCTGCTGCTAAGTCGCTTCAGTCGTGTCCAATTCTGTGCAACCCCATAGACGGTAGCCCACCAGGCTCCCCCATCCCTGGGATTCTCCAGGCAAGAGCACTGGAGTGGGTTGCCATTTCCTTCTCCAATGCATGAAAGTGAAAATTGAAAGTGAAGTCGCTCAGTCGTGTCCGACTCTTAGCGACCCCATAGACTGCAGCCTACCAGGCTCCTCCTCCTCCCATGGGATTTTCCAGGCAAGCGCACTGGAGTGGGTTGCCATTGCCTTCTCTACATATTATCTAACATAAGTCAATTATCTAACATATGGACAGGTGGGACAATGAGGCTTAAAGTTTATTTGAAGAAATAATTGCCATAAATTTATAGATTCAAGAAGCTCAGCAAAGAAATATAACTTTAAGAAAATCACACTCAGAGATATCAAACTCAACTAATGAAGACTAAGGAAAAAATTATTAAAGCAACTGGAGAGAAATGGCATTACATAAAAAAGGGAGGAGTCAGTGATCCAAATGGTGACTGATTCCTCATCAGAAACTATGCAGGCCAAAGACCAGTACTGGAAGAAAGTAAACTGTGTCCAGCTAGAATTCTGTTTCCAGTGAAAATATCCTTCAAGAATGATGGTGAAAATAAAGCCATCTTCAGATAAAAGAGAAATAATGGGATCTACCATTAGTGGATGTACATGGTAAGAAATCATAAAGGAAGCTCATCATCATTATGGGCTAGGACACCTGATTGAAACTCAGATCTTCAGGAAAGAACAAGAGAATGAAAGTGATAAATATAAATATTTGTAGATATAAATGACATTTTTCTCAACTTTCTGATGCTTAGTTCTGTATAGAGTGTATAGGAAGGTGCACAAAACACATTTGTTATTATCATTACGTTATTTTCATCATTGTTGCCATTTGCCTGGAGTGCCAGCTGTGTGATAAATGGCATAGGTATGACTTGGGAATCTATGATGATTTTGGAAAACTGTTGAGTGATCTGGGGATTCTGCATCCTCGCTGGGAACTTGACGGCACTTCACAGTCGCCTCTGCTGTGCGATACGCCTTCGGTGCCTTTGCCTGAAGTGTTTATGGGGAGCAAGGCACTGCCAGCACAGCACAGTGGCTTCATGGAGCAGATTGTTAAATACTATCTAATGTGGTGGTTTATCCTGTTTCCTTACACATTTCTTCTTGAAGTGAGTTGGGATTTTTTATTTATTTTTTTTGATTCCTGGTGTAAGTTGGAAATAGAAACTAACGGTGGAAGAAATAGCACTGGCTCTCGAATGGGTGGTATTTCTGATCTTTGCTTTGTGACCCACATGGAGGACAGGAGGCCCAACAGAAATGATGTACTGTGTACGGCAGTGCATGATGCCAATGAGCCACCGTGATACTTTTGTGCCAAAGCAAGACACCTTGCTGACCTTGCTGCAGGAATATAGAAGTAGCTTAAACGGTTTAGAACAATAAAACACTGAGCACTTGGGGATCTAGCTACCCTAGGGAGGCACTGCTTTTTAAAATGGAAAGCTGTGACTGGCCAGCAGAAAGCAGCAATGTCTTCAGCTTCTCAAAAGAGAAGGTGGGAGAGTGTATGAGTGTGTGTGTGTGTATGTTTGAAAGGGGAGGCTTCAATTCAGGACCCAGACACTGATAACTTTATTAAATATTGATTTTTGAAATAAATCTATATATTCACTAAGCTATGAGCCAAAGAAGATCAGAGTTGTGATAAAAGTAATTATTAGTAGTATTTCAGTTTTACTGCAAACAAAATGAATCGGTATAATCTATGTAGATAACTATTTAAAAAAATAGCTCCCATCTGTATCCCACTTGGAAAGTGGTGTCACTGTTTTCTCTGTGACAACAAGGTCTACTTCAGAGCACACTAATAGTTTGAATTTTTTGTGGTTTCAGGGGCCAGAAAAACCAGAATTTCTGGCCCTCTAACAGATTTTCAAAGGCTATTAACCCAGGCTCAGAGACAAAGGGGCAGAATTTGTGGCAAGCAGGACCTGGGAAAATATTCTGTTCCATGAAACAAGACAGGAAATGGCCACTTGAACAAAGACCAGGAGTAAACAGTGGCCTTGCTAACTTAATGCAACGTTTATTTGGCATCAAAAGTCCATCAGACTCTGGGGAGCCGGGGAGGCTTCAACAGCAGTCACCTCTGTAGAGATTAACGAGGACAAACTACTGATTCATGCAAGAAATGTTTCCCAAACTCAAAGATGCAAATGTCAGCACAGGGAGGGCCGGCTTCTGGTTCGAGAGCATCACCTTTGGAAGGGGCTGCTTTGAGAATGATGAGCTGCTCATCACTTCAAGTGTTGAGCCAGGGGCTAGATGAGCTACCTCTTGGGGCCATGCTATGTCTGGGGAATTGCGTTAGGTCAGATGTCTCTGCAGCATTAAGCCTCCTATACTTCTTCTATAGGTATAGATCTTCTTTATATACTATATGCTTTTAAGAATGTATTGAGACCCATGCTCATGTTGTTGATGATGATGATGATACCAGCTGCCATTCACTGAAATAGAGTATATTCCGGGCACTATAGTGGGTATTCAGTTCAGTTCAGTCTCTCAGTCGTGTCTGACTCTTTGCAACCCCATGGACTGCAGCACGCCAGGCGTCCCCATCCATCACCAACTCCCGGAGCTTACTCAAACTCATGCCTTCACTGAAATAGAGTATATTCCAGGATGGAGGAGCCTGGTAGGCTGAAGTCCATGAGGTCGCTAAGAGTCGGACACGACTGAGCGACTTCGCTTTCAATTTTCACTTTCATGCATCGGAGAAGGAAATGGCAACCCACTCCAGTATTCTTGCCTGGAGAATCCCAGGGATGGGGGAGCCTGGTAGGCTGCCGTCTATGGGGTCACACAGAGTTGGACATGACTGAAGTGACTTAGCAGCAGCAGCAGGCACTCTAGCAGGTTTTAAGCTATCCAAACATATAATCCCCACCACTACCCTAAGATACTGCTATTATGTCCATTTTATGGATGTGGAAACTGAGGCTTAGAAGAATAAGATGTTTCCTGCTCTTAAATAGTTCAGAGTGAGATAAGACTTACAAAGTTATCGAAATGCCTAAGATGTTCCTGCTGACACATGACGGTGTGAGGACTGTTAAAAAACAGGATACATGATGCACGTGACAAGTATTCATCGACCAGAGACACAATTAGGGGTGGAGACGCAGCTTTATGGTGGAGGTGGGAGCTGCATTACTTAAGAGGATGGTCTATCTGGCCAAGTAAGTGGAAGGTTTATGCTTTATTTGAAATAAAATCTTTAAAAAAATGAATGTGCTAGCTGGAGTTTTACTATGGTGTCAATAACTTCCCATGCCATAGCTATCAAATTGGCTTTGCACTCTGGATAAATATCTTTCCCATTTTATTTGGCTTTAAACCTGAGTTACAGGAGACACAAATCACTCTAAGCAGGAATACCCAAATTAAATGAGAGTTTGATTTTGAGTCTACCTGCTTCAGTGTTCTTAAGCCACACATTTTAAAATCCCTTTAGATTATGTTGGGGGATTCTAAGTAAATCCAGATAAAGAAAATAGATATTTCTTATACCTTTCTGAACTCTTCACCTTGCTAAACTCTTCTGAGGGAGAGCAGATACTGACTAAAGTTTGAAATTGGCTGAAACTTGTGCGTACACATACAATTGTATAGAGTGAGACTTTCTTTGTCTTTTCCTGAGATAATGTGAATTGTGAGTTGGGAGATGTGGATTTTGGTGAAGGCTTTGCCACTGTGACCTTCTGTTTAATCTTAACATTTCAATCTGGGAAATGTAACCTTTAGACAGGACATGATAATGGACTCATCCTGTTAGAAGATCCTTGATTTTGTGGTTTTGACACAGGAAAAGAGTAGAAGAAACCGAACATCATCCCTGAATACAATGTATCTTCTGCTATATAACCTTATGGAGCAATCTCTGAGGTCATGTCAAATATTCATTTAAGGAAGAAACAATTTTAATGCAAATTAAATGAAATAACCAGTCACTGGTATCTTCAAGGAGAAGAAAGTTTCAGTTCAGTTCAGTCGCTCAGTCGCATCCGACTCTTTGCGACCCCATGAATCGCAGCACACCAGGCCTCCCTGTCCATCACCAACTCCCAGAGTTCACTCAGACTCACGTCCATCGAGTCAGTGATGCCATCCAGCCATCTCATCCTCGGTCGTCCCCTTCTCCTCCTGCCCTCAATCCCTCCCAGCTTCAGAATCTTTTCCAATGAGTCAACTCTTCGCATGAGAAGAAAGTTTAGATAACCTCAATTGAAAACAGGTATCACTATAAATCGTTTGTTTTGCTTATTGAACTTCATAAAAGTGCTCATACACTAAGTCCTCTGTTGTCTTGACTTCTTTTGCTCAATGTAATTTCTTTGTTTATCCATGCTGTTGCATGTATCAGCAATTAAGGCTTTGCATTTTGCTATACAGAAGCTATACCTCACTTAAAAAAAAGGAATGAAATGATTATTTAAAAAGAAATAAGCAAGCAAATAGATGTTATTTCCAAAATCATCACCTCCTAGGTCTTGATATAGGCTGGGATTAGGAGAGATGATATTATGGGACATGAGAGATTAATTGGGGAATATTTTTCTATATCAGAAGTCAGTCTTTATGTTGAGCCCCTCCTTTCACATAATCAGAAGGGAATCTGTTTTAGACTTGCTATGTATCAGTTTTTTCCATCATGATCCACTTAGACAGTGTTAAACACCCCTATCTCCGGCCTCATGAAGATGGCTTCTCACCTCCAGTAGTGAGGTGCCATGTGGATTGGCTCTTCTAGTGTGAGGTGGGGATGGGACTGACGGCAAGGGTGAAGTCTAGACTTGAAGCCTGGCATTTCCAGCTGTTCAGAGTTGGGCCCTGATTCAGACTGATGTATTCTCACTCCATTGTGATCCTGGGGGCCTTGCAGAGGAGTCCACAGCTCCTCACAGTGGCATCGCAGGGCTAAATTTAAGGTGGCTGATTTTCCAGAGTGGTAGCTCTTTCAAGTCAGCTAGCATTTATTTAGTGGTTACTGCCTGCCGATCTGTTTTTAGGTAGAAATAAATCATGGTGCGATATTTTAGACTCTTTGTGTTCCCTTATTCTCTATCAACACTGCTGATACGAGTACCATTTGATATATTACAGACTTAGAGATAACTAATCTTCTCTTTGAAGAGTGAGCGAATCTTCCAGTTTTCACTTTATCCTTGACAGACTCTTCCCCTGGGATGTCTTTACTTGCACACTCCCTTTCTCACTGACTCACTCACTCTGCTCATGGTGATGAGGATATGTCATAAAACAGAAACACACAGCTTCTTTCTTTTCCACGACTGTACCTGTTACCCATGGTTCAAGAATCAGCTTAATCCCCTCCTCCAGGAATCCTGCCCTCTTCTGAGCTTCTGCAGGCCTGACCATCAGCATTTTCCTTGAGTGCTTCTTGCACACACCTACCTTGTGACTTTTCCTATACAAGGTGGATTATCTCATTCTTGGTGTGATATTTCCATCTCTCAGCACCATCATCATCTCCAAGAGATCATGCATTATATACTGCTGGACCCCTGACCATTTCTGTCTCAATACATCGTACATAATGGGTCTCAAGTGAACCAGGGAACAGACCTTTGCTTTCTAGTAATTGTACGAAGGAGTGGACCTTAATGTCCAGAGCCTGGATTTCAGGCTGAACACCCCCATCTCTAAAAACTTGGAGTGATTCTAAATGCAATTCCATGTAAATCAGTCTATTAATTTGAAACTGAAGATGCCTTAGTACTTCCTCAGAGCTTGGCATATCTCTGTCACTCAAAAGATGTTAATTGTATGACTTCGTCATGAAGATCCTATTGGTATTGCATATGTAAAGAACGAGAAGCCTGCTACAGAGTTTCTGAAGCTCACAGACAAGGGCAGGGTTGAGGAAGGGCTCCTTATAGAATTAGGAGCATTCAAACCATAGAGAATATTGAGCTGGAACCAATGTCATAAGCATGATCTTATTCCCAGTCCTTCCTGTCTTTCTCCCGAAAAGCAAACTGAAAGGCAGAGAATAATTTGGCAGCAGTAACATAAATGACAATTCTCTGGATAAGTCTATTTAGCACTGGAGAGTTGAAGAGAACTCATGAATTATGAAAGTTGCCTTGGTTCCTGAGTTCTACCCAATTTTCCCTCAAGTCAACAAGTCTTTAATAGAGTCTCTGCCCTCATTTTTCTGCTTACTGTAGGTCAACTTTGGAAGAAACTGCCACAGGAGTGTCAGCTTCTTATGAGCCCAGGTATTCAGGTGGGGCTAGTGGTAAACAACTTGCTTGCCAGTGCAGGAGACATAAGAAAGACAGGTTTGATCCCTGGGTCAGGAAGATCCCCTGGAGGAGAGCATGGCAACCTACTCCAGTATCCTTGCCTGGAGAATGCCACGGACAGAGGAGCCTGGTGGGCTATACTCCTTAGAGCTGCAAAGAGTCAGACATGACTGAAGCAACATAACGTGCACACACATGCGTTCAAGCAGAGGCTGTATAAGCACCTCTTGCGGCGTTGGGGGGGTATACAGTGGGTGAGGCACTGAGTTAGATCAGACATCCTCCTCTCTAGGATTTTTCAGTGTACACACATTTTCTCTGGATGTTGTGTGAGCTGAAGGGTCCCTGAGGGGTAGGCGAGGGGAAGGCTGCAGCGAGGGGCTGCAGGTGGTCTTCTCAAGCTCCATTGCTGCACAGTGGGAATCCCGGGTGAGCTGTCCAAGGATAACCAGTGCACCCAAGTGCAACGCTTTGACTTGCAGCCTTGAGTATTTCCACTTAACTCTTCCCTCTCCTGAAAAGGGAACTCTAACTGCTTCCCACCCACACACCCACTGGCTTCTGTGAACTTGAATGTGTTAATGGTTGTAAAGTGCTTTGACCTTCTCTCCTGGAGAGTGCTGCAAGAGTACACAATATTATTATTATCATTTCACGGACATTTTGCAGTTCCCAGTGGTTAGTTTCATTCTCCCCTTTAATCTTGAATGCATTAAAATGGCTAAATAAAAAAGTATTTTGAGTAAATAAAGATACCCATGATTTTTAAAAGTTCTTTATTATATATTTTGATATGCATCATCACCTTCTCCTGACTTTCCACATAAGCTGCTATGGCTAAACAGCCCTGTAATGATATTGCTACTTGGCTATAATTTAGAAGGCTATAAAGATTATTTAGCACAAAGAAGTATTTCCCGTTAAAATTTAGCAACTCCTTTCAAATAGATTTACATTAAATCTTAGACTGAATTTTAGAAACATTGAGCAGAGCAAAAATAAAATCTAGTTCATGTTCTCATAAAATATCTGCTCCTTCACAGGCTCTTTACCCTCTGTTTTTCTTTGTGGCAGATGCCTCGATAGTTAGAACCAACCTACCTCTTTTTTTTTCCCTCCCTCCTGCTTTTTCCCTGTCTCCCTAACTCCTTTCCTACACCTCTTTCATGCCTTCCCAAAACAAAGCAAAATAAACCCACAAAGGAACAACACTCTTCTTTAGTGTCTGGCATCCTAGATAAATATTCAGCATTGATGTTTTATACCAGACACTGTTTAAGTTCTTGAGAAGACTAAAAAGAATGAATTCTTGCCCTTAAGAATCACACAATCTTGAGAATTTGAGGCATTGACAATGGATGTGCATAAGTAACAGTGCATTGTAATCATGTTAATAAAAGGGCTACCTTGGTGGCTCAGATGGTAAAGCATCCACCTGGAATGCAGGAGACCCAGCTTCAATCCTAGGTTGGGAAGATTCCCTGGGGAAGGGAATGGCTACCCATTCTAAATATTCTTGCCTGGAGAATTCCACGAACAGAGGAGACTGGCAGAGTACAGTCCATGGGGTTGCAAAGAGTTGGACGCAACTAACACTTTCATTTTTCACTTTCAGAGAGTATAAAAACTGTTGTGAGACTTAATAATTTTGGGGGGAGCTCCTAAATCATAACAGCTAATTGCAGAGACTTTGAAGCCTGACCACCTGAGATACAATGTTTGTTTTTCAACTTACTTTCTTTGTGACCTGAAGTAAGTGGACCACCTCTCTGAGCTTCATTTTTTCTTCTGTACAAAGAGGATAATAATACCTTCCCCATATGGTGGTTTTGTCCTAAGGGGGTTAATATGTGAGGAGAACATGGAACTGTACCTGGGATGCAGGAAACATTCAGTAAATGTTAGATTTTTTTTTTTTTTTTCCTCCTGGGACTAGGAAGAATCTCACACACACATATCCTTCACTGGGAGTTTGTTTCTTTTTAAATTACTGTCCTGCGCTTTCCATGTCTTTTATGGCTAAATTTTGTGAATGGATTTTTACATTTTCTTCTCTGTACTCTCCTTTTACTCCATTAAATCCTACTTTTTCAGTTAATTTATAAGCATAGTATTTCATCAACGAAATTGGGTCCTTCTGAATTTTGATAGTTACGTAGAAGATTCTAGGCATCCTTAGACAGCAGTGAATGAAGACTCGCTCAAGGTCTTCAGCTACTTCCTGATCACTGGGCATCATTTTACTAAGAGAATGGAATGTCCCATTCTTCAATCCATTCTGTTTGGGGTTTCATTCTTCTTACTTGACAAGGTTGCCAACTACCTTCTCTTGTTAAATCCAGTGTCTGGCTCTCCACTGTCTCGGTTTTTGTGAGGCGTCATGTTTTAGGGGAGATGGAGCAGCATCTTTTTGATGTGTCCCCCTTTCCCACTGTGTGTCCTTCCTGGTTCGCGTTAACCCTTTTAGTGGCAGCTGTCTCTCGCCTTTCCTCCGCCCATTGCTAGTGCTTGTAGTCACTGAGGCGAGACTCCAGTAAACCTATCCATATTGATTTCGTGGGCTGACCTTTCCAAGGGCACTAGGAATTTAAAAGTTCAAAGAGACAATTCACACACAAAGGGATAAACCTATAATTGCTAAAATTTCAGGTTCTGAATTAGGCACCAAGAGAAATTTCCAAGCATGAAAGCTCTTGCATGTTCCTTAAAGCAGATGCTATGGACCACCAAGAGGTTCCTTTCAACTCCTACCAACCTACAACAGCAACAATGTCGCTTCAGCTGTGTCCGACGCTTTGCAACCCCATAGACTGTAGCCCACTAGGCTCCTCTGACCATAGGATTCTCCAGGCAAGAATACTGGAGTGGGTTGCCATTTCTTCCTCCAGGGGATCTTCCTGACCCAGGGGTTGAACCCACATCTCTCATGTCTCCTGCATTGGCAGGAGGGCTCTTGACAGTGCCCCTGGGAAGCCTCCAGACCTGTCTGGAGACTTATGTCCACTTTGAGTTTACCTGTTTAGAAAGAATAAGACATGGAATTCAAGGGACTGAAGAAATAACCAGATAATGAGATACATACCAGGTAATAAGTGAAGAACAGGAGCTCTTACTCACTTCTACATACCAGTATCTCCTTTTGAATGTTGTTGTCGGTCTTATCTCCTAAATGTCAAATTCTTTTCAAAAAGTCTTTAGCATGGATCAACGAACAGTGTGTGGCCAGTTCATTCTTATTGATCTAAGAAAATAACATGAACAATTAAGAGATTTGCAGGGAGGAAATCCTTAGCATGGGCTTAAATGTTGTCCAAGAAAGAACAAGCGTACATCTGAATTTATGCACAGAGTTAACTGTTTTTAAAATATTGCATACTACATATTTAAACATAAGAATTAATCAGGCTTGCATAATGATGAGGAAGGTGTGTATATGTTTGGCATGGCTCCCCACGATGCAAAGTTCTCTGGCGTCTTTTATATGATCCGTCACCATGGGCAGTGCCAAGTTTTATTATAAAAGATATGTAACTCCCCAATCCGTGGCTGGAATAGTCAAAGCTTACTGAGACTCTATTGTGATATGGTTACAACAAGCATTTTCAACCCTGGCATATTCTGAAAAGAAAATTATGGTGACGTGGTGCTCCTGCCAATTATCTGAATACGACTGACAGTCAGAGCAAGCAAGGATGCAGTCAAGCTCGTGATTTCCCTTACACTGCTGATTTTTTAACTCCAGGGGGTTGAGTTCCCAATCAGATGTTCTTGTTTCCCCCACTCGTCTTGGGTGAAGCTGCATTTTCCTTACTCTACTTTTGTCATCATGGGGCTGCAGGGCCTGTTTTAAAAAGCCTATTGACAGAGGGCTTTCTTTCTGACTTGGTTAACTACCAGGAGGCAGAGAATTATAAGTGAACCATCTCCCATCTTGCATGGAATTTCCTTGTGGCTTACCCGCCTTTGAGGCCCATGTGTACTGAAAGATGCTAAATTAGGCTCTTCAGATGTGCCTTGTTACTTAATACACAACCCAGCATTTCGGTCATTCCATGATCCCAAGTGCTGGCAGGGTCACATTTTCTGGGATTACTCTGGTCCTTGCTGTCCCCTTTGCCAAACATTTATCTTCTGGAGCCAGGCATGGAGAGAACTTTATTCTTTGGAATGCCATTTCAACCCATCAACAAATCCTATTAGCTATGCCTATGGAATATATGGGCAAGCTGACCTTTCACCATCTCTATCACTACCATGGGCGTCCAAACCACCATCATCTCTGCCTTGGTATATTGAAATAGCTGCCTGAATCTATATGTGTCTTAGATGCTTACCTCCTTGAAGTCCATCCTCTATAAAACATTCAGGGCAATAAAACTTTAGTTGGAATATAGTGGTGGTTGGTTTAGTTGCTAAGTCACGTCCAACTCTTGTGATCCCATAGACTGTAGCATGTCCATGGGATTTCCCAAGCAAGAATACTGGAGTGGGTTACCATTTCCTTTTCTAGGGGATCTTCCCAACCCAGGGATCAAACGCATGTCTCCTGCATCACAGCCAGATTCTTCACTGCTGAGCCACCAGGGAAGCCTCTAAGTTAGAACATGTTACTGGTCTATTAAAAGTCTTGTAATGATTTCCCACTTGACTCAGAACATAACCCATGGCCCTTATCCGCAGTGGAGCCACCCACATTGTCCTGTGTAAGCTGGGCACCTGCTCTGCCCACCTTCCTCCCCTTGTTGACCTGCCACCTTCCTGAGCCATGCTGCTTTCCTCACATTTCCCCAAACTCACCAAGCACATTGAAGTCCAGGGCCTAATCTGCACTTTCTGATTCTCCAGGCTGGAATGATGTTTTTTTCTGTTATCCACATGGCTGCTTACTCATTTCTTGCAGAACTCTGCTCAAATATCACCTGTGCCAACCAGCCCAAGTGCTCACTGTCTCTTCTTCAACTTAGTTTCTCTTTTTATCACTGATCCCTGCCCTACGCATAACTCATTTTTGGCTTACTGTCTCTCTCTCTTGACTAGAATCAGGCACCATGAGCCTGGGGCCTTTTTCTGCATCCACTCATCTAGAATGCTCTCTGACACCCCATCAGCAAATGATGGCAGAGATAATGCCCATAGTTCTTAGCACACAGACTTCCTCATTTTCTCTTTGTGTGTGTGTGTGTATAAATTGTTTATAGCAGCATTATTAGTAAGAGTTAAAATGTAGAAACAACCCAAATGTCCATCAACTGATGAACAGTTTAATAAAATAGCACATATCCATATCACATTTCGGGGAGCAATAAAAAAGAATGAAGAGCTGACATATACTACAACATGAATGAATCTTGAAAACGTTATATTAAGTGAAAGAAGCCAGTGAAAGACCTTATATTGTATGATTCCATTTATATGCAGTCTTCAGGAGAGACAAATCTATAAAAATGGAAAACAGTGGTTACCTAGGTCAAGGGGAGTTGAGCAAAATAAGGAATGACATGACACAATGATAATGTGTTACTTTTGTGTTTGTGGACACTTGAGCTATTCCCTCTGACAAAGGAGCTGCTGGTCCTTTTTTCCTAACTGGATCTTCATCTTCCCAGGAATTTCAGTTTGGTATTTGTATAACCCAGCTTTGATAATCCTGTTATTTCAGCTTTTAAAAATGCTAACCTGGAAGCAAACTTTCTTTTCTGGGATGTTTTAGAATTAGGGGAGAGAATTGGGGAGAAGAAGTAACCTCTAGTGTCATTATAGATAACCAAGGCATTAATTACCCAAGTCATTTGCTTCAAAACCTTTCTTTAGCAGTTTAGTGGCCTGGAGAATGGAAGTAGCTTTCCTTTTGTTATTCAGCAAGTCATATTCGGAGGTAAAATTCAGATACAGTGCCTTTCCCCTTTATTGCCTGTCCTAAGAATCAATTCCTGGGGCCATCTGTCTATGGTCTCTTTGCATGGGAGGGTGAGGAGGTGGCTACCCCATAGCTAGGCATTGGAATCAAAAGGGACCAAACAGGATGAGATGCATGCTCTTGTCTCTGAATCATCCCCTGGGGCCTCTAGTTTCCTCATTGTCTACTTTGTCTCAGAAACAAGTCATTTCTCTCCTGTTCTCTGGTTGTTCTGGGCATCATTTAATTCATTTATGACTTGTCCAAAGTGCACAAAAAATTCTAAATTCTGACCATTAGGTCACGGAATTCGATGTAAAAAAACCTAACTGAATACCTACTATGTGCTACATAACCATGGTCTTTAATACACAGACAGTTTGAATTATCAATTGTGTGTTCCTGGAGACACAAATTTCTATACTGAAACATTTTCTTCCTGGCAAAGCCAAATGTTAAACACATTCATTCTCAGCTGAAGTTTTAGAAAGCGAAATTGCATGGTTTGAGAGTGAAAAATCAAAGTATCATTTTAGGATATGTCAGGTACAATTCTAAATCTGTGTGCAAGGCTTGGAGATTTGCTAAGTACAGATCCAGGCTGGTATTAAAATTAGCATTCCTGCAGAATACGGAGAAGCAGGCAAGGCCGGCTTAGCTGTGCCTCAGGGGGCTGCAGAGGCTTGCTTGTTCACCTGACTTCTGTATTTATCTGAATATTTAGCTAGGCTTTTCCAGCACAGTTATCGCTGAGCTGAGTTACCTCTCTGCATCCATAAGCTTTGTTAAGTCTGATTGCACCAGGCACTTTTCACTTTATAGTTTAGAAGAACTGATTAGCTACACACAAAAATGTACATTAAAAAAATTCAGAAGTCACAACCTATTTTCATAATTCACATCCAAACAGACCCTTGCAAGAACTATAATTCTCTTTCCATATTTTCTTTTACTTGGTGATCATGTGACTCAATAATTGTTTACCCTCTGACTGAAGTTTCTCAAAAAGGCATCATAAGGCTTTTGTTTCAAGACAAGGATGACTGTCACAGGAGGCCACCATGCTTCCCATGGCCTTATCTCACTTGCTGTCATGCCTGTTATTATAACATCCTCATAAGCATAACACTTTTTATGCAAAAGTGAAAAAAAGTCAGCACACAAAAAAAATCTCTTATTAGGGTTTCAAAGGAGTAGATGTTCAGTATTTAAGAGATGTATGAAATAGATGAAAGGGGACATAATCAGAAATGAAATATCCTCATGATTAATCAAAGACAAATAATTCCATCATTGAAAAATGACTCAATGTTTAAGGTTTTTCTCTATTCCTGAACATCAGAATTATGCAAGACTTTGAACTCTCAGTATTGGAAATGGAACTACAGAAAATATTCACTCCATAATTTTTTTTTAACAAAATGGTACTTAAAAGCATAAAATAATTACTCCTTATTGCCTATCAGTTGAAAGCCCAAACTCCTGGGCCTAGATTCAGAAGCCTTCCACAGCTGCAGCTCCCTTCCCTAGGCAACCTCATCTCTAAATTCTTAGCAAGGATCTTCTGTTCTAGTCATCCTCATCACAAGCTTCTCCCTTCATCTTAAATGCTTTCTCTGCACCTCTCTCTGAGCATCTTGATAATTAAAAACCTATTCATATATATTGTTTGATGCATGAAACAGGGCGCTCAAAGCTGGTGCACTAGAACAACAGAGGGATGGAACACGGAGGGGTGGGAGGGGGGTTTGGGACGGGGGTACACACGTACACCCATGACTGATTCATGTGAATGTATGGCAAAAACCACCGTGATATGGTGATGTAATTAGCCTTCAATTACAATAAATTATTTTAAGAAATTAAAAGAAAAACTATTGAATCCATAAACTACTGTCAGCCACTTCTTAATGCTTGGGTACCAAAATTAATATTAAATTGAAGTTTAATCCCTATCTTCTAGGAACCTTTCCTTCCTGCTCAAGATCAAGTTTGTCTCTACCTGCCATAAGCAGCAGTAACTCCTGTTAACTCCTATAGCTGTCTCATCCAGCCCGCTTGTAGAAGTATAGGCTATACTGTACTATAGTAATAGATCATATACTCCTCAAGAACTCTGAACAAAGTTTATGCTGTTTTTACATCCCCCAGAGTGCCTAAGGAAATGTGAAGCATAGGTTTCATATTTTGATATTTTTAGAAATAAATCTACATCACTTATGAAAAAGGACATGTTCTCTTCTTTAGGCATGACCAGGTGAGGCCCAGATAATTACTGTTGGCATGAGTTTTCTCAGTGAAAATGTCAAGTGGCCTGGAGATACTGTATTCCCTGTTCAGCATCTCTCAACTAGCTTTTCTCACCCACAATTAATATTTATTGTAGATACTTCTTTAGCATCTATAAAAATCCTAAAATATTTTCTTTATATGGAGTACTCAAAAATACCTGCAGTAAGAGTTACAAGGGTAGGGATCTGCAGTCCCAGTGTGTGAGGACATCAGGCAAAGCATCTATCAGAAACAAAACAAAACTGATGGAGTAATTTAACGTAGATCATTATATACCACCCTTATGAAACAGTCCATTTGCATAATATTTTACAGTGTATGGGACACTTCATATTTCTTTTTTTAATCTTCCAATTTTGTTGAGACATAATTGACATGCAGCCCTGTATAAGTTTAGGGCTTCTCAGGTGGCGCTAGTGGTAAAGAACCTACCTGCCAATGCAGGAGATGCAGGAGACACGGGTTCGATCCCTGGGTTGAGAATGACCCCCTGGAGGAGGGCATGGCAACTCACTTCAGTATTCTTGCCTGGAGAATCTAATGGACAGAGGAGCCTGCTGGGCTACCGTCCAGAGGGTCACAAAGAGTCACACGTGACTGAAGCGACTTCGCACACAGTCACTGTGTAAGTTTAACGTATACAACATGATGATTTGACTTACATACATCATGCAATTATTACCGCAGTAAGCTTAGTGAACATCCATCATCTCATAGAGATAAAACGTTAAAGAAATAGACAAATTATCTTCGTGATGAGAGCTCTCAGGATTTACTCATAATTTACTCTTCAATTATAATGTACAGCAGTGTTAGTTATGTTTATCACATTGTACATTGTATCCCTAGTACTTTGTCTTTTTTAAATATAAATTTATTTATTTTAATTGGAGGCTAATTACTTTACAGTATTGTATTGGTTTTGCCATACATCATCATGAATCCACCACAGGTATACACGTGTTCCCCATCCTGAAACTGGAAGTTTGTACCTTTTTTTCTACCTTTCTCCAATTCCCTCTCTCCCCACCCATCTACCACTGACAGCCACAAACCCGATCTCCTTTTCTGTCAGTTTGCTTGTTTTCGAAGTATAATTGACCTACCACACTATGTTAGTTCCTATTACACAACATAATAATTCGATATTTCTATAAATTTCAAAGTGATCACCACAATCAGTCTAGTTTCCATCTGTGTCAGTTCTTATTTGGTTTTATTTTAATATGTGATATTTCATCTCACTTAGTCCTTATATCTAGATTATCAAAGATGCAGAAGCTAAGGCTTAGCGTTTGTGGTGGTGGTGACCATTTGAGAAGAACAGAAACTATACGGCAGAAGCTTAATTAAGGCCACTTGTTTGTATTTCTACTAGAGCAACTCTCCTCTTCCATAAGTCCATGCACAAACCTTAGAGGGCTTTATTAGGTCGGGGGAAAGTAAAGCTGAGAAATTTCCATTAACAGTTTTTTTGCAGATAGTTCAAATCAACATGAGATCAATATTGGCAGAGTCTCTTTTAGTTATGATTCCCTTTTAACATACATCATTGTACCTTATGTCCCAAGAACCACACAGCAGAGAGACAATATGTATTTGCTGAATAAGCAAATGAGAGTGTGTAAGTTGAGTAAATATTGTATTGAAGCAGGGGGACTGAAGTGAATCTACAAGCTTCTAACTGGTAAAGTTCCCTTCACAAAGCGTTTGTTTCTAAAAACTTGGGGAAAAATGCCCCTACCTTTTACACTGTGGATATGGTTACTTTGTGTTCTTCGGTAGTTTGTTAAGTCTGGAATGACATGGATTTTGTGTCAAGGTGCTTACTTTTTAGAGTCATCATGAGCCTCTGTTGGAGGCTGCTATTTTAACATAGTTCAAAACCTGAAAAATTACTGTTTGTGTCAAATGTCAGACAGGTGGGATAGTTTGCTCCAGTAGACCATATCCTCTAGTATCCATGCCCTTTGTGGTCCCTTCCCTTGAATCTGGGCCATGACCTGCTTTAATAATTAAATTATGGAAAAAAATCATGCAATACCTGTTTTCAATCCTAAACATTTAGACCTTGATATCTCACCTTTGTTGTATGGGGGAATCTTTAATATAAGACATTTAACCACCCTGAAACCATCAGGCCATGAGAAGCCCACCCATGTGCCAGGTCATCAAAGACTAGAACCTTTATCTTTAGGATAAGGATAAATGCCCCACGAAAGAGAGGTGAACTGCCTTTGCTGGGCTCTGCCCAAACTATAGATTATAGCAAACAAATAAAATTGTTGTTGCTGAGAACTACTAAGGTTTGGGGATAGTTTGTTGTGTTGTAATATATAAACAAAACAACAAATAACCAGAAAATCAAGAGCCATCAAAAGAAGGGTATCAGATAACTCTGCTTGGAAAAAAAAATGCATTAAAGAAAAAAAGCTGTTGTTATTCACTGCTATATTCCTTTAGCCTCTCTTCACATTCATTCCTCTCCCCGACTTCCCACTTTGTCCCACTTCCCTCTTTTCCTGATGACATTAGCAACTCTGCTCACATAGAACAAGATGTATATTATTACAACACAAGAAAATAATTAAAATTACCAAAATAGCAGCAACTGAAAACTAGTGTAAAGTTCTTATATACAAATGGGCAAGAGGAACAATTTCCAATTAATTCCACTAATTGTTGCCAGCATTTAAGAATAAGATTTGTTTCTATTTTATTGACTGTTTTTGTCATCCTGCTAATTAGTCTTATCTGAAGCCACCATATTTTAAATGAAATGCATTTGATCTGTATTTACTATCTATACCAGCAGTGGTTCTAGTTCTTTAGCTCATATTCTTAAAAGGATTCTAAAGTCTGTATTAATTAATGAAGTTGGTACCAGAGCTACAAATCATGGCAAATTTTTACTTTTGACTGCCACAGTCTAGTTTGCTTTGTAATGTTTTTTCTTTAGCTAGTAAATAAAGTTTCTAGCTTCCCAGAGTCACTTTCAGGCTTTTCTATAAAATCTCTATTGTGAACTCTAACCAGTGGCTTGTAATTTCATAGATTTATAGTAAAATGCACTAGAAAATGTTCTTGGTCACATCAACCTAATGGTTATCATTAAGGTTGTTACAAAGTGCTTATTGATCAATATTTTAATTTTTTATAACATGAATGTTCCTGATAATTACTCATTTATTTTTATTCTCTAATAAAATGTATTCTTTGTTGTTGTTCAGTCTCTAAGTCTCGTCCGACTCTTTGCAACCCCATGGACTGCAGCGCTCCAGGCTGCTCTGTTCTCCATTATCTCCCCAAGTGTGAAAAATGTGTTCAGGAACAGTGATGCTAGCGAACCATCTCATTCTCTTCTGTCCCCTTCTCCTTATGCCTTCAATCTTTCTCAGCATCAGGATCTTTTCAAATGAGTTGGCTCTTTACATCCGGTGGCCAAAGTATTGGGAGCTATAGCTTCAGAATCAGTCCTTCCAATGAATATTCAAGGTTGATTTCCTTTGAGATTGACTGGTTTGATCTCCTTGTAGACCAAGGGACTCTCAGGAGTCTTCTCCAGCACCACAGTCCAAAAATATCATTTCTTCACTACCCAGCCGCCTTCTTTTTTTTTTTCTTTTATTGATTTTTTTCTCTTTATTGTGATGATAATCATTTTATCAATCAAATGGTAAGATTTTCATGCATTATGATTAATACATGATATTGAATTAATTGGATGAATATGAACCCTTGTGATGTTTTCTTCTGTTTTGAAGATGTTATTAATGTATTTCTGCCATATGGTCTTTATGGTCTCTCACATCCACACACGACTACTGGAATAACCATAGCTTTGACTGTACAGACCTTTGTCAGCAAAGTAATGTCTCTGCTTTTTAATATGCTGTCTTGGTTTGTCATAGCTTTTCTTCCAAGCAGCAAACATCTTTTAATTTCTTGACTATTCAGCATCTGCAGTGACTTTGGAGCCCAAGAAAATGATATCTGTCACTGCTTACACCTTTTTCCCCTTCTATTTGCCATGAAGTGATGGGACCAGATGCCATGATCTTAGTTTTTTGAATATTGAGTTTTAAGCCAGCTTTTTTCACTCTTCATTTTCACCAACATCAAGAAATTCTTTAGTTCTTCTTCATTTTCTGCCATTAGAGAGGTATCATCTGTATGTCTGAGGTTATTGATATTTCTCCCAGTAATCTTGATTTCAGCTTGTGGTTCATCCAGCCCAACATTTTGCATGACATACTCTGTATAAGTTAAAAAAGCTGGGTGACAAAATAGAGCCCTGTTGTACTCCTTTCCTAATTTTGAACCGGTCAATTGTTCCATGTAAGGTCCTAACTGTTGCTTCTTGACATGCATACAGGTTTCTCAGGAGAGAGGTAAGGTGGTCTGATATTCCCATTTCTTTAAGAATTTTCCAGTTTGTTTCGATCCAGAGAGTCAAAGCTTTAGTGGAGTCAATAAAGCAGAAGTAGATGTTTTTCTGGATCAGATAAAAATCTCAGTGGTAGATTTAGATGTTTAGAACTTAATGTTTAGAAGATTTAGATGTTTAGAAATTAAAATCTAAAGGTATGCCCAAGATACACTGATCTAAACATTCTCTTGTATATTATTAGATATTTCATATGTATATATATAAAATGAAATTGTAAATAATAATAGCTATTAAATAAACATAAATCATGCATAATAAAAACAATAAATCCTACTATTTAAATGTGTTTCTCAGATTAAGAAATCACTCAGGTGGGGTAAGAAGGGGACCTCAAGTTGACATCAAAATAATTGTCTTTATTTCTGCCATTTAATAAGTATATCTCCTAATCTTTCTTAGCTTCAGTTTTGTTTCTAAAATGCAGAAATGAATCCCCTATTCCATGATGTTCTTCTCTGAAGCCATCAAATGAGACCACAGTATGAAAGTGCCCAGCACAAGCATCTTAGACAGAATAGTCAGGAAATGTTTGTTGTCTAACTATGAATGGTTTTCAGTGCCAGTATTTATAGTCAGAGGCTTCTCTGGTGGATCAGTCGGTAAAGAATCCACCTGCAATGTAGGACATCTGGGTTTGATCTCTGGGTTGGGAAGATCCCCTGGAGAAGGAAATGGGAGCCCGCTCGAGTATGCTTGCCTGAGAAATCCCATGAATAGAGGAGCCTGGTGGGCTAAATTCCATGGACTCGCAATAGTTGGACGCAACTAATTGACTAAACCCCACCACCATTTATAGAGTCAATTAAGAGAATGCTGTCTTGTAAAAAGCTGTATCACTGCAAATATTTGGCTATTTCATTGGTTCCTGGATAATTATGGTGCACTTTACCTCTGTGTGTCATCTGGATGATAACATAATCTCTCTTTTTCAGATGCATGAGCATGCAGGTGCAGGTTGTATGGACACATTAAGAGAGGCAGGAATGTACAAGGTAGTTTGCATACCCAGCATAGCTCCCTGATATGCTTAGTTATTGAGATGATAGATGTAATTATTTACATCCAATTTAACATAAAGTGAGTGATTGTTATTCATGGCTCTGGCAATGTAAAGCTGACTCAGACACCAGTTTTCTTCCTAGAAGATTTCAGAACCTATGTAGATAGACACACACTCAGGGTTTCTCTGGTGGCTGAGAGCGTAAAGAATCTGCCTGCAATGCAGGAGACCAGGGTTTGATCTCTGGATCAGGAAGATCTCCTGGAGAAAGGAATGGATTTCCACTCTAATATTATTGCCTGGAGAATTCCATGGACAGAGGCGCCTGACAGGCTAAAGTCTTCAGTTCAGTTTAGTTGTCTCTCAGTCATGTCTGACTCTTTGCGACCCCATGAATCGCAGCATGCCAGGCCTCCCTGTCCATCACAAACTCCTGGTTTTCACTCAGACTCATGTCCATCGAGTCAGTGATGCCATCCAGCCATCTCATCCTCTGTCGTCCCCTTCTCCTCCTGTCCCCAATCCCTCCCAGCATCAGAGTCTTTTCCAATGAGTCAACTCTTTGCATGAGGTGGCTAAAGTACTGGAGTTTCAGCTTTAGCATCATTCCTTCCAAAGAAATACCTGGGCTGATCTCCTTCTGAATGAATTGGTTGGATCTCCTTGCAGTCCAAGGGACTCTCAAGAGTCTTCTCCAACACCACAGTTCAAAAGCATCAATTCTTCGGTGCTCAGCTTTCTTCACAGTCCAACACTCACATCTATACATGACCCCTGGAAAAACCATAGCCTTGACTAGATGGACTTTTGTTGGCAAAGTTATGTCTCTGTTTTTGGATATGCTGTCTAGGTTGGTCATAACTTATCTTCCAAGGAGAACGCATCTTTTAATTTCATGGCTGCAGTCACCATCTGCAGTGATTTTGGAGCCCCCCAAAATAAAGTCTAACACTGTTTCCACTATTTCCCCATCTATTTCCCATGAAGTGATGGGACCAGATGCCATGATCTTCCTTTTCTGAATGTTGAGCTTTAAGCCAACTTTTTCACTCTCCACTTTAACTTTCATCAAGAGGCGTTTTAGTTCCTTTTCACTTTCTGCCATAAGGGTGGTGTCATCTGCATATCTGAGGTTATTGGTATATCTCCCGGCAATTTTGATTCCAGCTTGTGCTTCTTCCAGCCCAGCGTTTCTCATGATGTACTCTGCATATAAGTTAAAGAAGCAGTGTGACAATATACAGCTTTGATGTACTTCTTTTCCTATTTGGAACCAGTCTGTTGTTCCATGCCCAGTTCTAACTGTTGCTTCCTCACCTGCATATAGGTTTCTCAAGAGGCAGGTCAGGTGGTCGGGTATTCCCATCTCTTTCAGAATTTTCCACGGTTTATTGTGATCCACACAGTCAAAGGCTTTGGCATACTCAATAAAGCAGAAATAGATGTTTTTCTGAAACTCTCTTGCTTTTTCCATGATCCAGCGGATGTTGGCAATTTGATCTCTGGTTCCTCTGCCTTTTCTAAAACCAGCTTGAACATCAGGGAGTTCATGGTTCACGTATTGTTGAACCTGGCTTAGAGAATTTTGAGCATTACTTCACTAGTGTGTGAGATGAGTGCAACTGTGCGGTAGTTTGAGCATTCTTTGGCATTTCCTTCCTTTGGTATTAGAATGAAAACTGCCCTTTTCCAGTCCTGTGGCCACTGCTGAGTTTTCCATATTTGCTGGCATATTGAGTGCAGCACTTTCACAGCATCATCTTTCAGAATTTGAAATATCTCAACTGGAATTCCATCACCTCCACTAGCTTTGTTCATAGTGATGCTTCCCAAGGCCCACTTGACTTTACATCCCAGAATGTCTGGCTCTAGCTGAGTGATTACACCATCATGATTATCTTGGTCTTTACGTCTATTTTGTACAGTTCTTCTGTGTCTTCTTGGCACCTCTTCTTAATATCTTCTGCTTCTGTTAGGTCCATACCATTTCTGTCCTTTATTGAGACCATCTTTAAATGAAATGTTCCCTTGGTATCTCTAATTTTCTTGAAGAGATCTCTAGTCTTTCCCATTCTGTTGTTTTCCTCTATTTCTTTGGATTGATCGCTGAGGAAGGCTTTCTTATCTTTTCTTGCTATTCTTTGGAACTCTGCATTCAAATGCTTGTATCTTTCCTTTTCTCCTTTGCTTTTCACGTCTCTTCCTTTCACAGCTATTTGTAAGGCCTCCTCAGACAGCCATTTTGCTTTTTTGCATTTCTTTTCCCTGGGGATGGTCTTGATCCCTGTCTCCTGTACAATGTCACAAACCTCTGTCCATAGTTCATCAGGCACTCTATCAGATCTAGGCCCTTAAATCTATTTCTCACATCCACTGTATAATCATAAGGAATTTGATTTAGGTCATACCTGAATGTTCTAGTGGTTTTCCCTACTTTCTTCAATTTAAGCCTGAATTTGGTAATAAGGAGTTCATGATCTGAGCCACAGTCAGCTCCTGGTCTTGTTTTTATTACCTGTATAGAGCTTCTCCATCTTTGGCTGCAAAGAATATAATCAATCTGATTTTGGTGTTGACCATCTGGTGATGTTCATGTGTAGAGTCTTCTCTTGTGTTGTTGGGAGAGGGTGTTTGCTATAACCAGTGCATTTTCTTGGCAAAACTCTATTAGTCTTTGCCCTGCTTCATTCTGCATTCCAAGGCCAAATTTGCCTGTTACTCCAGGTGTTTCTTGACTTCCTACTTTTGCATTCTAGTCCCCTATAATGAAAAGGACATCTTTGGGGGGTGTTAGTTCTAAAAGGTCTTGTAGGTCTTCATAGAACTGTTCAACTTCAGCTTCTTCAGCATTCCTGGTTGGGGCATAGACTTGGATTACTGTGATATTGAATGATTTGCCTCGGAAATGAAGAGAGATCATTCTGTGGTTTTGGGGTTGCATCCAAGTACTGCATTTTGGACTCTTTTGTTGACCATGATGGCTACTCCATTTCTTCCAAAGGTAAAGTCTGTGGGGTTGCAAATAGTTGGATATGACTGAGTGACTAACACACACACACCCAACTATCTCTGAAATATGTCACAATGAAGTAGGGTTAAATGTAAAGGAAAGAACATTCTTTGAATCACAAAAATAGTAACTGATCCTCAGGAGACCTGGAGAAGCTTCAGGAAAGAGTTGAACCACTAACAGAGACTCCCTAGCTGAAATATCAGTCCAAAGACAATTCCTCTCTTGGGCCCGATCCCAGTCTACTCGCTTCTGTTCTGGGCATTTAGGCTGTCCTCTCGACCCGACTCCACCCCCCTCTAGTGTATTCTGGGTGGAGGGATTCTGACTCAGAAACACTAAGTCAGCTGGCTTGTTTGCCGTCTACCTTCAGGTTGACATTGACCATGGGGACTGGGGAGACTGTGAAGACAAGGGATGGGTTAAGAGTGAGACCAGGAGTACTGCAGTTCAGTTCAGTTGTGTCCGACTGTCACTCTTTGTGGCCTCATGGACTGCAGCACACCAGGCTTCCCTGTCCATCACCAACTCCCAGAGCTTGCTCAAACTCATGTCTAAAAAGTCGGCGATGCCATCCAGCCATCTCATCCTCTGTCGTCCCCTTCTCTTCCTGTCTTCAATCTTTCCCAGCATCAGTCTTTTCAAATGAGTCAGCTCTTCACATCAGATGGCCAAAATATTGGAGTTTCAGCTTCAGCATCAGTCCTTCCAATGAATAGTCAGGACTGATCTCCTTTAGGATGGACAGGTTGGATCTCCTTGCAGTCCAAGGGACTCTTGAGAGTCTTCTCCAACACCACAGTTCAAAAGCATCAATTCTTCGGCGCTCAACCTTCGTTATAGTTCAACTCTTATATATCCATATGTGACTACTGAAAAACCATAGCTTTGACTAGATGAACCATTGTTGGCAAAGTAATGTCTCTGCTTTTTAATATGCTGTCTAGGTTGGTCATAACTTTCCTTCCAAGGAGCAAGTGTCTTTTAATTTCATGGCTGCAGTCACCATCTGCAGTGATTTGGGAGCCCTTCAAAATAAAGTCTGTCACTATTTCCTTTGTTTCCCCATCTATTTGCCATGAAGTGATGGGACTGGATGCCATGATCTTCGTTTTCTGAATGTTGAGCTTTAAGCCAACTTTTTCACTCTCCTCTTTCACTTTTATCAAGAGGCTCTTTAGTTCTTTGCTTTCTGCCATAAGGGTGGTGTCATCTGCATATCTGAGGTTATTGATATTTCTCCCAGCAATCTTTATTCCAGCTTATGCTTCATCCAGCACAGCGTTTCTCGTGATGTACTCTGCATATAAGTTAAATAAACAGGGTAACAGTATACAGCCTTGACATACTCCTTTCCTGATTTAGAACCAGTCTGTTGTTCCATGTCCAGTTCTAACTGTTGCTTCTTGGCCTGCACACAGATTTCTCATGAGGCAGGTCAGATGGTCTGGTATTCCCATCTCTTTCAGAATTTTCCACAGTTTGTTGTGATCCACACAGTCGAACGCTTTGGTGTAGTCAATAAAGCAGAAGTAGATGTTTTTCTAGAACTCTCTTACTTTCTCTATGATCCAGCAGATGTTGGCAATTTGATCTCTGCTTCCTCCACCTTTTCTAAATCCAGCTTGAACACCTGGAAGTTCATGGCTGTTGAAGTCTGGCTTGGAGAATTTTGAGCATTATTTTGCTAGCATGTGACATGAATACAATTGTGTAGTAGTTTGAGCATTCTTTGGCATTGCCTTTCTTTGGGATTAGAATGAAAACCGAACTTTTCCAGTCCTGTAGCCACTGCTGAGTTTTCCAAATTTGCTTGCATATTCAGTGCAGCACTTTCACAGAATCCTCTTTTAGGATTTGAAATAGCTCAACTGGAATTCTATCACCTCCACTAGCTTTGTTTGTAGTGATGCTTCCTAATAAGGCCTACTTTACTTCACATTCTAGGATATCTGGCTCTAGGTGAGTGATCACACCATCGTGGTAATCTGGGTCATGAAGATCTTTTTTGTATAATTCTTCTGTGTATTGTTGCCACTCTTCTTAATATCTTCTGATTCTGTTAGGTCCATACCATTTCTGTCCCTTATTGAGCCCATCTTTGCATGAAATATTCCCTTGGTATCTCTAATTTTCTTGAAGAAATCTCTAGCCTTTAGCATTCTATGGTTTTCCTCTATTACTTTGCATTGATTGCTGAGGAAGGCTTTCTTATCTGTCTTTGTTATTCTTTGGAACTCTTTACTCAGATGGGTATATCTCTCCTTTTCTCCTTTGCCTTTCATGTCTTTTCTTTTCTTAGCTATTTTTAGGGCCACCTTGGACAACTATTTTGCCTTTTTGCATTTCATTTTCTTGGGGATGGTCTTGATCACTGCCTCCTGTACAATGTCACAAACCTCCATCCATAGTTCTTCAGGCACTCTGTCTATCAGATCTAATCCCTTGAATCTATTTCTCACTTTCCCTGTATAATCACAAGGGATTTGATTTAGGTTGTACCTGAATTGTCTAGTGATTTCCCCTACTTTCTTAAATTTAAGTCTGAATTTGGCAATAAAGAGTTCATGATCTGAGCCACAGTCAGCTCTTGGTCTTGTTTTTGTTGACTGTATAGAGCTTCTCCGTCTTTGGCTGCAAAGAATATAATCAATCTTAGTTTTCCATGTTCATTGAATAATTTTAAAATAATATTAGTCTTCATATGTGCCAGTTCAAATTAGAAGATAGTTCTTTTAGAAAGAAACTTTGTTCTGTGGTTAAACTAACTTTGTAAGTGTTCTCTGCATCTTTGTTAGTTTTACTTGCAAATTTTATGATATGGATCGTGAGGGTGGTTTATTCTTTGTACTATTAAGTATCAAACATCTGTGTTTTCCTTTGTAGTCCTTCTTCTTTTAATTGAGCTTAACATGCTGTATTTTTTTTCTACTAGGATTTACATGACATATATGTCACTGCATAACATACTTTATGGATAGTATCACAGAGGAATGAGAGTGGTTTTGCAAAATTTTACGCTTTCTCATTTTAAGTAAAGCCTGTCATCTTTAAATGGAAGTGACATCATAGAGCTAAACTAGTCTTGGCCCTCTTCTAATTCATTTTACAAGGAAAATCAAAGACAGCATTTGCTATCATAGCTAGATTTGTGCTTGCTGGCTTTGGAAAAATTACGTGGGCATGTGACGTAATTATGTAAATGGGTAACCCCTTTCCAGTAACTTAGAGACTAGCTTTCCTGTTTAACTTTACTCATCTTTAAGGTCATGAAAAGACAGGAAATGGCAAACCAATTCTGTTTCTTCTGAAAATATGTTACTAAGCAGGATATGAGAAAAAGTTACAAAGTCTTTCCCTTTTCTTGATTTTACATTTTTGCTCTGCTTCATTGCCACCAAGGAAGGGGAATTTGAGGGAGAGCCTGAGCACTTCGCGTGTTTGGGGTAGAAAACTTTTGCTTATTCACAGACCTGATGGTCATTGGTTCTAGGACCTCCTTGGGTTTTATACTTCAAAATTATCCCAGAAATGCTGCCTACGATGGCTTGTTCTCTGTCTCTCTGTGTTGGATTTTAAGAGAGCCAAGTGACATGGTTTCTAAGCCCAACATCTTTTGTAGTGAAACCACAGGTGAAAATGTCATCAATTTCTTGTTGCCTTGTTTCCAGGAACAAACTAGTTTGATGTTATTTCGTCTTCGATTTTTGCAGAACGTCACATTCAATTCTCAACTGTCTTGTTTTTGAAGAAAGATAAGACTTTGGTTTTGATTGAATTTTCCTTGAGATCAGTTATTTCCAAGTCCAGTTTATTAAAGCTGTAACACTGTATCAGTTCTGAATTCTCTGAGGTCATACTGAGGTCCATCTTTGAATTAAAGACAGTCTTTTTTTTTTTAAAGGATGAATTGTGAATCTTGAGTTATGTTAAAAGCATTTGTTTTCTATGCAAGAGGAGAGAGGATAGGTAAGAGTAAACTGGGAAGATTATTCTTCCTCCATTTCTGTACTTAATGGTTTTTTTCTTAAATTTGCATAGATTTTGGTACAAATCTATTAAATATACACTTGTTAAGCTTACTGTTGTGTTTGATTCCTTGTTATTTACATATTACTTATTTCTGCAGTTGACTTAGAATAAATGTTGGGAGCATGAGAGTCTTAGAAGGATATATTTTTTCCCTTTATTTTAGCACTGGAAAGATGAGTCAAGAAGAAAGGGTGATTTGATACCAACCATCGAGGAGGCTGCATGGCTCCTTACCTTTAGTGTCTCAGGGTTCTATGGAGGAGAATGCAATGCATTTGGCTTTATTGGAGAACATTCTGTGTGAGAAAATGCTGGAGAGAAAGGAGTTACTTATGCCACAGATTAGTTAGCTGTTGAACACCTATGTTCATGACACGGCTCGGTAGATGGCACACCTGTGCAGATTTAACTCCTGTTCTGATGGCAAACCTATGAAGATGGCACACACTTGTGTGGATGTAACAAATGGATGGTACATACTTGAGGGATTTTGAGAAAACTATGTGGAAAGCATTTCTGTGTGGATGACTCATGAGGGGATCCTGATGTTTGAGCTTTGGTTGGGCAAATTTCTATGCCTTCGAGAAATGTACAACGTGTACATTTCCTAAAATCTATAACATTTAGAATTCTCAAACTTTGGAAAAATTTCCTTTGCTATTACCTCCCCTATGTCTGAACATTGTTGGGATCTTAGGATAAGGAGTCTTGATCAGAATCACATGAAAAATATAGATTAAAATGAACCATTATAATGTCAAATCTCTGCTCAGAAATGTTTAATATTATCTACTTGTTTGGTTGCAGGTAGTTGAAGATGTTTAACATCAAATTTAAGGCAACCAAAGCCTAGTTTCACCATCCTACTTCATCTCTCTCCATCATCTCCAGAGGAACAAAGCAATCTGTCAGCTGTAGTCTTTATCATCATATCGACTCTCCTTATCATCGATTCACTTTGTGTTTTTCCCTCAGGTCACTGTCCTAGGTAAGAGTCTTAATTTCCCCATCTCTCTGATATCTGATCATCCTTCTGCTCCAGCTAGGAACTTCTCTCATTGCAAAAGATTTCACTAGACATCTCAAGATTCAGTGATTTTTTTTTTTACCTTTATAAACGTATAAGAATATATTTTTTGATGTGTAATTTTTCTATTCTAAACAACTCTTATTGTTTTATTGGTGTGATTCTCTTTTCCCACCCAACGGTGTTCATTCCTCATTCTGCCTGCCTCAGTGGTTGACTTTGCTGATTGTAGAGATGATGCTTCCTATTCTTATACACCCAGACTTCAAGAGATGAATACCTCTAACTAGTTGGGCTTTTCTTGTGTCTCCTTTCCAAGGAGGTCCTTCTGGCAGGTCTAAGGTCTTCTCAAACTCTGGTGTATTTAGTCTGTCAATTTCCTAAAACTCAGGCCTTTTTTTTTCCTTTTTCCTCAAACTCTGAATTCTCTGTAGTACAACATGGGTCGTCTGTTCCTCTGAACACTTCATGGAGCTCTCCAAGCCTATATTAACCCCCTCTGGCTTCAGTTTCTAAAACTCATATGCTGTCATCAGAACCATGGAGCAGATTGTGTCAGCATAAATGGGAACTATGTGTGTTTGGGGAATTGAGGTGCACAAGTTATCTGGTAAACCTCATTTAAGAAATAGAGGTAGCATTGTGGCTGCTCAGTTGATGCCTATTGATAGAACATTTAAGGAACAATGATTGTACTTTACTGATTATTTCATCTTGCCTCTTCAACAGGCTATTCCCATCTATTCAGTGATTCAGCTTTCAATTTTTTTTTTTTTTTTTTGGTCCTGTCTCTGAGCCACTTCTTACCTGTCTCCTTCCTTAATTGTTTATGTCCTTGAAAGTCCTTCTCTAACCTTAGCACTTCTACCTTATACCAGCATGCTTTGCTGTCTGATGATATCTGTATTTCCTACAATTCTTCTCATTTGTCCTGAAATCCCACACCAGCACCCATGTTCAATAAGTTTAATGGAACTTTGTGATTACCTCTCAAGCCCTTCCTAGCCCCTTGTCCTAATACCTTAAATACTAATTTTCAGACTTGAATCTATTTTGGTGACTTAATAGGTTTTTCTTTTAGCCTTCCTCCAGGGGACATCGTTTTCAAACCATGACAAGCACAGGTGCAACTTCTGATCTTACAACTCCCACCCACACTCCTAACTCCACTGTATCTCCTGAAACACCATATGAAGTCACTAATGGCTAGAGTTTGAAAGACTGAATGTTAAAAGCATAATTAGAGACTTAAGGGAAACAAATTGTACCCATAAAATTTAGAATTAATTTCAGGAAAATAGGGCAATTGAAGCACCTTGTGCAATTTGAAATGACTTTTCTAAATGAGCGACTGTGCCAGAAATCAGCCCCCTCATAACTCCCCCTGTTTCCTTCTTATTTTCTTCGCAGAATAAGGGCAGGTCAGTGGGGTACGTTTGGCAAACAGCAGTGTACATTTCCTGTCAGAATATCAAAGGCAAAGAGCTCACCTTAAAGTTAAGCTTTCTCTCTCCAGTGGAAATGGAAAATGGGAGGAGGTGTGTGGGTGAGACCAATCACTGCCCTCAGGCAAGCTTGAGAAATTGTAAGACCAGAACCTAGACATTCAAAGAGGCAGAATTTCTGAGTTCAGGCTAATCCCATCAGCCAGTAATTTCTCATTTCTTATATCCCGTATTGGCTCACGGCGCCATCCTAGTTTATACACGGTCATGTTACATGCCTTCAGCCCCTCTACCTTTGCCCAGGCAAACTTTCCCTTAAGGAAATAAATCCTGGGCAGCCTGCCTTGGTCTACCCACCCCCATCCATTCTTCTAGACACGTCTACACCTACTCGCTTACATCCAGGAAGCTTTATTTGACTGTCATAACCTGCATCTGTCTCTCCTTACTCACATCCGCACAGAGACCAAAACAAATTGTGGCAGTTCCCTGAAGGGCACTGTGTTAGCCACAGTGGGTGCAAAGAAGAAAACATGATTCTATTTGTTAGGAGCTCACAGATTTCAATGGGATGAAGCAGCTAAGATTGTAATGATAGAGCAGAGAGGTACCTGTGGATAAGATGCATGGGATCCCAATAGTGAGGTTGCCTGCCACTGCCGCCTCCCTAGCTATGAGGTTCCAGAGAGGCCATTGCTCAGGTCTTCAGCATTTTCCTCTTTAAAGTGATAAGTTAATAATTTTTCTGGTAGGGTGATTTTATATGTTAAATGAGCTAATGAATGTAAAATGCATGGTAAAGGTCTTACCTATAGCAGGTGCTAAATAATTGTTTCTTGGTCAGTATCCAGGTTAGAAAATGGTTAAAGAGACTCCAGTTACAGGTTTGGTCACAGTTTGTGGCTATTTTTGACTCCAGGTCAGGCTTATCTGCCATACCGTGTCTAGTCCTCTCAAGAGAACAAGAATGAAGATTATGGGTGAATCAGAGCATCTTTAACCTTAGTCTTAAAAACCCATGGTTATGGATGGTGGCTAGGGTTTTTCTTTGGTAAGAAAAATTAGGACAACAAACCCATGGGGTCTAAGTTAGCTTAGGCTGGCAATGTTGGATTGGCAGTGAATGTCTGGAAAATGTGAGTAAGAACTATACAAATTTCTCTAAAAGTTTAACCATACAAATTTCTGCTCTGGGGGGACTTGCTACAAAATATTCTTCCAAAATGTCTTTTTCCCTGGGGTCCCCAGCTGTCTCACTTTTGGTGCTACTGAAGCAAAAAGAAGAGAACAAAGAAAATCTCTAAAATTCAAATGAAAATACAGATTTAAAGCAAGCAAAAGGAGGCTCTTTAGCATTCCTTCCCACTGGCCTGTGTAGTTACTTCAGGCACTGTGCATGAGTTTTAGTAAGACCTTGCATCTGTTGGTGTTGAGAGATGAAACACTATGACTTTTGTTTGGAAAATTCTCGACTGTCCCCTTACACCAACCTCAGAGGCCAAGGAGAACAGGAACTCATGTCTCTCATGCTTAGACGTAGAAATAACTTAAGGGCTAGTCACACAGTGACACTAGTGGTAAAGAATTCACCTGCCAATGCAGGAGACATAGAGATGCAGATTCCATCCTGAGGTCAAGAAGACTCCCTGGAGGCGGGCATGGCAACCCACTCCAGTATTATTGCCTGGAGAATCCCATGGACAGAGGAGCCTGGTGGGCTAGAGTCCGAAGGGTTGCAGAGTTGGACACTGCTGAGAAGCTAAACATGCATGCATGTTGATGAAAATATTGCGAATATTGCCTGTGTTGCATTTATCTACAAGGAATACATTGAGTATTTATAATAAGCACATGTTCAGAAAAACATCTGTTTCTGCTTTATTGAATATGCCAAAACCTTTGACTGTGTGGATCACAATAAACTGCGGAAAATTCTGAAAGAGATGGGAATACCAGACCACCTGACCTGACTTTTGAGAAACCTGTATGCAGGCCAGGAAGCAACAGTTAGAACTGGATGTGCAACAACAGACTGGTTCCAAATAGGAAAAGGAGTATGTCAAGGCTGTATATTGTTACCCTGCTTATTTAACTTAAATGCAGCGTACATCATGAGAAATGCTGGGCTGGATGAAGCACAAGCTGGAATCAAGATTGCTGGGAGAAATATCAATAATCTCAGATATGTAGATAACACCACCCTTATGGCAGAAAGTGAAGAAGAACTATAAAGCCTCTTGATGAAAGTGAAAGAGGAGAGCGAAAAAATTTGCTTAAAGCTCAACATTCAGAAAACTAAGATCATGGCATCTGGTCCCATCACTTCATGGGAAATAGATGGGGAAACAGTGGAAACAGTGGCTGACTTAATTTTTCTGGGCTCTAAAATTACTGCAGATAGTGATTGCAGCCATGAAATTAAAAGATGCTTACTCCTTGGAAGGAAAGTTATGACCAACCTAGACAGCATATTAAAAAACAGAGACATTAGTTTGCCCACAGAGGTCCATCTAGTCAAGGCTTTGGTTTTGCCAATAGTCATGTGTGGATGTGAGAGTTGGACTATAAAGAAAGCTGAGTGAAGAAGAATTGATGCTTTTGAACTGTGGTGTTGGAGAAGACTCTTGAGAGTCCCTTGGACTGCAAGGAGATCCAACCAGTCCATCCTAAAGGAGATCAGTCCTGGGTGTTCATTGGAAGGACTGATGTTGAAGCTGAAACTCCCATACTTGGGCCACCTGATGTGAAGAGCTGACTCATTTGAAAAGACCCTGATGCTGGGAAAGATTGAGGGCAGGAGAAGGGGACAACAGGATGAGATGGTTGGATGGTATCATGGACTCAATGGACATGGGTTTGGGTAGACTCCGGCAGTTTGTGATGGACAGGGAGGTCTGGCATGCTGCAGTTCATGGGGTCTCGAAGAATCTGACACAACTGAGCAACTGAACTGAACTGATAAGACACTGTGGTCGGTAAAATAAGTGAACGGAAATTAAAAAGTATATGTCCCTTGCCCTCAAATAGCTACAACCTAGAGGGGAAATTGTACTTCTGAATCATATCAGAGGAACGGGGACATGTGCTCAATAATAAATTATGTAATAGTAATGACTAGGCACTGTGCAGTCAGAGTTTGTGAGGAGGGTGGCAAAAAGAATACAACAGGTATAAAGATCATACTATGGAGGGGAATCTGCGGAGACTTTTCAGAGGAGATGACATTTTCTGTGCAATTTGCTTAGAGGCAGAACTTTGATAAATACAGAGAGAGAAAATTTTTTTGATTGAAAACATTGGTAAATATTCTTTGTCTCCATGTTATCTGAATGATAATTGCATCCAGAAGAATGCATTTATTGAGAGAAGCATCTAGAGATGAGACGAGAAGATGCCTTAAGGGAATAGAATTGAGGGTAGATTCCCAGGCACAAGTTGGGTTGAAGCCTTGAGCAAGATGATGCTGAAGAGTCTGGGAGTCACCAAATCTTAGGATACGATCTATTTGTCTTCTCTATCCACTACCAAGAAATAAAATTATAAGGCCTTAAAATAGAAGAGAGGCAGAATCAAGATTTTGATTTCAGAAAGATTCCATCAGAACAGGACTGTATTATGAATTTCTCAAGTTTTAGGCACCTTTGCCTGATGGCATTTTCTTCCATTAAAATTTTTGCTTAAAAACTTAAAATTTTACAGTATTTTATGACTGCATTTGTACAAAGGGAAATATATTAATATTATACATTAAGACATTTTCTTTGACCTAAAAGCTCATTTTTAAAAATTCTGATTTCAAAGGAAATTAAACCATTTCGATGGGCCCCTAAAAGTAACATGAGCCTGAAACATTTTTCCTCTCAACCTGATGAACAAGTTGGCTCTGGCTCTAAAAGCAACAGTTGAATTGTTTCAAGGGGCAAATATCGGAAACAGAGACCAAGGAAGACATTTTATTAGTGGTCTATATGAAAGTTGTTACTAATGACTACAAGTTGTAATCCACCCAGAAACAAAAATCGAGATAATGTTCTGTGAATTAGTCTTTTACCAAACACACAAAGACAATCTGAAAGTAAACACATAAAGAACAAGAAAGCTCAATTCTTTTTAATCATTGTAAGGCTAAGAAATAACTGCAAAAGAGCTGTATATCATCATCCAAATTAATTTGATGGCTTTATGGCTTTTATCTTGTCCAAGATTGTTTATTATAAGATTTTAATGCTTTTCTGTTTCTCCTACTCAGACCTCTACTACTTGCAAGCGTGCTAGTGTATACAGACAATCTTGCTCATTTTTCAGTCACTGGGTTCTAAGACGTGTAAAGATCAAGGTCATCTATTTGATCTCCCAAGGTGTTTCATCTAATTCATTGGGGTTTCAGAGCTATCATCTAAAACTGTTATTGCTTCTGATCTCTAGTAAAATCCCCTGTCTGTAATTGTAGGAAGCTCTCCTCTGAGTCAGTCTGGCTTCTTTCTTCTTGTCTGGGAGAACTTACACTTTGGGGTAAAAATCCCATTGGCTCTAGGTATTAGCAGCTACCCTGGTGGTGGGGGGCTTGGTGGGATGCTGATTTGTTTGGGGAAACTCCCTACTCATATCATAGAACCATATTTTCTAGTGCTAGTTCTTTTTAAGCCTTGACTGGGTATGCTCAGATGAAGTGATTTATTCAGTTTATTTAACTCAAGCTGTTCTTCTCCTGGACACTTATCCCAGAACTTGTAGTCAAACAACTCATGTTGACCTCTTTGTCCTGGGATGATATTCTCTCTGCAAATCTTTTGAGTGTTATCCCAACTTGATTGCAAGCTTCTGAGGCCTCCTGTGTGTCTTTTGTTTCTCAGAACCTCCCTTCTGGGGTGGTTACAGAGATGAGCAATGGTGGGGATACGAACAATGTCTGGTTCAACAGGCTTTTGTTAACTTCAGTGTGGTGGGTGTTAGCCAGTGTTTGCTAAATCAGTTAGTAGGGTTTTCCCATGAGAGTGAGTGTTAAACATTGATGTTGACAGAAAGGATGGTACTTGGGTAGGGTGCAGGAATACGGCATGGTGCAAAGATCATAGACTTAAAAATTTTACTTTTTGTTGAAGTATAGTTGATTTACAATGTTGCATTAGTTTCTGGTGTGCAGCAAAACACTTCAGTTTTACACATATATTGTTTCATAGTTTCCATTAGGCTTTATTATAAGATATTGAATATAGTTCCCTGGGCTATATACAGTAGGGCTCCCCGGATAGCTCAATGGTGAAGAATCTGCCTGCCAATAAGGGAGCCTCGGGAGACGTGGGTTCAGTCCTTGGGTTGGGAAGGTTCCCTAGAGGAGGAAATGGCAGTGCGCTCCAGTATTCTTGCTGGGATAGTTCCATGGACAGTAGAGCCTGGCAGGCTATAGTCCGTAGGGTTGCAGGAGAGTCAGACTGTTGTGAGTCAGACTGTGTCTGAGCACACACATACACGCTATACAGTGGGACTTTGTTGTTTATCTGTCTTATATACAGTAGGTTATATCTGCTAACCCCAAACTCCTAATTTATCCCCTCCCTTTCTTTCCTCTTTGATAACCATAAGTTTGTTTCCTATGTATGTGAGTCTGTTTCTATTTTGTAAATAAGATCATTTGTATCATATTTTTAGATTCCCACATGTAAGTGATATCATATAATATGTCTTGCTCTGACTTATTTAAGAAAAGGGATATTTATAAATTTTGGAGAAGTCCCTTAAATACTCTCAGTCTGTTTCTTTATTTATAAAACAGAAATGGATCCAGGCACGCAGTTAAGATTAGATGTCATGTAAGGAAATCCTAGAGCAGGTATTCAGTGTATAGTTGGGACGAGAATGACCTCTGAGGCACACACTAGTATCTCGGTAAGTCCTGTCTGTTCTTAACCATTGAGAAACTCCATGCGCTGATTATCTGTGACCCCAGGGCCTCACACAGCCTCACCGATTCACACAATCTGACTAGTCATGCCTACTTAAGGTTTTTAAAGGATTTATAGGCCTGCCACTTATGACGAAGACCTTGCTCTCACTTATGCTCCAGCAGAAACCCCTCAAAAGGCTCTGACACATTCCCTTTAACTCAGCCACCTCCTTGCCTCTCATCCAAGGCCTTTCTTTGTGTCCTGACTTTGCCGACCAGTTAATGGAGAGGAAATCTCCGATTTTTGTGTGGCTGCTCTCTGTTTTTCTGTTTTGTTTTGCTTTGTTTTTGAACTTGAAAACAAGAAGAGGGCCCTAGGTTTTCTCCAGGCAGCATGGAATGAGCAGGATTTAATTACTGCTGAAGGGCTGGTACAAAAGGTTATCCAACAGTGTGCGATCTTATTTGTCACTGAACTTTGAGGTTGAGAATTATGGATTGTGGAACAAGATACAGCCGTCTGCTGCTATCCGAGAGCCGGGAATATAGAATTCAGAGGAAACTGGGTTAGAGCTGATGGGACCTCTCAGGGAGGTCAGGGAGAAACTAACTAGCCATCCATAAAGCTGTCGAAGTAGTTATTTGAAGGAAAAGGCCAAAGCTTCTCTTCCATGTTTCTAAAAACTTCAAATAAAAATAGACAATTCTGCATCGACATAGATAGGAAATGGACAGCAATTGAGGTCATCAAACTCAGAAATGAAACTGAGGTAACCTGTCATTGCTCAGAGGAAGACTGAAATTGGTAGCCACAGTCCAGGCTGGGGAGATGATGGTAAACGAGGGCAGAATATTTCCTTCCAATTTATCTAAGGCCACGAGAGAAACAGGATGACGAGGGAGTTGAAGAAGGGAAGGAAACCAAGGGCAGACCTGGGAGCCAAGTATCCATCATTCCTTTGGTTTTACCTTGAAGAGACAGAGCTTGAAGTCTGCTGACTTTGGAGAATTGTATCTCTCATACGTCTTTGCTGACAGCCAGATCGTTTGGCATTTTGTGATATGGTTTGTGGAAGCCTGGCTTCTCAGCTGGTGCTAGTGGGTTGGGAACATTCCCTGAAGGAGGAAGTGGAAACCCACTCCTGTATTCTTGCCTGGAAAAATTCCATGGACATAGGAGCCTGGAGGGCTACAATCCATGGAGTCACACAGAGTTGGACAGCACTGAGCACATAATACTTCTGGAAACCTAGGCTGGGTCTTGATAAAATTGAGAAGAGTGCATATAGGTCCTTCTTTCTACCACTCCTTGAGTATTTTTCTTTAATCCTCTGCTCTTCCCAGGTAGCCAGTCTACTTAATATTCCTGTAAGCCTGTATTGGCTGTGAGGCAAGCTGTTAATTATCTAACCTACCTAAAGTCAGCCAACTTTCATACCTCTAGGGTCTTTTCAGTGCTTGGAATGGTGGTAGATAGGGGTAGTTGAACTAGATAGAGCCTCTGACATCTAGCTGAGTTCTGCTACTGGCCCATTGACCTTGGGAAAGTTCCTCAAGGACAAAATTTATTCTCTCTTCTCCAACTGTCATCGATACCCACTGCAGTGCTCAAGCTGGGATTATTGGGCTTGCCCCTGCATCTTCGACAAGTTTATAAGTACTTTCCATGTCAGGAATTTCATGTTCCCTGGAGTAGCTCACATCATCTTTGGACAGGTTTGAACATTACAAAGGTTTCCCTGCTGGTCGAGTGAAAAGTTTGCAAATCTACTGATTCATCAAGCCCATACAAAGGGCTGCTGTTCGTATTCATCAGATTGTAACATTTTCTTCGATGCTTATCTTTAACAAAAACATATCCAATGGCTACAAGGATGACCTTTTCTGCCTCCTTACCCCTCCATGTTGGAAGTCTTCATTTCCTGATGCCTGCTGCTAATATAGGACACATGTTGAAATGTTTATGCTAATTAGGCTTTGATTGGAATCTCAGAAACAAGTGAAAATGACAAGTTTTATTCCATTGATGAATTAATTAATGAAATGAGTCACTGTTACACTGTTTGAAATCAGCCCTCTGATTTTTTGCAGGAGACAGGAGAATTTTCTACTCTAAACCCCCCATAGTTTTTATGCAAAAAGCTGTGGAGGAGTTATATGTTTTCAGGTCGAAGTACTGAGGGATCATTCTTTTGGTGAATAAATTACTAGCAATGGTAGATTATGTGCTGTGTGCTTAGCCGCTCAGTCATGTCCGACTGTTTGTGACCCCATGGACAGTAGCCCTCCAGGCTCCTTGGTCCATGGGGATTCTCCAGGCAAGATTACAGCAGTGGGTTGCCGTGTCCTTCCAGGGGATCTTCCCAACCCGGGAATCAAACCCAGGTCTCCCGCATTGCAGGCAGATTCTTTTCAGTCTGAGCTACCAGGGAAGCCCATGGTAGATGATAAGAGGAGGGATTGATTCACGTGACTGTGTATATGAATGAGAAGGAGGTATTGAAAGAGCAGATATATAGAGTAATCAGTGGCCTTATGTCTGTGATTCTAATATGCTTACATTTTCCCAACTAAACCCTGTTTGGAAACAGAGCTTTTCTTTTTTGTCTCAATGTGAATTAGTCAAGGTTATCCAAAGAAGTAGTACCTAGGTGATTATCTGTCTGTCTGCCTGTACATTTATCTATCTTTCCATCTATGTCCTATTGAGGAATTGGCTTATTCAATTATGAAGGTTGAGAAGTACCATAATCTGCCATATGCAAGCTGGTGGTAAAAGTCTGATCAGTATCTGAAGGCCTAAGAATCAGAGGAATTGATGATATAAGTCTTGGTCTAAGGATAGGAGAAGACAGACACCCTAGCTCAGTAGGCAGGTAGGAAGCAAAAGGCAAATTCTTCCTTCTTTGTATTTTTTTCTATTCAGGCCCTCAAGGGATTGAATGATGCTAATCTACACTGGTCAAAATAATCTACTTTAAGGAGCCCACTTGATTCAAATGCTCATCCCATCTGGAAACGCACTTACAGACACACCAAGAAAGAATGCTTAGTCTGGGTATCTATTGGCCCAAGCAAATTGATACATGAAATGAACATCATATGGTGTGTCCTGGATGACATGCTGATGAGGTCCATCACTGTACACAGTTGGCCAGGGCCTGAAAGAAGCTCATTTTTTAAAAAGTTTAATTTTTGTCTGGGTGAGAACATATATATTATCAAGGAAGTAAACATGAAATAGCCTATCTATCAAGGAAATTAGGCCTTTCATTTGAATCATTTGACCTTTAGACATTTATGTCATGAAAAGCTCATCCTATAATGAACAATGGATACACTGATACATGTTAGTTCAATAACCTCAGATTCCAGAACATGCTGCAGAGGGCAAGGGGCTTGCCCCAAATCACATAGAACAATATCATCACTGTTCTTAGTGAAATGGGACCAAATGCACATTTCATCATCTGGTGTAGGATTTCTCTACTGTTTTGACTAAGTGAAACAAAGCGTTGGAATGATGCCAGGAAAAAAAAAAAAAAGGAAATTGAAATCCAAAGACTGGACATAAATTGCCAAATCTACCCAACAATAATTTATGTCAGAGACAACCAATAAAGCAAGTCATTTACCAAGACCATCAATGAGCAAACTCAGACTTAATTTCTGTTGGCCTATCTAGTCTCTGAGTTAATGTTTAAAATAAGAATTTTAAAATAAGGTTCCTCAGTACACTACAGTTTGTGTATTTACTTTGGTTAATGAGGCTGATGAAATACACTTTGTCATCAATGACTATCATTTAGATAGACTTTATATGAGTAGCAATTCCTGATTTAACAAGTTTTGAGCTTGCGAAGTCTTTAGCAGATTCATTAAAGTTCTTTCTTCACAGGTAAAATAACCAAAATTTAATAGTTATACTATTTTAATAGTAATACAATAACTATGTATATTAGTTGAATTCTAATATACATTTAATATGGATTTGGGCTTCCTTTGTGGCTCAGCTGGTAAAGAATCTGCCTGCAATGCAGGAGACCTGGGTTTGATCCCTGGGTTGGGAAGATCCTATGGAAGGGAAAGACTAGCCACTCCAGTATTTCAGCCTGGAGAATTCCATGGACTGCATAGTCCATGGAGTCGCAAAGAGTTGGACATGCCTGAGCGACTTTCATTTTCAGGATATATATGTCATTATATGTGGCTAAAATTCAAAGATGAATAAGCTTTGGACCTTACATTCTATGGACTGAATTTGTATTTATGGGAATAGATTTTTTTTTTTAAAGTAACTTTGGTACAAAGCAGAATGAACTCTGTTCTCCAGAAGAGGAACATATAGAAGCTTATGGGAGTGTCTAACTAAGAACAATTTATTGGACCAGGGAGTATCTAAAGAGCAGCAGGAAACAACTGGTAAGTGTGTTAAGCTTAAAGAATTAGTGATATTTTTAAATGGGAAAAAGGAAACAGTAGCTCTCTTAAGCCACAGGAACAACATTGAAAAGATCCAATGTATAAGAACAGGAAAGACATGCATGGGTGAAGTACAGATAACCAGTCAAGACTATGATATTGTTTGTGAGATGTGCACACATATAAAGGCACAAAGACCCACGCATATTTATACATCTTGGACTGAGATTTATAGTGTGCGAAAATTGCCAAGATATACATTTAGAAGCCAGAAAACGTGGTGTGTAATGATCACCTATTACCGAGAACTGAGAATGAGCTCAGTGTGCATTTAGTCAGACATCTCCTCCTTTGTCCTAGATGACACAGTTATACTTATGGCTGCGACACAGTGGTGGTAAATGGAGGAAAGGGTTATATTGTTTCTGCTATGTGCTCTCAGATAGCCTTGCTATCTTCGTTACATTAAAGTGAGTGAAAGTCGCTCAGCCAGGTCTGACTCTGCGACCCCATGGACTGTATAGTCCATGGAAGTCTCCAGGCCAGAATCCTGGAGTGGGTAGCTTTCCCTTTTCCAGGGGGTCTTCCCAATGCAGGGATTGAACCCAGATCTGCCACATTGCAGGGAATTCTTTACCAGCTGAGCCACAAGGGAAGCCCAAAGCACAAGTTACATTAAAGGGATGGATACATTTAACATGGACCTATAATTTAAATAACTGGAGATTCACTAACTAACTAAGCACATTTGGCAGAAAGCATATTTATTTTCTGGCTTCAAACTGCAATAGAGTCTTTATAATTCACACCAGATTTGGAACTGGTTCAGAAACTCTTAATGAAATATTACCTAGCTCTGTTTTTCAATAGCTGCAGTCATACCACTTAGTGCAAGTCATTTTTTTTTTTTTTTTGCCTTGTACCCTGTTAGATCAAAACCCAGCTCAGGGACATGTTTATCTAATTGGTAAGAATAACACAGGTTTGACTCAAGCAGTTCCTTTAAGAAGCTCTGTAAAATAATGGCTATTTTTTTAAATTTAGGGTCATATACTTAATAGGTGCCAGGGTTTTTATGTTCACTGACATCTTCTCACACTCCCTTCCTAGTCAGCTTACTTTGCAAGCTTTTCTTTTGTACATAAAATATGAGTGAAAGCTCAGTGGAGGCTGGCTAAATGGGATGTTGTGCTAATGAGAATAGTCATATGATTAGTGTCCAGTGGTCTTTCATTGTTATGGGAAAACTGTCTTGAGTCCCTTTTTCATAACATTGCAGAATATTCTCTTCCAAGTAGATTAGCAAGTGTATGCCATTCAGGTACATTTTTAGCTCCAGGTAATTTAAAAGTTTGCTTCCCAAGACATCCTTCAGTACGAAACACAACTGTAACAGAATTCAATATTTTTATAGACATTATTCTTCCACCATTCAGAAAAAATAAGAATAATACAATATGGAAGTATGATACTGGCTTTGCAATAGTCATTATTCACCATAAAGCATTCTTCTTGTATTAAAAAGAAATAAATGCTAACTGTAAAGATGACATTTTAGATTAGGTTTCCCTATTCCCCTCTGCCCTGTAATATCAGACAGTATCTATACAAAAATTTGTCAAATTAAATCATAAATTTTTGTTCATAGCTGAAAAGCAACTCTAACATTGAAATAAGTCCTGAATATTCATTGGAAGGACTGATGCTGAAGCTGAACCGCCAATACTTTGGCCACCTGATGCAAAGAACTGACTCATTTGAAAAGACCCTCATGCTGGGAAAGATTGAAGGCAGGAGGAGAAGGGGATGACAGAGGATGAGATGGTTGGATGGCATCACCGACTCAGTGGCCATGAGTTTGAGTAAACTCCAGGAGTTGGTGATGGACAGGGAGGCCTGGCATGTTGCAGTCCATGGGATCGCAAAGAGTCAGACATGACTGAGCAACTGAACTGAACTGAAGGTTGAAATATGATAATTGAAAGAACAAGTATCAGTTTATTTTTCCTGATATCTGTAATGTTAGAAAAGGGCTATTTTCCTTAAAAGCCCTTTGATGACAATAGCATGCATACTTTTACATCCTGCATCCAGCAAGAGAATATTTTATTTAAGAAGAAGGGAAAGTGGAGAAGGGGGAATGCCATTTGTTGAGGGGCAAAATAACAGATTCTTACAGGAAAAGTAAAATCCTAAATCTGCCATTTTTCACTCCTCAAACCCTGTCAAAGGTTTTGGCCCAGCAGCTGTCATAGAAACATCATTGGGTGTTTTTGGACTTCAAGGTCTAGGCTTTTCTAGCTGCATTTCCAGCTCTGAGCATACTGGAAAAGGGGGAAGGAAGGCAATTGGCAACACATGATACTCAGCACAGGTTCCTCTGGATGTATTGCAAGGCCAAAAAGTTCATTTAGATTTTTCTGTATGATGCTATGGAAAAGCCTGAATAAACTTTTTAGCCAACCCAATAATAGGAAGTAGGAGCAGGACACCCAGATTCTAGTTAATGAGGAAAAGTTCCCATGGGGTCCTGCAGGAGTGGAAACAAATAGACAGGGCTTGAATTGGGGCTGGAGATCTTGATTTGAGATCGAGTAATAGACTCACTTTCTATATAAGACTCATTCCCCCCACCCCACCAGATTCTATAGCATGCATTTCTATTTTAAATCTAGTGCAATAAGGCAAGAAGAATTTTGTAATCATTAGGAAGGAAATTGGAATTAAGCTCTTATTCTATTTTCACTTGCTCTTAAAACCAAAATTCTACCCAATTTGTCAATCCCACAGAAAAAAAGACAACTAATCCTTCTAAGAGAAGTCATCAGGATTTCTTAAGCATAAAAATGAATAAGAGAGAAGGAAAAAAGGATTTCTGCATGAAAGTTAATTTTATGATATTGCAGCATAAATTGTGACCTGGCAGGTCCTTCTGCAGTTTAATAGAACTGGCAGCAAGCACCACGACTTAAGCAGACTCTGTATAATGAGAAGCAAAGACAAATCGGTGTGAAGGACAGGGAGAAGGGCATTACTGCCTCCCTCCTGGAAGATTAAAAATAGTAAAATATTGCAACCAGAATTTATCTAAAGGGAGATACTATCTCAGAAACAGAGAGAGAGAAAAAAAATAGATTTTAAGAGACCGCCATAGCCCAGTCTCTGATGAACAGAGTCAGAGAGCCTGGTGCTGGCATTTGAAAGAAGTCTGTGAGGGCTGACCATTCTCCTTCCAAAGACCTGGTGGAGGGTAATTTTTGACATTATAATTTTGAAATGGGACAATTTTCTAAAGCATAATTAGGGTAGACTGAGCATGTTACTCCTTCTGCACTGTTAAATGCAGACAAGAGGCTTGGGCATACTAAGTAAATGAGAGAATTTATTATCAGAGGACGAGAGCCAGCCTGTGCTGCCAAACAGGCAGGTGACTTCCTCAAAGAGTGCTGTCCTGAGGAGCCCATGCACGTGTGATGGGTCTGTTCTGAGCTCTGTATCCACAGGAGCTAGATCAGAGCAATTTCCAAAATTACACAGGGCAGGCAGCTTCTAAATCTCCTAGCAGAACAGCCGTATTATCCTGAGGACCTGCAATAACAGGAATTATATGCAATTTTCTGATAATGACTCCATTAATGTGAGTCACTGCTGACAATACAATTTGTTAAACATCTCTGGATTCCTAAATCTTACATTCTGTCACTCTGAAACCCATCTCTATCACCACTGCCATCATCATAATGGTTGCCATCATCATCTTCATCATCATTGTCAGCAGCAGCAGCAGTGGCAGCAGCATCAGAATGGCGATGGACATATTTAGGTTCACCAATATTTTCCTAATTTCACTGACCTTTAAAAAGGGGGGAGAAGAGCATGCCTTTACCTATTCAAGCGTCACTTTTATATTCAATGCGTTTGATTTCCTCTTTGAGAAACTAGGACCCCAAATTAATTAAATTTGGACCAGATATAGCTTAATTTTAAATTGTCTTTCATATCAAGGGAAACTGCCTTGGCAATGAGGTGCTTCCCATGAGTGCCTGTAAATATCCATTATTGTACATTCTAATATATCTGGACATAGAATAGAACCTACAGCTCATGCTCTGTCTGATTTACTAATTGGGAGCAGCAACTGCACCTAGTGTTTTGAACCCGAATTAATTAACCAAAACAGATTAAATTGTCTTTGAGCTATTCAAGGGAGGGACACCAAAGGCAGAAGTGAATGAGGAAAGGGCTATTTAATGTTTTCTTAAATCACAAAGGTCAGCTTTTTTATGTAGCAGATCATTAGAAAGTCTTCGAAGGTGAAAAGAAACTAACAAAACAGCCTTCGCTTCCCTCACAAGTATGTCATCGATTTTTCCTTCCACCAGTTTTCCTTCTGGTGGTTAGGGCTTTTCCCAGGACACATCTTTGTCTAAAGAATAGTATTTTTATCTACAAAACTTGCTCAATCAACAGACTTTTTTGGTCTGTACATGAAACTCTCTCTTGATATTCCTGAAGCCACCATCAGCTCCTGGTCCTTGTGGCTTTACTGCACTTACCTCCCAAGTGGCCTCATTCTCTGCTTTCTTCTTTCAGCTCAAGGTCAAAAGTAGACCAGACCGCAAGCATTTCGCTGCATCATCCCCTTGCTCAGGAAAATAGGGCTTGTCACTGCCTAGTGATCACAACCGAAAGCTTCTTTGCTTCTCCTTGGAAACTGGGTTTGGAGTCACACAGTGCACATCTCTCTTCCCTTCTGTGGCCATGTTGGCTTTTATTTGCATACACAATTTGTGTCCTCTTCTTCATCCCCTATTAATAGGGGTGAATGGGAATTCAAGACCAGAAGGATGCAAATAGAATGGAGTGAATTAGGAAGTTTCCAAGGACAGCTGGAAGTTGAAGTAAATATAGTAAACCATTTTACATTAACCATTGAAGTAAAAAGAGTAAACCAGGTTGCTGCTGCTGCTGCTAAGTCGCTTTAGTCGTGTCCGACTCTGTGCGACCCCAGAGATGGCAGCCCACCAGGCTCCCCTGTCCCTGGGATTCTCCAGGCAAGAACACTGGAGTGGGTTGCCATTTCCTTCTCCAATGCATGAAAGTGAAACGTGAAAGTGAAGTTGCTTAGTCGTGTTTGACTCTTTGCGACCCCATGGACTGCAGCCCACCAGGCTCCTCCGTCCATGGGATTTTCCAGGCAAGAGTACTGGAGTGGGGTGCATCGCCTTAGGGAGCACTATTAACGCACCCTAACCTGACTTCCATTGCATCTGTGTTGAAACAGTTGTTGTAAGATCATCAGTGACTTCTGCATTAGAGGGCTATTCCCTTACTCAGCTTCTCATTGTTTGATCATATCTTGAAATATTCATGTATTTTAGCTCTCTGGACAGAAGTCTCTTCTATTTTTTTCTACGTTATCACTGGCTACTCCCTGGGGCCTCTTTTGCTGTCTCCGTCCTCTCCTCTGTATCTAAGTGGTAGGTTTCTTGGGTTTTAGACCTGTATCCTCTGATCCTCACTCTCTGAACTTCATCCTTAGATTGTGGCAATGTCTTTTCATATGTTTTTGAGTCATTGTCTTAATAGTAATGATTTACAATAATTAATTCAATTCCCAGTTCTCCTTGGAGACTTCATGATTCATCCCATTCTATTTGCATCCTTCTTGTTTTGAATTTCTATCTCTGATTAAATTATTGCATGTGGTTTTGCTGAACAAATACTCCCCATCTACTATTCACTTCTGTGTACACAGCTCTGTGATAGTAATTTGACTATATTAATTTATATCCTTTTCTCAAATATCCTGAGATTCAGTATACCTCCCATTTTACAGGTGCAGAACTGAGATTTTGTTCAACTAGAATGTTCATCCACAGCTTGTAGGAACATAAAAATGATACAAGCACTTTAGAAAAAAGTTCTCAAAAAAAGTTAAACATATATCTACCTTATGATCCAGCCATTCTGACCCTAGATATTTATTGAAAGGATATGAGAATACATATATCTACACACAAATTTGTATATGAGCATCCCTACAATCTTTATTCATAATAGCCCCAAACTGGAAATAATGCAAATGTCCATCAGTAAGTTAATGGATAAACAAACATATTATATCTGTACAGTGGACTGCTGGTCAACAATAGAAAGGAAAGAAATATGGATACACACAATAATATTTATGAAGCTCAAAAATCAATATGCTAACTAAAAGAAACCTGATACCAAATTAATAGCATCACCAACTCATTTGGACATAAATTTGAGCAAATTCTAGGAAATAATAGTAAAGGACAGGAGAACCTGGAGTGCTGCAGTCTATGGAGTCTCAAAGTGTCGGACATGACTTAGCAACCAAACAATAAAATCTGATAAAAATTCTAGAAAGTGCAAACTAATCTATAGTTGTTTAAAGTAGATCAGTGGTTGCTTAGAGCTAGGTGTTAAAGAGCCAAGAATGGAAGAAAGGATGGATTGAAAGAAAACAAAAGAAAATTTAGGAGGAAAAAGTAATATTCTGTATCCTCCGGTTGTGACATTGGTTTCATTGAGTATAAACTGCATTGGTTTCATGGGTGTATATATATCTGTCAAAACTCATCAAAGTTTATGCCTGTAATGGGTACAGTCTACTCCATATAAATCATGTCAATAAAATTGTTTAAAAAAATCCTGAAGCTTTGTAAGTCTGAATAAGTTGATTAAAGTTTCATAGCTTCATAACAGACATAGAACCACAAAGCTCATGTGCTTACCTACTCTGGATTACTGCCTTGAATTTTTTTGATTATATATTATTATGTGTATATTGTTTCTGGAAAATTTCCTTGACTATTTGACATAAAATATGAAGTAAACTATAAATTTATGAAAGGTGATGTGAACATAAATCACATACATATCAGGGCAATGTGAAAGTGAAAGTGAAGTCGCTCAGTCATGTCCGACTCTTTGCGACCCCATGAACTGAAGCCTACCAGGCTCCTCCCTCCATGGGATTCTCCAGGCAAGAGTACTGGAGTGGGTTGCCATTTCCTTCTCCGGGGATCTTCCTGACCCGGGGATCGAACCCTGGTCTCCTGCATTCCAGGCAGATACTTTAACCTCTGAGCCACCAGGGAAGTCCATTTTCAGGGCAATGTACATTATGCTAAATGTGTGGTAGATGAGTGTATGTGCGTATGATATGAATAAGCTAATTTTCTACAAAGCACATACTTGACTAATTTATTGATGAATTATTGAATTAATTTTTTCCAAATGTGGCCATAATGTTATTTCTTGCTCTACATGTGACTTCTATTAAGAATTGATCTAATTTCCCTTCTTTTGAACCTGGGTGGATCTGTGATAGTTTCATCCAAAAGAGTGCAGTAGAAGTGGAGCCATGTGACTTTCAAGGTTTCATCATAAGAAATGTCCCAACTTCTACCTGGTCTCCCGGAGTATTAACACTTGGAGATCCAAGCCACCATGTAGGAGATCCAGCGATAGTAAAGTTGCAGGACTGTGAAGAAGGCAAGCCAGAGGGGGAGGGATAGTTATGGAGTTTGGGATGGACATGTAGACAGTGCTATATTTAAAATGGATAACCAACAAGGTCCTGCTGTACAGCACAGCGATTCTTCCCAATGTTAGGGGGCAGTCTGTATGGGAGGGGAGTTTGGGGGAGGATTGTTATTGTTCAGCTGCTGAGTTTTGTCTGACTCCTTATGCCCCCATGAACTGCAGCACACCAGGCTTCCCTGTCCTTCAATGACTCCGGGATTGTGCTCAAATTCATGTATCCCACTGTCTCATCCTCTGTCACCACCTTCTCCTCTTTTCCTCAATTTTTTCCAACATCAGGGTCTTTTCCAGTGAGTTGGCTCTTTGTATCACGTGGCAAAAATATTGGAGCTTCAGCTTCAGCATCAGTCCTTGCAGTGAATATTCAATTCCTTTAGGACTGACTGATTTGAGAATGGTTACATACATAAATAAATCTCATTGAGCTATGTCTGTATTCCTGTTTTCCAAAGTCTTTGACCTTAAAATATAATTATTTTGAGCTGCTAAGTTAGTTATTATAAAGTTAAACTGTAAATTTACTACTATAAATGGGGTTCTGCTATTGTGATCACTTAAAACATACAGTATTGGCTTTGGAACTGGGCACCAGTTAAGGAAAAGTCCTTAAGTTTAGTTACACCGGTTAGTAAATTAGTTAAAACAAGAATGAACTTTGAAGTTTTCATCATTTCTTAAAGGGTCTCAGAAAGATTGGAAGTCAAGGCTGTCAGGATAGGGAGGAAATTGTTAGTGAGGAAATAGATAGGGGAGAGAGCAGGGGCTCAAGTGAAAACTCATCACTAAGAGGTTGGTCAGTGTCAGTGTGAGCAGGCCAGATATGTCTGTTAAGCTTCCAATTACTGCAGTTAGGGTTCTGCCCTCCTGCAGAGACTGAGAGACAGAGGTCCTTTCCTTCCTGATGTTCACAGGAGCAGAGGCTTCTTTCAGGTCCTTGAAAAAGACATTGCAGTGACGCAATGCCATCTCAAAGGAAGACAAAAGTGATGCTCCATTGTGAGCCCTTTCTAGTAAACCCTGTTTACTAGGTGTTTACTGAGGTTGGGGCCTATCTTCAGATGTTGGCTAGGACAAGCAGTAAATTCTCTGGAGCTTTCTCAGGCAGGCATTTTAATGGAGGGCTGGGGTCATCTCAGGGACATAGCTTTGTTCTGCTTTCTCAGGCAGGCATTTTAATGGAAGACTGAGGTCATCCTAGGACACAGCCTCATGCCCAGCCCTTTCTTAATGCAGAGGTTTGAATGGAGTCATGCTGTGCCAAGAGTTCTACAGTTCTCAGGGAGTGAGTGTATTTTGTATGTGAGAGGCATATAAATAATTTATGGCCAGAGGTTGGACTGGAAGCTTTAAAACATAGCCTGAAAATTCTCTGACACTCCTACTATCAAGAAAAGGGTATAATTGCCCTTCTCTTGAATCTGGGTAAGTGATTGCCTAATAGGGTATGGTATGGCAGAAGTGGTGCTGTGGACTCCCAAGGTCAAGTCATAAAGTTTTTATCCCCTGGGAGCAGTCAACATTGGCAATCTCATCTTCCATGTTAGGTGAATGTAGACAATAATTTTCAGAACGGAAGGTTAAACAGATTAGAGACTACAGGATGATAACTAGGTGTCAACCAGTAAGGGACCGGTTGAAGTAGAGTTCACTCAAGCCAATATTGATAGAATGAATGAAACCTGATTGAATAAGTGGATTAATGAATGGGTCTCTTCCGGGAGGGTAATAATACTGCATCTGAATTGGAACAAAGTTAGAATGAAAATAAATTTTTAAATAATGAGTAAGTTCCTAACTAGTACATTAATAAGAGTTTCCCTGGTAGCTCAGCTGGGAAAGAATCACCTGCCATGCAGGAGACCCCAGTTTAATTCCTGGGTCAGGAAGACCTGCTAGAAAAGGGGTAGATTACCCACTCCAATATTCTTGGACTTGCGTGGTGGCTCAACTGGTATAGAATCCACCTGCAATGTGGGAGACCTGGGTTTGATCCCTGGGTTGGGAAGATCCCCTGGAGAAGGGAATGCCTACTCACTCCAATATTCTGGCCTGGAGAATTCTATGTCCCTCCCCACCCCGTTTTTGATATTACTCCTGTATTTAGTGAGTGAGTACATTAAAACATGACAAGATAATGGATCTTGTTGTGCAGTGGTCATATTAGAAACTCTAAAGCTATTTAAAATGTTTCTACTGAAAAGGAAAAAGGTCAATTTACCATGAATGGAATATAATTATTTTAATTCATGTTAATTATTATCATTCTATAAATATTTGTTGTATGAATGGATCACTCACTTTTATTTAGTAAGCACTGTATACCAAGCCTTGTGAGGAGATCTTTTTCATGCATCATACACCTAAATGGTAGATCTTATTTAAAAACCCATTATTCATATGAGAAAATACATGGATTTTCCTAAGAGGTTTAAGACCAATTTTAGTATCTTTATTGTGATTTTTATAAAGTGTTTTATTCCAAAATACACATTTTTGTTTTTTGCACTATAATATTGTATTTTAAAACTGATAAAATTTACTTTGGAAATTTACATCCTGAAAAGGTAGTTAATTAAATTTAATTAGATAGTTGCACTATACTCCCTCAACACCTTCCTGTCTTTATCCAAATATCACCTTCCCAATAGGACCTTCCTTGAGCACTCCATTTTAATTGTATCCATGTTCTAGGCAAGTCTCACTCTGTTTTAACCTGATGTAATTTTTGCTTTTCATAGCAATGACCACCTTCAAACGCACTGTATAAATGAATATGTTTTTCGTGTGCTTCCCCACTCTAGAACATATAGTTCACAAGGTAAAGTGTTTCTGTTCCATTCATGGATGTGTACCTAGAACTTCTAGAACAGATGTAATAGTTTTTCAGTACTACTGAAAGAATGAGTGCTTGCATGCTTTATCATGTCTTTGTCTAAAATGACGCAGAAGGATAAAACCCCTGCCTGTAGGGAATTTACCTGTGGCATGGGAAAATACACATGGGACATTTTGCCCTATGTTTCAGGAGGTTAATTCAGCTCAGCCAAGTCTTCCTCTTTTCTTTAGGGACTGGTCATTCTTACTGTTTTCTTCATCCCCTCTTTGTTTATATTTTCTTCAGTGCTCCTATTTATTTGGTCCAATATTTTACTCTTAATTAAATTTGAGAAGGAAATTCTCCCAGTGAAGGAAAAGTATAGAACAGGGATAACTTTCAGTGCTTCTCTCTGTACTTTTGCAAACCTTTTGATTCTCTTATACCGTCTAGTGTGGCTTCAGTCTACAGTTACCAGAGATATTATCCCTTACCCTCTCAACCTCACCCACCCACCTTCAAATGTCATTAGACCTTACTGGACCTATGCTTATTCACGGCTCGTTTGTCTGTCCCTCCTCACCCTGTTTTTGCGATCACTCTTGTATTTAGCATTGTTTCCCACTCTTAGACAACAACCTCAAATTGAGCAAAAATGGTAAATAATTCAGAAAACTTGGTATGTCTGGTTTACTCCAAATAGATAAATGCTCATTACCTTTAGGATCAAACTACTAATATGAACATTTCAGAGGATGCCAAGTTAGTACAAGAGAATATCCATTGGGAAGACAACATTGGAGATGGAGATCAGTTAGACTGAGGACATTTAAAGAATAAGAAGTAAAGCTTTCAGTATAAATTATAACCTCAATTTCTCCAAGACCTTCAGAAATATAAAAGCTGATAGGAGTAAGAAGTCTTGTTGGGCAGCCAGCATGCCAGACACAGGGATGGGAGACCTCTCCCTCTCTCTTTCAGATACACACACATCCACACCCACACCCATCACAGTGGAAAACACAGCACACGTGAATATACAAAAACAAGATTCTTTGTTGTTTAGAATTTTAAAAAGAGAAAATAAAACCCTTTAACTAGGAAGGATAGTTCAGAACTGTCAGAGAAAGAAAAAGGTAACTCAGATCCTGGAAATTTTGAGGGGTTGGTAGCAGTTTCACAATTAAGTATTATTATTCTCATTCAGTTGTATTAGATGTTATTAATATATTTATAACTATTTGAGTTATGATTTGTTGTACACTATCCAATGTTTATTCTAACTTGTCTGTCATATTATTTTGTATGTTATGTACCTATATTTATTTTTATGTGTATTTATTATACATATATGCTTGAAAGTGACTTGATCTTCCTTCATTTTTACATTCTTATCTGATTTTCTTTTCCAAATAAAGGTAAAACTTGCTTTATCTACTCATGAAAATAAGATAAATACAAGTAAAAGTACCTATAGGATTTTAATGGGACTCTGCTCAATTTCTAACATACTTCAAAAACAACATAGTAGAGATATCTCTAACCCACTAATAATTAATAAGCTTAAAAAACACATTCCAGTGAAAAATAATGTGGTAAATTTTAACCATTTTTAACAACAAAAATTCATCTTAAAAATACATTATTTATATAAGGTGATAAAGTTGATATACATTAAATTAATCTTTTTCACTTGTAGAGTAAAATCTAAGTATACTTTTCGCACATAGATGCAGAAAAATTACTTCTAGTCTCATTATTCTTATTGAATACTTTTTGCAATTGTTAGATCAAAACATGGAATGAGTAATGAGAATAAATATCAAAAGAAAGATTTAAATAGTATGTCAGATTAATATCAAAGTTAAGCTAAAATATATTGGGTTTACAAGTGGTTTAATATATCAAGAAGTTCATAAAATACATATTCTAAAGCAACAATCTGCTAGAAAAAAAGGAAATTGATAATTCACTCACATTAGCAACAAAAATGTAAAATACATAAAAGTAGTCTTAATAAAAGATGCAGGAGAGCAATACAAATGCATAAAAATGGAATTGTAAGTTACCAGAGGTAAATAATTGGAGTAGTCATTTTATTTAATGTAAAAGTCAAGTATCTAATGCCTTTGCGTTTTGCCTGAAATCTTTTATGAAATTGATGCAGAGAACACTTAAATAATTAACTATGATTATCATTCCCTGGTTTTTGTTCTATCTCTTTTTTTTAATAAGAATTTGTATTATTCATAAGTTAGATAAATACAGTCTTTTCTCCATGACTTAATGTTTGGCATTTTCCTTTCTTTATTCTTTCTACTGTTTCTTTGTATTTCTTATTGCACTTTGTGATGCTCCCAATGATTATGCTAATTGTTCTAGCACATATTTTTATTTGTAAAAATGTATTGCCTTCTCTTGTTGAATAGTGTCAATGACTTCTTTTGTTTCCTTAAGGTAAATTTTAGAGGATCTCTAAAGTCTTTTGTATATAGTGCGGAAAATCTTTCCAAGGTGAAAGTTAATTCTGGTCTATCCATTCTTGACTTGTTATTCGCTTGTGCTGCAATGTTTTTCAAATCGTTTTTAGGTTTAACTTTTACTTTGCACACATGTCTTTCAGAATACTTTGTTACTTGCTAATGTAATCATTTGCTTTCATCTGAGGTTGCTAATGGCAGAAAGTGAAGAGGAACTAAAAAGCCTCTTGATGAAAGTGAAAGTGGAGAGTGAAAAAGTTGGCTTAAAGCTCAACATTCAGAAAACAAAGATCATGCCATCTGCTCCCATCACTTCATGGGAAATAGATGGGAAAACAGTAGAAACAGTGTCAGACTTTATTTTTTTGGGCTCCAAAATCACTGCAGATGGTGACTGCAGCCATGAAATTAAAAGATGCTTACTCCTTGGAAGAAAAGCTATGACCAACCTAGATAGCATATTCAAAAGCAGAGACATTACTTCGCCGACTAAGGTCCATCTAGTCAAGGCTATGGTTTTTCCAGTGGTCACGTATGGATGTGAGAGTTGGACTGTGAAGAAAGCTGAGAGCCGAAGAATTGATGCTTTTGAACTGTGGTGTTGGAGAAGACTCTTGAGAGTCCCTTGGACTGCAAGGAGATCCAACCAATTCATTCTGAAGGAGATCAGACCTGGGATTTCTTTGGAAGGAATGATGCTGAAGCTGAAACTCCAGTACTTTGGCCACCTCATGCGAAGAGTTGACTCATTGTAAAATACTCTTATGCTGGGAGGGATTGGGGGCAGGAGGAGAAGGGGACTACAGAGGATGAGATGGCTGGATGGCATCACGGACTCGATGGACGTGAGTCTGAGTGAACTCTGGGAGTTGGTGATGGACAGGGAGGCCTGGCGTGCTGTGATTCATGGGGTCACAAAGAGTCGGACATGACTGAGTAACTGAACTGAACTGAACTGAGGTTGCTAAGACTAGTACAGTTCAATGATGGTACATGCGTGTGTGCTTAGTCGCTCAGTTGTGTCCAACTCTTCTTTGTGACCCCATGGACTGTAGGCCGCCAGGTTCCTCTCTCCATGGGATTCTTCAGGCGAGAATACTGGAGTGGGTAGCCATTTCCTTCTGCAGGGGATCTTCCAAACCCAGTGATTAAATCCAGGTCTCCTCTATTACAGGTGGATTCTTTACCATCTGAATCACAAGGGAAGCCTTCAATGAAGGTAGCCTGCTGATAGTTTAGAAATCCTTGGGCAATCTTTTCCTGATTTTCTCAAGCCTTCTTCTAACCAAGATAGCAGCCCTTTAGCAGGGAATTCGAGGCCACTGCTGAGAATACCACTCAGGTTAGAGCCATAGTACCTATAAATGATAAATTCACTATAGGTTCATTAAGGGAAAGCCAGACAATCCATGAAAATGATGCCCCAGCTAAAATGTAGGCCATAAATAATTCATTAACCAGATATACTTTAAAAATTTATGCAAGTTAAAATTCAAGAATATTTGAATGATAATACTAGCAGAGAAAATCTGATGACAATCATTTTGTTAAAAAATGAAATCATATAAAGAGGAAAAATAAGAGAGATTAAAAAATAAGATTAAAAACATACATTTTAGCAATGCCTAGCAAAACTGAGCAGAATGTACAGAATAATAGCAAAACACAAAATCAGTTATCTGATCGGATGTGAATAAAAATAGAAATCTCAGATATAAAAACAAATATGGCTTTGAATGCAGGACTGGTGCCAGGAGAATACTAGCATGCCAATTAAGAAACAATGTGTTTCTGGAATGTGACCAAAATAAGACACCCAAACCCAAATGGCTTTAAAGAAGAGATAAGAGATGGTGATGCTGCCTGCCTATCATCATAGCATTCTGCAGATATCATTTCTGGATAATATATTTTTTGAAAAATAAGCAATAATTAGTGGGTTGTATATAAAAGTATACTGACAAAGAATCCTAATTAGGACAAGCTATTTCATTTCATCAAAATCATTATCATTTTTTGTCCTAATGAATTACTGTGCTCAGCCCAGATGGTTCCCTCAGAAAAAGAAGGAAACAGACAAAGAGGGATAAAATAAACTCACTCTTACACAAGTCAATTCATTAACTATATAAATAAATGAACTTGAACACATATGTAAATTAATAAGCTATCAAAGAGCTCTACACTGCCTGTCAGGTAAAATTGTAGGATGTATTATAATTAGATTATGTTGCCTTCAATTTATTTTAGAAAAACTATTTCATATATTTCTTCTCATGCCATCATTATCTAAACACTCATAGCACTGACAACACTATCCTTTTTGGTTCTCTCTAGGATTTTTATTTTTTTAAATCACCATTTATTCTGATCTTTATGAGGACCTTTAGGAGTATTTGAGACAAGAGAAAGATTTCCTAAAAATGGTGATTATGCCCAGTTGTCCTTGGCCTGTGGAAATACACAATCCATTTTACTCACTAATAAACTGAAACATAAAATTTCTGCCAAACAAGCAAGATAGAAAAAAAGTGCCCTTTGGTTGAGCAGCAGTATGCGTTCTGTCATGCCCTGTATGGAATTAAGGGTTTTATGGAATTTGTAGAATGTAGTTTTAGTGATGGATTTTTTCCCTATGTCTAGTACATAATTGAGCTTCCCAGGTTGTGCTAGTGATAAAGAACCCACCTGCCAATGCAGATAGACACAGGAAGCTCTAGTTGGATCCCTGGGTTGAGCAGATCCCCTGAAGGTGGGCATGGCAATCCACTCTAGTAGTCTTGCTTGGAGAATCCCAGGGACAGAGGAGCCTAGTGGGCTATGGTCCATAGGGTTGCAAAGGGTCAGACATAACTGAAGTGACTTAGCATGCATGCAGCACATAGTCAGTTAAAGATATCTTATTCAAATGATTTAAAACATTGGTTGCTACAAACAGTACGATTCAAATTCCTGGGCGTCCTTTGAAATAATGGCAAACAAGTTCTGGCACTGATGCAGAACCACTGTGTCGTAAGTAATAGAGTTTACATGTCACAGATACTGGGGTCCCTGGTGTCTGATCTATTCTGTGTCATGCACATATCTAATGTTTGTGAACGCCTTCTTAAAGTCTAACAGGGAATATAAGCAAGGACACAGGTCATGTTTATAATGTGGTGTTGCTCAGAGTCTTCTCACAGAGGGAGAAGACCAGTGTAAACAAGATTTCTGGGACACACAGGCCTATTGCTTTCCAAATATCTTTTCAAACCTCTTGCTCATACTTTAAATTCCAGAGCTTCTGTAACTCTTTAATGAATCTTGTCTGAATATGGCCTGGAATTTTCATTTCTTTCACAGACTACCCCTTGGCTTCCTATACTGTTCCTTTGGCATCCACCTCGGAACCCACTCCTAGCTCTGACTTTACTCCTTTTATTTGCATGTTATTCATCTATACTATATTTTCATACCTATTTATTTAGGCTACTCCCTCACGTGTGGGTCGATGAATGCCTTATTCTGTGCTTTTTTCACTTACAAAATTGGCCCACTATATAGAAACCTTGATTTTAATAAATTATTTAATACTTTCTAATTCTTGTAATTCTCAGAAAAACAATATACAGCCGCATACTCATTCCCCCAGCTACTTAGTTTAGCCCTAAGAGATTAGGTTTAATCATCTTAGGTAATAGTTTCAACATTTTATTGGGCTCTATAATTGTAATTGAACTGTCTGATTTTTATTTAGTTGGTATGTGTGTCTTATGTTTCACTTTAAATAGGACATGAGATTTGCAATACATTTAGGAAAGAATAAACAAAGTAATTTTTAGCTTATAATCAGTTCAAAGTTTTTAGCATTTAATTTCAAAATAACATTGACTTTTTAGGCCCTCAGTTTGGATTTTATAACTTATTAGACTGTTCCATAGTTTACTGTGATCCACACAGTCAAAGGCTATGGTGTAGTCAATAAAGCAAAGTACATGTTTTTCTGGAACTCTCTTGCTTTTCCTGTGATCCAACAGATGTTAGCAATTTGATCTCTGGTTCCTCTGCCTTTTCTAAATCTAGCTTGAACATCTAGATGTTCACAGTTCACGTATTGTTGAAGCCTGGCTTAGAGAATTTTGAGCATTATTTTGCTAGTATGTGAGATGAGTGCAACTGTGAGGTAGTTTGAACATTATTTGGCATTGTCTTTCTTTGGGATTGAAATGAAAACTGACCTTTTCCAGTCCCGTGGCCACTGCTGAGTTTTCCACCTTTGCTGGCATATTGAATGCAGCACTTTCACAGCATCATCTTTTAGGATTTGAAATAGCTCAACTAGAATTCCAGCACTTCCACTAGCTTTCTTTGTAGTGATGCTTCCTAAGGCCCACTTGACTTTGGATTCCAGGATGTCAGGCTCTAGGTAAGTGATCACACCATCATGGCTATCTGGGTCAGTAAGATATTTTTTGTACAGTTCTGTGTATTCTAGCCACGTCTTAATATCTTCTGCTTCTATCAGGTCCGTACCATTTCTGTCCTTTATTGAGCCCATATTTGCCTGAAATATTCCTTTGGTATCTCTAATTTTCTTGAAAAGATCTCTAGTCTTTCCCATTCTATTGTTTTCCTCTATTTCTTTTGATTGCTGATCTTTTGGTCACTGAGGAAGGCATTCCTATCTTTCCTTGTTATTCACTGGAACTCTTTGTTCAGATGGGTATATTTTTCCTTTTCTCCTTTGCCTTTCATTTCTCTTTTTTTCTCAGCTATTTGTAAGGCGTCCTCAGATAACCATTTTGCCTTGTTACATTTCTTTTACTTGGGGATGGTCTTGTTCCCTGCCTCCTGTACAGTGTCATGGACCTCCTTCTATAGTTCTTCAGGCACTCTATCAGACCTAATCCCTTGAATCTATTTGTCACTCCCACTGTATAATCACAAGGGATTTGATTTAGGTTATACCTGAATGATCTAGTGGTTTTCCCTACTTTCTTCAACTTAAGTCTGAATTTTGCAATAAGGATTTCACGATCTTAGCCACTGTCAGCTCTTGGTCTTGTTTTTACTGACTGTATAGAGCTTCTCCATTTTTGGTTGCAAAGAATATAATCAGTCTCATTTTGATATTGACCATCTGGTGATGTCCATGTGTAGAGTCTTCTCTTGTGTTGTTGGAAGAGGGTGCTTGCTATGACCAGTCCATTCTCTTGGCAAAACTCTGTTAGCCTTTGCCCTGCTTTATTTTGTGGAAAATTCTTAAAGAGATAGAAATACAGAAAACCTTACCTGCCTCCTAAGAAATCTGTATGCAGGTCAAGAAGCAACAGTTAGAAATGAACATGGAACACAGATTGGTTCCAAATTGGGAAAAGAGTACGTCAAGGCTGTATATTGTCACTTTGCTTATTCAACTTGTATGCAGAGTACATCATGCGAAATGCTGGGCTGGATGACACACTAGCTGGAAGCAAGATTGCTGGGAGAAATATCAATAACCTCAGATATGCAGATGACACCACCCTTATGGCAGAAAGTGAAGAGGAACTGAAGAGCCTCTTGATGAAAGAGAAAGAAGAGAGTGAAAAAGCTGACTTAAACCTCAACATTCAGAAACCTAAGATCATGGTATCTGGTCCCATCACTTTGTGGCAAATAGATGGGGAAACAATGGGAACAGTATAAAGTTTCTTTTTTTGGACTCCCAAATCACTGCAGATGGTGACTGTAGCCATGACATTAAAAGATGCTTTCTCCTTTGAAGAAAATCTACGACCAAACTAGACAGCATATTAAAAAGCAGAGATATTACTTTGCAAATAAAGGTCTGCCTAGTCAAGGCTGTGGTTTTTCCAGTAGTCATGTATGGATGTGAGAGTTGGACCATAAAGAAAGCTGAGCACCAAAGAATTGATGCTTTTGAACTATGGTGCTGGAGAAGACTCTTGAAATTTGTACCTTGGACTTCAAGAAAATCAAACCAGTCCATCCTGAAGAAAATCTTTCCTGAATATTCATTGGAAGGACTGATGCTGAAGCTCCAATACTTTGGCCACCTGATGTAAAGAACTGACTCATTTGAAAAGACCCTGATGCTGGGAAAGATTGAAGGCAGGAAGAGAAAAGGAAGACAGGGGATGAGATGGTTGGATGGCATCACCGACTCAATGGGCATGAGTTTGAGCAAGTTCCGGGAGTTGGTGATGGACAGGGAAGCCTAGTGTGCCACAGTCTGTGGGGTGGCAAAGCATTGGACATGACTGAGCACCTGAACTGACTGATCAGACTATTTCATTAAAGAGGCTTCATGTTTGTATATCATATCTGGTCTATCATATCTGATTGAATGAGTTACATCAGATTGTTTTCTGAAAAAGGACAGGGAGGGAGAAATCTGAGCATACTCATTCCTGATAGGATGAGAGGGAAGTAACACATGGCCTGGGCTTCCCACTGGTGTGGAAGGAGAAATATGGCACATCTGAAACAACAAGGGCTTCCTTCTCTTGAAAAGTATTTTCTCTCCCTTCTTCTTGACTCAATCCTCTTCATTCTTTTTTTGTTTGTTTTTTACTTTTTTTTTTTTTTTTGGCCTCACTTTGCAGCACATACAATCTTAGTTTCCCAACCAGAGATGGAACTTGCACCCCCAGCAGTGAAAGCATGGAATCTTAACCCACTGGACTGCCAGTGCCGTCCCAATCCTCCTTATTTTTAAAGAGTTGGTTTAAATGTAGCATCCTATTACAAATCCTCCTTGACTCCCCTTTCTCTTCGAAGTAGACTTAATCCTTCAGCTGAATACACTGAATATGAGTGTATACGGTACAATAGTGGCAGTTCTCATTGCCAGAGAGAGATGTGCTTTATTAGTTGTATTTGTTTTTACTCCTTCAACTTAAGAACGTGGGGGAGAGACCAAATATGCATTGGAACGTTCATTATCTATCAAGCCTCATAACAGTTACATACTACTGCATATGACCCCGACAAAAGTCTTATGATTTAAGGACTCCTGTTTTCTTTGATAGTCCTCTGCATTTCTTTTAGGGGACTTCCCTGATGGCTCAGTTGTAAAGAATCCACCTGCCAATGCAAGAGATGCAGGTTAGATCCCTGGGTCAGGAAGATCCCCTGGAGAAGGAAATGGCAACCCTCTCCAGTATTCTTGCCTGGGAAATCCCATGGACAGAGAAGCTTGGTGGGCTATAGTCCTTGGGGTAGTGGAGGGTTGGACATGACTTAGTGAGTAAACAACAAAGCGTTTTCTTCATAATAATTTGCAAAAATATATTTATTAGGGCACTGTTTTAAATATTTGTCTTCTCTGCTAAGCTCCAAGAGAGCACGCAATGTGTTTTCTTTACACCTTTTCAGTATCCAGCACAGGGCTAGTACCTAAAAACCAATCAATAAATAGCCATTGAATGAATGAGTAGATCAATAAAATATGTATTTTATTAGTCATAAAATACTAATATGTATTTTATTAGTGCCTACTTTGTAAGTGAGGAAATCCAGTCTTAATAAAAGTAGATAAAGTCATTTAGCAAGTCAGGGCAGAATTGTGACCAGACTAACAACTATTGATTCCAATGCCAGTCAGATTTCAGCCAGACCGTGTGGCATTTGACAATCACAGAGTGTGGGGTAGTCATGGAGTTCTTGAAACAGATCAAGGTCAAGTCAGATATTTGTGGTTTTGAAGGCATTACTTTTTCATTCAGAAAGTATTTATCATGCATGTAACTGTCTACTGATTTTGTTTTGACTTGGGTTCCATCTGCTGCTGTTGCACTAATCATTCAGCATAACTTCCTAATGACAACAAACATCTCTTTAAATCTCTTGCACCTGAAATTGTCAATTGTCTCTCAATATCTCTTCTCTTGATTTTTTATGAAATGTAATGTTGATTGTTCCTAGCTGCCTATGTGTCTACCCCAAACTGTATTTCCAAACCTCTCTTGAATATATGTATGGTCCTGAGACTAATTTTTATAGACAAGATTAAGTAGAAATGTTCTGCAGGGTGAGACCTCCTCCTTAGAAGGAAGAGAGAGATGGCATGCTTTTCTTTCTCTCTGCATCTGTCCTTCTGTGGATGTGGTCCTGAGCTCTTGCATCCATCTTGGAACATTAGGATGGAGGCCACAGCCTTGTGCAAAACTAGAGGTAGCTTGAGTCCGTCCTGGCATCTATGCTAACACTGGGTATCAGTGAGTATATTTCGCTAAGGAGAAAAAAGGTTGCTGTCATATATAAGCAGCTGTTTTCTGGAGCATCTTTTTTCCCCTTTACTTGTTGCCAAATTTAATCTTAACTGATACCCATCTTAAAAGAAATAAAGATGATTAAACATTAACAAGTTTTCTGGCTTCAGGAGACATCAAAATAGAAACCATATATGCCAATAAAATGTCTTTCAATTGAGTAAGCAAGGCAAACTTTTCTATAAATAAGCTATAATTCATAAAATAGAGTGCTCAAAATAAAAGTTTTCACCAAAACAAATTTGATACATGAGAGAATTTCATTTCCATTTAAGAACCTTTACTCCATCTTTATTGCAGTATAAATTGTGTATTATGAATATGATCTCATAACTATGCAAAGAAAAAAGAAAAATCAAATTTAAATAAATGAAAGTATAGATAATCCCATTAGATGATTCTAAGTCATTATGGAAATGAAACATTTTTTAAAATATGAAAGAGAATGTGTTGTCCGAGTATGAAGAGTAATGTCATGTGATTATAAATGTTCTGCACAAAGTCAGCACATTGTCTTGAAGAGCTCAAGGGGGAATTCACAGTTAGGTCATGTTTATATTTTTCATTCTTGCTGCTTTTGAATCAAAAGACTGTAATATCTGAGCCTGCGCCAGAAGAAATGACCGTGCACCATCACAAATGCCTATAAGGCAGGCTTCAAATACTGGCTCCTTGGGACAGGTGAAGGAACTCAGAGCTAATTGTCTCACTATCTTTTGATCCAAGCTGAGGCTTCAAGGGACATATTCACAGTGCATCAGTTCTCCTGAGTTTGGTTGCCTCCTCTCGTGATCTCTTAAAACCGTCTGCCTGCTCACTTTAAGCGCCCGCAGGCCCCCCTTTCCCACAGTCTGGCGCCCTGACCGCACCTTGTGCAGTGGTGTCCTCACAAGGCAAGTGGGTGTGGTCCTCCCGTGGTCATCTGGCTATCATATGCACTTCATTTTCACTTGTACAGTTCAGACTTTACGTGACATCTGACCTTGAAGGCCTCCTCTGCTAAATTACTTTCTTAGAGTAATTGCTCTTAAAATATTAGCCAAGTTCATTCAGAAAGTGTTTATCAAGAGCCTATGATGTGCCAGGGGCTGTTCTAGATGCTGGGTGGATCTATCAGGTCTGTACAGTCTAAGCAATCTACGTATCCTGCATCGGCAGGCGGTTTCTTTACCACTCGCGTCACCGGGGATACCCAACCCAATGTTTAACCTCCTATTTTATTTTGAAATTACACTTAAATAATGTGAACCTCTGTTGCCCCATTTTATAGACAAGAAGTCTTTGTCTGAGTCCTTGGGCTTTTCAGGGAATATTCTCATAGAAAAGAAAGGAGAAATCTCTCTTATTACAACAAACGGTGAATGAGAGAAAGAACAGCAGGTATCAATATTAGGAGTGAATATGTGAGATCACCCCACCTGTTGAGGGGACCTCAGCAAGCTCAGTGGTAAAGAAATCTGCCTGCAATGTAGGAGCTTAAGGAGATGCAGGTTTGATCCCTGGGTAGGGGAGATCTCCTGGAGGAGGACATGACAATCTACTCCAATATTCTTGCCTTGGAAATCCTTGGACAGAGGAGCCTGGCGGGCTATAGTCCATAGGCTGCAAAGAGTCAGACATGACTGAAGCTGCTTAGCAAGCACGCGTACTCTTTAAAGGGACCTCAGCAACAAACTGGAAGCAGAGTCCTGGTTACCTTCTGAAAGTTCTCAGTGAAGTAAGCGATTCTCTCAGCTACTGAAACCAAGAAACTTTGTTTCTATTTCACTACAAGTTTTAAATATTAGAAGGAAAATAAAAAGATTAAAGACTTCCCAATCAGGGGAAAAGATATTTTTTCCACTTTTGTGAGAGTATAATGCTACTTTTTTCAAAATGTTAATTTACTTTTTCATAGTATACTTTGTAATTAGTGAACAAAATATAATGTACTGTGAGTATGGTTTGTAAAGGCTTAAATGACATACTGTAGCACAATTTCAGTTCTGATGTGTTGTTAAATGACTATATATCCTAAGTGAATAAACTTAGAATAAGTAAGCCATTGGGGACTATTGACCACCTGATAATTAAACTTGATTTAACATGGACATCAAAAATAATTATGTGTACTAAACATAAAGAGACGGGTCAACTCCTCAGGGAGATGAGGTGAACTTGGACAGATGGACAGAATGCAAATCATGATGGGTTTCTTATTGAAAAAAGAAATGCAGTTTAAAGCCTTTTGCAAACTGGTTTAGCTACTCCTAGTATTTAGTACAAATTACTAAATAAATAAATAAATATATATATATATATATATATATATATATATATAAATGTTGAAACAAGATAGACTACCATATTTGCAACAACCAGGAAAACCATTCCTCTAGAGAATTTAGATTTTCAACTTTCCCAGGCAAAGAGTTAAGAACAAAATTACTTTATAGTATATTTATATTTGTTCCCTAGAGCTGCCATAACAAAGTACCAAAGACTGGGGCGCTTAACAGAAATTTACCTCCTCACAGTTGCTGAGATTAGAAGCCCAAAGTCAAGTCTTGGCAAGGTTGGTTTCTTCTGAGGGCTGTGTCCTTGACTTGTAAATGGCTGCATTCCAACTTCCTCCATGACTTCTTTCTGTGCGTTTCTGATGTCTCTTCCTCTTCTTATGAGGACACCAGCCGTATTGGATTAGCGTGTTGCATGCAAGTGTATTCAGTCGCTAAGTTGTGTCTGACTCTATGGACTCTAAAGCCTTGTGGATTTTACTTCGCCAGGCTCCTCTGTCCATGGAATTTCCAGGCAAGAATACTGGGGTGAGTTCATTCTCCAGTATTGGATTAGGGCCCCATACAAATGACCCCATTTCACCTTAATTATTTGCGTAAGAACCCTATCTCCAAGTTCAGTCACATCTGAGGTGCCAGGATCAAGACTTCAACATAAAAATTTTGGAGGAACATTGTTCAGTCCACACCAGTATTCAATTCACAAATTATACACAGTTTAGAGAACAAAAATATTACAGTGTAGAAATACATAAAGGGGAGGTGTATTTGACTACCTTATCTAAGATGGAGGTCATGATTGGCTGGTTGGGTGACCAACCATCCTGATGTGCCTGATTTTAGCACTGAAAGTTCTATGTCCTGAGAATTTACTCAAACCAAAATGGTTGTGTACCTAGCGTCAAGTGTGGGATACCCTACAACCACTGCTAAGGGTAAGGATGCATTTTGTGAGCTAAAGTAATATAGTATTATGGTAAACAAGATTACTCTTGTGTTCTTAAAATTTTGCTGCAAGTGTGAATTATGCTCAAGCATGCAGTCCTCCTTAATGATGATGAGCTAGAATCCAGAATTCCCAATGTTATTAGAAAGTTTAACAGATCTCCAGTTTGCTGTAAGGATGCCATATTCTTCAGTTCAATTCAGTTCAGTTGCTCAGTCATGTCCGACTCTTTGAGGCCCCAAGAATTGCAGCACGCCAGGCCTCACCAACTCCCGGAGTTCACTCAGCCTAGCGTCCATCGAGTCAGTGATGCCATCCAGCCATCTCATCCTCTGTTGTCCCCTCCTCCTGCCCCCAATCCCTCCTAGCATCAGAGTCTTTTCCAATGGGTCAACTCTTCCCATGAGGTGGCCAAAGTACTGGAGTTTCAGCTTCAGCATCATTCCCTCCAAAGTAATCCCAGGGCTGATCTCCCTCAGAATGGACTGGTTGGGTCTCCTTGCAGTCCAAGGGACTCTCAAGAGCCATATTCTTAGTTGCCTGCAAACTTTTCTGAAATGTCTCTCAGTGATAGACTGTCTCCCAACTGTAACCTACCTCCTTTCTTCTTAGGTTTGTTTCAGAGAAATTAATACTCTTTTTCCAAACTCCAGGACTTATATTTGAGATGACCAATAGTCCTGCTTCTCCTTGGACAGTCTCATTTTACCTGTTATTTCAGGATAATTATTGATAAGTCCTCCCTCATTCTCAAACAATCCTTGTTTGTGAGATAAAATGTATGGTCACACACATACTGTTTAGTTCTTCCGTTCCCAGTGCTTCTTTTCCTATAACACAAAAATACTTTATTTTTCTTAATTTTTATTAAAGTATACTTGCTTTACAATGTTAGTTTCTGCTGTACAGCAAAGAGAGTAAGCTATACATATACAGTTAAATATACATATATTTAACTTTATGCAGAGTACATCATGAGAAACGCTGGCCTGGATGAAGCACAAGCTGGAATCAAGATTGCCGGGAGAAATATCAATAACCTCAGATATGCAGATGACACCACCCTTATGGCAGAAAGGGAAGAACTAAAGACCCTTTTGATGAAAGTGAAAGAGGAGAGTGAAAAAAAGTTGGCTTAAAATTCATCATTCAGAAAAAAAAGATCATGGCATCTGGTCCTGTCACTTCATGGCAAATAGATGGGGAAACAGTGGCAGACTTTATTTTGGGGGGCTCCAAAATCACTGCAGATAGTGATTTCAGCCATAAAATTAAAAACATTCCTTGGAAGAAATGTTATGACCAACCTAGACAGCATATTAAAAAGCAGAGACATTACTTTGCCAACAAATGTCCATCTAGTCAAGGCTATGGTTTTTCCAGCAGTCATGTATGGATGTGAGAGTTAGACTGTAAAGAAAGCTAAGCACCAAAGTTGATGCTTTTGAACTGTGGTGTTGGAGAAGACTCTTGAGAGTCCCTTGGACTGCAAGGAGATCCAACCAGTCTATTCTGAAGGAGATCAGTCCTGAGTGTTCATTGGAAGAATTGATGCTGAATCTGTAACTCCAGTACTTTGGCCACCTGATGCAAAGAGCTGACTCATTTGGAAAGACCTTGATGCTGGGAAAGATTGAGGGCAGGAGGAGAAGGGGACAACAGAGGTTGAGATGGTTGGATGGCATCACCGACTCAACGGACACGAGTTTGAGTAAACTCTGGGAGTTGGTGATAAACAGGAAGGCCTGGCATGCTGTATTCCATGGGGTCACAAAGAGTCAGACACGACTGAGTGACTGAACTGAACTATACGTATACATAGATCCCTTCTTTTTTGCTTTTTCTTCCCATTTAGGTCCCCACAGAGAAACTGAGTAGACTTTCCTGTGCTATGCAGGAAGTTCTCCTTAGTTATCTGTTTTATACATAGCAGTGTCAATCCCTATCTCCCAATCCATCCCATTACGTTTCCTCCATTCCCTCCTTGGTGACCATACATTTGTTCTCCACTTCTGTGTCTCTATTTCTGCTTTGCAAAGAGGTTCATCTGTGCCATTTTCCGAGCTTGCCATTCACCGCAACATAGATTCCTTGACTCTCTGTGTGACTCTTCTCTTTATTGTCTGACTAGAATAGTGGAGATGGGGCTCACAGATTTTGTTTGAACCTTCCTACTTAGCCAGGTCTTATTAATATAATAAAGGAGGAAGCATATTTTTTCTATCATCTAAGAATCCGGGTATAGGAGCTTACAGTGAAGTAGGAAAAATATTAGAGAATTTATACCAATGCAAATGATTTATGTGTGTGCACAAAATATTTTTAATAATCATGGAATCTCAAAGGGTTATAGAGATTATCTAGTTGAATCCTTTCCTTTGCTAAGGAATAAACTGAGGCTTAGAAAAAGGAAGTGAATTGCAGAGGATATAACCTAACTTAATCCACTTAAAGAATTCATGACCATCAATGAATTAGATATTTCTAATCCAAGGTCAGGTATTTTTATCATCATGATCAGTTGTTCAGTCATATCTGACCCTTTGTGATCCCATGGACTGTAGTCCACCAGGCTCCTCTGTCCATGGGACTCTCCAGGCAAGAGTACGGGAGTGGGTTGCCGTTTCTACCTCCAAGGAAGCTTCCTGACCAAGGGATCAAACCACCATCTCCTGTGTCTTCTGCATTACTGATGGATTCTTTACCACTGAGACACCTGGGAAATCTGTTTAAACATAATAACTGTTCCCTAGAACATCTTTTCTGGATTTCTTTGTTTCTTAAAATAACATATTTGTTATTCTAAATGTGAAACTAGTTAGTGTACTTCAGAAAACTTACAACCAAAGTTTTTTTAAAAAAATTGTAAGTCACTTCCCAGAAATAATCACAAAATTATTTCCTTCCACTGTGTTTGCATTTTGGCACATGTGAGTGGTGTTTGTATGTGTATGCAGAAATTTATAATTCCACCTGTTTATCTCATGCAAATTGAGAGAATTTCATTTTATGATATGCATTAGCTAAATCTTTAAGCCTAAAATATATAGCATAGAATATTTTCAGGCTCTTAAGTATTAACATATTTTATATAATGTCATTTTTTAGTGGCTGTGTATTTTTCCACTATATGCTATGCCAACATTTATTCAACTGTCCTGACATTACCACTGAAGATGTAAACAGTCTCCTTTTTTTTTGTTGTTGTTGTTATATAAGCAATGTGGCCAGAAAAACCCTTTACATGGTACTTGTAAATTATTACTTATAGCTGCATCACTAGTCACCTGAAGTGGAAAGTTGCTAATCAGAAGACTGTACATTCTTAGTCTTTAAAAAACGTATTGCATATGACCACTCAAGAGGTTTGTGCCAATATATACACCTCAGTACTATGGAAGTATTTCTGTTTTTCTCCAACCCTTGGCAACACTGGCAGTTATCTTTTGACTGGGACAGTTTGATAGAAATGGTGTATGATTGTCTAAATTTGCATTAATTTTACTACGGTTGGACTGGTACAAATTTATATGTTTATAGGTCTTTTGTGAGATGCTTATTTCTATTTTGTAAACTTTTCAACCCTTTCAGATTGTTTATCTTACCTCTTAGCAATAGATCTTTATAATAATACTTTAATGTGTTAACATAAAAACTCCCTGGACTGAAGATATAGTATAAAACTTTAACTTAGAAAATAATATTTTTCCATTTCATTTCAATTATCTGTCTTTTTTAATTTGAAGAAATTTCTAAAATTTTATTATGTTATTATTTTATCTTTTTTGCTCCATCCTGAGTGTTGCTGCTGTTCAGTCACTCAGTCATGTCCGATTCTTTGCAACCCCATGGACTGCAGTATACCAGGCTTCCCTGTCCTTCACCAGCTCCTGGAGTTTGCTCAAACTCATGTCCATTGAGTCCAGTGATCTTATCCTCTGTTGCCCCCTTCTCCTCCTGTGCTCAATCTTTCCCAGTATCAGGGTCTTTTCTAATGAGTCAGCTCTTCACATCACATAGCCAATGTATTAGAGCTTCAGCATCAGTCATTTCAATCCTGAGTAATACAGAAATACTTACCCTATACTAGTGAATGCATTTTTATTGACTGATTCACTCATTTTTGCATGTACATGTTACTCCATTTAGAGATTTATAATACATGTAAATAATGTGTGAGATAAGAATGTCATTTTGTATCTTTTCTTAAACATTACTTATGTCAATAGTAATCACTGAAAAATCTCCCTTTGCCTACTTAAAAAGACCCTTTACTTCAGATTCTATAGCCCTACCATACATTTTAATATGTTCTGTAATAAACTTCCGTGTGCTCCATAAACTTTTTCTTTTAGAAGTGACTTTGGATATTTCGTGCTTATTTGTGTGTGTGCATCTGTGTGTATATCTTAGTATTTATTATTTAAGCAACTAGTGTCCAGAAATATTATAGAGTGATTCTAATTATTTTTTCAATTGATTATCTTATGTGGTATAGGTTACCAATTGCATCTATAAACATTGAAATTTGAATTTCAGGCTTTTTTTTCTGTTATCTTTGTTTCATTTGGAAAAGTCATAAAGTTACAGAATAGTAATGGTGCTAAAAAGCACCTTTATCTCATCTTGGACTTAAATATATGTTAGGTGTCTATTGTGGTACACACTGTTAGTATCAGGTATATATTCTTTATCAAATTAATGGCATCCTGTTCTTTTTTACTAAGATAATTTTTTTTTAATTCAGAGATAAATTTTGTCTTCTATTAAATGTCTTTTAATCCTTTTTCTCTATTTAATCTTCTTTAAGATATTATAGTTCTTATTTAACCCAATTAAGGTAATAAAATACATTAAGATTTTATAATTGTGTACTATCTTTTCTTACATGGAATAAATCTTACAGTTGTGGATTATAGTGCCCCTAGACTTCATTTGGGCTTCCCAGGTGACTCAGTGGCAAAGAATCCACCTGCAGTGCAGGAGACCCAGATTCAATCCCTAGGTTGGGAAGATCCACTGGAGAAGGAAGTGGTAACCTGCTCCAGTATTCTTGCTTGGAAAATTCCATGGACAGAGGAGCCTGGTGGGCTACAGCCCATGGCATCATAAAGAGCTGGACATGACTTAGCAACTAAACAACAACAACAATAAATTTTATTTGTAAATTTATGTCTGTATCACATTTATGAGCATCTATATTAATTATATTATTTCATTAATACTTACATGTACATTGTCAACCTTTGTTAGCTTCCATAATTGATTGGGATTTTGTTTTTTGAAAACCTAGGTAGTATTTTGATTATTATTCAGAATTATCAGTTTCTTGAGAACTTAGCAGACTACGCTTATCATACTGATCAAATCAGTGCCTGTTTGATTGGTAGTTCTTGTGCATATTTGTCTGTCAGTCAGGATAGGCTAATGTCCTCTAAATGCTTAACACAAAAGCATTTAATCATTATGTAAGTCATCATATAATGCAGCATATCAGGGATAGGGAGACTATGCTCCCTGGCATTCAAAGTCCCATGCTCCTTCTACAGTGTGGTTTTGCTGTTTTGCCGATGCTCAGAGCCAGCCTGTTAAGCTAGCTTGTGGGGAGACAGAACCATATATGAGAGGTTACTATGGGCCACATGTTATAAGTGGTTCATACCCTTTCTAATCAAATCCATCTGTGTGATCAGAAGAATATAGGTATCTATGAACACTGATATTCTCTGTTAAGTGAATTAATTTTAGTCACATATTTTTACTAGGAAATAATGTGATGCTTTAAAATAATTAGAAGCATTAGAAGAGAGTTGTACGGATTTGTTTGTTGTTGTTGTCTATGGTTAAATCCTTTTCTTACCTTCCTCAGTCCCATCTCCCCTTACTTTCTGCCTGGTTTTCATCTTTTCCTCTGTTATTTATCCCTCCATATTTCCTTGCTCCCTGCCTCCCCTTCTATCTCCTTTCTTTTTTCTCTCAACACTAAGTATATAACCTTTCTGTGACTTAAAAAAGCAGCAAAGACTGTCTTATCACTAATGCCTACACAATGTCTAGCACTGTGCTCTTCTCAAGTTAGGTATTTACTAAATGACTGTATTGGACTTACATTGAATCAACCATGTCCTGGGTTGCTCTATGTGCCTCACAGCTGTTTGCTCTACCTGCAGTAAGATCCCCAACATCCTGTGCATGTGGCCAGATCCACGTTCCTACAACATCATCCTGTTCTGCTCTAGCCTCCTGCACACAAATATTCAAAAGTTCCCATCGCCTTTCAAATTAAATAGATGTGGCCATACTTCTCACCTGTGCAAAGGCACTCTATTCTGAGGTGGTAAGCTCTATTTTTCACTACTCATGCATACTTGCTTTGTGTTTTAACCAGACCTAGACCACTTTATCTGGAGAAGGCAATGACAACCCACTCCAGTACTCTTGCCTGGAAAATCCCATGGGTGGAGGAGCCTGGTAGGCTGCAGTCCACGGGGTCGCGAAGAGTTGGACACAACTGAGGGACTTCACTTTCACTTTTCACTTTCATGCATTGGAGAAGGAAATGGCAACCCACTCCAGTGTTTTTGCCTAGAGAATCCCAGGGACAGCAGAGCCTGGTGGGCTGCCGTCTATGGGCTCGCACAGAGTGGGGCACAACTGAAGCGACTTAGCAGCAGCAGCAGCAGCAGACCATTTTATTACCTCACTTATACTTGTCTATTTGTCTTTATTTTACAGTATGCTTTCATTTTCTTCCAGCAAACTGCTCAGGTAGGCTCTTCCTCTGAAATGTCATTATTTTGATAATTGTGCCTCTTATGGGTTTACTCATTTTTTAAGGAGTTATTGTTTCCTCCCTGAAATCCACAACTCAGTGGCCTCTTTCTCTCACAGTGGCATGTGGCACAATAGAGGAGCTTTTAACCAGAGAGAAAATTTATACTAATATCTTCTGTGCCCCCTGATCATTCACAGAAGAAGCGTACATTTTGGCAGCTTTTTCCAATATCAATCTGCCTTTTTTATGTTTAGAATAAGCCTAAAGACCAAATCAAAGCATCTATTTGGGGAATCCTAGTCTCAGATGAAGCTGATGGAGAGGTAGTTATGCCAGATTCATGAACGCAGCTGAGTGCTTAGAAGTGGTACTAAAAATAAAAGCACAGGCTCTCATAATTCTTTTCGGGACTTCTGACTCTTAATTCCAAATGAAAAAGGGGAGAATTTAAACCAACTTTTTGATAAAAAGTATCTACTTAACCCAGAAAGAAATGTATTGTGAGAAAGGCAGTGTGACTGCAGACCTCCTTACTAAATTAACCGGTAATGTCCATTTCTCATAAAAAGGTTTATATTTTATTTATGCTTGATAGTTCAGTAGATCTAACATAATTTCCAATTTAGATATGGAAAACTCAAAATGTGCAGAAATTACAGCTTACTGCCTGGGGTAAGAAGGGAAGAAATTCACCTTTTTACAATTCAATCAAATGCAGAATAGGAACAGTTAATAATTGTAGAATATGAATAATCAGATAAGACATTTTCTAGTGAAAACTCATAAATTTTATTTTTGGCATACATTAAAATTCAGTAAAAATTTAAAATCATAGCATATCTTGAGCCACTGTTGAATAGTTGCTATATCTATAGAAATCTATTTTAGAGAGATATGGCTACAAATTATAGAATGTCAGCATGCAATTTGATTTTATGTGCTTTTCTACTAATATAAATAATGAAGCATGCTGAGAGCATTCAAATACATTCAGCTGAGTATAATTAAAACACTGAGGTATAACATGTTTTTTTTTTTTTAAAGAAACAAATTAAGTACAAAAATGAAGTAGGTAGAAATATCAGCAATTCAAGGCAATAACTATGTTGTGATTACAGTATTGTGAATAGACTAAATCTAATATTTTGGTGTAAATGAAATCAGCGATAGCTGGGTAGTTAATGGAAGCAGTGCCTTTATATTTTCTGTGAATAATGAAGAGGCTTCATTTCAGGAGCATACAATTTTTTGCCATCTCTGGAATTAAGTCTACATGGTACTTTGAATAAGCATTCTCGCCCAAATGGAACAAACTCTCTGATGAAATTGGCCACTGGGGCCTACAACAAATAATTAAAATGGGATTTGGGAATCAGTTGGGTTTTTTGTGTCCAACGCTCCCCATTGGGTTAGCTGAATGAGGGCAAATCAGCTTCTTCAGACCATGCAAAGAACACAATCCAACTTCCTGCTGGTCACCACCAATTGCACAGTGGTTGTGGCTGTCCACTGCAGGCTGAAGGCAAACTTTCTTTTTGGGTTTGTTGCTGGGGCCCACTGAAGGACCAACTATTTGGGCTGCCAGACCCAATTTAGAGTAAGAGGTACTGATATTGTGATAACAAGGGGTATATGACTGTGTTCTATCCTGTCGCATGGGTCAGTTACTTTTGTTCTTCCATGTAACAATGGATCCTGGGTTCCTGTGTCATCTGTGTTGTGATCTCTCATCTCAGCCTTCACCCTGATTTCCCAATAGTCCGTTGGGATTTATGAGAACTGATAGGTAGGAAATGGCTAAGAAGGTGACCTTATTTTATGTCTAACAAAACTTCGAATGTTTATGGTTTTTTTTGGGGAAAGCGTTGGAGCAAATGTGTCAGTCATTCCCATAGCAGAATCTACTGACTCTAAATTTGAGACTAAAATTCTAAAGTTGGAGCTAGAATGTTAGTAATGTAAATACAGGCTTCTATATTGTTTGTTTATTTTTTGACACTAGTATTTTTTAAAGATATTTGTTTGTTTGGCTGTGTCGGTCTTAGTTGTAGCATACAGGATCTTTGCAGTGCGCGACTTCTTTCTCTAGCTGTGGCACACAGGCTCCAGAGTGCGTGAGCTCAGTAGTTGTGCCGCACAGGCTTTGTTGCCCCACAGCATGTGGGATCTTAGTTTCCTGACCAGGGATCAAACCCATGTCCCCCTGCATTGCAAGGCAGATTCTTATCTCCTGGACCACCAGGGAAGTCTCAGGCCTCTACACTGTTTGACCTTGCTGGGCCCTCTTATTCCTGGATCCAGAGTCTTCCTCCTTTTTGGGAAACCTTTATCTATCGATGACTCACGTCCTAAGTAACTTCCTGAGAAATGGTGATTGGGAAGCAAATTTACTTAGTTATGTAGATCCCCTTTTGGAGGTAAATAGTGCCTTCTCCTCTGTGACTGTCTATGGACTGATGCTCAACTACCTCTTGTGTTTCATTTCCTTAAATATACCTCTCCTTCTTGGAACTTCCATTCCAACTTATTTAAATACAGAGCAAAAGTGAAAGTAAAGTCACTCAGTCCTGTCCGACTCTTTGCGACCCCATGGGCTGTAGCCTACCAGGTTCCTCCATCCATGAGATTTTCCAGGCAAGAATACTGGAGTGGGTTGCCATTTCCTTCTCCAGCGGATCTTCCCAACCCAGGAATCGAACCCAGGTCTCCTGTATTGCAGGCAGATTCTTTACCGACTGAGCTATGAGGGAAATCCATATACAAAGCAAAGAATGATATAAAATATGATGGCATTTATCAAAATGCCATATATAGAAGTGGACAACATGGATTCTTCCAATTACAAACTGTGATCTATAAAATTTTTAATCTCTTTGAGCTTTAAGTTTCTCATCTGTGTATAGAAATAACTATAGATAATCTACAAATTTTTTGTGACAGCTATACAAAAAGCATGTCAAGCACCCAGCATGATGCCTGGCACAGATAGCCAATATGATAGTGGATAATATTGATATATTGATATTTTTTATTGGGATTTGAGATTGAAAAAAAGGGCATCAAACTTTAATATTATAAAATTTTCAGTATTCTCTTATATAGCTTCTTTGGTTATACAAAATCTATGTATAATTTTTAGAAAGCCCTTGAATATCTACTTTAACTTGAAATTTTTTTTAAGTTTTCAAAAATTTGAAGAAAACTGAATACCAAGAAGTCTTGAAATAATTATCTTTGCTTACTCATTGCTTTCCAATCATATTGACAAAAGAACACTTTTGTGTGTGTCCACTGTACCTGTTAACAAACTACATGTGTGATGTTACATTTAACAACACTTCACACTTATGGAATCACTGTAGTTCACATGTAATAGAAGTCTAATAGAAGTAATAGTGTTGGTCGCTTGGTTGTGTCTGACCCTTGGCAATCCTGCAGACTAGTCCACCAGGCTCCTCTGTCCATATGATTCACCCAGCAAGAATACTGGAGTGGATTGCCATTCCCTTCTCCAGAGGATCTTCCCAAGCCAGAGATCAAACCCAGGTCTCCTGCATTGCAGGCAGATTCTTTACCATTTGAGCTACAGGGAAGGCCTATAGAAGCCTAACAGTGAATGGAATAATCTGTCTTTGCAAGAAAGAAGCTTTCCTCACCTTCATTCTAGATTACAGATGCAGGATATCTCCTATACTTCAACTGTTCACATTCTACCCATTCTTCTTCCCAGATTAAGTACCATCTGTAAACCTCCCTTCAAGGAAAGGAATTTCCCTTCCTCTGACTTCCAGAATAGACAGTTGGTACCCTGCCATTTAGCATTTAATTAGATTCTGTCTTGCTTTGTTTTATTATTGTCTGTGAATCATTATAATGGCAGCTCCATGAAGTAGAGGAATGTGCTTGTTATTGATTTTTATCCCATTCTAACAAAATCTGGCACAGAATTGGGAAAAAGACGCCACCGTAGGTTTGCACCTTTTATCTTCTCCCTCTGTAAGCCCTGTACTTTCCTCTTGCCATCTGAGGACTTATTGCCCAAAATGGTGCTCAAAGACCCTGCACATCAGCAGAAAAGCAAAATAGTGAGTGAAATTACCCAGTTTCTGCAGAACTCATAAACATCGGAATGTAGGTCACAGTCATTGCCTGATGCGCTGTGTGTGTCATGTTCCAACAGAGCAGCTGCCACGAGTAGCCAACCCCCCGGAAAACAGCACGGCCCCCAAAAGAGCAGCCATTCGGAAACACATTTTCATTGACAATTTGGGGAAGTTGGGCATTCACTTAAGAAAAAGCCATAATTCTGTAAGAAATGAGCAATTTATGCACATTATAATCAAATTTATTTTTATATCCAGCTACTCCTACATGTGGCATAATTCAGTCTGGGAAATCATGCTAATTAGTTAGAAATCCATTACACTGTAAGTCTTGTAGCAGATGCAAATACTGTTTCAAGTGTTCTCACCTCCATAATGCATGTGCTTTTATTAGAATGCATTCCCAACGTGGACAGTTTATTGGTGAACCAGGCTTGAAAGTGCATTTGAGGGGAAAACATTCACAAAAACCATTGATAGCAGTTCTTTTCATGCATTAAAAAAAAAATGCATTGTGCTTCAAAATATAAGGGCAGTTTCACCCGCTAGAAGATTAGTCAGAGCAGTGAATTTTCCTAGTCAAAATAATAATCATGATACTAATTGTGCTAGGTTCTAATGACCAATGAAATGTGCATCTTTGCTGAAGTCAACATCTGGGCATGGTCTTTGCAGTCACTGGAGCCCCACATTAGAAGCAGAAAGACTGAGTTCCAAAAGTAAGAACACCGATCTGGGCCACCTTGACCAAGTCACTAATCTCATAGATGCTGGACTTCATCCACTATAACTCAAAATAATATAATGCACTATCTTCCTCACAGAGCTGTTGTGAATTTAAATTAGGATAGATAATGTAGTTTTTGATTAAAAACACAAAACAACAGCAACACTCCAATGTGGTTTACTTTTGGATTATTAAAAATATCCCAGTCTTTTAAAGAAGTAAAACTAATCATATTACCTCTATTAAGGACGTAATAAACTGTGCATTAATTGTATTTTAAATGATAAATAGCAAGGTCTAATTGAGTAACTCTAGATATCAAACTTCTGTTTAGTTGGTAAGTCACATCTGAGTCTTTTGCAACTACCATGGGCTGTAGCCTGCCAGGCTCCTCTGTTCATGGGATTTCCCAGGCAAGAATACTGGAGTGGGTTGCCATTTCCTTCTCCAGGGGATCTTCCCAATCCAGAGATCAAAGTTGCATCTCTTGTGTTTCCTGCATTGGCAGGCAGATTCTTTACCACTGAGCCACTGATCAAACCACTACCTGATAAAAGATTTTGTGCTGGGTTAGGGCCTTGGGATCCACAGGCTAATTTACGAGAAGGGTGAACTTGGTGAAATTCATGTTTTAGATCAATATTAAAAAAAAAAAAACCGGACATAAACATGTTCACTCTTCTCTCCTCACTGCCCAACTACCACCACCACCAAGGTCCTGGGCAGTCAACCCCAGATTCCTATATGTCCAGCATCAGTGATTGGCACCACGACCTCTTAGAAGCCCTAAGCCAGAAACTTTTCCCTGTCCATCTGCTTCTCTGTCTAGTTTATCAGTACCTATCCTTAATTCTATATCCTAGCCATCTTTAAAGCCCACCTCATTGCCTGTGCCCTGCCTCTGCATTATATTTCCTCAGATCACAGTCTAATTTCCTCCAGAAATCCTTTATTACCTCCTCGCTGGTCTCTATGTCTCCAGGGCTTTTTCATCCACCATCACTCCCTTCAAAGCCATCGTTGGTCTTCTAAAGTGTAATTTTATTTTAAATGGCTACTTTTAAACTTTAAACTACTTAAATGGCCCCAAGGAGCCTCAAAATAAAGTACCCGTGTGATTGGTCCCTATTCGTTTCTTCGGCTCTTTCTCTTTTTGCCACAGGCTCTGTGCGAGTGCCTTTCCTAGAGTTTCTGAAAGTCCCACACTCTCTCTCACTTTAAGGCTTTTGCATAACCCAATTCTGACTCTGGTGATTTCAATTCTCTCCTATCAAGTTGGCTTCTTTTACCTTCAGTTTTCAGCTAAAAGATTCATTGTCCCGAGGAGCATGTCCTTGTCTCACCAGACTTCACTGACCTTTGCTTTCAATGATCCTGAGTATGTTCCTTTGTATTCCCTATCACACATCACACTTCCCTGTATACTGGTCTCAGCCTCTTAGGGAAGTAGGAGGACCTTGGGGAAGATTGTGTCTTTCTCACTATTCTTTTCTCAGACTTTGTCAGGAGTAGGTATTTATTTTCTTGAATAAAAAGTGTTTTCTTGGCCAAGATGAAAGAATAAAGAAAACAATCTCAATTAAATAACAGATTTAAATTATTTTCATAATGCTTCTTCAGCTTGCTCCAGAAGCTCAGTGATGTCAGCGGGAACTTTCAAAACATCACAGGTTAATCTGTAACATTGTGAATTCTTTTGTACCATGAGAAAGACCTCAGAAATCAAGGCTCCAATGTTACATATGTTAACTGGGCTTCTGAGTCCCCATCTATGGAAACTAAATGAAAGAGAGAGAGAGAAAAAAAGAATCTTTCAGCACCCCTTCTTGCCCTGGATATAGTCACACCCATCTTTAAAACAAACAAAAAACAAAACAAAACAAAAAAAAAACACTACCCCTTTAAGATATATTTTAAATTGAACATCCTATGGGTAATCAGTCATTTCTAAAATTTTAGTAATAAAACAGTGACTGAGAGTTAAAATATTAGAAGTGTCCTTCTGAGGCAATTGAGGAGTGTTTAGTAAGTCATTATTCCTTTCCATCTTCATCATCTTTGACCTTTGAGAATACAGGCAATCTGCACACATCACAAAGAACTCTTAGTGCAAGAGTTAATTAAGCTTGCAAAGCCCATTAGAGATAAGTATTTGCTGGCCTCTTGTCTTGGTTTCACAGTTGAATCCTATGAGCTTGTATACGGTTGCTGTCAGATACTCAAGGTGGGCCCTGGCTTGGTTGACAGAAACCAAACCAAACAAATGAAAATTCAGTTGCCACTGCATGTCCACAGTTTCTCCATTAGTTCAAGTCTGAGTGATAATTTTTTTTTTTTCTTTCAGTTAATTCCGTCAAGAAGAACTACAGGTGACTACAGCTGGTGGCCCATGACATGCACAAACGTCAGTGGTATATGTGAGCAGAGATCAGAGACAATTTCTTGCTGAAGAAGCAGTTAGTGTTACAGCTCACCAGTGACTGTGTGCATGAGAATCAGTCATGTAGTCGCGTATTCTCTTTTTCATGACTACAGCAAAGGGTCATTCAAACCCTGAGAGTATTGCCTTATTTCTGAATAGATCTAGAAATCCCTCTTTTGAGGGGAGGGAGGATGGAAGCCCTTCCTTCCATGCAAATCATAGGCAGGGATTTGCTCAAGAGAACTCACCAACTCCACTCATTGCATGAATGATGCTTCTCCCCAAGAGTGGCTTTTGGCATGGTAAGGGGCTGGGAGCATGTGGTTCCCTCTCTGGGTGTGATCAGAGAGAGGGGGAAAAGCTCAGAAGGAGATCCTGGTAACTGACAACCCTGATAATAATCTCCTGGATTGTGTTCCTGTAGGTCTTGGAATATGAATCCTACCTATTAGCAGGCACTTACTGTAAAAACAACCAGCTGTGCACTGCCCCAGTCATGAGCTTGGTAAAGAGAGGGACATGGAAAGGAACACATGATACGTGTACACTCTGCCCTGTGGGGCCTGCAGATCCCCTGAAGGCACAACACTCTAAAACACGAGACAGCGCAGAAAGACAAAGCAATGTGTTACCTGTTTCCCTATTTACTTACTTGTCATAGATTCACTGAGACTCTTCTGAATGGGAAGCACTTTATTGGGACATAATGTAGAAAGTGGACACAAATACAAATAAAACATGGTCATTTTAAGTGAGTGTTCAGTTCAGAAGTGAATTGAGGCACTAACTTGGAGACTACATACAAAGGGGCCAGAATTCTCATGGCCTGGGGAGAGCTGTTGATTAAAGAAGAAATTCAGGAATAAGAGAGAGGTTTAAGATATGTGGAGAATGTAAGCTCATAAATCTTCTTTCCCTCCTGGGTCAAGCAGTCATTTGGGTTGGGGGAATGAGATTGTGGAATGAGATTGAGAAGAGAAGTCACTGGTGTCCAGAAAAAAACCCAATAGTATCTCTTTTTTGCCTCCAGTGACTCATGGGAGTTGTATAATTCTGCTTTTGATCCCTTCTTTTGATAATTGCTGAGTAGTCAGTGTTTCCCTGATGCTGGGAAAGATTGAAGGCAGGAGGAGAAGGGGACAACAGAGGATGAGATGATTGGATGGCATCACCGACTCGATGGACATGAGTTTGAGCAAGCTCTGGGAGTTGGTGATGGACAGGGAAGCCTAGAGTGCTGCAGTCCACGGGGTCAAAAAGAGTCAGACACAACTTAGCGATCAAACAGAACTGAGTCAGTGTTTGGTGTTTTGTTTAACTCATGTGAAACTCCTTTTCTATTATGTTTTCAACGTGGAACATGCTTTGCCACTTTAGCTGTGAAAGAGTGGGCAAGTTATTTTAACTCTCAGAGCCTTAGTTAATTACTCTAAAAAATACTTTTATACCTTTTCTTTAGAGTCTGTAAAGTGTTACATGAATGATTTCACTGTTTAAAGCAATCATGAAGTTTTATATCATAAAGTTGAACATAAAGCTTTCTGCTAGAACTTGGTGCATGATGTTTCTGGTGCATAATTTGGGGTCTGAAAATTATTGGTATATTTTGAATCTTACCATCAAAGTCATGCTATCTACCTGAGACAACAAGATGATTGGTTAAAAACGCAGGGATGGAGATTATCAAGCTTTTTAATTAAAAATGATAATAATAGATGATCAGTGTAATGTTACCACAGAGGGACTGGCCACTGCCAAGAAAATCATCAATGGGAAGGCAGGGGAATCTCTATGGTTCTATGCCCTTTCATACAGGCAGCTTCTAAAGTCTCAGAATGGGGCTTGTTTTCATCAGTTTTTTGTGTGTGTGTGTGTGTGTGTATGTTGTTTGTGTATGTATGTGTGTTTGATTTGGATTTTAGGTAATTTCAAGTTCAGATGAAATTGATAAGCATTTCTATGTATACCGCCTCTTGGTCTAGCTCAGACATCCTGAGCCATTGAAAATATGTATCAGGCTTTTCTGACAACCATACACCTATACAAAGATGTCATATGAAGGAAAAAACAAATATTAGTGCCAACAGATTCTAGCCAAAAGTGTTCTCAGATCTGTAAACGGTACCTGTGGCTGCTTAAAGTCAGTGCATAAGTGAGAATGTTTTAACTCATCTCCATCCCTTTTTCTTCCTCTCCCATGTCTCTCTTCTTCTGCTCTCCATCCATTTCTCCTTCTTTAACAAAAATATGTTTTTCTTAATACACTTTTGTTAAAGAGGGCAGCAGAGGATGAGATGGTTAGATAGCATCACCAACACCATGGGCATGAACTCGAGCAAACTCCTGGAGATACTGGAGGAAAGGGAAGCCCAGTGCACTGCAGTCCATGAGATCGCAACAAGTCGGACATGACTTGATGGCTAAACAGCAATGATATTTTTTTTCTTAAAGTTTATTTCAGTTCCAAAGCTTGAAACATTTGTATCATATTTACATTCCATACTGTTTCAGTTCAGTTCAGTTCAGTTGCTCAGTCCTGTCTGACTCTTTGCGACCCCATGAATCGCAGCGAATCGCAGCACGCCAGGCCTCCCTGTCCATCACCAACTCCTGGAGTTCACTCAGACTCAAGTCCATTGAGTCAGTGATGCCATCCAGCCATCTCATCCTCGGTCGTCCCCTTCTCCTCCTGCCCCCAATCCCTCCCAGCATCAGAGTCTTTTCCAATGAGTCAACTCTTCGCATGAGGTGGCCAAAGTGCTGGAGTTTCAGCTTTAGCATCATTCCTTCCAAAGAAATCCCAGGGTTGATCTCCTTCAGAATGGACTGGTTGGATCTCCTTGAAGTCCAAGGGACTCTCAAGAGTCTTCTCCAACACCACAGTTCAAAAGCATCAATTCTTCGGCACTCAGCCTTCTTCACAGTCCAACTCTCACATCCATACATGACCACAGGAAAAAACACAGCCTTGACTAGACGGACCTTAGTCGGCAAAGTAATGTCTCTGCTTTTGAATATGCTACTGTTTAAGCACACCTTAAACAAAGCTCAATATATAAACCTATTAACTCACGAAAATAAGTTCATTAATAGGTATCATTTGCATATCAGCAACATCCTTATTTTTGCAAAGGAGAGTCTATCAGATTGCCTTTTAATAGGAAGTTTCCCCCGCATGTATAAAATGTGACTTCGTTTTCAGTAATTTCTATGTATCTTTTTAGGAAGACATCTGTTGTGTGAAATAAGACACACCTGTCTATCTAATTTCAAATGTCAGTGTAGTAAACACTTATGAATTGCTGATGCAAAAAGAAATATATTCTCAGCCATGGTAGTCCGTCTCTCATCCTTGTTACCAGAGAGATTTTTAATAAAGTGCTTTACTTTCAGTATCATTTCACAAGTCACTTTCCTATTGTTTTAGCAGGCAGGACATTTTCCTAGATTTTAGTTCAGGAGTGAATGATTCAATGTGACTTGTACTTACCACCATTGTACATTATCATAAAACTATTATTCAAATGCCCTGAACAAAGTTTTCTAATCTTCAACCAAAGGCATACACTTCACTGCCAGTTTTGACATCTTAAGAAATGAATCAAGATTTTGTAGGCATCTAAAGATGCATAGGTAGAATGGTTCTTTAAAGTTTCTTTTTCTTTTCTTTTTTTTTAGTCAGTGAAGTAAATTGCTGACTCCTTACTTTTAACTTCCAAGAAAATTTGCAAGCTGTATTGTAAGTGCATGCCTCAAAGTCTAAAGACTTATCTTAGAATATGAAAATGGGGTTGCAAAAGAAAAAAGTAATTACTTCATGCAGATAACTGCACAGGATAATCCTAGGTGGTTGATCTGGAGTTATGCTAAGATAGAAGAATTGGGCTCTGTTAGAGAAATTATAAAATGAATTTAAGAAGGAATAAGAAAGGCTATTTTGGAGTATAAAAATAATGAGTTTGATCTGAACATAAAGTTTTCTGTTAAAACTTGAATCCTCGAGGCAGGGATCTAGTCAATTAAAATTTGCCTAGGATAGAGTGAAGAAAGTAAAAGTCGTGAAAGTATTAGTCACTAAGTCGTGTGTGACTGTTTGTAACTCCATGAACTATAGCCTGCCAGACTCCTCTGTCCATGGAATTCTCCAGGCAAGAATACTGGAGTGGGTTGCCGTTCTTTTCTCCAGGGGATCTTCCCAACCCAAGGATCGAACCTAGGTCTCCTGAATTGCAGGTGGACTCCACCATCTGAGCCAGGAGCAAAGCCCCATGTAGACTGATCTCTGTTAAAGAATCAGATTTCTCTTTTGGGACAAGCAGCATGACATCTATGAAACCACATGAAAATTATTTCATTTTCTTTGATCTCTTTACAAGTGATATTCTTGAGTACCTAGAACCCTCTTGCCTCTCCTCTTCACATGCCCAACTGTGACTCTCCTTTCAGAGCTGTGGACATGGACAGGAATGTTTCCAGCTCCTTCCACATCCAGCCATGATTAAAGTCCACATAATGAGCCCCAGAATACCCCCATATTTCTCTCTCTCAGCACTTTGTTCACTTAAAATCATCTTAGAACTTATTTGTAATTAATGCCACTGATTTTTAAACATCTGTTTTTACTGCTGACCAGGGCTGCGCTTGTCATACGTATTAACATAAACTTAGAACATAGCCTAGTGCTGGGTACCTCACAGAGGCATACAAAATTTTGCTCTTTGGCCAACTAGAATAAATCAAAATTAATTATGTATTAAACACACACACTCATTTGAAGAGAGTATATTTCAAGGTCAATGATTCCTTGGCTTCTGATCACTCTTATGTGGAAGTGTTGGCAGTAGAAACCATTTAGCCATCATCATAGAGAAAGCATAGTCTAAAGATCAGGCCATAGCTATGGACTTCAGACTTTGTGATTAAAAAGTAAAATTAGGCAGGGATTTCTCTGGTGGTCAGTGGCTATGACTCCATACTCCCAACACAGGGAGTTCTCATTTGATTTCTGGTCAGGGAACTGGATACCACATGCCTCAGTTAAGAACACGCATGGCTCAACTAAAGAGCCTGTATGCTGGAACTAAGACCAGTGAAGACAAATAAATAATTTTTTTTTTTTAAGTAAAATCAGGAGGACTCACATCAAAACTTCATGCTGCCTGCGACTAAGCTGATAAATTTAGGAGAGTTTCCCTGCCTACTGGTGTGATGCAGGAACCCATTCCATTTGAGTATCTCTCTCTTAAGAGAGCCATATACAGTAGACACAGTGCCTAGAGAGAACACTTGAGTTCTTGCTCTGGTTTGAAATAGCCCTTTCTTGGCCTTTGGCTTATCTTTTGCTATGCATGAGTCTGCATTTTAAAGTTATACCAAGAGCAAAGTTTATACCAAAGTTATTCCCTATATAGCAGCATAATCTAGGGATCACATTCTCCTAACGGCATTACCTAACTTGACTCTTTAAAAAAAGAATCAGCACCCTATATGATATAATTTCCTTGTTGTTAGAATGTTTCTTCCTTAGCTATACATTAGTAAATCTTTAGTAAACCTAGAGAACCATGGTTCCTAGATCCATTTAGATCCATTCCTGTTCTTTTCCTTCAGAGTAAATTTGATTTCCTTACTCATCAATTTTCTCTGTCCCTTCCTTAGGCTCCTCTGAGCTAAGTTGCCAATCTCAGGCTCGCTAAATGATGCTGTTTTGTGCATGATATTTGTGGCTAAGTTGCTTCTGTTGTGTCGGACTCTTTGTGACTCCATAGACTGTAGCCCACACCAGACTCCTCTGCCCATGGGATTCTCCAGGCAAGAATATTGGAGTGGATTGCCATGCTCTCCTCCAGGAGATTTTCCCAACCCAGGGACTGAACCTGCATCTCTTATGTCTCCTGCATTGGTAGGCAGGTTTTTTTTACTTCTAGCATCACCTGGGAAGCCCGATGCTGTTTTAGAAAGTACAAGTAAATGCATGGGTTCATTTTATAGATGATTCCAGAAGAATGCTATTGTTTCCTCTAATTTCAAGTGGCATTTAACTTTTGCAGGTTTGCACAGAGATCACTTTAAGATTCTCTCTTATTCTGAAGATGATGAAATTATTAGCCCAAAATCCAGTGGTCTATTTTTAAAACATTGTGCAGGGTCATTATCTAGAAAACTGCATTTGGCTAAATCTTGTCATCTGGGTTTTCTTCCATTCATAATCAATCTGATCTACCAACCCATGAAGTTTAATACTTGCTCCTATTCTCCAGTCAAAGTAAGTGTTGCAACTCAAAGATAATTGAAATTTGGTGACTGTCATTCCTTTAGGGATAAATTTAGGTTTGAGGTAATTCTGGAAGCAGTTCAAGAATAACAAAAGTTTCCCTAATTTCTCTGTGTAAGGGCTTGTTTTCTGCCATTTTATGAGCCATGTTCAAGATATATGGAAATCATGCAGTTGGTGGCTTTTCACTTGTATAATTTCAGAGCTGGGAAACGTTTGAAAAATCATTTCCCTCATTTTGTTCCCTTGCTGCTGCTACTAAGTCACTTCAGTCATGTCCAACTCTGTGTGACCCCATAGACAGCAGGCCACCAGGCTCCCCTGTCCCTGGGATTCTCCAGGCAAGAACACTGGAGTGGGTTGCCATTTCCTTCTCCAATGCATGAAACTGAAAAGTGAAAGAGAAGTCGCTCAGTCATGTCCGACTCTTCGCGATCCCATGGACCGCAGCCTACCAGGCTCTTCTGTCCATGGGATTTTCCAGGCAAGAGTACTGGAGTGGGGTGCCATCGCCTTCTCTGTTTGTTCCCTTAGATATGCTTAATACAGGAGATATAATCAATCATGATTTGAAAGAGTTATACAGAAGACAATGTGACCACCTCTCACTGACTCTGGACCTTCTGTCCTTCTGTTAACTTATGTGATAAATTTTAGTTCATGTCTTCTATCACTGATCCTAATAGGAATAAAACAGATTGTCAAATTTTCTAATATTCAGTGTAGTACTGAAGCCCCTGACAAATGTTTAGGACAAGGACAAGAAATAATAAATACAAATATTGAAACTGAAAAAAAAAAAAAACCTTCATAGAAGAAATGATTTAATTAAAACAAAAGAAAATCTGAATGAATAATGAGATGTATGTGTTTATGGGTGGGAAATTTAATCTTTTAAAGGTGTCGATGTCTTGAATATATTCTATAAAAGTTACACGCAACTTTAATCAAAACTCTGCTAAGATTTGGGGAAGACATTACAAGAATATTCTAAGAAGTACCTAGAATAATAAAGGGTATAAAATAGCTAGTTTTTTGGTGGGGAGTGTAAACTGTCATAGTTTTTTGGATTTATAGAGGCATAGTAAAAAGAGAATTGATACTTTTGAACTGTGGTGTTATTCATCGGAAGGACTGATGCTGAAGCTGAAGCTCCAATACTTTGGCCACCTGATGTGAAGAACTGACTCTTTGGAAAAGACCCTGTTGTTGGACAAGATTGAAGGTAGGAGGAGAAGGGGATGACAGAGGATAAGACGGTTTGATGGCATCACTGACTAGATGGACATGAATTTGAGCAAGCTCTGGAAGTTGGTGGTGGACAGGGAAGCCTGACCTGCTGCAGTCCATGGGGTCTTAAAGAGTCAGACATGACTGAGCAACTGAACTGAACTGAAAAAGAGAATAGTATTGACACAGGCTAAGTAGATCAGCTAAACATATTAGAAGCCCAGAGAGAGATTAACATATATGTGGGAACAAGTGGTACAGAATAGAATCACAAAGAAGTGAGGAAATAATGAATTATTTAGAAGATGGTGTTGAAAAATTTCTTAGTATATATTGTAGTTAAAATTTGCAATTTAGTAAAATATATTGGAACTTGAAAAACTCCCATTTTCTTGTCTATTCACATAACACTCTATCTTTCAGCCTTTCCCAAAACACCTCTGATACTTCTGGTTGTCAAATGTGCCAGGGTTTTCCCCCACAGAGCAATTTTTAGACGCCAGCGGAGTGTCCTACAGCTTTTAGCTCATTCTAACACTATCTTCCTGGCCATTCTGCTGCTCTCCATGTCAATCATAAGTCCAGGTTGTTAGCCGTGCTTCTGACCATTGGCTAGAAATTAAAGGTTCCCCAAACTCCTCTTCTTACTGTTCGCTAGAATGTCTCACAGAACTCAGGAAAAGAGATTGCTTACTAGGTTACTGGTTTATTATAAAAGGAGGTAACTCAGGAGCAGTCAGATGGAAGAGACACAGAGGACAAGATGTGGGGGAAGGGGCAGAGAGCTGCTTTGCCCTCTTCAGGCTCACCACCCTTCCAGACCTACATGTGTTACTCAACCCAGAAGCTCCCCAACACTTTCCTTTTAAATTTTTGTGGTGGTTTCACTACATATGCAAGATTGACTGAATCTTTTGTCATTAGTGATTAACTCATTCTCCAGCACTCCCTTTCCACCCGAAAAATAGGGGAGTATGGCTGTAAGTTGCAACAGTTTAATCACATAGTTGATTTTCCTGGCAACTAGATCCCATCCTTAGGGACATTCTACAAATTGTCCCATTAACATAAATTCAAGTACGATTAAAAGCAACTTGTAATGAATAGCAAAATGAATCCTTATCATTCTTATCGCTCAGGAAATTCTGAGTTTTAGGAGCTCTGGCTAGCATAAAAACTATGTATATTAGTATGTCTGTGTGTATTTTTATACATGTATGTATATAGTTTTTGCAAATCAAATCATCACATAATCCTGTATACAAATACATATACAAATAAAATTGGAGTAAATATGAAAGATAAAAACTATAAAGCTAATAAAAATGTAGCATATTTCTTGGTCTTTGGATGGGAAATAAATCTTTAAAAATTCTTTTAAAAAGTCATATATACATCACAAAAGAAATCAATAAATACTATCAGAGAAAAGTTAACAATGAATGATACCTGAGTGATGATACTTACCAAGTATAAAACTGGCAATTTATTACATAGTAAACGAAAGAACAACAGTAAATAAGCAAGGAAAACGCACCTTCTCCAGTGGAAAAGTTGAGTAAAGAATATGAAAGGCAATATGGTTGGAAGCTTGACTACTGATAAATAAAATATGCAATATACATGCCCCAGAATAAATGTATCGGTCCCAAGGAACATATTTCTGCAAACCAACATGGATAGCTCCCAAGAACATAGAAGTTAATTTTTTAAAGGGCAAGAAAAGGTAGATATATTCCTAAGTATTTTATTCTTTTCGTTGCAATGGTGAATGGAATTGTTTCCTTAATTTCTTTTTCTACTTTCTCATTATTCGTGTATAGGAATGCAAGGGATTTCTGTGTGTTGATTTTATATCCTGCAACTTTACTATATTCATTGATGATCTCTAGTAATTTTCTGGTGGAGTCTTTAGGGTTTTCCATGTAGAGGATCATGTCATCTGCAAACAGTGAGAGTTTTACTTCTTCTTTTCCGATTTGGATTCCTTTTATTTCTTTTTCTGCTCTGATTGCTGTGGCCAAAACTTCCAGAACTATGTTGAATAGTAGCGGTGAAAGTGGACACCCTTGTCTTGTTCCTGACTTTAGGGGAAATGCTTTCAATTTTTCACCATTGAGGATAATGTTTGCTGTGGGTTTGTCATAGATAGCTTTTATTATGTTGAGGTATGTTCCTTCTATTCCTGCTTTCTGGAGAGTTTTTATCATAAATGGATGTTGAATTTTGTCAAAGGCCTTCTCTGCATCTATTGAGATAATCATATGGTTTTTATTTTTCAATTTGTTAATGTGGTGAATTACATTGATTGATTTGCGGATATTGAAGAATCCTTGCATCCCTGGGATAAAGCCCACTTGGTCATGGTGTATGATCTTTTTAATGTGTTGTTGGATTCTGATTGCTAGAATTTTGTTGAGGATTTTTGCCTCTATGTTCATCAGAGATATTGGCCTGTAGTTTTCTTTTTTTGTGACATCTTTGTCAGGTTTTGGTATTAGGGTGATGGTGGCCTCATAGAATGAGTTTGGAAGTTTACCTTCCTCTGCAATTTTCTGGAAGAGTTTGAGTAGGATAGGTGTTAGCTCTTCTCGAAATTTTTGGTAGAATTCAGCTGTGAAGCCATCTGGACCTGGGCTTTTGTTTGCTGGAAGATTTCTGATTACAGTATCAATTTCCGTGCTTGTGATGGGTCTGTTAAGATTTTCGATTTCTTCCTGGTTCAGTTTTGGAAAATTGTACTTTTCTAAGAATTTGTCCATTTCTTCCACGTTGTCCATTTTATTGGCATACAACTGCTGATAGTAGTCTCTTATGATCCTTTGTATTTCTGTGTTGTCTGTTGTGATCTCTCCATTTTCATTTCTAATTTTATTGATTTGATTTTTCTCTCTTTGCTTCTTGATGAGTCTGGCTAATGGTTTGTCAATTTTATTTATCCTTTCAAAGAACCAGCTTTTGGCTTTGTTGATTTTTGCTATGGTCTCTTTTGTTTCTTTTGCATTTATTTCTGCCCTAATTTTTAAGATTACCTAAAGAAACTAAAGACCTATATATAGAAAACTATAAAACACTGATGAAAGAAATCAAAGAGGACACTAATAGATGGAGAAATATACCATGTTCATGGATTGGAAGAATCAATATAGTGAAAATGAGTATACTACCCAAAGCAATTTACAAATTCAATGCAATCCCTATCAAGCTACCAGCCACATTTTTCACAGAACTAGAACAAATCATTTCAAGATTTGTATGGAAATACAAAAACCTCGAATAGCCAAAGCAATCTTGAGAAAGAAGAATGGAACTGGAGGAATCAACTTGCCTGACTTCAGGCTCTACTACAAAGCCACAGTCATCAAGACAGTATGGTACTGGCACAAAGACAGACATATAGATCAATGGAACAAAATAGAAAGCCCAGAGATAAATCCACACACATATGGACACCTTATCTTTGACAAAGGAGGCAAGAATATACAATGGAGTAAAGACAATCTCTTTAACAAGTGGTGCTGGGAAAACTGGTCAACCACTTGTAAAAGAATGAAACTAGATCACTTTCTAACACCGCACACAAAAATAAACTCAAAATGGATTAAAGATCTAAATGTAAGATCAGAAACTATAAAACTCCTAGAGGAGAACATAGGCAAAACACTCTCAGACATAAATCACAGCAGGATCCTCTATGATCCACCTCCCAGAATTCTGGAAATAAAAGCAAAAATAAACAAATGGGATCTAATTAAAATTAAAAGCTTCTGCACAACAAAGGAAAATATAAGCAAGGTGAAAAGACAGCCTTCTGAATGGGAGAAAATAATAGCAAATGAAGCAACTGACAAACAACTAATCTCAAAAATATACAAGCAACTTCTGCAGCTCAACTCCAGAAAAATAAACGACCCAATCAAAAAATGGGCCAAAGAACTAAATAGACATTTCTCCAAAGAAGACATACGGATGGCTAACAAACACATGAAAAGATGCTCAACATCACTCATTATTAGAGAAATGCAAATCAAAACCACAATGAGGTACCACTTCACACCAGTCAGAATGGCTGCGATCCAAAAATCTGCAAGCAATAAATGCTGGCGAGGGTGTGGAGAAAAGGGAACCCTCCTACACTGTTGGTGGGAATGCAAACTAGTACAGCCACTATGGAAAACAGTGTGGAGATTCCTTAAAAAATTGCAAATAGATCTACCTTATGACCCAGCAATCCCACTGCTGGGCATACACACCGAGGAAACCAGAATTGAAAGAGACACATGTACCCCAATGTTCATCGCAGCACTGTTTATAATAGCCAGGACATGGAAACAACCTAGATGTCCATCAGCAGATGAATGGATAAGAAAGCTGTGGTACATATACACAATGGAGTATTACTCAGCCGCTAAAAAGAATTCATTTGAATCAGTTCTGATGAGATGGATGAAACTGGAGCCGATTATACAGAGTGAAGTAAGCCAGAAAGAAAAACACCAATATGGTATACTAACACATATATATGGAATTTAGGAAGATGGCAATGACGACCCTGTATGCAAGACAGGGAAAGAGACACAGATGTGTATAACGGACTTTTGGACTCAGAGGGAGAGGGAGAGGGTGGGATGATTTGGGAGAATGACATTCTAACATGTATACTATCATGTGAATTGAATCGCCAGTCTATGTCTGACGCAGGATGCAGCATGCTTGGGGCTGGTGCATGGGGATGACCCAGAAAGATGTTATGGGGAGGGAGGTGGGAGGGGGTTCATGTTTGGGAATGCATGTAAGAATTAAAGATTTTAAAATTTAAAAAAAAATAAATAAATAAATAAAAAAAAATTAAAAAAAAAAAATAAAGGGCAAGAAAAAAAGGATAATTGTAAGCTAATGCTATTTATGTATAATGAAAGTCACTCTATCTAGTTTTGAAATAATACAAATGCACAGAGAATTATAGGGAGTAGTATCTCCAGCATAAAATTAATATTTTATAATTCCCAAGATTAGTTTTAAAGATAAAAACTACCAGATTCATATTTTTCAAGGAAATATCTATATCTCCATAAACGTATGGAAGGCAGATAAGAAGGATATAACCAGTATATGAGAGGGAGATCTTAGGGTTTGCAGAGTGCAATGGGTTTGGTGATAGAACACGAAAGGCTAACAAATAATAAAAACACAATAAAGGCAGTGGTCTTACTTGGACTGCTAGTTATAGTATGCTATTGACTAGTAAGTGTAAATAGCTCAATTCTGTGTCTCTGAGGCCCCCAAAGAAATAAAGAACTGTGACTATATTTGTGTGTGCATATGCATGCATTTACTTTGGTCATTTCCATGTCTATATAAATTTTTCTGAGCTTTGTCTGTTTCTCTTCTCTTTTCACCTGTGAAGCTTGGAATCAGACCCTTCACTTGGTGTCCTGAAAAGCATGTTGGCACTTACCTCCTGCCCACCAAGTTGTCATTCTGATTAAAATCTTGCCTGCCTTTTTAAGGTTGGCCTTGAAATGTTATCTCATCACTCCAGTTGGAAGCAACATTTTTGGCCTGGATCTTTTTCATTCCTGATTTCATCTTCTTGGCCTTTCTCATTTATCTGCAGCACCAACACAGACACCTTTACCTTTCTTATCATCTCCTTTTCCTCTATGCTATGTAAGCTCTGACCTTGCTTTTCTGTATTTCAGGATTATATTGCCCGCAAAACCTAAAGGGCCTCTCACTGTTTCAAAGGATATCTCATTTACTCCTAATAGAAAAGTGAATTTCTTGCTGTGTCCTGCTCCCCTTCCTTGTGCCTTCCACACACATGCAGAGATGTGTCTTCTAAATAATCAGAGACCTCTTCTCCTGCAAGGCCAGATCAGCATGAGTAAGGTGAAGGAAGTCATTTTCTGTGCTAGGACAGTAAACTTCAGAAAGGGAATGACACTTGGGCTGGCTTAGGAAGAAGACACGTTTCTTTGCCAAGAGGGCCTCACACAGAAAAGGGAGAGCATTCTAGTGCAATTTCCAGAAACGGAATTAGTGAGTTAAAGGAAAGGCTTTTTAAAAATAGATATTGACAGATGTGTTTTCAATAGGATTATTAAGTAATTTGCAGTCACATTTCTGTTGCTATAAATGTGCCTCTTTCACCTTCTACCAACTGGCACTGCTATGTATGTATTAAATCTAAATGATTGCTAATTTGTTGGAATTAATAAATATATATTGTTATTTTATTTATTTATTTGGTTCCCCATGAGGGTAAACATTTTTCTTTCAATGGGTTTGTTAAAATGTTCTGTTTCCATCTTGGCAAATTATCCTTTCATATCCATTGCTCATTTAATTAGTAGAGTCTTTATATATTTATTATTTCCTTTTCAGAACTTAGCTCCTTATTACATCAGTAATGTGTTTGGAGGTATACTCTAAGAGAAGGATCTATTTTTAAAATAAATTTTTTATTACCCAGCTCTATTTATTGTTCTTTTTACACTGATTGTGGATGAGTCATTGCATAATAACTTATTTTATATGTCTTAAGATTGACTTATTGCCTGCATATAACAGTATTCTTTGGTTTGACAGGAAGAACACTCCTTTCTGATGGTGTTCATTTAAAGCTAATAATGAAAAATATAATCCTATCTGAAAATATTTTTAAATTGGTTTTTAATTTTCAAAACTGTGTGTTATTTCTGTCTTTTTACCTTTTTTCATGCACAGTAAGGAATTGGAAATATTCTTCTTATTGATTTAAAAACATTCCAGAAAACTTTAATATATTTCAGAGGAAAGTGAAGCAAAATAAATAAGTTATGACCACCTTTGTAGTGTGTTAAGGCAAAGAGTATATTAACCGAATTCAAATGTAAGTGTTTGGATTTTTAGTGTTGATTACCAGAATTGGGTTTTCTGAATTAGGATACTTCATATGTTCGTTCATTCATTTGCTAATTTAATGAGTGTGACTCCTCAGAGATTGTAGTTATAAAAGACAGAATGGTTATAGATTTTCCTGATAGTCCAGTGTTTAGGATTCCATGCTTCCACCAGAGGTTCAATCCCTCATGGGGGGATTAGATCCCACGTGCCACACAGCTGGGCCAAAATATAAAAAACAAAGCAAAAGCAAAACAAACAAACTGGAGCGGTTAGTATATTGTCTTCTCTTGCGTTTCCCTTTTGTTGTTGTTTTTTATTTGTTGGTAGACTGGTATACTGTTAGGTACCAACAGATGCCTGAAAGGAAATACAGAATGATTCAATATAATGAAACATACACGTAAATGTGCATAGATGAACCACCTTGGGAAGCAAGGTGGCCATTGCTAAGCACACAATGAGATTGCCAGTGAGTCCTGGCCTGAGAGTTGCAAACCCTAATCACTGATAAGCAGTGCAGAATGAGGGAGAAGGCATAGGCTAGAAATGAACATTGATAGTCAGTAAAAGGGGGAAGAATAGAATAGTAAGTTGACAAACATGAACTCTATGCTAACTTGCGACATTATCATAAAACCATAAAACAATGGCCTCTGAGCCCCTGAAAGAAAAACAAATAGGATAATATCTCCAGGAGTTAAAATGGGCTCTGTAAGAAGGAGTCCTATCCAAATGTCTTTTTTTTTTTTTTCCTTTTTAAACTTAAGTGCTAAAGCTGACAATGCAAGAAATGCAACTGACGTAACCCATGTTTTAATATCCTTGTTGATAAAATAGAGTTGCATAGGATGGAAAACAAAAAAATAAAAAGAAGTATTGGCTGGTAGAAAGCCTGTCTGCAAAGAGTTTGTAAGGGGGTTCATGTTTGGGAACGCATGTAAGAATTAAAGATTTTAAAATTTAAAAAATAAAAAACTAAAAAAAAAACAACAAAAAAAACCAAAGAGACTGGTAAAAGCAACCAGGATACTATCCAATACATTTTTCATTTTAGCATATCTATCAGTAACTTAAAAGACAATAGTAATTTGGAAGTTAACAGATTTCTAAAAAAATGTTGTATAAAATGGTATTGTGTCAGATATGTTGATCATTTCTTACTGAGGGACTTCCCTGGTGGTCCAGTGGCTAAGACTCCATGCTCCCAATGCAGGAGGCCTGGGTTCGATCCCTGGTCATGGAACTAGATCCTACATGTTCACATGCTACAACTAAGACCCAGTGCAACCAAATAAATAAATAAATATTAAAGCTGCTGCTAAGTCACTTCAGTCGTGTCCGACTCTGTGAGACCCCACAGACATCAGCCCATCAGGCTCCGCTGTCCCTGGGATTCTCCAGGCAAGAATACTAGAGTGGGTTGCCATTTCCTTCTCCAATAGATGAAAGTGAAAAGTGAAAGTGAAGTCACTTAGTTGAATCCGACTCTTAGCAACCCCATGGACTGCAGCCTACCAGGCTCCTCCATCCATGGGATTTTCCAGGCAAGAGTACTGGAGTGGGGTGTCATTGCCTTCTCTGAAATATTAAAGCTAGTGGGAGTAAAAGTCATAGAAAAAATCTTACTGAGAAAGATCAAAACAGAATGGAAAAAATAAGATGTAAAGCTATTAAACCATTCAGAATAAATGTACAGATCCAGATTTAGATCTAAAAACACAATTGTATGAGCATAAGATGGAGGAGACATGATGTAGTGGTTGTCTGTTACTGTATAACAAATTTGCCTAAAATTAGCAACTGAAACAAACAAAAGAAAAAATTCATTTTCTCACGTAGATCCTGAGAATAGAAATCCAGCAGAGACTTAGTTAGGTGGTTCTTGCTCAAAGTCTCTTGAGGTTGTCCTCAAAGCTTAACTGAGGCTGGAGGTTTTGCTTCTAAAATGACTCACTTGCATGGCTGTTGGCAGAAGAGCCTCAACCACTGGAGTCTCTGCATGAGAATGGTGTGCCCTTGTGACACAGTATCTCGCTTTTGCCAGAGCAAAGGACTTAGAGAGCAAGGCAGATGTCAAATGTACGTCTTTTATAATATCACTTCAGACGTGACATACCATCACGTGTGCCATATTGTATTGGTCACATAAACTGGCCTTGACACAGTATGTCAGGGGACTGTAAGAGGGCTTTAAAGGCCAGCCGGTCAGGTTCACTAGTGGTTATCTTGGAGGCTGGTCATCACACATGACTGGCTATAGATCTTTAAAAATGGCTTGGGGATTTTTAGTTTATAAACAATTTGAGTCACAGGTGTGATGTAGCTGCCAGCAAAGTTCATGTGATATTAAGTGGTTTCAAATACACATGAGTTCACACACACACGATCTATTTGTATTGGTGAAAATATCCTTGTGATTTAAAAAATCAACTAAAAGCTCCATATTTTATAAGAAATACAAACTTGAATATATTTAGAAGAAAAAGCTAAAATTTGACACTACAATATATGAAATAGAAGAAAAGCATGGTAGTCCTAGCCTGCATAAAGGAATCCAAGCAGAGGATTTGAAGGCAATAATCAGAGAACTGTACTGGGAAAAAGGAACTAGACTGGCTTTGTGTGTTTTTAAAGAGTGAGGATATTCATTATTAGGAAGAACATTTCAGAAAGACAAACAACTGCATGAGGGAAAGTTTGTGTAATAAAATTGGTATAAAAATAGAGAACCATTTTTTTTATCACATTTTACTTGAGGAAAAATAAGAGTAACACTTGGTTAAGACACCAGTAATTGTATTTGAGAGAGTTTAAGCATTACATGAATTATTAATTCCTTTAGCCATTCTTTCAGAAGAGAGCAAATAGAATATCTCCTTTATAAACTGAGAGTTGATGGTAAGGTCTGGATTTAGAGATTGCTGAATGAGAGGCCAGATCCTGTTCTTACCAGGCTTTTACCAGATGACAGGTAGTATACAATAAGTAGTAAAACAAACCAAAAGCATAAGTTTATTTTACTAATATAAGACAAACTAAGGTAATCAAAGGTGAATAGGCATATAAGCTAGAGTGGGAAGGGAAGCCCTCTCTGGGAAAAAGACATTTTAGCCAAGGATCTGAATGGCAGAAGGATTCAGTCATGAGGGGGTATGGGAAAGACAGTTTCTGGCAGAAGAAACTATAAATGAAAGGACCAGATAAGTGTGGCATGTTCTATCTGCAGGAAGGTGGCCCATCTGACTAGACGATCATAGTGATGGGAAGGTGAGACCATGCAATATGATAACAATCTCAGCTTCAAAGTATGTGGCTTCTGTGGCTTTTAGACATTAGTGCTGAGTTTAGATTTTAGGTTAGAATGTTCAAGAAAATAAAAAGGTTTTAAGCAGGGACTGTGGACATAGTCTGGTTTACATTTTATAAAATCTTTCTTTTCTGAGATTCAACTAAGGGTAATGATTAGGTATAAGCTGTTGTTCAGTCACTAAGTTGTGTCTGATGCATTGTGACCCCATGGACTGCAGCACTTCAGCTTCCCTGTCCTTCACTAACTCCTGGAGTTTGTTTAAACTCATGTCCATTGAGTTGATAATGCCATTCAACCATCTCATCCTCTGTTGTCCCCTTCTCCTCATGCCTTCAATCTTTCCCAGCATCAAGGTCTTTTCCAATGAGTTGGCTCTTCACAACAGGTGGCCAAAGTATTAGAGCTTCAGCTCTGATACTCCTTCCAGTGAGTACTCAGTGCTGATTTCCTTTAGTATTGACTGGTTTGATCCCCTTGCTGTCCAAGGGACTCTCAAGAGTTTTTTCCAGCACCACAGTGTGAAAACATCAATTCTTTGTTGCTCAGCCCTCTTTATGTTCCAACTCTCATATCCATACATGACTACTGAAAAAGCTATAACTACGACTATATGGACCTTTGTCAACAAAGTGATGTCTCTGCTTTTTAATATGCTGTTTAGATGTAAGTAGGGGAACTAATAGAAGGCTATTGCTTTTACTTTAGGTGAGAAGAAAAGCTTTCAAATTATTTATTGACACATCAACTAGTTATTGGCTGGTTCTTAGAAATACGAAGACAGAAACTAAAATCAATACCTTTAAAGAGCATGCTTATCGAGGGGGTTAGGCATGCAGAGATGTGAAGTAACTTTGACTTCTGACGGTGTAATAATGATGATGTTGTCAGAGAAGAACCAAAGGCTGAGTAATAGAGAGTGTACCATATAAGATGCATTGGAACCATATGAGATGCACTGGAACCATAGGATATGCATTGGTGCCATATAAGGTGCATTGGTACCATAAAAGGTGCATTGGTGCTATATGAGATGCTTTGGCCTGAAAGCTATACAAATAACCTTTGAGATTCAAGTATGGGATTCTATGATTCTAGTAAAACTTCCAAAGAACTTTGTTTCAGCTGGTTCTGGTTAAATGTGATGTGAATTGTGAGAGTTGTGAGATCTATGTTCTGTATAGCCATGAAGAAAGGGAAATCTGGTATATTTTTTGGATACTTGAGACACAATGACTTTACCTCTCTTCCCTCAGGGGCCCTGATGGCCCATTCTTAAGTGGAAAGGGGCCACTGTAAGACCACTTAGAGATGTGTATGAGATCGTTGTCGTGTCTGACTCTTTGTGACCCCATGGACCATAGCCCACCAGGAATAGAATTTCCTAGGCAAGAGTACTGGAGTGGGTTGCCATTTCCTTCTCCAGGGGATCTTCCTAACCCAGGGATTGAACCCGGGTCTCCCGCATTGCGGGCAGACGCTTTACCGTCTGAGCCACCAGGGAATCGATAGTGTCTTTTTTTCAGGAGCGAAATCTGAGGCCAGTATTTGAGTCTTTGTTGATCTAACCCCCATAATTTTTTGAGTTTTTTTTTTCTTATCTGAAAAACAAAAGACTAATGCTGATTCTACCCAAGTCACAAGACTGTGATCAAACAGTCATAATTTCAGAAAGACTTGAAAATCTATTTGAACACTATGGAAAAGCAAGTAGCTATCTATGTGTGTGTACTCAGTCACGTCCAACTCTTTGCAACCCCATAGCCTGCCAGACTCCTCTGTCCACGGGATTCTCCAGGTAAGAATATTGGAGTGGGTTGCCATACCCTCCTTCAGGGGATTTTCCTGACCTAGGGATCGAATCCATGTCTCTTGTGCCTCCTGAACAGGCAGGTGGATTCTTCATCACCGCACCACCTGGAGTGAGAGTGGAAGTCACTCAGCCATGTCCGACTCTTTGTGATCTCGTGGACTATAGCCTTCCAGGCTTCTCTATCCATGGAATTTTCCAGGCAAGAATACTGGAGTGGGCTGTTGTTCCCTTCTTCAAGGATCTTCCCAACCCGGAGATCAAACCCAGGTCTCCTGCATTGCCGGTGGATTCTTTACCATCTGAGCCACCTGGGAAGCCCTTAAATGGCTATCTAAGAAGCTAAAAATATGAAAGGCTATCCAGAGACCTTGTTTTTACTTAATGCTCAATTAGAATAGGCCAGCGGTGTAGTTGGACATCACATTTAGTTGGGCACACGCAAAGAGAGAATGACCTCTCAGGATTTTTTTTTTTTTTTCCCGTGCCCTCAAACAAGCACAAGTCTCCCTGAGGAAAGGAAAAGGATAAATGGAGCATGAAGGCAGAGTTAGTCTTGTTAGCACAGATCACTAGTATTTCAAATTTGTGAAGAGCTTGAAATCACTTATGTTAATTTCATTCCCATGCTTGTGGTGGGGTGCACTGCTAGCCTCATTTTATAGACCAGTAAGCCAAAGACAGCAGTATCAAGTAGCTTACACTTGGCTTCACAGTGAATAATCACAAAGCTGGGGAAAGCACACCTGGGTCAGAGTGTAGTTCTACCAGCTGGGACCCAGAAGCATCTGAGAAAGTGGACCCTATATTCTCTTAATCACTTATGAGTGGTTTTGGCAGTGTTAATCCTTCTAGCCCTTGAAAATATTCTAACAGAAACAATTTGGTTTTTTCCTTCTTGGGATTGCTTTCTACCTTTCCTTTTGTTCAGATCATCCAAATACAGAGCCTGATATTTTATGCAACTCTACTCATGTCATTGGGTCACTAATTATTCCATTCATAAAACAACTACATGTTGAGAAATGACTGAAATATGAGGCAAGGTGAACAGAGATCAGCTGATATATTGACACTCCATAGAGACCCAGGACAATAGCATAATGTTTATAAGAATACACGGATAACATTGTCTCCCGATGCATGTTCCATGGAACCCACACCAGGGAAACATTAATTTGTGTTAATAAAACAAAGAAAGTATAGACCTTAAACAAAAACATGGTGCGTTTCTAGACCAATAAATTTGACCTTTATTGCAGGTCTTCTGGGGGAATTTAAAATAATTCCTGAGGTAGGTGGTAATGTGGTAGGAAATGTGGTATAGAATGTATCCCAAGCTTATCTGGGAATGGAAATGTTTATTTCCTAATGAGCATGAAACAGGACTATGTTATAGATCAGATGGGAAATATCAGTAAATGAGTCCTCCTGTCTTTATTTCTTATCTGTATTTGCTAGTTTTGTTCTCAGATTTTGCTCACAAAGTTGGATCTCCAAACTTGTCCTAGAAAAGCCATCTGCTGCTGTGTTCATCTATACTTGACTCTTCCCTTATCCCAAGTCTAACTCCACATTTTCAGAAGACTGTGTGGTATCTGCTCCAGCTTTCCTGGTGTCTGCTGGTTTACACCTATTTTCACCTTGCTTTTCTTCTCCTCTTGCTGATGACTTCTGTGACTTATTCGGTAAGTGACACACAGAAGGCAGGTATCTTAGGTGGGCACGCTGATGCACATTGGAGGAACCTGCGTCCTGAAGGAGTTCACATGTACTTGGGAAGAGAATGTGGATCCCTAAGTGGTGATCTTTTAAGGTAACTGGTCTTAAATGTCCTAGTTGAAGCCCAGCGATGAGAGGCACAGCACCCAAAGGAGTAAGGAAGCTTGAAGTCAGGGAATTGGGGCAAGGTTTTATGAAAGAAGCTCTACCACAATCAGTTAGGTTAAAAAAGAAGAAATTGGAGTTTAGGCAGATGAACTGAGGTGAGATGGGAGACAGTAGCCAACCTTGTTTCCATTCTTCTTTGAGAAAAGAGAATGGACGTTGCACAAATGCACTTGGGCCCTGGTACTAATTGCTGTATGTTCTGATTCCTGGGACTCAAATATGGTGGTGAAAAAATTAAGGTGCTCCATCAGAGAGGCTTAAAAAAGTTGGCTGTGTTCTAGCATGAGTCACCATGCTGCTGTTGTCCAGTCACTAGGTCATGTCCAGCTCTTTGTTGGGCAGGCTTCCCTGTCCTTCACTATCTCCCAGAGTTTGCTCAAACTCATGTCCATTGAGTCAGTGATGCCATTCAACTTGCCATCCAATCCTCTGTCACGCGCTTACTCTCCTACCCTCCATCTTTCTCAGCATCAGGGTCTTTTCCAATGAGCCAGCTCTTTGCATCAGGTGGCCAAAGTATTGAAGCTTCAGGTTTAGCATCAGCCCTTCAAAAATTCAAACCATATAAAACAGGGAGTCTGGGGAATGGTGGTTCCAATTTGTTGGAACTCCTCTGAGCCTCCTGGAATTATCCTTTTGCTACTGAGATCTGAGAGCTTTAGTGAATTTTCCCAAAGTATGTTTAAATGTTATCTCAAAAGGTTTCAAATGATACCTGAAACATCAGAAGAGCCAAAATTATGTGACGAAAAGCTCCTGTTATAAACACTATCTCTTTTATAATTCCTTTATTTTGCTTTTCTTAAAGCCATAATATTGGGTTGGCTAAAAAGTTCATTCATACATCTTACAAAATATCTGAATGAGTGTTTTGACCAAGCCATTATAAAGAATGGAAATGTATTTTCCAAATGTGACTAGAAAAAGATAGAGAATGTCTCCCTGAAGCTCTGGACACACTGTGGAGAGAGGGGGACTGGGTGGTCAGCCACAGGCCTGTAGGGCCATGCAGAGATAAGGGAACACAGATGGCTAGAGACTGTGCAACCTGTAAAGGCCTGCTTACAAGTGTGGTCCCAGCCTCCTACCTGAGAACATGGCTGGTAAACAGAACCATACATGAGACATGAAACTCCCTAAATTGTAGAAGTGGTTAATTGTGCTGAAACCATTTGTATACATACTTTGGTTTTTTTCTGGGGGTCTGGGAATTTGTGTGTGCTGGGTAGAAGGTACCTAAGGGACCAGGCTTCAATAAACACCTGGGACTTTGAGTCCCCAACATGTGTCCCTGGCAGGTAACACTTCTCACATGTTGCCATGACTCATCGCTGGGAGTTAAGTCCTGTGTAATTCTACTGGGAGAAGATTCTTGGAAGCCAGGTCCTGGGGTCAGCCAGATTTCACCCTGTATATCATTCTCTCCCTCCACCCTTTTTTGCATTTGCTTTGTATCCTCTCACTGGTAGTAAGTCTTAGTCATAAGCACAACTAATTGTTTAAGTATTTTTGTCATTCTTTTTTTTTTTTTTTTAATATTTTTGACTTTACTGGGTCTTTGTTGTTGTGCATGGGCTTTCTCTGGTTGCACTGGCTTCTCTTGTTGCGGAGCACCAGCTGGAGGGTGCACTGGCTTCTGTAGCTGTGGAGTGTGAGCTCAGTAGTTGTGGCATGAGGAATTAGTTGTTTCATCTTAGTTCCTCAACTGGATATCAAACCTGTATCCACTGCATTGGTAGGCAGATTCTTAACCACTGGATCACCATGGTGGTCCAAGCACAACTATTGAAGAATCCTGGAAGTACTTCTAGAAAGTTATTTGTTCTTGGGAATGGACTGGAAGATTTCCTACCTAGGACCCTTCTCCCAACCTCTAAGGACTAAGCTGCTCATTTTGTTTTCCTAAATTCACTTTGTTTTTCCCTGTGCACATTTTAGTTTAAACTTAAAATAAGCACTAGATCTGCAAAAAAACTGTGCTTGCTCAGTCCATCAGTCTTGTCTGACTTTTTGTGACCCTATGGATTGGGTCTGTCTGTCCGTGGGATTCTCCAGGCAAGAAGACTGAAGTGGGTTGCCATTTTCTTCTCCAGTGAGTTAGTCGCGCAGTTGTGTCCAACTCTTTTCAACCCCACAAACTGTAGCCTGCCAGGCTTCTCTGTCCATGGAATTCTCCAGGCAAGTATACTGGAGTGGATTGCCATTCCCTTCTCCAGAGGATCTTCCCTGGTCTCCTGCTTCACAGGCAGATTCTTTACTGTTTGAGCTACAGGGAATTTTATAAACCCAGGCACTGAACCCACGTCTCCTGCATTGGCAGGCAGATCTTTGCCACTGAGCCACCTGGGAAGCCCAAAAAATTATTGTCCCATTTAGAACTTTTTTTTTTTTTTCAAATTTCTAAACTCATTTGTGTTTGTCTCCTTCAGTTTCTCCACCCCAACTGCAGCATACTTTTGTCTTTCATGATGATCTGCAATAAAAGTGACAGGAGTTACACAATCCCATGAAAATACATACAGACACACAAGGAGAGAGGAAAAATAAAAAACATTTCTCATATTCTTAGTATTTTCAGCTTGGCTGGGAGCAAAACACTGTAAAGTCTCACAAGGATGCTTGTTATCCTGAGATATGATGGAATATTGCGTGATTAGAATTTCAGGGTGCTGGAGGTAAACTTCTAAACCTTCACCTTTTTCACTGAATTTGAATGTGAATTACAGAGGTTTGAAACTGACTCAGGGGTCAGGAAAGCCTGCACAAAATGAGACACTTGTGGCATTCTCAAACACGCAGAAAGAATATGCGCATTTGTAAAGTTCTGCCAAACCCCAGATTTTGTTCCTGGAAAACATTCTGAGTTCCAGCTGTGTAGAACAAGGGCTGTGGTGTAGGAAGATCTTGGACCAAAGTTTATTTGTCTTCCTTCCCCTCTAAATGTTCAGCTCCTATTGCCATTTGTGATATAACTTTTGTGCTGGAGAAAATGAAATAAAGTCAATGTCATTCAGTTATCTTCTGAAGCCAATATCTGCCAATGTGGGGGCAGAGAAAAGGGAAGTCCATGCATACTGTGAGGTTTCAGAGATAAGAGAGATACTGAAAGCAGAGACCTTTCTGAAAGCAGTGATTTGGTGGGGGAGAGCTTATACTGACTCTGTTCTCCTGTTGTTTGTTTAGCTGCTTAGTCGTGTCCGACTCTTTTCAACCCCCACAGACTGTAGCCCACTAGTCTCTTCTGTCTGTGGGATTTCTCAAGCAAGAATCTTGGAGTGGGTTGCCGTTTTGTTCTCGGGGGTATTTTCCAGGGACTGGACTCACATCTCCTGAACTGACAAGTGGATTCTTTACCACTGAGCCGCCAGGGAAGCCCCTTTGTTCACTTTGTTGTTGTTCAGTTGCTACTTTGCAATCAGACTCTTTGCAACCCCACAAACTGCAGCACGCCAGCCTTCCCTGTCCTTCACTATCTCCCTGAGTTTGCTCAAACTCATGTCCATTGGGTTAGTGATGCCATCCAACCATCTCATCCTCCATTGCCCCTTCTCCTCTTGCTCTCATCTTTCCCAGCATCAAGGTGTTTTCCAATGAGGCAGCTCTTCACATCAGGTGGTCAAAGTATTGGAGCATCAGCTTCAGTGAATTCTTCTAATGAATATTCAGGGCTGATTTCCTTTAGGATTGACTGGTTTGTACTCTTATAGAAACATACAGAGCCTTCACACTCCATCTCAGAATTATCTAGTGTTAGTGAGTTCAATACAGGACTGTCATACTTGGAGCAGACTCTGCGCCCAATTACGAATTGTATTCAGTTGTCCCAAAAGTGTGTTCAGATTTTTCCGTAAGATGGTATCACTGAGTTAGTCTTGCTATCCTATGCAATTCCATCTCATTACAAAAAATAGCATCGCTTTGGCTTTTTAAAGAAATGAGGATATTTGCCCAGAAAGTGATCCTCTATCATCTGTTTAAAAATCTTATCAACAGTTCTGACAGTTTGACAAAATGAGATTTCTGGGTGCACCATTGAACCAACAATAGGAGTAATTATTTTTTTCTTCTGTTAGCTCTTGTAACGAGCAGCTTTCTCCAGAAACTAAAGGAGTATATTAAACTCCATACTGCCCTGGAATTTTAAAAAGCTAAATATGACTTCATTTATACTAAAAGTCTTTAATTTTCACTGGTAATAAAAACAGAACCGTTGGATTTCAGTACCAAAAAGAAAAATGTTTTCTTTCCAGCCATATAATTCCTACTCAGGGTTTAATGGCTTTGAACTCTACTAGGTAATCAAAGGAGAAGGAAATGGCAACCCACTCCAGTGTCCTTGCCTGGAGAATCCCAGGGACGGGGGAGCCTGGGCGGCTGCCGTCTATGGGGTTGCACAGAGTTGGGCATGACTGAAGCGACTTAGCAGCAGCAGCAGCAGGTAATCAAAAATATTAAATCTGTTTTGTGTAGTTTCTTTTAAGATTTAAATTTCTGTTTGTTTAAAAATATTTCTTGTCTGATTGTTTGCATAAAATACGGAGTATGACTAGATATGTTGTAATATATTTTTCTAGCATTTCAATAGTTTGCTCAGCTTATCTTTAATGCCTCATTACAAATCTCATCAAGACTAATTTATTGGGTGTCTTGATGGCTTTATTTTTGTAAACATGATGGATTGCAAAAAATATTTGTATATTTCAGTTATTTCCAATTTTATTTAGTATGTTACACTTCAGAGGTATTCTTGGTGGCTCACACAATAAACAGTCTGCTTGTAATACAGGAGGATTTGTTTCCCAATCCAGAGATTGGGAAGATCTCCTGGAGAATGCAGTGGCAACCCATTCCAGTATCCTTACCAGGAGAATTCCATGGACAGGAGAGCCTGGTAGGCTACAGTTCATGGGGTCACAAGGAGTTGGACAGAACTGAGTGACTAACACACACACACATTACACTTTAAATCCTTGTGGTAACCCAGACGTATAGGAATCTTCCCGCCTAGGCTGGTATTGATGTGGAAATTAATGAACACTGGCGAGAGAACCAGTGTAGACATTTGTCATGTTTCTCAATTCTTTTTCTCTTCCCTGTGACTGGACAGTGCATTTATGGTCGAGACTATTTTTATGGGTATCATGCATTTGACTATGTTAGTTAAAGGAGTTAAGTTGTGCTCAACAAAGTAACTTCTTGGAAACTGAAATCTTTTTTGACAAATGCTGCATGGGAAAGCTAAAGAAATCTAAGTCCTGAATAAATCCAATTGGCATTGACTATGGAAGTGCTAGTTCTGGAGAGAGATGACATTTATGATACCTTTACTAAACATTATGAAAACCTTTAAGCTTTAAATCCAAACTATGACCTTCGAGCCTTGTCCTCCTTCCTTAATAATATGTTAAATGTCAGATAAAGCATTCTGATGGTGAATCTTTGGAAAACTCTATCATAATAATCAAATAGTCAAGTAATCTTAACAAGGGGGAAAAAGTACGGAAAAGAGCAAGAAGTAAAGGGAGGTAGTTGGGAAAGGGAGGTAGAAGGCAAGAAAGTGAACAGACTAGGGAATGAGGGAAGAAGCTACTTGCTATGAATTCCACATATTTCTGTGTCTGAGCCTTTGTGCAGAAAGGCTAGAGTGCCTTGATGAAATTAGAGTGTGACCAGTTGAAGTAAATAAATTGAAATAATCACTCATTCAAAATAACACTTTGTAAAAGGCATAAATCATCAGCTACAGTGCCATCAAATGCCTCTATCATTGTGGATCTTATGAAATCACTTTAAATGAACAAATCTTAAAGGTGAAGATCATGTTTAAATAGTCATCAGATTTTTGAAAAATATTTAGTTCTCTCAGTGTTGTAAGAGGTGTCATGGAAACAAAGATAGATATATTTAAATCCCTTTCCTTGAAAAGTTCAGAGGTTAGTTACGAAACTGACAATTAGCTAGGAGTTGTAATCCAACCTGACATAGTGTGAAATGGGTATATAAGTAGGAAGAGAGTTGAGTAAACTAGCTGAGAGAGGTTTCAGGTAGGTCTTTGGTCTCTTTGGAGATACGGATGACTGATTACAAGGAGCCTTGTAATCCATGTTACAGGTCCAGAATATTATCCAAAGAGCAGTGGGTAGTGTTAGAAAAATTATTTGTGACACTCGTTAAAGATAGTATGGAAGAATTTATTTAAGGACTGCAATCAGGGTTTTTGCAGTGGAGGAGAAAGATTGAGCTTAAGCCTGAATACAATGAGAACAAGCAGAGATTTATAGACAAACAGCTGGTCAAAAGATTTTTGTTCAATAAAGAGCAGATGAGAACCTAGATCATGTCTACCCACCTTCCTGTGGGTATAGGAAGCAAATAAGTGATTATAGAAACATAAATGGGGTTAAATGAATATATTCTCAGCAACTCACACAGTGTCTGGCATGTAAGAAGTAAGTGCTCCAAAAATAGTTAATAGATAAAGAAACAAATATGGCATGGAATATATGTGTTACTGTTAATATTGTGGTTATCATTCCTACCTGGCCATCCCCAAACTAGTGGGGATCCAGTTCTGATATGCACTATAGGTCATATGGAATCATAATTACCTACCTTCCCAACTCTGACTGTGAAACATGCCCATTCATTGGCTGGTATATGAGAATATTTTTACTTTATATCTCAAGCCTTTGATCACAAAAAGTACTTAATATTTAATTCCTGGGGTCAATGAAATTATTTTACATTTAAAATAAACTGACAGTTCATTAGCAGGAAATATGTTTGTACTGACAATCATTCAAAACTTTTAGTCTAATCTCTGAATCAAGAATCCAGTAAACAGAAGCCATTAAAAAAATTGGCTCTGTCATTTACTAGACATAGCTAAAATATGTGTATTTGTGACAAATAACTCTGTGCTTCAATCACATCCTCTATAAAACAGACAAAATTATACTTATTTTGTAGGGTTTGGGGGAAAATCAGGAGTTTTTATTTATCAAGTGCTTATCAAATACCTAAAAAGGAGTAGACATTCAAGAAATTTAAATGTTATTTCATTCAAAGTTACCAAATATCAGTAATGACAAGTGATTAGTGGGACCATCTTCCTTTTAGTTATCAAGTAAATTTTCCTATCAAAACCAAGTAAACCATTGAACTTCCCCACATAATAGGAATGTGTAACAAAAAACATTTTTTGGGTGTGGGGACGGAGAGCTTCAGAAGTCTCAGTAATTATTACTCCCTTCACTCCTGACACTTCCTTAGGAAAACGGAGAACTTTCAGAACAAGTAAAACATTATGGTCCAAGTCTAAACTTCCATTCATGCAGAAGTCCAATAAACACCACAGTCTTTATCCTTGCAATTAGTTATTCAAGGATCATTTTTATGAGCATCTATCAAGCAGCACACATTTTCCTAGGTAGCCACATTTTCATAGATTACTTAGACGCATACCCTGTATTCAAATAATTAATAACCTAATAAAAGGCACTGTAACATAAACAGATGGTTATGTTACAGAGGAGTTAGAAGTTTGTACACGAGATGGTAAAAGCACAAAGCACTCTGATCTATTCTGAAAATGGAGTCATGAAAATTTCAAGTCTTGGGTCATCCTTGAGGATCCAGGTCTCGGAGGAGGAATAGGAAGTGTGAGTGGCTGATCACAGCTAAGAGCTGTCTTGGATGCCCTTTTTGATATTTTTAAGCATTTGTCACTTCCTGCATGCCACCCGTTCACATACCTCCAAGTTTAGATGATTGTAGCATCCTATAATTTGTCACTTCCAGACTACCACTGCCCTTACGTAGAAGAGGCGTGAAGGAGCCAAGTTCCTTCCCTAGTCTTTTGCATCTGTACCGTCCACCTGCTGCCTTATACAGAGCATCCTTTCTGTATACATTCCCTGATAATCCAGGCTTCTTATATCTAAGACTTAAAGAGAAATTCATGACTCATTTTTAGGCAAATTTTTGTGTATCTCTAGAGAGTAGATGAGCATAGATTCTTGCAGAGGACAGATATCAGATTGAAAATGGGAATTAGTTTTGTCCTGCATAAGGCAATGAGAAGAAGAAGGGAGGATCCTTTTAACACTCACAAGGAGAACTGAACATTCAAAACAATAGGAAGTGAAAGTGTAATATTTAGGTTTGGGGCCAGAATGTAGATCCCAGACATTGAATGAAAGGGAAGGAGCTCTATGGCATGTTGTGAAAGATGATATTTTTTCATGTTTCTTGTGAGCTAGATTTCTCAATATAACACCATGAGTGGGTTGAGATGGGCAATGATCCTGAGGGAATCTCTGTAATAATCCTGTGAAATGAATGTGTTCAGAACATGTCATAAACAAAGGGGAGGTGAAAGGAGCAGAGGAGTGGAAAGCTGGGAACATGGTCCGTTTTTGACCAGCCAACTACATTGTTTTTTAGGATGAACTTCCTTAGGTTGTGACTCACTTCTTTGGCCACATTTTTCAGTGAAATGCGAAGACTCTATAGAAGACCAGGAGACAAGATTAATTCATTTCGTAACTAATTTCTTTGTCCCTCTTACCCCTGCTGATACTATCACAATGTACTAGGATTTATTATTTATCCTTTGTGAAGGTGGGAAAAATTTGACTTGAAGAGGCTACTATCGGAGCTTGTGATCCTTAGACAAGTAGGACAAGGGGGCTTTGGGCAGGTGAAATGGATGGTCAGGAGAAGATCAAAGGAGAAAGTAATAGGAAGGAGGGTGGCTAGACTTAGAGACAGTGGCTAAGAGCTGGAGACAGCGGCTCAGGCAGATTGGAGCCTGAGGAGTCAATTGGATATCTGTCAAAGAAATGGTCACAGTATCATAGGGAGTGGTATGGTCCTGGGTTCACAATCAGAGTGGGAAGAATGTGGTATTTACTGGAGAGACCTGACCTCAGACTAGGGCAAGAACCAGGGACCATTCTCCAGAAGGACGGGTAAGAGCATAGCCAGTTTCTATAGTGAGAATTGTGGAGGTGAAGAGTCTCAAGCTGGAGAGAGGAACTGAGGCATTGCTGAAAGTGGAACTGAAAAAGATTAGGAAACCTTGGCTCACAAGTATAGTGAAAGGTCTCCCTGGGGCTGGGGTCCAAGTCCAATCCAAAACTGATGCCAAGCTGGGTTGGTAGGAGGCTTGCCACCTCCCAGATTGGGAACTCACCAGTTCTCTCCATTGCAGGACAGGAATGTCCTCAAGCCTGAGATAGTGTTGAGCAGGCCTGTGGGAGCCAAGCTGCCAATATGTGATGGAAGAGATATGGGAAAGATACTAGGTAGTTCCCTCTAATAAGATTCTGATACACCTCTGGTAAGAATGATGGTAATAATCTCAGTGTTCTGACATCTGACTCAGCCTACTCAGACGGGGACCCATGCAGAGGAGCTAATCATGAGGAAGTTCTGTGCTTTAACTATAATGAAGATCATTGCAGAATGAATTCCAGACACAGTCAGAGATAGAAAGACCAGGCAGCCCAGGGCATTTTGCCACTGAAGACTCATTCTAAGCTTAGGCAATTGGTCTATGTGTGAAATGAAAGCCAAGTTCACTTTGCCAGCTTTCTATAGCCTTCAACATCCCATCTAATTTTCAACCATTCAGCTTCAGTTTTCTTCTTTTCTCCTTCCATTATCTCCATTTGAAAATTAAAATTAGTTTCCTGATTAAAGTTAGTCTTGGACTAAATCCTAGAATTTTCAGTCCTTCATGCTCCAATGTATATTGGCACTAGTGCAACTGTTTTACTTAGTAGCTGATTGTGTTGATAAGATTCTTTGGAGAAGCTTCCCAGGCTGTTTGAGGAAAATATAATTGGCTAATATATTTCTGAGCTCTATTAATGGATTTTGCATCGGGGACGGCATTTTCTGTTGTTTTCTTTCATCTGTGACAGCTCTCAGAACCAAAGCACTTTCTTTTCCCTTTGACTCTCTGCTGCTTTCTGCTCTTCTATGAGATCCAGCAAAAGACAGGATTAGAGGGACCTATGCCCTCATTTTAGCTCCACACAGAAGAGAAGAGTGCACTAGTACTCAATGCTCCCAAATACCCATCAAGCCAGACCAGCCTCCCAGATCCTTTACCCTGAGAGTGTAGACCTGAGCTCTAGTCCTGACTCTGCTTTCAATAAAATATGGGATATTAAGCAGTGTTTCCTCAAGAAAAGGGAAAGCCTTGGTCCCTGAAAGCCTTTTTAATTCTATACAATATGGAAGATAAGAGGAATGGGAGGAGCAGGATTGATCCAATTAAAATGCTTCCAGTAGACAATAGAGGTATCTGTAAAGCAAATGCCAGTTCAGGTTTTATGTTAATTTCTATTTATTGAATGTTTATGGCAACTTCTGTGCTATGTTTTTATATATGTCATCTCATTTAATCTTTACAGTATCCCTGTGAAGTTGAATCTTGTATCCTCAGATTCAGCTTAAGAAAATAAAAAGGATGAGTGATGGTCCAAGTTCTTTATACCATTATGAAATCAGATATCTAAGCTAGGTCTGCCTCTAATGTTGCGCCTCTTTTGATGACTATGACATACCTCCAACTGGCTGAGTTGTTAAACTGCTTTCTCCTTCCTACTTTGCCTAAAGATAGAAAAAGAGACACTATGTAATAACAAGAGATTTTCATGATGGACCAGGAGAAAGGAAAACAGTAGAGAGAGACAAGGAGGAAGAAAAAAAAAAAAATTGCTCTAGTTGGAAACTATGATTCCCAAGGAATTCGTGGTTAGCAAGCAATCCATGCAATTGCTTGCTTACTACCTCCAAGCAATCCATGGTTAGCAAGTCTAGTATTGTGATGGTTGGATTTATTATTTACAGCAATAAGATGGTGGGGGAGCCCGAGCTGTTGAAATGAAGCTACAGAAGGCATCTCGGGTCTGGTTCATCATTCTGCTATGGCAGGACCTCTATCAACAACTAAGGGTACAGAGAGAAAAGTCCAATTTCACAAGAAGAGGATGATGAGAAGGTCAAACTTTGGCTAAATAATGCTGAGATTTGCCAAGATTATAAGCACAGAGAGAGCCTCAATTAATAGACTTGAAAGCAAGCTAACCAACATGGTTGATGATGAGTGAAAAAGTGTGACCAGAGATCCCCTAAACTATTAAAAAGCATTGAACTACCCCAAACCCTTGCTCTTATCAGCTAGTGGGCTGTCTGATGCTTTGCTAATTGCATTATCTATTCTGGTTTAGGAGGGCAAGAGACTGTGAGAGTTTTGCTGTTTGTCTTTTAAGAAATTGGTCAGTTTCATCAAAGTTATCAAATTTATGGACATATAATTGTTCATAGTATTTATTTTCTTTTTAATACTGATGGGATCATGACCATTATTTTATTTTATTTCTGGTATGGGTAATTTGTTTCTTCTTTATCAGCAGTCTACTTTCAGTGGTAGACAGAGGCCAGGATTGATGCGTTGCTGTAGCTATTTGATGGGCTATGGTCATCATATGTTAAAAATACTGTGCTTTCATTCTCTATTGTTCGGTTGATTATACAGACTAGATATAATTAGCAAGATGAATAAAGAGAAGTTGAATCCAACCAGAGATAAATGTTGGTGGAAAACAACAAAGTGTGAGATTTAGAAATTAGAGGCGAGTGGCACCATAGGAAGTATCATTTACAGTCCAATAACTCATGCATCAAGTTAGATTAGACATAGTACCAAGTTACCCTAAATGTCTCTAAGGGATCCCTAACTTTGCTTTCTCAAGATGATAGAATAAGTTATTATTTTCTATGTACAGCTCTGTCTTCAGTTATATTACCATCCACTTTGGGGAAGCACTTGGGGATAGGCATCATGTATTTACAATACTATTGTTGAAAAAATTATAGCAAAGACTTACCTTACACTGCATAGTACAGAAGAGGAATAACTTATTCTAAGACTTTATTTCATCTTCAGAAAGGTCTATGAGTTTGTGCAATGTTTGATAATAGAATTGCAGAATTGGAAGGGACCTTTACTACAGGATCCTTTTAATTGACAGTGAATTGACCGAGGTCCAGAAGGGTTAAGTGAATCACCTTAGTAAGAGGATAAGCTAGGCTGAAACTTAAGTCTTCAAACCCCAGGTCCAAAGTTCTTTCCACAGCAAACAGAGTTCATCCTCAAATTTGCATTCTTGAACACATGTTTTTGCTTCCATCAAATACACATACATGGATTGTTGCTGAACCATCCAATTATCTAATCTACTCCCTTTACTCAGGATAAAGGCCTGCTGGCAGAGACTATGAAGGGCCGTTCAATGCTCATGTCAGTCATACTACAGGAACTCCAGGTGCCTCAAGCCTCCAAGTGACAATCTCTAATACAGCACCTTTCAAAGCCACCAGGGAAATGAGGCGTTCAGGATGCAAACCTGAATGACAACCTGAAATTAAGCTTAACATTCAGTGACTATATATATTACAATAACTCAGGACTTCAAAAGTACATGTTTGTCAGCTGTGTCTGTCATGTTAATAATCAATTTTGTCCAGAAAACTCTCATTTGCCTTTTTTACCAAACACTCAATGCAAGGAATTTCTTAATATTTAATCTTACTCATCATGTTTAATATACATTAATATTACAATGTTTTATGATTGATTAGGTTGTTTAAGAAATGGCTCAAATTCAAATTATATAGGTACACAATGCACACACACACACACACACATACACAAAGCTGTCTTAAAACTCAGTATTCTAAAAACCAAGATCATGGCATCCAGTTCCATCACTTCATGGCAAATAGATGGGGAAACATTGGAAATAGTGACAGACTTTATTTTCTTGGGCTCCCAAATCACTGCAGATGGTGACTGAAGCCATGAAATTAAGATGCTTCCTCCTTGGAAGACAAGTTATAACCAACCTAGATAGCACATTAAAAAGCAGAGACATTACTTTGCCAACAAAGGTCTGTCTAGTCAAAGCTATAGTTTTTCCAGTAGTCATGTATGGCTGTGAGAGTTGGACCATCAAGAAAGGTGAGCACTAAAGAATTGATGCTTTTAAACTGTGGTGTTGGAGAAGACTCTTGGGAGTCCCTTGGACTGCAAGGAGATTCAACCAGTCCATCCTAAAGGAAATCAGTCCTGAATACTCATTGGAAGGACTGATGCTGATGCTGAAACTCTAATACTTTGGCCACCTGATGCAAATAACTGACTCATTTGAAAAGACCCTGATGCTAGGAAAGATTGAAGGTGAGAGGAGAAGGGGACAACAGAGGATAAGATGGTTAGATGGCATCACCAACTTGATGAACATGAGTTTGAGTAGGCTCTGGAAGTTGGTGAGGGACAAGGAAGCCTGGTGTGCTGCAGTCCATGGGGCTGCAAAGAGTCAGACATGACTGAACAACTGAACTGAACACACACATACACACACAAATAGATGTGCAAACATGTATAACACATATTTAAGTGCATGTAATAAGACATGAGTTTGAGTGAACTCTGGGAGTTGATGATGGACAGGGAGGCTTGGTGTGCCTTGATTCATGGGGTCGCAGAGTTGGGCACAACTGAGCAACTGAACTGAATACATTTATGTGTGTGTATAAATGTATAATTACATTTATATTTATATTTATAATAAATTTACATTATTTTTAATTTGAGAATTTTTATTGAGCATTTTCTATGTGTGAGGCATTGTTAGTCTTGGAAATACAGCTGTAAATAAGACTAATCAATTTCCTATTTCAGAAAGTTATATTCTAAAAAGAAAACAGAAAATAACCTCCCCAAAACCCCCAAAGATAATTTTAAATAATGATACATACCCATACATAGAAAATTTGAAGCTTATCTGGAAATATAGACATTTATATGTATAGCAAGAAATGAAATTTGAGAAAGCCCAAATCAAAGGGAGAAAACAAGAACTGATATTTGCTCTGGGGGAATTGTGTTCATTCTTGATGACTTAAGATAACAAATTGTAATAACTCTGTGAATCCAGGCACATTAATGGGCTTCACTGGTGGCTTAGATAGTAAAGAATCCGCCTGCAATGCAAGAAGACCCAGGTTTGATCCCTGGGTTGGGAAGATCCACTGGAGAAGGGACTGGCTTTACTCATTCCAGTTTTCTTGTTGGAGAATTCCATGGACAGAGGAGCCTGATGTGCTACAGTCCATGAGGTCACAAATGTCGGACTGATCGACTATGACTGAGCAACTAGAAATTCCACTTTTCAGGTACATTAGGGTCAACACTCTCAGTGGCCAAATGGAAAGCATAAATGTCCCTACCATGAAAGGCATGTGGACTTGTCCTCTTTTGGCACACTGCCTGCAGGATGATATTGAAAAAATAAATAAAAACTTTATGAGAATTTTAAACCACAAACCCTCTCTTTGGAGTTTTGAGGCTTAGAAATTACACTTTCTATGCCTCCTACCCCACCCAAAGAAATGTGGTTTAAAGTGGTGCTAAATTGTAGTACTCCAGAATTAGGCAGTAGTGAATAATTATCTTCTCTGGAATAATGTATTTTAAACCTAGATCTCATCTCAACAAACTCTCACTGATCAAGTTCTGGGGGACATGTGTTCACAGTAAGAGGTTATTCAGCAAATCATCACATTAAACACCATAAGCAAAATATAACAGAAATAACTAATCACAGAAACAGGACATCAGACACTACCAATTTGGGAATTATGCAGTTCAGTTCAGCTGCTCAATTGTGTCTGACTCTTTGCCATGAAGTGATAGGACCAGATGCCATGATCTTAGTTTTCTGAATGTTGAGTTTTAAGCCAGCTTTCTCAGTCTCCTCTTTCACTTTCATCAAGAGGCTCTTTAGGTTTTTTTTTTCCCTTTCTGCCGTAAGGGTGGTGTCATCTGTATATCTGAGGTTATTGATATTTCTCCTGGAAATCTTGATTCCAGCTTGTGCTTCATCCAGCCTGGCATTTTGCATGATGTACTCTGATATAAGTTAAATAAGCAGGGTAACAATATATAGCCTTGATGTACTCGTTTCACTATTTGGAACCAGTCCGTTGTTCCATGTCCAGTTGTAAATATTGCTTCTTGACCTGCATACAGATTTCTCAGGAGGCAGGTAAGGTGGTCTGGTATTCCCATCTCTTGAAGAATTTTCCACAGTTTGTTGTGATCCACACAGTCAAAGGCTTTGGCATAGTCAATGAAGGAGAGGTAGATGTTTTTCTGGAATTCTCTTGATTTTTTCTATGATCCAACATGTGTTGGCAATTTGATCTATGGTTGATCTGCCTTTTCTAAAACAAGCTTGAACATCTGGAAGTTCACAGTTCACATACTGTTGAAGCCTGGCTAGGAGAATTTTGAGAATTACTTTGCTAGTGTGTGAGATGAGTGCAGTTGTGCAGTAGTTTGAACATTCTCTGGCATTACCTTTCTTTGGGATTGGAATGAAAACTGACCTTTTCCAGTCCTGTAGCCACTGCTGAGTTTTCTAAATTTGCTGGCATATTGAGTACAGCACTTTTACAGCATCATCTTTCAGGATTTGAAATAGCTCAACTGGAATTCCATCACCTCCACTAGCTTTGTTCATAGTGATGCTTCCTAAGACCTACTTGACTTTGGACTCCAGGATGTCTGGCTCTAGGTGAGTGATCATACCATTATTGTTATCTGGGTCTAAAGATCTTTTTTGTAGAGTTCTGTGTATTCTTGCCACCTCTTCTTAATATCTTCTGCTTCTGTTAGGTCCATACCATTTCTGTCCTTTATTGAGCCTATCTTTGCATGAAATGTTCCCCTGATATCTCTAATTTTCTTGAAAGATCTCTAGTCTTTCCCTTTCTATTGTTCCTCTATTTCTTTTGATCATTGATCTTCTGGTCACTAAGGAAAGCTTTCTTATCTCTGCTTGCTATGCTTTGGAACTCTGGATTCAGATGGGTATATCTTTCCTTTTCTCCTTTGCCTTTAGCTTCTCTTCTTTTCTCAGCTATTTGTAAGGCCTCCTCAGACAACCATTTTTCCTCTTTGCATTTCTTTTTCTTGGGGATGGTCTTGATTCCTGATCTCTACACGGTGTCACAAACCTCTGTCCATATTTCTTCAGGCACTCTGTCTATCATATCTAATCCCTTGAGTCTAGTTCTCATTTCCACCATATAATCGTAAGGGATTTGATTTAGGTCATACCTGAATGGTGTAGTGGTTTCCTTTAATTCAATTTAAGTCTGAGTTTGGCAATAAGGAGTTCATAATCTGAGCCACAGTCAGCTCCTGGACTTTGTTTTTTTGCTGTCTGTATAGAGCTTCTCCATCTTTGGCTGCAAAAAATATAATCAGTCTGATTTTGGTATTGACCATCTGGTGATGTCCATGTGTAGAGTCTTCTCTTGTGTTGTTGGAAGAGGGTGTTTGCTATGACCAGTGAATTCTGTTTTAGCCTTTGCCCTGCTTCATTTTTGTACTCCAAGGCCAAATTTGTCTGTTACTCCAGGTATCTCTTGACTTCCTATTTTTGCATTCCAGTCCCCAATGATGAAAAGGACATCTTTTTTGGTTTTTAGTTCTAGAGGGTCTTGTAGGTCTTCATAGAACTGTTCAACTTCAGCATCTTCAGCATTACTGGTTAGGGCATAGATTTGGAATACTGTGATATTGAATGTTTTGCCTTGGAAGTGAACAGATTGTTCTGTCGTTTGAGACTGCACCCAAGTACTGCATTGTCTTTTGTTGACTCTGAGGGCTACTCCATTTCTTCTAAAGGATTCTTGCCCACAGTAGTAGATATAATGGTCATCTGAATTAAATGTGTCCATTTCAGTCCATTTTAGCTTGCTGATTCCTAAACTGTCAATGCTGACTCTTGCCATCTCCTGTTTGACCACTTTTAATTTGCCATGATACATGGATCTAACATTCCAGGTTCCTGTGCAGTATTGTTCCTTATGGCATCAGACTTTACTTCCATCACCAGTTGTATCCACAACTGAGTGTTGTTTTTGCTTTGGCTCTGTCTCTTCATTCTTACTGGAGTTATTTCTCCACTCTTCTCCAATAGCATATTGGGCACATACTGACCTGGGGAGTTCATCTTTCAGTATCATATCTTTTGCCTTGGGGACTAGTAATAGGTTTGATATTTTTAAAGAGCTAAAGAGACTCTTAGACATATCATAAATGGGTATATAGTATTAAAATCAACAGGGACATATTTGCAAAAGAACTAACTACAATTGGAAAGCACAGTGATTAAAATTAAAATTCATTGGGTAGAATAGACATTCAATTAGACACAGCTGTAGTGGGAAATAGCAAACTGGATTTTGATCTGATAATATAGAATAACAATAGAACGAAGCACAGAATATTGAAGAAATAGAAAATTTGAAAGAGAAATCAAAAGACATATAAGTAAGCAATTTTTAAATATTTTGTAATAGGGTACAAACTAAGCTGCTATTATCAAGAGACTGTAAAACACAGTGATTTAAATAAATTTATATCTTCCTTCCTTTAAAGTTCTAGGTAGAAATGCTCTTAAAGTTGAAGAGAGCCTCTGCCATTCTCAATATGTTTTCCAATATTATATAAACATTCACTGTTTCTTACTAATAGAAATTTGTGGGAATGAGAAATTCCAGGGCAAGCATCTTGTCTTCAGGAAAGTAATCTGGAGCTTTCCCCAGCACATTTCCTCTCATAGTAATGGTCAGAACTCAGATATATGGACACATTCAGCTGCATTTATAATCCCAGCCATGACATCAAATTGCTCTCATGTTTCCAATCTCTCTCTCTCTTCTGCCGCCAGGTGTAGAAACTCTCTGCCTTTAAAAGGTTTATGTGATGATATTATACATATTCAGATAATCTCCATATCTTAAATTCAACTGTGCCATTTAGCATAACATAATGATGAGAGTGCCATCTCATTAAGTTCACAAGTTCAGGGAATTAGGACATGCAACCATTTTTATAATTTTGCCCACCACATCAAATAAACAAAAAATTAAGAAGAAAATAATTTTAAAAAATAATGATAGTAAATTAATGAAATAGTAAAATAAAGATTTAGTGGAAAAAGATCAAAAAAGACAAAGTGTGTTGAGTTGACAAAGTAGACAATTAAATTTTCCAGATTAACTAGAGAGAAAAAGCTAAATAAACAATATTAGGTGTGGAAAAATAGGGCCATAACCACAGATGTGGCACAGATTAAAATAATGATATGCTAATAAATTCAAAGAGTATCTGCAGGGAAAGAGTTCCTAGAAAAATATATGTAGCAGAAGTAAATTTAAGATGAAATAAAAACTATCAATAGTCTTAAACTTATTAAGAAAACTGTATTAAATCTTCTGCTAAAGAAAACTCTAATAGTTTCATAGGCTAATTCTACCAAATATTCATGAAACACATAATTCCAATATCATACAAGCATTTTAGGAAATAAAAGTTGAAATAATTCTTCCTGATTCTTATAATAGTTTAATATAACTGTGAGATGAAAACTCAACCTAACGCAGCATAAGCTAGGAACCATCGAGATAATTTTACTGATAATTAGGGATGCAACATTCTTAAACAACATATTTAAAATGTAATGTATATGTATATCAGAAAATACATTACAATATTGAGTTTATTTCAGAAATCCATCCTTTTCTTTAAACATTGAAAACCTTGTAGCATGACTCAGCATATTTGCTGAAAAGAGAAAGGTCATACACAACTCTCTACTCATTCATTTCCTAATTTCTTAAGTATCTAATAAATATTAGGTGTTATTCTAAGCACTAAAGAAAGATCAGTGAATAAAATAAACAGAAATAAAGAAATCCCTGCTCTAATCTTGTGGGAGATAAAGTTGTTCTAGAAGGTGAAGACCAGCATTGTGCTGGTAAAATTTTAACAACCAGAAAACAAACAAAAAGCTCTGATTTGTAGTATTTGCTGTTTTCTGTGATGTAATACTCCACAGTTCAGTTCAGTCATTCAGTCTTGTCCGACTATTTGTGATCCCATGAACCACAGCACACCGGATCTCCCTGTCCATCACCAACTCCCAGAGTTTACACAAACTCAAGTCCATTGATTCTGTGATGCCATCTAGCCATCTCATCCTCTGTCATCCCCTACTCCTCCTGCCTTCAATCTTTCCCAACATCAGGTTCTTTTCAAATGAGTCAGCTCTTCACATCAGGTGGCCAAAATATTGGACTTTCAACTTCAACATCAGTCCTTCCAATGAAAACCCAGGACTGATCTCCTTTAGGATGGACTGGTTGGATCTCCTTGCAGTCCAAGGGACTCTCAAGAGTCATCTTCAACACCACAGTTCAAAAGCATCAATTCTTCTGCACTCAGCTTTCTTTATATTCCAACTCTCACATCCATATATGACCACTGGAGAAACTATAGGCTTGACTAGACAGATCTTTGTGGACAAAGTAATGTCTCTGCTTTTTAATATGCTGTCTAGGTAGGTCATAACTTTCCTTCCAAGGAGTAAGTGTCTTTTAATTTCATGGCTGCAATCATCATCTGCTGTGATTTTGGAGCCCAGAAAAATAAAGTCAGCCACTGTTTCCACTGTTTCCCCATCTATTTCCCATGAAGTGTTGGGGCTGGATGCCATGATCTTCGTTTTTCTGAATGTTGAGCTTTAAACCAACTTTTTCACTCTCCTCTTTCACTTCCATCAAGAGGCTCTTTAGTTCTTTACTTTCTACCATAAAAGTGGTGTCATCTGCATATCTGAGGTTATTGATATTTGTCCCATCAATCTTAATTCCAGCTTGTACTTCCTCCAGCCCAGCATTTCTCATGATGTACTCTGCATAGAAGTTAAATAAGCAGGGTGACAATATACAGCCTTGATGTACTCCTTTTCCTATTTGGAACCAGTCTGTTGTTCCATGTCCAGTTCTAACTGTTGCTTCCTGACCTGCATGTAGGTTTCTAAAGAGGCAGGTCAGGTGGTCTGGTATTGCCATCTCTTTCAGAATTTTCCACAGTTTATTGTGATCCACACATCAAAGGCTTTGGCATAGTCAATAAAGCAGAAATAGATGTTTTTCTGGAACTCTCTTGCTTTTCCCATGATCCAGGGGATGTTGGCAATTTGATCTCTGGTTCCTTTGCCTTTTCTAAAACCAGCTTGAACATCTGGAAGTTCACAGTTCACATATTGCTGAAGCCTGGCTTGGAGAATTTTGAGCATTACTTTGCTAGTGTGTGAGATAAGTGCAGTTGTGTGGGAGTTTGAGCATTCTTTGGCATTGCCTTTCTTTGGATTGGAATGAAAACTGACCTTTTCCAGTCCTGTGGACACTGCTGAGTTTTCCATATTTGCTGGCATATTGAGTGCATCACTTTCACAGCATCATCTTTTAGAATTTGGCTGGAGTTCCACCATCTCCACTAGCTTTGTTCCTAGTGAGACTTCCTAAGGCCCACTTGACTTCACATTCCAGGATGTCTGGCTCTAGGTGAGTGATCACACCATCGTGATTATCTTGATCATGAAGATCTTTTTTGTACAGTTCTTCTGTATATTCTTGCTACCTCTTCTTAATATCTTCTGCTTCTGTTAAGTCCATACCATTTCTGTCCTTCATCGAGCCCAGCTTTGCATGAAATGTTCCCTTGGTATCTCTAATTTTCTTGAAGACATCTCTAGTCTTTCCTATTCTATTGTTTTCCTCTATTTCTTTTCATTGATTACTGAGGCAGGCTTTATCTCACCTTGCTATTCTTTGGAACTCTGCATTCAGATGCTTATATCTTTCCTTTTCTCCTTTGCTTTTCACGTCTCTTCCTTTCACAGCTATTTGTAAGGCCTCCTCAGAAGCCATTTTGCTTTTTTGCATTTCTTTTTCTTGGGGATGGTTGATCCCTGTCTCCTGTACAGACAGAGGTTCCTGTGTCATGAACCTCTGTCCATAGTTCATCAGTTACTCTAAGATCTAGTCCCTTAAATCTATTTCTCACTTCCACTGTATAATCATGAGGGATTTGATTAGGTCATAATTGAATGGCCTAGTGGTTTTTCCTACTTTCTTCAATTTAAGTCTGAATTTGGCAGTAAGGAGTTCATGATCTGAGCCACAGTCAGCTCCTGGTCTTGTTTTTGTTGACTGTATGGAGCTTCTCCATCTTTGGCTGCAAAGAATATAATCAATCTGATTTTGGTGTTGACCATCTGGGGATGTCCATGTGTAGAGTCTTCTCCTGTGTTGTCAGAAGAGAGTGTTTGCTATGACCAGTACGTTCTCTTGGCAAAACTCTATTAGCCTTCGCCCTGCTTCATTCTGTACTCCAAGGCCAAATTTGCATGTTACTCCAGGTGTTTCTTGACTTCCTACTTTTGCATTCCAGTCCCCTATAATGAAAAGGACATCTTTTTTTGGTGTTAGTTCTAAAAGGTCTTCATAGAACTGTTCAACTTCAGCCTCTTCAACATTACTGGTTGGGGCATAGACTTGGATTACCATGATATTGAATGGTTTGCCTTGGAAAGAAACAGAGATCATTCTGTCATTTTTGAGACTGCATCCAAGTACTACATTTCAGACTCTTTTATTGACTATGATGACCACTCCATTTCTTCTAAGGGATTCCTGCCCACAGTAGTAGATATAATGGTCATCTGAGTTAAATTCACCCATTCCAGTCCATCTTAGTTAGCTGATTCCTAGAATGTCAACGTTCACTCTTGCCATCTCCTGTTTGACCACTTCCAGTTTGCCTTGATTCATGGACCTAACATTCCAGGTTTCTATGCAATATTGCTCTTTTCAGCATTGGACCATGCTGCTATCACCAGCCCCATCCACAACTGGGTGTTGTTTTAGCTTTGGCCCCATCCCTTCATTCTTTCTGGAGTTATTTCTCCACTGATCCTCAGTAGCATATTGGATACCTACCAACCTGGGGAGTTTATCTTTCAGTGTCCTATCTTTTCATCTTTCAAACTGTTTGAGGGGTTCTCAAGGCAAGAATATTGAAGTGGTTTGCCATTCCCTTCTCCAGTGGACCAGATTCTGTCAGACCTCTCCACCATGACCCATCCATCATGGGTGGCCCCACACAGCATGGCTTAGTTTCATTGAGTTAGACAATCTGTGGTCCGTGTGATCAGATTGGCTAGTTGTCTGTGATTGTGGTTTCAGTCTGTCTGATCTGATGCCCTCTCTCAGCGCCTACCATCTTACTGGGTTTCTCTTACCTTGGATGTGGGGTATCTTCCATGGCTGCTACGCCTGCTGTAACGTAATTTCAAGCCACCCAATTCCAGAGAGTTTGGCAAGTATGTTCAGTCAGACCTCTTGAGCTGGTCTGAGCCAGTTTCACCTCACCCCTAGGAAGACAGATAATGACTGGAATAATTCAGTTATATATTACATTGGAAGGTGAGCAATATTGTGAAAGATAGCAAACAGGTATATTGGATGACAGTAGGTACTAAGAGGAGGAGTTCATTTGATTTTCAGTTTTTAAAATTGTATTATTCCTCACTGATCAAGTCACTTTTGAGTAAGTACTTGTTGGAGGTGAGTGAAGCCTGTTACATGATTTACTACAGAACAGATACTCAGGTGAGAATGTGCCTGACTTTTTTCAAGGAAGTGGACTGGAGTGGAGAGGAAAGAGATGAGAGTCATAGGGATGAAGGCAGAGAGAGAGAGAGAGTAGACCATGGTGAGGGATTTGGCTTTTACTATACCAAATGGGGCATCACTGGAGGATTTTAACAGGTAAGGGACATGACCAGATTGACATGTTAAAAAGATTGCTAAGGACGCTATGTTCAACTTTAAAGAGGTCAGGAAGGAAAGAAAGAGCCACAGAAAAGATGGTTCAGGAGCAGCTGATGATACAGGACAAGGATCAGCAGAGTCTGGAGTTCTGGAAGCAACTGAGATGGTATTTCAGAGAGTGATTGGTCTTCCCAAGTCTAATCTCTGTCGTATGTGTCAAGACATTGATGGTCTTTATAAGAGCAGTTTCAGAACGATGGAATTGAGTGCCCAAATGAGTGAGTTTGAGAGAGATTAGGACTAGAGGTGTTAAACCTGTGAGTCCAGTCAACTCTTTCAAGGAGTGTTGCTGTACAGGGGAACAGAGAAATGGCTATAGCAAGAGTATCTAAGTGTTTAAGAGATGAGACTTATTTGTTTCTTTAAAGGAAGAAGTTATGCTGATGAGAATGACGCTCTAGAGAAGGACATGTTGATGAATTAAGAGAAAGAGAAGGCGGAATTGCTGATGTAATATCCTTAAGTAAAAGAAAGTGACTGATATTGTACACAAATACAGAACAACACAGATCAATTCTCAATTCTAATGCAATAAGCAAAGATGAAAGTTGTCATCTCTTTTACCAGATGCTGGTGTAGGGAGTAGATTTGATGGCAGGAATCTGTGAAACTTGAACTTTGATTATTTCAGTTTTCTCTGCAGAGTGGGAAGTAAGCTATTTAAACAAGACAGACAACTGGATAAGCAAATGAAACAGAATAGAATTTCCAGAGAAAGATCTACACATATATTGACTCTTGACATGGGAAAAGTTAGCATTGAAAATCTTTCTTCACTGCATTGTGGTGACGAAAGCTGTGTACCAAACTGCCCAGAGAATGATTGTACATGTAGAAAAAACTAAAATGCATCTTTATTTTATACCACAGCATCACATGCAAATTAATGCCAATTGAATTAAAGACTAAAGTCTGAAAGGAAAAACTCAAAAGCTTTTAAGAGAAAATATCTTCATTACTTTGTATATGAAATGAGTTTTTAAACTCATAATACAAAAGGGAAACTCATGCACTGCTAATAGAGCAGACAGGTAGACTTGTGGGCAGTTTTCATCTGTAAGTGCTCATACTCTACAACATAAGAATTTCAGCTCATGATTCACACCACAGAGAATTTCATATGTATCAGAACACAAGGTACATATCTTTATATTACATATATAATTTGTAAAATATAAATACATATTTATAAAACATATAGCATAGTATTTTCAGAATTGCAAAAGAATTAGAATTAAGTCAAACATCTATCAGCAATAAAAGTCAATATATTATTTGTGGTATATAAATTACAGATACATTTATACAGATGAACCTCCACAGGCATAATGCTGAGTGAAAAAAAATTAAATGACTACTTATATACAGTATAAATATATTTACATAAAGTTAAAAATTCAAAAGTAGGTAAAATGTATATTTTAGGGATATATTTATATATGCTTAAGTATGTAAAATGATACAAATTTATGGTAATGGTTAAATCTGGGAGAGAAAAAGAAAGATGGTTAAAGAGGGACACACAGGATTCCTCTAAAGTACTATTACTTTTCTATTCTTTAACCTAGATGATGAGTTTCTATTCTTTTCATAATTACCATTTCTAACTCTAAACCTGCATGCTAAATGGATTCTTTTTAATCTGGGCATCATTACTCATTCTTTAAGCATTTGAATTGAAGGTTTTTCTTTGGTCTGGTCTTGATTTCCCATTTTTTTCACTTTCCATGTGAACAGTTAAAACTGTATTCATTCATTCAAAATCTATAGGCAATGCATCCATAGATATCGCAAATCAGAAAGAAACAATGGTTAATGTCTACATAAAGGAAAGATGTTAGCATATGTATGAACAACTATTTGTTCATCCCACCAATGTAAAGGACTGTGAGCTTTTATTACTTAAAGACACTTGATTTTGGTTAAGGGATCTATATGTAGGCAAATAGATCAAATTGTGGCTTGCAGGAGTGGATCTACAGCCACCAAGGAGGCTTGAGGGCACTTAAGTGTGCCTCTAATCTTCAGAAGTGGTTGTATATCTTTGGAACATTCATGGGGAGTATAATATATGGATATTATAATAGCCTTGAAGGAGAGCAAGAAGTGGATATTAAAAGGTATGTATAGAGAGGGCCATCCACTCTTACCTTTCAGTAATGGTGGGATTTTGAGCTGACTTCGTGTAATAAGCCCCAGCCGAAGAGTTTTGTGCATTTGCTTTTTTGTTTGTTTGTTTTTGATTATGTATTAGTTATAGTCACGCTCATTTGTTCCACTTCACCAGAAATCTTTGCGTGCCCTTGTTCCTCTTTTTGGAACAGGTCAAGAAATCCCCCATGTTATGAATCTTTCATAGGTCCTGGGGATAATTAAATTGAAGTAGAAAACTATGTCAAACCTCTGATGTTTAGTTTATTCTCATCAAGTAAATTATAATTAGATTATGGTATCTGATAACTTGAAATAGATCATGGTGGTTTTATTCCCTCATCTCAGCCATCTTCTTTTCTAGTGCTTAATTCAGTATTAAGACAGAGCTTCTCCACTAGCAAAGAAACTTTCATTTTATTTCATAATGCAACAGAAAGAAAATATGACTTCTGGATTGAAGATCAGGTTTGATTCCCATGTCTTATTAAATTTATGAACAATCACACATCTTGCCAAGCTTCAGAAACATACATAACTGAACTACATTGAAAACTGGGAGATAGTAGTTTCATGAAACTAGTTGCCAGACTGTGGTCAGTAGGCAACACTGGGGACACCAAGATCCCCAAAAAAGGGTGATCCTGAAAGTTACAGTCTAAAAAGAAAGCCAACTTTTGAGAATTAGTAGACATAGCCTACATGTTGGGAGGCATGCATAGTAGAGTTTAGGACAAAATGCAACTCCTTTTACCAGATGGCATCTTTTTTTGCCCAGGAGCATTTCAAGTGTGCCATCCACTCAAGTTGTAAAGTATTTTTGCCTACGAGATTTTTAAGACATCAAATGAAATGCTGGAAGTAGCCAAGTTGAGTTGGATTAGATTTTCTTTTATAGTTCTTCTCACTCAGGCATTCTGTGATATACAAATGACTTTTACTAAAAATCTATGAGCACCTGGGTAAATACATTGCAAATCCTGATTACCTACATGTATACTAAAAAACAAACAAACAAACAAACCTCTGGATGAGATTATGAAAGGAGAAATCAATTTTATTGGCAAAATTCAATCTTCCCTACTGAGCACTGAAAAATCTTGTTAGCAATGCCTTCAAAATTCCACTTTGACTAACATTCTGAAGATTTGAAGGCAGGAATATGATTTTTCTACCTCTTATAGCCCTAAGACAAATTCTTTATTTCTTTTCTCTGAAGTTCAATTTGATTCTGTGTTGGTCAGTCGCTATGTTGTGTCTGACTCTTTTCAAACCATGGACTATAGCACACCAGGCTTCCCTCATCCTTCACTATCTCCCAGAGTTTGCTCAAACTCATGTCCATTGAGTTGATAATTCTGTGTAGAGAATATTATTTCTCTTTCATAAGTGTTTTGCATAAATTAGTTATTAAATGTGTAATGTCTATTGAAGTTCCTGGCAATTTGTAAATATTCTTTAAAGGGTATTTTATCACCATGATTATTATTATTCTCAGTTACACTCATTTTATAAACCTATCAATTAGTTAGCAAACATGTATTGACATCTAAAAAGGTACTGTTCTGAATACTGGAGATGGCAGGAAAAATTTTGCCTATGTTCTGTGCCTCAGTTAGCTTGTTATTTAACTGGAGTAACACAGTACATAGACATGTGTAAGCTGAGCTGAAGGAAATAGGAAGCAGAATAATAGCACAGAAAGTTCAGTTCAGTCTGTTTCAATCAGACAACAAGTATGGAAAGGTCCCTAAAAGGGGGATCTCAGATGAAGCAGATCCTGAGGTCTTGAGCTAACTGGTAGCTGAGGCTGTTTGTTAACGGGCATTTGTATAAGTGGGTGGAGAGAGTGGGGGACACATATAATGCCACTTTCTGTGGTTTTCCATGCTCATTAACTTGGTAGACACCCTACTTTATAAGTTACATGATTTCCCAAATGGAGAGGACATTCCATAGCAGTAGCTCCCAGATAAATGTGCATCTTTGTGCAATTTCAACCACAGTTGGGGAGACCTAAGCTTATGGAAGGCTGGATGACAGTGTCCATGTGGCTAATAAAAAAGGTGTTTGAAGAGATCTGCAGAAAGCTTTCCCAGAGCAGAACCCAAGCTGGAAATGAGAGAGAACCTGGAGGAGGCTTGACTGCACAGTCACAAAAAATGCCATGGCAGCCACGCAAATGACCTCCTCCTGTGGAATGGACCTAGCCTGCAAATTCAGCTCTTTCTTTGGTGTGGGGTCATGTGTCAGCTGCCAGAGGGCTTCAAACTATTATTAGTGGAAAAGCCTTCGAAGCCTACACCATGTTATCTGGTCAGTGACAAGCAAGTGACGTGAATCTGAAGAGGAGCATGGTTTCTATTGTGACCAAATCTATTTCATGACCTGGAAAGCTGGAGGCTATTTCCTGGTGTGTGTGTGTGTGTGTGTGTGTGTGTGTGTGTGTGTGTGTGTGTGTGTGTGTGTGTGTGTGTGTGTGTGTGTGTGTGTGTGTGTGTGTGTGTGTGTGTGTGTGTGTGTGTGTGTGTGTGTGTGTGTGTGTGTGTGTGTGCGCGTGTGTGCGCGCGTGTGCGTGTGTGCGCGCGCACAGAGTTGGGGGAGTTATATAAATACATATTTTTCCCAGAGCTTTGTCAGTACCAAAAAGAGAGAAGAGGGATGTTCTTGCAGGGATGGAAAGAGGTGGGGAAAGAGGGAACACAAAGGAAGAGGAAGAGAGCAGGGGGAAAGAACCATGTGTTTATTCCAAAAACAATTTACGCAGCCAGTCATTTTTGGTACTCTTGCTATTACTGAGGCAGAGAAGAAAATATGCTCAGAGAGTGTTGTTTTTATTTCTTTCCCTCAGCCAAACCTCCTGCTGACAGGCTCTGCCCAGGAGCCATTTTTTTCCAGCAAGGGTCTGTGAGAGTTTTCGTGGATGAACAAGGGCCTGAGTGCCTATGTAGTGAGATGGACAGATTGTCCTCCACCTTGAAGAAGTCCCTATTCCCCTCTGCACCTGCTGAGGTTATCAGATAACAAGGGTGGGGCACCCCCCCCTCGCCCCCGGCATCAGATGCAGTTTCCACGGAGGCAGTCTTGCCTCAGGGTGACTGCGGCTCCATAGCCATCAACTCGCAGAGGTTTGTGGAGCATCATTACTGTTTGTGTTTTCTCACAGGGGCCCTGCCCTCTGAGGATTCCAAAGGCTGTAAAAACATATTTAAAATAAGCATTCTACTATGGCTCATAAGTATAAGCCTGTGTTTTGTAGCATGTGATAGGGGAATATTGGTGTGTTTATTGTTTGTTTAGTTTTGCCTTTTATTTGTTTTAGAAAAACAGATGTGGAATCAGAATATGAGGGTCCAATCTAAGGCACCAGGCCTCTGGATCAGCTTCTCTAGACCATCTGCCATTAGCTGAGCCACGATCTACTTTAATGACCAAATCTTCTATCCCTGGCTTGAGTAGTATCTTCTCAAAGACCCCACTCCCCAAGCTACAAAGAAATACACCATGTCCTCCATCCTGCTTATCTCTTAGGCAAAAGGTTGTCTCTCTCATTGGTTTTTGATGATCTAGAAACTATGTCTTTATTGCACTTGCTTATGGATGGGATTTTTTCTTTTTTTATAAAAGAGCTTGTATCTTATTTATCAGTTATTCTGGAAGATAGAGTGAGGAATGGAGGAAGTGTAAATATCATGTGAGCAAAGATAAAGTTTTTATGTGTGAAGTGTTTATTTGTTAACGTCGATTTTGAAAGCCATTAACAAATTCTGATTGACAATAACATTTAAGAGTAATGTTCTTTGACTACTCCAAAGCCTTTGACTGTGTGGATCACAACAAACTGTGGAAAATTCTTAAAGAGACGGGACTACCAGACCACCTTATCTGCCTCCTGAAAATATGTGTGCAGGTCAAGAAGCAATAGTTAGAACCAGACATGAACAACAGACTGGTTCCAAATTGGGAAAGGAGTACCTCAAAGCTGTATACTGTCACCTTCCTTATTTAACTTATATGGAGAGTACATCATGCGAAATGCCAGGCTGGATGAAGCACAAGCTAGAGTCAAGATTGCCGGGACAAATATCAATAACCTCAGATACGCAGATGACACTACCCTATGGAAGAAAGGGAAGAAGAATTAAAGAGCCTCTTGATAAAAGTGAAAGAGGAGAGTGAAAAAGCTGACTTAAAACTCAACATTCAAAAAACTAAGATCATGGCATCTAGTCCCAGCACTTCACGGCAATAGATGAGGAAACAATGGAAACAGTGACAGATTTTATTTTTTTAGGCTCCAAAATCACTGCAGATGGTGAATGCAGCCATGAAATTAAAAAACACTTGTTCCTTGGAAGAAAAACTGTGAGCAACCTAGACAGCATATTCAAAAGCAGAGACATTACTTTGCCAACAAAGGTCCATCTAGTCAAAGCTACAGTTTTTCCCATAGTCATGTTTGGAGGTTAGAGTTGGACCATAAAGAAAGCTGAGCACCAAAGAATGATGGTTTTTAACTGTGATGTTGGAGAAGATGCTTGAAAGTCCCTTGGACTGCAAGGAGATCCAACCAGTCCATCCTAAAGGAAATCAGTCGTGAATATTCATTGGAAGGACTGATGCTGAAGCTCCAATACTTTGGCCACCTTATGGGAAAACTGACTCACTGGGCAAGACCCTGATGCTGGGAAAGATTGAAGGCAGGAGGAGAAGTGGATGTCAGAGGATAAGATGGTTGGATGGCATTACTGACTCGATGGATATGAGTTTGAGCAAGCTCCAGGAGTTAGTGATGGACAGGGAAGCCTGGTGACCCCTGTCCATGGGGTCACAAAGAGTTGGACATGGCTGAGTGTCCAACTCAGCTTCAAATCATGCTTCATAGAATTTCCACAGGAGGTGGTGAGTGGAGGTTGTGATCCCATGGATTGTAGCCCTCCAGGCTCCTCCATTAATGGAATTTTTCAGGCAAGAATACTGGATTGGGTTGACATTTCCTACTCCAGGAGATCTTTCCAACCCAAGGATTAAAAATGCAATTCCTGAGTTGGCAGGCAGATTCTTTACCACCAGGCCACCTGGGAAACCCCTATATATGGCTTACACTTACTGTTTTATAATAAGAAAAAGATCAAGAGGATAAAAAGATAAGTCATAGACAGGGAGAAAATATTTGCAAAAGACAAATCTGATGTTCCATGCTTAGTCACTCAGTCACGTCCAACTTTTTGTGACCCCATGGACTGTAGTCTGCTAGCCTCCTCTGTCCATGGGGATTCTTTAGGCAAGAATACTGGATTGGTTTGCCATGCCCTCCTCCAGTCACATCTGATAAAAGATCATTATTCAAAATATACAAAAACTTCTTAAAACTCAATACCTCAACCATAAGAACACAAATAATCCAATATGTAGACTAAAGACCTTCAAAGACATTTCACCAAAGAAGTTATACAGATGGCAAATAAGTCTATGAAAATGTGCCCCATATTACATGTCATCGCTGCTGCTGCTAAGTCGCTTCAGTCGTGTCTGACTCTGTGCGACCACATAGACAGCAGCCCACCGGGCTCCCCCAGTCCCTGGGATTCTCCAGGCAAGAACACTGGAGTGGGTTGCCATTTCCTAGGGAAGGACAAATTAAAAGGAAATACCATTACACGTCTATTAGAATGATGAAATCCAAGGGGCTGACCAGGATGTGGAGCAACAGTAACTCTCAATCAGTGCTGGTGAGACTGCAAAAGGGTTCAGTAACTTTGGAAGATAGCTTGAGGGTTTCTTACAAAATTAAATATACTCTTTCATAGGATCCAGAAATTTACTTTCCTGATATTGACCAAAGAAGTTGAAAACATGTCCAGGCAGAGACCTGCACATAGATGTTTATAGCAGCTTTATTCATAACTGTCAAAACTTGGAAGGAACCAAGATGCTCTTAAGTAGGAGAATGGATAGTGAAACAATGGTGTATCAAGTCAATGGAATATTATTCACTAAAAGGAAATGATTAAGCCATAAAAAGATAACAGATGAAACTTAGTTTAGTCGCTCAGTTATGTCCAACTCTTTACAACCCCATGGACTGCAGTACACCAGGCTTCCCTGTCCATCACTAACTGCCAGAGCTTGCTCAAACTTGTGTCCATCAAGTCCATGATGCCATCCAACCACCTCATCCTCTGTCATCCCCTTTTCCTCCCACCTTCAATCCTTCCCAGCATCAGGGTCTTTTCCAATGAGTCAGTTCTTCACATCAGGTGGCCAAAGTACTGGAGCTTCTTACATACTACTAAATAATAGAAGACAATCAGAAAAGGCTACATATTGTATAATTCCAGCTACAAGATGTTCTGGAAAAAGCAAAACTATGGAGACAACAGAAAAATCTGGGTGTGTTGGGGGCTGAATAGGCAGAGTACAGAAGATTTTTACAACAGTTAAAATATTGTGTGTGATATTATAATGGTAGATACATGTCATAGTATATTCTAAACCCATAGAATGTACAACACCAAGATTAAAAATCCCTAATATGAACTATAGACTCTAGGTGATAATGATATCAGTGTAGCTTTATCAGTTGTAACAAGTGTACCACTTTGGTGGGGGATGTTGATAATGGAGACACTCTAAATGTGTGAGGATATGAGCTAAAAGGGTAGTCTCTCTACCTTGTTCTTAGTTTTGTTAAGAAAAAGCTGCTCTAAAAATAAGCTATTAAAAAAATTCAGTTACTAAAAACATAAAATTTAAATATTTAGAAACTACTTTTTTATTGACATATAATTGCTTTACAATGTTGTGTTAGTTTCTGCTGTAGAATTAAATGAATCAGCTATATCTATGCATATATCCCCTCCCTCTTGGATCTTGCCCCACCCCCTCATCCTACCAGTCTAGCTCATCACAGAACATCAAGATGAGTCAAAAGTACATTTTAAAAAATTTTTGTTTTTTAAATAAGTTTATTTATTAATTTTTGGCTGTGCTGGGTCTTCATTGCTGTACAGATGCTTTCTCTAGTGGCAGTTCAGTTCAGTCGCTCAGTCGTGTCCGACTCTTTGCAACCCCAGGAACCGCAGCACGCCAGGCCTCCCTGTCCATCACCAACTCCCGGAGTTCACTCAGACCCACGTCCATCGAGTCGGTGATGCCATCCAGCCATCTCATCCTCCATCGTCCCCTTCTCCTCCTGCCCCCAATCCCTCCCAGCATCAGAGTTTGTAAGTGGGGCCTACTCTCCAGTTGCTGTGCACAGGCTTCTCGTTGCAGTGGCTTCTCTTGTTGCAGAGCACAGGCTCTAGGGCACGTAGTCTTAGTAGCTGCAGATCCCAGGCTCTAGAGCACAGGCTCAATAGTTGTGGCTCAAGGGCTCAGTTGCTCCATGGCATGAGGAATCTTCCTGGACCAGGGATCAAACCCATGTCTCCTGCACTAGGGGGAGAATTCTTCACCACAGAGCCACCAGGGAAGCCCTGAAAATACATGAAAAAAAAAAAAACCTACTAATATTTTATAAAATAATAACAGTAGCTCTAAGAGGTTATTGGCAGTGGCTGACACATAGCACATACTGAATAAGCATGCATTGAATGAATGTGTGTGATCATGTATGAATGCTTGCTCACTCCTGCATACACACCACTCAACAGCTCTAAATGCTTTTAGTCTATGACTTGAGGAACACTCTAATTTAATCCAAGTTGGCCCTTTCTGACATAGTTCTGCTGTACTAGATGAAGCAATTTCACCACAGGAGGCTTTCCTAGAAGTTTTGTTTTTTAATGATCATCTCTGTGTTTTGTTTTGTTTTTTAGCTGGCTGGTAGTTTTGTAATCAGACTTTGTTTTATAGATTTTGCTTTTAAAAATCCACTGAGTATTTCTGTATCCCTTGGAAACTGACGGCAGAACTGGCAAAATGTCAAGAATGATTCACAAAAATGCCAATACAGGATATTCCTCAACAGAAGGAATGCGTCTTCGGAAGATTCTCTGTCTGGGTTAATTAGTGTTCTTTCTGAAACTCTCACAGAAATATCTTAGAACTGCTTTTATTAGTGGGTTTATCCATAGAAGAGAAGTCCTGACTGGACTGTTAGTCTGGCCTTAATACAGTGATATCTGTTCTGACAATCCCTGTCTTTCTGATTGGAAAAGGATTGCAAGGAGACTCATTATTAGCGATTGTTATGAGAAATTGGCTCCTCAGCATGGAGTTTAATCTTTGAAGTGATTTCTTTTTTTTTCCAGTCCTAGAATACAGATGGCACTGAACGGAATGCCCCGTATTAGACAGAGTCAGATGGAGCATCAGCCCAGAATTATACACTGTGGAAGTGCTGGTTATTGGTCTTTCCCTCTCTGCCCTGCTCCCCAAAAACCTCCCCATGTGAATGGATCCTTTTAATCAGGATAAGCTCTCTCCCCTGTCAAAACACATCAAGAGGCACACTGAAGGTTGAGTGAGGCTGACAGATACTGAAACTTCACTCCCAAATAAACGCCCTTTTATGGCTGCTGATCTCCTTTTCCCTGTGTCTGTTTCCATTTTGGATTTTTTGATGTGGGTGGTTGGTGAGATAGGATCAGGAGGATATTGTTTCTTGAGGAGGTGTGCTTTTCTGCAGCTGTATATTTTCTGTATGCTGTTTACATTTCATTGAGATGGAGCAGGCAAAAATAGCTCCTCCATGTTTTTTTCCTTCTGTTCCACTCTCATTGCCCTGAGAGGTACAAGTCATACTTACACTTCTTCTAGAATAACTGAGGGCTAGAGTGGTGAAGTGGCTTTCAAATCTCAAAGCAGAAGAGTCAGAACCATTGTCCTGACTTTAGACAGGATAAATCAGAAAGTTAAGCACTGACGTTAACTTTCTCTGTGTACCACTTGTGATAGAAACTCACAGTTTCTGCCTTGATAATAGAAAATAGTTAATTTACACTTGAGTTATTAGGCTTAAATTTTGCCCCATCTCCAGGGCAGCATCAAAGAACTAGAGAACTTATAGGGAGAGCAAGGCAAGATCAAGCTGCTGAGTCAGAGAAAGTTTGGCGATAAAGACATGAGGGACTCTGTACAGGATTAAGTTTTTATCATTATAAAATGTTTGGACAGTGAAGAACCAAATAATTAATGTGATTAATAATTTGAACATGTACTGAGGATGTATTACTATATTAATATTCCAGAAACAATATTATATGCTTAGGAGAAGGCGATGGCACCCCACTCCAGTACTCTTGCCTGGAAAAATCCCATGGACAGAGGAGCCTGGTAGGCTGCCGTCCATGGGGTCTCAAACAGTCAGATACCACTGAGCGACTTCCCTTTCACTTTTCACTTTCATGCACTGGAGAAGGAAATGGCAACCCACTCCAGTGTTCTTGCCTGGAGAATCCCAGGGACGGAGGAGCCTGGTGGGCTGCCGTCTATCGGGTCGCACAGAGTCCAACACGACTGAAGTGACTTAGCAGCAGCAGCAGGATACAAGAATGATACATAGTCTCTTTGGAAGAAACATAAACAAATATGGAAAAACCGCATGTATGTTTTCTGGTTCAACATGACAATTTCAGCCCTGTACATTTAATTCCCTTCTCTCCCAAATTCACATTTATAAGAATATATATATATATATATACACACACACACATATGCATATACACAAACATTGGATAAATTTACAATAGTATAGGTGAAAAAACAAATAGTATGTATAAAATACCATGTTCACAGTATCAGATTGAAGGCTGGATTGATAAACCCAAGATTCAATCATTGTGAAGCCATATTACAAAACGTAATAACTAAGACAAAGGGAAAATTTTGGAACAATAAAAAATGTCTATCACACACAGCCAACTACACATTATATAGAATCTGTTTTATTCCTAAAATAGTGCATGAGTTCCACCTCAATCATTACCCATCTCTTCCTGTCTCCATTATTCTTACTCTTTTGAGGTCTTACCCACCTCAGCCTTGGTGGGCTTCACCACAGGGCTTGTGGCCAATGGAATGTATTCCATGGTGACAGTATACCAGTTTCAAGTTTGGGCCTGAGGAAGGATCTTCTGGTTCACCTCACCATCTTATGGTCCTGCGATTCACCTTGGGAAGCACATACCTCAGGTATCTGCTATCCCAGAGACAGAAGTCTAGAAATAATCTGTGGGACAAATTGAGAGAGTAGCATCAACATATATACTCTATTATGTGTAAAATAGATTACTAGTTGGAAGCTGCTGTATAACACAGAGAGCCCATCCTGACACTGTGATGACCTAGAGCAATAAGGAGGGGAGGGAGGCTGAAGTGTGTATACACACATATACACGTAGCTGATTCAAGTTATTGTATGCCAGAAACCAACACGACATTGTAAAGTAATTATCCTCCAGTGGGGTCGCAAAGAATCAGACATGACTGAGCACACACACACACTCATACACAAAGTTATAAAAAACAATCCGAAGCTGACTTGCAGCCAAGCCCATCCTATCCCCAGAAAACCATAGCTTACTCATAAAAGTGAGCAAAATAAGTGCTTGCCAGTTTAGCCTACTAAGATTTTTGAGGTTGAATGTCACACAAAATTATCGTGGCAATATTTACTGATATGACACGGGTTCTCCCCTGCTATCCTTGTCATGGGACACACATGCCATTTAAAGCATGTGAGAAAAGAGAAATTGTTAATGAGCAAAGTCCTGTCCATTAGGAGTTTTCCTTGGTGGCTCATACAGTAAAGAATCTGCCTCAGTGTGGGATATCCAGGTTTGATCTCTGGGTCAGGAAGACCTCCTGGGGAAGGAAATGGCAACCCACTCCAGTATTCTTGCCTGGGAAATCCCATGGACAGAGGAGCCTGGCAGGCTATAGTACGTGGGGTCTCAAGAGTCAGACATGACTTAGAGACTAAACCACCACCACATGTCCATTAGGGAGAAGGAGGAGTAGTCCAGCTAACTTCATTGTGTCAAAGCCAACTTGAGGGGGGTGGAAATCCAGCTTTTTTGCTAGTAGCAGCAAGGTTTACTGTAGACCGCCCTCTTTAATTGTTGAAATTCCAGGCAGAGACACCCATCAGGGCAGGTAGCAGAGACCAGAGAAGGATTGGGGGCAGATTTTAATTTTTGGAAATGGAGTTGGTGTGTACTGTGGACAGAGATACATAGAGCCTACTCTGGACATACACCTGGTTAGAAGGAGGCCTTGATGCCATCTCACAACTTGTACATTTGCACCACCTAGTAAATAAGGATTGGACCTCTACCAAGGCAGAGCTCCTTCAACAGGCGTACATGGCAAACAGACACAGGAAAACAAGCTTCTGTCAGAAGAGTAAAAGTTTCTTGCTGAACAAAATGCCTATAGTAATAACTCCCTTCCCGCTTGTCATGTCTTGTGTCTTTCTCTGGCAAAATAAAACTGCAGAAAAGAGCATAGGTCAGCCAGGTGATTGTCAGGGTATTTCTGAGGAAATTTCCCTATTTCATTTGGTGTTTTTTGTGTGGTGGCCAAAGCACTCTGGAGTAGAAGTCCGAGCCTGATGACCTCAGACTCAGTGCTTTCTGTGATGTCCATCTTGAAGTCATTCACATAGTAACATTCGGGCTCCCCCCTCTTTTCTTGGCTGGGCAGCATGTGGGACCCTAGTAAGAATCGAATCTGCACCCCTTGCATTAAAAAAGTGGAGTCTTAACCACTGGACCACCAGGGAATTCCTGTGATTAGGCCTCCCTTGATTACTGTTCAGGTCCTTCCCCATCCCTCTAGGTCCTACCCCTGTGTTTCAAAGGATTGGAGAGTTTGCCTTCCATGTATTGAATCTAAGCCTAGTATGTGATTTTTCTATCTAGCAATTTAAGCCTATATCATATCTTGGAAAAATGTTCTCAACAATATTGAGGATGTGAATGGCATCCTTCCCTGTTTGGTCACACTGATACAGTTTTCTAAAATACACATATTTTTACATAACATTGTAAATATAAATGAAAATTTAGCAATGATGTAGTCAAATATATGGGCTCTGTTTACCATCTTAAATGGAAACTTGGAAGCATTTCCAGAATCTAATGAACAGAATTGACAATGGATTATATATGGGACATATTTGGAGGCTTAGTTTTGTATGGAAGCCTGAAAGATGGAATTGTATTAAGGAAGGCACATATAGGTAGAATTGAATCCTATTCTTTTTGACCCTAATGTTTGAGGACCGAACTATGAAAAAGACTACTTCAAAAAATTTAGAAGGAATTTTCTAGGTGATAGGAGAAATATCAAGATATTGCATAGCCCTAGAAACAGATGAAAGAGATGGTTCTGAAAATCAGTAGACAACACAAAAACACATGCCATTGGAAAATGGATGGGATAAAGATTAAACTGGCCATCAGATTGAAAGGTTGAGTAGACCTGGTGATCTTAGGGAGATTAGTATTAGGAAAGGGCCTGGGCCAGATTGCAGATGGTGAAGGCTGCAAAATTCAATTGCTCTTCCAGGAATCACCTGGCCACCTCTCTTTACTGCATTTTGATTATTAGTTTACTTTGTTGTCTTCCCCAAAGGGCAATAGATCTTGAGGGCAGGCATTATGTCTTTAATTTTTGTTTCGTCACCATCTTGCATGGAGCCTGGCACATTGGAAGCATTCGAGAACTGTTCCTGAATGAATGAATCTCCAGCTTGAGTGGTTGGTAAGCACCATGTTGACAGGCGTTCATATCACCTTTAACTAAGCAGCAAAGAGAGCATGATCCCCCTGGAGAGAGTTCTCTAAAAGCCTTAGCAAAGCTTTTCTGTGCAACTTGGAATAGATGCATTGCTGAAACTATAGTCTGCAGAAACTGCAAGGGTAATTTTAGGTCATCACGATGTCATTTCCCTAAATGGAATAACTAGTCTCTTGCTGGTTGGAAATCAAGTGTATTTTTGTCAGAGAGCTTTTGGCGCAGATACTGGTGATGGCCTTGCTGGTTTGAATTGAAGCTTTTAGCCCTCATTCTATAAGCATTGGGTTTGGATCCACATTTAAAATGGAAAATGCTATTTAAAAATATCTGATAGCCCATTAAAGTTCATCGTTCTGTCATCTTACCATCTCCTCTAGAAAGCAAGTGCGGGGCTGCTCTCCTCTCAGCTGGAAGCAGCTTTTACACTGACACTGCGCACAAAAGCTGATTGTCTCTTCTCGAAGGGGTAAGATCTTCCCGTCTCTGAATAGGTCACTTTTTAGAAAGCATTGTTCCAATCCAGCTAAGTTCAGTTTGATCATTTTTTCCCGTTCAGTCTGCTAAAAACACTTCCATTTTGCAACTTTAAATTCCATTCTGATTTTTTTCATACTTCATCTCTCATCAAGTTTTTTTTTCTCTTCTCCTTTTCTAAAAATACTAGTGTAGTCAAATCTTCTCAGTGTGTATGTGTATGTATATATTTGTACAAGTATTTTAATACATCTATATATGTTATTATTAAAGAAATTAAAACAAGTGGATGGATTCATTTCTCTGTAAATAGTGGGAATTCTGGCCAAGTGTCCCTGGCAACCTAAAGATAAACAGATCAGTCTTCACATCCTCATCCTTTTTTTTTTTTTTGGAATGAACAGAACAGACGATAATATATCTAACTAAGGCTTCTCCTAAGTCTAGCTGATTTGCTAAAATCCTTTTTGTTTCTGTCTGACATGAGGGTCCAAACTGATACTGTAGGTAATAACCTCAGTGACAGAAGAATACTTAAAGTGGAAAAGTCCTGGATCAAAACAAAAGTTTCTTCTCCTTCCTCACTCTCAAACCTTACAACTTTACTACTTCCAAGATGTTTTAGGATCTGTTCCATCACATAGACTCAAAATTACCACTGACAAAACTCTTCACCTCTTCCTCCGTAATGTTGCCCTGACCTTTATATCCATAGGGATCCCTTCTTACAATGAAGTCACTCAGCTGTTATTTAGCCATGCCTCTGTGTTCTTCCTGCACTACTCTGAAGCTTTACGTTTTTGTTTTTAATAGTGTATGGCTGTGTTCTTATCTTTTTAGGTTTTGTGGTGCTAATTTTTTAAGGTCTGTTTCTCCTTCAGTCTCAGAGAACATCTACACACAGTAGGTGTTCCATCAGCGTGTTTGTAGGTTTTCTGACTAGATCACCTTGTAAGACTCTAATTTTATATTTCAGATTGCAGTTTTCAATTTTGCTTAACCTTTAATTAAATGTCTCTTCTCCTACGCAACCGGTTTGGGCTGATCCCTTAGGACCTTACTCAAGAACAAATTTGTTTTATTTCAAGATGGCAGATGATATTTGGTTGTAACTTTGATCCTGATTAAGATAACATGTAACTGCTTATCTGAGGGTTTCAAAATTGTCATGAATATTTCTGGAGTGAATAATGACGTCACAAAATAGTTCATGCATAAGACTTCATTTTGTTTTGCCAAATGATCAAGTATAGTAAGCGTGCCAAGTATTACCCCATATTAGAGACAGATGTCAAGTCTAAACTTGCCGAATTGTCGCAAAGCCAGCAACTAGCAACCTAGAACTAGAAGCACACTTTTCTGATTCAAGACTAGTGGGGTTTTGTTTGTTCATTTTTTGTTTGCTTCCCTTCTACCAGACTGTCCTCCTGGATATTTAAAGTTTGGTGTGTTCCTTTTTGTTTCCCTAGAATTCAGGAAATTTATTTTGTTTTAATTTAGTTTTGAACTCTAATGCGGTAACACTGTCTTCTGCAGCTGTGTGAAAGGCTTTCCCAGAGTGTATGGTTCTTTAGCAAATTTGTAGCATGATATTTTAAACAGAGTCCTTCAAATGAAATTCAGAAAGGTTGGCATGTTAGGGCTGACCTTTACACAGAGTGAATCCAACGTGGCATTTTCCATGCTTTATGATGAGGCTTCTCCATGATTGCTTCCTCTCCCCACCCTCTTGGCCTTAATTATTCCTGATCTCTTATACTAAAGCTTTGCTTAAGTGAACTCCATTGTATCTATCAGCGGCCTCCCAGAAGTACAGGTCAAAAGCAATTACCATTACAAAGTGATTGGCTTTTTCTTAGTAGAACCAAGACTTATAGGAAGAGTACCTTTACTGCCTTTCTCTGACTGAATCAGTGCAGAAAGGGTCCCCTGCAGAGATCAGCATATCATCTCAAACAAAGCAATCCCCATAAGTATAATGTCATTATTATCAGCTGAGCTCTGTAGTTCTCCTGGTGAAAGGAAGATACCAAGCATCACAAACAGGGTGATTTTATCTCTGGCCTGGGTTGAATTGTGTTCCCCCAAATTTATATCTAACCAGAATCTCACAGTGTGGCCTGATTTGGACATAGGGTCTTTGAGAATGCAAATGGTTAATATGGGATCATATGGTACTAGTGCTCTGCTGAGTTGCTCAGTCATGTCCGACTCTTTGCGACCCCATGGACTGTAACCCGCCAGGCTCATCTGTCCATGGGGATTCTCCAGGCAAGAATACTGGAATGGGTTGCCATGCCTCCCCCAGGGGATCTTCACAACCCACAGATTGAACCCAGGTCTTCTGCATTTCAAGTGGATTTTTTACTGTCTGAGCCACCAGACACTAGAGTGGACCCTAGATCCAATATGCCTGGTGTCCTTATAAGAAAAAGAGAAGACACACTGGGATTTTAACATAGAAGGAAAATGACCAAACAAGGATGGAGGCAGACATTAGAGGAATACAGCTACAAGACAAAGAATGCCAAAGACTGCAGGCAGTAGCTGAGGCTAAGAGACAGGCATGGAGAAGATCGTCCATTTGAGCCTCTAGAGAGCCTATGACTCTCCTGACACCTTGGTCTTGGACTTCTAGTCTCCAGAGCTGTGAGAGAATATAACTCTGTTATTTTAAACTACCTAATTTGCAATCATTTGTTAGAGTACTCCCGGGAAACTAATGTAATTTTTCAGCCTTGAAAGCCTTGTGCTTTCCTTGAGGAGGGAGCACATGTATAAAAGGGCGAGGCAAGGGCTCCCTTGGTAGGTTAGTCATGGCTCTGCCATTTTGGGGAAGGGAGTCCAGTGAATTGTGTGGTCAGTGTAGCGACCAGGAGAAGGTATGACTTGAGATGGACTTTGAAAGCTAAATGGAACTTAGAAATATATAAAGAATGGAGGGGAGACATATTCTAGCAAGATGACTCATGTGCTTCATACTGAACTGGGGGGAGTAGGTGGAGACTGTGGAGAGTCCTAGACTAAGAATAGCTGCAGGCATTTGGATTGTTCCATTTCCATGGCAAGGGGGCATTGAAGGTTTCTGAACCCTGAGGGAAAGCATTCATCATCCTTTCACTGATTATTGATAAGGTCAATTTTCCTTCCCTTTCTAATATATTACAGACTGTGGGGAAGTCTATATTGCTTAGAAGAAAGAAAAAGAAGCTCTGAGTTTGATTTTTCCCAACACCTTGTTTTGAATGAATCACTGTCAGTTCATGTTAGCCTGCTTTAATTTGACATGATCAATGAGAGACTAGTGTCCTGTGAAACTGTTTCTCTGAGCCTGGCGTGCCATGAGATGGCCTTTGAAAGACTGATTATTTTGGCTTTTTTTACTGGAATGACTGAGTTGTGCTGTACCCTATGTTGTTTCAGAATCAGGATGCATCCTGTGCACTTGAACTCTGTGTAGGCTTAAATCCCTTCTTCCAGAAAGGGAGCCAACATAGGTAAGCCTTTCTCTTATACTTAAGGATACTATGGCAAGCGTTTTTTCTCCAACCCTGATATATAAGTACCTCCTTGGGAAATAATAGAGCAAATTCCAATTCCAATGAAATTTGAATAAGCAAATCTTTACTCATCAGCTGTGACCACTCTGACAGCACTCGCTTTAGGAGTACCTGTTCAGTTCAGTTCAGTCACTCAGTCATGTCCGACTCTTTGCAACCACATGAATTGCAGCACGCCAGGCCTCCCTGTCCATCACCAACTCCCAGAGTTCACTCAGACTCATGTCCATCGAGTCCGTGATGCCATCCAGCCATCTCATCCTCTGTCATCCCCTTCTCCTCCTGCCCCCAATCCCTCCCAGCATCAGAGTTTTTTCCAATGAGTCAACTCTTCGCATGAGGTGGCCAAAGTATTGGAGTTTCAGCTTTAGCATCATTCCTTCCAAAGAACATCCAGGACTGATCTCCTTTAGAATGGACTGGTTGGATCTCCTTGCAGTCCAAGGGACTCTCAAGAGTCTTCTCCAACACCACAGTTCAAAAGCATCAATTCTTCCATGCTCAGCTTTCTTCACAGTCCAACTCTCACATCCATACATAACTACTGGAAAAACTATAGCCTATAGATTTGGTTTGAAAAAGAAATGAGATTCCATGATAGTATTTGTTTTCATACTTTGATTTTGATCAAAGTGAATTAACATATTTGCCATTGATAATGCACTATTTTAAATGTTCAGGAGCTTCTTCTCTTTCAAAAATGTATTTTATATCCAGTAACTACATCATAATATTGAAATGTGCAGAAATGAGTAGATAAGTAATATTCACAATATCTGCCATGTAATGGGGATTAAATAACTATATAGAGAATGAATGAATCAGAAGTAAAGTAACAAAGATCTAATTTTCACACTATTTCTGGTCAAAAATATTTTCTAAATGCATTTTAAAGTATTTATTTTCATAAGATAACAGTATATTAAAAATAAGAATAAGATAGTTTTACTAAATAAGATAGTATATTCAATTTTCACATGAGCTTAAATTCAAATTCAATGAAAATGAATAAGACCTAACTCCTTCTCTTAATTAGTTCAAAATCTGGTGGGTAGACCAGGTCAAATTAACTAAAAGTTAGAGAGAAGCCAATGGCACCCCACTTCAGTACTCTTGCCTGGAAAATCCCATGGATGGAGGAGCCTGGTAGGCTGTAGTCCATGAGGTCGTGAAGAGTCGGACACGACTGAGTGACTTAACTTTCTCTTTTCACTTTCATGTATTGGAGAAGGAAATGACAACTCACTCCAGTGTTCTTGCCTGGAGAATCTCAAGGATGGGGGAGCCTGGTGGGCTGCCCGTCTATGGGGTCTCACAGAATCGGACCTGACTGAAGCAACTTAGCAGCTTAGTATGTAAAGTGACTTTTACTATCCTATCTGAGAAACAATCTGGAGCCAAGACAAACAAACACCATTTCTTCACACAGAGTATTTACTATAGAAGAATAAATAGAAGATCAATGACAATTAGCTGAATTATACTCCATCATAGCAGGAGGATAGGAGGGCAGGTGGACTCAGAGAAAGGAGTCCCTGACTCTGGATCACACTCAAAGCCTCTGGTGAAAGTTGCTGAACAAGGATCCAGTTGTCCAACTAGTGTTCAACATGAAAGAAAGCCCTAGCTCAGTCACTACCCTAGGGCCCCCAAATCAACACTGTAATGATGCTGAGTTCTAGGGTATTGGTCTAGGGATCATTATTTGCTGACAGAAGTGAAATTAATGCCATGTGGCTTCTGGGATAACAGCTATGTGAAGAGAAGACCAACTGAGGCTCAGATACTCATGATCCTTGGATACATTTAAGATTTTGAGATACTCTTGAATCTGCCTCCAACACCATTTGTACTTTGCAAACCTTTTATCGCTTCCAGATTTCACCTGTTACCACCCCCAGTGTAAGTTTCCAGAAAGAGCCTGACATCCTTTTTGCTGGTGAAAGTTAGTAAACAAGATGGCAGTGCTTCCATTTTGATATGGAGGAGAAATATGAATTGACTCTCTGGAAAAGAGAAACTCAATAGAGGAGAGGCCTCAGAAAAGGGATGGTTTTGACTTAACATCTCACAAAGACAGTTGTTATTGTGTGATTGCTTAGGTGGTGCAGTCCTAAGGATAGAAAGACAGTGGTCAGTTGGCTTTAAGCTCACTCTGCCTGAAAAGCATCTTAGCTTGGCAAACCCTCAAGGGCTTCTGAGGTTGTCACTCTGATTTTCACTGCCTAATTTAGATTTTTTTTTTTCATTCTTGGAAAAAGATGTTTCTGGATCATTTCATCCTGATTGATCGACCCTGGACCCCCTGCTCCCATATTTTAAATGTGATGTTAGTTCCCCTTGTAGTCAATATGCTGTGCACTTCATTGTGGAACCAGAAGAAAGGACCATAATTCTTCACTGAGAGGCATGACGTTTGCTTAAAAAAATAAAAAGCATGGTTAGATCCAGTTAAATTATTGATAAGTATGTGACAAGGAGTTAAGTTACAGCGACTTGTTCACCACATGATTTAGGAAAAGACAAAGTTGAGAGTTTTATAATGTGATCCTTTTGTCTGGAGTGGACAATTGTGCTCTGTGTGTCCACGCACATAGAGGGGGTGCAGTTGTGAATTTGTGTGGGGCCCCCTAGGGATTTGGGAATGAGAGCACCGTGCTTTGAAAACAGCACAAAGCAAATATATGAGCAATACCTCAGCAATGCTGTGCTTCGGTCCCCCAGATTTCCACTCAAGCCCTTTCCATTTATCACTGAGACGTTTCCAAGGTAACTTCAATCTCAACCCCACAGGCCTTTGAAAATGTAGAGTCAGTTTCTGGAATTTCTTGGGAGAGCTGAATGGAGCCAGCATTCTACTCCGGTGCTGTCTGCATGGAAGGTTGTCAGAAGCCAGGACTGTACTGAGAAAGAACACTTTAGGTTCCCCTCTGTGGGCTGCGGCTACAGGAGACCAAGAGCCTTGTAGGGAGGACACAGCCTCCTTCTGGCTTCACTCTGGGCATGCACCTTCATCATTTGTCTTTGGGACCCATATAGAAATGAATTACTTCTAGACTAGACTCCCACACAAAGCATCTCCCAAGACATGAAACAGAACACAGCTCCTCAGATGACCCTGTCTGGCTTTTTTTCCAGACTAAGTCATTGAGCTTTAGGCCTCCAATCATAGCTCTAAGTCAATATTTGGGATCAATGTATCTTGCGGTTGTTGTTCAGTTGTCCAGTCATGTCTGACTCTTTGTGACCCCATGGGCTGTAGCACGCCAGCCCTCTTTGTCCTTCACCATCTCCCGAAGATTGCCCAAGTTCATGTCCATTGCATTGGTGATGCCATCCAGCCATCTCATCCTCTGACGCCCTCTTCTCCTTCTGCCCTCTATCTTTCCCAGCATCAGGGACTTTTCCAATGAGTCAGCTGTTTGCATCAGATGATCAGAATACTGGAGTTTCAGCTTCAGCATCGGTCCTTCCAATAAGTACTCAGGGTTGATTTCCCTTATGTTTGACTGGTCTGATCTCCTTGCTGTCCAAGGGACTCTTAGGAGTCTTCTTCAGCACCACAATTCAAAGGCATCAATTCTTCAGCACTCCACCTTCTTTATGGTCCAATTCTCACAACTATATGTGAACACTGGGAAAATCATAGCTTTTACTGTACAGACCTGTGTCAGTAAAGTAATGTTTCTGCTTTTCAACACACTGCTTTTCATTGTGCCTAGTACTCATCTAAGCCTATTACTGCTTCTATAACAAAATATCAAAGACTAAATGTCTTATAAACAAAATAAATGTATTTCTCATAGTGAAGACTGGTTGGTCAAAGATCAAGGAGCTGGCAACTTGATCAAGTGCAAAATCATGTCTGACGAGGGCTTTCTTTCTGGTTCATGGATATGTGCCCCAACATTGTGCTCCAACATGGTAGAAAGGACAAGGGAGCTCTCTGACCTCTTTTATAAGGGAACTGATGACCTAATCACCTCCTAAGATGTCATGTCTTTATATCATCACCTTGAAGTTTAGGATTTCAACACATGAATTTGGGGCAGTGGGGTACAGACATTCAAGGCCGTAGGAGCGCTATCTGAAGTTATTAATACATTTTGTACCTGCTCACTGACTCAATGGACATGCGTTTGAGCAGGCTTCAGGAGTTGGTGTTGGACAGGGAAGTGTGGTGTGCCGCAGTCCATGGGGCTGCAAAGAGTTGGACATAACTGAGCAACTGAACTGAATATGACTGCTCAGTCAATCAGTCATATCCAACTCTTTGCAGCACCATGGGGTGTAGCCCACTAGGCTCCTCCATCCATGGAATTTTCCAGGTAAGAATACTGGAGTGGGTTGCCATCCTACTAACGGGATTTTCCCGACCCAGAGATCCAGTCTGAATCTCTTGTGTCTTCTGTGTTGGCAGGTAAATTGCCACTGTGCCCCCTGGGCTTCTCGCAATTACTTTATCTTTCCCCAAATATATCTCATATACACAGAGAATAGCTTTTCCTTTCTCCTCTCAAAAACTCTTCTGCTTCAGAGTTATATCTATTATGAAGTGCTGAAAGTTAACTAATACCCTTGTATATATGATATTAGGGTATGTGTATGTATGTGTGTGGGTATCATATATACATTGTATTTTTATATTGCAGTTATTGTGGTATCATAACAGACTGCCCTCAAATTGCTTCCAGTTTTTAAGGCTTTCCCTTGGCATATTAAGGAGATGTTATTTTTTTTTTAAAAGAAAGAAACCCTTCTTTTCATCATCTGAGAATGCAACCAGCAGAGAAAGAGGAGAAGATTAAGCATTAGAAAAAAAGTCAATGCAGAGAAATTTTTCTGTTGTTCTGTGCTTCAGAATAACCTGACATTACTTTACCCTGAGCATGGAAGAGAGTAATCTCTGGGAACTTTCATTGCTTCAGGCTTTAGGACCATGGCTTTAATGTTTATAGAAGTCTTGATGTGATTTCTGAGGCTTCTGAGATAACTTTCAAAAACACTTCATGCCCCTCATCACTTGTACAGCTGCAAAATATCAACAGGACTTTGCCTCGTATGTTTTTCTATCTGTTTATCACTGAAAACAATGGCTATTTAACCTAGGCTCTGAGCTCTATTAAAGAGACTGACCATGTTTTCCTATCCCACACCCTTCTTTATATTTCCAGTTTCAACAGTGTCCAGGATTCTTTTAAAACAAGTGTGTTTTGTGTGATTGAATGAATAACACAGTTCTGGAGATAAATGGTAACTGCAGAAAAGAACAGGAGAATAAAACCATATAGGGTTAGAGGAGATGTCAGTCTTAGAATAATGGATATTGTGCTCAAGAATGGAGAATTCAATACATTTTCTTCCTAGGCAAGTTTCTTAGGTTTTAGAATTATTTTAAATACCTGTTTTAGAAGCCATTTCTCTACACTAATATATATTTTATCTGTGTTGTGTGTGTGTGCGCGCTCATGCATGCACACGTGCAAAACTTTGCTGAGTTAGAACCACCTCCAAAGAGCCTAATTTGAAAAATTGCTACACTTTTGTCCTTTTTTTTATCCATTTTTGCTGTGGGATATTGTTTTTTACATGTGGTGATTATGATAACTCCCTATTTGTCATCAAGCAAAGTAATTCTCTTTCTGTTTAACATGTGATCTCATCACTAATAAAAGTGTTAATGAAAACTCAGCAGTCTGTGGAGCTCCAGTGCTCCATCTGAAATTGTTCATCCCTGAAGCTCAGCATGATGGAGAGTCCAGATACCTCTAGGTGTAGTCAATTCACATCTACAATGAATCATCAAATCAATTTTTCTTAGTGGCAATGCTAAGAATTTTATTTGGTTGACAGTGAGTATACATGTACTGCCCATCATCAATGTCAGGATTTCATCACACCTGAAGCCTTTTTAAATGTTATGTTTGACTTTTTTTTTTTTTTTAATTTTAGCCTTCACAGAGGAAGGGTGGTTAAGTAAATAAGTTTGTCTGACTTATTTTATTCCAATAGCAGCCATGAGAGGTAGAGATTATTATCTCAATTTTTAAAATTAACTTTTATTGCAGTGTAGTGTTTTCACAATGTTGTCTTTCTGCTATGCAGCAAAGTGAATCAGCCTTACATATACATGTATTCCCTGCCTTTTCCTATCCTCCTTCCCATTCATGTCATCACAGTGTATGAAATAGAGTTCCCTGTGCTAAACAGTATGTTCTCATTAGTTATCTATCTTATGAGCGAGAGATATTTGTGCTCAGTCGTGTCCGACTCTTTGCAACCTTATGGACTAACCTGCCAAGCTCCTCTGTCCATGTATTTATCCAGGCAAGAATACTGGAGTGAGGTGCCATTTCCTTCTCCAAGGGATCTGCTCCACCCAGGGATGGAGCCCAGGTCCTTTGTGTCTCCTGCATTTTTAGGCAGATTCTTTACCACTTAGCATCACCTGGGAAGCCCGTCCATTTTATGCATTGTATCAATAGTGTACCTGTGTCAATCCCAATCACCAAATTCCTCCCACCTCACCTCCTTTCCCCCTGATATTCATACATTTATTCTCTACATGAGTCTCTATTTCTGCTTTGTAAATAAGATTATCTGTACCATTTTTCTAGATTACCATAGTATCTCAATTTTAAAGATTTGAAAACTGAAGAAATTAAATAACATTGCCAAGGTCACAGTGTGAATAAATACCAGCATTCTTTGTCTTTCATTTTCTTGTTTTTCTTTTCTCAGTCTTCTTTCTGTCTCTCTCTACCTGATCTCTTTTTGTTTTTACTCACTTCCTTTGTCTTTCTCTGATTCACTCTGCCTCTCAATCCTCCTCTCTCTCTTCTTAGCTCTTTCTTTTATGCTTTCTCACTCCATTTTCCTCCTTGTAGTTCTCACTCTTTTCCTTTCTCTTTCTTCCTTCATCTCTTTATTTTCCTACAATGAAATACCTTTAATGGGAACAAAAATCAGAAGGAAACTCTCTCCTCTCTGCCTCTTTCCATGATGAGAAACAAATGGACTTTGGACTTTTCGTAAAAACTTCTACTATACCCTTATAGATGAGAAGAGACATCAGGTTTAGGAACACTGTCATATTTTACTGTGAATCATTTGCTGTGAAGACCCATAACCATCACCTTCTTATTGGCATTATATTTCCTAAGGAGCTTCATTTCAGGTCATAGGGAGGTGGGGGTTTGGGATGAACAGTGACCCAAATGTAGGAATCTCAAGAAATTTGGATGTAACTTAGTGTCCAGGGTTTTCAGATGCCAAACTGCTAGAGTCAGAAGACCTGGCCTTGAGAATTGTTTCACTTGGTCTCCTTTATGAGTCTATGTTCATTTTCTCTAAGGTGGGCATCGTGATATTCCCTGTGCCTACTTCACAGGTAGGTTCTAAGAATCAGCTTAAAGGGTATAAAAGAACTTACAAATGTCCTGGCTCAGAAGTAGGCAATGTTTTCTTAAATGGGGCAGAAAAGATACCAACTATAAGCAAAAAAAAAAAAAAAAAAAAAGGTAGCCCACTCCACTCTTCTTGCCTGGGAAATCCCATGGACAGAGGAGCCTGGCGGGCTACAGTTCATGGGGTTACAAAGAGTCAGACACGACTTCAAAAGTAAACAACCACAGCAATTCATACCACAATTATCTGATAAAGACTCCTATCCAGAAAATGTACAGAGCTCCCACAAACCAGTGAAAAAGGCAGGCAGTAGCAAAATATCCAAAAAATACGAGCAGTAACTCCTCAAAGGAGGACATCCAAATGGCCAAAAGACAAATGCAAAGGTATTTAACTTCATTAATCATTAGGCAGTTTACAAAATCAGGTGTCTAAATGATGGATAAATGTACAAAAATGTGATGAGTCAGGGAAATGTGATTTAATAAAAACATAATATTACTACACTTCCATCAAAATTGCAATGATAATAATAAATAGAACCATCAAAACTCATGTTGGTGAGTATGTAGAGCCACTGGGACACTCCTACAGTATTGGTGATAGTATAAATTTCCACAGGCACTTTAAAAGAACATTTTGGGGACTTCCCTGGTAGTTCGGTGGTTAAGAATCTACCTTAAAATGTAGGGTACATGGGTCTGGGCCCTGGTCAAGGAATTGAGATCCTACATGCCTAAGGGCAACTGAGCCACATGCCACAGCAGAGAGCCTGCATACCACAGCTAAGACCCAGCACAGCCAAAAGTAAATGTTAAAAAAAAAACAAGATCATATTTGATAGAATCTATTACATCTGAACACATCAGACTCTGGCACTAAACAACTCCTCTTCTGGAATTTCCTAATAGAAATTCATGTATATGTATATGTGTGTGTGTGTGTGTGTGTATGCAAAAATGTTCACAGTGTAGCTATTCATAACATCATAGGCTAAATAATTACTCAAAGGTTCACCAACAGAGGAATACTAAATTGTGGTTTATTTACAAAATGGGTTACTACACAACAATGAGAATTAATGAACAGCAACTACGTGCAACAGTGTGGTTGACTTTCATATGTAACGTAGACTGAAAGAAGGAAGACACAGAAGAATAAATTTCACACGATTTTGCTCATAAAATTCCAGAACAGGAAAATTAATTGGGGGTAATAGAAGATAGGATAATTTTCCACTACCTCCTGGGGTAGAAGGTAGTGACTATGAGGAGCCGTGGGGAGACATGTTATACTACTAATCTTTTTCTTGAGCTGGGTGGCTGGATACAAAGATGTATTTCAATTCTGAAAATTCAACTAGCTGAATAATTATGATGCATCCACTGTTCTGTATGTACATTACACCTCCATACAAAAGTTAAAAATACCATCCCATAAATTGGCTTGAGATTTAGAAATGATGAAAATTCTTTTCATTTGATAGAAGTACATTTTATTTACCAGAAATTCTATGCAAAGGCAAGAGAAATTACAACCTGTTTCAAGTCAAGGAATAAGTTCATGCTAGGAAAAATTTATATAGATTTGAACTTAATGAAAAAGAATCAAGAAATTAAAGAAAGTAGAATGTTTATGGGTATGTTCCTGGATTTAGATGTAAACAAAGCTGATTAGAAATTGGAGGAGGAAAAGGTAGCAGACATGAGGTTTTGGTGGAACTCTAAGGAGTTTGTATTGGACACTGTAAGTTATATATGTACATACACAAATACACAGAGGGGGATATTGAAAGGGTATGATCAGATCTGATATGGGAGAAGGAAGTGTAGAAGACCAGAAGGACTGAATGTGGGACCTGAAGTCCAGCATGGCGTGAAAAGGAGAGAAAAGATGGAGTAAGGACAGTTGGTGCAAAGAAAATAGCCCTTGGACATGAAGTTACTGACGCTTGTAAATATTTTTTTATTGAACCAAACTATCATATGTTATGATAGAAATTAAATCCAACATCTGTTCTGAGGTTTTGCAGAACTGAAACTTCATTACAAGTTTGTATATTGGTCCACATACACCATATATGTGTACAGTGAGGAATCTCAGCTATTCTCACATTAATATGTGGAAAAACTGTAATTTTCATTTTTGAAAGCACCGTTTAAAAACCTGGCGGTTTTCTCTTCCTTCTCAGCCAACATGGGGTAGTAGATTGCACTCCATTTATGAAAGAGCGGTACATTTACTTGGAGTGTGGACAGGATTACCATAAATTAAGGCAAAACTACAATGCTGAGCAGAAGAACAGAATGTGTTTGGCAACGGGCTATCCTTGACCTTGTAATCATTTGCTTTAGTTCTAATCTGCCCACTCCAGTAATCTGCCAGTCAAAAGGGTTTGTGAATTAGCAAGGCTTAGCTGTTTATAAAACACATACATAAATATAGGTGAAGATTGTGTTTGTGGACATTTGTGTACACAGATGTATCTGCATGGGAATGGGCATAGTTGTGGAGATCTTGTGGGGAATGCGACAGTGTGGATCTGTGGAGCTGCATGTTGAATGGGTATGTATATCAGCGTGCGAAGAGGAGGTGGGGGCTGTCATGCACACAGTTGTTCTGGCAAATATTTGCTAACAAAGGACTGACACAGCCAGAGATTCGTGCAGTATACTGTGTGGTTTACTTAATCTTCAGGAATGTAATCATCCCAGGGATCTTAGGGATGTTTCGGGGAAGAGGAGATAATGAGAAGAGGTGACCTACTCAGAGTCATGTGGATAATGGAGATACAGTACAAATTACTCCTGAAAATGTAGAATGAATACATTTTTAAGTCCACTGAGTGACGGTGGTTCTGAGAGTTGTGATCTGAATCAGAAATCTACATCTGGAAGGTAAGCAGTTCCTATCTGGGGAACTCTCAGTATCAACTTTCTTTATTTGCTTTGATGGTACAATAGTGACCATTGTCCCCCTTGCCAGGGCCCAAGGATACTAAAGTCTGAAACAGGGAGAACACAAGGAGACATTTCCATATGCTTATTTTATAGATCCTGGTATTTATGGAGTATGCACACGCCATGTACTCATAGGTGTGTATTCCTGACTGTAGGTAGTGGACTAGATTCTATGAGATTAATGCGTGGCCCTCTGTTTCATGCTTACTTATGTATTAAATTCTAAGAGGAAATAACTTTTCATATGACAGGGGTTAACAGTTGGGCTTCCTAGGAAACTTGGAGTCTTCTGGAGGAATAAGAAAGCTGATTTTAGAACTCTTCCCAAGAGCAGGACTGAAGACTGGAACACAAGAGAGTGTGAAGACACTAGGAATAAGGACAGCATAAGACAGAGAAGCAGGGCTCAGGAGTTGGATTTCATGAGTTCAGTTTGCTAAGCATTGTCTCTGTGAGTGTGTGCGTGCGTGTGTGTGTGTTGGGCATGTATACACATGAACACATATTGAATATTTGAATTATCAGCACATTTTTTGTGTTGTGAAGTATTTAAGTGCCAAGATATAGGTGGTTCTTGGAAGTACTTGCAGAACATATGCTGTGCTATTTCACCATCTGTAGCCTAGGAGTTTGGACCAAATTCTGTTGCTTCGCTTTGGGGCAAGGAAGAAGGAAATGAGCAGATTTCTCTCTCATTTGTGACTCGTTTTCCCACCGCAGGGTCAGCTCAATCCTAGGACCCTGACCTTCAGTGAATCCAGTTCACCCCTCTCCCTGGGATATTTGACCTTTCACAGTTAGAAAATGACTCTTGTCTCACCTGTAAGGGGAAATTTTCACTGCTTCAGACAGCATTATAGAAGCAGCTATACGTAACAATGTCTTTGTCCAAATTCTTCAAAGCCATCATGTCTTCCCCTTTTTCTTTAGGATGTCATGAATACCACGCCTCGGTTTGCTTGCCTTCCTTGTGTTGATGGCATGGATGAGCTAAAACTAATCTGATCACTGACTACTGATACTTTTCAAAGAACATTTCTAACTCTTTATTTAGCTCTGTAAAACTTAATAACCAGCCTCTGCCTATCTTTGCTGTCAAATGTTTCACTGCTCTTACATATGTTTTTGCCATTTAGAAGTGTGTGAAGATACACCACTTTGCCACTCTCTAGGATGCCAAACAAGTTACTTCCTCTGCCTGGAAGGATGGGGGGCAGTAGGCATCCCTCTCTCAACACCCTGCTCCTCCAGGCCCTCCATCCCTGATGCCATGACCATCATAACAGACTTGTTATGATACAGAGAACTCTCCAGCTTTCCTGGCTGAGTCATGGAAAGAGGGACCTTCCTTTTGTCCTCTAAAGATAAGGAGACTCTTTCTTTTATGAGAACAACAAGGAGAATGATAGGAAAAAAAAATGTGACAAAATATAAAATTTATTAAATTATATAAAATAGATTCCTTATTAAAATAATGTGTCCTCAGAGGACCAAGCTATCCAAGTTTTTTCACTACAATCCTGCCTTGGCTGAACCAGAGAATAAATAAATTTTTGGAGACCTTGGCCAATATTCTGCCACTACCTTGGGAGGCTTTTTCCTACACTCCAGGGTACATTGCTGATTCATATTGCTTCATTCTGGGAATTTGAAAAGGGCAATCAGATGTTACGCTGCATGATTTTTCATTGCTATGCTCAGATAAAGGGCTGCAACAAGGGCATGGAGGGACATGACCTCCAGCATTCTTCCTCCCTGGATCTCTCTCCATAGCATCCTCCCTTGCATCCCAATCTGAAATTTTAGACCTTGCAACTACAACTGGCTTTTTCCTTATCCTTAGGGTGATTCTGGCATGACCAAACTTGGAGTCATGGAGACATACTTTGTAATTAATTACTATCTGGGGCCTCTTAATGACACAGTTTGTCAGATGGGAAGAGTGATGAGATGGGAGACTTGAAGCACCACTTGTGGGGTGATAAGATCCACTGGCTGTTGGCTGTCTTTTGGTTGCCATGACAACCACCTGGCTATAGGACTCTGTGACTGTGTGAGTGGTTGCAGAAATGAATTGGTGGCAGCCTTTGGGAGTCAGTCCTGAGGCTGAAGGACCACTCCTCCACACCCCCTCCCACCCCGCCCAGGGACAGTGCTTTCTCTGCTCTCATCAGTAAAGGGGGAGAATATGACATTACATTTTGAGGCCATTGGTTATAGCTCAAAGACATACTTTAATCTCGGTTTATGAGGAGTTGGAAACTGAAAGGGCAGAACAAGGGATTCTCTGTGGCAGAGGACTGGTGTTAGTGGCTGTGAGCAGTGAGCTTGGACTCAGACCATACACATCTTGGGAAGCCCTGATGTATTCTGGAATGCTGGGTAATGGTGCTGAGCTGGCTTGTCAACCTATCTTTGCCTTGTGCTGGTGGTTCTCCAAATTGGTCCTACTTCTTTCTCACTCCTGTTTCTATATGAACTCAGTTTCTTCTTCCAGTCCATAGGAATCCCTACTTCATTCCAGTTCCAAGCAGGGTCGAGGTTTCTAAGTTGTTTTTTTCCCTAAATGTATTGAGGTTCAATGGACAAATAAAAATTGTACATAGTGAAGGTGTACAATTTAGTTTTGATGTATGCACACATTGTGACAGGGAGTCTGTGGTGAGGACTCCAAGGCATGCTGAGGGTGAGCACGTTGACCTCTTATGGATGCTCTCTGCATCTTGCTCCCAGTGCCTGTGCCCACCGTTCTGATGGAGGATGTCTGTACTTGAAAATATTTAGATGGAGAATAGTTTATGTACCTCGGTTACTCTTAGGAAGAACATTGTGAGAATTTAGAGAAATATCTTATGTGTATTTTAAAATGGGAGGTGATATTCAACAAGGGGACCCAAGCAGTGAAGGAGAGTCATGAAACAGGTTTCTAAGGAGAGTGGCAACTGCCATTTGGACAGCATTAGTTTCACTCATTGCTGGGAGGTAAGGAGGAACTACTGGTCAGGATTTGAACAGAGATGAATTGTTCACAGACAACAGGGAGGGGAATTAGAAATTCAGGAAAATTCCAGAATGGAGATGAGAAGATCTATTAACAGAGAGCAGTGTAGATTCTAGAAACAGGGATGAGTGAGAGAAAGGTTATAATTCCACCTAGCACTCCCTCAAGGTTAGCAGTAGGTTCTCTTATGAATTAATCTTTGTCTTGTCACTTAGTGTATTTCATAAACTAAGACAGCAATGAAGGAAACACCTTCTAAACCTGTATAATGCAAAGTACTTCCCTAGCATTATCTCAGTGATACTAAGCAGGTAAGTATGAGTCTACCTGTGTTCTAGATGAGAACACGTTGGGCATGTTTTCTGAATAGAAATACTAATTTTACCAGTTATTATCCCTGATGTAATAATGTGTTTCTAAAAGTCTCAGACATAGAATTGAATTCAACTTTTATATAATTTATTTCTTCAGCAACATATATTTCTTTTTTTTTTAAAGAAAGAATAAAAGTGCCTAAACCTAAAGGGTGTACATGTGTGTGTATTAGTCAGTCATGTTCAACTCTTTGCGATCTCATGGACTGTAGCCCACTATGCTCTTCTGTTCGTGGAATTCTCCAGGCAAGAAGACTGGAGTGGGTGGCCAATCCCTTTCCCAGGGGTTCTTCCTGACCCAGGGATCGAACCCAGGTCTCCTGTATTGCAGGCAGATTCTTCACCATTTGAAACACCGAGGAAGCCTCAAGCTCAAGGTGTCACAGGGAAATTCAGGTTATAGGGTTGCTTTATCTACAGAAGTCAAGGGTCACCTTGCACACAAAGATTAACTTCAAGGCTAGTAGAAGATTAGGGGATTTGTCTCTGGTTTTCCTTTTGTGCACTGAGGCTCTGTGAACCCTACCCTCTTGGGCAGTGTCATCCCTCCAGTGAAGTTCCTCCTCTGGTTTCCTCCATTCTCAATCTGTATTTTCCTGCCCTATATTATAAAAAGGACAAGTAGCCTTTTCCTTGGTGGCCCAGTGGTAAAGAATCCGCCTGCCAATGCTGGGGCAGTAGGTTTGATCCATGAATCAGGAAGATCCACTGGAAAAGGAAAAGGCAACCCACTCCAGTATTCTTGTCTGGAGAATTCCATGGACTTAGCCTGGCAAGCTACAATCCATGGGGTCCCATGAGTCGGACATGACTTAGTGAGTAAACAACCACAAAAAAAATATTATGAGAAAGTGATCTGTAGGTTCATGCTCTGGGAAATAAGATCCCTGATCTCATAATTTATTACCCGTTCCAGAATATATGTTTGCTTTTCAGAAAGGGATTTTAGGGAGAATCACAGTGGAGTTGGTTTGCTGCAGAGAGGATGTAAGTCAGATTATAGAAGACTGCCCAGCTTTTGGTGACTGAGTGGTACAGTCTCCAGGGAGTTTGCCCTAACCAGCGCCCATGTTTTGTTATTTTGCCACCACTTTGCTTGTTGGAAGTTTTGTATTTTAGATAGCAGTTTACCCTTGGGTTCTTCAGTTAGATTACAGATAATATCTCTGAAGGGCCACACAATCTCAGAGTCCCTTTAGAATCCCTTCAAGTTTCTTATGAAGAGGGCACAGTATGGTGAGGACCATGAGGACTGTGGCAAACGAGAATGTGTATAATCCACACACAGGTATGGATGTTTATATATAAATACATATCTTTTAAAAATAAAAATAAACCTTCCAAACAAACTAAGCAACTCTATAGCCATAAAAAGTCCAAAGATCTTCAGTTTGAAAGCCTCTAAATAGCATTTTAAGTAGAAAATTAATTACAAATTTGAAAGAGAAAACATCAGAGCCACCAATGTGTAACTTAGCTTGGATTCTTTGGTCGTCAATGAATCATACAGACTGATGTTCAGATGGTTGGATGGTGTCACCGACTCAATGGACGAGAGTTTGAGAAAACTCTGGAAGATAGTGAAGGACAGGGAAGCCTGGTGTGCTGCAGTCCATGGGGTTGCAAATACTTGGACGTGGCTTAGCAACTGAACAACAACATTCTCTTGATGGCTCTTCAGCCTCCTAAGATCCTGATGGGAACCTTGAATCATACACTGTCTAGAATCTGAGATCAGAAATAGGTATCACGGGAAGACATATTTCTGTCCCTGAGCCTCTGGCCACAAGGAAGGAAAGGTGGCCTTGGACAATGATAGTGATGACTCAAGGTCAGAATAGGAACAATTCCTTGCACAAATATTCAGTATAACAATAATTCGAACTTGAGATCAGATCTTTGAAAGAATAGCTTGGGGTGAAATATGTTTTGTTTCTGAGGATTGTCTTCCTAAATTTTGTGTTAAATGTGCTGATGATATAAGTCATTTAGAACCATAGCATTTCCCTTTTTCACTCTTAGATTCATACCTTCAGTAGGGCACATGACAGCTTCAACCCAACCACTATGAGATTCCACACTGGGAATTTGGTTGAGATAAGAGGTTATCAAGTAAACAATTAGAATCATGAGGGAGTAGAGAAGGTGTTTTTCTAGAGGTGTTGCTTCAGGGGATGTGTTTGTTAGCATTTGGCTTTGTTGAAATGTGCACATTAAATTTGGCAGATCTTGAGAGGCTTTTTAAAGTTTAATTGCTGCAAATCTCTTGTTGTCATGCTTTCCTATGAGATTTACGCAGCCCTAAATGTTTTCCAGTATGAAAATTATTCTTTCCTATATAGTTTTGCCTGAAAAATAGAGTGTGCTACAGATGTGAGAGAGGACAACATTCCTTCACTGGAGTCAAGAAGTGTGTTAGGCAGCTAGGACTGCCATAACAAAATAACAGAGACTGGAGGCTGATAGAACAGGCATTCCCCACCACCCCCCGACTTCCAGAGGCCAGAAGTTCAAGGTACTGGCGGCGTTGCTTTCTTTTGAAGTCTCTCTCCTTGGTTTTCAGATGTCCACCTTCTCCCTGTGTCTTACATGGTGATTCCTCTGTGTGCTCAGCCCTGGCTTTTCTTTGTGTGTCCAAACTTCCCTTTCTTATAATGGCACTAGATGCGCCCAGCCTTCTTTCATTTGAGGGGATCATCTTTTTTATTTTTTTATTTCATTTTATTTTTTAAGCTTTTTTATTTTAAGGTGGCCCATTTTTAAAGTCTTTATTGAATTTGTTACAATATTTCTTGTTTTTTACACTTTTGGTTTTTGGCTTTGAGTTTTGTGGGATCTTAGCTCCCCACCCAGGAATTGAGTCCACACCACCTGCATTGGAAGATGAAATTCTAACCACTGGACTGCCAGGGAAGTCCTTTGATCACCTTGTTTAAAGGCTTGATCTCCAAATAGTAACATTCTGAGGTCCTGTGTTTTAGAAAGCTCTATGAATTTTGACGGACTTCATGCAATTCAACCCATAACAAAGTATAAGTATTTTTAGGGTTGGACTGAATGATGGGGGATGTCCATTTTTTATCTCTAAGTGTAAGATTCTCTGATTCCAGAACTTGTTTCACCTATGACTTGAAAAATCAAACTTTTGTAGAAAACTTGTTTTTTCTCTCTGGCAGGCACTTGTGTAGGCCAGAGAACACCATTTCCCCCTACCAAATGACACTGGAGACAAGACCTCCTGATTTATGACCCAATGTCTCTCTACTTTCTTCATCATTCCTATTCACAACCTGCTCTAATTCTTCTCTTAATCAGAAAAAAAAAGCAAATAGGTAAGATATAAATGCAAATTATTTAGAAGGGAGGAAAAGCTGCTAAATATAGTTGTCTTTAAGAGAAATAATGAGAAATGATGGTGGCAGGACAAAAACAGAGTAGAAACATAAAACATTTCTAAGGTAAAATTCTAATTGCTTGACTTTTAATTAAACACAGTATGTAATAAAGAATGTCTAAAAAAAAAAAAAAAGAATGTTTAGAATGCCTCTATGAACTTTGGTGTGTGTAAGTCTATGGATGGTGGAGGCACTAGTGGTAAAGAACCTGCCTACAAATGAAGGAGACATGGAGACATGGGTTTGATCCCTGGGTTGGGAAGATCCCCTGGAGGAGTGCATGGCAACCCACTCCAGTATTCTTGCCTGGGAAATCCCATGGACAGAGGAACCTGGAGGGCTGTGGTCTCTCATAGAGTCGGAAACAACTGAAGCTACTTAGCATGCATGCATGCATGCACGCACCAGTAAAAGAGGGAACTTATTTTAGAAGTTATTTAAAGGCAAATATATGCGTCTATGTATACACATATAAATACATCTGTGTAATGCATATATACCATTATAGGCACACTTACAATGTATATTTTACATATATATCCCCATGATGAGTTATAGACTGTGCCTGCTAAGCAGAGTGTCTACATTTTTTCAAAGAAGGCCAGGCACAGAGCTTGACTTCTTAAATGGCTAACAGAAGTATAGCCTCAAGCTATGATGCCCAAGAGCATTTGTTTTAAATCGAAAATGGATAAATGCAATAATTGGACCATATTTAAACACATGGCATTAATATCTCAGACAAAATTACCTGTTCTGAGAAAAAGAATCATGTAGCTAAGGTTGCAGACACATATAATTAAACAGTATATGTGTTAAATTGAAGGATTGCCAATCATACAATTCTTTAGTTCTTCTGGACAATTCCTTTTTATTAAAAGATAATACTCATGACGGGCTTCCCTGGTGGCCCATTGGTAAAGAATCCATCTGCCAATGTAGGAGACATGGGTTTCAGTCCCTGGGTTGGGAAGATACCCTGGAGAAGGAAATTACAACCCAGTCCAGTATTCTTGCCTGGGAAATCCAATGGACAGAAGAGCTTGGTGGGCTACAGACCATGGGGTCACAAAAGAGTCAGACACGATGTAACAACTAAACAGCAACAACAAATGCTTATGGCTCCTTAACTAACTAATGGGTGGAAAAACTGTGAAATAAAGCATTCATAAAACAATAAAACATCACATAATTATGTGATGAAGGGCCATCAGTGGCATTTACTGCCTTACTAATGAATACATTGTTAATTACTCATTAGCACTTTGCCCAGGTGCCTTACTTAGAACACTGCAGACTCTTGTGAAAAGATACATTGGCAGTTAAAAGTAGAAACATCAGATTTCTTTCAGGAAAACAGCAAACCTATAGGGCCCCCTAATCCAAGATGATATTAACATTCCTTGCTGAATTATTATGCAAAAGCTATCCATGTAAGTTGACTACTAATAGTCCAAGGGGATAGAAGCAGCTCTGTTGATCTTCTTTTGCCAAAAATATGAACCTCTGCATGTGAGTTAAGCTTCACTTCTCTCTCCTACTTTAACTGTATTCTTCCTTGTGAGAGATGGAGTTCATAGATTGATGCTGCTAGGTTTCACTATCACCACATCCACAGGTGGACCACTTAGAGAGAGTATAAACCTTTGCATAGACTCACTCATCTCTTCCAACCCCCATACAACATTTCCATTTGGTTCAAGAGTCTAGAGAACTATTTCACAGTGGAAACATAGCTGAGTTGATAAATAAGAGAAGATGCCTAACCAACTCATCAGAATAATTTAGTCCTGTACTTCATCTGTAAACACACTAAGCAGTGTCCAGGCGTGCTTATCTCAAGGCCTACAAGGCCCTCATCCCTGTTCCTGTGCCTATCTGTCCCTACCACTGCTGGTGAGCTGATCAGAAGTCAGTAAGTATGTTTATGCCAGTTGCTCTCACTATTGTAATTGTGTAAATCAATTCAATATTATGCAAATCAATGAGCCATAAGAACAAAGGGGAAAAAAAAGGTTTCAGATAGTTTTTTTCTAGGAGGGAAGGTGCTAAAAAATTTGTGGAAACTGGGTGTGGTTAGACAAATAATACATATTTTTTAAAAAAGAAAAGATGAGGGAAACTAAAATTCTAGAGTTCTTGGCTCAAATGGACTCTCCAGAGACTTTGCATTCACACTTTCACTTCAAGATATCAAAAGAGAGAATTGTAGAACATGCAACATAAATGTAGCTTTTGTGGAAAAAGAAAGAAAGAAACTGTGGAATGCTTATCAGAGGGAAAAGACCTTGGCCCTACATCATAAGCATAGCTAAAAAATGCACATTTGTATATCTTAGGTTAAAATAATATGTTTAAGCTGTGATTATATTTTTTAAAGGATTATCTGCTTTACAGACCTTTTTGATTAATTGGCCAGTTAGTGTTCAGTTGCTCCGTTGTGTCTGACTCTTTGCAACCCCATGGGTTGCAGCATATCAGGCTTCCCTGTCCTTGACTATCTCCTGGAGTTTGCTCATGCTCATGTCCATTGAATTGATGATGCCGTCCAATTGGCCAGATATTAACTCCGAATGCACAAGATGGAAGAACTTCTATTGTATATGAGGAGTGAAAAAATCATTGTATAAAATATTTATAGCCTAAGCCAATTTTTAAAATTTTACTTTTTAACAGTTTCTAGAGCTTTTTACTAATGGAATCATACCATACATAGCCTAATCCAACTTTTAAAAACTACTCTGCTACTCTGTACATACAAGCATGTATGTATATCTGTAGAAAATATTATATGAGACTATTAACATTTTTTGGTATTTTTATGCCAGGTTTTCATTTCCTTTGTTAAGTTTTTTTATATTGAAATTTCCTACAATTCATTCTTTTTACTTTTATAATAAGATGATAAACCACCAAATTTAATTAATGCCCATGTTTTTGGCTCTTCTGCAACTCTGTACTCTTGAGAGTTGTCTCCATTTGTTAGGACAGACTGCCCACAAGCCCTCCAAGAGGGTATTCAGAGTAGGGCTGGTCTCACTTTCTTCCTGGTAATGTCCACAGGCTTCATTGTTGAAGGACTCATGTGTCTTCATTCCCATGTCTCTTCTTGGTCCCACAGACAACACAGGGAACACACAGGAAAACTCTGTGTGATCCAGAAGCAAAAGAACCCCTTTCTTGTAACTTAGTGAGCCCTGATCACCACTGTTTGGCTGAGTAATTGAGGCTGTAGGAAAATCTGAGCACTTTGACTCTCAGTAGAACTGTGGTGTTGGAGAAGACTCTTGAGAGTCCCTTGGACTGCAAGGAGATCCAACCAGTCCATTCTAAAGGAGATCAGTCCTGGGTGTTCTTTGGAAGGAATGATGCTAAAGCTGAAACTCCAGTACTTTGGCCTCCTAATGTGAAGAGTTGACTCATTGGAAAAGACTCAGATGCTGGGAGGGATTGGGGGCAGGAGGAGAAGGGGGCGACAGAGGATGAGATGGCTGGACGGCATCATTGACTCAATGGACATGAGTTTGAGTGAACTCCGGAGTTGGTAATGGACAGGGAGACCTGAGATTCATGCTGAGATTCATGGGGTCGCAAGGAGTCAGACACGACTGAGTGAGTGAACTGAACTGAACTGAACATTTACAAACATTTCAAATTCATAAGAGTTTACATACTTTTGTTCCTCCTTACAGACATGCACTTTTAAAAAATGACTTTAATTCAACATGTATTTTTTAAATTACACGTATGGATTATTTTTTTAGTCATAGTTGAATAAGTACAGATAGAAGTGATTTAATATTTGCTTACTTTGGTGATGACTAAACTGATATGAGGTAAATAGCTACAACTAATGCTGAACACTCAGAGGAAAGAAGATACACATTTGCTAAGAGAGTCTTAAAAGGAGATAATATAGATAGGGGCATTCCCTGGTGGTCCAGTGGTTAAGAATCCAGCTTGCAATGCAGGGGACAAAGGATTGATGGCTGGTTGGGGAACTAAGATCCCACATGCCATGGGGAATCTAAGCCTGTGTACCACTACTACTGAGCCCATGATACACAATGAAAGATCCCGCATGATACAACTAAGACCCAACACAGCCAAATAAATAAATTTTTAAAGGAGGTATTCCAGAAGCTTTACCTCGGAACTGTAATGTGTGCACCATAAAATACTCTGGGGAACCAGAGGCCTGAAGACTGCAAACAAGGTGTCCATAGTATTGTGAAATAGGCTCTAAGAATTTGCCAGTCATTGGAAGATGACAGATAGATTTGTCATTATTTTTAGAATGCTTCATCTGATGATGTTTACATCTGAATTTATTGTTTTCAGTTAGATAAAATTAAGTTTAATATTAATTGTTCTATCATGTGTTGGCATTTTCTTTTGTGGGACACTGGTAAGATTTATATATATGTATATATATATTCTAATAACATCATGTCTTTGTGTCTAATTGTCTTGCAATCATTGGACAGATCAAAGAAAAGAAGAGTGAGGTCAGTGGTCTGAGGCTGCCTCATGGCCTTTCAGTCTCTGTTTGTTGTGTCCATGGAGCTCTTGACCATCTCAGTCTGGGCTTCTTTCTGCTCCATCAGTAGGTTGAGTATACAGATAAAAGTAACATTTAAGTGTAGTGAGTTACACAAGTAATTTGCATATCTTCTCTTAGTATAATCTGTATAATACCCAAAGAACCAATAACATTCTCATTTCACAATTGAGAAAATAGACTCATTGAGTTTAAAATCATTTGTCTTATAATCATACAGCTCAGACGGTCATAGCCAGGGTTTGAACCTAGTTCAGTTTAGAAAATTTCTAAGCTGCTAGTTGCACATAAAAGGGGATATTGCACCTGTCTGGACTTGTCTCTTCATACCTATCCTGATTGCTCACACATGGTGTAGAGAGCACAGAAAAGTCAACCGCACATACCGACCCCACACTTGGGGTGTTGCTCTCCATCTCTGCTACTTCTAACCCCCTTTCTTTGTCTTTGGCTCTAAATGTTTACTTGTTTTATTTATGGTGACCTATGAAATATATGACAGTATTTTTTGGTTTGTTTTTCTGTTTAAAAATTAACTTTGAGGTGTCATTTACATACAATAAAATATACATATTTTAGGTGTACAGTTCAATGAGTTTTGGCAAATAAACCCAACCATTCAACAACTACCCTCTAGATAAAACATTTTCATAGTTCGAAAAATGTCTTCATACCACCTGTGTTTAATCCTAAAACTTCTCATTCCAAACCGTTAGTCATCTGATGTCTATTGAGTAAGATGGTTTTGCCTAGTCTAGAACTTCACCTAAATTACAATCTGAGAGTACATGCTTTTTATATCTGATGATTTGACTCAATATAATGTCTATGAGATTCAAGAATAATATGTCTCATTTTTATTGCTGAATAGCTTTCCATGGTACAGATAGTCAATATCTCAAATTGTTTATCCATTTTTCTATCAGTGGACATTTGAGTTTTCTGCTTTCGGGCTGTTATGATAAAGTTGTTATGAATATCCATGTAGAAGTCTTTTTTTTTGTGGAAATGTGATTTCTTTTGGGTAAATACAGATGAAATAGTTAGGTCATATCGTGTGTACATTTTAAAATTGATTAAAAAAAATGCTTGCTGTTTTCCAATACAACTGTAGCATTTTACATTCCTGCTAGCAATGACTGAAGATTCTAGTGCCAGAGCCCATATCCTTGCTGACACTTAGTATTAGAAATCATAATTAGCATTTGCCTGATGGAATATAATGTTGAGATATTTCCCTATATTTATTAGCCATTCATATATTTTTCAGCTGTTTGTTAACCTGTCTCTTCCAATCTTATTTTAATTTAAACAAAAAGAGTTGCCTTATTATGGAGTTGTCAGAGTTCTTTATATATTTGGGATTCAAATCCTTTCTTACACTGTTACCCATATACCATGAATATTTTCAACATGTTTGTGTATACTTATTAAGTATCCTCTTTCTCTTTAATTGCACTCTTCCTTCCACCCCGTCATATTGCCATCACCCTACCGTGAACACTCTCAATTCACACAGCCTCCTTACTCCCTGAGTAATGCAATGCGATGTCCTGGTAATACTTCAGATACAATTTCTGGTTCCAGGAAAACTCTTTGCAGCCACCAAGTCATGAATCCTCCTCTGGCTCCTCCCAGCACCACTCCCCACCAGGGATCACCTGTTCTTAAAATTGAATGTTTAAATATTTAAGGTCCTCATTTCTTCCTCCATTTACCTTAGTTTACTTCTAGATGCCAGTGTTTGAATGGTTGCTATTTTAAGATCTATGATAATCTTTGACTGCTTAATAACTCCTTTTGCCAATCTGGTGACTAATACCATGACCAGAATGCATAGCACATTTCAGTTAGCTAATGTCTTATACTTGCAATAAGGAGAGATGGAGCCATAGAATTTAGAAACAATAACTTCAAGTATAGGAAGCAATAGGTCTGGTGACTAATTTCAGATTTGGCTATATTTTCAGAATTGGTATGACTGCGTACTATAAGTAGAGGTTGCATTTTCAGCAGGAAGTTGAGGATTATTATTATTATTATTATTATGGTGCCTGAAGAAATGGGAATTGACAGTTTGAAGTAATATAAACTGTTTGACATTGAAAAACCTATGTAGCTTTCACCAATAGCAAATATCTTCTAGAAAAGGGTATATTGCAATGTAAAATGCAGAATATATTGCTGTTTTTATAACAATCCATAAGCAATGGCGCACACTGGTGTGCCCAGTCTCTTTCAATCTGTCCCAGTGATTGCCAGGTTTTTGCTTATCCACCTCAGCTAAAATCCACAGGAGAGCAAGATCAATTCTCACATAGATGTCAGGACTTAAAGGACAATCTTAGTGATAGAGCAAGTGATCAGAGCCCACAGAATCCCCTTGTGGGTCCAGGTCATGTGCCATGTTTGAAACGTCAAAGTGAAGGCTAGACTTAGTATCGTTTCAGATTCTATGCTATTGTGCAGCCTTTCTTAGGGCTCTGTAGGTGCAGAAATTATGGAGGCTTCAACAGTGGTCTCTAGAGGGGAATCAGGCTACCCTGGAAAACATAGAGACATCCTCAAACTTCTTTTAAGGAACTCTGAGCTCAATGGATTTATTTTCGATGAGTTTGGGTCTCTAATCCATAAAAATATTGTCTAGGTTTTAAACTTCTTGAGCCAAGGGTATTCCCATCATTTCTGTACCTGATTGAAAGAATCTATAGTACCTTGTGAGAAAAAGAAAACTCAAGGGTCCCTTATTAAAAGATGCAAAGTTTAACTTATATTCTGCTTGTTTAAAATTGAACTATTTCTCAAACTTAGAAACAGGAAAGCATTCTGAAGCTGTGAACATGAAAATTATTAGTTTGAATTGTTATACTTCATATACAAAAGGGATGGCAGATCTATAGCAAAAAGGCAACATCAAAGGTACAAAATTCCAGCTCTCACCTGAATACAGGTGGTACGTTTGCTTATGTTCTTGGTGGACTTGCATCCACATGAAGAGTAGCCTTGTTTCAGAGCTCCTGGCATCTACAGCTGCAGTTGGGAGGCATCTATTTTATATCCCTCACGTCTTTCTTGACTGATTTCTTCAATGCTCTTGTTACTAAGACAGAGGAATGCCACATTAACCTTGTTTCACTATGATAACTGTGTTTTTTTCTTTTTTTCCAGAATTCAGTGTCATTACATAAAATCAGTAGTCTATCCACAGGCTTGTTGGGGGAGTGGGTCACTAGTAGCTTTGGCTGCCATAATTATTCAGTGATCTATCACCTTGAAACCCTTATCCTCATGGTTCTTCTTTAATGTAAACTCATCTGTAAGATTTTTTTTTTAAAATTATAAAAAGAAGCAGTCTTTTGGCAGTAAGTGTCCTGTTACCCCTTGTGCAGAATGGACATCCTAAATGTGCTCGACATCAGGAATAAGAGCCTTAGAGTAGAGTCTGGGCTTCTGTGCCCTTCAAAAATATATTTTTTGAAATGGGGGCTGGTCAAAAGTTCTTTTGAGGTTTTTCTATAACATCCTACAAAAACTTGAATGGACTTTTTGGCCAGCCCAATAGTTAAACTGCTGCTGCTCCCCCAAGGTACACAGGAAGCTTTGTAAAGAGCCATGGATCAGAGGCGTTAATGAGTCAACTTGATGGCCGAACCTTACTAATAACCTGAAAACTTCACCCCTCTCGAAGATACAAGTGTTAAGGAAATCCCTTGGGGGATTAGTCCTCTGGGCTCTTGTAGCCAGAAGCATATCAGCTTTAAAGAACCCACAGCTTTTCAAGGATAGGTGAAACAACCACTGGAATCAAAAATTCTTGTATAGGAGGGGGAGATTCACATATTTTAACAGAAGGTCAAATGCATTGCTTGAATTGACAATGTGGAAGATCAGACCTTCAGAAGTTTTAAAAAGTGAATGTCCTTGAATTTTAGACTTAGTGTGCCTTCTCAGAGAAGTTAATTATGTCCCTAAGAATAAAGGTTTATCTCATCAGAAACACTGTAACATTCTCACAACTTTTAGTTGCTTTGTCAGTTATAATGGGAAATACATGTTATTATAAGTTTCCAGCTAAAGGACTTCTTTTAAATAATTAAGCTTTCTGGAATTTTATTATTTTATTTTAGCTAACCCAGAATGTCAAAAGTACAGAATCAGCAGTAGGGGATTCCAGTCTGAAAAAGCTTGCTTATTAAAATCTATTTGCCCAGATGTGGGGTGGGAAAGACAAACCCACATAGCAGGTCTGGTGGAGGGAGCCTGGGAATGATGCTGCTCAGTGGGTAAAGAGGGACCTCGGTCTGCAAGGTGTGATGCCGGGGAAGGCAGGGAGTGAAAGCCTGGAGAAAGAAAACTGGTTCAGGAGCTGGTCTGGAACTAACCGGATCACACCGGCCTCCCTGTGTCCTGAAGTTACCAGGATAATCCTGATTTTCCACTTCTCTTCAGTTCAGCAAATGTGTGTCAGAGTCTACACAAGGTGCTTGGGATATGAATCTCAATTAAACATGATTTTTTTCTTTCTCCACTCTGCCTCAAATTCTCAGAGCTTTTGAGGAGTATAAGCCTTGTTCGCTAAGTGTTTTTCACAATTTTTCCCCCTGGGCAATTATTTAATTTTGAAATATGTTCTATTTTATTTGCATAGATAATACAAGCATGTTGGTGAAAATTTTTGTTAAAATCAGAAAAGTTATTATTTTCATTTATATCTCAATTGCTGCACCTTTTATTGGCTGGCTTTCTTGGTATTGTTATGGTACTTGTTGTTTTCTCTTTATTCTTCCTCTAATAAAGAAAGATCTTTACAAGCTTGTTTCTGTTTGGTGTAAGATTTTCTCACTCAGATTGAGATGGAGGCCGGCTCAAGTGCAAGTTGTCGATGTGTGTGGTGTTCAGTTGTGTCCAACTCTTTGTGAGCACATGAACTGTAGCCCGCCAGGCTCCTCTGTCCATAGAATTTTCCAGGCAGGAATACTGGAACGAATTGCCATTTCCTACTCCAAGTACCAGCCTGCTAATTACCTGGCAGAAGTAGTGGAATCAAACAACAGCTGTGATTATAGAAAGAATATGTGTTATGCAAGATGTGGTCAGGAGGATAGAAAGTCACTGTAGATATTTCAAATGGGAAGGGTTTAACATAGGAGATTAGTTCCTTTTATTTATTTATTTATTTTTACATAAAGGGTTTTACATGTGTTTATTTTTTTTTTAGAATTTTATTTTTATTTTTTTATTTTTATTTTTACTTTATTTTACTTTACAACTTTTGGGAAAGCTGGGGAAACCAAGAGTCCGGGTGAATTAAAATAGCTGACTGTGTGGGAATCAAGAAATGTAGGAATTCCAGGAATTTACACAGGGATCTCAAAGACTCACAAGTCTAGGGAGAGTGATTATTGGTAAAAGACCCAGAAAGTTCTGCGAATTCCACTTTTGATTCTGCCCTTTTCACCTACCTGCCACTGGAGGATGAAAATAAGGGCTTTGTTTCTCTTCTATCTTCCTAATTTTGTGTAGGTGATTTTCACTGATGGAATCTAAGTCAGAAGCCAAGAATCTGAGAAACGTACTTTCCAGGCTTCCTGTGAGGCTGAGAGGTAGGTGGGTGGGTGTGTGTGTGTGTGTGTGTGTGTGTGTGTGTGTGTGTGTGTGTGTATTTTTTTTGTTGTTTTTTGAGTGAGCCTGAATATCAATAGGCAATCAACAGTATATAGTAACAATATAAATAGTAAGACGAATATGTACTGGACCTCACCTTGTTCTGCTCACCATACTAGGAGCTTTACATATGGTTTCATAGGAGCTATATAAAGGAATCACTAATACTACCCTCATTTATTATATACTTCAAAGTTGATAAAGTCTTAAATATACTTACCACGAAGAAGAAATGATAATTATGTGATAGATAGAAGTGTTAGTTAATGTTGTAGCTGTATTCAGTATCACAATATGTTGCTGTGTCAAGTCAACCTCTTAAACTTACACAATATTACACATCACTTATATGAATAAAAAACCCTGAATTTTAGAACTAAGAAGTTATCATAGCCCTGCCACTACTACATAACAGGGTTGGCCTACAAATCTAGGTCTGTTTTATTCCCATTCTTGGGCTTTACTGAAAATTATATATTTCTTTCATTGTTTGATTAACTGATGGTACAGAGGAGCATCTATTTCTAAATAATTAGATGCATTCTACAATCATTCTCTTGCCATCATGCAGAAATTACAAGTCAGAATATTCATCAATTTCCTGTGTCTCCACATCTACCCTTTCTAGTCATTTTTTATTTGCTGAAAATTTCATCTGTGCTTTGGTTAGTAGGAATTCCTCCAGGGTTCTGGCAGAGCATTAAGAAATTTCAAGGTTCTAGTGCTGTTTCAACTTGGTAGTGTTTGTGTGTGTGTTTTCATAAATGCTGCATCAGGGCCGTATGTGAGAGGCCTTCATGGATCTTTTCAATAAAATAAAATATAATAGCCATTATTAGACATATGCATTGAATGCTGTAAAGAGGGAAGCAATAAATATACATATCCTATTGTGCTGACACTTCTTAAAAAATCCCACATCCTGTATTTTTAAATTAAATATTATGGTCACTATAATCATAGACAGTAGCAAGAAGGTGTCTGGACACAGGGGAGCCAGATATTAGTACTGGATCTGATGTTGCCTCCCTAATGACACTTTCTGGGCTTGTTTCTCCAAAGTCAAGTCTGAAACCATCTTTTCATACTTGCAATTACAGTTGAAGGATAAAATAACCATAAGGGAAGAAATATAAATTTGTGAAATCTTTAAGAATTATGCAATATTTCATGTATGTTATCTCATTTCATCCTTATAACCCACCTAAAATGTAGATAGGGTTCTATAAATGAAGGATCTCTGGTTCAAAATGTTTAAGGGTGACTTCCTATGTTCATCTAATGCTTATCCAAATTCATCTCCTATGAAGTTGGCATTGGATTAGGGCAAAGCCTGTCGCAACTCCTGCTTTCAAGTTTTCAACTTGCGGACATGTAACTGATACATGTAATCTGTGAAGTGAAGTGAAGTCGTTCAGTTGTGTCCGCCTCTTTGCGACCCCCATGGACTGTAGCCTACCAGACTCTTTCATCCATGGGATTTTCCAGGCAAGAATACTGGAGCAAGTTGCCATTTCCTTCTCCAGGAGATCTTCCTAACCCAGGGATTGAACTCTGGTCTCCCACACTGTAGGCAGACACTTTACCATCTGAGCCACCAGGGAAGTCCTGTGAAGTAACAATTAAATAAGAAATAGGATGTGGCCAGCTAAATATACTTAGAGTCTAGATGAGTTGTGTAGACGCTGAGTGCTGAAAGAGCCTTGAGCATGGAGAGAGTCGGAGAGGGGAGCTTTGCCAAGAAAGCTTCCTTGGAGCTTTGGTCCACAGATAAGAAGGGAGTAAGTGAGCTATTGGGCAGAAAAATGTCACTGGTGGCCCCTAATTCAGGAACAAAAGGTTCAAAAACATTTTAGGTAAACCTCTGTTATACTCCAGCAATCATGTGAGTCATCAGGCATGTTTTGTTTTTGTTTGTTTTTTCTTGTGAGTTAGGTAAAATTGTCCCTTAAAAACAACAGCAAACAACCAGGAAATCAAGGACATAAAATTGAAGTTACTATTCTGAAAGCATACAATTTTTAGGTGGTGAGGGCAAGATCTGAATGCGATCTGTCTGCTTTTAAGGTCCAAACTTGGGACTTACCACTTCACCAAAACTAACCAAGTCCTGACTCTGCTCCACCATCGACGTCTCCCATCCATATATTTGGGAAACATTTCTGAAGCACTTCTTCCATTGAAAGGGTGAATCTTGACTTTCAGAATCTTAAATGAATGAAAAGACACTAAAGCTTATGATAGGATGGCAGCTCAATGCTTGTCTTGTCACATCTAGGGTACATATGTGTATCAGATTTCCATTCCAGAGACTTGTAATTTATAATAGCACAGTACTCCAGCATAGACCGGAGAAGGAAATGGCAACCCACTCCAGTATTCATGCCTGGAAAATCCCATGGACCGAGGATCCTGGTGGGCTACAGTCCATGGGATCGCAAAGAGTTGGACACGACTGAGCGACCTCACTTCACTTCACTTCACTTCACTCATAGAGTGGTGGTGCTAGTGGTAAAGAATCCTCCTGCCAATGTAGGAGACATAAGAGATGGTTTGATCCCTGGGTCAGGAAGATCCCCGGAGGAGGAAATGGCAACCCATTCCAGTATTCTTGCCTGAAGAATCCCATGGACAGAGAACGCTGATGGGTACAGTCTGTAGGGTCACAAAGAGTCAGACAAGACTGAATTGACAACATAGGGTTTATATGGGGAATATTCACCAAGAACATGACCCTTTATTTCTTAGAGGCCCATAAAATGACACACAAAAATCACTGGTACCTTCTGTTCCCCTACAAAATTAAAGGTATTTTTTTCACACTTTATAGTGTGAATGTGCTGGCTTTCCTTTTTCCCCTCTCAGGACTAGAGTCCCAAATCACAGGGCAGTAGTGGTTGAAATGACTTGGACATGAATTTAAGGTATAAAGTGCCATCTGTTTCAAGCAGTTAGGATAAAGATAATGGGAAAGACAGTTTCTAAGATGGATGGTTATTGAAAAGCAGCATTTGGTTGAGGAATTACTGAGACAGCACACTGAGGTCATTTTCAATCTACCCAGTGTTCTTTGACAGAAGGAGAAAACACAGAGTAAAATTTGGGAAGTGGTATCATTCCCTGCCACATGGGTATAGCTTAGGAACCAAGGTTTATTGGATCACATCTAGAGGCGAAGCTGCATCCATGGACATCATTTGTGAATCATCATTAAATATGTTTAAGAGATGATCAGAAAGGCAATAGGCTGCCTTCTGAGGTCCTGAGAGCCTGCCCTCTAATGAGTCTGGTGTGAAATCAGCTTCCATAGGGTCAATGCCAGACTTCAAGCATGGAGTACCCACATTGTAAGAGACAGTTTCCCAGTTATCTTTTGCAGAAGATCAAATAATGGAGGATCTCTGTACTGATGAGAGCCATGTTAACCTTCATACTTGCACATTCTAATTTTAGCTATTTTTACAGTCACTTTTTTTTCAGAATTGTAGAGATGCAAGATCTTATTTTCTTGTTTGTTTGTTCCTCTTGAGTTCATCCCCTCTGGTATTAAATTATATGTGTGATTCTCTCTCTCTGAATTCCCCAGCATTAGTAGAGCTCTGTTTAAAATACAGAGACCCAAAGTGAAAATGGCATTGTAGATCCAAAACATCAGACAGGCAGAAGGCTTCTTTTTTTCTCTTTTACCTAGGTTAGATTAAGTCTTTTTTGTTCACAGCCCAAGTGATTCCTGCACGTCTGCTCCCATCTCCTCTTGGCAATGTCTTTATGATGAAGTGTCCACTTTCTCCAAGCCCTTGTGGTCCCTGCTGCTCTGCTTCCCATTAACCGTGTGTGTTTCCGCTTGTTTGTCTCCAGATGTATTCGTTAGCATTTTTCCAGTTGAATCTCATCCTGCTATTTCTTGCTCATATTGCTAACCTCTCCAGGGGCCCATATGCTTCCACAGCTCTTGTGCCAAAATCACAGAGCATCTTAATACAAACCTTCCTTCAACGTCTTCACACCAGCCAAAACCACAGGCTCAGTGGACTGCCAGCCTGATTTGCAACCAGCTCCGCTCCAGTGTAATAGGGCGAGCACCAGGTTTGGAGTTGAATGATATCCATGCCATTTCCTAGTGGTGTGACCTTAAGCAAGGTGGCCCAACCCTCCCTCATCTCCTTTCTAAGAATGTTAACCACTTCACACAGTCAAGAGCATAAGGTGATGGTTGTTTAGCGCCTCCGTGTTCCCTGGTACGCTGGAGGCACCTCTGTCTCCTGGGTCAGCAAACAAGAGCTAAGGCTTCTGGTGAGCACCCCAGGGAAAAGAGACAGTTGTCACAACCAGACAATGCAGAAGCACTAGTGAAATGACTGTCTTTAAAAAATAAATAAATAAATTATTAGAACAAAGGGGTGAAAAATTGATGACTGCAGAAAAGTACCATTTGAGGTGACCTATTTGGTACAGCCTCATGCAAAAGGGCATCCAGACAGTTCTGTGGGGAAGCTCAGAGTAAGCCCCAGGCTCTAAGAGTGTATGGACTATGTCTTTCCATGTTTGGACACAATATCACCCATTTATCCTTGGAAATCTTCCTAAATTTCTGCCCCTTGGCTTGACATCATCTTTATCAAATCATCCCTCTCCTAATTCATTTTCTTTTTTCAAAAAACTGAAAAAAAATTGTTGAAGTATAGTTGATTTACAATATTGTGTTAATTCCTGCTGTCCAGCAAAGTGATTCAGTTATATATGTTGTTGTTGAGTTGCTCAGTTGTGTCTGACCCTCTGGACTGCAGCATGCCAGCCTTCCCTGTCCTTCACTATCTCCTGGAGTTTGCTCAAACTCATGTCCATGGAGTCGATGATGCCATCCAATCATCCTGTCCTCTATTGACCCCTTCTCATACACTCAGTCTTTCCCAGGATCAGGGTCTTTTCCAATGAGTTGGCTCATTGCATCAGGTGGCCAAAGTATTGGAGTTCAGCTTCTGTATCAGCCCTTCTAATGAATATTCAGTGTTGATTTCCTTTAGGATTGACTGGTTTGATCTCCTTGCTGTCCAAAGGACTCTCAAGAGTCTTCCCCAGCACCACAATTTGAAATTTTTTCATATTTCCTTTTTCATATTATTTTCTTTATAGCTTATTAGAGAATATTGAATATACTCCCCTGTGCTATACAGTAGGGTCTTATTTTTTATCCACTCTATATATAATAGTTTCATCTGCTAATCCCAAACTCCTAATCTGTCCCTCCCTCCCCATTTTCTTACCGCTTCTTGACAGGCTTCTGGTTCCCTGAACACACTATGCATGTCACACCTGCGTATCTAAACAACACCCTCTTACTAGAGAACACCCATCCTCTCCCACATCTTTGCCCCCCACTTAACATACTTCTATTCAGCCTTTGAGAGTCAGGTAAAGCATCACCTCCTTTGGGAACCTGCCATAACCTCCCACACTGAATTCAGTACTTATGCTTCTGTGTCTCTGCACCAGCCCCTACAAATCTGTCAGAGCACATATCACATTACTGTGTTTGGACTCATCCGTGTATCCCTAGACTTGTGTGTGCACCTCTGAAAGGGAAGTATTCTCTGTATTCCCAGTGCCCAGAATTGAGTTTGAGACACTGAACAAATGCCTAGTAAAGATATGCGTGAATGAAAGAGTGAGTGAGTGAATGAATACAGTCATGAAAAAACATCCTATCATTTGCATTCAACTTTGGCTACTAGCAAGTCTAGAATGATGATTTTCAGACTTGTTCATAGGAGCAGAAAAAGAACAAGCTCTATAAAAATGTCCTGAATGATGGCCATCCACCTTGACTTGTAAGAAATGTCTTCCCACTGCCAGACACAGAAAAAATCAGATTGATCTTCATCTGAAGCTATTTTTTAAAAAAATGTTTTACAAGAATAGAGCAGAAATTGAGGAAGTCAATCAACAAGGAAAGACCTGTTTGATACAGCCATGTGCAAAAGGGAATCTAGACAGTTCTTATACGGGGAAGCTCAGAGTAAGCCCCAGGCTCTAAGAGGCTACAGACTATGTCTTTCCTTGTTTGGACCCAATATCACCCATTTCTCCTTGGAAATCTTCATAAATTTCTGCCCCTTGACTTGAACTCATCTTTCTCAAATCATCTCAGAGTTGAGAGGATGTTTTTGACCACTCTGCATTTCCCCGCTCACTATAACAGCATCAAAATTCACTTTCTTTCTGTCCTTTAGAACTTTGTAAACTTGTCTAGTTTGCTTATTTGTTTAGTTGCCTATGTCTTTTCCCTCCACTCTAACTCCCTTACCCAAAGCCTAGATCCCATGAAAGCAGAGATCTTTGGGGACATTCAGTTCAGTTCAGTTCAGTCACTCAGTCGTGTCTGACTCTTTGCGACCCCATGAATCACAGCATGCCAGGCCTCCCTGTTCATCACCATCTCCCGGAGTTCACCCAGACTCACATTCATTGAGTCGGTGATGCCGTCCAACCATCTCATCCTCTGTCGTCCCCTTCTCCTCCTGCCCCCAATCGCTCCCAGCATCAAAGTCTTCTCCAATGAGTCAACTCTTCTCATGAGGTGGCCAAAGTACTGGAGTTTCAGCTTTAGCATCATTCCTTCCAAAGAAATCCCAGGGTTGATCTCCTTCAGAATGGACTGGTTGGATCTCCTTGCATAATAAGCACTTACAAAGCATTCGAGGACTGAATGATTCATTTCTCACACTGCAACATTTCTCTTCTTTTGAATAGCAACTTAATGATTATTAAGCACTGACTGTGTGCCAGGCACTGATACAGTAGTGAGGGGAATATGTGGTTCATTTGAGAGAAATTAACTTGGAGGAGTTACAAGTGGGGAAGGGTCATATTTGAAAAGCAACTGTGTCTGAGATTGTAAGGCAGGATAGTAGCCTAAAGTCATATATCAGAAGTGTATACTTATTAGAAGTCCCTATTTTCCTAAAGATGGAGTTATAAGAAGATAAGGGCTAAGCTGACTATGTGTAGACATTTCTACCCAACATAGTCCTTGGCTTACAGGTTAGAGACTGCCTGTGAAATCCCATTATTCCCATTTTCTCAGGCTATTCCCTAATCCCTGGACACATATTTAACCTGAACTGAAGTTGAGCTTGTGGGAAGATCAGAATTTTGGGCTATGGATTTCTATCTTTCTTAAACCTACAGGTCTGGGATTATTGGGTAATGAGGAGCTAAAAGTCATCTAGTACAACTGACCTTCCTTTTTTAAAATATTTTAAATTACATAAATCCAGTATGTCACCATGGACAAAATGAGAACTCAGTCATTAATTATAATTCTCATATATACTCTCTAAAAAGACTATTTCCCTTCTGGAGTTTGAGAAATATATGAGGGATATTTTGAAGTCAGTAGCTTGAGTAAGACATAGTATTCTATCCTGGAATGGAATCTTAAGACAGGAAGCCATAAATAGAAGGAAGAATATAAGAATCGAAATGAATGCACTTGAATATGGGTAGCATTCCATTGTCAGAAGATACTAAAACATCTGAAAGGTGGATGGAACGCAGAGGGCTGACAATGGGACACTATCCGATTACTTTTATTTGTTATTTCCATCAGCAGTGAATCTGAGACTCCCACTGTGGCAGACTCCATCAGTGACAAGCATCATGAATTACATACAAAATTTAGGACCTACATTTTAACAGTTTCATTGTATTTTTCCATATATCTGTAATTGCACACACATACTTTACAATTTTTTAAAGAAAAATCTACCATGCCTTAAAGAAACTCTTTTTAAGACAATGTGGCCAGAATTATTGACAACCTTTATGGAGTTCTGAGACCAGGGCCAAATAGAAGTCAGGCAACTTGGCAAGGATACTTTAATGCCAACTGATTTTATGTCTTTCTTTCTCAACGTCTTTCTTTCCTTCATATTTCGCTAAAGACAAGTATGTCACCATGTACAACTATGGTGAGATCAGGACTGGGAGAGACATATGCAGAAGCAGAGAAATGATGCCACCCTGAGAGTCTCTCTCATAGCTGCCAAGACAGGAAATGGTACCCAGATTTGAGCTACTGTGTGTACACATGAGGGACCAGGGAGAGTCCCACTTAAGGAGTGGAGACTGATGGGCAATGGTAAAAGCTGATTCTCAGTCAGGTTTTCCCTGTGTTCTAGCTGATGCTTACCTCCCTGCTGTACTTGATCTTCCATGCTCTCTGACTCCCTCAGTCTTCTTCCCAATATTTAATTCCTGATTCAGAACATTAAGGGGATGGAGAAAAGAATCCTTTGGAGAGCATATGAGAAAAGACAAATGACTACAGTTTACTAGATATTTGATATAAACCAAGATTTCTTGCCCCAATTCCAGGTCTACTGAAATAGAACCTTCCAAGGTGGGGCCCAAAATTCTGTTGTTGTTCAGTTGCTAAGTCCTATCCAACTCTTTGCAACCCCATGAACTGCAGCATGCCAGGCTTCCCTGTCCTTCACTACCTCCCAGAGTTTGCTCACACTCACGTCCATTGAGTCAGTGATACCATCCAACCATCTCATCCACTCTTGCCCGCTTGTACTAAAAGCAAAACTTTGCAGGTGAGACGACCTAGACCAACTTGAAAGAGTTTCTTCTAGAAATATGACTACAGCAGAGGTATGCATGATGGACAGTAGTTACACCAACAAGAGGTGTTTTCTCAGCTTTCTGCTTCCTCAAAGGTCCACCTTCAACACCTTTCCCTGACGTTACAGGCTTCACACCCCCTATGCTTATGGAAGTTGTTATATTTACTTTTTGAACATTTATTCTTATTTGTTATTCCCGCCAGCTGTCACTCACAAGAGGGTGGGTCCTTTTGTCTGTGTAATATCAGAAAATAAAAAATGACACTGTGTATTACACATCTGTAGAAAAATCTCCAACTTTATTACTACGGATTTCAGCTTGTTTTGAGCTTAATAGCAATGTGCTTTAACACCTGGTCTGTGATGTATTTTGGAATGCATTCAGGAGCCTGCTACCTCCTATGCATAATTTAAAAATAAAGGCACGTGTGTCATTTAATGGAGGAGAAAGCACCAACTGCAAGCTGACCTTGCTTGCTCTTTGATTCAAGTGCTCTGCAAAGTTAATTGTCACTAAGAACAAAATAACATTTTAGGAGAGACCATTCCCTGGGATTAACCCCTGAGTCTTAATCTCATCCCCTGCTGACTGACTCTACCATGACCTTTGTAATGAATATATTGTGTAAAACAGACAAGGATTTTTCCTTGTGAAGTCCTGTTTGACTCTCAAATGGAAAGTTTCAGCAAAAAAGAAATTGATGGTGCTTTTTTTTTTGCCCTACCAAGAAGCATCCTATATCTTCTAAGACAGAGACTTAGGAGTCTGAATACTTGATTCTCATTTCTTTGTTCTTCATGTGGAGAGAATCCATGATGTATATGGAGCCCTATTTTTCCATCTGTAAAACAGGCAGAGCTGTATTCATTTATTTCAAAGAAATCTTGAGAGAATTCATAAGAAAGGGAAAAATGACATCAATCTGTTGATTCCAACACCCTTATACCATCATCACCACTATAATTTGCCCTAAACGAATAGTTTAGGACATGTAAGTCTGACTATATGAGCATAAATCCATTTCATCTAGGACACTGTGGATAAAATTCAAGTTCAGTTCAGTTGCTCAGTCGTGTCCAACTCTTTGCGACCCAATGAATCACAGTACGCCAGGCCTCCCTGTTCATCACCAAATACCAGAGTTCACTGACTCATGTCCATCGAGTCCATGATGCCATCCAGCCATCTCATCCTCTGTCGTCCCCTTCTCCTCCTGCCCTAATCCCTCCCAGCATCAGTCTTTTCCAATGAGTCAACTTTTTGCATGAGGTGGCCAAAGTATTGGAGTTTCAGCTTCAGCATCAATCCTTCCAATGAACACCTAGGACTGATCTCCTTTAGGATGGACTGGTTGGATCTCCTTGCAGTCCAAGGGACTCTCAAGAGTCTTCTCCAACACCACAGTTCAAAAGAATCAATTCTTCAGTGCTCAGCTTTCTTCACATTCCTACTTTCCCATCCATATATGACCACTGGAAAAACCATAGCCTTGACTAGACAGACCTTGGTTGACAAAGTAATATCTCTGCTTTTCAACATGCTATCTAGGTTGGTCATAACTTTCCTTCAAGCAGTAAGCATCTTTTAATTTCATGGCTGTAATCACCATCTGCAGTGATTTTGAAGCCCCCCCAAAATAAAGTCTGACACTGTTTCCACTGTTTCCCCATCTTATTTCCCATGAAGTGATGGGACCAGATGCCATGATCTTCGTTTTCTGAATGTTGAGCTTTAAACCAACTTTTTCACTCTCCTCTTTCACTTTCATCAAGAGGCCATTTAGTTCCTCTTCACTTTCTGCCGTAAGGGTGGTGTCATCTGCATATCTGAGGTTCTTGATATTTCTCCCGGCAATCTTGTTTCCAGCTTGTGCTTCTTCCAGCCCAGTGTTTCTCTTGATGTAGTCTGCATAGAAGTTAAATAAGCAGGGTGACAATATACAGCCTTGACATACTCCTTTTCCTATTTGGAACCAGTCTGTTGTTCCATGTCCAGTTCTAACTGTTGCTTCCTGACCTGCATATAGGTTTCTCAAGAGGCAGGTCAGGTGGTCTGGTATGCCCATCTCTTTCAGAATTCCACAGTTTATTGTGATCCACACAGTCTAAGGCTTTGGCATAGTCAATAAAGCAGAAATAGATGTTTTTCTGGAACTCTCTTGCTTTTTCGATGATCCAGCGGATGTTGGCAATTTGATCTCTGGTTCCTCTGCCTTTTCTAAAACCAGCTTGAACCTCAGGAAGTTCACAGTTCACGTATTGCTGAGGCCTGGCTTGGAGAATTTTGAGCATTACTTTACTAGCGTGTGAGACGAGTGCAATTGTGCAGTAGTTTGAGCATTCTTTGGCATTGCCTTTCTTTGGAATTGGAATAAAAATTGACTTTTTCCAGTCCTATGGTCACTGCTGAGTTTTCCAGATTTGCTGGTATATTGAGTGCAGCACTTTTACAGCATCATCTTTCAGGATTTGAAACAGCTCAACTGGAATTCCATCACCTCCACTAGCTTTGTTCATAGTGATGCTTCCTAAGGCCCACTTGATTTCACATTCCAGGATGTCTGGCTCTAGGTGAATGATCACCTCATCATGATTATCTGGGTCATGAAGCTCTTTTTATATAGTTCTTCTGTGTATTCTTGCCACCTCTTCTTAATATCTTCTGCTTCTGTTAGGTCCATACTATTTCTGTCCTTTATTGAGCCCATCTCTGCATGAAATGTTCCCCTGGTATCTCAAATTTTCTTGAAAAGATCTCTAGTCTTTCCCATTTTGTTTTTTCCCTGTTTCTTTAGTTACTATATGTCTTTTGAAGGGGAAAATTTGATGTCCTGCTTTTTGTTTTTCCCTTGCATAGTACAGAGCCATTATTTGCTTAGTAAGTATGTAACATTCACTTAATAAATATTGCTGCTGTTGTTTGTTTGGTTATGGTTTTTTGATTCAGAGACCTTAACTTTATTTTTTATGATTTTTTTAAAGTTGGAGTATAATTGCTTTACAGTGTTGCTCATTTCTACTATAAAAAGTGTGAGGCATATAGCCCTTCCCTCTTGAGCTTCCCTCCCGCTCATCTCCCATCCCACCCTCCTAGGTCATCACAGAGCACTGAGCTGAGTTCCCTGTGCTCTATGGTGGCTTTCCACCAGCTATCTCTTTTACACACAGTAGTGTGCGTGTCAATGCCACTCTCCCAAAATGTCCCAGCCTCTCCTTCCCTCTCCTTCTCTTTCTGTGTCCACAAGTCATTTCTCTACATCCGCATCTCTATTTCTGCCCTGTAGAGGTGCCACTCCATAGTTTATAAACTCTACCCTTATAGACCGCCCCAAGAGCTCTCCTATGGGAGGAGATGTGCCAAATAATAACAGTGACTACTTACCAGGTCCTATACCCAAGGGGCAGATACTAATAGCCTGCAGTCTTACATATATGTGAAGTGATTTCACCATAATAATAACAGTGACTCAACCACAGTTAGATACAAACTCAGGAAATCAAATTCCAGAGCCCCTGCTCCCAGTCACTACTGTCTTTCTCTAAATGCCTGCTTGACTCTAATACTCCTCAGTTCAGTCCAGTCGCTCAGTTGTGTCCGGCTGTTTGCAACCCCATGAATTGCAACACGCCAGGCCTCCTTGTCCATCACCAACTCCTGGAGTTCACCCAAACTCACGTCTATCGAGTCAGTGATGCCATCCAGCCGTCTCATCCTCTGTCATCCCCTTCTCCTCCTGCCCCCAATCCCTTCCAGAATCAGAGTCTTTTCCAATGAGTCAGCTCTTCACATGAGGTGGCCAAAGTATTGGAGTTTCAGCTTTAGCATCAGTCCTTCCAAAGAACACCCAGGAATGATCCCCTTTAGAATGGACTGGTTGGATCTCCTTGCATTCCAAGGGACTCTCAAGAGTCTTCTCCAACACCACAGTTCAAAAGCATCAATTCTTCAGCGCTCAGCTTTCTTCACAGTCCAACTTTCACATCCACACACGACCACTGGAAAACCATAGCCTTGACTAGATGGACCTTTGTTGGCAAAGTAATATCTCTGCTTTTCAATATGCTATCCAGGTTGGTCATAACTTTCCTTCCAAGGAGTAAGTGTATTTAATTTCATGGCTGCAATCACCATCTGCAGTGATTTTGGAGCCCAAAAAGATAAAGTCTGACACTGTTTGCACTGTTTCCCCATCTATTTCCCATGAAGTGATGGGACCAGATGCCATGATCTTCATTTTCTGAATGTTGAGCTTTAAACCAACTTTTTCACTCTCCTCTTTCACTTTCATCAAGAGGCTTTTTAGTTCCTCTTCACTTTCTGCCATAAGCATGGTGCCATCTGCATGTCTGAGGTTATTGGTATTTTTTTTCCTGTCAATCTTGATTCCAGCTTGTGCTTCTTCCAGCGCAGTGTTTCTCATGATGTACTCTGCATAGCAGTTAAATAAGCAGGGTGACAATATACAGCCTTGATGTAGTCCTTTTCCTATTTGGAACCAGTCTGTTGTTCCATGTCCAATTCTAGATGTTGCTTCCTGACCTGCGTATAGGTTTCTCAAGAGGCAGGTCAGGTGGTCTGGTATTCACATCTCTTTCAGAATACTCCTCAAGACCTAATTAAATAGTACAGTTCTGAGTTCATTAGTTTTATATATTGAGTTTCTGCAGAATAGTTCAAATGAACAAAATGCTTAGTGGATAAACCAGTGATGTGTACATAACAGAGACAAATAACCTATAATGTGTTCAGAAACTGTCTTTTCAAGAGCCTCTCTTGGCTTCATGTAACAACACATCATCAAAACTAACATTTTCATTCAAAACGTTATCATTTAGACACAGATGATATCACTTATATATAGATACAGATGTTGGCAGGCTTCCCAGATGGCGCTAGGGATAAAGAACTCGCCTGCCAATATGGGAGATGTAAGAGACAGGGGTTCAATTCCTGAGTCAGAAAGATTCCCTGGAGAAGGGCATGACAACCCTCTCCAGTATTCTTGCCTAGAGAATCCCGTGGACAGAGGAGCCTGACAGGCTACAGCCCCATGGGATTGCAAAGAGTTGAATTCAACTGAAGCGACTTAGCGTGCATGCATAGATTTTGGCAAAGAAATGCCAACACTTGGGCATATAGTAAGTTTTGTTTATCATTTCATGTAAAATGAGCAATATCTAAGCCACTGGGCTTGAATTGAGATCCTTTTGCTTAACCTTCTTTGTTGCTGAATATATTGATGCTCTAAGTTAACCAAGTAACCTGTGATGATACTATCATGTTTATTGAATACAAGTTACTATAGATAGCAGATACACCATTATTTTTTGTAGCACTGACAGAAAATAAAAATAGTATAGCTAACTACATGATGATATGCAGCAAATGCAAGAGGAATTTTATTTCAGACATGTTAGAATGTGAAAAATACACATCTGAACCTTAATTAAATATAATTATCTTCAATTCATCTGCTAAATTATCGTCCTAGTCTTAAACTTTTATCTCACTAAAAGGAGAAATAATTCAACCTCTGTATGTACAGTCCTGGATAAGAAAATCAACTCTAGTTTTGAACTTAATAGGTTAGAATCCTGACTTCATGTCACAAAAGCTGTATTATATTAGACAGCTTACTTTGTGTTATTTCATCATTTATAAATAGCAATGAATAACATTATCTAGCACATGGCATTGTGAAAATGACAAAAGATAATTCACATAAAATTGCTTAGCGCATAATAAGGTTGCATGGTGCAAAACAGATTTAGATATTTATATTTTATAATCAGACATGGAAATTATTGAAAAAGGTTATGAGTATTTTGTTCAAATGTAGAAAATGGCCACAGATTCTTTGATATTCCTCCCATCAAAAGGAATTCTTTATTTCTCCACCTCTTGACAAGAGCTTAGTTTTCCTGGGTCAGTGTGAAACTAGCAAACATAATGTGAGCAGAAGCTTGAAAAGTTTTCTTTTCCACCATCATGTGAATGAACTACTAGATGATGAAAGGCAGGTAGGCATCACCCCAGCTGACATCAAGCCGATCATCAGACACACAAGAGCAACACTACCCCGTATTAACAGCTTGCCAAATGCTAGGAGTGAGTGTGAGGCCATCCAAGATGACTAGCCTTCAGCTGATCCTCCATCTGACTGCAACTGTGTAAATGTGCTCAGGAAAGTAAAGCAGGGCGATTGGTCCAGCTGAGCCCAGCCCAAGATGCTGATTCACATAATTGTCAAATATTAAAAAATTGTTGCTTTAAGCCACTACATTCTGCCTCTGGCTGGGTTATTTAGGCTAATAGAAACAATACTGGCAAATATTTATTGAGCACATACTATGCAGCAGGCACTGGGATGAGTGCTTTGCCCTCAACAGCTTATTTTATCATGATAACAGTTCTATGAGTAGGTATTATTCTTATCACATGGCACAGTGGTAAAGAACCTACCTGTCAATGTGGGAGACACAACAGAGGTGGGTTCAATCCCTAGGTTGGAAGATCTGCTGGAGAAGGAAGTGGCAACCCACTCCAGTATTCTTGTCTGGAAAATCCCATGGACAGAAGAGCTTGGTGGGCTACAGTCCATGGAATCACAAAGAGCTGAACACAACTAAGTGAGTGTGCATGTGCTCACACACACACACACACACACACACACATAAGTAGTAGGGTGGATTGTTGTGCAACAAGTCTAACTGATGCAACCATGAAGATACAACATTTTCCTGTACCTATTTTTTACTGTTTCTTTTTATGTGTCTTTACTGGTCTTACTTTTATTTTTAAATGAAGTTCAACATGTGTAAACTTGGACTTCCCTGGTGCCGCAGACAGTAAAGTGTCTGCCTGCAATGTGGAAGACGTGGGTTCAATCCCTAGGTCGGGAAGATCTTCTGGAGAAGGAAATGGCAATCCATTCCAGTATTCTTACCTGGAAAATCCCATGGATGGAGGAGCCTGGTAGGCTACAGTCCATGGGGTCAAAAAGAGTTGGACACAACTGAGTGACTTCACTTGCTTTCTTTCTTTTCTAACATGTGTAAAATCCTGCTTTAGTTAAGTCTGTTAAACACTTCAGCAAGATTTGAGAACCTTTCAAGCTTGGTCAGTTGTGTCCAACTCTTTGCGACCCCGTGGACTGTAGCCTACCAGGCTTCTCTGTCTATGGGATTCTCCAAGCAAGAATACTGGAGTGGGTTACCATTTCCTTCTCCAGGGGATCTTCCTGAACCAGGGATCGAACCTGGGTCTCCTGCATTGGAGGCAGACACTTTAACCTCTGAGCCACAGAGAAGCCACACCTATATTTTTGTGATAGAAACAAATTTTAATTCCTTCTGAGTTTTAATTTTAATTTTTAATGTATTTAAAATAATAAAGAGACATTTCAAATAGAGGTATACAGTGATTTCTCTTTATGTTTTGGAGTATTACAAAAATAAATAAAATCATGGGGCATGCAGGAAAGTATCATGTTGACACCTCACAACTTAAATAGGTCTTCGAGAACCTGTTTGATTGGATTTTCTTTAAAGTAATGTCAGGCTTTTAAAGCCTGGCCACAATTAAAAATGAATCCACAGGAGAATCTTGACATGCAGAAACAATGCAAAGTCCACAAGTGTCAATAAAGCAGCAGAATGAACGCGCCGTAAACAGAGACCCTCAGTGTGTGTTTAAAATGCTAACAGTGAGTTCTCAGAAGATACTGCCCTTGGGGCACCAACTTAAACAGCTCAATCCTTCATTACCCTTGAGAAATCAAATCAGTCTTTTCCTGAACGTCTAGAAGTCCATGGACGGCTGAAGAACTGCATGCTCAACTTTTAGGCAGGCCGGTCTCTCTGAGGTTGCAAGATGATGCTCACTAATAACAATATTTAAAAATCCATTCAGTTCAGTTCAGTTCAGTTCAGTTGCTCAGTCATGTCCGATTCTTGGCGACCCCATGAATTGCAGCACACTAGGCCTCCCTATCCATCACCAACTCCTGTAGTTCACTCAAACTCTTGTCCATCAAGTCGGTGATGCCATCTAGCCATCTCATCCTCTGTCGTCCCCTTCTCCTCCTGCCCCCAATCCCTCCCAGAATCAGAGTCTTTTCCAATGAGTCAACTCTTCCCATGAGGTGGCCAAAGTATTGGAGTTTCAGCTTTAGCATCATTCCTTCCAAAGAACACCCAGGACTGACCTCTTTTAGGATGGACTGGTTGGATCTCCTTGCAGTCCAAGGGACTCTCAAGAGTCTTCTCCAACACCACAGTTCAAAAGCATCAATTCTTTGGCGCTCAGCCTTCTTCACAGTCCAACTCTCACATCCATACATGACCACTGGAAAAACCATAGCCTTGACCAGACAGACCTTTGTTGGAAAAGTAATGTCTCTTTTTTTGAATATGCTATCTAGATTGGTCAAGACTAAATAAGAACAGATGCAGCCATAGTATCTTATTTGCTGTGTGTTTGCATTGAAACAAAAATTCCCATGAGATTCGTTTTAGAAAATATATGTCAGCGTTTGTAGCATTTCATTAATGTAGAAACCTATTTCCTGAAATTAGAGACAGCTTAAAATGTGTCTGCCTTGGTGTAAATTTTATTTCCTACAGAATTTACTGCAATGTTAATTTCATTTTGAAATGTGAAGCACATTTATATGGAATTATTCCCACTACTGTAGTTCTCAGTCAGTCAGTCGTGTCTGACTCTTTGTGACCTCATTGTCTGTAGACTATAAGGCTCCTCTGTCCATGGGGTTTTCCATGCAAGAATACTGGAGTGAGTTGCCATTTCCTTCTCCAGGGGATATTTCCAACCCAGGGATCAAACACGTGTCTCCTGAGTCTCCTTCATTGCAGGTGGATTTTTTACCCACTGAGCCATGGGGGAAGCTATTATTGTAGAACTGTCATCAAATTATTAATAGTGATAATAGTACTACTAATAGTATCAGCAGCCTATGGAACTAGTGTTTATACAGAGGTGTTTTCTTCACCTCTCTAGAGGGTCCAAGCTGTGCCTAATACACTTTGAATCCACTTCCCCCATCCTCAGGGTCTTTTAGTACAGTCCTTGGCCTTTCACGGGAGCAGAATAAAGCACTTTCTGGCAAACAAGTTTGCTAATATGTTTGCATATGTTTTCTCTAGCATATGTATCTTGTCTCTTTTCTATCATCATGACCAGCGGAGAGCTGAGCACGAAGAAGGTGCTTAATATAATGGACTAGCTTTGAGGCCAACACATTCTTTGAGGATGATAATGCCAGCTAAGAAATAATGTTTTTTTTGTTCTGTACATTTTCAATTTTCATACATGTACTGAATCAGAAACAAAGCCTCTTTCTGGCACTAGAAAACTTGATTGGAAATTATTAATACTCCTTTAATGAAAAACTAATTTGGAGGACTCTGGAAGAAACTGGAGAGACAAAAATTAGAACTTCTCTCACAATTCCTTTTGCCTTCTCACGTTGCCAAGTGGAAATTAGCAAGGAATTTTCAGACTCATGCTTCATGATTATTTAATGACTAAGGAAAGGACAGATCTGAATATCTATGGGATTCTGCCAAGAAACCTCTCTGCTGGTCTGTGGACCATCTCACTACTTATTTGTTTTGTTTTAATTTATTACCACTGTAAAGGAAGATGTATCTCCATGTTCTGCAACCAAAAAAAAATAGGTTAGTGATAAGACAGATTTCATCATACTTATTTATACATGGTTTTGTAATATGTCATTAAATATTTATATAGCCATCTCTTCTACCCATAACTGAGTTCTTCTGGAATGTATACGTTTACCTTTTGTCCTTAGTGACTGGCATAGCATCAGTTGCATAATATTTCATTTATCTATGACTCTATAACAAAATACCCCTAAACTTAATGACTTAATATAGCAGAAGCTTCTTTTTTTTTCTTCCAATTCTGTGAGTTTATGGCCAGTCCTCTGCATTCAGTTGGCAGCTGAGCTGTGGCTGAAGAGTCCAAGGTGGCCTCATTCACATGTTTTTCAGGCAAGCTGGCTGTTGGCTAAGCAGCTGAGTTCCCCTCCACATGGTGTCTCTTCTTCTATTAGTCTAGACCAGCTTCCCTAGTGTATGGTAATTGGGTTCCAAGAGAAGGAAGCTCAAGCTGCCAAGTCCATAAACGTTGGACCCTGGACTGGCATAGTGCTACATCTGCTATATTCTATTCATCAAAGAAAGTCACAAAGCTAACCCTGATTCAAGTGAAAATGAAATAGCAAACTTAGTTATTTGGTTAGTTTTTCATAAATATTTGTTGAATGATGAGGGAAAATCCAGTCCAGATACAACCAGACCTGAGGAGAATCAAATACTGCAAAGAGAACATCAGCATTTCCTTTCCTTCCTCTTTCCCTTGCTCTCTTCCAACTCTTTCTCTTTTTTCCTTTCACTCAGAAATTTTGAATAATGAATCAGCATTTTCTGAAAGAGAATGAAACGACTGGTATTCCAGGTAGCGGAAACACCCTATGCAAAGAATTAAAGCAATGACATTACATGATGAGTTTGAGGAAGAGCTAGTAATTAAATGGGGCTGATAGTATGGGATGTCTGTAGAGGAGTAATGAGGAATGAAGCTGAAAATGTGTAAGGAGAAGCTTGTATGTCAAAGTATTTGTTCTTTAAGCAGTGGAGAGGTGAAAAATTTGAAGTAAGATAACGTCACTGACTTGTTGATGAGCTTTTTCTGTATAGATCTAAAATGGACAATATGGACTCTATAAAGTCACAGCATTTTTCTTCTTTGCTAGGTCCTATAGGTGCCTAGAATACCTACTGTGCACTGAATTAATCTAAGAAGGTTGAATACTTGGTTGTTGAGTGAATGAGGTCATCAAGTGCCAGACTGTGCAGAAAGCTAAATGAATGTGAAGGTGCTTAGGCAGGGCATTTGATGATCAGTGGAAGCTATCGGTAATGAACTCTGTGTACAAACTTTGAAAGCCATGGTGGAGAAAAGTGTATCATTGTGAGATCTTTCCCAACTAATTCTTTCACAAGAAAAGCTATGTGTAGAGATCACATGACCTCATTTATTTATTTTCTACAAAAGACATATTCTAAAGAAATCATTTTCTTATTTTTACATAATTAAATGTAAGTTGCCTTTGTAAGTTATTTTAGTTATATCATAAGTGTCTAACTTGTGTTAAATACATAACTTATGTGTTAAATACAGAAGTATTTAATAAGTGTTGACATTTCACTTATTTTTCTTATTTCTAAATTTTGGTACTTGGACTCAGTTGAGTTCAGTCACTCAATCACGTCTGACTCTTCATGACCCCATGGACCACAGCACACCAGGCCTCCTTATCCATCATCAACTCCCGAAGTTTACTCAAACTCATCTCCATTGAGTTGATGATATCATACAACCACCTTATCTTCTGTCATCCCCTTCTCCTCCTGCCCTCAATCTTTCCCAGCATCAGGGTCTTTTCCAATGAGTCAGTTCTTCACATCAGGTGGCCAAAGTATTGGGGTTTCAGCTTCAACATCAGTCCTTCCAATGAACACTCAGGACTGATCTCCTTTAGGATGGTCTGGTTGGATCTCCTTGCAGTCCAAGGGACTCTCAAGAGTCTTCTCCAATACCACAGTTCAAAAGCATCAATTCTTCGGCACTCAGCTTTCTTTATAGTCCAACTCTCACATCCATACATGACTACTGGAAAAACCATAGCCTTGACAAGACTGAAGACTCTTATTATGTCATTTGCTTACATCTTGTTATGATTGGTAAGAGGATAATTTAAAATTTCCTATTTACTAAGAATTTTTTTGTGTACATAATTTCATTATAGTTGATTTCCACAGAAACTATGTGAGTTTGAATCTTGGGTGTTAGAATCCCCTTTACAAATCTCTGATATTAAAAAAGAAAGGTGACATTTTGATCATTTAAGTGACTGCTTGGTAGAGACTCTATGCATTTATTCAGATTTCAGAGAAATTACTCCCAAAGAAAAATGTAACAATTCAAATAAAAGATGGTTTCAGTGAAATTTGGGAGAACCCTTAACTACTTCCAGTATCTGACATATGGGTTCTTTTCTCTAGGGCCTTTGACTGCCAGTTTTATATTTCTTGGCAATTTAATGCTTTAAGCTGAGCATCTCCTGGGTCACAAGGATCGGGAACATCAGGAAGCATATTTTCCCTTAAGACCACTTAACCATTAGGGCCAAAGGCCAAGTCTGAAATTGTATCATTCTCTAATATACAGGTGTATCCAGCACCACACTTCACCATATAGAAGGCTCCAGAGAATGCAAGGATGCCTCTGGATCTACCTTCAGAATCCTAGACAGACTTTGGAATCAAGCTGGAGAGCAGACTAGATTTCTATGAGGATAGCATATGCATTTGAAACCTATTATTCTAGAGATTGAAGACAAATCTTGCTGGAATTATAGAAAATATAAATCTGGTTTGAATTTCTTTATAGATTGTTGCTTACCTGGATCAACAGAATTATACTGAGGGACAAGGTGGTGAGAAAGATACAGTGATGATTAAAAAAACAAAAACAAAAACCTTTCTTCTCAAAAAAGAGTTCTTTATAAATAAGAAATGAGGTAAATTCCTGAGTTTTATCAAAGATGTGGGGAAAGAATAAGCTCTGGCCCTTCCTATTATTATTCTAGCCTTCTTTCCTCCTCCTCTGTTGCCTCCCCTAGAGTTTGCTTTAACATTTCACACAGCCTTGGTTACCCTTTTTTTTTTTTTTTTAAATTTTAATCAAATGGATATGCCCAGGATATTTTCTCATTCAGAGTATTCAGACACAAATTCATTCTGGAGATGCTTTGGGGAAACACTGGAATCCATTAATCCCGGTATTAACCTGCCTCCCCTCTATCTTTCTAGTATGCAGAATTTTGTTGTGAAATAAATTCATGGTCACATTTCAGAAGATGCTACTTGGTGAACTGATCCAGTTACCTGTAGCTGTTAAAGGGTCCAAGCTGGGGTATTCAATGAGATGGTTTTAATGTCATAGTACTTACCATCTTGGAGAATGAAATTCTCTAACCCACTCCAGTATTCTTGCCAGGAAAATTCCATGGACAGAAAGCGCCTGGCAGACTACAGTTCATGGGGTCACAGAGTCAGATATGACTGAGTAACTGTGTGAGTGCGTGCACACGCAGGCACTGACCAAATAAACATCCAGATATAGATAATGTAAATTCACACCTCTCATACACACACACACCCTCCTCTACAAATTCAGAAGTACTCATTCCGAGTCCTCAGTCCCAGTGTGCATTGTTTATTTCCACTCCTGTGGTTTCCCCCAGGAAAATATTTTTCCTATATACGCCTAGATTCTTAACCTATTCCCTAACTCACCCCAACCAAGAGAAAAGGAGCACTTTCTGATTAATATTGGGATTGGCCAAAAAGTATGCTTGCTGTAAGATGGTACGGGAAGCTGAACAAACTTTTTGGCCATCCCAGTACCTCTGGGAGCTGCATCTAAATATTGGAAGCACAGACACTCCCTCTTTTCAATTTGGGATATGCTTGTATGCTGAGAGCTTAAGCTTTGGTCTGCCTTTAGCCGTCTAGTAAACTGACCTTCAGGCGAGGCCTGTGGTTTCCTAGCAGTACTTGTAATGAGGTGGGTGATTAACATTCGATGATGTAGTATTAACAAGTTTACCTAGTTCAGTTCAGTTCAGTTTAGCTGCTCAGTTGTGTCTGACTCTTTACAATCCAATGGATGGCAGCGCATAGTCTACCTAGTTAACAGACTTAAATCCATATTCTCCAAGCTGGCTTTTGAGAGTGATAGAGGTGATACACTCATCTTTATCCTCCTGATTAATTTTTTTCAGTGAGCTCAAAACTGGGATAGAGAGGCAATGACAATTGATTAGTCCTCAACTCCAACAACTATGACTGAAGTTTTCCTCTATTAATTTGTTGTTAGACTCCTCCGAATGCCCTCCTGTGAGGTGAAAGTAATCTCACTATATCCTCTGTTGCTTCAGTTAATAAGCGCACATTAATTCCCTCCAAAGAACTAGAAAGAAAAGTATTTTGGCTGGGACATACAAGATGATAAATAGCATAACCATGTGCGTGCTCATTCACTTCAGTCATGTTTGACTCTTTATGATCCCATGGACTGTAGCCTGCCAAGCTCTTCTGTAGGTGGTATTATCCCAGCAAGAGTACTGGAGTGGGTTGCCATGTCCTACCTCAAGGGATCTTTCCGACCCTGGGATTGAACCTGTGTCTTCTGCAGCTCCTGCATTGGCAGGTGGATTCCTTACCACAAAACGACCAGGGAAGCCCAGTATATCCATAACAGCTGACAAATATGAACAAGACCATGGAAGTCTAGAGTCATTTGATTTATTTGTAATTTCCCTGCTAGGGACTAATTTTTTTTTTTTAATGAAGGTAGCAGAAAAAAGGGTTGATAGTTTACACTTTTTTTTCTTTTATTGAGAATGCCTTTGTCTGAAAACTTCTTTTAGGTCTAATATGTAGAACAGATAAATATGATGTTGCCATAGAAAGAATGGGGAAAAGTCCAGAGTTCAGTGTTTTGTCTTCTTTCACTGTGTCACCTCTGATATCCTCAGAACATATGGCTTGGATACATTTTTAAGACCACAGGAAAATATGACTGCACTGGAAACAAAACAATGAGAATTTATGTCCAGAAACACCTCAATGAACAAAGAACATCTGAACTGGTATATTCCTTTTCTCAGCTTCTGTTGGAGACAACTAGTCTTTTAAATGCCTTCTGGCTTGCAGAATCAAAAATAACATTTAAAAAGTAGAGGATGACCCAATTTCTAAATTCCTGTGGGTATTACATTTCAACATTCCATTCTTTAATTCTCTACAGTGTCTGGAACAGTACACCTGGCATAGAGCTGATAGTCAATGAATGTTTGATGACTGAATGAGTGAATGAATGAATAAATAGAAAAAGTTGATAGCTGTCCTTAGGAGCAGCAAAGAGCAAGAACCAGACATGCAATATGTAATAAAGAATCTCATTCAGAAAGTTTCTCTATTGATTTTTCAAAGATCAGCTATCTATAGACCTAAAATTACCTTCTCCATCTTCAAAGGTAAATTTTCACAAAGAGAAACCCCGGTCTGTTGAAATATGCCTCTCTCCTGCTGAAAACACCTGTTCCTGATAAATCTGGCTTCTTTATCCTACCGAGGCATTGTAGAGAGACTACCCACAGGCTTTTCAGAGTGGAAAGTGCATGGAAATAATATTGTTTTATTTAGGTGGCAAGATTGCTTATTGATGAGAAAAGCTCTTTTTCAGGTGTATCTAAGTTTCTGATTTCAGCCACCTTTAAATTTTTTTTCTCTAGGAAATGAATAGTAGGACCTTTTAAAAAATAAATACTGTCTGTCTTTTATCCCAACCCCATCACATTGTGACTGCCATACTAGAACTGTTGACTATCATAGAAAGATTGTCTATGAACAAGGGATTCACTTAGTATCATTCTTTTGTATTGTGGCTCCCATAATGTATGCTGAAGTGCCCCAGAGTGCTGTAGCAAATTCACATGGACATTACATGATAGTTTCAATGTTTGAGTGAAATAACAGTATTTGTTGGACATGATCCAAACTACTACCTCAAAGTCATTCACAGTTTCAACATTAGATTGAGGTACTGTCCTCTAGATGATGTCATATCCTTACGTGACTGGGCTTCAGGAGGTTGCTGTGATAACCAGAAAATATGGCGTGAATATCATCATAAAACAGGAAATGAGAGTGTCAGTGTCCAATCTGATAAGACAGCCCCATTAGTGACTGATTGTAGTTACTGAAAAATGAAATGAACATTTTATTTGTACTTTCAATGTTTGTATATTTTTAAATGACCACTAAGTTGCTGATAAGTGTCTATGCTTTTTTCGATCCAACTACTTAATTAATTTGGCTTACAGGCACTGCTCTAATGATAGTAGACAGGGTTCAATTTCTAAAGTCTCTTGAAGACTTAGTATTTTCTAGAAGACTCTCAGGACCCAAAATGACAGTGCTTATAAATATATGATTTATTGGAGGAAAATGACATAATTTAGAAATAGCATTAAAATAAGGATATGCATTACAGTCAAAGGCTACCCCAGAGCCAAGGTTCTGGGAAGAACCTGCCTTGAGTTTTAAATGTGCTTCTTCCTCCAGGCCATACTTCCTCTCTCGGATCAGGAACCTCGGAACCAGGGACCCCAAGGCAGATCTTGTCAAGGGCTTCTTTAATCATTAACCTCAGTCATCAGTAAACCATGACATCAAGTTGGTACAAACACCCCCTGACCCATTGTTGCAAATTGACACCATTAATCAATACATTTTATACCTTGATCAAAGGAAAGTACCCTGGAAGGACCATTTCTTACTTCAATAAAACAACTTGGGCCAATGCCATGCCCGCTGAAATTTACCCCCATGGCACTGGCTTTATAAAGCAAAAAAGTACCAAGCGCTAGGGTACCATGATCTTATTTGCCAGAAAGCCAATCTTGTGGACAGTGTTTTCAGCTTCATTTCTGAACATAACATTCATCTTCAGAACAAATAAGAACACAATGCTTACCAGGCCTCTTTGCGGGAAAAAAGGCAAAAAATGGTATTTACAAAAATTAAAAAACATACCAAAAGAATGAAAGTCTATAAGTCTAATAGTTAATCTTATGAGCAAGACAGAAAACACAGGACAAATGAGTTTTAGGATCATATACTAGTCTAGCAAATATGTGTAAGAAATTACTTTTCATTCCCGAGTTTTCCTCTTTGGTCCTCATCTCTTCGCACTCACGCTTTGAATAGCTTTGCAGTCTCATCTACTGATCTTATTTAAACTACCATCTACATGTTGACAATTCAGATCTAAGTCTTCCAATGCAACTGCCTCCTGGGATCAAGCGCAAGGAATAATATTCAAATTCAGGTTTTCCCTTTATAATGTAGCATGAGCTTCATAAGCTCGACATATCTGCACAGGCTTCTTATTCTCCCTATTCCTCAGTTTTACCCTCCAACCTGCTGTTTGAGCTCAATTTCCTGTTTTGGCTAATGGACCCAACACCTTCAATGTTAGACAACCTCAAACTCTGGCAATTTTGACTGTCCTCTAATTGACTATAACCTTTTAGGAATCTAACTTCTGCTCCAGAGCCCATACCACATTTTAGTATTTTTTCTATTGTAAATGATCACAGTTGTCTCCCAAATACTAGCCCTCTCTCTAGTAGTCTTAGCCTCCATTTCCTTCCCCTGTAGATCACAGTAATCATTGTGTACAGTTAAGACTATGTTATTTCCTTCAGGTAAAATGGGCTAATGGTTCCCTAATGTCGGCTCAAGTAAGTTACTGTCTCTATTCAGAGCACTCAAGGCTTTCTGTGACCTGGTCCTACTCCCTCTCCAGCCACACTACTCTTCTCACTGGCCTAAACTAAATTGTCCGACTCACATTCTGTGCTGTGCCCAGGTGGTTCTCTCTACTGGGAATGGCTTTTCCACCTTTCCTGTCTAGTAAGTTCAAATTCAGGCATCATCTCTTCTAGGAATTATAGCAGGGATGAAGCCTAAGTGGCTCTTTTTCATGAACTGGTGAGCTAATATTCCCTGTGTAACATCTAGTTACTGTCATACAAAATCATGGGATAGGAGAGTTGCAGAGGACGCTCAACCGGGGAAAATGTGATGTTCAGATGTCTAGAAATTAGAGAGCGCATGTCACAGCCAGTGTCTACTATTGAATCCATTAGAGGGAGAGGCTAAAGATAGACTATAAAGGGAAAAAGTCAGGCAGATGTTGGGAGAATTGTGCACAAACAATAGTACATCAGAAGCAGCTAAGAAATTGCAATATGGAGACTGGAAAATGTCACAGAACACTAGGTGTCTCCCCCTGGGTGGGGTCTGAAAGGGGCACACTGCTGGTGGGCATGTCAGTTGCATCAGGGTTAGCCTGTTAGGAGGGAGGCAGAAGGTTCCAGGTGGTTAAAGAGGACATCCTCCAACTAGTTTATTAATAGCAATCATGAACAGGAAAGCAGGACAAGAATTAATAAAAGAAAAACATTAGGAGCATATAAGTGATGTCACCTGAGATCTGGAAAACACCTGAGCAGACTTTATGGGGAGATATGACATCAACAGGTTGTTGTTAGTAAGTCCTGTCTGACTCTTTGTGACCCCATGGACTGCAGCATGCCAGGCATCTCTGTCCTTCATTGTCTCCCAGAGTTTGCTCAAATTCATGTCCATTGAGTCCATTGAGTCGGTGATGCCATTCAACCATCTCATTCCCTGCCATCTTTCTTCTCCTGCCCTCAGTCTTTCCAGCACCAGATTTGATCTCCTTGCTGTCCAAGGGACTCTCAAGAGTCTTCTCCAGCACCACAGTTCAAAAGCATCAGTTCTTTGGCACTCAGTCTTCTTTATGGCCCAATCCTCACATCCATACATGACTACTGGAAAAACCATAGCTTTGACTATATGGAATATATTGTGTTTAATATGACCACATTTTTTAATTTTTATTTTTTTCTTGGAGTATAATTGCTTTATAATGTGCTAGTTTCTTCTGTACAATGAAGTGAATCAGCTATATGTATAGATATGTACTCCTTCTCAGACCTCCCTCCCAACTATCCCCCACCCCCCAACAAAACAACATTTACATCTACAAATTTCCAGGTATGGAAGTTCATCCTTTTATACATCCTCTTTCTCAGCAGAATGTATTTCTTTCTCTCCTGTGTCTCATCTTTCCTTGTCCTCTCTACAAGGTATAGAAGCAATACTTTATGTGTTGCTTCAATTATGTGTGTGTATGTCTGTCTCCTTGACTATACAGTTGGCACTCTATATCTGTAGGTTTCACTCTCTGGGGACTCAACCAACTACAGATTGAACGTATCCCAAATAATTTCGGAAAGTTCCAAAAAAGCAAAACCTGAAATTGCCACGTGCAAATTTACATGACATTTACATTGCATTAAAGATTGTAAGTAATCTGGCACTACCATGTGTAAAATACATAGCTAGTAGGAACCTGGTATAAAGCACAGGAAGCTCAGTGCAATGCTCTGTGATGACCTAGAGAGGTGGGAGGGGGATGGAGGAAGGGGGACCCAAAAGGAAGGGGATATATATATATTCATATGGCTGATTGACTTCATCATGCAGCAGGAACGAACACAGCACTGTAAAGCAATTATATTCCAATAAAAAATGTAAGCAAAAAAAATTAAGTAAATGGCAGATGTGCATTAGTTGTAAGCAAGAACTATGCCATTTTATATAAGAGACTTGAGCATCTGAGAATTTTAGTATCTGTCTGGCTCCTGGAGCCAATTCCCTGTAGATACTGAGGAAATACCATGCTGTAAGCCCTTTGAGGTCAGGTACCATGCCTGTTCCTGTTTTTATCCTCACTGGATACAGTGCCAGGAAAAGAGTAGAGGTTCATTAAATGCTAATTAACTGGAACTGAATTCCAGTTAATGTGGTCCAGAGACCACAGAGAGGCCTGATGTCTGAAGTATCCTTTTCTGATTTGCAACTAAGAGGCAACTAGCAAGCTTCTTCCTATACAAAGAAGAGATAACTATCAAAGCACTATTAATCAAAATGTGTTCTATTTCCTAGCAGGCTTTACTCATTAGGAAAATGAGGGAGGGGATTTATGCACAGGCATAAATCAAGGTTCTTAACACTGAAGAGAGTTGTGTATTGCTAGAATAAGACAAATGACCCCCAGTTTAAAAGAAACAACATTTAAAACTTTCTGTGCCTAGAATCCTTTCCAAGAATATTCAAGCTTTCTGTAACTACGGAAATGTTGAAACACGATTTAATATTGAAGGAGGGAGACTTATTTGGACATGGAAGCACTGTGTCTTTTGTGTCTAATTCTGAAATTATTTGGACTTCTCCACCATGTTGTTGAAGTGTCCCTGCAGTTTATGCTCATCAATAATACATCTAGGAATTATGGAAATAAATAAAAATTGCTCTACTTTATTGCTCGTTTGGTATAATAAATGGGTTCCCAGGTGACTCTAGTGGTAAAGAACCCACCTGCCAATGCAGCAGATGCAAGAGATGTCAGTTTGATCCCGGGGTCAAGAAGATCCCCTGGAGGAGGGCATGGCAACTTTCTCCAGTATTTTTACCTGGAGAATCCTGTAGACAGAGAAGCCTGGTGGGCTGCGTTCCATGTGATTGCAAAGAGTCGTACACGACTGAAGCAACTTAGCATGCATGCACACACGTGAATAATACGTATTCTTTTCACTGACTGAAACTTGATCATATTGCGGAGAGAAACTAGGGTGCCTAGCTATGAGAATCAGAGTCAATCTGCCAATGCATGAGGAAGCAAGTGTGAGTTTCCATTATCACTAGATACCATGAGTGTATTGTCTAGAACTGTGAATACCTTTGATTTGCAACTGTAGCTTAAAAGGTTACTGCTTGGAACATCCTTTACTTGAGATAGAGATAAGGATCACCCATAGAAAGGAAGATAGAAACCCTGATATGGAATATATGATCTCCAACTGGACCTTAGTTTTTGGATTTCCCCTTGTGAAAGAGAAGGGAAAAGAGTTTTGCAGAAGTCTTAAGTAGTACAGATAATTCTCAAAAATTTGTTTATTGCTAGGTTAAAAAATCCACTGAAATATCTTCATATTCTTAATTATTCTTTGGAGGGTACTCATGATTTCCATACTAGTTCTATTCATGTATGCTCATGCACTCCAGTCTAGTAACTATATATATATATATAACTATTCTACCTACATTTGCTCTTTATATACTTAACTCATTTAATTCGTACAAAAGTCCTATTAAATACATATTGTTAACATTACGATTTTCCCATGAGGAACAAGAGCCTTAAGGAGCTTAAAGAATTTCTCCACAGGCATTCATGTGGATAAGTGGCATAGCTGGGTCTTACACTCCACATTCTCTAATTAACCACTAATTATTCTGTAACAACCTTCATAAAAATAGAATATGGCTTACAAAATTGCCACTAATTTAAATCATAATGAGGAATGATAAAGTCCTTTCCAGATGGATTTGCACATTTCTGTGCTAATTTCTATAATTCAGAATTTCTACATAGGTTTCTGTCCCTGGGCTAGAGAAAGATATATTCCCTTCTTTCAAGAATCTCCAGATTCGTAGACTTAGAGAACCAACTTATGGTTACAGGGGGAAAAGAATGAGGGGAGGGATAAATTGGAAGTTTAGAATCATTTGTACAGATTGCTATCTTTAAAATAGATAACCAACACAAATCTGCTGTATAGCACAAGAACTCTGCTCAATGTTCCGTCATAATCTAAATGGGAAAAGAATGTGTACACATATAACTGAATTACTTTTCTGTACACCTAAAACTAATACAATAGTGCCAATCAATTGTACACCGATATAAAATAAAGAATCTCAGGGTCTATGAGGAAGAAATGTTTGTAAGTTTTCAGCTATGCGAGACCATGAAAAGTGCTGTAATAGAAATGCATGACATGAGGGGCTCCCAAAAGGAGAGATTAGCTCTGACTGAGAATATCTACTAACTTTGCTTGAACTTGACACAGGTGGAAGAACAGTTGTTCTTAGATGGAGAAACAGACTTTGACTGGTAGACATGGAGATGCTGAATCTTACAGGCAAAAGGACTGCATGAAGCAAAGTGTAAAAGCTGCAAGTGAAGACCATGTTTCAGCATAGGACACATTAGGTAAAGATTTGGGAATAGGGAAACAGTGAAATGAAAGATAAGGATAGGATCTTAATAGATACAAAAGAATGTGTTTGATGCAATTTCTTCATTCCACTCAGCATATCCTGAATTGGTTCACATATGATTTGACTGCCATTATTAAGACAGACATTGATCAGAAGAAAGTCTATCTGGATTTAACAAGAACAACTTTATCATGTATATATAAAAGAGACTAAGTATCTAGCATATTAAAAGACAATAAATAAATATTTCTTAAATGACAATAATCAAATAGTGGATATCTAGAATTGGTGGTAAATTTTCAAAATTGCTGTTTGTTAATTGTATAGTGGGCTTAATTAAATTTTAATGGGCTTGAATTGAAAGTGGTCCAAAGTGAGTGTTTTCTTCCATAGTAAAGTATGTTCTAATCATTACCACAGTAGTTCATATTTGGTAATGGCTGGTATTTCTGTTGGGTAGTCCATTAAATCATGAAGTGATTGATTTTCTTTTCTTTTTCTACTTTCAAGGGGATTATTTCTACCAAATATAATTGCCCTTTAGTGAACAGTGTTAGTTTGATGTACTGTGAACTTCCTTGGGGATGATCAACCTCTGTGAATAGTAACATTAATCTAGTACAGAAACATTAGTGGCTTGAAAGGATTAATTCTATTTTAAGAACCTTTTGGGAACCTTGAGTGTACACATGCTCCATAATAATGTGTTTCCAATTTATCAACTGTCACATCTTTAATTTCATTATTCACATTGTTTCTTCACAACTGTTGATTCAAAAATCTGCCATACATTCTTTACATAATATTTTTAACCATCCCTGTCATGCTGAGGATAAAAAATGGATGACAGAAATGCCACTGGAGTTTAAACGCCTGCATCAGAGCTAGATCTGGTCTAGAGCTTGCTTCCTCAGTTCAGTTCAGTCCTCAGTCGTGTCCGACTCTTTGTGACCCCATGGACTGCAGTACGTCAGCCCTCCCTGTCCATCACCAACTCCTGGAGCTTACTCAAACTCATGTCCATCGCGTTGGTGATGCCATCCAACCATCTCATCCTCTGTCATCCCCTTCTGCTCCCACCTTCAATCTTTGTGAGTCGGTTCTTTGCATCAGGTGGCCAAAGAATTGGAGTTTCAGCTTCAGCATCAGTCCTTCCAGTGAATATTCAGGACTGATTTCCTTTAAGATGGACTGATTGGATCTCCTTGCAGTTCAAGGGACTCTCAAGTCCAACACCACAGTTCAAAAGCATCAATTCTTTGGCGCTCAGCTTTGTTTATAGTCCAACTCTCACATCTATACATGACTACTGGAAAAAATCATAGCTTTGTCTAGATGAAACTTTGTTGGTAAAGTAATGTTGGTGCTTTTTAATATGCTGTCTAGGTTGGTCATAACTTTTCTTCCAAGGAGCAAGTGTCTTTTAATTTCATGATTGCAGTTACCATCTGCAGTGATTTTGGAGCCCCGCCAAAATAAAGCCTGTCACTGTTTTCACTGTTTCCCCATCTATTTACCATGAAGTGATGGGACCGGATGCCATGATTTTAGGTTTTCCTTGATTAAGTTCCATTTCTTCTATGTTACCAGCAGAAATTTAGTTTTGAATTTTCAATTCAGTTTTCTAAAACAATGATCACCTCCCCTTGGCATTCTGACAATCTGATCAGTGGTTGACCTGAAATCATTGTCAACTCACCAAGCAATTACACAGAGAGTATCTGCTAATTCAGTTCGAGTCAATTAATCCCTAATGAAAAGAAGCCACATCAGATGGAGGTGGAGGGTGTCCCTCCTATCCAGCTCAGTGGTTCTAAGTCATCAAGAAAAGGGTGAGCTTTCTTCCTGGCTCTTAGGGTTGACCGCACTAAGGCCATATCATTTTCCTGTTTAGCACGATGTATTATAGGATTCTCAGGGAAAATATTTGCATTGTGTAATGATCACAGATAGGAAATGTTTTTCTTTATGGAGGGCTGTTCATCAGCAAACTTGGTATGCCTGTCTGTTTCTGGCAAGAAAATTAGAAATAAATAATAAAGGGGAAGCATAATCTAATATTATGCTTTGGATTAATTCTAATTGATCCTAGAGAGTTTAAATCCTAACACTGGAAAGGTTAACATATGAAGTAAAGCTTCTTAAAAATAAATGACTTTTATATTGATGCTTTGATGGCTATGATATCTCTGGGCTTAATAGCCTTTTTTTCCAGAAAAATCCCCAAATTGAATGTGGGGATGGAGCAGAGCTTTAACTCATTATCATGTGTTGCATCTCAGATCTTGGGGCTGATAGTCTTGTTTACAGGCACATCAGAGCAGCTCTAAGCACTTAATAGAATATAGATGTCATTTGGACCTAGGAAAGCTTATTTTATAACCACCTACTGGTAAGTGTTTTTTGGCTGACTACCAGCATAGGCTAATATTAGCTTCGTAAATTAATGAACAATTTCAGCTCAGTTCAGTTGCTCAGTCGTGTCCGACTCTTCGCGATCCCATGAACTGCAGTACGCCAGGCCTCCCTGTCCATCACCAACTCCCAGAGTTCACCCAAACTCATATCCATTGAGTCGGTGATGCCATCCAACCATCTTATCCTCTGTCGTCCTCTTCTCCTCCTGCCTTCAATCTTTCCCAGCATCAGGGTCTTTTCAAATGAGTCAGTTATTTGCATCAGGTGGCCAAAGTATTGGAGTTTCAGTTTCAACATCAGTCCTTTCAATGAATATTCAGGACTGATTTCCTCCAGGATGGACTGGTTGGATATCCTTGCAGTCCAAGGGGCTCTCAAGAGTCTTCTCCAATACCACAGTTCAAAAGCATCAATTCTTCAGTGCTCAGCTTTCTTTATAGTCCAACTCTCACATCCATACATGACTACTGGAAAAACCATAACCTTGACTAGATGGACCTTTCTTGGCAAAGTAATATCTCTGCTTTTTAATATGCTGTCTAGGTTGGTCTAACTTTCCTTCCAAGGATTAAGCATCTTTGAATTTCCTGGCTGCAATCACCATCTGCAGTGATTTTAAAGCCCCCCCAAATAAAGTCTGACCTTGTTTCCACTGTTTCCCCATCTATTTGCCATGAAGTGATGGGACTGGATGCCATGATCTTCATTTTCTGAATGTTGAGCTTTAAGCCAACTTTTTCACTCTTCTCTTTCACTTTCATCAAGAGGCTCTTTAGTTGTTCTTCACTTTCTACTGTAAGGTTGGTTTTCATATGCCTATCTGAGGTTATTGATATTTCTTCTGGCAATTTTGATTCCAGATAATTTGAATACTCAAGTAAATCCTGTATTTGGAAGGCTACTGCTTTCTAGGTAAGGGGCATCCACAATTTGAGAAACTGAGAAGAATCAACATTCCAGTGTATCATGTAGATGATTTCAATCCTTCACTTTCACTAATACAGCTACTCAATAATGTTGTTTAAACATATTTCATGTGGACAGTGCTGTGAGAAACAAGTTTCAGGGATAAAATTCCTTTATTCTATCCCTGAAAGTTTAAGGCCAATATTTAATGAATTATAATGATTAATGTTAGCGTGGGTAAAAAAAAAAGTAATCAAGAATTTAAGCTCCATTGAAATAAGTATGATATCATCTCTCACTCAGCTCCCTGGTTAGCATAAGGCCAGGAGGACTTCAGATGCTTGCCTTGAATTTAAGACTAATGGCGATGCCAAAGTTGTGGGTCTGGGCCTTGCTGTTCAGTGACCCTATGCTTCTCATAGTAATGTAGGAGGATTGTGGATTGCATGGGGATAATGGTGGCCTGTTTTAGTTGATAAATGCTATCGGTTGAAATTAAATACCCAATAATAAATTTGGAGTATAAATCTTTGGAGCAAGCCAGAAGAATGGTGTAACTCTACACTGCTAATTTTCCAAGTCTTACTTTTCACTGCTCTAGAAGGACATTTTGAAAGTTAACAGATATCATACAGAATCCTCTAAGTGATTCAATTTTTTAAAAAGGCAAATCTGTTTAAAAAATACAACACCCATCTAATTAATATTCTGCTTTGTAACTTACATAATCCATATTCAATTGCTTAATGAGTTTTTGATTGTCACAATGTTCCTTGTGTGTACTTGAAGGTGAATTGAAAACAAAACTAGTAGAAACCTATAATGAATATCCAAATAGTATATAAAGGTCATTCAATAAATAATCAATAATCTCTATAATAATATATATACTATATTTCCTAGCTATGTATGTCTGTATATTAGTTATTGAAAGAATATCTTGAAGTCAGATTCAAGGAATAGTATAACATGGGCTTTAGCAATTGTATATTTATATAACTCCCAGAACCAGGCTGAGAAAAAATAGTGCATTGATTATATATATACAGAATATATACACAAAGTAATATAGTAGAGATTTCCCTTCAAATTCCTAATATATTAACATGTTCTCAAATAATATAACTCAGCTTTTCCGATGAATCACAAGCACAGTCATTTGTCATGACAAAGAAAATCAAGAATTCTCCAGTGGATAATTCATTATCTCACTGTATGTACCATTACCTAAGCATTTAACATAATGTATTATAATGATATATTTTCATGTTTTTCTCCCATATTAGACCTTTGGGTCTCATCCATTCTATTTTTCTAGATTCAGCTTCTTACTTGAGGGCTATAAATAGATACATATATTTATTTGATTAATTAATTTAATGGATATTAATAGCATATTTTACAGAATTTGGGCTTCCTTGATGGCTCAGACTGCACTGTAGTCTTCCTGCAGTGTAGGAGACCCAGATTCAGTCCCTGAGTTAGGAAGATCCCCTGGAGCAGGGAATGGCAACTCACTCCAGTATTCTTGCCTGGAGAAGTCCATGGACAGAGAAGTCTGGCAGGGTATAGTCCATGGGGTTGCAAAACACTTGGGCACAACTGAGTGACTTTCACTTTCACACTTTCACTTGCAGAATTTACCCTAATCTTTTGGTTATTATTTTAAAAATAGAACATATTATTTAATTATTTTTTATTAATGGCTAGACCAAAATGACAAAATTTGAGTAGAGGGCAATTACTAATACCTCCAGAAAGAATGAAGCGGCTGGGTCAAAGAGGAAACAGTGCTCAATTGTGAAAGTGTCTGCTGATGAAAATAAAATTTGATACTATAAAGACCAGTATTGCATAGAAACCTGGAGTACTAGATTCATGAATCAAAGTAAATTGGACATGGTCAAGCAGGAGATGGGAAAAGTGAACATCAACATTATAAGAATCAGTGAATTAAAATGGATGGAAATTGATGAATTTAATTCAAATGACCGTTATATCAACTACTGCAGGCAAGAATCCCTTAGAAGAAATGAGGTAGCCCTCATAGTCACCAAAAAAATCTGAAATGCAGTACTTGGCTGCAACCTCAAAAATGACAGAATGATCTCAGTTTGCTTCCAACATAAACCATTCAGCATCACAATAATCCAAGTCTATGCCCCAATCATTGATGGTGAAGAAGGAGCAATTGACTGGTTCTATGAAGATCTTCTAGTGCTAACACCCAAAATGATGTCTTTTCATCGTAAGGGATTGGAATGCAAAAGTGGGACGTGAAGAGATACCAGAATAACAGGCAAGTTTGTACTTGGAGTACAAAATGAAGCGGAGCAAAGGTTAACAGTTTTGTCCAGAGAACAAACTGGTCATCAAAAATAACTTTTGCTGACAGCACAAGAGACAGCTCTAGATGTGGACATCACCAGATGGTCAATAGCAAATTCAAATTGATTTTGTGTTTCGTAGTCAAAGATGGAGAAGCTCAATACAGTTAGCAAAACAAGACCTTGAGCTGACTGTGGATCATATCATGAACTCCTCATTGCAAAATTCAGACTTTAATTGAAGAAAGTAGGGAAAGCCACTAGGCCATTCAGGTGTGATCTAAATCAAATTCCTTTTGATTATACCGTGGAAGAGATGAATAGATTAAAATGATTAGTTCTGGTAGACAGAGTACGTGAAGAACTATAGACAGAGGTTTGTAACATTGTAAAGGAGGTAGTGACCAAAACCCTCCCAAATGAAAAAATAAATTGCAAGATGGTGAAGTGGTTGTCTGAGGAGGCTTTACAAAAGCTGAGGAAAGAGAAGCAAAAGGCAAAGGAGAAAGGGAAAGATATACCCAACTGAATGCAGAAAGAGCAGGGAGGGATAAGAAAGCCTTCTTAAGTGAACAACATAAAGAAAAAGAGGAAAACAATAGAATGGGGAAAAGATGGGTGCAGCAAAGGAGAGAAATGGTAGGGACCTAACAGGAGTAGAAGAGATTAGGAAGAGGTGACAAGAATACGGATGAGAACTACACAGAGAAGGTCTTAATGACCTGAATAACCACAGTGGTGTGGTCACTCACCTAGAGTCAGATATCCTGGAGTGTGAAGTCAAGTGGACCTTAGGAAGCATTACTAGGAATAAAGCTAGTGGAGGTGATGGAATTCCAGCTGAACTACTGAAATCCTAAGAGATGATGCTGTTAAAGTGCTGCACTCAATATGTCAGCAATTTTGGAAAACTTAGCAATGGCCACAGGAATGGAAAAGGTCAGTTTTCTTTCCAGTCCCCAAGAAGAGCAATACCAAAGAATGTTGAAACTACCGTACCATTGCCCTCATTTCACATGCTAGCAAGGTTATGCTCTAAATCCTTCAAGCTAGGCATCAGCAATATGTGAACTGAAAACTTCCACATGTACAAGCTGGATTTAGAAAAGGCAAGGGAACCAGAGATCAAACTGCCAACATTCATTGTATCATGGAGAAAGCAAGGAAGTTCCAAAAAAAAAAAAAAAAAACCAACAACAACACACACCACATCTACTTGTGCTTCATTGATGGTGTAGATCACAACAAACTGAAAAATTCTCAAGAGGTGGGAGTACCAGACCACTTTAGCTGTCTCCTGAGAAATCTGTGTGTAGGTCAAGAAGCAATAGTCAGAACTGGACACGGAACAATGGACTGGTTCAAAATTAGGAAAAGAGTATGACAAGGCTGTGCATTGTCACCTTGCTTATTTAGCTTCTGTGCTGAGTACATCATGAAGAATGCTGGGCTGGATAAACCACAGGCTGGAATCAAGAATTCTGGGAGAAATATCAACAGCCTCAGGTATGCAGATGATACCACTCCAATGGTAGAAAATGAAGAGGAAATGAAGAGTCTTGATGTGGGTGAAAGAGAAGAGTGAAGAAGCTGGCTTGAAATGCGACATTCAAAAAACTAAGATCATGGCATCTGGTCCCATCACTTCATGGGAAATAAAAGGGGAACAAATGCAAGCAGTGATGCATTTTATTTTCTTGGGCTCCAAAATCACTGTTGACAGTGACTACAACCATGAAATTAAAAGATGCTTGCTCCTTGGAAGAAAAGCTATGACCAACCTAGACAGAATATTATAAAGCAGAAACATCACTTTGCTGACAAAGGTTTGTATAGTCAAAGCTATGATTTTTCCAGTACTCATGTACAGATGTGAGAGTTGGACCATAAAGAAGGCTGAGTGCCGAAGAATTGGTGCTTTTGAACTGTGGTGTTGGAGAAGACTCTTGAGAGTCCCTCGGACTTCAAGGAGAGCAAATCAGTCCATCCTAAAGGAAATCAGTCCTGAATATTCATTGGAAGGACTGATGCTGAAGCTGAAACTCCAAAACTTTGGCCACTTGATGTGAAGAGTTGACTCATTGGAAAAGACCCTGATGCTGGGAAAGACTGAAGGCAAAAGAGAAGGGAGAAGCAGAGGATAACATGGTTGGATGGCTTCATCGATTCAATGGACATGAATCTGAGCAAATTCCAGGAGATAGTGGAGGACAGAGGAGCCTAGTGTGCTGCACTCCATGGAGTCACAAAGAGTCAGACTGACTTAGCGACTGAACAACAACAAAATACCATAATTACAAAATTTATTTTTTATCTACAATTTCCCAGCATCAAAATGAACAAACTGAATTCCATCAAATATCTACTAGGGATTGATTTTCTAACATCTCATTCTAGGGGAAAAAAAGATGCAATCAAAATTCATATATTCTATAAAAGTTACTCTGAGATAACAGTTTATTTTTAAAAAGTATGTCCAGATTTTGTTGTCTATCTACCCTATGAAGAACTAAGAATTGCATATGTGGACAAGAACAACTTTAGGGAAAATAATGACTTTCTATGAGTAAAACATTATGATCGGATGCCTCCTTAACTCACCAGGAAAGGAAGTCTGCTTTTTTCATTTGCATAAATGACTGTAAGGTTTGCCATCTGGTCCTTTTATTGGTCAAAGACACACAGATATCTACATTTCAGCATAGGATATTGAATTGACCTTGTCTTGATGGTTATTGAGTTTCTAGATATATTCTAGAATAACTTTTTAGTTATCCAATTTTAAATGTGGTTTTATTATATATTGCTCAAATCATCTTGAAACTATCCATAGTATATATTGTGTCCTTACAGTCCTCACATCTGTTTGTGTGACAAGATGTTTGCATTTACAATGATGTCTAGTTTTTTTTTGCATGAATGTCTTGTCATAAAATTTTGAGACTTCTTATAACGGAAGAAATACACAGTGAATCTTGAAACATGAGTACAATTTCAAGAACACATATCTGCTCAGGGTGTTAGGTGAGATTTGATTCACTGGATCCTCTCATACTCATGGCAGAATAGAATCATCTGGATGATTTTAGTGACAATATAATAAAGAAATTAGAAATAAATAGAGGTAATATAAACATTTATGGACTGGAATAAATAACCTTCAACATTAGCTGTTCTCATCTTCTGAGAACTTTCTCAACCTATGCTAATTAATATAGATGCTTAAAAGAAAGAAAAAGTGAAATCGCTCAGTCATTTCCAACTCTTTGCGACCCCATGGACTGTAGCCTACCAGGCTCCTCCATCCGTGGGATTCTCCAGGCAAGAGTACTGGAGTGGATTGTGATTTGCTTCTCCAGGGGATCTTTCCAACCCAGGGATCAAACCCAGGTCTCCCACATTGCAGGCAGATCGTTTACCCTCTGAGCCACCAGGAAAGCCATAGATGCTTAAAAGTATGATCAAAAAGGAACTCATTATTACAGGTAAAGTAAATTAAATTATAATTTCATTCTTCTTTTATATTGCTTTTAATAGTTCCTTTTATATTTGCTATCTAAGACTTTGTCATACTAATAAGGGTCATTTTTGACTCTTGATTGACAAATCAATTGTCTACCATATATCTCTAATATAATTCATTGAAGATAATTTATTAAATAAGATGGCATTTATAAATATGGTATACATTTAACTTGGATTTGTAATGATCTTTGTGAGAAGGTGACTTTCCCTTTATTGGAAACTAGAATATCTCCAGTTTTGCCAGTAAAGGATGAGTAAATATAAGGGCAGTGAGTATGTTTAATATAAGGACAATGAGTACGTTCTTCCCTAGGCATATCTAATGGTATGTTGTACAACTGTTTTTGTTTGTTTGGTTTTTTACTGTGAATACAGATATTTTCATGTCCTGTATACTGCATAATCAGTTCTAATCTCAGGGAGAAAAGACAGTGGCAATGCTTACAAACACCTTAAAACTCCAGCCATAGGCTATGAAAGAAGAAAAATAAAATTAGACAGGTTCAGCTCAGTTCAGTCGCTCAGTTGTGTCCGACTCTTTTCGACCCCATAAATCGCAGCACGCCAGGCCTCCCTGTCCATCACCAACTCCCGGAGTCCACCCAAACCTATGTCCATTGAGTCAGTGATGCCAGGTAGTCATCAGTTTTAATGCATATGATAAAGCCCATCTCCAATATGAACATAAATAAATTAGGGGTACCTAGGGACTTCCCTGGTGGCTCAGACAATAAAGCATCTACCTACAACGTGGGAGACCTGGGTTTGATCCCTGGGTTGGGAAGATCTCCTGGAGAAGGACATGGCAGCCCACTCCAGTACTCTTGCCTGGAAAATCCCATGGACAGAGGAGCCTGGTAGGCTACAGTCCATGGGGTTGCAAAGAGTCAGACACGACTGAGTGACTTCACTTCTTCTCCACATGATTAAAAATTTCTGGGCTACTTACAAAAGTCTTAAAAAATGTTCACCTAAACTTCCAGAGACAACTCACCTTTAACTGAAGTTAAGCTTATTTAGGAGTTTCCTTCTGATATAGATCAGAGGTACTGTAGGAAGTTGTCATATGTTATATTATTACCAACTGTTCATTGCCACATTTGTCATTACAGGGCCCCTCCCTGGAAGGGAGGAATGTACACTCCCTCCCTGTAGTTCAGCTTGGCTCTGTAACTCTGGCCAATGGAATGCCAGCAGAAGCGAAAAAAGCTGCATCTGAGAAGTTTAAAGAGTCACACATTTATTCCACGATTGCTTCTCTCCTTGTAAGGTAAGAATGTTTGTTGCAAGTGCAGGCAAGCTGCTACATCAGCCTGAATCCCAGCCAACGAAGGTAAGAAATAAACCTTTATCCTCATAAGCCAGTGAGATTAGAAGTTGTTTGTTAACATGGCATAGCCTAGCACGTGGTGACTAATACAGATTCAACAGTAGTCATTCACACACAAGTCTCCTCTCTTCCATCATTTTGTGTCTATATCCTCTATCATAATTTGTAAAAAAAAATATATATATATATATATCACCCTTTGTCTTTTCTCCCCCTTATTTTAGTCTTCCTTTAAATTTCTGATTTTCTGCTCATTTGTGTTCTCAACCCACTTTTTAAAAAGATTGCCAGAAATCTGTTCTTATCCAGAGTTCAGAAAAAACAGTCCCTTTTCCCAGTTGACTCACCCAGAATGGGGCTTCTATCCGACATATAATATTTTTGAAAATATCTGTGAGAAATATTTGACAATGAGCAATTTGAAACCTCTTGCTTATGAACCTGCTTTGGTCTCTTAGCATTGTCATAGAGCAGAAGAGAAGGAGGACGCATGTTAAGATTTATATAGCTGACAGAGATTTCTATGTACTGTCTGCACTACATTTATATTTTCAGCTTAAATCATTGAGTGATTATTTTCTGAAAGAATTTTGTCTTTCTTGGGGGAGGTTGAAAATCATGTCTGCTCGATGATTTATTAAGTGAATAAGTAAGTGAAAATGAACAGACTGGTACTGATTTTTACCATAGGCAGCAAATTATGAATAATGATTCTTCCATGCTTGAACTCCTTTGCAGTGATTCTGCAAATAATTCTAGTTTTCTCAGGTTGTTTCGGCCAAATGGATTTGCATAGGCAGGAAAGGCTGAAAGAGTGGTTAGGCTTGGAGCACTATGTAGGGGGGCACGCCAGAATTTTATTAGAAATATGGGCTTACGTGCCATCAGGCGCCCTCCGTTCATCATTGTCATGTGTTTATAGGCCTGAGAGTGAAGGGAAGACTAGAAAACATTCAGGACTGTGTAGCAAAATTAAAAAAAAAAAAATGGGTTCAAAGGACTTTTAAAATGCATCTTGAACATCAAAGGCTTATAATTAAGCTGAAGAAGTTTGAGAAATCTATGGAATCTAATGCACTCTACCTTTGTAAACACTGTGGACTGGCATTGCTTGAGAGTAAAATAGTCTATTCCTTTTTTCCAAGGTAGCATTTTTAATATATTAGACTTAACCACATGTCATTTCCTTTTCACTGCGTCAAAAGCAGTTGGAATTTGACAACTTCATATTTTCAAGCAGTAACTTAAAATTTGCTGTCCAACTAGTCTGTGACAGAATGCCCATTTCTGAATACGTACCCCAAGTTGATGTGCAGAATGTGCCTTCATAGATTTATAGTTATAACTCAATTTTTGTTATAGCATACATATTTTACTCCTAAACATCAGAATAAATAATGCTTTATCTGTCGGTATGACATCATATCAAAATAGCTTAATATTGAACGCATTGCTTGCTTGCTTAATTTTGTTTTGTGGTGTTGATAGTGGTGATGAGTCGAATATTTGGTTTTGCTTTAATAGGTTAGAATATATGCCTCTCCTCTGACATACACTGTGCATCCATATTACACAGGTTCCATAGTTTCCTATTGCAAATATCTCTATGATTTCTTTTTATTATTCCATTTCGCTTTCCTGAGGTGCTAATTTAAGATGCTATTGCAATTAGTTTATCCATTATCTTTCATTGTGTTTGCATTAAAGTGATATTATCTTTATCTTCATAAATCGATGCATGGACAACATTATTTGGTTTGCTATCATTTGAATTTACTGCATTATTAGTGAGATCTAACACTTAAGGGTAAATTGTCTGTTAATATTTTGTGGTCATTTATTCTATCGTGATCTTTCATTTTTCCGTGTCTGAATAATTTTGGCGAAAATGAATGCAAGATGTTTCATCAATGTGAGAAGGGGTGGTGAGAAGGGAAGTTGTGCACAAGGAGAAGTCAAGGTGACCTGGAGAGAACATGCCTAGAAAGGAGGAGGGAACCTGTGGTCTAAACGTAATGTGAAATCTCAAAGATGCAGAGCATGCAGAAAAAGCCTGGAGATGTGTCTGGTCTCTTCTTGTCTACTAAATTCACATCGTCTGACCCCACCACTCCCTAAATTTGTATCTTTGAAAGTAGAAGGCTATGATAGAAAAGAAAATGAGAGTTTCATTGTGCTCTGTGACTCTCCCCTGGAAGATCCCCAAATGAGAAGAGATGTACAGTTACCTAAAAGAAACGAGTTACAACTAGATACGTGAGGATGGCAAAATGCCCAAGATGGTAATGATTGGAGAGCAGCTTCCCCACCACGTGGTGAGGGCAGATGGGGTCTCCACGGGTGCTCCTCTAGTTTAGCATGATGTTCTCAAATTGAAAGAGGCAAGAGGCTGCAGTGTGGTCAGGAGTGTGTGATGGCAAGAAGATGTGTGGTCTGGAGGTATTTAGCAGGGGCACAAAAAGGGATCTGTCTTGAACTGGGAAAAAGTAAAAATAGTGAAGGAGAAAGGGGTAGCAACTTCCCCTGGCAGGGTTTCTGGTTTTATCTGAGTTTTTCAGAAGCCCATTTGGGGAAACCTGTGGAGATACAAAAGGTGAAACACTGAGGTTCTTGTCTTTCTAGAATATTCTTAATATTTTAAGCTGTTCATATATATAATGTATAACAATATACATTTACATATAATAATATAATATTATATATGTTACATATATGTATATAAATTGTAGGTAGTCAAAATACAAAGAACAATTATTTTCTGATATTGAGAACTGTATATAGAAATCTTAGAATATTCTTCTTTGATGTTTTAGTTTCTCATCTGGGAGATTTAGGGGTTCTTTCATTTTAAAATAGTTGAAACATAAAACCTTAGTTTTCTCTTTTCTTATTAATTTAAACTTTTCATGATGAAATATATTACACATATGGAAAGTTTATAAAATATGTATGTAACATATCAAGAATAATATGATTACTCAGGTAGTCAAATCTCTGTTTAATAAAATGAGTACCACCACACTTAGAGGCGGTCAGAGTGGCTCTGATTACATACCACTCTTTCTCCCAGGATAACCACTCCTCTGGATTCATCACCCTCATGCTTTCGTTAAAGACAGTCTATCATTTACTCATTCACTCTTCAAAAACATGTGGTAGGACTGCTTTTTTGAGTTGCCTCTTTGCTGCAAAATTATGCTTTAATTATTCACCCATGTAGTTACAAGTCACTGTGCAATTGTGGAGTAGTTCACATTTTTACTGCTCTAAGAATATACTAGAATATATTGGTACATGTTATGATTGATAGACGTTTGGGTTTTTCCAATTCTTGCCTTTATTAAAAATGCTGCTGTGAATATTCTTATACAAGTCTCACATTGAACACAGCCAAGGGCTTCTGTGGAGTGTATATCTAGAAGTGGAATGGTTGAGTAAGCAAGCTGTCAGCATCACTCAATAATGTTAAATCATTTTCCAAACAGTTGGGCCAATGGATGACTGCATGGTAATAAGTGAATGAGTTTGTTTTGCTTCAGAATGTCTCCAGCATCTGGTACCGTTGGACTTTTTGGTGTTTGCCAGTCAGATGGGCATTCAGTGGTATTCATTTATTTTTTTACCACGTGCCATGATATAATTTAAGTATTTTTCATTGTCAGTGAGTTCACATGCTCATGGATCATTCCTCTTTTCTCTCTCCTTCACGTCTTTTACCTATGTTTCTGCTTTTGTTTTTTTGCATTGCTTTGAGAGAGTCTATTTAATACAATAATTTATTTACTATATGAGGTGCAAATATCTTTCCCAGTATAAAACTTGGCATTTACTCACTGTGTGAGATACAGATTTTCATACATTTCTGACATGTTCTTTTAATATTCACACTTTTTTTTTGTTGCTTAAGAGAGTCTTTCCTATTAGGAGGTCATGACTTTTGTTTCTGTCATTTCCTAAATATAACAATACTGGTTTTTACATTTGTTTTTAATCTACTTAAAATTATTTTTGTCAGGTATGAGGGATGGATAAAAATTATTTTGCATAGATAACCAATTACTTAGGCACAATTACATAGTCCTTTCTCCGCTGATCCGGAGGGTCAGCTCAATCATAAATCATGTTTGCAAATGTCCATGAATCCTACTAACTATGGTTGTTAACACATTTTGTTATCTGTTTGGGAAAGTCACCTCATCTTGTTTCTTTTAAGAGTGCCCTGTTGTTTTTTTTCATCTTTTGTGTTTTCATATGCATTTTAGAATCACTTTGTCATTTCCATGGATAATTCTATAAGGATTTGGTTGGGAATTTCACTGAAATTCAAAGTAAATATGAGAGAGGTTCAAGAGGAAGGGGTCATATGTATACCTATGACTGATTCATGTTGATGTGTGGCAGAAAGCAACACAATATTGTTAAGTGATTATCCTCCAATTAAACATAGGTATATTTTTTAAAATTTTTAAAAAGTAAATATGGGGACAGTGTACATCTTCATAATATTCAATCTTCTTGTCCTATAACACAGTGTATCTCTTACTTTATTTAGGTCTTCAATATCTTTAGAAGAGTTTGTAATTTTTTTTCTGAAAGAGTTGATATACCTTCTGTTAGCATCTTTTCTAAGAATGTTATATCATCTTGCCATTGTGAATAGTGGTCTTCCCCCATTTAGACTCAATTTCTTCCAATAGAAGTTTTACCTTCATTATTCTTTACGTCTGAAAGTAACCATTATTTTTACTTCTGATGACATAGATTATTTTTGACTGTTTTGAACTTTATATTTGTATTCAGGCTATATAATATTTTGTGTCTGGCTTCTTCTGGACAACAGTGTATTACTGATGATGAGTTAATATTAAGTGATGCATAAAGTTCAAGTAATATTGCAATCTCGTATATTCATCTATATTGATGAACATTTCACTTATTTCCCACTTCTCTCTATTAGGGAGAATTACTTCTATAAACATACCAATACATAATTTCAGGTACACATATGTATGCATTGCCATTGGGCATGTACTTATAAGTGAAAGTGTGGTACCACACACTATGCATTTGCTCAGCTCTTGTAGATAATGTTAGATTTTCAAAGTGGCTAAATAATTTACTCTACCATAATAAAGTACAAGAGCATTCAGGAACTATCTACACTACTTACTTACTTAAAAGCGAAAATTAAAGCTGTCCTAAAAAGATATATTGATAAAAATAAATAAATAAAGCAAGTAAAATGTGTATGCTGCTGCTGCTGCTAAGTCGCTTCAGTCGTGTCTGACTCTGTGAGACACCGTAGACAGCAGCCCACCCGGCTCTGCCGCCCCTGGGATTCTCCAGGCAAGAACACTGGAGTGGGTTGCCATTTCCTTCTCCAGTGCATGAAAGTGAAAGTGAAGTCACTCAGTCGTGTCCGACTCTTAGCGACCCCATGGACTGCAGCCCACCAGGCTCCTCTATCCATGGGATTTTTCAGGCAAGAGTACTGGAATGGGGTGCCATTGCCTTCTCCGAAAATGTGTATAGTTGATGTGTTTTCAGGAAAGCTGATGTCAATTCAATTCTGAATGTCTCTTGCCTGAGACACATTCTGGTCAATGTAATTTTGCATCCTAAATACAGTGATATTCCTAAATTATCAAGTATTGCCTACAAGTTACCCTGAAACCATTACATCAAAATTGGTGAGCATTGTCCAATTTGTAGTACAAGTGAATATCTTTTTTTAGAAAAAAAGTTCTAGGTAATTGAAATAATTACCCGTCATCATTTGTTATAGCCTGTGATGGGAACTAGTGCTCCAACTTAGCAGAAACATGAACTTTTATAAATATTGAATGATAATTAATCAAAATGAAATACTTTGCTCCAAGACATAAACTTTAGTTCTTTAGAAAATTAATTGAATTTAAAGTAGTATTTTTGTAGGTTTGGGTAGCTATTCATTAATACCGGGGGACATTTACAATTGTACAACTTTTAGAACATTTAATAGAAACTCAGACTCATGTAGCTGGGACAGAGATTGTCTGCTTCAGTTCTCTCATTTACTCCTTTAAAGAGAAAGAGAGAGAGAGAGAGAGAGTGACTGACCTAGCCGAAACTGTTATATTGTTTGTCACAGAGCACTTAGAATTCATTTTAGTTTTTCACTGCAGTTTAGAATTTGAAGCCAAGAAATTTCGATTGGGGTTCTGAATGTACCTCTCACAGGCTGTGTGAGAAACAGTCTGGTTCTTTCACTTTTGCTTTTCTAAGTATTAGTTTCCTCCACTATAAAATGAAGTTAAGGATGATGATATAATAATAATAATTCTCTGAGTATTTCATTATGCTCCTTAAGGTTTCAGTGGCATTATGTCCTAGAGAGAAAGTCTGAAACTGTAAAGCACAAGTGTTAACATTGTTCTTAATTTTGTTGAATATTATTGACTATCATTTACCTCTGGTTTCCTAGATGGATAAATTAAAAACCAAGCCATTAACAGTCTTATAGAATTGTTAAAATTCATTTTACACATACTCAGGTTTGGATAGACTGTACACTTTTCATCAATCCCTGTGATTATTTATTCATTCATTCATGTATTTATTTTTTGTCCTTCTGCTTTTTGGGGGCTTCAATTTGCTTTAGTAGGCTTTATAGTGCAGACAGTAAAGGAAAGTTTCTCTGCAGCCTTAGACAGTCTTGACCTTTCTTCTTTATTATAGCTACTTTTTCTTTCAATGACTCCTACACTAATACTTCCTCCTTGTTTTCCTTCTACTTCTTTGAACAGTCCTTTGTAATCATTCCTTCTGTGCCTTAAAAGAATAGCGAGTTCTAAGCTTCGCACCCTTATGTTTCTATTACACATATTCTGCCGGGATAACGTCATTCAGTTTCCATGGCCCCAAGTTTACTGTGTGCTTATGCTGCATGTGTGTGCATCAATGAGCCTCACATTTGTGTCTTTAGCTCAGAGCATCTTCTTGAATTTCAGACTTAGAAAGCTAACTATCTACAGGTATTTCTCCAAGAATACCTAATGGTCACATTGGGTTCAAATATCCAGAGATAAAGGTATGGTCCCATACGTCCTCTAATTAATTTCCATACTCTTTTTCTCAACACTCAATTTCTATCAATCTAGTATACCTGCCTCCCTGAGTCAAGAAGATCCCCTGGAGTTGCAAATGGCAACTGGTTCCAGCTTCAGTATTCTAGCCTGAAAATCCCATGGGAAGAGGAGCTTGGCAGGTGGGTACATTCCATGGGGTCCCAAAGGGTCAAACACGACTGCGCGACTGAACACAAGCAAAAGCACGAGAAATCTGAAAGTTATCTGAAACGTCTTCCTTTCTGAACATCCTCATTTCTAACTGTGGAATACATCTCATTCAGTTTTTCCTTTTTGAAATATTAATAACTATTCCATCCATCCTCTTCTCTGCATCTCTGCCTTCTCTGTTTTTGCTACAGTTTCCATTGTCTCTCTCTCTCTCTAATTTGCAATAGTCTCTTAGCTCAGGTGCTTGTGATTCAGGTAAAGCCTTCATAAAATTCACACTTCCTTCAGGTTCTAAATTGCATGTATGACATGTGACTTCTCTGCTCAAAACTGTTCAGTGACTCACTGTTTATAACATACAGATTAAAGCCAAATTTCCTAGAAAGCAATCAAGGATCTTCACGATCTGACCTCTAAGAATCTTTTCAACCTCATCTTTCTCCAGTTCCCCACATTTTATTCCAACTGAAAATGCCTTTAATCAATGTTCTCTCTATCTAGAATGACTTATATGTAGTTACTCTAATGTGTTTAAGACTAAATTCAAATGTTATTGTAACTGCTTCAGTCCATATCTCTCATAGCTTGTCATATTAATGAAATTAGTTAATATATAAACTTTTATCATTATAAACTTTTATCATTCCATATGTATATATGTGTATATATATATACTTCTGTCATTAGGCTATAATATACCATATTGACCTACAAGATAGAATAGTCATCCGCTATTCACTTGATAAGTTAAAATGCAAAGTGATAGAAGATTCCCTTTGGTATATATTGCATGAATGGTTCTAAGCTAATAAATAAATATCTAAATTTACATAAATTGGTATTTTTGTTAAGATTAGAGCATGGTCAACTTTCATTGTTTGTGAAAACAGAATTAAGTGAAAATCAGTTAGTATTTGGTAGGAATCCTTGGTTAAACTCCTTTCCAATAAATAGGAATTTTTAAAATTTGATAGTACATTGAAAGTTCTTTTCTGAAAACATTTATTTAAGTGTTGCTTGTACATTTTTCCTGTGATATCTTCTCAGGAAAACTTCTGGTCACTAGTGTGATCACAAGAAAGTTGTTGTTAAGGTTGGGTCTGCTAATGAACTCTGTAAACATATTCAGCATCTGGCAGACATTCCAAGGTGAAAGCCAAGCAGATGGCTAATTTAATATAATCTAAGTGACTTTGGATCAGATAAAGCAATTGAATTAACAGCACTTTAACTCCACATACATCAGTTCCCAGCCATTCCTACCATTTCATTCCAAAAGGCACTTCTTCAGGATGAAAATCAATGCTAATTGAAAGCTCATATGGTGATGTTTATGTCTGTAAAATATGTGGCTAAATAGCATATTAAAAACATGTGGGCATGAATATTAGGATTGGGAAATGGATTTGCTATAGAATAAATCACAATGCCCTTAGAGTTGCTTTATGGATTTCAAATCACAAACTATATTTTATCCATTTTTGCCTGCTATATTAATCTCAATTTCATTCAGTCTTTCTATTAGATCCATGGGGATTTATGGTTGTTGCATAGTGATTTTCAACTTGCTATCTTGTGGGGTTTGGGGTAAGACTATGTGTGTGTGAAAGAGTGAAACAGAGACAGAGGTGGATTTTATTTTGTTATTCATAGTCTTTCTATTGTTATTAATATTAATAATATATTAGTTGGCCAAGTATATTTTAACCTTATTTTGTAAAGAGAGATTCATGTGCAGCAAGAAGCTACAAATGATTTGTCTCATGTCACTTAGCCAGTAGTTACCAAAATAATCCCAGAATTGGTGACTTTTGATTATAGTAGAAAAAAAAATTATAGTTAGAAAGATCAGGGTTCAAATGTTGACTCTGTCACTAGCCAACATTATAGAATTATTTTGATTTTTCTCAGGTTTAGCACTAGTCAAGTGAGGCAAGCAAAAATGAACATTATGGCTACTGAGAAGATGACAGATGTGATACTTATAATTCATGAGATGAATTTTGTCTGAATTGAGTATGGTAGGTACTCAAAGACGTTGTTGTTCATCTGCAAAATCATGTCTGATTCTTTGCGACCTCTTGGACTGCAACATGCCAGACTCCTCTGTCCTTCACTATCTCCCGGAGTTTGCTCAAATTCATATCCATTGCGTTAGTGATGCTTTCTTGTCCTTTGTCTCTGTCTTTCGCCTTCAATCTTTCCCATAATTCCAAGTATTTTTTTCCATTGAGTCAGCTCTTCACATGAGGTGACCAAAATATTGGAGCTTCAACATCAGCCCTTCCAATGACTACTCAATGTTGATTTCCTTTCATCCACAACTGAACATCATTTCTGCTTTGGCCTAGCTGTTTCATTCTTTCTGGAGCTATTAGTAATTGCCCTCTACTCTTCATCAGGAGCATACTGGACATCTGATCTGGGGGGCTCATCTTCAAATGTCGTATAGTTTTGCCTTTTCATACGGTTCATGGGACAGCAGGAAGGAATACTGGAGTGACTTACTGTTTGTGGACCATATTTTTTCAGAATACTTCACTATTACCTGTCTGTCTTGGGTGGCCCTGCACATCATGGCTCATAACTTCATTGAGTTATTCAAACCCCTTTGCTACGACAAAGCTGTGATCCATGAAAGAGACTCAATGACTAAAACCACTGTTATCTATATCTTCTCACCATTATTACCTTCAGGCTAACTCTCATTCTTTAATTGGTGTATTCAATCAGCATTCAATTACTTTTTGCAAGGAGCTATGCTAAGCACTAGTAAGAGAATTATAAAGAAATAGAGGATTAGAATTATGTGGGAAAACACATGGACTTAGGAGCCAAAGTGCCTGGGTAAAACTTCTAGCATCACCATTTAAATCATCCTGTCTTTGAGGATTCCTTTGGCTTAGATCTTCCATATTAAGGTAGAAGCGGTACCAGTAGTTACATCAGAGGGGTGTTCCTTTAAGTGTAAATGTATATATAGAGCTGGGAACCGTGTTTAGAATACAGTAATCATTGTATTATTTTTGTATTATTTATTGTTTTTGGATGCAATCTCAAAAACGACAGAATGATCTCTGTTTGTTTCCAAGGCAAACCATTCAATATCACAGTAATCCAAGTCTATGCCCCAACCAGTAATGCTGAAGAAGCTGAAGTTGAATGATTCTATGAAGACCTACAAGACCTTTTAGAACTAACACCCCCCCAAAGATGTCCTTTTCATTATAGGGGACTGGAATGCAAAAGTCGGAAGTCAAGAAACACCTGGAGTAACAGGCAAATTTGGCCTTGGAATACGGAATGAAGCAGGGCAAAGTCTAATAGAGTTTTGCCAAGAGAACGCACTGGTCATAGCAAACACCCTCTTCCAACAACACAAGAGAAGACTCTACACATGGACATCACCAGATGGTCAACACCAAAATCAGATTGATTATATTCTCTGCAGCCAAAGATGGAGCTCTATACAGTCAGCAAAAACAAGACCAGAAGCTGACTATGGCTCAGATCATGAACTCCGTATTGCCAAATTCAGACTGAAATTGAAGTAGGGAAAACCACTAGACCATTCAGGTATGATCTAAATCAAATTCCTTATGATTATACAATGGAAGTGAGAAATAGATTTAAGGGCCTAGATCTGATAGATAGAGTGCCTGATGAACTATGGACGGAGGTTTGTGACATTGTACAGGAGACAGGGATCAAGCCCATCCCCATTGAAAAGAAATGCAAAATAGTGAAATGGCTGTCTGGGGAGGCCTTACAAATAGCTGTGAAAAGAAGAGAAGCGAAAAGCAAAGGAGAAAAGGAAAGATATAAGCATCTGAATGCAGAGCTCCAAAGAGTAGCAAGGAAAGATAAGAAAGCCTTCCTCAGTGATCATTGCAAAGAAATAGAGGAAAACAACAGAATGGAAAAGACTAGAGATATCTTCAAGAAAATTAGAGATATCAAGGGAACATTTCATGTAAAGATGGGCTCGATAAAGGACAGAAATGTTATGGACCTAACAGAAGCACAAGATATTAAGAAGAGGTGGCAAGAAGACACAGAAGAATTGTACAAAAAAGAGCTTCATGACCAAGGTAATCATGATGGTGTGATCACTCACCTAGAGCCAGACATCCTGGAATGTGAAGTCAAGTGGGCCTTAGGAAGCATCACTACGAACAAAGCTAGTGGATGTGATGAAATTCCAGGTGAGCTATTTGAAATCCTGAAAGATGATGCTGTGAAAGTGCTGCACTCAATATGCCAGCAAATTTGGAACACTCAGCAGTGGCCACAGGACTGGAAAAGGTCAGTTTTCATTCCAATCCCAAAGAAAGGCAATGCCAAAGAAGGCTCAAACTACCGCACAATTGAACTCATCTCACACGCTAGTAAAGTAATGCTCAAAATTCTCCAAGCCAGGCTTCAGCAATACATGAACCGTGAACTTCCAGATGTTCAAGCTGGTTTTAGAAAAGGCAGAGGAACCAGAGATCAAATTGCCAACATCCGCTGGATCATGGAAAAAGGAAGAGAGTCCCAAAAACATCTACTTCTGCTTTATTGACTATGGCCTTTGACTGTGTGGATCATTATAAACTGTGGAAAATTCTGAAAGAGATGGGAATACCAGACTACCTGACCTGCCACTTGAGAAACCTGTATGCAGGTCAGGAAGCAACAGTTAGAACTGGACATGGAACAACAGACTGGTTCCAAATAGGAAAAGGAGGAAAACACACTCTAGTAAAGAAATTCATAATCATACAGATCACAATCAAAGTATCTTTCTTGCGTTTGCTAAATAGGGTTAGGCTTATACATGGCCCCTACCCTCTTGGAGAGATTTGTGAGAAGCTAGCAAACATTAATGAAAGACTTTGATGGCTTTGTAATTAATTATTGTGCTGGAGGCAGAGCCTTTTGTCTTAGGATAATGAAATGAGAAAGGAGACAGTTCTGCTTCATAGAAGCTAATGAAATCCATGGATGTCATGATCTCTCCTGGTAACTATGGCCATAGGTGTTGCCATTTTGCCCTCACAGTTCAAATGAGTATAGACGATTTTAAAAGCGTACCTCCCTCTACAACGCGCAGTCCCTTTCGGTTCAGCCCTTCTCCCATCATTGATGTCTGACATCAAAATAAGCAAGAGACCATATTATAAGGAAGTATAGGAGAGGGCCTGCAAATATGACCTCAATTCTCAATTCACAGGTGATTTGTTGCTTTCTTACAGGACCTCAACATCTTGTAATATGTAGTACTCAACTTCTTAGCATCAGACAGTTTCTAAGATAAGGAGCTGTTAACCATTAAACTACTCTTGACATTATTTTGACCATTTGTATACACACACACACACAAACAGTATTATCTAAGTATGCTTCAAACTCAGGGAAAGATGGCTGCCATAGAACCTGACTGACTCATATATCCCTCTAGCATGTAAGTTTTGAGAAAAATCACTTTCTAGTTTTCACAAGAATATTCTGGATAAATAGCTTCTACTTTCAGGTGGCAGATATTGTATTTTGTTTTGCTTGTGCCTCTATTGGACCCTCCAAGGGAACACAGGAAATGTCATCTCTTCACATACTCCTAGCTGCGGTCTGTGCTTTGGCAGTCTCTGTCTATGCCACTATTCTGTTCTGCCATATCCCTTTGAAGAGGTCCACTGTATCCTCCAGTTCCTTCAAGTTATCCATGAGACAGTCCCTCTCCTAACTTCTAAGTCCCTCTGATTTATTTGCTTTATTTTCCTTCTTTCTGTCTAATGGGGGAATTATCCTTTTGGAATTGTGTTTCTCATGCAGGCTGCATTGGACTTCTACATGATACAGTATTTTGTTTCTTTCTCCCCCGGCCTCTCTTTCCCACATTTTGGTACTCATTCCCTTACACTCATGTTGCTATGCTTAAATATCAGTTATGCCAGTTGCTTTAGTGTCTTTCTAAACCTTTTCAAACTCCAGTTGAAAGCAAGTTTCACATTTTTCCTCCACAGTAACTCTAGGGCCATGAAGATCAGAGATTGTGACAGGACACCTGTGTAAATGTCACAGGCTATTTTACCATGGTTAGTGACTGGGAGACATAAATCATTCCAAGGGGGCACCTGCTAGCTAACTCTGTGGGACAGCATACAGAGATTTGCTGCTACGAACACAAATAAAAGATAGTACAGCACATCACTGAATGCTAAATGGACCAATAGATAAGTCCAGTGGAAAAAAAGGTGGGAAGAGGAATGCCAGGCCAGGGATTTCAACCATTCACATCAAAAACTTGTCTTGAAGTTGAACATCCAAAATAGTTCATCCCAATGCCAGTTGATCATTTTCTTTTAAAAGTATCCTTAACATAAAAGAGGTATTAGTGAGTAAGAAAAATGATATCATGGGTGAATCATGGGACCGAATCTGTAGTTTTAGATCTTATTTAAGTCAAGTCAACAACTAGAGTTGCTTGTCATTTAACATGTCCTAAAAGCCTCAGCACTGTTTCGTCCCTTCCTACCCCATCCACGTTAATATTCCGCAGTCCTCATACCACCTCTCTCAGATTCAAAACACACCAGCCTTCATTATGTTTCTCAAACACAGGATGTTCCTTCATACCCTACAGACTTAATCGTGCTCTTCCCTTTCAGATTTCAGCTCAGTCATTGTACCCTTGGGGAAATGTTCCCAGGTCCTGTGGCCACTCCTTATTCCCTAAGCAAATGCTATCATTGCATGATATCTATCAACTTATATTTGTCATTTTTTGCCATTTGTTAATTTATCTTGAGATCACTTATATCTCTGTTTACCTATGCACTGTAGGATTCATCAGAACAAGGATTTCATCAAACATTTCATTGTTTTTAATTTTTTCAAAGGAACCTCCATACTGTTCTTCATAGTGTATGTACCAATTTACATTCCCAACTGTGTAGGAGGGTTCCTGTTCTCCACAGCCTCTCAAAAATTTATTGTTTGTAGACTTAAGAAAAAAAAAAACAACTTGCTATTTTATAGTGGAGTATAGTTGATTGATTCCTTTTGTTTTACTTACTGTTTTTACCTTTAGTCCTGATCTAAGTATCTAGTACATAGTAGGCATTTAGTGAATATTAACTGAATGAATTTCAGGCAGATTTTTTTTTCCTATTTTTCTTTAAAAAAATTTTTGAGTTTTGACTATGGCCAAACATTTTCATGTCCTAGCTCATACTTTTCTCATGTAATTCTTTTATTAACTTGAGACTTATTTTCTGGTTTCTCAGAGCATTGATGGTCTGAGAAGATACAAATTTCAAAATCCCTTAGTTGGAAAATGAAGGAGATATTGATTAATTCAGAAAAGGATCATGAATTCTGCAAACAAGTTTAGAGTAGGTCTATGATAACCAGGCGGAGAAGGCACTGGTACCCCACTCCAGTACTTTTGCCTGGAAACTCCCATGGACAGAGGAGCCTGGTGGGCTTCAGTCCGTGGGGTCGCTAAGAGTTGGACACGACTGAGCGACTTCCTTTTCACTTTAAACTTTCATGCATTGGAGAAGGAAATGGTAACCCACTCCAGTGTTCTTGCCTAGAGAATCCCAGGGATAGAGAAGCCTGATGGGCTGCCGTCTATGGGGTCGCACAGAGTTGGATGTGACTGAAGCGACTTAGCAGCAGTAGCAGCAGCATAACCAGGAAAAAGAAATGACCATATGGTAAGCAAAGAGAGGTTAGAGAAAAGAGAAGTTTTCTAGCATAACCCAGGGGGCTGTGGCCAATGCTATGTGTCTTAGGAGGAGTGGATATGAGTATTTGGAATTGGATATGCTTGTTCCTGGCCCCAAATTTAAAGATCCTGTCACTGCAGCTGGCCATGATGAATTAAGTGGAACCTCTTCTAAACAGGCCACCCTGCATATTAAACTTCTCAAATGCACTAACAAAGCACTTTTGGAAGAATTCTAACTAGGTCAGCAATACATTTGCCATATATCACACGCATAATTCTAATGTAATTCATAAGTATCTTGGCTTATGGAAATTGATGTTTTCTGTAAATATTGGAGTGTGAACAACTCTTCACTGTCAGTCAAAGTAGAATTAAATTTGAGGCTAGGACATATCAAGGGAAATAATAGAGATTCACAGATTATAGGGTGAGAGGGGTCAAGTGCTACGTATTATCTGGCATAAACAGAAACTTCCAGACCTATAGCTTCTTTCTCATGGAGTGATAGACAATCTGCTGTTCCTTTGAACTATGTTCCTGAAGGCACCTCAGTGAGATTTCCTGGAGTAAATAATTCTTTGCCTGCTTGAGCTTATTGGAAAAGCTTCAACCTAAGGTATCCTCTTAGCTTCTCTTTCAAATCACAGTTCATTGCCTTTTCCTGGCCCTCTTGACTGCCTTGATTAAGTTTTCCAGGATTTTATCATAATGATCTCTTCTAGCCTTCAAATAACTTCATAGGGAATGATCTAAAAATTTTTCACTGAAATGCTAACAGTAATTACCTCAGGCAATAACATCACACACACACGTATCCATATATATTTTCCAAAATGTCTATAATTAGTATGTATTGATTTTATAATGTACCGATATTGACTGAGTGCCTACTGTATACCCTTGAGTCTTCTAGCTGATAGAGAAACAGAGGAAATGATGATTGAAATAAATTACCAATTTTTCATGTGGAAAGATGTCTGTACGCACCATGCTGCCCCCTCCCATTTTCCACTCAGAATCTTTCAGAACTGAGACCAGAGTCTGTGGTAGAAGACTCGTCTGAAACTTGGGAAGGGTATGTCTGACGCAGGATGCAGCATGCTTGGGGCTGGTGCATGGGGATGACCCAGAAAGATGTTATGGGGAGGGAGGTGGGAGGGGGGTTCATGTTTGGGAATGCATGTAAGAATTAAAGATTTTAAAATTTAAAAAATAAAAAAAAATTAAAATTAAAATTAAAAAAAAAAATAGAGAGGAGAAGGAAGCTCTCTTTTTGTCACAGTCCGGAGGTTGTTTTTTTTTTTTTTTTTTTTTTTTTTTCCCAGAGTCAAGGTAAAATTACTTCCTGAAGGTGAACTAATTTTCTCTTCTACATTTTTGATGTTTCCCTTTGGGTGAAGCATATAGGGACCTAATTCTATGCAAGATTTTGTAATCTGCAGGGATGAAAATTAAAAGAGATGTGTGCTCAGGAAAAAAAAAAAAAGGAGGGGGGCGGTGTTGAGCATTGAATAACCAGACTCTTGGTTAATAGAAACAAACAAAAAAAATCTGTTAATGTTTCCCTCTGTTGATTTTGTTTCCAAATGTATTTTGGGGAATTGTTAATACAGAAGTTGTTAAAAAAAATATTTGAATACACTGTCCAAAGTTATTGACTATCTAGTAGGGCAAGAATGAGGACTTTGATATATTTTATTTAGCTAAGTAATTTTTTATGTCAACTGTGTGCTCCCCGATAGACAAAACGCTCACCCACAGAAACGATTCCGTTGTTTTCACAAAATGTTTTGTATGTGACAGGTAGGCAAGGCATAACATAGAGACGTCAGCTGCTGTTCCGATGGCTTGCCTTAGGCACCTGTCACTTCAAGAAACTCTGAGAGCAGACCTGGATTCTCAGCCCAGGGTTTCACAGGAGCATATGGCTCCAGGAAGGCTGTCAGAGATGATTCTCTTGCTGACCCCACCCTTGATGGAGAGCTTGGTGCTTTGAGCTGCCTGAATCAAAAGAAGCTTAGCTTCTAGCTGTGGTTTGTGCCAGAGGACTCCTTCTATGGCATATCTTGGGTTATCCTTACCCCTGGGAGGACCCCCTTCATACACACAAATACCCCCCGCTCCCACACACACGCGCACGTGCACATTTAGTTCTGGAACTCCATGGAAAAGTTCTCTTGGCCATGCCAGGAAGTGAGGCATATTTTGGAATCCTTGTGTTTGCTTTATGTAGAGGATCATCATTCACTGTGGTGCATATTTAAGCCCTGACCTAATAGGGATGGATAACAGAGGGAAATTAAAGAACAGTAGGAAGATTTTGTTGGATGTGCATCCCTACTTTCTCTTCTAAACCCACATTTCTTTGTTTCTTTTTCTTTTCTTTTTTTTTTTTTTGAGCACCCACATGTTGAAGTTCACTGTCATGGAAGTTAGATGAGCATGCAAGTATGGGTTCTAACTTGAGTTCTTTTTTTTTCATCTGAGTCTTGTTTCTAGGAGGGAAATTTCCTTGGCTATGATCTAAACCCATGTTATACAAATTCTAGTCACTACTATGTTAAAAAAAAATAAGCCACCTGTTAAGGGTCTGCTGACTCTTCTGATTTATTCTCCATACTTAGGAAGGGAGATCTTTTAAAAATCCAGTGAGATCATGTATTTCACTATTTTTCTCCTTTAAATTTTCATATTTAAGGTTTTAAAGTGATTTTCCATAATCCCTGGGATAAAATCATTACAGCCAAGACATTTTCTGATTTTCCAGCTTCGCCTTGAGTTCTCTGCCTGTTGCACTCTTGGCTTTGACCGCACGAGTTTTCTCGGAATCTCTGAAACAGCCCCTTCGTTTATAGTGTTTCTGCACTTTCGCACCTGCTGTTTAGTCTGCCTGAGGAGCACTCTGTTTCCACAACCCAGCTGAAACCCTCCAACTCAAGTTCATCTCTGCACTTACACACCATTTCCTGGGAGGAAGTTTTCCTGTCTCTAAGCCCATGCTAAGTCTTCATGGTCTACATGCCCACATATCCTGGTGCATCACCCACAAAGCACCAGTTACAGTAACCAACCTTGCCCAATCTTGATCTTTCTTGCTGACTTACGAATTCAGTGAAGATAAATACTCTTTCCTTATACCAACATAGTTGACAAAAAATAATTACGGATTGAACAACTCAAAGACATCAATTTTTTTTTTCTTGAGTCTTTATCTGTTTGAGAAAGAAAGCAAATACAAATATCTTTAGTGTATATGCTACCTGAGAGAAAGAAATTCTGATTGTGGACCTAAATCTTATATTCATATTACAGAGTGAACTGTGTGACTTTTCATTCCATCTGTTTTTTATCATTTCTTCCCTAAATGGATTCATCTTCAGTTGTATCACGGAAAGCAGAAGGGAGGTCATTTGGGAAATGGAATTGTTTCATTTTCTTCTCCAGAAAAGGCACCACTCTCTAAAGAAACGCATCTTGGAAATTCCCTGGTGCTCCAGTGGATGGGACTCCAGGCTTCCCAGGGGCCCAGGTTCGATGCCTAGTTGAGGAAATAAGATCCCAGAAGCCATATGGCATTGGCAAAAAATTTAAAAAGAAGTTTTACCTAAAGTAAAGTACATAGAGTCTTTAGCTTTCTAGGGAATGATTTTTGAGAAGAATAAAACAGGAGTGAATGCAGAGATGGTTATTTCATGGAGGCTGATGCCCATCAGCTTGAGGTAGATGAGCCTTACCCCTGCTTTAAGCAATATCCTGGAGTGAAGGGAAGGTCTTTGTGGCTGAAAAACTCTCTTTCTCAATTCAAACAGGCCCTTGAAGTTTTGACAAAGGTAGGCTGCAGTCTATGGGGTTGCAAAGAGCTGGATATGCCGTAGCGACTGAGCATGTTCACACTAGCCATTGATTGTTTTTGTTCAGTTGCTAAGTTGTGTCCAACTCTTTGAGACCCCATGGATTTCAGCATGCCGGGCTTCTCTGTTCTTCACCATCTCCCGGAGTTTGCTCAAACTCATGTCCATTGAGTTGGTGATGCCATCCAACCATCGCATCCTCTTTCATCCCCTTCTCCTCTTGCCCTCAATCTTTCCCAGCATCAGGGTCTTTTCCAGAGTGGGCTTTTCACATCAGGTAGCCAAAGTATTGGGGTTTCAGCTTCAACATCAGTCTTCCAATGAATTTTCAGGGTTGATTTTCTTTAGGATTTACTGGTTTGATCTTGTTACAGTCCAAAGGACTCTCAAGAATCTTCTCCAACACCACTGTTCAAAAGCATCAATTCTTTGGTGCTCTGCCTTCTTTATGGTCCAATTCTTACATCTGTACATGACTACTGGAAAAACCATATCTTTAACTATACAGACCTTTGTTGGCAAAGTGATGTCTCTGCTTTCTAATATGTTGTCTAGATTTGTCATAGCTTTTCTCCCAAGGAGCAAGCATCTTTTAATTTCATGGCTGCAGTCACCATCCACAGTGATTTTGGAGCCCAAGAAAATAAAATCTGCCAGTATTTCCACTTTTTCCCCATCTATTTGTCATGAAGTAATGAGCCCAGATGCCATGATCTTAGGTTTTGAATGTTGAGTTTTAAGCCAGCTTTTTCACTCTTCTCTGTTACCCTCATCAAGAGGCTAGCCATTAATACTGAAAACTAAAAAGATTCCTGTGAACTAAAATTCACAGATGCTTGCTTGGGACCCATGATCCTGCCCTTCTGGGACACAAGGGCAATGAGAAAGCACTTCATCAGCAATTTACAGTTAAGTGTCTTGCACCTTTTCCAAATTTTCTCCATCTGAGCAATCAGGAGTATAATTGAACACAATGAGGTATTGAAAGTTTTTTCAAAGTAATATGGAACAAGATTAACTACTAAATTATGCCTTACAAAACTAGAATAGCATATCTCTTGCTTCCTAATGCTGAAAATATCTTGCCTTTTAAAGATTCTTTTGACATTTTTGAGTTCTTTGCTTACTATCCCGTCATTATTGTCATTCCACCCATTTTTCAGATGGGAGGACAAAGTCAGTAATGCTTTATTCTTTGCATTGTGGCCTACATAATTTATCCTGATGTGAAAAATAGCAGTCCAATAACATCACTTTTATACACATCACAGAATAACTATGATGAGTTTTTTTAACTGTACTTATTGAAGTGACATCAGACTGCTGCAAGAGACATAAAATCATATAAAGCAGATGTAGAGACCTAAAAACACAGAAGGCTGGAGTTTATTTATTATAGGAAGAAGAATATGTCCTTTATGACTCACTAGTTTCTGGGTCATTAGTAAGTGACAGTCCAGGATGGTATTGTGCCTTTAGCATAATGACCCAGAGTCATCTAATCAATTTAAGTTATTTTTATATCCTCAGGTTCAGGAGTCAGAGAATTATGTCATGCATTTTTTAAAGATTTCAAGCTTAGAAATGAGTATGAAAGTTTATTATAGATACTTTGTGCAGCCAATAAATAACATGATTTCAGTGGTAGAAGTCAGTCTGGTTTGACTCAGTCTGGCCCTGACTTGAGGAATTACTCCCCTAGGGCCCACAACATCCTGCAAAGACTTGTCAGATTCTACTATAATTGTTTGTACATCTGTCTTCTCAATTGGAATCTCAGCCTCAAAGAGGAAGAATTTAGTTTTCTTCTGCATAAAACACAGCACCTGGAACATAGCAGTTACTCAGTAAGTGTTTCCTGTAGCAAGGATACCAACTTGGAACAGTCCATCTCAGTCTGCGTTGGCTGAATAGATAAAGGCTAAGACTCACTGAACATCGAAGAATTGATGCTTTTGAACTGTGGTGTTGGAGAAGACTCTTGGGGGTCCCTTGGACTGCAAGGAGATCCAACCAGTCCATTCTGAAGGAGATCAACCCTGGGATTTCTTTGGAAGGAATGATGCTAAAGCTGAAACTCCAGTACTTTGGCCACCTCATGTAAAGAGTTGACTCATTGGAAAAGACTGATGCTGGGAGGGATTGGAGGCAGGAGGAGAAGGGGGTGACAGAGGATGAGATGGCTGGATGGCATCGCTGACTCGATGGATGTGAGTCTGAGTGAACTCCAGGAGTTTTTGTTGGACAGGGAGGCCTGGTGTGCTGTGATTCATGGGGTCTCAAAGAGTCGGACACGACTGAGCGACTGAACTGAACTGAACTGAAGACTCATTGAACTTCTAGATTCTTCCAATCTAGTCAGAGATGATAAATTCACTCTTTCCCCCCTCCCCCAAAATCTGGGCATGTTTACAGTTATGCCATTATATTGGTGAAGAATTTATAATTATTTCTGAAGTTCAGGTTGTTAAGAAAAATTGACCAAAGTATGGAAAAGATTATAGAAAGTCTTTTAAATGTACTGCTGGACATTAAACAAAGGATTGCCCAGTTCTTTTGTTTTGTGTAGTCCCTGTGTGACCTGCTGTTTATTATGATTTAGGACATCTTGCAACTTTGCCAGGATACATGTTAGCCTGTAGAAAATTGATAGTAATGTAGATGATTCTAATCCCATTGCAATGGGAATTAATTTTGTGTGCAAACTGTAAATGGATTTTGACCAAAGGTTACAGTTTTAATTGTCCTTTATGGATATTAACTAGTTTTATACCTGAACTAGCAATTTTATTCAAATGTTTTTTTCCTATAAGCTACTATAAATAGCTCCATATCTCCAGTACTTTTTGAAAGAGCTTTAGCATCCTTGTGGTTCACCGCTAATAAGCTAAGCAGTTTTGACATGTACTCACTTTATATTTGCATACAGTCTATGCTTTTAGCTTTTTAAAAGTTATACCTAACAGTTATATTTTAAAAGTAAAATTCATATATGTTTAGGTTATATCACCATATTTATAAAGTATGGGAAAATTCAGAAATAACAACCCAGATCTCCCCCAAATATATTTTTGTATTATACCTGATTTTTAAAAAAATTAATGTGAGAAACCAAATGTGTGTGTGGGGAGATTAATCCAAAGAATACAGATTGGATTTTTTTCACACAATTAATTTTTTTAGGAAGAGCAAGATGAGGCACATGAAGGAAATAGATACTGACAATGAAGGTGCCAGTGGGAGAATGATGCATTTGTCAATATGGAGGATATGAAACAAATATACCAGGAGGCTGGGAAATATGCCAGGAATGAAGGAGGGGGCATACCTGGGTGTCAGGTAAGATGCTGACATTGCTGGGAATTCTACTTTCAGTATCACTGAATAATAATAATAACAGCATAATTTTGTAAGTGATTTCCTTGAAATATTTGGTTCAAACTCCACCTTAAAACTTATTATTTGGGGAGAAATTCAGGGATTGCTTCAAAAATAGCAAAGCTGGTTAAAAGATGGTGTTTTGTTTTTAATTCAATGTGGGAAAAAATGGGGGTTTCTATTATACACCACACTTTCATAAGACACATAGCAGATATTAAAAATGTAAGACGGCATCCTTTTCCTTAACAATGTGAAATCTGGGGGAATGCAAGTCATAGCAACATAAAACCCAGAAAAAAAAATGTAAGAAATTTGGTAGTGATGTCAATAGTTGTGGGGAAAGTGGAGCATGGGAAATTTTGGAAAATTGGAAAATATTGGAAAATACTTTTCTTATGGAAAGATATTTCTATAAGATGTTACAGAAAAACCCAGACAAACTTTTTGACCTGTTGAACATTTGTTTCTTAAATAACAAAGATAATATTTTATGGCCATTCCTAAAAGCTTTTTGACATTTGTCTTCAATCTTTGGCCTAGAAAAATTTTATAAACAGAAAAGATAACTAAGTGAATAGATTAATATTATTTTATTAGGAAATGGAATGCTTTCAAGTGAATAAAAGTCTTGATCTGGACTACAGGAGTCCCATTTGTGGTTTTGCTGTCCATGTTTTCAGTTACCTGTGGTCAAATGTGGGCTGGAAATATGAAATCAACAATTCACACATGTTAAATTGAACCCCATTCGGAGTAGCATATGACATCTCCCACCGTCCTTCCATGGGGCGTGAATCATTTGTTTGTCCAGCATACTCATGGGATTTATGCTATCTGCCTCTTATTAATAGTATAGGAAAAATCATGGCATGTGTAGTGTTCGGTCTTGTTTGGGCTTTATGGCATTCAGTGGGGACCTTGGAACATATCCCCCATGGATAACGGGGACTACTGTATCATATCAGGCCTGCAATCACACATGTACCCCATCAGGCTCAGTTCTACCTGTGGACAGCATGTGTCTGGATGTCTAAGGGAGATAAGGAAAAAGCCCATTTTACCTAGTCTTCCCTTCTCCCTTCAGTCCTCTGGGGAGGATAAGGGGGTAGATGATGAAATTCTGGCATCTTTTGCTTTCTTATATTTGCTACATTTGCTTTTATTGCACAAATAAACTTTATAACAAAATCCTATTGGGAGGTGATGGAAAAAAAATAGAATCTCTTCTAATTGCATTGCTGGGAGTGTTAACAATGCTTTTTATTTATTTATTTTTGTCTGCAAATCCTTACAGTGTTTATCCATATGCAAGCAAGCTTTTAGAGAATTTTATCTGTAGTATAGGTATAATTTTTAATTCTTCATGTTCATTTACTGTTATTTCATAAATATTCTCTCATAATTACATGTTCATAATTATTTTATATTGCTGCATAAGATTTAGACTCAGTATGCCACACTTAGATGTTTATCTAGTTTTAGGCATTTATTTAAATATAAGTTTGGTCTTTTAATAACTCTGCCATAAGCATATTTGTCAGTGGCTCTATGATTTTATCATGGCTATAAACCCTAAATCCTAAAATAAATATTTTTAACATCTTAACTACTCTAAAATCAGAACATGTTTTAAAATCTATGTGTATATTAACATAGTCCTTAAATATTTTTAATGAGCTATATTAATTTGATGGCATGTCCTATAATTATTATTAGTTTGGAATCTAGAAAATTAAGTATTTCTTACCTATAAATTCCTAAAATTGGTGATAATAATCATATGGGCAGATATAAATGTAATAAAAATTAATTATTTCAATATCAGCTTCTAAAAAATGAAATACAAAAGGAAAGCAAAGAGAAAACTTTTCCTATCAAATTCTTATTAGAGTATACACATAAAATATCAAATATACAAAACAAATATATAACAAATATACAAAAACAAAAATATCAATTAATTACATAATGTATACATGTTAGATTTATACAGGTTAAGGCACTTAAATGCAAAAAATAAATATTAGCAATCAAAATAGAAGTAGGAGAAATAAAATAAAAGTAATAGAAAACTATTGTAAGTAAATTTTTAAAATATATCTTAAAATCTTTAAGGAAAAAAATTTACAAATATTCAGATTTACTTAGAAATAACAAATAATAATATTTAGAAAATCATATGTATATGTTTACACATTATGTGAATTGTTTTGAAAATATAGATCAAATATGAAATTCTAGAAAAAATATGTTAGTAAAGAATACACAGAAAATACTCAGAACATAACACAAAAGCTAAACAGTGATAGCCGTATGAAATTTTAAAAAGGTTGTCAAGGAGCCATTTCTGCTCAAAATTGAAGGACTCAGACATTTTTCCAGGTAAATTAAATTAAATATTTAAAAGACAAATAGCTTTTATACTCTCTAAACAACTTATGACATTGATAAGAGAGATACACACACACACACACACACACACACACACATATATATATAGTCATTTTTTAAATGTCATTTTAAAAAATGAAGTGGAATAACTCTGAAAGCAGAAAAGCATGCAGTGGAAAACTATAGGGCAATCCATTTATAGTAATAAAACCTTTGAGTAAGTTTAAAATATACTACATCTTGATTCAGTAAATATCATTTGAACATCTACCTTGTGTGAATTCCTGTTCTAACTCCTAAAAACTATATCTGTAAACTAATTCCTAAACCAGATAATAGACAAGGTATTTGGAGAACTAACATTTACTAGACAGAAACAGACAGTATCCAAAGAAATAAATTTACCAATCACTTAGAAATGTTTAACATGTGCTCTGGAGTAACTGTAAAGAAATATAAGAAGTATTTGGTGGTGTCACTTCAGATAAGTGGCAACAAATGTCTCCGTAAGTAGATGACATTTGTCCTCAAGAGAGTTGCATTTTAGAATAAAATTATTTGTTAAATTGCAACACTTATTCCTTGTGAATAGTATTAGCAAAACACAAATAAATGGATATTTTCTTGATTCTCTCTCTCTCTCCATACTTCTGGCCCCCTTCTCTCTGTTTATCATCCTATGAAAACAGCTTTTTCATTTCACTTAGTGAAAAACCTATTTAGTAATCCCATTAAGCCAAGAAGACAGATGACTCATTATTACCAGTATTGTATAAAATTGTTCTGATAATACTAAAAAATTTAATTAGTAAAACAATAATGTATGATATGTAAATGCTGCTAAATAGGCAAAACTCTCATATTTGTATGTTGCATATTATATGATTATATACAAGGAAGCCTCAAGAAAATTAACTAGAAAAGGCTAGAAACCATAAGGTAATATAGCAAAACAAGTGAAAACAAAAATTTAGAAGTCAATAATTTACCAATGTGTACAATATGATAAAAAAATCCTAATTATATAGTATTACAAAGGAGGGAAAAAAATCCCTTGACAGTAAAAATAAAATAGAATAAACCTGATAGAGATACATTTATCAAAATAAATATATTCTTATATAAAATTAATTTTATAAACCCTTCTGAGGATATGAAAGCATTAAAACAGCTTAAAATATTGGTGATCAAGAAAGTAAAAACATTGATTAAAATATAATAAATTTTGTATTATAAATACAAATAAAAATACAAATAAATACAAATAAATTCTGTATGATCCATTCAAAGTACTGGGATCTTATTTCATTAGAAATAATGGCTTGATATAGAAAGTTCTTATAGAAAAATAAATGTGCATAACAAACAATTTTTAATGTAAAAATTACCATGATTTTGTAATGTTGCTGACCAGCAATAAATTGATTAAAAAAAACCTTTGTAATTTGTGACAGTGGAGGGCTAATTTTCTCCATGCAAATTAGCCTGACACATATTTTGACAAAACACTTTAAAGTACCAGTGACCAACAAGTAAGATAGAAACACAACTTTAGTTATGATTAAAGAAAAAAATGAAAATTAAATGAAATGTTAACTTTATCTATAAACTGGCCCCTCCCTCCCCCTACTTCTCAAAGAAGTATGACAAGAGTGTTTGTCTGCCAAGGTATAAAGAAACAGGAGACAACTCATACTGTTGGCATGTTCTGGACAGAAGGGTTAACATAGCCAATCTGAGACTGGTATTCTTAGAGGTCTGCTTGCCGAGGAGACGGCTTGCAACTTGGATTTTGCAGGGTTTTTGCTTTTTCCTGATAAGAGTAAGTCACTGTGCCTAGACTTCTTATTCAACAATGTGGTTTATGCTAAACATTTGCTTTCCTTCAGGAATTTTGGTAGATGCCAGATAGAAGGTGCCTATATACAAACAGCTTATAATAGAAACCTTGGATACTGCATCTCTACTGGGCCTTACCTGGGGAAAGAGATCACACTTACATTGCTGACTTTTCATTGCTGGAGAAACAGCATGTTCTATGTGCATCTCCTTATGAGGTGAAGAGAGCATAAGGGAGCCTGCACATGGACTCCTCTAGACACTGCGTTCCTGTTTTACCCTTGTGCTTTAAACGTGTGCCCTTCCTGTGTGGCAGGAATAAATCCCAGCCGTGAGTATAATTATATGCTGAGTCCTGAGAGTCCTTCTAGTGAATCTCTGAATGTGGTCTTCAGTTTCCCATCTAAGCAATCTTAATGGAAAACATATGGCAAGTATTATCAAATATGCATACTCTGTCTCAGCCATTCTGTTCAAATATACACTTCTACAAGTGGAAACCTTGAGAGGATAGGGTAGGGAGATGAAAACCTTACTGTTCAGTAGTGGGAGTGAGTTACATAAAGTATGATAATCCTGCAGCTATAACATGTGTAACTATACAACATGAACAAGAACAAAACAGGCCCTGTTTTTCTGACATGAAAGGATGTCATCAGCATGAATCATTGTGTGTATGTGTATGTGGTTTCCCAGGTGGTGCAAATGTTAAAGAACCCACCTGACAATGCAGGAGACATAAGAGATACAGGTTCCACCGTGGACTGGAAAGATCCCCTGGAAGGGAGGGCATGGCAACCACTCCAGTATTGTTGCCTGGAAAATCCCATGGACAGAGAGGAGCCTGGCAGGCTACAGTCCATAGGGTTGCACAGAGTCAGACATGACTAAAGTGATAGCACACACACATGCGTATCGAAGAATTCTGGTAAGATAATACAGATAATAGGAACTTACCCCAAACAATTGTCCCTGGAGAGCATGATTGGATAACAGAAAAACAAAGGAAGAGTTATGGGGGACAAAAGGAGTCTTTTTATGTTATGTTTTCTGCTGACAGACCTTATATATTTATATTTGTGTTTAATCTTTGCAGCTGTAGTGGTATCAATATATATTAGACTATTTGACACAGCGTCTTCAGTTTCTAAAATGTTTCATCAGGAGCTATAGATGGGAAAAAATATTTATGTTGAAAAATTTGATGGACCAACTCTTTATAATTACCAAAAATTGAACATGGCAATGTAATTGAATACTAGTGAGAGGGTTAAATGTTTTACTGCTTCTGTATAGTGAAATATGTTGACAGTAAAAGTTGTAGTTTTTGAAAGTCACATAAGAACATGGGTTAATGCTAATAATATAAATGTGATGTAAATAACGGCCAAAGAAGACAAAGAGATAAAAGAGGAAAAGGAGGGAGAGAGAAAGTGAGAAAGCGTGAATAAGAGAAATGGTAATGGTTTAGTTACTAAATTGTGTCTGACTCTTGGGACCCTATGGACTGTAGCCTGACAGGCTCCTCTGTCCATGGGATTCTCCAGGCAAGAATGCTGAAGTGAGTTGTCATTTCCTTCTCCAGGGAGTCTTCCCAACCCAGGAATCGAACCCAGGTTTCCTGCATTGCAGGCAGGTTCTTTACTGACTGAGCTATGAGGGAAGCCTAAATAAGAGAAATGAAGAGATGGAAACAAAAACATCATATTATTAACAGATTGACAGTGAAGACTATCCCTCAGTGATGTAATTACAGATGATTTCTGTGATTTGCTTCACTTTCATCATTATTATCAGTATTTTATGATGCCTATATTTTATTTTCATATGAGAAAACAAAGTATTTTAAAATTCTTATAATGTAATTGCTAGCTGAAGGTATATCCAGGTAGCCATGCATCATAAGAATTTTAAAATACTTTGTAAAATGTAAAATTTTTTATTTCAATATATGTTTGTTTTCTAAGTTTAATATTTTCCTGTATGTGCCAAAATCAACAACTTGAATTATAAAAATTATGACATTTATGTGTTTATATATAAAACTCTCATTAAGCTAGAGATTATTTCTGTAGTTTGCTGTTCACCTTTAAATATCTAAGTATATTATAATTTTGTATACTAAATATTTTTCCTATCCCTATGTGTTTTGATGCCTTACTTCTCACAAATTCAACTATCATGCTGCTAAGTCGCTTCAGTTGTGTCCAACTCTACGTGACCCCATAGATGGCAGCCCACCAAGCTCCCCTGTCCCTGGGATTCTCCAGGCAAGACCACTGGAGTGGGTTGCCATTTCCTTCTCCAATGCATGAAACTGAAAAGTGAAAGTGAAGTCACTCAATCGTGTCCAATTCTTAGTGGCCGCATGGACTGCAGCCCACCAGGCTCCTCTGTCCATGGGATTCTCCAGGCAAGAGTACTGGAGTGGGATGCCATTGCCTTCTCCATCAACTATCATAGATAGTCTATAATCTTTCTGGAAATCTTTTGTGGTATATATGCATATATGGGAACATGTATATGTGTGCATATAGATATAGAGAAATATATAATATATTTTATTATATAAAACTACAAAATATACTGTGTATAATATATATATTTATATTTGTTCTATTCTTTGCTTAATGAATTATTAATTTCAACTTTATTTATTTCTCTAAAGCAGTCTATACATATTATGGAATAATTAGAAAATAAAGGCAAAAGGAATTAAATATCCTTAATCTAACAGAGATCAAATTGCCAACATCTGCTGGATCATGGAAAAAGCAAGAGAGTTCCAGAAAAACATCTATTTCTGCTTTATTGACTATGCCAAAGCCTTTGACTGTGTGGATCACAGTAAACTGTGGAAAATTCTGAGAGAGATGGGAATACCAGACCACCTGACCTGCCTCTTGAGAAATCTGTATGTAGGTCAGGAAGCAACAGTTAGAACTGGGCATGGAACAACAGACTGGTTCCAAATAGGAAAAGGAGTACATCAAGGCTGTATATTATCACCCTGCTTACTTAACTTATATGCAGAGTACATCATGAGAAACGCTGGACTGGAAGAAACACAAGCTGGAATCAAGATTGCCGGGAGAAATATCAATCACCTCAGATATGCAGATGACACCACCCTTATGGCAGAAAGTGAAGAGGAACTAAAAGCCTCTTGATGAAAGTGAAAGAGGAGAGTGAAAAAGTTGGCTTAAAGCTCAACATTCAGAAAATGAAGATCATGGCATCTGGTCCCATCACTTCATGGGAAATAGATGGGGAAACAGAGGAAACAGTGTCAGACTTTATTTTTTGGGGCTCCAAAATCACTGCAGATGGTGACTGCAGCCATGAAATTAAAAGACGCTTACTCCTTGGAAGGAAAGTTATGACCAACCTAGATAGCATATTCAAAAGCAGAGACATTACTTTGCCGACTAAGGTCCGTCTAGTCAAGGCTATGGTTTTTCCTGTGGTCACATATGGATGTGAGAGTTGGACTGTGAAGAAGGCAGAGCACCGAAGAATTGATGCTTTTGAACTGTGGTGTTGGAGAAGACTCTTGAGTGTCCCTTGGACTGCAAGGAGATCCAACCAGTCCATTCTGAAGGAGATCAGCCCTGGGATTTCTTTGGAAGGACTGATGCTGAAGCTGAAACTCCAGTACTTTGGCCACCTCCTGCGAAGAGTTGACTCATTGGAAAAGACCTTGATGTTGGGAGTGATTTGGGGCAGAGGGAGAAGGGAATGACAGAGGATGAGATGGCTGGATGGCATCACGGACTCGATGGACATGAATCTGAGTGAACTCCGGGAGTTGGTGATGGACAGAGAGGCCTGGCGTGCTGCAATTCATGGGGTTGCAGAGTTGGACATGACTGAGCGACTGAACTGAACTGAATCTAACAGTTGACATAATCATTAGTTACACTTTTGTATATATCTTCTAGAACACTTCATATGCTAATATGTACTCATATTACATATACTGATTTTTATCCTGCTTTTCATTGGTTTGTTCTGCTTGATAATTTACTGTGACCTTATTTCCATGTTACTGTTTTTCTATTGCCTAACTTTTAATTGCTAGATAGATTTTCATTAAAAAATTTAGCATGATTATTTAACCAGTTCTATATTTTAGGAAATATATGTTATTTCCAATTTTTGTTATCAACTATGATCAGATAACTACTCTTGTAAATTAATATTTTCACACATGCTTAATTATTTCCTTAGGATGAATTCATAGTTGCAGAATTGTTGGATTGAATCTTATGATGATTATAATGATCTTTGATGCATATCACAATGCCTCCCAGAAAGATTTTACCATTTTATAATCTCATCAGCAATGTATAGAGAGGAAGATACATGTTTTTTCTATGTATTTGCCAATATTTGATACTGAGATTCTATTCTTTCCTGTGGAGGAAAGCAGTATTTTCTCATTAATTAACATATCTATTATAGGTAAATTTTTCATAGGTTTAGTGACTGTTTTTCACTTCCAGAGTTTTGAAGTCAATTATGATGACTGGGCCAAGGATGTTTGTTTTTATATTTCAATTAATAAGATGTAGAAAGTGTAGGCTTAGTCACGTCTGACCCTTTGCAACACTGTAGACTATAGCTTGCCAAGCTCCTCTGTCCATGGAATTCTCTAGGCAAGAATACTGGCATGGGTTGCCATTTCCTTCTCCAAGGCATCTTCCCAACCCAGGGATCAAACCTGTGTCTCTTGCATTGAGGGTAGATTCTTTTATAATAGCTCTAAAATTAGTTTAATTTTCTTTTAGATGCCAGTACCTGAACTAGTGAGGAATAAAACAGACATCTACCTGGTTAGTCAAATAATGGAATTAAACATCTATTTCTTTACTGCTTGTTTGTGATATCCAACCAGTCCATCCTAAAGGAGATCAGTCCTGGGTGTTCACTGGAAGGACTGATGTTGAAGCTGAAACTCCAATATTTTGGCCACCTGATGCAAAGAACTGACTCATTTGAAAAGACCCTGATGCTGGGAAAAATTGAGGGCAGTAAGAGAAGGGGATGACGGAGGATGAGATGGTTGGATGGCATCACTGACTCAATGGACATGAGTCTGGGTAAACTCCGGGAGTTGGTGATGGACAGGGAGGCCTGGCTTGCTGCTGTTCATGGGGTCACAAAGAGTCAGGCGTGACTGAACTGACTGACTGATGATAGAAATGTGACAAATTAGGTTTATTAAGTCGGACACGACTGAGCGACTGAACTGAACTGAACTGATTGAAGCTGAGGGATTCTTGGCTTTGTTTTAGTCTCCATTATGTGTGTTATTTATTTATTTATTTATTTTAAGTTGTGTTCTCTGTGTAATTGATCCTGATATTGTTTACTAGGTATTCTATTAAAGTTCTTTTTTTAAATCTGGGTTCAGACTTTTAAAAATCCATTCATTTATCTGTTGCTGATTTTGCTTATTTGATCTTCACTCTAGCTTTCTGATCTCTCAAAGAGCCAATTAAAGCCTCTTTCTTCAAAGAATTTATTGGTCAGCTTAAGCGTAGCAATCAGGCAGTGAGAACCCCAAAGTCTCAGTGATTTTCACATAATAAAGGTTTATCCATCACCCATGATGATATATACTGTGGATTGGCTGCAGCTCTTTTCTGTGTTCCTTTACTAAGAGTTCAGGCTGTCAGAACAACCTCTTACACATCACCAGTCTCCTTCCAGATGGAAAAAAGTACAAGGCAAGTCATGCATTGGATTTTAAAGCTTCTTTCTGGAGGTGAAACACATTATTCAATTCACAGTTCATTGGGCAAAGAAGTTATATGGTCAGGCCTGATGTTAAAAAGGGGCCAGAAAATATAATTCTCCTCCCAGGAAGAATCAGAAAATATTTTGAACAAAAATATTATCACTTTACCTGTTCAAGTAATTTGCTAATATTTGACCCTGGAATTATTAAGCCATGTTAGTGGTAAAACCCTTTAGGTATTAATTAGCTTAAGCGATCTGATCCCAATGCAGCCCCAAGTGATTTAAAGCAAGAGTCTGCAAACTTTACTGTAACAAGTCAGATAGTAAATATTACTTATTTGTGTGAGCCATATAGTCTCTGTTGCAACATTTGCAACTTCTCAGGTTTGCTGATAATACCAGGAAGCAGCCATAGTTACTACAGAAACAAATAGATATATCTATGTTTCAGTAAAACTTTAATTAAAAAAAAAAAAAAAAACGAAAACATGCTATGGGCTGGATTTGGTTGTTGGTCATGGTTTGCCAACCCCTGATAAAGATTAATTCTAATCTGGTTAGAGTAGAAAATAGAACATCTTGTTGAGATCTGGAGTTTTATGTGTTACTTTTGAAAGAAATCTTACTAATGGGTAGAAACTGTGAAATGTTATTTATGGTAGGTCTGACTCTAGAATAATTCAGGCTATATTTATATTAATAGCTGTTAATTCTGTAAAGAAATATTCTGAGATGCAGAGACATAATTTGAAACATCATTTTCAATATACTTGCTTTCTTAAAATAAGACGTTGGAAAGAAAGCTCTATGAAATTTGCTTGGCTGATGGGAACATGCAAAGAACTGAGAAAACATTGTGAGAGATATAGATTTAAGAAGAGGATGAGAAATTCTGACTTAACTGTACTAAGAAAGAAGAGAGTCATTTCTTGGAAATGGTACTCATTCCACAATCCTTTTGGAAAAGGCACATTACTATTTAACATCTAAATAGATATAATACAAGTATAATCATAATCTAGAATATATTTTTCCCCATAAAACTATTGCCACAAAAATAATGGAAGCTTAAATCTAGTTAAAAGGTGACATTGTCTATGTGCCTTAAACCTTTACAGGAATTATTACAGGTAGCCATAAAAATAGAAATGTCTAATATAGTTGACAGTTTAAAACATAATCATTCAACTGGATTGAGACTTGCTGAAAATATTTAACAAATCATATTGCTCAATTTTGTTTTAAGCATAGAACTGGTACAAAGACTTTCAAATTTCTTCCCCCAAAAATGCAGGCTTAAATACAAAGAAATGTTAATTGATTCATTGAACTTTTGAAGCAACTATTTAACATTTTCAATAAAACGAAGCCTACCTCTAATCCCAGGTGGCAGCTTTACTAAAGGCATACATTATAATTATGCTTCTGTTTTCATTTCCTCCAGATAATGGAGCCTGGGAAAGCCTGCTTTCTACATCTGGATTTCAAGGCATCATTCAGACAAAGCTTCATTAAACCCCACCAAACACTAAAGGTCACCGTGGTTTTATATGTTTTTGTTGTAGCAACCAAATGTTGCAAAAACTCTATCAGCAGCCAGCAAAATTTAGAAATACCAGAAAATGGCAAGAGGAAGATGGGGTCATAGGTGAGAAGTTCATTTGTTCAACAAATAGAAACACAGATGAATAGAATAGAGTTCTTTCCCTCAAGGAAATCTTTCTGCATAGAAGACTAAAACTAAATTGACAATTAGAATATTTCATGTAAATGCAAAGTTGATCCATTAAATAGCTGGACTGAGCTGACCCAGGAAATCTTTTTTCCCATTTCAAATATATAGAAGTGCCATTTTAAATATAACAACTGCAAATATAATTATACAGCTGAGCTCAAGATATAAACAAGGGGGAAAAAAATCTCTAAATAAAAAGGGAACTCAGTGTTGGAGCAATGAATGGAAAATGAAGCCTGGGGGCTCATGGGCCTTACTGGCTGGTGCCTGGGACTCTATTACCCACTGTAAGAGGAAGAGATTTTGCTGAGATTTAGAAGTGAGATACTGCATAAAGCCTGATTCATTCATAAAATACAAACTCTTTACAATCCAGGAAAGCACAAAAACTTGCAGCCTGCCTATAGAAATGAACAGAAAAGATGACCTGAAATAAATCATAATCTTGGGTCTTTTTCCTTCTGTGAAATCTGAATTCATACTCCACAATCCATACCTCCAGCTAGTCCACAAAACAAGGCCTATTAGAAGCAAGTATTTCTGAAAAGGTATTCTTACAATCCAGGAAACATAGAACTCTCATTGAAAAGAGCCCTTGATGCGGATGAACTTATATTTATACAAACCACATAGGAAACAAAAATTGGGATTCAGCAAGCACACCAAATAAAACTGGAGGTAATAAACTATTTAAAAGAAAATTTTAAATAAGTAGATTTTATAATAGTCAAATAAACAAAATAATCTTATAACTGAAGGAGGAAACAGAACAGGCTCTGTCTTGAAAGCAGTCTCCATCTTGGGCCAGACTGTGGACTTTGAGCTATATGCCCGATATCTATGGAAACAACACACCATCTGGAAAACCAGGCCCCTGGAAGGAAGAGCCCCAGGGTTCTCCATTGCCTAAAAGAATACCCTAATTATCTGTGTAACCGAATAGAATTATACATTCTATTATGCTTATTGGGGTATGACCACAAACCTATTGATAATTGTCCACTGTTAACTACCTAGGCTTAAGGCATATGAATCAGGGGTTAACTTTGATTGTATCTTTCTTTTTCTTTTGTTCAGACTAGTTTCAGGGAATTTGGGGAGGTGGGTTTGGGCACGTACACTTAGGGTATATAAGGTTTTCACAAAAACTGGTTGGGGTCCTTTGCTAAGAGGAGACTCTGCCTTGGACCTGCTGGTGTAATTAACTGCACTCCACTATCTGCATCGTCCTTCTGAGTGAGTTTGTTTCCCAGAATGTGTGGCTACAACATAACAACTGTACAATATGATATAGGAAGAGACACTGTTGGAAAGCAAACATGTAGTCTAAAAAAATAACTTTATTAATATAAAATAACAACGGATCGGTTGATAAGTTGACTGGACATAATTGAAGGGTGAATATATTAATTGGAAGATGAGGTCCAGGAAATCAGGTAGTATCTTATATTATCATATAATCGTACAGATGGATAAAGACATAGAAAAGAGATTTTAAGATATATGGAGGACCTCCCCCCCCAAACAAATCTAGATATTCCAAATGAAAAGAAGTAAAGTATAAGTGAGGGTAAACATAGGACTGAGAAATTTCACTTATTGAGGAAAACCTGAATTTTCAAATTGGCTGAACTCGTTAAGTTTTAAACAGGTTAAGTATAAATATCCACACTTGATTGGATTATAGTGTAGTCATATAACATTGAAGATGAAAGTAACTGTGTTTCCTGAAAGGAGAGCTAAATTATTTTTTTAAAGAAGTACCAAATGGGCCTACAATAAACATTCCATCAAAAATGTCAAACCCAAAACAGAAGAAATAGATCCACCTGGTGTGCTCAGTCACTCAGTGGAGTCTGACTCTTTGTGATCCCATGGACTAGAGCCAGCCAGGCTTCTCTGTCCATGGAATTCTTCAGACGAGAATATTGGAGTGGATTGCCATTTGCATGGGGAAAATAACTGATCAACTGATCGCTTAGCGTTTCAAAGCAGGGTAAACTTTACTTAAGAATGAAGGCCAAATAATGAAATTTTCTATCAAAAGCCAAGGAAATTTTCTACTGCTAGATTTTCACTATAAAAATTACTAAGGATATACTTCTTCAAGAAGGATATTGAAACCAAAAAGAAAGATGAGAGAAACAGCAGATGTGGATCAATCTGAATAAGCAGTGATTGTAAATAAATGGACTTAAAAATTTTGGAAAGTATAGGAACTAGTAGAATTGAAATGCTAAACAGTAACAGGGAAGGTCTGCCATTTTCAACTGTTTCCCAATCTATTGCCATGAAGTGATGGGACTTGTTAGGGGAAGCACACTGATTGAAACCGCCCACCCTGGCCAGGCACCATAGTAACCATTTGCATGAGCTGTTTTATGACAGGAGATCCTGATAAGGAATAGGGAACTAATAAGCCACCACCAACCGGAAGAGTTCGGGAAACGTCAAAAGGAGACAACACGTGTCTGTCCACTTTCCAGAATCCCTCTCGCTAACATCCACCTTGGCTGAGCAATGCATGCGCCACCAGGAAAGACTCTGAATTAGAATGATTGGCCAAAGACCACCCAGAAACTAATCCCATAACCATAAAACCCTAGACTGCGAGCCACGTGGCAGAGTAGTTTTCCTGGGTTCCCTTACCCTACTGCTCTCCACCCAGGTGCCCTTTCCCAATAAAATCTCTTGCTTTGTCAGCACATATGTCTCCTCGGACAATTCATTTCCAAGTGTTAGACAAGAGCCCGGTTTCAGGCCCTGGAAGGAGTCCCCTATCCTGCAACAGGACTGGGTGCCATGATCTTCGTTTTCTGAATGTTGAGATTTAAGCCAACTTTTTCACTCTCCACTTTCACTTTCATCAAGAGGCTCTATAGTTCTTCTTCACTTTCTGCCATAAGGGTGGTGTCATCTGCATATCTGAGGTTATTGATATTTCTCCTGACAATCTTGATTCTAGCTTGTGCTTCATCCAGCCCAGCATTTCTCATGATGAACTTTGCATGTAAGTTAAATAAGCAGGGTGACAATATACAGCCTTGATGTACTCCTTTCCCGATTTGGAACCAGTCTGTTGTTCCATGTCCAGTTCTAACTATTGCTTCCTGACCTGCATACAGATTTCTCAAGAGGCAGGTCAGGTGGCCTGGTATTCCCATATCTTTCAGAATTTTCCACATCAGAATTTTCAGATGGTGACTGTAGCCATGAAATTAAAAGAAGCTTACTCCTTGGAAGGGAAGTTATGACCAACCTAGACAGCATATTAAAAAGCAGAGACATTACTTTGCCAACAAAGGTCCATCTAGTCAAGGCTATGGTTTTTTCAATAGTCATGTATGGATATGAGAGTTGGACTACAAAGAAAGCTGAGCACTGAAGAATTGATGCTTTTGAATTGTTGTATTGGAGAAGACTCTTGAGAGTCTCTCAGACTGCAAGGAGATCCAGCCAGTCCATCCTAAAGGAAACCAGTCCTGATAATTCATTGGAAGGACTGATGTTGAAGCTGAAACTCCAATATTTTGGCTACCTGATGTGAAGAACTGACTTATTTGAAAAGACCCTGATGCTGGGAAAGATTGAAGGTGTGAGGACAAGGGGACACCAGAGGATGAGATGTTTGGATGGCATCAGTGACTCAATGGAAATGAGTTTCAGTAAACTCCAGGAGTTGCTGATGGACAGGGAGGCCTGGCATGCTTCAGTCCATAGGGTCATAAAGAGTTGGATATGACCGAGCAACTGAGCAGAACTGACTGGACAGGGAAGGTGATAGCTGGGGAAGGTTGTTCTTAAACAATTCCAATGTTCTGTTAAATTAAGGGGGCTAGTGTGGTGGATAAACTTTTCACTATTTTGAGTATTTATGTTACAGGAGTATTTACGTTTAAGTGTTGCTACTAAAATCAAAGAGATAGCATGTATATCTTTCCAACAGAGGGAACATTGAGTCAATTCCTAGGCAGGTTATTAAGAGGACTGGGGCTCTCAAGGAGGAGATAGGGGTCTGGAATTCTCAAGGAGGAGGACAAATGTCTTTTTGTTTGTTTATTTGTTTGTTTGTTTTTTTCTCTACATTCCTTAAACTTAGTCACATAAAATATTTTTTTCTTTAAGCCCAGACTGAACTGATGATTATACAACAAATAACTCAGTTTAAACTCTGTACTAAGTCCACCCTAAAGGAGATCAGTCCTGTGTGTTCATTGGTAGGACTGTTGTTGAAGCTGAAACTCTAATACTTTGTCCACTTGATGCAAAGAGCTAACTCATTTGAAAAGACCCTGATGCTGGGAAAGATTGAGAGCAGGAGGAGAAGGGGATAACAGAGACTGAGATGGTTGGATGGCATCACTGACTCAATGGACAGGAGTTTGGGTGGACTCCGGGAGTTGGTGATGGACAGGGAGGCCTGGCATGCTGTGGTTCATGGGGTCGCAAAGAGTCCGACATGACTGAGCAACTGATTGAACTGAACGATTATATAACAACAATGTATCCTGCTTGAGGACAGTTTCTCCTTCCTGAAAACCTTCTGACTAATCCTGTTATCTTAAAATATAAATTGTGGGAGTGAGTCTGGTAAAATTTTTACAACCTTTAGACATTCTTTTGATTTGTTGTAATAACTATTTAAAAAAGCATACAGCTCCCTTGCCAAAGACTAGCAAGTGGGGCACTCTCCATCCCCCTTCTGATGTCCATGTCATAAGCTTTCTCTGTCCCTTTTCATACTTTAATAAATCTCTGCTACGCAAAACCTCTTAAGTGATCAAGTTTGGTCCATGGTCCCATAGCTAAATCATCTTTGGAGATCAAGAATCTAATACTTTTCACTGGCAGAAAATAAGAAAAACAAAATAAGCAGTTAAAAAAGACACAAAAAATGACATAAATAACTCTTACCTGGTAACTCAGCTGATAAGGAATCTGCTTGCAATGTTGGAGACCTGAGTTCGATCCCTGGGTTGGGAAGATACCTTGGAAAAGGGAACATCCTTTGGAAAAGGGACTGCTAGCCACTCCAGTATTCTGGCCTGGAGAATTCCATGGAGTCCATAGTCCATGGAGTCACAAAGAGTAGGGCAAGACTGAGTGACTTTCACTTATTTTTGGCTTCCCCAGTGGCTCAGCGGTAAAGAATCTATCTGCGAATGTGATTAAAGCTAAAACCCAACTTAAAAAAAAAAAAAAGAATCTACCTGCAATGCAGGAGACCCAGGTTCCATCCATGGGTTGGGGAGATCCCCTGGAGAAAGGAATGGCAACCCACTGCAGTATTCTTTCCTGGAGAATCCCATGGACAGAGGAGCTTGGTGGGCTATAGTCCATGGGGTCACAAAGAGTCAGATATGATTGACCATGCAGGCATATACTGCTAGTCACAGAAGAATATAGTTACTAAACTCATCCATTTTGTCAGGATCTAAAACATGGGATGCTTTAGCTGAGCACTGAAAAATTGATATTGTTGAACTGTGGTGTTGGGGAAGATTCTTGAGAGTCACTTGGACTCCAAGGAGATCAAACCAGTCCATCCTAAAGGAAATCAGTCCTGATTATTCATTGGAAGGACTGATGCTGAAGCTGAAGCTCCAGAACTTTGGCCATCTGATGCGAAGAACTGACTCATTGGAAAAGACTGATGCTGGGAAAGATTGAAGGCAGGAGGAGAGGGGATGACAAAGCATGAGATGGTTTGATTGCATCACCCACTCAATGGATGAGTTTCAGCAAGTTCTGGGAGTTGATGATGGGCAGGGAAGCCTAGTGCGCTGCAGTCCATGGGGTTGCAAAGAGTCAGATATGACTGGGCAACTGAACTGAAAAAAGTTGAAAATAAAAAAAAATCCTGATGTGATATTCAAAGGAGACTTCCCTGGTGGCTCAGACGGTAAAGCATCTGTCTACAATGCAGGAGACCTGGGTTCGAACCCTGGGTTGGGAAGATTCCCTGGAGAAGGAAATGGCAATCCACTCCAGGACTATTGCCTAGAAAATCACATGGAGAGAGGAGCCTGGTAGGCTACAGCCCATGGGGTCGCAAAGAGTCAGACACAACTGAGCAACTTTACTTCACTTCACTTCATACGTAATATTATTATAATGAAAATAAGCACATTTACACTTTTAGACAATTTGAAATGTGTTTATTACACTACTGCTTGAAATAATAAAATATTTTAAAACACAGTAATGTGTCAATTGGGGACCTGATAAATATAAATATTTTTATTTCTTAATTTATATTTTCCCATTGTGTTTCTCTAAGCAATTATTTCTGGTACATGTGAATATAATTATTTTTTATATTTAGTTTGTAATCATTTATATTCTTATATCTTCCTAATCATCTAATGATATTTGTACATTAATTTTGTACATTAGTTTCTTCTTTCAGCTGATGGAAAAAAGTTAATTTTATTATACTTTGATGCTAGACCACCAGAGAAATACTAAATCACATGGTGAAAATACTGTATATGAGTTTTTCTCTTGAAGTCAATGGAATTTCATTCATATTTCGCTATTAGATATTGCATGGTTTGTTAGTATGATATAAATAGTTTTTATCATGTTAGGGTCGACTTTTTAGTTCTAAGCTTGTATAGCTTTTCATCAGAAAGATGCAGAATTTTATTAAAATCTATCATATCTAGTAAGATGTTCAGATTTTTTTTTCTTTTTTGCCTTACTGAAAAGAATATCATTAACAGTTTCTTGTCATAAACAATTCTTACATTTTTAGGTTAAACCACAACTGGTTATACTGTGTATTTTATGTCATAGTGACTATTTTGATTGGTATTTTATTTGGAACTACTGGATCTATGTTTTTAAGTGAAGTTATTTTGCAGTTTTCTTGAAAATTGCAATTTATCTTGAAAAAAATTTTCTATCATCTCGGAGTTCAATTAAAAGAGAGGCCATACAGTTTGTTTCTCATTTGCTTAACATTTAACATGTAAGCTTAACTCAGTGTGGCCATGCAGTGGAAAATCAATATTTGTTAAATGGATATGGCAATCTGACTTTTATCACCAGTGTTTTGCCTAAACTAAATTTTTGTTTATTTGCTTTGGTTTTTAATTTCTTATTCTCAGTCTTTCCTATTCTAGCTCCGTCAGTGGCCAGGTGATATTCAAAAATCTCTTATCCTAAAGGAAATCACCCTAAATTCTTTACACCTTGTAGTTAGAAAACAGCTCTAAAGGAAGATTCCCCTTTTATTGATTTAAAAAAATAACAGTTGATGAGAAGTTAATGAATTATTCCTGATTGTGCTTATTTGCTTTTAGAGATGAAAGGAATGAAATTTCTCATCTTTTACGGAGTAAAATTTAATTTTGAGATATTCCTTTTTTCTAAGGAGCACTTATAGATAGTAACTGTCTTAATTCTCTGAAAATGGCAATAACCTCTGAGTCAGTGTTATATTGGATCATAGGGAATAAAAAGAGATAAATTGTTCACCATTTGCAGGCAATTTAATTCCGTGCCTCCCTGACCTGGAAGTACTGAGGGGGTGGGGAAGGGACTCTGAGATAGTCTGGTGAACATGAACTTTCAGGTCATACTCTGACTTTATGAGAAAATGTTGGTCTGAACTACCTGTGTGGAACTTCTGGAAAATGCCTTTCCAGACCTTAGGTGGTGATGACTCCTGGATAATAAGAGCAGGACCTGAATCAACTCTCTCTCCCCTTACACTGTGGGGCCTTGTGCATTTTCTCTACCTACCCCTCTTCATCAGAGGACCACTACTGTCTCTGAAGACTGCAGGTACTTTTGCCATTAAGTAAAAATTTTTGAATCAGTCCCTAGACCTTTGTGTATGCTAAACTGCTTCATTCCTATCCAACTCTTTGTGACCCCATGGACTGTAGCCTGCAAATCTCTGTTCATGGGATTTTCTCAGCAAGAATACTGGAGTGGGTTGCCATGCCCTTCCCAGGGATCAAACCCGCATCTCCTGTGGCTCCTGCATTGCAGGCTGATTCAAGTGAAAATACATAATTCAGAAGGTTGATGCAAGAGTGTTCAATCTTATGAGGGATTCCCTCTGGCCCCTGGCATAGAACAGAGTCTACAACAAGGTAGACACTTGGTGCTGCTGCTGCTGCTAAGTTGCTTCAGTCGTGTCCTACTCTGTGCGACCCCATGGACGGCAGCCCACCAGGCTCCCCCGTCCCTGGGATTCTCCAGGCAAGAACACTGGAGTGGGGTGCATTTCCTTCTCCAGTGCATGAGAGTGGAAAGTGAAAGTGAAGTCGCTCAGTCACTTGCTAGTTTGCTCCAATGTTTCATGGTTGTATTAGGCTTTAAACGTTGTTGTTGTTGTTTAGTCACTCAGTCATGCCCTACTTTCTGCGACCCCAAAGACTGCAGCCCACCAGACTCCCGGATTCTCCAGGCAAGAATACTGGAACATTATCCTCCTTTTATTTTTTAGTTATTTTAAAATAAGCAATACAAAATATGCATTTTTATATTGAGAAATGCAGTCTCTTGCATGTAGTTTTTCAGCTCCCACTTGGCTGCATAAGAACAAGCCTGGGGCCTGAAACAAAGCGATCATGAACCCTCCCAGCCTGCGCTGGGCCAATCACCTTGTACAGTAATATCTTTCTATTTCAGACTCAATGTCCACGCCTTTGTGTGTCATATAGGACCTGGCCAACCCCACTTTAGTATCTGTCTCTTGCGGGGAGGAAGTGGGATCCTCCATCCTGGGGCATGAGACTGCTTGCAGGCTGATGGCTCTGTGTCAGCTGCTGGAGGCACCTGTTAGCCATGGGGGACTGTCACTCACGACTCAAGCTGATCTTGCTCTGTCTTTTTTCCATGTGAATAAAGTGTTGCCCCGTCCAGGGCCTGGCTGAGCTGTGTTTTCCTTGATGATTCCAAAATCAAGATGCAGTAGACATCTAGTGGAAGAACATTCCAAGCAAAGGAATAGCAAGGAGGCAAGGGAAATTGGAACAGCATGAGGAAAAGGCAGAGTGGTAGAGATAAAAAGTAGTCTAGACAAGTAATTGGGATACTGTAATATTTAGAGGCTCATAGAGTATAAATATGGCTTCACCTTTTATTCCTTGTGTGATGAGAAGCCAATAGGGGGTTATAAGCGGGAAATCTAAATGTTCAGATATGCATCTTAAAACAATGCTCAGCTACAGTGTGGGGATCGAGTACAGAGATACAAGAGTAGAAGCATATCGATGGGGTTTGGTTTTCCTTGAAGACATGACCCTTTCTCTCAAAAGCATTCAATTATTGTGGTTTTCTCACCAAGTTAACAAAGTAAAATTTTATTAAACCTGAACTTGATTCTATTGATACAAGAATGGATATCTAGGAGTATTCTAGTTACCATATGGTTTGAATTGGGTCATGTTTTACCTCATTCTTAGCTTTAAACTTCTTTACAATACAGCATTTTTTTTCTTCTTTATGAACAGTAGAAGCAGCATGAAAAATATTTTTTTAATGTATTAGTGTCTATTTATTAATGAATATGGAATAAATTGACATATCTGCAACTTTAGGTCTTTCTATCAAGAAATCTTTATGTCAGCTCAGTTCAGTTTAGTCACTCAGTCGTGTTCGACTCTTTGCGACCCCATGAATTGCAGCACGCCAGGCCTCCCTGTCCATCACCAACTCCCGGAGTTCACTCAAACTCACGTCCATCGAGTCGGTGATGCCATCCAGCCATCTCATCCTCTGTCGTGCTCTTCTCCTCCTGCCCCCAATCCCTCCCAGCATCGGAGTCTTTTCCAATGAGTCAACTCTTCGCATGAGGTGGCCAAAGTATTGGATTTCAGCTTTAGTATCATTCCTTCCAAAGAACACATAGGACTGATCTCCTTTAGAATGGACTGGTTGGATCTCCTTGCAGTCCAAGGGACTCTCAAGACTCTTCTCCAACACCACAGTTCAAAAGCATCAATTCTTCGGCACTCAGCTTTCTTCACAGTCCAACTCTCACATCCATACATGACTACTGGAAAAACCATAGCCTTGACTAGATGGCCATTGTTGGCAAAGTAATATCTCTGCTTTTCAATATGCTATCTAGGTTGGTCATAACTTTCCTTCCAAAGAGTAAGCGCCTTTTAATTTCATGACTGCAGTCCATATCTGCAGTGATTTTGGAGCCCCAAAAGATAAAGTCTGACACTGTTTCCCCATGAAGTGATGGGACCGGATGCCATGATCTTCGTTTTCTGAAAGTTGAGCTTTAAGCCAACTTTTTCACTCTCCTCTTTCACTTTTATCAAGAGGCTTTTAGTTCCTCTTCACTTTCTGCCATAAGGGAGGTGTCATCTGCATATCTGAGGTTATTAATATTTTTTTTCCGGCAATCTTGACTCCAGCTTGTGTTTCATCCAGCCCAGCATTTCTCATGATGTACTCTGCATAGAAGTTAAATGAGCAGGGTGACAATATACAGCCTTGAGGAACTCCTTTTCTTATTTGGTACCAGTCTGTTCCATGTTCGTTCTAACTGTTGTCAAGACCTGCATACAGTTTTCTCAAGAGGCAGGTCAGGTGGTCTGGTATTCCCATTTCTTTCAGAATTTTCCACAGTTTACTGTGATCCACGCAGTCAAAGGCTTTGGCATAGTCAATAAAGCAGAAATAGATGTTTTTCTGGAACTCTCTTGCTTTTTCCATGATCCAGCAGACGTTGGCAATTTGCTCTCTGGTTCCTCTGCCTTTTCTAAAACCAGCTTGAACATATGGAAGTTCACAGTTCATGTACTGCTAAAGCCTGGCTTAGAGAATTTTGAGCATTACTTTACTAGCATGTGAGATGAGCGCAATTATCTGGTAGTATGAGCATTCTTTGCAGTCTGACCTTTTGCAGTCCTGTGGCCACTGCTGAGTTTTCCATATTTGCTGGCATATTGAGTGCAGCACTTTCACAGCATCCTCTTTCAGGATTTGAAAAAGCTCAACTGGAATTCCATTACCTCTACTAGCTTTGTTTGTAGTGATGCTTACTAAGGCCCACTTGACTTCACATCCCAGGATGTCTGGCCCTAGGTGAGTGATCACACCATCATGATTATCTTGGTCATGAAGATCTTTTTGTACAGTTTTTCTGTGTATTCGTGCCACCTCTTCTTAATATCTTCTGCTTCTGTTAGGTCCATACCATTTTTGTCCTTTATCGAGCCCATCTTTGCATGAAATGTTCCCTTGATATCTCTAATTTTCTTGAAGAGATCTCTGGTCTTTCCCATTTTGTTGTTTTCCTTTATTTCTTTGCACTGATGACTGAGGAAGGCTTTCTTATCTCTCTTTGCTATTCTTTGGAACTCTGCATTCAGATGCTTATATCTTTCCTTTTCTCCTTTGCTTTTCACTTCTCTTCTTTTCACAGGTATTTGTAAGGCCTCCCCAGACAGCCATTTTGCTTTTTTGCATTTCTTTTCGATGGGGATTGTCTTGATCCCTGTCTCCTCTACAATGTCAGGAACCTCCATCCATAGTTCATCAGGCACTCTTTCTATCAGATCTAGTCCCTTAAATCTATTTCTCACTTCCACTGTATAATCATAAGGCATTTGATGTAGATCATACCTGAATGGTCTATTGGTTTTCCCTACTTTCTTCAATTTAAGTCTGAATTTGGGAATTAGGAGTTCATGATCTGAGCCACAGTCATCTCCTGGTCTTGTTTGTGCTGACTGTATAGAGCTTCTCCATCTTTGGCTGCAAAGAATGTAATCAATCTGATTTCGGTGTTGACCATCTGGTGATGTCCATGTGTAGAGTCGTCTCTTGTGTTGTTGGAAGAGGTTGTTTGCTATGACCAGTGCCTTCTTTTGGCAAAATTCTATTAGCCTTTGCCTTGCTTTATTCCGTATCCCAAAACCAAATTTGCCTGTTACTCCAGGTGTTTCTTGACTTCCCACTTTTGCATTCCAGTCCCCTATAATGAAAAGGACATCTTTTTTTGGGTGTTAGTTCTAAAAGGTCTTGTAGGTCTTCATAGAACCATTCAGCTTCTTCAGCATTACTGGTTGGGGCATAGACTTGGATTACTGTGATATTGAATGGTTTGCCTTGGAAATAAACAGAGATCATTCTGTCATTCTTGAGATTGCATCCAAGTACTGCATTTCGGACTCTTATTGACCATGATGGCTACCCCATTTCTTTTAAGGGTTTCCTGCCCACAGTTGTAGATATAATGGTCATCTGAGTTAAATTCACCCATTCCAGTCCATTTTAGTTCACTGACTCCTAGAATATTGACGTTCTCTCTTGCCATCTCCTGTTTGACCACTTCCAGTTTGCCTTGATTCATGGACCTGACATTCCTGGTTCCTATGCAATATAGCTCTTTACAGCATTGGACCTTGCTTCTATCACCAATCACATCCACATCTGGGTATTGTTTTTGCTTTGGCTCCATCCCTTCATTCTTTCTGAAGTTATTTCTCCACTGATCTCCAGTAGCATATTGGGCACCTACTGACCTGGGGAGTTCCTCTTTCAGTATCCTATCACTTTGCCTTTTCATACTGTTCATGGGGTTTTCAAGGCAAGAATACTGAAGTGGTTTGCCATTCTCTTCTCCAGTGGACCACAATCTGTCAGACCTCTCCACCATGACCCACCTGTCTTGGGTGGCCCCACCCGGCATGGCTTAGTTTCATTGAGTTAGACAAGGCTGTGGTCCCTGTTATTAAATTGACTAGTTTTCTGTGATTATGTTTTCAGTGTGTGCCCTCTGATGCCCTCTTTCAACACCTATCATCTTTTTTGGGATTCTCTTACCTTGGACATGGGGTATCTCTTCACAGCTGCTTCAGCAAAGCACAGCCGCTGCTCCTTACCTTGGACAAGGGGTATCTCCTCACCGCCACTGCCCCTGACCTCAGATGTGGGGTAGTTCCTCTTGGCCGTTGCCCCTGACCTTGGGTGAGGAGTAGTTTTATGTAGGCCTTTATAAATGTCTGTATCACTTTGAGAGAGATTTAGTGCTCTTCTTGTTACTGTGTTTCTGGGAAGTAAATAGCTTTTTGTAACATTTGTAGATTTTTCTAAATTATACCTTTCAAATTATACCAGTCTGACTTTAAAAATGTTTAATATTACTTTTGTATTCAGATACTGAATTCAATTGTTATATTAACTTTAATTTTATTGGTTGATTCTTGAGAATTTTTATGTAGCATTGTTTTTAATTAGTTACCGCTTTGAATATTCTTTTTTAACCCTTTACCTCCTGTTTTCTTATTTTAAATGTATTTTCTAGGACATTCTATAAAATTTTTAAAAGAAAATAAACATTGAATGTCTTGCCTTCACCACTAATATAGTGGAAATCATATTTTACAATTAAATGTACTTTAAGCTATAATTTAGAGAATACTTACTAATTTTCTCATTTAATCTTTATAACAAATTGATGACACTTTACCATTAGTATACCCACTTTTATATGAGGAACTGAGGTCTAGAGTAAATAATTAACTTGCCTAAAGGACATAATTAGTAGATAATGGAACCCAGAATTTAGGGAGTCTAGCTTCAGAGTGTATGTAGCTGGTGAAAAATTTTTTCAGGTAAGAAAATTTTCTTGTGAACAGAGGGTTTTGTTAAGTATGAATACTGAGTTGTTTTTAGCACTCTACTAAGATAATCACATAGTTGTTCACCCTTAATCTTTTAATATACTGAATTACATTAATAGATTTCCTGATGTTAATCCATTCACACATTACATTCCTAAGATACACCTTGTTGATAATGACAAACTGATGTATTTGATTTGGTAATATTTTATCTATAATATTTCATCTAGATTTATAAGTGAATTTGGCATTTTTATTGTATTTTACTAGCTGAGATGAATATTAAGATTAGGATTACAAGCTTTTAAAATAGAGTTGAAAGATTTCCATGTTTTCTAATAATAAAATAAAAATATGAAACGTCAGAAACATAGCTAAAATTTTGAGAATATGGCAAAGCGTCACATGTAAACCCTCATTGAATTATTAACAATAAGTCCTATGGAACAATAATATAATTATCCATTTATTAATAGAAAACAAGAGAAAGGATGTTAAGTAACTTGGAAAGTGTCACACAATTAGAAAATGACACAATCATGATTAAAACAATTGAGTTTTTGTCTGCAGTGTCTTAATTTCCATTTTATCCTTTCAAATGGTGGTTTAGCTGATTAAAGAATTTAAATTTGGCAGTTCTTCTCTTAGCACTTTGAGGATATTATTCCTTTAGGAGCTAGAATCTACTGTGCTTTTAAGTCAGATCTGTGTCAATTTGTCTATAGGCCTTTGAAGATCTCTTTTCCAAACTCTCTTGAAACTGCTAAATGTTCCTGCTGATCAGTGACAGTTTTTACAGTTTTTTATAATAGGCCCATGTGTGTAGATTGAGATGGCAACTTGGGTGTTTTACTCAGAGGATTTTGTATTTAATATTCTCATTTATTCATTTAACAGATATTTAATTTAGCAAAAACTGTGTTGTCAGAGTGTACCTGGCATATTTGAATGACAGCAAGGAAGCCATGTCTGTACTGATGTAAACAAATGGGATAGAAGCAGGAGAAACAGTCAGAAAGATATCATGGGTCTAATGATGCAGAACTCTGGAGGCCACTTAAGAGCTCTGGAGTTTAATCTATGTGAGGTGGTTGTCCACTGGGATTTTTAGCAGAAAAATTTCTTGCTTAGATTTATGTTTTCTCAGAATCATCCTGGCTACTCTATTGTAAATAGATTCTAAAAGGGCAGAGCAGAGCCACTGGAAACCGACTGTAAAGTTATGGTCTATTTTAGATTAAAGATGATAAGAGCAAGGAACAAGTGGTCGCAATGGAGGTTATTATAAGTAGTAAGATTTTGTACATACTTTGAAGGAAGAGCTAAGTGAATCTGCAAATGAATGAGATATGAGTTAAAAGAAGAAAGAGAAAATCAAGGAAAATGTTGGTCTTAGCCACTTGGAATGATTGTAAAAAAAATCTAGAAAAGATGTTAGGAGAAGCAGGTGTCAGAGAACATAACAAGAGATCAGTTTTTGATGCCTTAGGTTTGAAATGGTTATTAGATCGCCCCATAGAGAAGGCAGTTGGAAATCTCTGAAATCTCTTGAGTCTGCAGTTCAAGAGATAAATCTGAGCTGTAGATATGATTCTGAGACCAGTCAGGTTATATGGTATCTAAAGCCAAGCAATTGATGAGATCTCCAACAGAGAAACTGGGTATAAACAGAAAGGAGAGGAGAGGAAAAGATAACACCAACAAAAGCAAGAACAAGGATTGAGCCCTGTGGCACTCTAACACAGAGTTAAAAGATTATCAGTCTCTTTCAGTGAAGGAGACTGAAAAGGGTAAGTTGATAATTTAGGAGGAAAATCAGAAGAGTCTGGTATCTGAAAAATTAATTGAAAGCATTTTAGATGAAGAATTCAAATGCTATTAATATGTCAAAACTTAAGAGAGTTATGTGGAAGAAGATGTAGCTGGAACTGGTTTGAGAGAGAATTGAGAGGCAGAATTGAGAGGCAAGTGTTTCAAGGAATTTTGTTATAAAGGGGAAAAGAACTATGAACTGGTAGCTAGAGGACATTAAAGACAGTAGATAGGTGAAATGAAATGAACAATTTCATTTATTGATGAGAATAAGTCAGTAGAGAGGGAGGAGCTGGTAAAACAGACGATAGGGGAAAATTGCTAGTGTGATGTCTCTGATTACCATTCAAGGGACTGAAAGCTAGTACATGAGAAGAAGGCTGCATCTTAGTTAGAAGCATGAAGAATTCATCTGAAATAATAGGAAAGAAGGCAACATGCATGGGTGTACATATTGGTTAGTGCAGATGTGGCAACTTGTGAAGCTCTCTACTAATTAATCCAGGTTTTCAATTACATGAGAAATAAAAACAATTGAGTAAAATTAAGGATAGTGGAGGAGGTATTGCAGGCTTGAAGAAAAGGAGTGACTAAAATAACTATTTAGGAGATTGGGAGTTAATGGACTAGAAAAATACATTATGATGATTTTATATATAAACAGTTCTTATAAATGAACAAGAAATAGATGAACATGCTAATAAAACTATAAGAAAGAATAGGTATCTACAATTTATAAACGCATACATGAAAACATATATGGCCAATAGTTAAATGAAGTAATTGTTTACCTCAATCCTAAAGTAGAAAATAAAAAACTAAAATACTGGTTTATCTATATTATTTCTGAATATTGGGGGAAAAAAGCATTGAAGAAAGGAAAGTAGATAAGTAAATCACTGTGAAAGAAAAATTATAGTCATCCAGTAGTGTCATTAATTGTAGATGAATATTTAAAAGTTTATGAGACACATAAGTGAATTCACGATTCTAATTATACTAGTTTCTTTTTAAAATGCATTGTGTATATTTATACTGTAAAAATGACATTCTCTGTATATGAATTTAACATTGGTTAGGGTCCATTCATTTGTTTTAACACTGATAAAGTTGTCCTTGATATCTTATGTTCATTTCTGTTTTGAGCAGAGAGTGGCAATCATTTGGAAACTGGTAATGCCAGTGCCGTATTTCTGAGAAGGTTAAGTCACTGACTGTTTCTGATAGATCTGTGGCCTGGCTTGATTTTCAGTTTAGAAAGATTACTGGAGTACCACAAGCAGTGTGGTTCATTTCAGTTCAGTTCAGTCGCTCAGTTGTGTCTATTTGTGACCCTATGAATCGCAGCACTCCAGGCCTCCCTGTCCATCACCAACTCCCGGAGTTCACTCAAACTCACGTCCATCGAGTCGGTGATGCCATCCAGCCATCTCATCCTCTGTCGTGCTCTTCTCCTCCCGCCCCCAATCCCTCCCAGCATCAGAGTCTTTTCCAATGAGTCAGCTCTTCGCATGAGGTGGCCAAAGTATTGGAGTTTCAGCTTTAGCATTATTCCTTCCAAGGAACACCCAGGGCTGATCTCCTTTAGAATGGACTGGTTGGATCTCCTTGCAGTCCAAGGCACTCTCAAGAGTCTTCTCCAACACTACAGTTCAAAAGCATCAATTCTTCGGTGATTAGCTTTAATAATAGTCTAACTCACATCTGTACATGACCACTGGAAAAACCATAGCCTTGACTAAACGGACCTTTGTTGGCAAAGTAATGTCTCTGCTTTTCAATGTGCTATCTAGGTTGGTCATAGCTTTTCTTCCAAGGAGTAAGTGTCTTTTAATTTCATGACTGCAGTCACCATCTGCAGTGATTTTGGAGCCCCCAAAAATAAAGTCTGACACTGTTTCCACTGTTTCCCCATTTATTTCCCATAAAGTGATGGGACCGGATGCCATGATCTTCGTTTTCTGAATGTTGAGCTTTAAGCCAATTTTTTCGCTCTCCTCTTTCACTTTCATCAAGAGGCTTTTAGTTCCTCTTCACTTTCTGCCATAAGGGTAGTGTCATCTGCTTACCTGAGGTGATTGATATTTCTCCTGGCAATCTTGATTCCAGCTTGTGCTTCTTCCAGCCCAGAGTTTCTCATGATGTACTCTGCATAGAAGTTAAATAAGCAGGGTGACAATATACAGCCTTGAGGTACTCCTTTTCCTATTTGGAACCAGTCTGTTGTTCCATGTCCGTTCTAACTGTTGCTTCCTGACCTGCATACAGGTTTTTCAAGAGGCAGGTCAGGTGGTCTGGTATTCCCATCTCTTTCAGAATTTTCCACAGTTTATTGTGATCCACACAGTCAAAAGCTTTGGCATAGTCAATAAAGCAGAAATAGATGTTTTTGTGGAACTCTCTTGCTTTTTCCATGATCCAGCAGACGTTGGCAGTTTGATTGCTGGTTCCTCTGCCTTCTCTAAAACCAGCTTGAACATCAGGGAGTTCACAGTTCACGTGTTGCTGAAGCCTGGCTTGGAGGATTTTGAGCATTACTTCACTAGCATGTGGCTTGAGTGCAATAGTGCAGTAGTTTGAGCATTCTTTGGCATTTCCTTTCTTTGGGATTGGAATGAAAACTGACCTTTTCTGGTCCTATAGCCACTGGCATATTTGCTGTCATATTGAGTGCAGCACTTTCACAGCATCCTCTTTCAGAATTTGAAAAAGCTCAACTGGAATTCCATTACATTTACTAGCTTTGTTTGTAGTGATGCTTACTAAGGCCAACTTGACTTCACATCCCAGGATGTCTGGCTCTAGGTGAGTGATCACACCATTGTGATAATCTTGGTCATGAAGATCTTTTTTGTACAGTTTTTCTGTGTATTCGTGCCACCTCTTCTTAATATCTTCTGCTTCTGTTAGGTCCATACCATTTCTGTCCTTTATCGAGTCCATCTTTGAATGAAATGTTCCCTTGGCATCTCTAATTTTCTTGAAGAGATCTCTAGTCTTTTCCATTCTGTTGTTTTCCTCTATTTCTTTGCATTGATTGCTGAGGAAGGCTTTCTTATCTCTTCTTGCTATTCTTTGGAACTCTACATTCAGATGCTTATATCTTCCCTCTTCTCCTTGGTTTTCGCTTCTCTTCTTTTCACAGGTATTTGTAAGGCCTCCCCAGACAGCCATTTTGCTTTTTTACATTTCTTTTCCATGGGGATGGTCTTGATCCCTGTTTCCTGTACAATGTCTGGAACCTCTGTCCATAGTTCATCAGGCACTCTATCAGATCTAGTCCCTTAAATCTATTTCTCACTTCCACTGTATAATCATAAGGCATTTGATGTAGATCATACCTGAATGGTCTAGTGGTTTTCCCTACTTTCTTCAATTATGTCTGAATTTGGCAATAAGGAGTTCATGATCTGAGCCACAGTCAGCTCCTTGTCTTGTTTGTGCTGACTGTATAGAGCTTCTCCATCTTTGGCTGCAAAGAATATAATCAATCTGATTTTGGTGTTGACCATCTGGTGATGTCCATGTGTAGAGTCTTCTCTTGTGTTGTTGGAAGAGGATATTTGCTATGACCAGTGCATTCTCTTGGCAAAATTCTATTAGCCTTTGCCCTGCTTCATTCTGTATTCCAAAGCCAAATTTGCCTGTTACTCCAGGTGTTTCTTGACTTCCCACTTTTGCATTCCAGTCCCCTATAATGAAAAGGACATCTTTTTGAGGTGTTAGTTCTAAAAGGTCTTGTAGGTCTTCATAGAACCTTTCTACTTCAGCTTCTTCAGCATTACTGGTTGGAGCATAGTCTTGGATTGCTGTGATATTGAATGGTTTGCCTTGGAAATAAACAGAGATCATTCTGTCATTTTTGAGATTGCATCCAAGTACTGCATTTTGGACTCTTTTGTTGACCATGATGGCTACTCCATTTCTTCTAAGGGATTCGTGCCCACAGTAGTAGATATAATGGTCATCCTAGTTAAATTCACCCATTCCAGTCCATTTTAGTTCACTGATTCCTAGAATGTTGATGTTCACTTTTGCCATCCCCTGTTTGACCACTTCCAGTTTGCCTTGAATCATGGACCTGACATTCCTGGTTCCTATGCAATATTTCCCTTTACAGCATCGGACCTTGCTTCTATCACCAGTCACATCCACATCTGGGTATTGTTTTTGCTTTGGCTCTATCCCTTCATTCTTTCTGGAGTTATTTCTCCACTGATCTCCAGTAGCATATTGGGCACCTAATGACCTGGGGAGTTCTTCTTTCAGTATCCTATCATTTTGCCTTAGTGGTGTGATTAGGACAGAGAAAATGGAACATGTGAAGACCAACTAGACCCAGCTTCAGGAAACATCTTCAGGAGATAATGTGAATCAGAGCTGTGAGCAGTGGAATAGAGTGTTAAGAACAGAGTGGAGGTTCCAGATGTAATGTATGATGGAAAGCCCCTAATATTGACATAGAAATAACAAGAATAACCAAGAATAACATTCAGAGAACCCTACAAAGGCAGACATAAGCATGAAGTAGAACCAATTCCTTCCCTACTGGGGCAGCGGGGACGGGGAGCTCATCTCTGCTTTTCACAGCAGCTCTTCTATTATAATTTAAAATTATAGGATTATTTTGTTCTCAGTTACTCTGTCTGTGTTTAATTATACACCCCTGTCAGGATAGGAAAATCGCAGCTATTTTGAGGACATGGTACCTTTTTAGACTCTGTATCCCCTCTGCGTGTGATACTGAAGTTTAAAAGAGGAGTGCGAGACAGAAGAGGCGCAGGTGGTTGTGTTTATGGGCTTCAGGGAGATATGATTACCTCACTCCACTGATTGCTACCTGAAGGAAGGCAGATTACAATTAAGACTGTCAGGTAAAGCACACAATTAAAGTTCATTGCAAATACTGTCGACAAACTGGTATTAGCTGGGAAATGTACTCCTGCAAACAGATGTACCCTGGAAACAGAAAGGAAATGTTTCCTTCTAGAACAAATCGACTTTTATCAGATCTGACAACTTGCACTTGAGCTCTGGGGTCCTGAGCTAGAAAGAGCTTCTCATTTGATTTAAGCAACTGGCACATAGCATGAAGGTTGGAAATGAGTTGACTCATTAACGTATTTTGCTTAGTAGAAAACGCTTACCTCACCACATTTTTGCTCTTCGCCTTCCAGATTTGTTTAAGAGCTAGAAATATTGCATTATACTCTGTTATTAAGGGGTGAAGTTGTGGTTCTGGAATGGGAATATTCTTTTTAGAAAATGTCAGAAAAAGCCATACCTCTCTATTTTGGAAATTGGCTTTGAGTCAATCAGATGGTGTGGTTATACCTGCCCTATGTGTTATCAATCTTTGTAAGCATCTACCTTGCATTTATATGACACTAATGAGAAAGAGTTCCCATAGACAGACAGCAATTCTGCTGTTTGATTTTACTCCATAAGTAACTGTATATATCATTTCCTCTTAATAAAGTGGAGAATTCCCTCGGCTCACACATATCACAGGCATTAGTGGTAATGGGAGTAATGCACGGGGATTGTGTGGAAACTACAGCTCCTACTCTTAAGGTTTCTCTCTGTTTGCCTGACTCCTGATATGTTTCACGTGGTTATTAATGGAAGCAGTTGATCTGGGGAATGGCTGTCACATAACTATTCCAGCCTAGGGAAAAGGGTTTGCCTTTCTCCTTAACACTGGGACAAATAGGGTAGACTACACCCTTTTCTATAAGAGAAGCTATTTTGGACTACCACCAGAATCTCAGGAAAAGATTAAGATTTTAAAAAGGGGAAGGGGAAAAATGCATCATATTCTGCTTTGGGATGAGAAACGGCTTTATGCCACAGTCAGTGTCGTCTCTGATTCCTCAGGGCATATTCCTTCCCCGGGAAAATTAACCCCTCCAAATACATCTCAATGGCTTCTTTATTAAATAGAGTGAGGATTAAAGGAGGTCATACATATGGGTTCGATTCCTGGGTTGGGAGGATCCCCTGGAGGAGGGTATGGCAAACCACTTCAGTATTCTTGCCTGGAGAATCCCCATGGACAGAGGAGCCTGATGGGCTACAGTCTGTGGGGTCACAGAGTCAGACACAACTGAGCAGCTCTCTCACACACACACAAACCCTCAAAGAATAGTAGCTTCCCTTTCCTTCCCGTAGAATCCTTAGTGTCCAAAGTGTGTGATCAGTGGTCCCATGTTGTGCAGGTATGATACAAGCTCACTACTTCTTGAGTCCTCTTCACTGTAAGTTATAGTGTCCAGGGGACAGGCGCTGTACAGCTTCAGATGCATCTATCTTTTCTACTGACCGTCAGTGGTGCTACTATAGTTTGTCCTGTGGAATTCAGAAAGTGCATCAATTTTCTGCTACATTGCTTCTAATACATGTTTATAGTTGAAGTATCAATTACATACAATAAAGTATGAGCACAACATAAAGTTCAGTGAGCAGCTTGATATATTTCTATATGAGTGTACATTCTTATAACTACCCTCACCTCATTTTAACAAACATTATTTCTACTTCTTTTGGAGAAATCTCTAAGAGCACCCGCCACTTGCTTCAGTATATAAAAACATGACATTCCAGCTGATCTCTTTTGAGGTGTTTTGAAGTTATTTTTGTTCTTCATAACCAAGATGTCCTAGGCTTTTAGACTTCTATCACCTGACAGTCACCAAGCATTTGTATGGCAGTAGTAAAGATATTGAGAGCCTCAGAAACATCAGAAATAGTACCTGTTGTACTTTACTCACAATAGTACAGGAAAGGGAAGGTGAAATGAGACTAACATTTAATCAGTGCATACTCTGGGGCCAAGGGATTGTGCCAGGTGATTTGTAGAGGTGTAGCCATTAATCTGGAGAAGGCAATGGCACCCCACTCCAGTACGCTTGCCTGGAAAATCCCATGGACTGAGGAGCCTGGTGGGCTGCAGTCCAGGGGGTCGCTAAGAGTTCGGCACTAATGAGCAACTTCACTTTCACTTTTCACTTTCATGCATTGGAGAAGGAAATGGCAACCCACTCCAGTGTTCTTGCCTGGAGAATCCCAGGGACGGGGGAGCCTAGTGGGCTGCCTTCTATGGGGTCGCACAGAGTCGGACATGACTGACGCGACTTAGCAGCAGCAGCAGCAGCCATTAATCTTCCAAACATTGTCTCTGTAAAGTCACACTTACTGCTCTCTTGAGTGTTCATCATTTCTCTTACCCACTTCTAAACACCTTTGCCATGATTGTCTCCCAGTGGTGGAGGTGGTTGTGGTAGCGGTTCAGTTGCTGAGTTATGTCTGACTCTTGTGACCTCATGGACTGTAGCCCGCCAGACTTCTCTGTCTTGGGATTTCTAGGCAAGAATAGTGGAGTAGGTTGCCATTTCCTTTTCCAGGGGATCTTCCCAACCCCAGGTTCGAACTTGGGTCTCCTGCATTACAGTTGGATTCCTTACTGACTGAGCCACCAGGGAAGCCCTTGTCTCCACACAGAGCTATTTTTTGCAAGTATTGTCTGGCTCCTAGTCCCCATTTCTCTGTCTCTCTGGGTCTCTATGTCTCCTTCTCAGCCTTACATTCTTCCTTTGACCCTGCTGACCATCTTTTCTTGCTTTCTCTTTTTCTCTTCTTCATCTTTCTCCTATCTGCTGTACACCAAAATTTCACATCCCTGAAAGTTGATCATCTGTGTTTCATTCCTGAGAACACTCAATCTTGGATGCTTGGCCATCTCATAAATCGTCTTATTCAGTCATCTAGCACTGGCGTAGAGAAATACTGAAGTTCCATAAACAACAGCTCTCTTATGAAAAGGAGCATATGCTGCTTTACAAATTTGGCCAATGGTATCAGCTGAGTCATTTCCCACCCTTTTCGATGCCTGCCTTTTCACTTGTTTCCAGATTTCAATTTTTTTTTTTTAACAGTTGTAGGCATCCTTCATAGTTCTGAGCCAATATCCACATTAATCTTTTCTATTAAAGAAGCCACCTGCAGTGTAGGAGATGCAGAAGACACAGGTTCGATCCCTGGGTTGGGAAGATCCCCTGGAGGAGGAAATGACAACCCACTCCAGTATTCTTGCCTGAAATATCCCATGCACAGAGAAGCCTGGTGGGCTACAGGCCAAAGGATTGCAAAGAGCCACACACAACTAAGCACACAACACACCATTATGTTAGTAATCATAATTTTTCAATGTCTTGTTCAAAGCAATTTAAAACAATAAAATAACATCTTATTTGAATAAAATTGTTAACATTTCTCAGGAGTGCTTCAATTTGTTCTCACTCTACACTGTGATCTAGGCAAGGTGGGCCTTATTATTTTCATGTTTCTGAAAATAACACAAGAAACACAATGAGGAAAGAGACATGACAGAACCCATGTCATGGGTAACTTAGCCCAACCTGCAATTATCTCTACATTTTATATTTTCTCTCTCCTCTACTATAGAGTAAACTTCTAGAGAAATAGGACCACTTAAATGTAGTTCAGTTTTTTATTCTCTGCCATTATCCCGTATCAACCCCTGATACATCAATAATGGGCTGTTGATTTGAACCACAGCTCCAGTCCACAACTGTGTTAAGTTGGGCAGCTGCTCATCTTTGAGACCTCAGGGTGTTCCTCTTTTAATCGGACTTTATCCCTGGTGACCTGTAAGCCCTCTTTGTATGTGCTTTTCCCCATCTTTTAACTATCTTTTTCCTGTAACACTTATAACTCACTTCAGTTCAGTCACTCAGTCATGACTGACTCTTTGTGACCCTGTGGACTACAGCATCCCAGGTGTCTCTGTCCATCATCAACTCCCGCAGCTTGCACAGACTCATGTCCACTGAGCCAGTGATGCCATCCAACAATCTCATCCTCTGTCATCCCCTTCTCCTCCTGCCTTCAATCTTTCCCAGCATCAGGGTCTTTTCTAACAAGTCAGTTCTTCACATCAGGTGGCCAAAGTATTGGAGTTTCAACTTCAGCATCAGTCCTTCCAATGAATATTCAGGACTGATTTCCTTTAGTATTGACTGGTTTGGTCTCCTTGCAGTCCAAGGGACTCTCAAGAGTCTTCTCCAACACCACAATTCAAAAGCACCAACTCTTCAGCATTCAGCCTTCTTTATGGTCTAGCTCTCACATCTATGCACATGACTACTGGAGAAACCATAGCTTTGACTAGATGGTGATTTTGCTGGCCAAGTAATGTCTCTGATTTTTAATATGCTGTCTAGGTTTGTCATAGCTTTTCTTCCAAGGAGCAAGTGTCTTTTAATTTCATGGCAGCAGCCACCATTTGCAGTGATTTGGGAGCCCAAGAATATAAGTTTGTCACTGTTTGCACTGTTTTCCCATCTATATGCCATGAAGTGATGAAATCCGATGCCATGATCTTAGTTTTTTGAATTAGAGTTTTAAGCCAACTTTTTCACTCTCCACTTTCACTTTCATCAAAAGGCTCTTGAGTTCCTCTTTGCTTTCTGCTATCAGGGTAGTGTCATCTGCACATCTGAGCTTGCTGATATTTCTCCCTACAATCTTGATTCTAGCTTGTGCTTCATCCAGCCTGGCATTTTCCATGATGTACTCTGCATATAAGTTAAATAAGCAAGGTGACAATATACATCTTTGACATACTCCTTTCCCAATTTGGAACCAGTTTGTTATTTCATGTCAGGTTCTAACTTGCTTCTTGACCTGTATACAGATTTCTCAGGAGGCAGGTAAAGTGGTCTGGTATTCCCATCTCTTGAAGAATTTTCCACAGTTTGTTGTGATCCACACAGACAAAGGCTTTAGTGTAGTCACTGAATCAGAAGTAGATGGTTTTCTGAAATTCTCTTGCTTTTTCTATGATCCAACTGCTGCTGCTGCTAAGTCACTTCAGTCATGTTCAACTCTGTGCGACCCCATAGACAGCAGCCCACCAGGCTCCTCCATCCCTGGGATTCTCCAGGCAAGGATACGGAGCTAGGTTGCCATTTTCTTCTCCTACGGATCCAATGGATGCTGGCAATTTGATCTCTGGTTCCTCTGTCTTTTCTAAAACCAGCTTGAACATCTGGAAGTTCTTGGTTCACTCCTAATTATAGCTATCTATATTTCACCTGACTTGACTCTGGGGCCTTTGGACATTCCATCTCTTAAATAGTCAAAATATCTTCAACGAATCTGTGAGCCTTGGGAAACCCGTATTCTGTGATATGCATATGACCCAGATGACCGAGTCCCTTTCTGCATTATGCTCAGTAGTTATGGTTCCTGGGATGGGGAGACCTCTGAGCCAGCCCCTGCATCTTCACACCTCCTTTCATGTGTACTAAGTCACTTCATTCATGTCTGACTCTCTGTGACCCTGTGGACTATCCCCACCAGGATCCTTTATCCATTCAAGTCTCCAGGCAAGAATACTTGAGTGGATTTCCATGCCCTCCTGCAGGGGATCTTTCTGACCCAGGGATCGAACCTGTGTCTCTTATGTCTCCTGCATTGGCAGATGGGTTCTTCACCACTAGTGCCACTTGGGAAGCCTTTCACACCTCCATCATGAGTCTTTTTCTCCTTTTATTCCTGATTCTCTGACTGCATCTCTGCAGCCATTCTTTGAGATAGCATGATTCTTAACTTTCCAGGGCTGTCGATCCCTTCCCTACGTTTAATCCCCATAAAAACAATAATGGAAACAATGGCCCCACAAAATAGCAATTCTTATTTCATTTATTGCCTTTTCAGATTGTAATGTGACTATGCAAATAAATCCTCCTGAATCAGTCTTTTCTGAAATGTGCCCTAAAAATGGACCATTTCACTTTCTTTCTTTCTTCCCTCAGCTTCTCACTTGGGATTACTCAAACTAATTGTCATCAAATTAAATGTGTCCATAATGTCACTGGAGTTTTATTTTATCCCACAATTTCCTATGTCTGCAATTATCAGGCACCTAACATCAGCGTTCTGAAGGGCCTTATTTTTATGTGATGTTCAGCTAATAGTCCTGTTAACAAACAGGGCTTTAGACAGAAAATCATGTTTCTCACCAGAATGGACATTATACAGCCTTGCCTTAATTATAGTAAGTCTCTGACTTGCAATGTGATGTTAAATTAAGACTGAGTTAGACTGAAATTTTGGAGAACCTTCTTTCTGAAAGAACAAAGCACCTGTGCCGGTTTCTCAGAGCTGAAAGTTCTCCTGCCCCTCCTCCCAGCCTTATTGGTCTATACTCCTGGAGGTGGTTGTCAGTGATGGTTTTACTAGGACTTTTGTGTCAAAGACTTGCCAACCCAAATGGGGTAAAGACTTGGCGCTAAGAAAGCTAGGAATTCAGATGTTAAGCATATGTGCTTTACTTGGGGGGAGGGGGGATGGTTTGGAAGGAAAAAATGATGGAATTCAAGTTTAGCTCAGTTTGAGGTGATCTGTAGCCTGAGGGGCCTTTGATTAGTCTATTCACATGCTGAATATCTCACCCTGGGTTGTACTGAGTTGGGCCAAAATGTGTGTTCAGGATTTTCCATGAGATCCTATGGAAGAACCCCAGCAAATATTTTGGCCAACTCAATGTCAGTGCTTTGGATTCAAGCAGGCATCAGTGTGATCCCTGGTTTTTCTGATTGCTGACTGTGTAAACTTGTTTATGCTTCTTATTCTTCCTGAGCCTTTGTTTTTCTGTCCATGAAAGAGAGATAGGAGTACCTCTCTTGTCCTCCTGCACTGAGGATTAATTGGAACAATGTTTGAGTGGCACTTATACAGTGCTTGCCCAGAGTAAAACATAGTAAAGGCATTAGTCATTTTTAGTTCTTGTTGATACTACTACTATTACCCATTTATTTCTTGTTTTATTCATTCACCAAATATTTATTGTCTCAGGTGCCTTGCAGGATGTTATGAATATAGATACAAGTAATACTTGGTCTGTCTTGTAGTGAGCTCTTGCTCTGGCAGGGAACACAGATAAGAAAATCCTGCAATTATAGTTCAGAAAGTTAATTGCCACGGTAGAAAGGAAAATAGAAATTTTAACTTTCATGTTCCCATCATGTCAAGCTGGCTTCAAGGGGGGAGCTGTCCTCCATTCAGCTTGTGCCAGGAGTGCTGAGTAGTCTTCCCTTGTAGTTCAGACAGGAAAGAATCCACCTGCAGTATGGGAGACCTGGGTTCGATCCCTGGGTTGGGAGGATCCCCTGGAGAAGGGCATGGTAACCCACTCCAGTATTCTTGCCTGGAGAATCGCCATGGACAGAGGAGCCTGGTGGGCTACAGTCCATGGGGTCACAAAGAATCAGACCCGACTGAGCAACCAAGCCAGCACAGGAGCGCAGGGTGGTGCACCGGTTCAGCTCAGGGTGCGTATCAACGACAGGAGCGGGAGGTGGGTGATGAAATTTCCACACTCTTTTGTTGGATCCAGGATCAGGTTCTCATCTCTGAATCTAGATTTTTCTCTGTGTCCTCTTTCTTTCTTTTTTTGCTGTGTAAGTTTTTTTTTTTTTAACTTTTTATTTTGTATTGGGGTATAGCTGATGAACAAACAATGTTGTGATAGTTTTAGATGAACAGCAAAGGGACTCAGCCACACATATACATGCATCCACTCATCTGTGGTGAAGAAGCCCGGTTTCCTGGGGAACTTCTGATGACACTCTGTGTCTGTCTTGGGGTCAAGGAGAAACGGAAAACCCAGAGTCATATAAGAATATGTGTATAGTTCTTTTATCCCTATAGCCATACATATTTGAGCCTTACCATAACCCCCCTAAGAAACAGAAGCTCTGAGGGGAACTATTTTACCTTAGAGAAGACAGGTAGTTTGGGGCAGAGCCAAGATTAAGACTTTGACCTCCTCTCTTCTGGTACTCAGCTACTTTTGCTGGCTAAATCAGTCTGAGAGGTGGGACAGAGCAGTAGCAGAGGCAAGGAACCAGGAGAATCAGTACAGTAGCAAATCAAAATAATGGCAACATCTTTTACCAAGTACTATTTTGTACCAGGCCCTACTCAAAGACTTTGTATACTATTATTTATTTATAGTGACACTAGGCCCTAAATCCTTTTGTTCCTATTTTATCAATAGAATCATAGAGATATTAAGTGGCTGTCCAAGATCATACACTAAGATCTGGCAGGGGAAGCCTTCAAGCAGTCTGTCTGACTCTCTGGATGCCTCTCTATAAACTGTCCTTCAATATCATTTTCTGAATGACCACTCTGTGCCCAAACTTGTGTCAGGCAATCCAGGGTCAGGAGCAGCAGTATGACCCCTGATCACAGGTCCAATCATCACCTTCAAAATGAGAGGGGTAACTGGCAAAACCAGATCACAGACCCATAAAACCACAGATTATTAGGGGTAGTCTTATAAGACATCAGACCTTCTATTAAAAAAAAAAAAAAAGGACATAGGCTCGGAGCTTTGATTATTGATCTGGCTAGACTGATTGTTTTCATTTCTTTTATGCATTTACTTTATTTATTCTTGACTGTGTCTTATGACAAGCATTGTTCCATATCTTAGGAGAGAGATGGAAAGGACCAGACAAATCACTGGACTGAGCAAAGGAAGACCCTTGGCAAAGTATTGGACTTGCCTTTCCCCAGTACAGGCCCTTTGCCTTCACTTATTTCTTCCTTCATGAGTGCCTAACTTCCTCTCCTGACAAACTGATATATCCTTCAAGGCCAAAAGGATTCCCCTGTCACTGTAGCTTTCCCTACATTTATGGGAAAAAATTATTCACCATTCTCTCTGTGTTCCCATAGCAATTTATATATATTAAAAATAAATGTTGCAGCATTTATTGTATTATAATTATGCACTTACAGTCCCTCCTTGTATTCCTGGATATATGGTTAAAACCGTATATCATCTTATAATCTGTCCAGTATTCAGAAGAGAACTTAAATCACACTGGAGATTTTGTAAATGTTTGGATTATGTGTATTTGTCCTACCATCTCTTCATTTCACATCATCCTCATTATTCCTTTAATGTCCCATGGGTCCTGACCGTTGATACCTTGATATCAGGGTCAGTGTTTACTCCTCTACACTTTTCCTTGCTAAAGTCCTATGAGAAACGCTGGGAAAATGGCATGATGCTCTGTCCACTGGAGGTGGGTGGAGTTGATGTATGTTTTTTCAAGATTAATTTCTCAGATTCTTCGTCTTTAGAACGTGGTAGTACTAGCTTGCCCCTAGATTGTGTTATAGTTGTAACAGCAAAGATTCCCAATGGGACCCCATGTTACAGAGATGACTCTGAGGTCCATTCTTAGGGAGCAGGAGTCTGTGCTCATTTGCATATTCCCAAATAGCACTGTGTCTTTGTAGGTCTCCTGACCCTACTCTGGCTGTATTATCTCTAGGTGAACCATTTGTTCCAAAAAACATCCAGAGTTTAGTGAATGTATGCTCAGTCATGTCCAACTCTTTGCTACCCCATGGACTATAACCCACTAGGCTCCTCTGTCCATGGGATTTCCCAGGCAAGAATACTGAAGTGGATTGCATTTCCTCCTCCAGGGGACCTTCTCAACCCAGGGATCAAACCCGTGTCTCTTGCGTCTCTTGTATTGGCAGGCAGATTCTTTACCACTGATACATCTGGGAAGCCCCAGGGTTTGATAAGCATTCAATATTCATTCATTCTTTTCATTCCATCCCATCCCATAAAATGATTTACTGAGGACCTAAGTGCCTAACACTATCCTATTGTGCTTGTGATTGATTCATCAGTGAACAAAAGCAATAAAAAATTTTAACCCGCATGGTTTATATTCCAGTAGGGGACAAACAATACATGATACATAGAATAAATAAATAGATTGAATGAGATATTAGAAAAAGAGACGGATAAAGAGGAAGAGTCCAGAGAGAGTCAGTAACAATTTTAAGTCCAATGATCAGGATAGGTCTTTTCGTGAAGGTACTGTTTGAGTGAAAATTTTAGGGTCTTAGGGAGTTAGCCACAACCATTTCTGGGGAAAGAGTAACACAGAACAAATAGTGAAAATGCTTTACAATATTTATATTTGCATATATACACAAATACATATACACACATACCTTGTCTTTTAATGGTGTGACAAATTTTTAATAATTGTATGCCAACCTCTGTCTCTCCCTCTGAGATTTCACCAATGCTTTATAATATGAGTTAAATTAACAGGGTTGAAATGATAGAACCTGTCATGATTAATATAAAAACTCCGCAAGGATGGACCCTGCAGCCTGCAACAGGAATGAGGCTTAGTCTGCATGGTGGTTACAGAGTGGAACACGTTAGAACTCAGAAATTGTCACAGTTATTAACACGTTTCAGCCCCAGGGAAAGAGGCTTCTGTGCAGAGATAGGTTCAGGCCTGCCTCCCTTCATCTGCCCTGGGCAAAAGCCCTATAGTCCTCAGACATGTAAAGGATCAGACCAAGGCACTGGCCTCTGCTGGTGGGTCCCTGAACCTGATTTCTTCCTTTTCACAGCCCACTGGGGAGCCTCATTCTCTGGAGAGACAATACTTCCAGGCCTTCCCAAGTGGATTCAGTCTCTTTGAGATGTTTGTGTGTTTGGGTTCACTCTGCTTGCTGAGTCCTTGCCTAGGATATGAGGGAGGGCAGGTAGAGGGGAGTTGTGGGTATAGTAACAAGCAATGAATTTTAAAAAACCATATAGTCAATAACTGAGTTTCAGAATGAGTGTTTCTATGAGTCAAGGGCATGAGTGCTTAGAGAAGTGAGGAATCCTTGTGAACTTGAGGCACCAAGGAGGGCTTCCTGGAGGAGGTAAGGACCTGAAAAACATAAGGATATTAGGCAGGTTAAGGGAGATCCTGTTTAGATCAGATTAAATGGCTGGCAGGAGAAAGAGCACAGGTGAGATTTTGGGGCTGGCAAGGGAAGAATCTATTGAGATAATTTGGAACATCTCTAGTTCTCATTGCATTTCCATCCTGTTGTAGACTGTTGTCAAAATAACCATTATCAACAAAATAGCTACAGGCTGGTGGACAGGGATGAGAATTAGGATTGGTGTTGTCCTAACACCACCAATTCAACACCAACTAATGCTCAGTAGTGAACCTGGATTCAGTTTCTTCACCCTTACAAGTAGAATTACTCACAGAAAATTGAGAATCAGCAGAAATAATTGTCATGCTGCTGCTGCTAAGTCATTTCAACCGTGTCCAACTCTGTGCGACCCCATAGATGGCAGCCCACCAGGCTCTGCCATCCCTGGGATTCTTCAGGCAAAAACACTGGAGTGGGTTGCCATTTCTTTCTCCAATGCATGAAAGTGAAAAGTGAAAGTGAAGTCACTCAGTCGTGTCTGACTCTTTGCAACCCCATGGACTGCAGCCCACCAGGCTGCTCCGCCCATGGGATTTTCCAGGCAAGAGCACTGGAGTGGGGTGCCATTGCCTTCTCTGTAATTGTCATGAATTCTTTGTAAGTTATGTAGTACCTTATACAGGTGCTTCATATATGCCTTCTTCTCATCATTGGCATCATCTCAGTTATATCACATAAGTCATTGCCTTCTAGAAGCTTCTAATTGTAACTTGTGAGTGGATAACCCACTGATGCATTGTTGTTGTTTTCATTGTTGTTCAGTTGCTAAGATGTTTCTGATTCTTTGTGACCCCATGAACTGTAGCATGCCAGGCTTCTCTGTCCTCTACCATCTCCTGGAGTTTGCTCAAATTCATGACCGTTGAGTCTGGGATGCTATCTAACCATTTCATCTTCTACCACCCCTTCTTCTTTTGCCTTCAATCTTTCTCAGCACCAGGGTCTTTTCCAAAGAGTTGGCTCTTCACATCAGGTGGCCAAAGTATTGGAGCTTCAGCTTCAGCATCAGTCCTTCCAATGAATACTCAAGGGTGATTTCATTTAAGATTGACTGGTTTGATCTCTTTACAGTCCAAGGGACTCTCAAGTGTCTTCTCCAGCACCAGAATTCGAAAGCATCAATCCTTCAACACTCAGCCTTCTTTATGGTCCATCTCTTACATCCATGCATGTCTGCTTGCAAAAAACATTGCTTTGTCTATAGGGACCTTGTTGGCAAAGTGACATCTCTGCTTTTTAATATGCTAATTTCGTCATACCTTTCCTTCCAAGGAGCTAGTGCCTTTTCATTTCATGGCTGCAGTCACCATCTGCAGTGATTTTGGAGCTCAAGAAAATAATCTGTCACTGCTTCAACTTTGTCCCTTCTATTTGCCATGAAGTGATAGGCCCAGATGTCATGATCTTAACTTTTTAATGTTGAGTTACAAGGCAGCTTTTTTCAGTCTTCTGTTTCACCATCATCAAGAAGTTCCTTAGTTCTTCCCCTACACCTTTCCCAATTTTGAACCAGTCAGTTGTCCCGTGTCTTGTTCTGTTTCTTCTTGATCCGTATACAGGTTTCTCAGGAGACAAATAAGGCATTTGGTACTCCCATCTCTTTAAGAATTCCCACAGTTTGTTGTGATCCACACAGTCAAAGGCTTTAGCATAGTCAGTGAAGCAGAAGTGGATGTTTTCTGGAATTTCCTTGCTTTCTCCATGATGCCAACAGATGTTGGCAATTTGAACTCTGGTTTCTCTGCCTTTTTGAAACCTAGCATAATGAAGTACTTATATATAATCAAATATCAAAATGTCATTTAGTATAAAGCCAGATTGAATTGATAACAGCTCATTATTTGCAAAGCTTGAGACTGGCATTTTGCCTGTGCTATGGTTTCCAGACAGTTTTCGTGTTCTGTTCAACTATTCTATCCTCATGACTTTGTTTGGAACCCTGCTCATAGGAAAATAGGGGTCTGTGGCCCACATCTGCTTGTCCTTTGAAAAGCAGAGTATAGTTAAGGTGCCCATATAATTAACCATGTAAAGAGGGACATTTTTGAAAGTAGATGAGAATATTATTAACCAGGATTGTTCTAGGAAAACATGCATATTTGTTCAACCCTAAACATGGTCCCTTTGCTTTGGCAGGTACAGTAACGCTAGAAGCTTTGAGATGCACTCCCAAATTACAGAAGATTGTGGCCACAGAATTTTTGCCGCTGGTCATACCTGCCAGTGTTCTGACTTTGATGAGTATCTGCCCATCTGTGGGCAGAGGTGGGGGCAGCACATGGAATTCCGTGTAAGGGACTGTAATCATCTCTCTCTCTCTATGTGTCCTTCACAACCAGGTAAAGATCCAAGAATTTCTAAAAGAATCCACTCAGTTATTTGTATTTTCAGCCCCCACAAGATTTGGGTGCTGATTGCCATATATACTTAGATCTGTATAATGACTTTCTGTTTATTTCACATATAAACTTCCTTCAAATTTTGTGAATTATCACATGCATTTTAAATCTCTCTGTTCTCTTCATGAAATCTTTGTGTGAGATTTAAAAAAAAAAAAAAAGGAAGGTGATTTTTTCCCCCCATTTAAAAGTGGAGACTCTGGGGTTTCAAATTCACATGGGGCAGTTGGGGGAAATTCCCAGTGATCCAGTCATTAAGATTCAATCCCTGGTCAGGGAATTAAGATCTCACATGCCACGTGGTGTGGCCAAAAAACCTAGAAAATAAAAATAATTATTTTTTTTATAAAGAAAGTGTGATCGATTTTCACACAGGTTTCAAAAACTCCTGTTAGTAGTTGTGACTCTCAAATGCCATTCCCCCTTTAAGGCTTCCCAGTCTGTAGCGATAGCTCCTTTTATTCTCTTTTTTCTTATAAATTCATTACACATTGAGTATACCTTCATTTTGATACTTAATTTTAAGTTGTTATGAACTCTGGACAATTAATCTCTAAAAGGCAGAGAGCCTCTGTAAATTAGATCATACTAATATACTCTGCCTACCTGCTCTAGTGTTCTGTATTTGCTTAATGGTTATGTGTTAACAGGCATGGTGACCGCAGTTGCCTTAGTCTCACTACTGTGATACTGCTCTGTGTTTTGAAGTCTCTCTGGAGAGAAGGCTCTGGATAGCTGAAGACCACCAATAACCTTGCTCAGAACAGAAGGTGTAAATTTAGATAGAAATAGTTCCCAAATATTGACCCTGCCATTTAATCAACAATTAGCTGAAGCTCATGAGAGTGTGTGGATGTGTGGATCCTCCTATTATAAAACTGAGAAAGCCGTGGTATATAGGACACACTTAATCAGGGTCTGTTGAATGACTGCATGGGTAAATTCTGTGACAAGAGAAGAGTAATGAAATACTGTGCACTTTGAAGCCATCTCCACCACACCTCCTTTGTGAGGGTGAGTTTTAAGACAAGGAAAGGGATGATTTATCAGGGACTATGGGAAAAGGTAAAGCCACCTGACAAGTTAGGCTCCTTCCAGATATATATAATTTCATTACTATTTTAACATACTTTTTGGCTTTTAAAGCTGGTTTTTAAATACAACTAAAGTCCTATTCTTGCCTGAAGAATCCCAGGGATGGAGGAGCCTGGTGGGCTGCCATCTATGGGGTCGCACAGAGTCAGACACAACTGAAGCGACTTAGCAGAAGCAGCCTGACTCAGAGACATTTATCCAAAGATTTTGCATTTATAGTAACTTCCAATGTTGTCTAATTGTTTGTATTTATCCTGACAAATCTGGAATATAAACACCTAACAATGATAAAGGAGGGGTGGTAGAATAAAGAACATCTTTATTGGAAACAGGATAGATTTATTTTTTTCCTGAGAATACTTTGTTTTTCCCTATCTTTTTTTTTTTTTCCTATCTTTTGGAGGCAGGGCTTGGAGGGATGAGGTGAGAGGTATAATGTTTTGATACTGTAAGTAATCTATTCCAGATAACTTGTATATTAATAACAAATATAGAAAAACTATATAGACAGGATAGATGGGAAGAAGTATACTTCCTTTTCTTTTATTTTTGTTAAAATTATTGTGACTGATTTCAAAGTCTGAGATCTTGCTTTCTTAAAAGGGGAGAACTAACACAGTTACTGGAATGAGAGAGAGAAGAGAGAATTATGTTATAGTATCTGACCATTCAAAAACATTCTGCTTTGAGGAGCCTCAAACTGAGATTGGGAGAAATGAATATTTAGCAGCTTTTTTCTGAATTCACTAAATTTCATGCTTAATGCTTTGCCTTTAAGTTATTGCTCTTATTCTCATCCTAATTACATAGCAACATAATCTAATGTTTTTCTTCCTACCATACACTGGATAGTCATTAAACTTGAGGCCTCAGCCTTATTCTTTAGCACTGACCTTAAACATACGTGCCCTGAATCTTCAGGTAGTGCTTCTTCTGGATTATAATGATTGGCTATATATAAATCCTGGCTTACCCTTGACACTTGTCTTTCGGCTTGCCTCTTTTAAAACAACTCGACGCCAGGCCAGTCTTGTCCCTCACTGATAATTACCCTACTGTCCTCTAACCCATGCCTGGAAGCAGTACAGTTCCTGCTTTCTTGAGAATAGGTATCTTTTCTAAAGAAGAAAACAATCCAATACAAAGAAAGATAAGCAAATAAGTAGCGATAAAGTCCACGATGCACACTCTACAAAAAAACATGTACAAATGACAGTCAGCATCCAGAGAAGGTAGTGATTAACCATGTGGAAAACCATTATCCTCCTTCCAGAGGAGGTAACTTCTTGAAATGCAGGATTCTGTCTTTCCTGAAGATTCTTTTCCTTTATCCCCACAATCTAATGTTTTTCTATATCTTCTTACTTCTTTCCCTGATGTACTGCCTCTTACAATCCCTTTTTCCCTATTCCTTTGTTCTTCTTCCAGAGCTGACCTTAATCACACGCTGAAAGCACGATACTATTCTCCAAATGGGATTGCTAGTAATGAGTATCTCCTAGTCTAATCCATCCTACATACCACTGATAGAATAGCAACCTTCAATACTGTTTTTATCATAACGCCTATAATCAGAAAGGTAGAATTTCTTTTAGTACTATTAACATGAAAGTTAAAAACTTCTGGTATGTTTCTAATATCCTTCCAACTTGAATCCTCTCATTTGCTGCTAAATATCCATTTTATTAATAAAGTATTCATTTAGTAATGCATTTATTAACTTAGCTAGTTGTGTTCAACAGTTGGCTTCTACTCACAGAACAATCATGGTAACCAGGCTTTTGGCACCTGAGTTCATGCAGCTCCCTCATTATCCTGTTATTCCTCTGTCTGTCTGTCTGTCTCTGTATGTGTGCATATTTGTATCCTTCTTTCTGTGTCTGTTTTCTGTCGTCCCTTCTCATCCATCATGCATACTCCTCAGACACATAGCATATGTACCTGGGTATTTCCCTGGTCCCTTCTGGCTGGCACAAAGGCAGTAAGCAGGTGGGTGTGTGAAATAAGATGAGCCAAAAGATTCATTCCTTTATTTTCTCCTAACTGCTTCAGCCTTCATAAAATCCAGTCCTATAGGTTATTGATTTTCACAAAAAGAAGAAAAACGAGTGGGAGTTGAGAATTATGATGTTATGTCCTGAATGAATTTTTCACAGAAAAAGAAGAAGAGGAAAACAACAACAGCTATTCTTCGTTGTTGGGCAGTTGGTCAGAAATGAGGTTTGGGGTCTGGAATAGGAAAGGCAGGAGTGTACCTGTCCCTGGGGGAGAGCATGCATTGATCTCTTGGGTGATTGCCCTGACTACCTCTGAAGCTGAGAATTAGGTTCAATATGTTAGTGCTAACATTTAAGTCCTTTCAAATCTCCAGGGGCAGAATCTGCTTTCTCTTTCTCTACCTCATTTATGTTTAGGTGAAAACTGACTTAACTCTTTAGCTTCCAGCTTTGCTGTTTATTGATATAGAAGCTTTGGCCTCAGGAAACCTGTGAAAGCTTTGATGAGGTTTAAACTGTTATTTCACAAGCAATGTGTTGGAAACAAAGATAAACAAAGTCAAGTCTCTTATCTCTGTCATAATGCACTTGCTAGCTAAGATAGCAATAACAGACCTATTGTTTTTGTTCATCCTCTAGGAAGAAAACTCATCTCAGGTGTTGCTAAGACTAGTCAAGCGTCAGAATCACTTAGGAAGCTGTTACAAATGTACATTTGCAGATGCAACTTGAGACCCCAAATCAGAAATCTCAGGGTGGGCCCTGGGAACCTATGTTTTTAAAAAAAAAACAGATTTTTTTCAAAGTAGCTAGTTTACATTAATTGGGCTTCCCTGGTGGCTCAGATGGTAAAGAAACTGCCTACAATATGGGAAACCCAAGTTCGATCCCTGGGTGGGGTAGGATATCAATCCTGGATAAGGGAATAGCTACCCGCCTCAATATTCCTGCCTGGAGAATCGGATGGACAGAGAAGCCTGATGGGCTACAGTCCATGGAGTCGCAGAAGAACTGGACATGACTGCTTGGCCAACACCTGGACTTGCATCAGCTACTAGATAACATATGAAAGGCCAGGGATTCCCTGGTGGTTCAGCGGTTGGGAGTCCGCCTCACAGCCCGGGGAGTGCAGGTTCACGATCTGGTTGTGGAACTAAGGTGTTAGAGAGCAACTGGGCCCACACTGTAACCACTGAGCCTGCACCACAACTGCCGCAGCCAGAGGATCCTCACGTGGCAACAAGAGGTCCTACTGGCACGATGCAGATCCTGCGTGCCCCAACTAAGACCAGTACAGCTAAACAAGAAAACTTTTTTTTTTTTTTTTTATAGTCCAAAGGCAAAGCATTTGGGGGCGGGGCACTGAATTCCATGGAGCAAACTGCTACAGATCAAAAATATAAGGCCACTCTGCCACATTTCATGAATATGGGCCCCCAAAAAGAGCATAATAAGAGAAAGGGCACAACTGCAGACTTCTAACAGCTTAAAGATTTCCTTGAAAAGCATATCTAACAATCTATTGACTAGCATTATGAGACCTAAGGTCAAGGAAGGGGTAAGGAAGAGGTGGGAAATAGGCAACTGGAAAAATTACTCAGTAGCTCTCAGTAGTGGAGGAGGGGGGTTTAAGGAGAACCTATGCCTACCATCTATTAATGGCTATATATACATATACATATATATATATCTCCTGTTCACTTAGAAGAAAATATAATGAGAAAGTGAATTGAACCTAGAGGTTGTATAAGCCAAAGGGACTTAGATTTGAGTCACACCTAGCTAGTGAATCTAGTCACCTAGGATAATATGTGCCCATGAAGCAAACAATAAATTAGATTTGGCCTGAGCATGTTTGAAAAAACAAGGTCACATAGAGGCTGATAAATACACCAAATTGCATTCCTGCAGCCTTCTGCACAGGATGTTTAAGCAATAGTTGGTTTTTCAAGAAAGACTAATTTCAAGAGAAATGGAGATAATACAAGAAGAAATTTATGGGCAAAAACAGCTGTATTTTGGCCAAGTTATTGAATTCCATGGAAAAAGGAAAACTGACAAGCTGGTTATATGGCAATGGATAGGGTGGGAACATCAGGCAACAGTGAACAATGGAGTCAAAAACCAAATTCTCAGCTTCCATATCCAAGAGAGTAGAAGGGGAATTCATTTATTCATTCATGAATTTATTGAATTACTATTGTTACCAAACTCAGGTTTGACTGCTTGCCACTCAAAAGACAACAATCAAGAGGCAAGTGTCAGTGGAAAGGAAAGATGTTTTATTCAGAAACCCTGGCAATCTGGGGAGAAGGTGGACTTCTGAGATGAACTCTGCAGATTCTTCTTGCTCCGCTATGACAGTTTTCAAAGGGAAAGGTGAGGGGAAGATGACTGACTCTTCAGGTGCTATCTTATCTCTGTGATCCACCTGCAGGAGTGCTAAGATGGCTGTTGGGGTAGAGAGTTGTCATTCTTTAGCTATGTTATTCTTCATGCTTATTTCTTTTAATCTAGGGAAAGAATACACAGGTTAGTCAAGGCATGATATACAACTCAGGAGAGCAGAAGTCAGGAGTTAAAGTTGTCCAGTGATTTCATCCCTATAATTGGGTTTTTTCAAGGTTAGAGGAAATCAGAAATGGGCAAACAGGATAAGGACAAAATGCTACTTTCAACTATTAATTGACTATAGAGTATGCACTAATCCCTGAGGATGTGGGAATACAATGCGTCACAACAGAGACAAGATCCCAACTCTCAAAGAGCCTATATTGTAATGGAGGAAAGAAGCAACACACAAAAAATAAATGAACAAGAAAAAAGTGTCCTGGAGACAGAATAACCTGGTTTCAAATATCAGCTGTGCCATTTACCATCTGTATTGTATTAACCTTGTTGTGACTATTCCTTTCTCTGCAAAATTCAGACAGAAATGCCAACCTTGAGAGGTTGTGATGAGAATAAGAGGAAATCTGTGCTGCTGAATAGTATCTGGAATATAATAAGCATTTAGTAATATTCTGTGAATGAAATATTGGCAACAGGACAGAGTCAGTTAAAAGGGAGGGGATGGAATTCAAAGCACATTGGAAGAATGTACTCTTAAGGCAGAAAAATATGTGTATGTTTAAATACACACACTCATGCATGCACATACAGCTGACCCTAGAACAACATGACTTTGAACTGCAGGGGTTCACTTATACATGAATTTTTTAAATAGTAAATTAACTACAGTATTGCATGGTCCATGTTTGGCTGAATAAGCAGATGCAGAACTACAGACAGGAGGATGTGGATAGGAAGGCTGATTATAGGGTTAGGCAGATTTTCGACTCTCTGGAGGGTCTGCAGCCCTTAATCACTCCGTGTTGTCTAAGGGTCACTTCTCTATCTCATCTCTATCTATATATATGTATATATTATCTGCATATCTATATCTAATCTCTATATATAGTCAGAAAGATAGAGCTGCAGAGAGAAGCGGGAGCAGCAAATAACATGGTTAAAGATGTAGGTGAGTTGGATTAATGGATTTGGAATAGAGAATGTAGAAGATAAGGGAGCCTTATCTTGTGGTTTCTATTTTGTATATAACATAGAAAGTAAGGAAGAGTTTCAGTGTTTGAGGATGAGATTCATCGTGTTGAAGAGGATGGTGGTGTATAAAATAATTCAAGTTAGCATGGTAGAGTGCATTGAAGAAGAGAGGCTCTCATTTCTGAAGGCTCAGAACTTTAATCTCCTTATTATATGGGAACAGTTCTATCTTTCAGAGATGTCAGTATAACAAGTTGTTGAAGTCTTACATCTAAACAGGAGCCTATTAATATGTATTAAGAAAGAAGATGCTCACAGAGCAGAGAAGTTAGAACTTACGTGGGCATGACAGACTTCTTGTGGTAGCAAGGCCAAGTGGGAAACAGTCATGGGACCATCACAGGATGTTGTAGAATCTCAGAACGGAGTCTTTGGCTAAGGTAGGGTGAAGAACATGCTTTGCACTTCCAGGGAAGGTGGTACCACTGGGATTTGAATATTCTTCCCCAGATCCTACCCAGGGACTTGAGCAGCATTAACCCTTTCCAACTACCTTTGTACTATGCTTTCATGGGGTCAATACTCCTGGTCTACATAGGCTTTCCTAGATAGGCTAATATATTCAGTTACTATTTTAATAGAATTTAACTGACCTGGAAAGCTTCCTTTGTCTTTTCAGTAGATTTGCACATCTCAAGTTTATCAATCATCTATCGATTTATTATTTAACTTATGAACAAGTACTAGAAGAGTTTTACCGTTTTTTCCAAATTATTGGGATAACATACCCCTGCTATTCTTGAGCTCTTGGAAGAAGACAGATTTTAAGAAGCCCCTCCAGGATGATTTTCTAGGATGTATGATTAGTAATTTAAAGAAAGAAAAATACAAGTATAATATCTTCCACAAATTTTGTCATGTTCTACTATGTTTGTACATCCTAAGGTTTTGAAGAAAGCAAGGGTAAGAGAATACTGGGCTTCCCTGGTGTCTCAAATGGTAAATTTAAGAATATGCCTGCAATACAGGAGGGAGTTTCCACCCCTGGATTGGGAAAATACCCTGGAGGAGGGAATGACAATCCATTCCAGCATTCTTGCCTGGTAAATCCCATGGACAGAGGTGACTGGTGGGCTACAGTCCATGGGGTCACAAAAGAGTCAGACACAACTAAGCAACTCACACTTTCTCTCTCAAGAGAAGACTATTCGTTCAGAAAGTCACTCTTCTCTTTATTGCTTTTGTGATGAGGATTTAACCTATTGCTTAAAAAACCCCTTCCTATAAATTATCCTTTATAATTTGCTCTCTAGTAATAGCTCTAAGGTTTTCCTAATAGCATGATTAAACTTTCTTTCCCATCCAGGGTTTGGGTGTAGGATTATTGCTTCCTTAGATGCATCTGGTTCTGAGTCAGTATTATTTCTCTTATTTATAAACCTTCATTCATCCTTTAATTTTCAGAGGCTAATGTAATGAATAATCCATGTGGTTATCACCAGCGATACACAGGAATGCAATTGGGAATAATCAGTGCTAAACACGTTAATGGAGAGATGAACTCACTCTACTAATTCTAGGTATCAGTAATTATTCAATCAGTTCAACCATCACAGGTACACCCGCAAGAGAGAATCCAGAGGCATCTCTCCACTGCAACTTCAGGAAGTCTTTTATGGATCCTATGGCTTTCTTAGCGAGCTGTGCTACAATTTAAGAAAGAATTACCTGAAAATTACGGGGAAGATAGGTTTCTATTTGAGAACATATGTCCCAGGGGTGACTAATAACTGCGTGTGTAATTAAAAGAGAAGCTCTCACTTACAACTAGATTCTTCCCAGATCTTAGCTCTTAATAACATATGCTCTCTGGATGATGATGGCTCACATGATAGGACTGCTCTATGAAATGGCACTCAGAAATCATCCTTCCCTCGTTCCTTACTCTCTCTTGCCTTCCTTCTTAACACGCAAGCCCTGCCTTCTTACTCTTCTTCTTCTATGAAATACATCCCTCTGTAGCCACGAGGGTTCAATGGAAAAAGTGAGTATGAGTGTAAAGAAGCCCTGTATATACATTAGGATATTAAACTCCCCCAAATTATCACTAGAAACTTGCTAATCAAGCAAAACTAGACTTTTTAGGGTTAGTTGCATTAAGAAAAGCACCACACTGATGTAATCTCAGCAATACCTAAACTGGGGAAACCAGAATTCAAATATTTATAGGGCTTTGGGGTCTGAATTTAAGTGGTTTAAGGAAGATCGTTAAAGATTAACTGGGATTGGGTATAATTTGTAATATAATTGTGATATATTATAATTTATATATATAATTATGATATATATAATTTATAATATATTACAAATATAATTTGTAATATAATTGTAAGAATGGCAATACAGCAGAGTGAATATCTTGACAAGTAATCTGTGGTTAATAAGTAAGCTGTTTCCTAGGTGTCACTTATAAATTGATTGGTGATAAGTTTTTGAAGCAAGCTGTGAAATTATTTTATTAGGTTACAGGTTCTTTCTGGGCAAATCTTTCTTGGGAAAAACCAAGTAAGTTATTTTGGGATCAGTGGCCTACAGTCTTAGCTAAGTCATATTAACACAGATGGTCTCAAATTTCAGTTCTCATGAACTAGTTGAGAAGAAGTTTCCGCAGGCAGCCCTTTAAGGAGTTGAGTGTTAGACATACCCCATCAGTTCAGAAGGAAACAAGATCTTTCAGAAAAGGGAGGTGATAAATACTGATGCAATTTTAGCTATACCTTAGAGAATGGATAGGCTGCGCCTAGTGGAGAGGGTGAATATTTCAGCTGGGGTTAACAACATCGGGAAAAGTATGGACGTGAAAGTCATGCTCATGCATTCATAGGATTCTGAGATAATTTATTTATTGGAGCAGAGGTTTGATTTGGGAAGCTATGTTAAATAAGATCAAGTCATAATAAATCTCATTATAAAGGACCAGAATTCCAGATAGGTTGATTAGAAATGGTAACATTAAAATGAAGGAATTGGAAATCTGTGTGACCTTTTGGCCATTTGAGGGCCTGATGGTAAAGAGAAGAAGCCTGATCTGCTGACAATTATGGAAGATCTCTCTATCCTCATGAGACTAATAAAATGAGTGAGACATAGACAAGATAAAACCCCAACTTTCTCTCTATCATATACACATTTCAGAATTTAGGTAAAATTCAAATACTATCAATACAAAAATATTTTAACCATTTTAAGATATATAACTCAGTAATTCAGTGGCATCTATTTCATCTATGGTGTTGTAAACCACCTACAGTATCTAGTTCCAAAATATTTCATTACCTCAAAAGGAAACTCCACTCCCCAATCTCTTCTCCCTTCAGCTCCTGGCAACCTAACTACTTTCTGTCTTGGTGAATTTGCCTATTCTGAATATCTTATATAAATAGTATCATACAATATCTGGCCTTTTGTATTTGACCCTTTTTACTTAGCATAAAGTTTCATCCATGTTGTTGTATATATCAGTACTGCATTCTGCATTGTCTTCTAGCTGACTAATCCTTTGTGTGGACGTATGATTTTTTTTTTTTATCTGTTATTCATCGGATGGCCCTCTGAATTGTTTCCACCTTTTGCTGTCATGAATAGTGCTGACATGAATATTTGTGCATATTCCCAAGAATTCTATAGTTCATGAAAACTACACCCCCTTATAATTTTATGATATTCTTAACCTGACATTGTAGCTATCTATATCAATTTGCAAAGACACAGGATGGATGAACTTATTATTTAGGTACAGAAGAAAAATTAGAATGTACCTGCCAGCTTATCCTTGATCCTACTAGATCCCCTCCTGTTTTCCCCCTGAGAGTTCTCAGACTCTTGTTATTCACAACAATGACTCTCTTATTATTCACAACAATGTTTTGTTAGCTTCAGGTATACTGCAAAATGATTCAATTATACATATATTTATTCTTTTTCAGATTCTTTTCTTTTATAGAATATTGAATAAAGTTCCCTTTGCTATATAGTATGTACTTGTTAGTTATCTATCTTATAGGTAGAGTGTGTGTAACTTAATCCCAAGCTCCTGATTTATCCTTTCCCTCCTATGTTTCCTCTTTGGAAACTGCAAGTTTGTTTTTGGTATCTGTAGGTCTGTTTCTGTCTTGTAAATGAGTTCATTTGTATGATTTTTAAAAATTAGATTCTGCATATGAATGATGTCATGTGGTATTTGTCATTCTCTCTATGCCGTATTGCACTGCAATAATCTCTAGGTTCATCCATTTGCTGCAAATGGCATTATGTTATTATTTTTTAAGGCTGAGTAATATTCCATTGGTGTCTCAGATGGGTTAAGAATCTGCCTGCAATGCAGGAGACCTGGGTTCGATCCCTGGGTTGGAAAGATCCCCTGGAGGAGGGCATGGTAGCCCACTCCAGGATTGTTGCCTAGAGAATTCCTATGGAAAGAGGAGTCTGGTGGGCTATAGTCTGTGGGGTCTCAAAGAGTCAGATGTAACTGAGCGACTAAGCACAGCACACAATATTCCATTGTACCACATCTTCTTTATCCATTCCTCTGACAATGGATGTTTAGGTTGTTTCCATGAGTTGGCTATTGCTGCAATGAACACTGGGGAGCATGTATCTTTTCAAATTATGGTAGTCTCTGGATATATGCTCAGGAATGGGATTACTGGATTATATGGTAGTTCTTTTTTTCTTGTAACATTAAACCATCTAGATACATTAATGATTTGTACTCTCTTTCATGCATAGAGAAGAATCAAAATTATAAAGTCCTTGCTTATCAACTAGACAAAAGATGAAGATATATTCTAGACTATAGATGATCAAAGGTGGCTCTGTTTACTAGTTAATTTATGATAGATTAGAGTTTACATTTAATGCATAAGGCAAAAAGTTGAGATTTGCCTTATCTGGAAAGTTCTGACTCTGGAACAATGATGGTCAATGGGAGATTTCATAAGAAAAAAAAAAGAAAGAAACAGTTTTAAGAGAACTATTGGAGCTGCTAAAATGTTTGGAGCATGAAAATGAGATAATAAAAGTAATATAAGGTGACTAGTGTGGTAATAAGATGAATTAATGAGCCAGCATTTATGAAGAGTTTAAAAGAGTATATGACAGATAGCATGAATGATAATAATAACAAAAACAATAATAATGATATTAATAATTTTGGAGAGGAGGACAAATAGGAAGTAGGGAGAACAGTTAGTATATGCAATAGCATAATAATAATGCATGACAATAATGCAGATATAAGTCACTGATGCTTACCTTGGGGTATAGGTAACAAGTCAACCAAGTGCCAAAGCAAGATAAATTAGTAAGTCAGATAAAATGCATGCACTCTTTACTTTGCTCATCACAATATTTATTTGTTAGCCTAAAGCCTGGTTATTCAGTGTGTGATGGAGCAACAGCAAGTGATTTCATCTGGGAGCTCATTAGAAATGCAGACTCTCAGGCTCTACCCCAGATGTGCCAAATCTGAATCTGCATTTTAATAATTTCTCTAGGTGATCTTCTGTCTCTGATTAATGAAGTACCTACTTTCAAAATTAATGTATCCTGGCAGGGGGCTAAAGGGTAGGTATTTTATCTTATAGAAAAATTCATTGGCTTCATTTATGTGAGATATTAGATGCATATGGCCACAACCCTTGACATTTTCTAAGCAACTTCAGAAAAGGTAACATTTTCACACCTTCTATTAATAATAACATTTAAGACTAATTACAACTCTCCTTAATATCATTGAAAATATAAACTTCTTTTGCTTATTTACTGATTGGTTCTATTATTTTTACATTCAGAAGAGTTTCCCTACAGACCAGTTGTTCAGGAACATCTTCCACTCTCTGGACTTTTTGAGAATTTGGTGAAATCTATGAAATTCCTTCACAGAAAAATCCACATAAGCACATGCAGGCATTTTTTTTTTCCCCACATAACTTATTTTTGCATTGGAAATGTATTTCCTTTACATATATTGACTATACAAATCTTCACAAATATTATGCCTATTATTTTTCATGAAAAAATAAATGCCTCTTCCTGGAAAAGGCTGAATAAGTCAAAACTGTACAAAATAAACAGAATCTCAACCATTTTATTGCTAAGAAATAAATTTCAATGAGATACCAACTTTGACATCCAACTGATTCTGATTTTTTGTTTTGATTCCTACAAGTGTTGAATGCCCTGATTTATACAAAGGTAAAGATGAGTAAAGAGTATCAGAGTTCCCAGGGCTCACATGACAGATAAAACTAGGCTTTTTCAAGGAATAAGATAATTCTTGAAAACCCTTCCTTGAACACATGTCCCCCTATTTTATTTCTTTGTCCTCAAGTCAATTAGGCAATCTTTGGCAAAGTCTGTATCATTGATGTTGCCTACATCAGCATGAGAAAGTTGATGAATTTATTACCACTATGAATCTAACTATATCTTAAATTATTGAACAAACTAACCTCCAAAAGAAATTCTGTGGGATTTTTGATGTGGTGGTAGTGGTGGTTGCTCTTGAATGTTTGTTTTCAAGATATAACTGACTTCTGATTGCTGAAAAGGAAAAAAAAAATGGAATTCTCTATTCTTAGCTAGCTAACAGAAGCACTTCTTTAAATATTTTGTATCTTAAGGCACAATATTTCCTCCTAGAGTGATAACTTAACTTATCCAAGAAAAGTCATAGTTTTGTTTTCTAATTTACTTCCTGCCTCTCTTTACCAGTTGTGATCATAATAATGATTCTAGCTATATATTGAATACTTTGCTTTATCAATAAGATTAAATACAGGCAGCAAGTGAGCTAACAAATGAAGACAATCATCCTAGTCAAATTGCCTTAGATTGATTTTTTACCATCTCTCTTTCAAAAGAAAAGGGGGAAAAAAAGTATTTGAATTTCATTCAAGTGTTTAAGAATTCCCCTGATAAGCCAAATAATTTCTACACAGTAGTGATAGCCGCTTTCTATTGTAATTTCTTGAAAATTGTCTTAAATGGTGATGATTCAAGGTCTGGGGCTGGTAAAGATAATAGTTTGTTTCAAAATATGTTTCAAAATAAGGCAAGATTTCTTTAAATCAAACTATAAATTGTCATATATTCATGGCTCTTGAAAGCAATGAATAACAGTAACTTGCTTCATCAAAATACCCAATCATATATTTTCTACACATAGCTTTTCCTGAAAATATGTGGCCATCTGGGGTATCTTGGTCCACTTTAGCAGAACTCGGTTGGGAGAAATATAATGTCACACAGTATACAACAGGCTGCAAGAGGAAGTTAAGAAATGCCCCTTCATGCTTGACTCAGAGATGAAGACCTCCTCAAGTATTTCTGAGCTCCCAAACCCAGTAATACCCTCTGTCTCCTCCCAGTTCACTCAATTTTTGAATACCACCCTCACCACATACATGAAAACATTATTTTGTGTGGTTTCTTTATCTCTTACTTTAATAATTCAGAAACATCATTGAAATGTGAAGAAATAAACTACCTAATGTTTACATATAGGTGAGGCTTATCAAGTTCATGTAAGAGGCACACTGAAGCAAACTGGTAAAATCACAGGAGAAAAGGAAGGTCACATGGAACCATCTGTCATTTATCATCTTGAGAAATCCAGGGAGAAAAAGTGGAAGATATAAGAATTCTCCTCTGTTGAGTTCCTGGGAATCCTTATAATAAGAGCAGCTGCTGCAACTATCCCTCATGGAGTAATACAACTTTATATTCACCACGTTTTCCTTGTCAAAGAAACCTTTGACTCGATGCCAGTCAATGTGAATCTCCAAATAGAAAGTCATTCATGATTTATTGAGTTTCTTTAATTAATTTTATTTTACTGTGTGATTGTGGAATGATTATCCTGTGCTGTGCTAAGCATGGAACAAACTTCTCATTTAATATTTATAACAATTCTCAACATAGGTTCTCTTATTTCCATTTCATAGATGGAGGAAATGGAGTTCAGGCAAATGAAGGAATGTTCAGGTCGAACTGGGATTGTCTTCTAGCTGTAGTTTTTTTCACAGTCACCACTCCTAACTGCTTCATTTCACTGCCTCCTTGAAAATTTCTGTATTCACCGATAAGACAGAAACTAGGAGCTACCACATTTCACCAGAGAAGCCTCTAGTTCCAGTCAATATAATTTTGAAAAAAAAAATCTATAGTTGCTCTAAAATATATGCTCTTCCTAAGATATATCTGGACTATTTTTGTATTGTTTAGAACTCAAAGAAACTTGCAGACATTGATGCTAGAGCTGCTGATAGGAAAACAAGCTACGTCACTCCTCACTTGCCTGCAATTTGAAATGTCTGTGCTTGTGACTTTATGTTTAGAGTTTGCACTGTTTTTCTCCTACCTAGTATTTTATTATGGAAGATCCTTCTCTCTCGGTTGACAGCCACAGAAGCCTCTCACTGAGTCTCACTTTTAGTTGCTCTGGAGGTAAGGGATATTTCTATGATCCTGCAGAGCACTTGTCCCTAAAGTGAATGTCAGGAATGCTATGTAGTCTGTATTTTAAGCCAGACCACACTGAACACATGTTCCATTTGAGGCACTGATTTATCCAGCATTTTGGATTGCAACTGTATGAGACCAAAAATAATAATTTCATGTACATCGTTACTAAGCATTCTCTGTCTATTTAAAGGCAACAGTTGTTAAGGCGGGGGGGGGGGGGGGGGGGGGGGGGGGGACAAAACACGTTATCCTGCACTCTTCTCAACACAGTCCAGGCTCTATGTGGGCTTCTGCTCTGTAAGACTGGTTTTCCCAATAATGCCCTCTTACTGTTCAACAAACAGAAATAAGATAATCTGAAAGTAATTTTGGAGAATAATTCTGCTTATATAGAGGGAAATTTACCTCCCTTCCTATCATATAAATATTTCATTAAGGATCATGTCTTCCACCAAATTGAGATAATCCAGAAAAAAGATGTGTCAACTAGAAGAGGCTGCCTTCTGTATTTAGTTATAAACCTGCCCAATGAAGAGACAGGGGCTCCCTGGGTAGCTCAAATGGTAAAGAATCTGCCTGCAGTGAGGGAGACCTGGGTTCCATCGCTGGGTCGGGAAGATCCCATGGAGAAGGGCATAGCCACCTACTCCAGTATTCTTGCCTGGAGAATTCCATGGACAGAGGAGCCTGGTGAGCTCCAGTCCATGGGGTCACAAAGAGTCAGACACGATTGAGCAACTACCACAGCAACAAAATGAAGAGACTCAGGTAGTTGCAGTTTTCTTGGAATATATATTTGACGTGTTTCTTTTCCAACCCAAATCACAGAAAATTTGCCTTGGTGAAGGAAGAATTTCCTTTTTCCAGAGGGCTTTCCTGTCAAAACTGTTTTACCACTGTAATTTTTCATTGCCTCCATAATTTCTCATAGCCCCTAGGGAATTCCAGCCAAGCGTGTTTACTGACGTCACTGACTTTCATATAAATGTTCCTTTGTGTCCACAAGAGAAATAATGAATGTGGGGGCACCAGAGCTAATTCCAGGCGTGAAGTCTGTTTACCAAAGACGATCATTATTCTGTAATTCTCTCAGCTAATTTTGTGTGGGAACAAAGCCTTTGGCTCCCTGATGCTAATGAGCTTAGGGCATTTCTCTTGTTTTAGGTCCAAGGCAGGGATTTTTCTTCTTTTCCCTTCTCATCACCTTCAGGTGAGCTAATCAGCTCTGAGCAGCTATTGCTTTTGGAGCTCAAGAGTTTCCAGCCTCTCCCCTATTCCTTCCATCTTTAGCCAGGTCCCTTTTCTTCCCAAGTCATTTTTGGCTCATACATTCTTTGTATTTGGCCTCCTGTGTGGCTGCCTGATAGCTTCCTCCTGGAAACCGCTCTATGGGGATTTCTTTTTTGTTTTCTGAACATGACTTTTAATTACACTTGGATTATTTGGTCATCAGCTGCTATGTAAAGCCTGAGTTGCTGCCATCTAACTGCATTAGAGTAGAGAGTGGCTTCTGGCCAGAAAGGTGGCTTTTGCTCCCCACTTTGCAATGGGCCATCTGTAGGAAAACAGGGGCTGTGGAGACCATCCCTTACAAACCCAGTCCAAGTTCTGCACACAGCATATGATTCCCACCTGCTGGGCTTGGCAAGGGAAGGCTTTAAAGTATTAAAATTATTTTATTATGGTTCTGCCTTTTTCTGTACCATCTCCAAATTCTAAACATGTCAATGGGCAATATGGATATGTGATAATAAGTGGCATCATCTATTCTGAAGACATCTTTGATGGAGGAATTTGTACTTTACTCCTTGATTGCCCTTTATTATTTTTTGAAAAGCATATAAGCATAATTTATTATTCTTCCTACTCAATTTATATTTTATTATTATTTTAATAACAGGAAATGCTCTCTTTTCATAGTATACAGTTCTAGGAATTTTAACACATACATAGATTTATGTAACCAACCCCATCATCAGGGGTTCTATCAGTCCCCTAAAACTCCCTCATAGTCCCATCTTCCCTGCATCTTCCATCCCTGGCAATAACTGGTCCATTCTCAATGACTGTAGCTTTCTGTCTTTTGTTATTATACTGACATTTTGATATGGTGTGACCTTAACACGGGTCGCCCAAACTGACTTTGTGATTTTCATGAATACATGCACTGAGATCTTGTCTTAGTCATCTTAGAAGATCCTTTGAATTGTTGTGCGGTCTTGGAGTTACATTCTAACACACAATAGGTATTTAGAATGTGTTTATTAGCTAATCAATGATACCACTCATTGAGAACAACACAGGATTAAGAATAGCTATTGGAATCGCACTTTTGAAGTATAAGGTCACAGTTTTCAGATGTCTTCTGAACAAAAAAGGCTTTTAAAAACTGAATGTTATAGTCTAGCAACATTTTAAATATTTTTTTTCACTTCCTTATTTGTAAAACTCAAGTGGTCTTACTCTTTAGTAGAGAATTACAAAGGAAATTATCAAACTATCAAAACCTGGCATTTCTTGCCGCTTTTGAAATTATAGTCTAAACATTTTTTATTTGACAAGACATATTTTATTTTCTTTTGAAATACCTTCCCATAACTTAGAACTAATTCTTACTGCATTACTTACTTGTTTTACAGAAACATTTATTTCTAGTTCCCATTATGATAAATGGTACAAAAGGAAGAATATCTAAAAATGTGGCCAGCTTTTTAAAATTCCTTGGCATATATTTTGTAAATTTAACATAAATTCTTATCCCATTAGTTGTATAAAATGACAATTTATTTCTTTGGTATTTCCAAAGATATTTCAGGGTCCCTGAGAGGATCCATACCCACCAAACAAAAGAAGTACAGTGTCACAATCCTGGAATAGACAACACATATAGCAAGGAGAAGTAAAAGCAAACACGTTTCTTTGATTTCCCCGTGGACACTGCTGGTCATGGTATTTAAAAGGAGCAACCCAATGGAAAATGTTTTTCTTGCAAAACTCAAATATCTCATACTAACATTTACCTGGACCTTAATTCACCTTTGCAAGCTGTAGCTGCCTGATCTTATAAACTTAAAACATACCCGGCAAGCTCAAGGTGACGTCTACTGCACAGTCCTTTCCTCTCTGTCTCTAGGTAGTCTGTGTCAAGATCTTTTGTTACATGCAAACTAACATACCAGAGAAACCCAGAGGGTTCTTCACCTTAGCACTAATATTTTAGCTATGACAAAAAGAGAGAGCCCTTAGATTAAGTAAATATTTGTTTGATCACTGGTAGTATTACAGTTAAAACTGGATTAAACTCTTGTCATCATAAGTAGTTTATGTTCAGTGGGTTCAGCTGGCTTTCTTTGCTAGTTCATTCCACAAACATATTGAGTGCCCACGACATACGGAACCTGGTGACAGAGAATGAGATGAGATATATTTTCTGTTCTCAAGGTGTTTCCTGTCTGCCAGGAGGGACAGACGTGGATATTTTTGAAAACTCATGGAAATGAATTGATAGCTATATGTCTAAGTGACATGGGAGTGGAAAGAAGAGAGGAACTGCAGTGAAGCCAGCTGTCAATATCAATCAGAACTGATTTTCTAATCATTTCCTAGAGAAAACCACACTCATTTTAATTTTGAAGGATAAGGAGGAAAAAGTCAGGTGCTGTTTGTTTATATGCCCTGTGGTTGGGAATGGTCAAAGAGGCAAAGAGATGATCAGGAGAAAAGATACAAAACCTAAAAAAACACATGCTATATTTAGCAACAAACAAACAGATTGGTATTGTTGGGGCATAAACTATATAAGAGTAAATACGGAGAGATGGTGCTAGAGTGACAGTGTGTTTTGTTAGCCACTAGAAATATTACCCTGAAGGTGATGGAGAGTAAGTAAAGGCACTACTGCAAGGAAGGGAGTGAATAATCAGATTTGTGTTTTCGGACTAATTCTGTAGCAGTTATGTGAAGAGTGGTTTGGTTACTGGAACAAGATCAGAGTAGGTGAGACCAAATGAGCGAGGGCAGGGGCACAAAATCCAGGCAAGATGCAGATGGTGGGCCTAAAATGGAGAAAAGGTACAGAGATGAAGAGAGGAAATGAGAGGATGGTTAGAAAGCAAAACTAACAGAATTGTGCCTTGATAAAGGAAGACAAGAGAAGGCAGAGTGAGGTTTTGAGCCCCTATTTCTAGCTTGAGGACTGAATATGTTTCACTGATAACAGAGTGTTTGTTAAAGAGAGGTGCCTAGTTTGTGCATCTCTGTCCAAAATACTGTCAGTAGGAGATGGAATACTTCATTAAAAGGTGATAGTTGGTCTAGGCTTTCCAAGATGAATACTTTGTTAACCAGTATTTTATTAACCAGACCAGTACTTATTTAGTATAGTTAAATCCAGTAAACTAGAGATTAGAATATGTCAGAGCAGACAGGAGTACACTTCTTGAATAAAGACTGATAGAAAGGCAATCGGAGAAGGGAGTGTCATCCCACTCCAGTACTCTTGCCTGGAAAATCCCATGGACAGAAGAGCCTGGTGGGCTACAGTCCATGGGGTCGCTAAAAGTCAGACACGACTGAGCGACTTCACTTTTTCTATTCACCTTCATGCATTAGAGAAGGAAATGGCAACCCACTCCAGTGTTCTTGCCTGGAGAATCCCAGGGATGGGGGAGCCTGATGGGCTGCCGTCTATGGGGTCGCACAGAGTCAGACACGACTAAAGCGACTTAGCAGAAAGGCAATTGGTTGTTAATCTACAGCTAAGAAAGTGGTTGTTCATTTAGGTTTTCATTGTTTTTCTAATCAAGAAGGGCAAGACATTGCAAGAGAAATAGTTTAGGGAAACTGTCTTGTACACTTAAGACTGGAGGAGCAGGGAGAATGGAGGCAGTGAGTTCAAAATAAAAATATGAGACATTGAGACAATGAGATTGCAGAAGCTTTGGTATAGGGCAGTGATAGGAATGTAAGTGATCTATAGCAGTGCTGATGTAAGAACCTTGTGTTTATTCCTTCAGTGATTGAATTTGAATTGATTTGGTTTCTGTGTGTGTGTGTGTGTGTGTGTGTGTGTGTGTGTGTGTATGATTTCTTCTGTAAAACTCAAAATATTTGGTGAAGTTGTACAGGTGTTAGCAATCCCACCATAAGTCCCAAAGATGAACCATATGTTAACCATATCCCTACATCAGATGCACTGATTGCTCCCTGGCAGACGTGACTGGCTGCCCAGGTTTGCAAGCTATTTGAATACTCTTAACAGGACATCACCTAGAAGACACAGAGGAAGCCAAAACACCTTTCTCTGCTAGTTTTATGTTTTTATTTGTCTTAACTATGGAAACAATAGTGTAATACCAAATGACAAGGTTTTGAAGAAGAAAAGCAATATTTCCAAAATCTTTCTTTATGAAGAGTGTTATTTTTCACATTATCTTCCAGGTTTTTTTCCCCCCATTTAAATACATTTAGATTCCATTTAGATGCCTCCCGAAGAGGGGGAGAAGGGATGAGATGGCTGGATGACATCACTGACTCGATGGACACTAGCTTGAGTAAGATTCAGGTGTTGATGATGGACAGGGAAGCCTGGTGTGCAGCAGTGCATGGGGTAACAAAGAGTTGGACACAACTGAGCAACTGAACTGAACTGATGAAAACAATAGTGTAACACCAAATGACCAGGTTTTGAAGAAGAAAAGCAATATTTTAAAAATCTTTCTTTATGAAGAGTGTTATTTTTCATATTATCTTCCGGTTTTTTTCCATTTAGATACATATTTTTATAAAGTTCTATAAGTTGTACATACAATATTTTTGCCTACTTTTTTCACTTATATGGGTGTTCCACATATTGCCATTGTTGTGTAGCTGTATACCATTGAATCATTTATCTCTTTTCTAATGTTTTTAGCTATTCTCTCATTGATAGATGGGCTTCTCTGGTGACTCAGTTGTAAAGAATCCACCGGCAATATAAGAGATAAAGGTTCAGTCCTGGGTTGGGAAGATCCCCTGGAGAAGGAAATGGCAACCCCCTCCAGTATTCCTGCCTGGGAAATCCCATGGACAGAGGAGCCTGGTGGGCTACAGTCCATGGGGTTGCAAAGAGTTGGATATGACTGAGCAACTAAGGAGCAGCAGCAACATCGATAAATATGTATTTCAGTTTTATACCAAAATGCTTACACCATAGGCCACTTTGTAGTAAATATATGCATATAGTCCTTTCTTCTTTTGAGTATATCTTAAAATAGTAAAAAAAAAAAAAAAAGACAGGTGAAGTTAATTTACCTGATCCAATATATTAAAAATACTTCATTTCTACATATTATTAAATTAAAATATTAGTGAGATAGTCTACATTTTTACATTGTCTTCAAAATTCAGTATATATTATATCTTTTTCTTAGTCTTCTCCATTATTGTTTATTATAGGATATTGCATATAGTTCCCAGTGCTATAAAATAGGACCTTATTATTTATTCAGTCTATATATGACTTTGCAAATGGTGGTCCCAAACTCCCAATTCAACCCTGCCCTATAAAATTCATCTCAGATGAGCCAAATTTCAGGTGCTCAGTGTGGCTTATGCCTATCATGTTGAACAGCATAACTGTATTTATTTCCTAAGAGAAATTTATAGTCATGGGATGGCTGGTACAAAAACACTGAACAATTTTAAGACCTTTACCTCATATGTTCACTTTCCCAAAATAATCTGTCAACTTAAGTTGTATCTTTTCTTTCAATTAACATTAATTCAATGCTTCCTATATATTGATCCTAAGCCTAAGATGTTACAGAAAAAGTCCTACAGACAACATTTTGCCATCCGACTCCAATATGAAATAACATTGGAAGGAAGGTTGAGATGCAGTCACCTTAGTTAGGATCAAATACCATCAAGTTTTATATTGTAAAAATAAAATAAACACATAAACATATAAATTTTTCAAAGTTGGTCACATTAATATACAAAAGGGCTTGAAAAATACACCCAGAATTGTTGAAAGTATTTTATATAAACTCTCCTTAATAATTAATTTAGACTTGATATTCCCAGGTGGTGCTAGTGATAAAGAACCTACCTGCCAATGAATGAGACTTAAAGAGACGCAGGTTCAACCCTGGATTGGGAAGATCCCCTGGAGGAGGGTGTGGCAACCCACTCCAGAATTCTTGCCGGGAGAATCCCATGGACAGAGGAGCCTGGTGAGCTACAGTCCATGGGATCACAAAGAGTCAGACACGACTGAAGTGAGTGAACTTCACACAAGCATCCTGTGATCATAATCAGAAAAAGAAGAGAAACCTGGGTCTATACAAACCTCACCAGTGAAAAACTGTTCAGTGTGATCAATCAAGACAATTCCAGCTCATCCTGAACAAAATCTGTATCTCCTCCCACCCCTGCAAATGGGTGATGTCTGTAATTCCCTCACCAGCAAATATCAGTTTGCCCTGGTAGTTCTATTTCAGCTGCACACATCTGGGGCTGTTCTGCTCCGCAGGGGTGAATTGCCAATCCTATCATAGCAGCTTCCGGTTGAATTTTTGTCTGTAATTGTTCACATTCTTGCAGTACTTATGCTACGAGGGTAACAGCATCCACAAACAGAAGCATTTGCAGTTTCTCTCCATCTACTGGGAAGCCGCCTTCCTAATCAATTCTCCTCAGCAAATGCTCCAGGACAGTGGAAAATTCCTTGGGCGAGAGATAATACCACCCAGGGGAAAATGCATTTATAATTGATGTGGTAAAAAGCTGTCAGACAGACATGGGTTTTCTCAACCATTTTTGTAAACATGGTTAGCAGCACTTCCTACAACATCAGAAGCCTACGGTCTCTCTACCTCTGGGTAGAAAATTGTATGCAGCTAGAGAAAAGCCCATGGACAAGATCTTGTGGTCTAGCACAGTCCTCCAAACTGAATAATTGTTATAGAAACTCCTGCCTGGTGTCTACCAAACACCACATTTTTTTTAAAAGTTTACTTTTAAATTAGATATTTGATTTGCTGTTGAGCACATTGCCAAGGATGGGGAAGTAAGAGGAAAAAGATTAATATAGAGATGCTCCCTCCAAAACTGAGGTTTCTCTTTTTTAAATGACTTAGAAGTCATGAGGAAAGGATGCAATTCCCACTATCTGTGGACTGTAAACGATTTTAGAGACCTGTGCATTGCACAAAACCAAGTATATTCTACAATTGGCAGAGTCTGATAGAACTAACAAGTTTAAATTATTTCAGCTCTCAGGTGTGAAAATTCCAACATGGAATTATACTCTATTCTTACCTCACTTGTGGCTGCATTCAGGGAACTATAAAAAGAAAACAAATGCATTTCATTGTATCTGTATAATCTCATGTCAACCAAAATAAAGTATGCACTACAAAACTGGGGAAAGCTTAAATAGAGTTCAAGGTGGTTTCCACCATTCCGAGGGCACTAAATGTTGAATTATTATGTAATTCTACACCTGTGAGTACAATTTTTTCAAAGATATATATATATATATAATATTAAAAAGCATATTTGAGTTTGAATCCTAATTCTCCACTCATTTCTTTTAAAACCTTAATTTGTATGGAGTAAAGCCAGTAGTTTCAGGCGGACAGCAAAGGGACTCCGTCATACATATGCACATATCTATTCCCCCCCAAACTCCCTTCCCATCCAGGTGGCTACATAACACTGAGTAGCGTTCCCTGTGCAACTCAGTAGGAACTTGTTGGTTATCCATTTTAAATATAGCAGCCCCACTCATGTTTTGATGATGAGAAAATAATCATTCTGAGTCTCTACTCTCCACTGAATAAACGGGACTAATATTATTTGACTTTCAAGGATGTGGAGAAATTTATCAATGATATTTAGGTACAGTCTCTCACACATACTAGGCATCTGATGCACAGTGGTATTAAACAGTGGTATTGAAACAATGTTGTCTTCGTGATAAATTGTAGGACAGACCACTGGCTGTTTTATTGTAGGATTGGAGTGGAAGATCTCATCAGCCACCGTGAGTTACTTTATGAGCATTTCCTTTACAAAATTATTGTATTTTTTTTTGTTTAAATTCGACTTCATTTTGGTTTGAGCAAAGGACTGGCTTGAGTCTCTGAAACGTTCAGTGGGATTTTGATCTTAGACTGTGGCTCTTTGTTGTTCATTTGCTCCTTGTTTTCAACCATGTACTATTTTTTAGTTTATCTTAAATCCATGCCTGTCTCTACTGTTTAAATGCAAAACAGACAATAGTAGAACCTACAAGAAGTTCACAGGAAAACCACGGCCAAATGCAGTTTTCTTCCTTTTTCGTGTTTAACTTTGCCCACATCCTTTCTGAAATTGATCTGATGATCTCTCTCTCCTGGCAAAGAAAGAGGCCTTTGGTCTTGGCTTCAGCTGATAAGCATATATTGGAGGCTTGTATTAGTGTTAAAAACCAGTTGTCTGGCTAAATTTGGAGACCCAGGGAGAGCATAGAACAATCTGTGATCAGAGCACAGATTGTGGAGTCAGACAGCCAAGATTTGAATCCCAGCTATGCTGCTTGCTAGCTGAATAAGAGAGAGCAAGTAACTTCATGTGATCGTGTCTCAGTTTCCTTACTTGTAAAGGTTCATGCCCAGGCAGTCACATGCTATACTCAAATGGGACAACTTTAAAGAGTTTAATAAAAGGAATATTTACAGAGGTGTGAGCAGGCTTAAGAAAACTAATAAAGGATAATAAAATACTTTAGCAATAAAAAACCCTCACCCTTCCTAGGTAAAAGGGCAAGAAGAGAGAGCGGTTAATAGAATCTTAGGAGAGTTATTGCTTTAGGAGATGGCTAGCTATGGAAGTTGTAGACTTTGGCAGGAATAAAAGCATCTGTTGTCAATACACAGCCTGGCAAAAAGGAAATTGATAAAGTAAAAATATTGACCTTTCTCTCCTCCCTCTCTCTAATATATTGCTGCTCTGTCCCAGTGGCTGGATTCGGTGATAAACCTGAAGACAAGGAGCCTGATGCAGCATGAGGAATGGAGGGACCTGGATGGAGAATGGCTAAGAGACAATCTTGAGCAGAGTAACAGTACCTATCTTGTAGCATTTTATACAAATTAAGTGTGTGAATACCTGTAAAGCACTAAGAAGCATGCATTATATAAGTTTTTGTCAAAAACATGTGTTATTAACTTTATTAATAGTGATAACTTCCTAAGTTGTCAGGCCCAAAGACAGCTCAAGATTCTGTAAGAACATGATTGTCTCATCTTTAGACTAATTTTAAATCTCTATGATGAGATGTAGGAACAAGAAGCTGGAATCTCTGAGATACCAAGACATGACCTTAAGAAGGAAAAAGGTGCCCCATGCATTTTAGCTAGAACTGCTGCTCCTGCTAAGTTGCTTCAGATGTGTCCGACTCTGTGTGACCCCATAGATGGCAGCCCACCAGGCTCCCCCGTCCCTGGGATTCTCTAGGCAAGAACACTGGAGTGGGTTGCCATTTCCTTCTCCAATGCATGAAAGTGAAAAGTGAAAGTGAAGTCGCTCAATCATGTCTGACTTCGCAATCCTATGAACTGCAGCCTATCAGGCTCCTCCGTCCATGGGGTTTTCCAGGCAAGAGTACTGGAGTGCGGTGTAGCTAGGACTCACCTTACATATTTTAGCTTGATGTTTCTTTAATAATAGGTGCTCACCTTAAAGACAAAATTATGGTCAGGATGAGTGGAAGGAAAAAAATAGAAATGAAGAAATTGTCTGACTCAGTGCCTCAAGTTAAAAAGAGGGCAGGATCCTAGTGGAAACTGATTAATTTCGATGAACATGACATTAGCAAGTGGTGTGTGTGCAAGCATATGTCTGTATTAACACATCACTTTTAATTAAGCACCTACTTGTGTGCAAGCAATGTGCTGTATGGGTGGCACATATGTAGACAGTCCACAGTCCTAGATCCTCAGGTGTTGGCTTGAAAACACAGGTAGCAAGCTAATCACATTAGGAAGACATGATAAGGCAAAGATGATAAGGCTATAAACTAGTCCTAAGAAGAGTAAGTACTAGGGCTTTTTGACAGCTTGAGCCTCAGAGTAATGGTGTTACAGGTTTAATAGAAGGGAGAGATTTGGCCAGGGCCTTGGTGAGGGGGTGGTTTAAGGAGGCAGAAAACAGATGGGAAGGAAACTTATGGCTATGGTGGAGGACAAATGGACACAGGATAAACAGGACAAGGCAAATTAGACTAGTCCAACAGAAACATCTGGAGAGAAGACACGACTGAGTTTGAAAAGGTAATAGATCCAGAAAACTTAAGATTTTGAACACAAAGCCAAGAATTTTGTCATTTCTTATTTTCTATTCGGCTAAAGACATAGCCTGAGGAGTTTGAGATCCATTTTGGCTTTCAGATACGAATATGAACACATTATTTCTGAACTACGTATACTTGAATCAATGACACGCACAGAGAAATCCATGCATGCTAACTGGTTCATATACACTATGTATTTTCTGATTTGTTGTTTGGCATTTATTGATCCCTCTCAACTTTCTATCTACTCTCTGATACACAGAGAAGTCAATGTAACTATATTACAATTGATCTTGTATTCAAAAAGCTGACCTGGAGCCAATACTAATGGATTGGGGATACAGAACCAAGGCCGGACATGAGTGCCTGTCAGTCCTGCATTGGGAATGACATTGTTTGGCGTGATGAAGTACAGGATAGGAGAAGGCTGTAATCTTGTTGTCAATCCGCTGAGTTAATACGCATGGCTCTAAGAGCCTGTGAAGCCAGTGAGCATGGGTGAGGGCTTCTGCCCTGCTTCTGTTTTGCTCAGACTTGAAAGTATCCCAATAAACACTAGGAAATAGAAAAGCAAGACCTCCCACTGCCATTCATGTCACTGGAAGGTAGTATCAACGTGTTACCTTTCTGTGTTTAGGAATTGTGGTTCATCATGAGGCAGATGCGGAGAAGGCAGTGGCACCCCACTCCAGTACTCTTGCCTGCAAATCCCTGGATGGAGGAGCCTGGTGGGCTGCAGTCCATGGGGTCGCTAGGAGTCGGACACGACTGAGTGACTTTACTTTCAGTTTTCACTTTCGTGCATTGGAGAAGGAAATGGCAACCCACTCCAGTGTTCTTGCCTGGAGAATCCCAGGGACGGGGGAGCCTGGTGGGCTGCCGTCTCTGGGGTTGCACAGAGTTGGATGCAACTGAAGCGACTTAGCAGCAGCAGCAGCAACATGAGGTAGGTGCTGCCATTGAAAGACTTTCTCACAAGGCAAACGACCCAAGAGTGAAAAAATGAGGAACCTCCCCGCCTCCCCCCCCCCACAGGATATCACAAAATAGAAAACCTGAATGGAACATAAGCATATAAAGAGCTGCTTAATGTTATTAATAATATGGGATATACAGGTTACATTGAATTACTCTTTCACAACCACAAAATGAATGAAAATGAATAAAAATTAGTCTGAGAGTATGGTCAAAATTTTGAAGTGACAAGAGCTATCATAAACTGCTCAAGGAGGTCTAGTTTTATACATTGTTTTGAAAAACAGAGTCATTACCAAATATAAGTAAGATGGATGAGTCCTCTGATCCACAAATTTGATTCCTAGATATATACCCAAGAGGAAATAGTACATATGTTTAGGAACTATGTACAAAATAGCATTTTCTGAAGTGCAAAGTACTAGAAGGAATTGGAAGTTGTTCACTGAAAGTTGTTCACTGTATGTAAAAAACATATTAAATTTTAGCATATTCATATACCAAAAGAATCCTGTATAGCAGTGAAATGGAATAGGATATTGCTGTATGGATCAAAATGGATGACTCTCAAAAATACAATGTCTATTTAAAAAATAAATCATAAAAATTTAGACAGTGTGTTTCCACTTAAAGTAGAATGAACAAAAATTGCAATATTTCCATATTTTCCTCCTATTTGTCACAAGGCAGCTAGAATGAAGCCTCTGAAAGACAAATCAAAGGAAATGTCTTCCACAAAAGAAAAACCTTCCAAAGATTTGCCACCTTATTTTGATTTAAATTCAAGGTCCTTAATATTAATCCAATGCTTAATAACCTAGTTCTCTTGCTAACTCGCCAGTCTCATCAACCATGCCTTCTGTCTTACTCACTCTGATCTAGCTTCACCGGTTGATTTATCTTCCTGCACTGCAGTAAACATTATTCTGTATTAAAACTTTCACACTTGCTAATCCTTTTCCCTTTGGTAATCTTCCCTCTAAATGTATCCAGGACTATCTTCCTCTCTTGGTCTTGGTTTCTTCCTAATGTATGAGCCTTTCTTGATCACCTGATTTAACAAAACAACCTAAAGCTCTCTATTTTCCTATTATGCTTCATTTTTCTTCCAGGAATGTACCATGCCTTAACATAACACTAGATGCCTTTTGTTGTTTGTTTCTCTTTATCTGTGTCTCCTTTTAGAATAAGAATTTCATGGAGGCATTTGTGTTATATTTTCGATTCCACGTATAAGTGAAACAGGGTATTTGTCTTCCTTTTTCTGACTTAATTCACTTAGGATGATAACTTTTAGGTCCATCCATGTTTCCATGTTGCTGCAAATGGAACTATTTCATTCTTTTTTATGGATGAGTAGTATTCCATTCAGAGAGGGAAATGGCAACCCACTTCAGTGTTCTTGCCTAGAGAATTCCGTGGACAGAGGAGCCTGGTGGGCTGCCGTCTATGGGGTTGCACAGAGCCAGACATGACTGAAGTGACTTAGCAGCAGCAGCACAGTATTCCATTGTTTGTGTATGTGTGTGTATATATATACACCATATATTTTTTTATCTGTTCATTTGTTGATGAACATTTAGATTGCTTCCATATCTTGGCCACAGTAAATGGCACTGCTATGATCAGCTATACAATAAATTTTAAAAAATGAAAACAAAAAACTTCATGAAGGCAGAGACTATTATTGTTCATTGCTATATGCCTAATACCCAAAATGGTATATGCTGTATCATAGACAATAAATATTAATATGTATTGAATGAATTAATCCATGGGCCACATGAGTATATATTTTAAAAGTTTGTTCTTAACATTTAATATCGTTAAATGTTTAATATCATGTTTCCCTCTCACCTCTTCTCAGATGGGGCTCATCAGCTACTCATGATCTCTAAGTAAATTTATGTATACTCTTGACAAATGCTAGTGAGTGAGCAATATCCAGATAAGCAATCCTAATATATTAACATTTAAGTGATATTTTCCATTGTTGAAATCAGGCCTATTTTCTCTTTAAGTGTCTTTTAAATGTGAACTAAGTTAGATTAGGATTTGACAAGTACAGACTGCATGGTTTGTGATTCACCACATACTTCATGGTTAGTTATGTAGCCTTCTCTCATGGTCACTATGAAAATAAGATATACATTGTAATATGCAGAGTAAGCTTGGGCTCTGCTGTGATCCATATATGACCCAAGGTTATACATGATGCCAGCCTTTTTGACACAGATTATTTTGATGCCTAATAATACAATAGAGGGTAGATATGAACTATTTCTTCAAAAGCATTTTGATAGTTTCATTTGAAATGAATTAAACTCCTGTCAAAGTTATGGCACGTCAACCCATTGCTGACTCTTCTAGATAATAAAATTATTTTGTGAAGTTACATTGTCACTAGGTAGAGCTGCTTTTCAGCAAGCTTATTTGATAAGAACTATTGAAACACTGAATATTATAAGGAATTTAAAATATGTAAAGTCCACATTTAATTGACTGGCAACCTCTGGAAAAAAAAAAAAAATTCTGTTATCCCCTGAGCCTAATCTTCTTTTCATTTAGTCTCAGCCAAAGTTGGAAATGTTTGATGCTGTCCATGATGACTAAATCTTTGCTTAATCCTCATGGTCCTCTCTTTTATTCTGGTAATGAAGGACCTCTGCAATCTAATTAAATGACTCTTTTCAAGATTTATCTGTTTTTCCCTCCTCCATGGATCCTCTGCTCCCACTTAAGTGATCCTACTGTCTTCTTTACAAGGATTGCTCAGTTTCACGTTGAAGGCTTTACTAATAACATTTCCAACTGATCTGTCTATACCTTGCTTCCTCTTTTCATATATAAATATATAAGCCTGTACTTCAGGGTGTACCTAATTCAGGCCTCCTCCATGGAGCCTTGCCTGCTCACCAACAGGAAGGAATTTCTTCCTGTTTATGCGTGAGCACCTACATTTGACAGCTGATCAAATACATTATTACTTTGTAATGTTAATTCTCTCTATACACAAATATGTGTGTGTCCTTGTGTGTACAAAGTCCTAGAAGACATATATAGTTCCTTGTAAGCAGGGCTATCTAGTAATTCCACAAAGTATTCATACAATTCACCTTCATAGGTTTTTGAATATTTTTTGGCTTTGCAACTTAGCTTTGCAATTCAAGCAACTGTTGTCTGCATTTAACTTATAAGGTGAGTTATTTCAAATGTATTGTTCCTCTTTACTTCTGTGGTCTTCGGGAGGCGGGGGTGGCTGAGAAAGAGGCTGTGCTTTATGCCACATTTGGTTCTTTCTGACTTTGGTCCATCCAAGGTGGGACTCCATTCATTCAGGAAGTCTCCATTTCTCCATTTGCCTTTATGGCAATGAAGGTGACTGACGTGTCTCTCGTCACTTCTTGCATGACATTGCTTATCATTTCTTGCAAAATATTTAAATAGGATAAACCAGGCAGCCTAAGATTTGTTAGCTATCTAGAAGAGTTAAAAGAAAGGGAGAGACAGACAGGCAAGAGGTGGCCTTTCTTATATGGGATTGGTCCAGAGAGAATGAAGTGAAGTGAAGGCGCTCAGTCATGTCCGACTCTTTGTGACACCAAGGACTGTAGCCTACAGGCTCCTTCGTCCATGGGGTTTTCCAGGCAAGAATACTGGAGTGGGTTGCCATTTCCTTCTCCAGAGAGAATGAAGACAGTGCATTATCCCACAAGCTAGAGCACCCACTAGCCTTCCAGCTCTGATGAATGGCACAGCCCCCAGTATATGCATACTTCCTTCACATCTGTCAGCATTCTGAGTTTTCAAAGCATTTTTCCATGATCTCAGATTCCCTCACTGCAGCCTTAGGAGTAACTTAAAAAGCAGAAATTGTCCCAATTTTTATATTATCTCTATCAAACAATGTTTTCTGTTTCAAAAATCTCTTCTTCCCATCAGAAGCGGGGCTTTTTTCCCCCTTTGAAAGCTTCTCTTGTGAAGTCCTGTATGCCAGAAGTGAGCCCATTGTGGCTCTGAAAGCCTTCGACTGATTGGCTTGCCTCTCAGACCCTCTCCTGCTGTGTGCTTCTTTTCAGCAACAAATAAGTGTCAGACAATTAGAGATGGGACTGGAGATGTGTAAATTGTACTGTCGCCTCAACAAATTAGTAATTTTGTGATAATACACTGTCCTTGTAATGTGGTTAGAGTTACCAGAGTTACCTGCCTCTATTTGTGCTCAAAGGCCATGGGTAAGATTGATGAAGATCCTGTGTGGTGATTCATTTTCCTTCTCGACACGCTCCCCTTACCCCTCCTCTCACAAGAAATGAGACATTAACCAGCCTCTAGGAGTTGAACAGAGCCTCCACCTGGCCTCCTGGTGCTCAAGGCGCACTCCACACCGCCATTTCCTGGAAGGTATTGCACTGCCTGTACTGAACGGCTGAAGGGAAACAACGGTGTGACACCGTGAATGGGATACACTACCCACACCTCTTCATCCAGCCTTCTCTTACTCAGTGATCAGGCCCTTCACGGGGTTGGTATTGGGTTCAAAAATCTCAGCGTTACCACTGTAACTTGGAAACTTCCAGCTCTTAATGGATGTTATCATGGACTTTTACCTTCCTTCGTAAATAGATGTAAAATAATTCCTCCGCAGAGTTGGCGCTTCCCTTTCTGCAAGAGGAAGTTGTGCTTTTCTGAAAGGTCCTCCCATCGACGCTCCTTCGCTTGTCTCATAACCTCTCTAGCTGCTTCTCTAAGGAGCGAGGGAACGGAAGTGGAACCACTTGCTTTGGAATGTCCCAGTTAAGCTGCACCCTGTGGTCTGTTACAATTTAGTAGCAAGGCAGTCCTAGGAGGAATGATCACAGTGTTGTTGACACATTGTTTGTTTCCTGGGTATGATATTCTGTGCCTTTGAGGAAGCAGTGTGTGTCCCATAATCATGATAAGTCTACCTCAAACTGATTGCACCACAGTTCCCACAGAAGAGCCAAGGGAATTTTAAACAGGAAGGGAGAATGAATCTTACCTTTTAAAATATTAAGATATTCATAGTAATAACAACACTGTGGTAATAATGTAGGGGTAATTGATACACAAGTAGGAAGGAAAGAGGGCTGAGAAACTGACCCAGGCGTCTGTGGGGAAGTGGAATAGGATTGCTATGGTTACAGGTCCATGGGGAAGTGAACTTCTGGTCAAAGAACAGAATGAGAACTGACTGAGTAGACCACATGCTCAATTTTAAAATCATATCTGATGTCAAAAATCTCAGAAGGAGAACTTCCTAAGTGCCAAAAATGAAGAAGGAACCCAACTCTAAGGAGATTAGACCGTGGCACCACAGAGGCTGGTAGATGCCCCTTTAGGGATGAGTGCTTATCCTGGGGTGGGTGTCAAAGCTCCCTACGTGGAGGGTGGGCTGGAACAAGGCTCACTGCATAAATTTGACCACTAGCCTTTGAATACAGCATGAAAACAGGCCGCATTCCCAGGCCAGGAGTGAAAAAAGAGTTACTTTTATTAAAACAAATGCAATTTAATTTGTGGTTACCAGGGAGAATGTGGGAGCAGAGGCATAAACTGGGAGATTTAAACTGACATATACACATTACTATATATAAAATAGATAACTACCAAGAACCTATTATATAGCACAGGGAACTCAATACTCTGTAATGACCTATATGGAAAAAGAGTCTTAAAAAGAGTGGATATACATGTATATGTAAACTGATTCATTTTGCTGTACACCTGAAACTAACATAATGCTGTAAATCTTCTATATGCCAATAAATTTTTAAAAATTAAAAATGCAATTTGTTTCCCCTTAGAATTCAAAATTTTAAACTGACACATAACAATTAATTCACAACCCTGGGCAAGCATAGGATTCTCTAGCAGGATATCTCCCAGCAGAGGGAAACTCACAATAAAATTACGAACACATGAGAAAGCCCACTGTCATGGATATAAATAATAGATTTGGTGAACAGGAGACGATACGAGCAAAGACCAGGTTTGAAAGAACAAGGTGAAAAGGAAAATTAAAAATTGCATTTCTAATTTGTATTGAGATAAAGAGAGGGATGAAGTCTATTTTTAACACAGGGATAGGATTTTATGGCTATTGTGGAAGAAAAACAAGCATATTTCTAAAAGAAATTCAAGAGATAAGAAATCTAATCCTTAAAATTAAAACATGTAGCAACTAAGTATGGGTCAAGTGGGAAAACAATGACAGATGAAGAGAAAGTTAGTGAACCAGATCATAGATCTCAGAAAATCATCAACAATATGGCTCCCAAAATAAAAAGATGGAACTGCTGACAAGAAATTAAAATGTATGGCAGATAATCTGGGAATCTCTAAAACACTTTTATCAGTTAATAAAAATTAAATGGTCATTGGGGAGAAGGAATATTTGAAGATATAATGGCAAAAAATTTTCCAGATTTACAAAAAGACAAATCAATAAAGCAAGGACAAACTATTCAATAGATGATATGGGGAAAAATGGTCTTGCATGACACACAGCATGGAAACATTGTGTGCAGTCATGAAAATAGCATCAGTCTGAAACAACCTAAATGTCAATCGCTAGGATGTTAAGTGTTAATTAATGAAATGAGATGTAGTGCCACAATAAAATATTTTATAGCATTTTAAAGTAATAAATCTCTATCCTTCTTCTCCTTCCTCTCCCCTACACCCACTCTTTTTCCTCTCTCTAAGCTGTATATGTATGTTATCCATGTATATAAGGATATATCTATCCATCCATCCATGTGGCAAAATTTAGAAAGCATACTGTTAAAAAGAGAAAGTTATAAAATTATATTTAAAATATGTATTCACTCTGATATTTAGAACACATTTCAAAAATCCTTGATATGCACATAATTGTGTTTATGTTATAAAGAGAAAATGAACAAAGAAAAAAGCAAAATAGTGACAGGAAAGATACACATATAATTCATAATAGTGTGCACCTCTAGGGAGTCAGAACAAATCATGGGACAGGGAATGTGAGACAGAATAATATTTTATAGTCAATGTAATAAAAAGTTAACAGCTTCTCTCCAGAGTACTGGGTAAATGGCAAATGTGTGTGTGTGCGTGGGCATGCTAACTCACCAGTCATGCCCAACTCTTTGTGACGCTATGGACTATAGCCTGTCAGGCTCCTCCATCCCTGGGATTCTCTAGGCAGGAATGCTGGAGTGGGTTGCCATGCCCTCCTCCAAGGCATCTTCTCGAAACAGGAACAGCAGCCATATCTCTCATGTCTCGTACACTGGCAGGCAGGTTCTTTACCACTAGCGCCACCTCAGAAGCCCATATAGTGTATACTTTTCTCTGTTTCAATAAAGAGGAAATGATGACATTCTGAGCATTGTCCTCCCATTGGCAGAGCTGGGTTCTCATTTAACCATCCATCGTAGAGAACACACACACACAAGTGCTTGCCAGATTGAGGAGAGTGTTCAGGGTCCACAGAATTCAGAGAAAATGCTGTTTCTAATCTAATTTGCTTGGTCACTTCCTCTTTAGAAAGAATGAAGACGGAATTGCTGGGAGGAAAGTGAAGTGGCAGTCATCTACTTTTAAAAAATCCCTATTTAATAAATCTTTGATAAAGTCTATCCCATCTCAACTACGTTGATAAGCATAAGGAAAAAGGACTTGGTATTGTTCACACTGAAGAGGATGCGAAAAGCTTTAGGTTAGGACTGATTAAAGCAGTGGATATGAGTGTGTTTGCGTGTGTGTGGTTGTAAGTGTGGGGCAGTGGGATGGTGATGAAGTGATGAGTAGATTATAGTGCTTAGGGAAGATAGACGGGAAGATTTGATGAGAAAGCAGCAAGCGCCCTATGGATTTTTCCTTCAACTTCTTCATCTGTTCAAGCCATGAACATTTTCCCAACTTTAAACAAAGCCAGGAACTATTAGACTAATGACTCCCAGGTGTTTGCTGGTGTTTATATTGTTCATGGAAGGGATATAGCAGAAGGAAGTTTGCGGAAAGAATTCTTGGTGAATGAAGGCCACATATCGGGGAAAAGGTCTCTGTGGCTGGGATGGTTGGAGAGAGATGGGAGTACAAGGCCAATGTATCCTCCTGGGAATATATGAGGCAAAATGCCCAGTGATCTAGAAACCAATTTCACTGACTTTTGCAATTTTAGCAAAACCATTCATTTTCCTCTTAAATAAGAACCATCGTCATTTTCTATGTTGCAGGATAATTAACTAAAAGGGATAAAGAGCTGTTGGAATGTTGAATGTCATTACCCCAGTGACTCATCCTTAAGAGTAGCTTTAAAGCCCGATCAGCAAAAGTTGTGAGTCTCCACAGGGAAAGTTTCCAGAATAGCAGAGTCCTAGATTTCTACCCATGCTGACCTCAGAGTACAGTCAGTTCAGTTCAGTTCAGTCGCTCACTTGTGTCCGACTCTTTGCGACCCCATGAATTGCAGCATGCCAGGCTTCCCTGTCCATCACCAACTCCCGGAGTTTACTCAAACTCACATCCATCAAGTTGGTGATGCCATCCAGCCATCTCCTCCTCTGTCATCCCCTTCTCCTCCTGCCCCTAATCCCTCCCAGAATCAGAGTCTTTTCCAATGAGTCAACTCTTCTCATGAGGTGGCCAAAGTACTGGAGTTTCAACTTTAGCATCATTCCTTCCAAAGAACACCCAGGACAGATCTCCTTTAGAATGGACTGGTTGGATCTCCTTGCAGTCCAAGGGACTCTCAAGACTCTTCTCCAACACCACAGTTCAAAAGTATCAATTTCTTCGGTGCTCAGGTTTCTTCACAGTCCAACTCTCACATCCATACATGACTACTGGAAAAACCATAGCCTTGACTAGACGGACCTTTGTTGGCAAAGTAATGTTTCTGTTTTTGAATATGCTATCTAGGTTGGTCATAACTTTCCTTCCAAGGAGTAAGCGTCTTTTAATTTCATGGCTGCAATCCCCAACTGCAGTGATTTTGGAGCCCCCCCAAAATAAAGTCTGACACCGTTTCCACTGTTTCCCCATCTATTTCCCATGAAGTGATGGGACCAGAGTATAGGACACCAACAAAACTGGATGATAACAGTCTTGACGTTTGTCACTTTCTCTGAAGACAAGAAGCTGCCTGTGGAGGAATACTGAATCCACCAGCTGCTTCCTCAATTCTGCTGTTACTAAAATTAATGTGTGTGTGTGTGCTCTCAGTTGGGGGCAAGAATACTGGAATGGGTTGCCATGTCCTCCTCCAGCGAATCTTCCTGACCCTGGGATAGAACCCATGTTTCTTGTGTCTCCGGCATTGGCAGGTAGATTCTTTACCACTGAGTCACCTGGGAAGCTCCACCAAAATTAATGAAACAGTGTAATATCTATCTATTCAGTATGTGGCTTCTATCCCTTAAGCTGTTTTACATTAAGGCATGATATGACCTTGTTTAGCCATAAAGAAGGAAATTTAGACATCATACTCTACTATTTAAGTATTAAATATGGAAGGTGGGACTTACTCATTGTGTTCAGTTCCGTTGCACAGTCGTGTCCAACTCTTTGCAATCTCATGGACTGCAGCATGCCAGGCTTCCTTGTCCATCACCAACTCCCAGAGCTTACTCAAACTCATCCTCTGTCATCCCCTTCTCCTCCTCCTGCCTTCTATCTTTCCCAGCATCAGAGTCTTTTCCAATGAGTCAGTTCTTTGCATCAGTTGGCCAAAGTATTGCAGTTTCAACTTCAGCGTCAGTCCTTCTGATGAATATTCAGGACTGAGTTCCGTTAGGATTGACTTGTTCCTTTAGGATCTCCTTGCAGTCCAAGGGACTCTCAAAAGTCTTCTCCAACACCACAGTTCAAAATCATCAATTCTTCAGCACTCAGGGCTTCCCTGGTGGCTCAGAGGTTAAAGCGTCTGCCTACCATGTGGGAGACCTGGGTTCGATCCCTGGGTTGGGAAGATCCCCTAAGAGAGAGATGGCAACCCACTCCAGTATTCTTGCCTGCAGAATCCCATGAACAGAGGAGCCTGGTGGGCTGCAGTCCACGGGGTCGCAAAGAGTCGGACACGACTGAGCAACTTCACTAACTCACTCACTTACTCAGCTTTCTTCATACTTATTGTGTTATTTAGTGTTAATTATGGGCTTCCCTGGTGGCTCAGATGGTAAGGAATCTGCCTGCAATGCAGGAGACCGAGGTTTGATCCATAGGTCGGGAAGATCCCCTGGAGAAGGGAAGGCTACCCAGTCCAGTATTCTTGCTTGGAGAATTCCATGTACAGAGGAACCTGGTGAGCTAAAATCCACAGGGTCACAAAAGAGTCAGACACAACTGAGTGACTAACACTTTCACTTTTATGGAAGATGAAAGTCAGTGGTCTCAGCCTCAAAAAAATTAATTTTACTCAGACAGGAGAAATGATTTCACCTAAAACAGAAAAGAACCATACAGACATGGTTTAATCAATTGTTTACTTCTAATTTTATAAAATGATGCCCAAGTTTTGATACAGACTCAAGATGTCAGGACGGCTGGGTTGAGACTAGAAAATGCCTAGATATGGGTAAATGAAAACAAATAGATTTCAACAGAAGAAGCTTATAACATAATACTGAAACATTCTTTCTCTTCATTTTATTTTCTCCACTCATGTTATTTTAGGAACTGCAGGGAATATGTAGTTGGATCATAAATGCTGTTCAAAGATCATATGGTTAATGTTGCAATTTTTTAAATGTAGAAATGGCCTCAGGCTGGTTCTAATTGAGCAGTCACTGTAAAACATACTAAACCACAGAGAACTTGGGCAGAGAAGGATATTTTAATTTATTTGCACCGTCTCTTTCAAGTGGCGGTGGAGGCATTAACCACTTAGAATGGCTAGGTTCTTTCCTTTTTTTTTATTTTAATCAACATAAATATGGGCAGTTGGATTAGGGGATTAATGGCATCCTCATTGCCTAATTCTTTTTTTTTTTTTTATACTCTTTTCAGAGAGCATATTGTCCATAAGAGTTTCTGATTATCTTCTCTGTTATGCTTAGTGAGAACTTTGAAGAACTATGAAATTGGACTCAGTAGGTGTTAAAAAAGTTTATTAAATGTTGCTAGGAATCTGTCTAATTCTGGAGATTTTCCAGATCTAAGGAAATTGCTTTATTTGCAGCATTTCCTTTCCATTGTTAACTGATTGTGTTTGTATCTTTTAAGTATGTGTCACTTAATAAGAAAAAAAAAACCAGAAGGACAAGTTATAACAAAGAAATATTACTGCCTTACTCTCTTGCTGTCTTCTTCATTTGTTTGTGCATGTGCTGTTTACCAGAGGACTGGCCTCCTTTATCGGGTCTCTGGATTAGTCATTAACACCTTCATGTGGGGGCAAGATCCATGGGCATCCTGTGGGGAGGATAACGAGTTTGGGATTTTATTGCAGGGACTGCATTCCAATTGCCAATTTTTTTCTATAGGTCACTCATATTGCAAGTAATTCTTGAGCAAACCATTCCCCATCTGTTCAGATCTTGTTATAACAAAATCAGCCATGACAGATTATGGTACATGAAACAGAATAAACTTTGCCCAGCTGGATGTGCAAAGTAAGGAGAGGGAGGATATACAGGGCCCTCTGGTTATAGAAAGCTGCAATCAGAACATTCTCCATCAGAAAGAGTAGAAGGTCTAAAAGGTTATGGGCGGGTTGGGGGAGGGTGCAGAGGAGGGAAAGGAGGGCTGCCAATTTAGGAAACCACTTCCAGCTACTGAGTAATATAATGGTAAAATTAGACTTTTGGAACGCATGTAAGAATTAAAGATATTAAAATTTAAAAAATGAAAAACTAAAAAAAAATAAAAATAAATAAAAAAAATCTCATTTTCTTGTGGTGAGAATGCTTAACATGAAATCTATCCTCTTAACAGATATTAAGGGTGTAGCTTATTATTGTTGACTATAGGTACCAATCTAATCCCAAAGAAAGGCAAGAAGAACTAAAGAGCCTCTTGATGAAAGTGAAAGTGGAGAGTGAAAAAGTTGGCTTAAAGCTCAACATTCAGAAAACTAAGATCATGGCATCCGGTCCCATCACTTCATGGCATATAGATGGGGAAACAGTGGAAACAGCGGCTGACTTTATTTTGGGGGGCTCCAAAATCACTGCAGATGGTGACTGCAGCCATGAAATTAAAAGACGCTTACTCCTTGGAAGGAAATTTATGACCAACCTAGACAGCATATTCAAAAGCAAAGACATTACTTTTCCAACAAAGGTCCGTCTAGTCAAGGCTATGGTTTTTCCAGCAGTCACATATGAATGTGAGAGTTGGACTATAAAGAAAGCTGAGTGCAGAATTGATGCTCTTGAACTGTGATGTTGGAGAAGACTCTTGAGAGTCCCTTGGACAGCAAGGAGATCCAACCAGTCCATCCTAAAGGACATCAGTCCTGGGTCTTCATTGGAAGGGCTGGTGTTGAAGCTGAAATTCCAGTACTTTGGCCACCTGATGCAAAGAGCTGACTCATTTGAAAAGACCCTGATGCTGGGAAAGATTGAGGGGAGGAGGAGAAGGGGATGATAGAGGATGAGATGGTTGGATGGTATCACCAACTCAACAGACATGAGTTTGAGTAAACTCTGGGAGTTGGTGATGGACAGGGAGGTCTGGCGTGTTGCAGTCCATAGGGTCACAAAGAGTCATACACAGCTGAGTGACTGAACTGAACTGAACTGATAGGTACTGATGTTATACAGCACATCTCTAGAATTTACTCATCTGGTTTAATTAAAACTTTATGCCTGTTGATTAGTTACTTCCCTTCCCTCAATCCCCTGGAAAGCCATCAGTCCATTCTTTGATTCTATGAATATTACTATTTTAAATACCTCGTTTAAGTAGGATCATGTCATGTTTTTCTTTCTTAGGGCTTGCTTATTTTACTTGGCCTAATGTCCTTGAAGTTAATTTATGCTGTTGTAGAGGGATATTTTCCTTCTTTTTTTAAATATATATATCGCATCTCTTTATTTCTGTATTCATTCATCTGTTGATAAATAATTAGGTTATTTTCAGTTCCTTCCATATCTTGACTTCTACGAATAATGCTACAATGAACATAGGAATGCTAATCTCTTTGAGATACTGATTTCATTTTTTTTTAAATAAATACCCAGAAGTGGGATTGCCAGATCAAGTGGCAGGTATGTTTTAACTTTCTGAGGAGCTTCTATGCTATTCTTTCATTCCTGACAACAGTGTACAGAGGTTCAAATTTCTCTACAGCTTCAAGACTTTCTGTCCTTTTGTTGTTGTTGTTATTATTGTTGTTATTGTTAATAGCTTTGTTTTGATGTACACATCCCAGGGATAGCTCTTTGCTGTGTCACTTCAAAGATGTCTACACAGAGCCCAGGTCCCTCATCAGAGATTCCCATATGGCTCAGTTGTAACAAATCCGCCTGCCAATGCAAGAGACACAGGAGATTTGAGTTTGATCCCTGGGTTGGGAAGATCCCCCTGGAGTAGGAAATGACAATCTGCTCCAATATTCTTGCCGGGAGAATTCCACAGACCAAGGAGCCTGTTGGGCTACCATTGGTGGGGTCACAGAGAGTCAGACTGCGACTCTGCAACTGAGCAACTGAGCACTCACATACACAAGTCCCAGGTAAAGAAAGCTCATTCCAGGAATACACACAAGGCTATGTGGCTGCTATCATTAGAACGGGCATGAGTAAACCCCCTTGAGTTGTCTTGAGTTGAGTAATCTAACTAGTATAGTCCAATGAAAAGGCCACACCTTTCCCACACCTGTTTTTAGGTCCACTCTTTAGCATTTTGCTAAACCAGTCAAATCAGTAGCTAGTTAATTCAGAGAACAAGTGTCATTTTTTCTAATATTTCAGAAAAGCTTTCTTTTCTACATATTTCTCATGTTTTCTTAAAGTTATTTCAACATATTATTTTAATTTGCTATTATGAATAATTTTTCCAAAATATTTTCTAAAAAATATTGCTGGTATGTAGAAAATAATTTCTAATTAATTTTGTATTCAGCTACTTTATCTAATTCTTTTATTAATTTTAATGGATTTTCAGTTGATAGTCCAAAGCTTCACAGTAGAACAGTATGTACAAATAATTGTGATTTTATTCATTTATTTTATTTTATATTTTTGCTTTAAATAGGAATCTCAAGATTATGTTAAGTAATAACACTGTTCAAGTAATAGTATTAGTCTTATTAGTATTATTAGGCTCCACATAGACTAACATGTAGAGAGATGGAATAGAATTTCAGAGTAAGAATTTAATAAATATTAACTATTATTTTATTTATTCCTACTTTAATTAGCATATACATTTATAATCTTTCACTATTATATTGAGATGGCTTTTATTTCTTATTTCAATGCATATGACTGAGTTTTGTCATAAGTATCATTCAGAATTTTATACAGCTATTTTTTCCTTATACTTTTCAGAGGCATTGTTTTCCTCCAATCAAAATATCATGTGGAATTTATTAGATTAAATGACTTTGTAGTGGTCTTGAGACATAGCAATAAAGAAAACATTCAAAATTCCTGTCCTAAAGAAGTATGTATTCTAATGGAAAAGAAACAAAGATAAAAAGTTAAACTTAAACTATGCTAGATAGGTTGGGTGAAAGTGAAAGTGAAGTCACTCAGTCGTGTCCGACTCTTTGCTACCTCGTGGACTGTAGCCCACCAGGCTCCTCCATCCATAGGATTCTCCAGGCAAGAATACTGGAATGGGTTTCCATTTCCTTCTCCAGGGGATCTTCCCGACCCAAGGATCAAACTCAGGTCTCCTACATTGCAGGCAGACCCTTGTCTTATCAGAGTTCCAGAGGCAATAGTGGAGAAGAGGTACTAGTCAAAATGATATTGGCTAAGAAGAACTCCAGAAAGATTAAGAGGTACAAAAAGGCTCAACAAGCCCTAAGAAGATTAATCTGTTTAAAGTAGTCCTTTCCACATCCTTGTCTGCAGAAGCCAATAGTTAGATTATCTGCAAATCTGCTTCCATTATCTATCTTTTATCTTGATTTTCAAATACATTTTCTTGCCTCTTCATGTTTCATGACATTTTATGGTAGAGAACCACAGACTACAAATGCTGCAACTTTCCTGCAGAGAGTATTCACGCTGCCCTCCGTTAGGGAGAGCAGGAGGAACTTACTATCACAACCAAGGATTAGAATGTCGTGTCTTGGGCTTCAGTATTATTAGGAAGACTGCTCACCTTGGATTCATTTCTGTTTCTAAAATGCAGCATCCTTGGAGCTGTGATGTAGTGCTGGAAGGCTGAGATTCACGTCTACCCTCTAGAGTTTTAATTTTAACTCTTTAATTTCATGCCAAGAATCTTCAAGGAGAGACCAGTCCTTCTGGTTGGACTTGATTTTCAAAATACTGTGACACCACAGGAGATATCTTGCTGCCTTTTAGAAGGTTCTAGTCTATCTCCCATGCCATTCAATTCATCAAGTGTTCTATGAAGAAACCAGCTCTGTGTGTGTGTGTGTGTGTGTGTGTGTGTGTTTGGAGGGGAGGGGTGGTCTCCATTAAATTCCATTCTGTTTCACCAGACTATGCAAAACTCAAAAACCCCATTGTTTTCTCTTTCCTTCAGCAGACTCCTCGTGCCTGATCAAGTATGATCATTGGCCCATGTCTAGAATGGACAAATGCCTGAAGGAGAGAATAAGAAATATATATATATATATATATATATATATATATATATATATATATACACATACATATATATGTATGTATTCAAGGTGTTACAAACAGATGTGTCAGCCTAATGTGCATTATACCCAGAAAGAATAACTGAAAAGAAACCACACTACACACATTATACTGAAATAGCAACAGACCAAGATGCTAAATAGAAGTAGAAATGGAAAAAGGTTTGGGGTCTACTGGCTTGCCCTGCGTCCGAGTGGGGCATGTGTAAATGATAAGCAGAAGGACACCCAACTTCTTGGAAAGCTATTCAAAGTCAACTAGCACAGAACAAGTCTAAAGAGAGTTTATGGATGACTGTTTAAGTAAAGATAGCTAGCCACAGAGGGATGAGAAGTTTTAGAAAACAGTGTGAAGGAAAACATCAGAAATATTTCTCAACAAGTAATAGGCTCCAAAAACTTGGCTGGGCTTCAGGATCTTCATACAATGAAATAACCTGAAACAAGAAAGCTGCGACCTCATGTCTGAAGGAGCTGAACTATTGACAGGTGATTGAAGCAGGACCGGTTATTAGAACAGGTGTTAAAGACACAGCCATGCTTCTAGTACTGTGCATAGATCAGAGTGGGATCAGGATATAACTGATTGATCTTAAATTTTCTGAGTCCCTTAGCTCCATATTCTGCAAAGCCAAATTCTCTCGTTTAAGAGCCTGACAGACCTGAGAGGAAAAACAGGGACCTGGGTATCACGCTTTGCTTTTCTCCCTGACCCTGCCTTGATGTGCTTTCCTACAACTTACCCTTGATCATGCGTCTTTTGACCCTTATCTGTCACTTGTCTTATTACTTACTAGTGTTTTTTAAAGTGCTATAACTTAGAAGCCAACTCTGAAGAGCATTTCCCAACTTTCGCTGGCAAAGAGAAAAGACTGTAAAGATCAAAATAAATGGAAATCAATACAATAAAGACTTTGAAATTCTAGCCCATTTGCCACTGTCACCTGCACAGCGAAGCTGGCCTGGTAGCAAAAAAGAAGCACGATGTGTTAGAAACAGTAAAATTTGCCAAAGGAAGGGTCCTCTCTCTCCAGCTGAGTGGTCCTGGCTGTGGCGGTTTGGCCCTTTCACAACGCTGGGCGTTATGTGAATTGCAAGGGATCTCACCATAACTCAGTTTCATTTAGATGCCCCGCCACCCTCCCATGCCCCTTCAGAAATAGAAGAAGGCCAGAGAAGCTCTTAAGCTCTTTCATCAACACAGCCAATCAGAGCTCTCAGTAACAGACAGAGAAATACAAGTTGGACCCCAAGTAAACAACAGGGAAGTTCTTTAAAGAAAAGTATGGACCAAATGACTGAGAACCAAGAATGACTGGACATACTTACAGACGCAAATGAAGGAGATGGTTGATCTTCCAAGGAGCTCTAGTAGTTTAGGGAGGACAGGACTTGTGGAAATAAATCAGGGTTCTTTAAGGGTGAAGGTATCCAGATGTTTCCTGGCTTACAGCTAGGAAAGGTTGATTATTTTAAATCTTTGAAGGCTCAATTTAGAAGCCAGAGCTACTAAGTTTTCAGGATGTCTAGTGTCAGGGTAGTTCCCAATTAGTGAATAATTTTCTTGAGGGGGAAAAAAAAATTTTTTTCAGGTTCAGATTCCCCAAGCAAACTGTGTGACAAGCAACTGTATATGGAACTTAGAAGCACACTGATAGACTTAAGTAGCCTAATAACCAACAAACCAACCATACCAGGCCCACCACCTCTGTAATTTCAGATTACAAACTAGATGTCCACTAGTCAAACACTAGAAAGAATTTTTATTTGTGACACACACATGGTTATAAATTAAGTACAATCATTTAAGTACTAGAATATTTAAGTACTAGAATACCATCTAGAATTTTTTTTCTTGTTTAGGAAGACAAGTTCTAAAATACTGAGGATATTGGGTTTATATTTTGCATGACAACAATTAGATGGAGGTTGTCCACTTTAGATGGAGTGTGGGCTATCCATTGTTTTCTTCTTACATCAAGCACACTTTTATTCCATTCATTTATATCCCTGGCTGAGTCTACTTAAAAGTTTACAAACCAGGTACACACTAATTTTTAAAGCTAATATGTATCAGAAAGCTTGTCTTGAGAGAGTCTCATTAAATTCTCAGAGGTAAATAGAATTTTCCAAAGGACTAAGCATCACCACCGCTAATCAAGAAATTTCCCTCTTTCAATCTATTTTTTTGTTGAAGTTTTGTCTTACATTATTTTACTTCTTCTGTAGTTCAGTTTATCCAGTAGTTAAAAGCAATGGCTACAGATCAGTTTTTTCTTCCATAAAATGAAGACATAAACCATAAAATTTTTTATAATTTGATGAAAGAATGCACATGGAACTTTTGGAATAGTTACTACCATTTTACGTCTCTGGGCTTCTCTGATAGCTCAGGTGGTAAAGACCTGCCTGCAATGCAGGAGACTCCCCAGTTGGATTCCTGATTTGAGAAGATCCATTGGAGAAGGAATAGGCTACCCACTCCCGTATTCTTGGGCTTCCCTTGTGGCTCAGCTGGTAAAGAATCCACCTGCAATGTGGGAGACCTGGGTTGAATCCCTGGGTTGGGAAGATCCCCTGGAGATGATAAAGGCTACCCACCCCAGTATTCTGGCCTGGAGAATTCCATGGACTGTATAGTCTATAGGGTCACAAAGAGTCAGACACGACTGAGTGACTTTCACTTCCACTTATGTCTCTAATAATGCTCTGTTGTATCTGTTAGCTTTATTTCATTAAAAAAAAAAAAAACTGCCTCAAAACTCAGTGGATTAAATCGATCATTTATTAATATTTAGCTCACAATTATTTGGGCTTATTGCTTAGTTTTTCTGCTCTGGGGTAATTATGTTGATCTTTTCTGGGCTTGTTCATGCCTCTGTAGTCAGTTGTCAGGTCACAAGGTCACATCAGGTATTGGATGTGGCTGGATGGTCTGGAATGGCCTCTCTTACACATATGGCTGTTAATAGATTAATAGGGCAATGGGATTGCTGAGAAGTTGACCTCCCATCACTCAGGTGGACAGCCCAGACTGCTTCACATGCAGCTTGAGGCTTTCAAGAGCAGCTGGAGAGCATGCCTCTTTAAGGAAGTGATTTCCGAGTCTCTGACTGCATACGTTTGCTCTTGTCCCATTGACCAAAGGATGTCACATACCAAGGAGAGACTCAGTGATTAGAGAAAGTCAGCCTCTTGCTGGAAAAAGCTTCAGACTCACTTTACAAAGGGATACACATGTAGGGATGGTGAGAATTTGTAGCTACTTTGCAATTAGTCATACTTGTTTTTGTAGTTACTTTTTGTTATTACTTAAGTAAGAATATCTGAACATGTGGTCATTTAGCTTCCCTTGCATTATATCTTTGATTGACTCTCCACAGGAAAAAGCAAACATCCTTATCATTCTCTATACTAACATTTAGACTTCCCTGGAAGCTCAGACAGTAAAATCGTCTGCCTACAATGAGGAAGGCCTGGGTTTGATCCCTGGATCAGGAAGATCCTCTGGAGAAGGAAATGGCAACCCACTCCAGTACTCTTGCCTGGAAAATCCTGTGGATGGAGGAGCCTGGTAGACTACAGTCCATGGGGTCACAAAGAGTTGGACGTGACTGAGCGACTTCACTTTCACTTTCACACTAAAATTCAGAATCCTCTAGGATTCCTCTGTGTACCTCTCTTGTCTCATCCTCCCTTTACCACATACTACAGGGGTTCCACTCATTCCAAACCACTTGCTATTCTACAATATGTTGTATTTTCAAAATTGTGTGCCTTTTATGTGTTACCTACTAGAGTTGGACTAGAGCTGAGCACCAAAGAATTGATGTTTTTGAACTGTGGTGTTGGAGAAGACTCTTGAGAGTCCCTTGGACTGCAAGAAGATCCAACCAGTCCATCCTAAAAGAGATCAGTCCTGGGTGTTCATTGGAAGGACTGATGCTGAAGCTGAAACTCTAATACTTTGGCCACCTGATGCAAAGAGTTGACTCATTGGAAAAGACTCTGATGCTGGGAGGGATTGGGGGCAGAAGGAGAAGGGGACGCCAGAGAATGAGATGGCTGGATGGCATCACCGACTCAATGGACATGAGTTTGAGTGAACTCCGGGAGTTGGTGATGGACAGGGAGGCCTGGCGTGCTGCGATTCATGGGGTCGCAAAGAGTCGGACATGACTGAGCGACTGAACTGAACTGAACCCAATGATCACCTAAGAAATTCTCATTGACATGTCAAAATTCTGCTCACATATTTATTCCTCCCTTAAAGATTTTCTGACTCCTCCTTCTCTCTTGCAGGGTAAGTTTCTTAATGGCTAATAACACGTCTCATACACTTTACTATAAATGCCTTCATAGCTGCACATCTATATGCAACTGTGGACAGGAACCGTGTCTTCTCCATCTCTGAGGCTGTATCATTTACAAAGTGTGTAGAATCAAGTAGACTCTCAATTAATGCCTGGACAAATGAAGGAACAAAGAGCAGAATGACACGCCAGTTCATGTCTCTCAGTATCGTCTAGAGGCAAAGTTGAAGAAACCACCATTAACACATGATATAGAGTGTGCGGGACTGCTAAATGTCTGGGGCATATTTGTGTGGTTATTTCCTTGACCTCAGATTTAACCCACTTTTTATTGTTGCAAATGTGTTTCATCACAGAAAAAACACTCCTTTCAGTCTTGGTGAAAATAAATCCTTTGTCTAAAGTAGACCATTCTCTGCTCTGAATTGACAGGACAGGGTCAACCATTTTCCAGATCCTGAAACTACGTTCTGTGCAAAAGCACATAACTGCTCTTACTAATGTTTCTGGAGAATAGAATGCAGCCAGTGCATGCCAGGGGACAGGCTGCTCTGTGAGAACGATTTATGACCTGTCAGGTGGGAACTTTTATGGTGCTGTGCTAAGAGACAAAGAAATTTTAGGAGCTGCTAAAAGCAACAAAAATATGCTTTCAAGCTTAATGAGGAGAGGCGATAGAATCGGGTTGGCATGTAGGGCTGGCTCCATGTGCTAGAGAAAAGCTGAAATGGTCTTTAGTGTTACATATTTTGATTTTGCGACATTTGTTTTGGGTAGGATAGATATTTATGTCCTTGCACAATGAGCAGTAATTTCAATGTCTATCAATATAATGAGTTTTATTTGAAAATTGTGCCCCACAAACAATTTTTTAATGTAAGTTTGTCATAATTTTTTCCCTTACAAAAGCATTGTTTAAGGAAAAGTAGATAATAAATCCATTCGTCATTGTCTTGGCTGAAGAAAGTAGCCATACACAGGCTGAATATCATTTTTATTTTACTGACTGGAAAATATTCCCATAGAAATGGGCTTTAATGAGGTAAAGTGTTCACATGTACAGTATCTCCAGACATTTTTGTCTGTAGTCTGTTGATCTAACCATTGACAAACAGTGACTTTCTTAGATGGAATAAACTTCAGGATGGAGAGTAAGAACAGATTGGAGCAGAGTGCAGTCATAAAACTTAGAATATATACCCAATGTTAGATGATATTATCTAAGTCAACCATATTAAGGATGAGATCAAAACATTTAAAGTGATAAACCAAAGTTCAAGTAGCTCAAAGATACATCAAACATAAGGAATCAATTATTTCTACAATTTAGGACTATCCTTTGGTGTCTTAATTAAGTGTTTGCAAAATCATATTTCTATAGTTATTCCAATCAGGTATCACATAATGCTCTCCACTTCACTATAAATAAGTGAACACAACGACTATTTCACTAGAATTCATTTTAATGTCTTTGCAAGGCCAAAGTTTACCCAAATCACTGAAGTGAAAGTCATTCAGTCTAATTTGACTCTGCAATCCTATGGACTATACAGTCCATGGAATTCTCCAGACCAGAATACAGGGGTGGTAGCCTTTCCTTTCTCCAGGGGATCTTCCCAACCCAGGGATCCAACCCAGGGATCCAATCCAGGTCTCCCACATTGCAGGTGGATTCATTACCAGCTGAGCAACAAGGGAAGCCCAAGAATACTGGAGTGGGTAGCCTATTCCTTCGACCCAGGAATAGAACCAGGATCTCCTGCATTGCAGGCAGATTCTTTACCAACTGAGCTATCAGGGAAGCCCACCCAAATCAACCACACCTTATTATTTATACCATAATACCATAGGTGTGCATAAAATATTGTTGGTTGAATGAGAAAACAATGAAAAAGAAAGTATCAATACCATATAAAAAGTGCATTTCTTCTATTTTTATGGAAAAAAAGATGGAATAGGCATGATTGATATTTTCCAGATATTGATATCATACATGTTTTTCCAAATAAAAATATGAAGAATTACACCCATCCATTCATATATCCATCCAAAAAAGCACATACCTATGTGTTTAAATTGTCCGGCAATGATGCATATCAGTGCTGGAAAATGTTTAGCACTTTTAAGGGAGTCAAGTCTGATCATAAAGAGCCAACTTGCTAAATGAAATCTTAAACTAAGACCCCTGGTTATCCCCTTGGTTCAAAAATTCTTTTAGTGCAAATGGCTTTGCTCCATCTGCTGGTGACCATTCAAATGGTGCTAATGCAAATACCTCAACCCTTAGGTTAATAGGTTGCAGAGATTTTGATTCAGTATGTTTGTGGTGTTGTTCAGTTCAGTCCAGTTCAGTTCAGTCACTGAGTCATGTCTGAGTCTTTGCAACCCCATGAATCACAGCACGCCAGGCCCCCCTGTCCATCACCAACTCCTGGAGTTCACTCAGACCCACGTCCATCGGGTCAGTGATGCCATCCAGCCATCTCATCCTCTGTCATCCCCTTCTCCCTCTGCCCCCAATCCCTCCCAGCATCAGTCTTTTCCAATGAGTCAACTCTTTGCATGAGGTGGCTAAAGTACTGGAGTTTCAGCTTTAGCATCATTCCCTCCAAAGAAATCCCAGGGCTGATCTCCTTCAGAATGGACTGGTTGGATCTCCTTGCAGTCCAAGGGACTCTCAAGAGTCTTCTCCAACACCACAGTTCAAAAGCATCAATTCTTCGGTGCTCAGCCTTCTTCACAGTCCAACTCTCACATCCATACATGACCACAGGAAAAACCATAGCCTTGACTAGACGGACCTTAGTCGGCAAAGTAATGTCTCTGCTTTTGAATATACTATCTAGGTTGGTCATAACTTTTCTTCCAAGTAGTAAGCGTCTTTTAATTTCATGGCCTCAGTCACCATCTGCAGTGATTTTGGGGCCCCCCAAAATAAAGTCTGACACTGTTTCCACTGTTTCCCCATCTATTTCCCATGAAGTGATGGGACCAGATGCCATGATCTTAGTTTTCTGAATGTTGAGCTTTAAGCCAGCTTTTTCACTCTCCACTTTCACTTTCATCAAGAGGCTTTTAGTTCCTCTTCACTTTCTTTCATAAGAGTGGTGTCATCTACATATCTGAGGTTATTGATATTTCTCCCAGCAGTCTTGATTCCAGCTTGTGCTTCTTCAAGTCCAGCGTTTCTCATGATGTACTCTGCATATAAGTTAAATAAGCAGGGTGACAATATACAGCCTTGACATGCTCCTTTTCTTATTTGGAACCAGTCTGTGGTATGGTGTAGTACAAAAACTTGTTGTTTTCATATTATCACAGGTGAAACTGAAAGTGAGGACTTGAGACTTTAACTTGTTATTGCTAACTTGAGAAGACATAGTGGGTTGCAGATTAGAGATTTTTCTGTGTCCTGATGAATCATCATTTGTTTGGAAGAAGTAGGGCAGTAATATCTGCATGCATCGACAGATGGATGGGTGGATGGATGGATAGATGGAAGAAAGGAAAGAAAGAAAGATAGGTGAATAGATAGATGGGTAGATAGATAGGTAGGTAGATGATGGATAGATAGTTAGAAAGATAGGTATGTAGGTAGATGATAGATAGATAAAGGGCAGTTTTAGAAGGTTGACTGTCTGAGTCTGAGTTCCAACTCTGTCACCAATTATCTCTGTGACCCTGGGCGAATTAATTAATCTCTCACATCTCTGGTTTCCTGGCACAGTAGAGTTAATAATGGTACCTACCTTATAAGGTTGTTTTGCTGGCTAAATTAGTTGACCAGGGGTGAGAGAGAATTCATTTTCATCCGAAAGAAAGGAGTTCAACTGAATTCTTCCAGGACTTCCTCCTGCATTTTTACCACAATTTAGTTAATTTCAACATTACTCAAGAAGGAAGGGAATAAGAAGTCTTCAAGGAAATCTTTCCCGTGACCTAAGAAGGAAACAAAATGTGCAGGGTGAGTCTTTGGACGTAATCACAAAAGATTCATCTTTATGCAAGTTGAGTATTTGATCCTTTTCTATTTTCCTTGCAAATCCACAGGTAGACATGTGCTCTTTAGAGATATACTCAAAGGGAGCTCCTCTTGAATGTCTGGCAATTATTTTCCCATGCCTGTGATCGTGTAGAGAGTTAAAGTAGTTGAGAGATGGAGCTATAGTGTTGGTATTTTTTTTACAGGCTGTGATCCTGAGTCTGACATATAACTCTGGTTGTATCACAGAGTAGAAGAAAGGGATTATGAGCCTAGACTCAACAAAAGCAATATAGATATGTTTCTCCTAGGTGAGGGGGATTCTCTTTCTAAGATTACGTAGGGATATACTTTGAAAAATGCATCAGCAGATACAAAAGGATTGCACTTAAAAGGAAGACAATATATTGTTTTTCAAGCAATCTTTCTCTGAAACAATGCTTATTATTAAATGAAAAATTGTTAAGTGTGCAATAGTGGGGAGATATTGCAATTAATAACATTTTGGAGTATATCTGGTTTTCTGCAAAAACCTCATTAGATAGAACTCTATGAAAATTATATTGGATATTTGATTTGTATCTTATTTTGTTCATAATATAGGGTAGATTATGTAACCAAGTTCCTCCATCCTTAGAATTATTTGAAAACTAAATTTGTATTGATGGGATTTAATGGATATCAGAGTCTTCTGCTTTTGGAAAAAAAAAATCATTTCTAATTTTCTCCATTACAAATAATTATGTGTGTATTTAATTGTTTTTTAGAAAGGCTACTTCAATTTATATTTCAAGTAATAAGATTGACATTTATACACTGTGTATGTGTCCGAGTCTTTGCAACACTATGGACTGTAGCCTGCCAGTGTCCTCTGTCCATGTGATTTCCCAGGCAAGAATACTGGAATGGGATGCCATTTCTTTCTCCAGGGGAATCTTCCTGACCCAGGAATCACACCCAGATCTTCTGTATTACAGGCAGATTCTTTATGATCTTAGGCATCAGGGAAGCTCATGTATACACTACCATGTGTTACATAGATAGTTAGTATGAACCAGCTATAAAGCACAGAAAGCTCAGCTTGGTACCCTGTGATGATTAAGATGGGTAGGATGGGGGAATGGGTTGGGAAGGAGTGGATATACGTATACATATAGCTGATTCACTTCATTTTACAGCAGAAACTAACACAACATTGTAAAGCAATTATATTCCAGTTTAAAAAATGAGAAAAAGAAGTAATAAGCAAACATCCTTTTTTTTAAAAAAAAATCTGAATTAGCAAGTTAAAAATTTTAAATGTCATTACTATTTTATTTGAAATCTATTCTTTACTGGTGAAGTAAACTTAGTTTTAGCTGATTGAGGATATCGAATTTGGAAGTGAAAATCTGATGCCAACTTTTATGGTCTGCCTTAGATGCTTGACTTCTATGCCTGCTCGTTGGGCTTAAAAATGAGCCTGTCACCATCTGTCTGTATCTGCCCCATTTCTGTTACCAGGAGTCAAGCATGGGCATAGTCATGCAGACACCCCTTGATTCTACACATAATCAAGAGGAAAATTTAAAACCCCAGGAAAAAAGCTTTTCACAGAACAGGAATTGCATCCCCGATCTTTACATGCTAGAGACAGTCTTCAATTTTCTCCATGGAGATCTGCTTTATGTGTTATTTTGGTTTGCTTCTAACCCTGTTTTCTACTGCAAAAAGGCAATTTCTATTACTGGACTCTAGATTCGATGTGCAGTTAAATGCTACATCACAGCTGAGTTTTGATATTTCACAGTGGATGGGAAAAGTATTAACAAAGTTTGTGTTTTCCTCTGCACGTAATAACCACTAATTCACAGGAGTTAGGGGTTTCAGTGGTCTGACTCTGTACTTCCCAAACAGCAGATTTACTACCTTTTTCATCAGAATTTCATCCAAATACAGTGTTTTTCAGAAAACCCTCTGGTTTACCTATTTGACAGAATGTCAATCTCTTAGTCATTTAACTCAAGTGCTTTGAACTTCTGACCTCCTTGGATAGAGGGTGGCCATTAAAGACTCAAGGACAACACTCAATTTGTGATCCCTTCCATTCTTAATGAAGTTTTACATTTCACCATCTAGCTGTGCAATAAACTATCTTGGTCTGTTCTCTGAGTTAGATAATTCTTATTCACACATACACAAAATCATCCAGAGGAGTCAATAAAGTCCAACTGATACCTGCAAGTTTGTCTCAAAGATGGCAGTGGAAGGCATTTGTATCACGGTTCCTTCCTGGCCAAGGAGGTTCATTTTATGTATTCAAGCTTGTGAGTATAAAGTGGTCTTCAATATGAGTCTATATTTTGAGTGATACAAAACAGTAAAAGATGCTTCCAATTGAGGAGATTCAGGAACTGAGGATGAGTCCCAGACATGTGAAATCAGGAGGCTCAGATGGAATAGGAGGGATGAAGAAGTGAGTATCATTCCTAAAGGGAGCAATTTTATTGTTCTTTTGTTTGTTTTTAGTACTCCCTCATTGAGTTTTCCGTGGGTGTCTCTCTTCTGCCAAACACACTAAATTCTTGAAGGTCATCTCTAGACCTGACAGATTTGGATTGTAAGTGCAGGTTCACCAATTACTAGCTGTGTGACATCAACAAATTTCTTCATTTTCTTTTAATCCCAATTTTCTTGTTAGTTAAAAAAAAAGGTATATGATAAGGTTGATATGGGGATTAAATATAATATGTATAATTGGAGCATAATAAACATTAGTATATGGGAGCTTCTTTGAAATATTTTTCCTTTGAAGCTCTATAACATCAAAATTACATTGTCCACAGGATCAACATTATAAAAATCCTTTCTGGTTTTGAACTAAACTGGAGTAGAGTATATTAATCTATTTTATTGATTTATTTATCCTTTCAAATACCTAAGTCTTCATATTTGAAAGATGTTTTTAAAATATGTCATAAAAATAGAGATGATAGGAGGAAAACAAGTCATATCCCTTTGAAAATACAGTGTTTGGCACACAGTAGCCACCAAATAAATATTTGTTGAGTGAAGGAACATATGTATATACGCACAGGCACTCCGCTCAGTGGAGGAAATTATGTATTTCAATGTGAGTCTCAAGTATATTATACAGGCAGAATACAATGACAGAGGTTTCAAGTCATCAGATCAGATACATGCTAAAAGTATATTCAGCTAAACCCAGAACATCTAACAAACTATAAGTTTGCTTTACTGAAAAATTAGTCTCCTAAAAGAAGGGAACTCCTCAACAAAGACCTGCCTCTGGCAAGGAAAAAACAGTTTATGTATTGTAGGCTAAAGTGCCTTAGAATAGGGAGACCATAACACCCAAAATTGATCATAGCTGGTGTAAAAGGAACTGGGCTTTTGGAATCTAGGTTGGATGAAGATAAAAACAAAAAAAAAATTACAGGATTTCTTAATGGGAGTATTTAAGTGGAGAGGTGACTCAGTCTTGCAGGGAATATCTCAAAAATGAATTCTGAGTTCATGGTAGTAAATACTTTTGGGGAGCAATGCTGATGAAGATTCTTCTGGACCCCTAGGAAGGTGTTAAGGAGCTCACAGGCAGTCATATTTTGTAAAGCGCAGGGGAAAAGAACAACATTCAGTTCAGTTCAGTCACTCAGTCATGTCTGACTCTTTGCGACCCCATGGACTGCAGCACGCCAGGCCTCCCTGTCCATTACCAACTCCCAGAGTTTACTCAAACTCATGTCCATTGAGCTGGTGGTGCCATCCAACCATCTCATCCCCTGTCATCCCCTTTTCCTCCCACCTTTGATCTTTTCCAGCATTAGGGTCTTTTCAAATGAGTCAGTTCTTCACATCAGGTGGCCAAAGTATTGGAGTTTCAGCTTCAGCATCAGCCCTTCCAATAAATATTCAGGACTTGTTTCCTTTAGGATGGACTGGTTGGATCTCCTTGCAGTCCAAGGGACTCTCAAGACTCTTCACCACCACCACAGTTCTAAAGCACCAGTTCTTCGGTGCTCAGACTTCTTTACGGTCCAACTTTCTCATCCATACATGGCAACTGGAAAAACCATAGCTTTGACTAGCCAGACCTTTGTTGGCAAAGTAACGTCTTGGCTTTTTAATATGTTGTCAAGGTTGGTCTTAACTTTTCTTCCAAGGAGCAAGCAAGCATCTTTTAATTCCATGGCCACAGTCACCATCTGCAGTGATTTTGGAGCCCCCCAAAATAAAGTCAACCACTCTTTCTCCATATATTTGCCATGAAGTGATGGGACTGGATGCCATGATCTTAGTTTTCTGAATGTTGAGATTTAAGCCAACTTTTTCACTCTCCTCTTTCACTTTCATCAAGAGGCTTTTTAGTTCCTCTTCACTTTCTGCCATAAGGGTGGTGTCATCTGCATATCTGAGTTTATTGATATTTCTCCCAGCAATCTTGATTCCAGCTTGTGCTTCTTCCAGCCCAGCATTTCTCATGATGAATCACTGCAGATGGTGATTGCAGCCATGAAATTAAAAGATGCTTACTCCTTGGAAGGAAAGTTATGACCAACCTAGATAGCATATTGAAAAGCAGAGACATTACTTTGCCAACAAAGGTCCGTCTAGTCAAGGCTATGGTTTTTCCAGTGGTCATGTATGGATGTGAGAGTTGGGCTGTGAAGAAAGCTGAGTGCCAAAGAATTGATGCTTTTGAACTGTGGTATTGGAGAAGACTCTTGAGAGTCCCTTGGACTGCAAGGAGATCCAACCAGTCCATTCTAAAGGAGATTAGTCTTGGGTGTTCATTGGAAGGACTGATGCTAAAGCTGAAACTCCAATACTTTGGCCACCTGATGCAAAGAGTTGACTCGTTGGAAAAGACCCTGATGCTGGGAGAGATTGGGGGCAGGAGGAGAAGGGGATGACAGAGCATGAGATAGCCGGATGGCATCACCGACTCGATGGACATGAGTCTGAGTGAACTCCAGGAGTTGGTGATGGACAGGGAGGCCTGGCATACTGCGATTCATGGGATCGCAAAGAGTCGGACATGACTGAGTGACGGAACTGAAATGAACTCTGCATATGAGTTAAATAAGCAGGGTGACAATATACAGCTTTGACATAATCCTTTTCCTATTTGGAACCAGTCTTTTGTTCCATGTCTGGTTCTAACTGTTGCCTCCTGACCTGCATACATGTTTCTCAAGTGGCAGGTCAGGTGGTCTGGTGTTCCCATGTCTTTTACAATTTTCCACAGTTTGTTGTGATCCACACAGTCAAAGGCTTTGGCGTAGTCAATAAAGCAGAAATAGATGTTTTTCTAGAACTCTCTTGCTTTTTTGATGACCAGTGGATATTGGTAATTTGATCTCTGTTTCCTCTGCCTTTTCTAAATCCATAAACATCTGGGAGTTCACAGTTCATGTACTGTTGAAACCTGTCTTGGAGAATTTTGAGTATTACTTTGCTAACGTGTAAGATGAGTGCAATTGTGTGGTAGTTTGAGCATTCTTTGGCACTGCCTTTCTTAGGGATTGGAATGAAAACATGTTTTCCAGTCCTGTGGCCACTGCTGAGTTTTCCAAATTTGCTGCTATACTGACTGCAACACTTTTTAGCATTATCTTTTAGGATTTGAAATAGCTCAACTGGAATTCCATCACCTCCACTAGCTTTGTTCGTAGTGATGCTTCCTAAGCCCCACTTGACTTCCCATTCCAGGATGTCTGGCTCTAGGTCAGTGGTCACACCATTGTAATTATCTGGGTCATGAAGATCTGCTGGAGCCAGCGTGAGGAATCCCACCCATGACAAGGTCATGCAGAGAGACCTGATGGGCAAGGCAAGTCAGGCCTCAGGGTTTCCCCCTGGAATTTCCTGAGCATGTACCCCAAAAACCAGAATCTGCCTGCCTTATTGTACTGTGATTTTCCACTCTTCTGACACACTCTGGAAAAAGTTAACTCAGGGCTTCAGTCTTCTGCATTTCAAAGGAATGTTTCAGTTCAGACCCCCTCTGATAACTCTCTAACTTGCCTAACAGTTTCCCCCCAATGTTTTACAGCTTGTGAATTGTTTACAGCCCCCCAACTGCAAGAGGCACAAAGCTTAAAACATCTTAAAGATACAGAGCCTTTTCTAAAGAGCTAAAAATCATATTGGTGACAGATTTCACTGTTGACTCAATGATTGCTTCCAGGCCTCCATATTTTTTTTATCTTTTAGGCACCTGGGAGGATATTAATCAATGTAATCAGGATATGGAAAAAGGTATATAGTAGTTTTGATGTTAGCAACACTAGACTTTTGAGTTAATTACTTTTCTTTTGTTATAAATCACTGTACTCCTTTTACTTGTTATAAATTGCTGTATCTTTGCTATGTAAGAATGTAACTTTATTTAGTGTTTTCTGAGAGTGGCATCAGACTTTGAGAAGAACAATACACATAAGTCTTCTGGTTGACAAACCCTTATCAGAAAAGGGCCATAAAATGTTAATTGGCCCTTTTGGCTGGAAGATAATGTAAATCACATAAGACTTGTGTATACAACTAGGTATGCAGAGACAAAAGCCTGGTTTTGATAAGAGTCTGGGCTCCTAACGCTGCATAATTCTGTATTACCCATTGATCTCTATGTACAATCAAAAAGGTATAAAAGGCCTTTCTAGACAATAGACACCAGGCCAGTCATTGGAAGGACTGGTTTCCCCATGTCTCCTCTTTACTCTAATTTCAGGCTGAATTCCCATCTGGGGCGTGGAGGCTCGCCATGTCTACTTACTTGCCCCGGCTTTTAAGTTCCGTGAGAGAGAGAGCCCAAGGTGGGGCACTCTCCAATATTCAAACGGGCGCCGGTGGCCTAACATAGATGGTGCAAACTTCTTGTCTTGAAGTTTTATTAGTTCTCCACGTAAACCAAGTTATTCAGCCTCTTTTCTCCACTAAATTTTCCTACTATACTATTTCTTCTTAATTTCTTTTATATTTCTAAATAAATAAGTTTTTCCTCACCTAATCTGTCTACCCTTCGAATCACCCTGGATCCACTGGGGCTGGACCCTGGCAAAGATCTTTTTTGTATAATTCTTCTGTGTATTCTTGCCACCTCTTCTTAATATCTTCAGCTTCTGTTAGATCCATATCATTTCTGTCCTTTATTGAGCCCATCTTTGTATGAAATGTTCCCCTGGTATCTCCAGTTTTCTTGAAGAGATCTCTAGTCTTTCCCATTTTATTGTTTCCCTCTATTTCTTTGCATTGATCGGTGAGGAAGGCTTTCTTATCTCTCCTTGTTTTTCTTTGAAACTCTATATTCGAATGGGTATATCTTTCCTTTTCTTCTTTGCCTTTCAACATAGAACAATGATATGTCTAATCTGGTAAAGGAAACTCCTAAGAATGATATGCACAATAACATCCCCCAAGGAGCTAAAAGTTGCAAGCAATGTTAAGCCCCCTCCTCTGAAACAGATGTCTAGTGCTTTCTCAGGAAAGGAAGATGACCTAGAAAGGGAGAGTCATGCTACTTGGGAATGACAGGTGGATTCTCTTCTCAATCCTTTACTTCCTAAGCATTGTCTGTGCTTCCTAACACTTGCTCTAACTTCTTAGTCCAGGGATCTGGCTACCACTCCTGCACCACAGCTAGCACCTTGTCATTTACAAATATCCACCGAAGAGGCACTGTGCAATTCTTCTTGCAGCAGCATCTTCCATTGTCTTATGGTTTCTCTTCAGCCTCTATACTGATTCTTTCCTCTCTAGCAAGTCTTGAAATAAGTTTGCATTTATGTCCTGGACTCTCTGTCTTCTTTACCTATACTTTCTCTTGAAGACAAACCTTTCACAAGCCCATTATATCCATTTTTCTATGTCCAACTTACAAGTTTCTCTTTATTTTTCAAGGAATTCAACAGTTCCTTTTGATTCCAAGATAGCTTTCAGTTATGGGATAGTTTCTTGAATTATATCATGGATAATTTCCTTTGGTCAATACTCTCTAACCAAAGAAAGTGTATTAATGCTTCTCATCTAGAATATAGGATCATTGAAGCCTTGCTCAAACAGAAATAAAGAAGTGAAGTATAAGAAAAGTAGCAGCAATTACTTATATAAGTTAGAAAAGGAGCTATTTGGGTATTTTTGTGGTTTAAACGGTATTCTCTTTTCTCTCTGTGCTCTTCATGTTTATGGAGTTAGTAGTATTTTTGTCCTGCTCTGTTATGGTCAGAGCACATCTTTGTCTGAGGTTCTTTTTTTTTTTTTTCTTTCTTTGTAAAATAACAGCCATCCCTTGGTATCTGCAGTAGATTGGTTCCAGGGCCTGTGTGGATATGAAAATTCAAGGATGCTCATGTCCCTTATTTATATGGCATAGTGTTTGCACATAAACTAAACTTAACCTTCTCTATTCTTTAAATCATCTCTAGTTTACTTATAATACCCAGAGATATAATACCTTATATAATGCAATATAAATGCTATGTAAATACTTTTAAAAAGCAATATAAATGCTTATGTAAAATGTTGGGTGTAAGGCAAATTCGAGTTTTGCTTTCTGGAACTTTCTGGAATTTTTTTTTTTTTAATGTTTTGGATCTGAAGTTGGTTGAATTCGTGGTTGCAGAAACAATGATACGGAGGGCCTACAGTATGTATGTTTGACAGGGAAATGGCATGGCCTGCTTGGCCAGCTGCTCTGCTGAGCTGCCTTCTAGCAGGATGAAGGCCCAGCTGTGTGCCAGCCCCATTCTCTACTGCTTTTCTGTTTCTCACTTTTAACTTATTTTTTCTTTTTTCTTTATATTATTTGGTTGTTGAGCAAGGTGGGCCAGCCCTTTAATTACCTCTTACTTTTTGTCTTGTCTTTGCTATTTGCCATCCTTGTCTGCTTCTCTTTTCTTTCTGTGAGATTTCATAGATTTAACTTGCATCTTTTCCAGTGAATTTAATCTTCAAGGGCATTTTGTGGCTCTCCAGACATTTCTTTTCATGGCATTCTGTTCTTGTTCCTGCATGGAATGCCTTATTTTTGTTGCTGTAAAGACATAACATTTAAAAATGGTTGTGGCTTTGTTTTATCTAGATTTATTTTTATTTGTTTGTACTTATCTCTCAGCATTATTTCTCTCCCTTCATTTATTCTTTACTCAGTAAGTTTCTTCTCCCCCCCTGTTGATTCTTGTTTCTCCTTTTATATTTAGCAGTGAAATACTAAAAAATGCTCTATGTGCATTGAGTATCCTTTTTTTCTTTTTTTTCCTCTATGATTGGGCTTCACTACCAAGTGATGTGGTTCAGCTATTTCACTGGAGTAATCATGACTTTGCTGCCTATAACTCTATTAATTGGGTTGACCCAAAAGTTCATTTGGGGTTTTCTGTAAGATGTTATAGGGGGAAAAATCTGAATGAACTTTTTGGCTAACCCAAAGTTTACTTATTTATTTAGGTTAGCTACTTAATTTTATCAGTATCTAGACATCACATTTGCCTGGCAGTATACAACTGACTTGCACAGGTTAAGGGTAAGCCAGTCAGGTAGAGGAGCCTGAGGTTGCAAACTCAGAATGTGCATGTTTTTATCATTCTCCCTTTTCAACATGGTGCTTCTGTACCCTGTGTTCCAAATCCAAAGTCACATGATAGGAAAGAGGAGGGACAGCTGCCCATTTTACATGATAAGTGACATGTGAGAGTTTCTTCAGTTCAGTTCTTAGGACACCTAAATTCTTCTTATACAGACTTTCATCCAATTCTCTTGAGTCTCATTGGTCCTTCCTTTTAGAAATTATTGATCCTTTAGTATGTTTTGTCAACAACCTCAGATATGCAGATGTTAGCACTCTAATGGCAGAAAGAGAAGAGGAACTAAAGAGCCTCTTGATGAGGGTGAAAAAACTGTCTTAAAACTCAACATTCAGAAAAATAAGACCATGGCATCTAGTTCCATAACTTCATGGCAAATAGATGGGGGGAAAAGTGGAAACAGTAGCAGGTTTTATTTTGGGAGGTTCCAAAATCACTGTCGATGGTGACTACAGCCATGAGATTAAAAGATGCTTTCTCCTTGGAAGAGAAGCTATGACTAACCTAGACAGTGTATTAAAAACCAGAGACATCACTTTGCCAACAAAGGTCTATATAGTCAAAGCTATGGTTTATCCAGTAGTCATGTGCACACGTGAGAGTTGGGCCATGAAGGCACTGGAGAGTTGATGCTTTTGAATTGTGGTGCTGGAGTAGTCCCTTGACCTGCAAGGAGATCAAATCAGTCAATCCTGGAGGAAATCAACCCTGACCTGTGATTTCCTGGGCTTCTAGATTTTGTTATCTCTTCCAGTAGCTTCTCTGATATTCACTTATCCATTCCAACTTTTCTTTGACATCTAACATACTGTATCAAAATTATTCATATTCATTCATACTGAAATGTATATGATTGGTGGTGGGGAGTAGTGTGGGGAAACCAGACTGACCCTGAATTGATAATCCCATCATCAGATAACCTAATGGCATATTCAACACAATATCCCCAAACATAACAATGCATAAAAGCAATAGGACAAATCCAATGAAAATATGAAATGTTTTGGAGTGTAAATGTGACACAGAACTTGTATCAAAAGAGAAGATAATGTAATCCATAGATTAAAATCATCCTGTCTTGGCTCAATCGTATCAAGTTTGAATAATGATTTTTAAAGTTTGTTAGTATTCTAATGAACCTGTCATCTTTCTTTGTGTTTGCCCTGGATCTGTGTCTTATTTAAGCAAGTGACCTTGTCTTTCGGAGCTCCATATTTCCCACAGCACTTTTTAGCACAGAGCCAGCCTTGTAAAATATCTTCACAAAGACTTATTAAATTAATTTTATTAAATCCCTCCTGGACTGCCCATTTGCCTTCATTAATTACATTAGACCTAGAGGAGATGACCTCTACTTGCTGTCATGATTGAATTACATCTTAGACTTGTAGATTCTTTGAACAAGACCATTTTTGAGGAGAAGAGATACACTATCAAAGGTAGAACACAGTCATTTTTCAGATGAGGATATGAACATTTTTATCTTGCATGACTTTTTCTACCTCCCTCTCCCCAACCCATATATGCACTCATGTTCCCCTCATACACTTTCTGTTATAATAATTTCTAGCTGCAAAATAATGGGTTTGGAATGAGAACAGAGATCTGCCTTCTCTGGCATTTTCAGCTGGTAAACCACAAAAAAATATCAGTCTTAACTATTAGAATGCAAAATACAGATACGCCATGTCAAACTATTTTTTAAATGATAGATTTTCATTTTTTAATTATGCCAAGTATTTCTTCAGAGATTTAAGAGATTTTTAAGCTTTATGAGCATTAATGCCTTTGTGATTGTGTTTTGTTTGCCCCTAATTAAAAGAATCAGGAGCACAGTTGGAAGAGAATATTGATGCATCCAGGAAAACTTATGAAGGATGCAGCTACTTATTTTCTCCTTTTGTTTCAAAGATCAAAAATTGAGCACGTGGCAGAAATGAGGCAAATGTGTTACAATGGGATAATTGTGATTGTATTCTCTGCTCCATCATTCATTAACAACAGGATAAGCATGAATCCTGGATTTTGCTAATCTGATGGTCTTGGCTCTGTTTTCGGTAAACAGTATAAATTATTTCCAGAAGAGCTGTGGAGAAAAATGTGAGATATTATTGCAGCATCCAACACTCTCATAAAACTTACAAAAATTTTTGTCTGGCCCAGGAGACACTAACTACCCATGGGTCTTCAGGAGCCCAGGGGAAGACATTAGACAGTCTCTCTCACACACAGCATCCTCATCTCCAGCTCTGGTTGCACCTGGATGAAAGAAAGTCTGCCAGCATTTCCTTAGCAGGCTTCTAGCTGTCAAAACAAAGTAGAGCCTCCTGGGGATGCTCACACTTGCCTGCTGAAGAGAAAACACTGTGTTAAGTGTTTTACATACATTATCCCATTATATCCTTACAAAGCCTTTTGAGTAGGGTCTCCATTAAACAAATGGTGAAAGTGAATCTCAGAAAGGACTGCATTGTTAATAACATATATCTTTTAAATGGGAAGACCTGCATTCAAGCCTTAGTTGCTTGGTATCCAGGGCATCCCCAAGAGCTCAGAGATAGAGAGTCCACCTGCAATGTGCAGGAGACACGGGAGATGTGAGTTCAATCCCTGGGTCAGGAAGATACCCTGGAGGAGGAAATGGCAACTCACTCCAGTATTCTTGCCTAGAAAATTCCATTGACAGAGGAGTCTGGAGGGCTACAGTTGAAAGGGTGGCAAGGAGTCGGACACAATTGTGTGGACACAAACAGCAACAAAGCAGGTAGTATAATGCTTCCCAGAACGGATTTGTTGGTAGCATTAGCCCTAGAACCTCCTTCCAGTCCATTCCTTTGATGCCCGAGGTTAACTGGTAGATAGTTTGGGTATCTATCTAAACTTTTTTCCAAAAAAGATTTTCTAGCTCACTGTGTGATAATAATGCTGTTGTTACAGGATAATACTGACATTTAATTAAAATATTATTAATGCTAGAGTTCAAGCTCCTTGGAGAAGAGATATTTGTTTGGTTCAGTGTGGTTCTTTGAGTTCTTGGAAGAGTGATTGACAAAACTCAAGAAATAGCTGTTGAATGAATGCATTTTCTGGGTTGAGATGACTTCCCATGCCAACATTGGGCTGCCCACCATTATTTTTGTTTTGTTACAAAAAAGAAAGGCTGCACTTTGGAGGAATAAATGAACCTTTTAGAATTCACTGAGGGAAAAAAAAATAATAGAAGTTCCTACAAGCCACAACTAAATAGATACAAAGTCTCCAGCTGCTCTTTCAGAGTGGTTCACCACTGGTTATAAACTATAGGCATTTCTGCTTCCAATCCACTAAAAGCATTCATTTTTCTTCAGAATAAGTTTTAGTCCATTAATCAAACCCCTACCAGCAATAGTTTGTGCTTACATGGTAGGAGGAAAAGGATGCCTTGGTCTAAAAACCAGGATGCTAAGTCTGCCCAAAGAAACAACTTCTTTTCAGAGAAGTTGTTTGTTCATTTCTAGTTAATATTCCTCTTGTAAAGATGAAATTCAAAGAGACATCTGACTTCCACAGGATTTCAGTGGCTGCTTTACTTGTCTACGTGTTTAAAACCAAGAGAGAGGATAACATTTTTTAAAAAATGGTAGAAAGCCATAAAATAAGCAGAAACAGAATTATGCAAGTAAAATGGGGATGACAAGATACAGAAGATAGAAGGTAAGCTGACAAAAAGGGAATTCCATTATATGTCAAAGGAAATGAGTCTGTAGGTTGACTATTATGACATGATTAAAAATATTACTTGCATTGAAAAAAATCCACAAAACAACATCGTGGAGTCATGAGTCAGGTCATACTTTTAAAAAATATCTGAACTGCACAGCCATCTATTCAATACCATCACCTGGTCACAGTCGACCCCCTTGAAGTCCTGGTGTCCAAAGGATGTAAACAAAAGCAAATATCAATCCTCTTAAATATTTGTACTCTTTTCCTGATTTGTAATTTTCACAGTGATCCCTTTGCTCGTGTGAAAAAGAAAGAATACTTGAAATGCATAACTGCAGCAGAGGAAAGATTGCAGATTTTCCTTCTAGTGCTAGCATGCAGGCTTCGCAATAAAATAGGTAGTTTGATCATTTATATAATCATTATTTTTAAGGGAGCAATTCAATTCCCAAATTAAAGAGCTGATGTATATAAACAGATATGATGATCCCTTAACACTCTCGTTGAGAAGTTACTTTTTAATTGCTTTGCTTATAATTTCAACTTCAAAGCCAGTAATAGCTTTCGAATTAATAGCTCATAGCCCATTTGATACACTGATATTTAATTAATGAGTTCATAATTCCAGTGGCACATTGCCTTTCTGACAGCTCCTCCAGGTTGTTAGTTTCCATATTGCTGACTGTTTGCTAACGATTCTTAGGGAGGTCATTCTGCCAATGTAATCTTTTCAGGCTGGATAGTGAAAAAGAATGGTCTCAGTCAGAGAGAAAGTTGTCTCTTTGCTGCTTGGTGAAGTAGCTAGCTTTGCTAGACCTCCAGGGCTAGCTGAAATTCTACATAGCTTTTCTTAGAACATTAAGACTTGTCCAGACTGATGTTAAATAATTGTACTTCTGTGGGGTTTGGAGATGGGGAGGGAAATGAACAAGTCCACATCTCTGCCTTTTTCTTTTTTTCCAGAAGCCTTTCCAAACCTTCCTATAGCCCACTAATGCTTTTCCTTCTCATGGCTCTCCTAGTCATTTTGCAAGAGTTGACAAACTATTGGCTTTAAACAAAGAATGTGTTTTCGATTTTTTAAGAATTGTAACAAACACACCAATGAAATGATGGAAATCACATGAGCCCTTTACAGTAAAAAAAAAACTTGCTGACCCCTACAGGATAATTAACACTTGCCATCGGCTTTTGTAATTGAAATCCTTCCCTTGGGCAAGGCCTGGCCAGTTTCCCTCTTCAGTTCACAGTGTTTTCTCTAGGTGTTGATGACAGTGACGAGGCTTTGCTAAGACTGGCCAGCCCTGTTCCCAGGCTCTTACTGTTCAGGAGGCAGTCAGCCATTCCTGCAGCTACCTAGGATTCATTATCCCTTTCTAGGTGAATTAGCACCACGTTTAGTATTGCGGCCCCTTGCAGGGTTTCCCAGTATAGTCAAAATCTCTGACATTGAATTTCCCTCTACAAAGTCTCACCCCCCTAACCCCCCCCAAAACAAATCCGCAGTTACGACTCCTGGCATTTGGCCTATCCTTTGAAATCAGCTCTGCTGCATTTAAAATGTTGATCTTCCAGAGAACTTGATTGAAGATCTGTGACTCTGGAAAGATCCCTGTCCATAATCAAGAACTACTCTCCTGTTATCCACCAGGAGTCGGTCACTTACCAGAAAAACCCAGGGCAAGAGAGAAGATAACAGAGCAAGTACTGAAAGAGGGACAAAGAATCACACCTTAGTGTGTATCTTCCAGTTCCCCTAGTGGAGAGTTAATTTATCTAGATATTTTTCACTAAGAGATCTTCACAGGAGAACGGAAAGAGGTATTGATAACAAAGGAACAGAGGACAGGAAGCAAATACAGATATGTCATTTCAGTATGTAACTGAGGGCTGCCCCTACCAGAATACTATAGATTGCCATAAAGTTAGAAGTAATTAATGATAATTGAAATAGCTGTGAGTTAGTAGTAGTATTTGGATTATTAAGATAAAGATAATTATAATAAAATTAAGCACTACATATAGTGATTGCATTAATGATTTTAATGATTGCTTTAATAGTGCACTGTAAATGGACTAATAATATTATGATAAAATAATAATAGCTACCACTTATTAAGTGCTTACCCTACATCAGGACCTGGGCTATGTAAGACATTCTCTTAACTGGTTAAAAATGTTGTGATGGTGTGGATTCATGAGAAAAGAGACCCTCTGTGAGTTTTGAGGGAGTTTATGCCTAGACAATTTTCAGAAGCAAGAATTAGCTGAAGAAAGGTTTCAGTAGAATTCTAAATATGAGGACTTTCCATTATAAAGACAGCGCTTCTGAATCTCATCTTCCTAAGATCTGTAAGGAGAGAAATTTGAGATGGACTCTGAGCACTCTCCGTGGAATCTTATGCAGGGAGCTCATTTCCACATGCACGGGTAGGAGGCGTGTGTGACACACACAACCTTAAAAGGAGTTTCCCATGCAAACTATAGCAAAAGTCATATCTGCTTTGTCCTCAGCCTGGCGTATTTAAGTCTGTCATCAGCTTCTGAAAATGCTGAGCACCTGTGCAAAGGCAGTTCAGGTATGTGCAATTACATATAAAATTGGTGATAAATAAGCCTGCTGAAAAATGAGAATCTACTTTATGTATTGATTGTCCTTGAACCTGTCTCTAAAGATATTGCATCAAAAAAGAGATCAACAACCAATAATAAAAAGTACTCTTTATTGAGTGTTTAGAATGTATAAGATATTGACAAGCATTTGGTGTATGGTATAGCATTTGAATATAGCATATTACCCAATATGATCCCCAGTTAACTTGTAAGGTTACTGAGGCTTAAAGAACATTTTTGCTTCTTTCAGTGCCATGCAGACAACATACAATATAACTGAGATTTCGGTAAGCAAGTATTTATAGGATCTCATAGCTATTAAGCTATTAATTTTTAATTTGGTAGTTTAATACTATGTCCCTTCTGTGTGTGTGTGTGTGTATGTGTGTGTGTGCAAGTGCACACACTCATCTTTGCATTATGAGCCATAGAGAACAGGGGCAGCTACTCTCACAGCTGCAAGTGGTGTTATGCATTTAATTAGCACATGCTTTGATGACGTTGATAGCATGCAGCGTTTTCCTCTTTTCGGCCCTGATCTTACCTATCAACATGGATCAAGATCCTTCCTCTTTGTACTTTCGGGAAACTAACCCTGAGGTATGTCGGGAAAGGAAAATCATTCATCTGATTTCAGTTTCTCTCTCTCTGCTTTTGTTTTCTCTTTTTGTCTGTGAGCACAGCCAGCTGTCTAGAAGTTTGAAGATTCCAAAGCTCTCCTGTCTATTGAGTTAAAATCTTTCCCCTCCATTTAGTCTGTGAACCAGAGTCTTTTTCTAATCGAAAGCCTTATAAAAAGCTAATAGAAAAAGTGTTTGTGCAACTGTGCAACTACTATTTATTTTTTTATTCCACTCAGACTTTGTTCAACACACCATGGTTAAGAATTGCGTAAAACTATTAAAGTCATCATATACCTTAATAAAAGCCTAGCCATTAAAACAAAGAGAGGTTATTTTTAAGCTCTCTGAAGGTAATTTTTAAAATGCCTTTTCCTTCTCAGGCTACCCTGGTAGCTCAGATGGTAAAGAGTCTGACTGCACTGCAGGAAAACCAAGTTTGATCCCTGGATTGGGAAGATCTCCTGAAGAATGGAGTGGCTACCCACTCCATTACTCTTAGCTAGAGAATTTCATGGTCAGATGGAGCCTGGAGGGTTTTATAGTCCATGGGATCACAGAGAGTCGGACATGACTGAGTGACTAACACTGTCACTTCCTTCTTAAAAGCACATCTTGTGAGCATCCAAGGTTTTTCCTCCTCACAGGATCAGGTCAAGATGGCCCACTGTATGGACACTTTGTTTGAACAGCCTCACTGAAAACCAAGTGAGGTTCTAAGCAACGATCACTGAAAATTTCCATTTCTCTCAATGATCTTTTGGGATGTGTAATACCTTCCTTTCATTTTCTTTTCTTTCTCTCTCTCTCTCTCTCTCTTTTTTTTTTTTTTTTTTTGGTTTATGGGATGGTAGCTTGCAGTTGGCAAAGCGAATCAGAGGAACACCCAAAGTTAAATGTGTGAATAAAATACAAGAAAAACATAGTAATGACTAATAAGATGTAAATGCCAAGAAATTTTCTTGTCTTTTAAATTAGACATCTGTGCCCTATTTTTACATGTTCATCATCATAAGCGCTTTAGCATGTTTTCCCCAATCTGTCAGCACAGACATATTCTGAAGGCCTTGAAGTTTTAACACCTTCATTGCTACAGAAATGCCCTGGCAGCCACTCTTGTGGAACATCTGCTGAAAGCAAGAGATGTGTGAGGCAGAATCTATCCTCCAGTGCTTTGTTAGAGGGGTTGGCACAGTTCCACATCTCTAATGAAAGAGAGAACTGTGTTTCTGGGTCATGTCCACAAGAAGAGAGGCTTGGGGACCACCACACCTCCCTGACAGGCATCCTTGTCATAAGTTCAGAACTTGGCCACGTGTCTACATGGGGGAAGGAGAGCAGATGAAGAGCTGTATCAGCACTGAGCTGCTTCGAGCCCACACATGTTTGCACAGCTTGTGAAGCAGCAAGAGTGTGGACTGGTGGAATCTGCAGAGAAACAATTGGTCTGTGCTCACATCTGGCCTGGGAGGTGCTGACACTCCACTTGATAGGCAAAGATGATGGCAGGAGTTTTAGGAGCATACTCTGCCCTCTAGGATGAGTCTTTGTTATTGCTGTTCAGTTGCTAAGTCATGTCCTAATCTTCGTGACCCCAAGGACTGTGGCATGCCAGGCTCCTCTGTCCTCCGCTATCTTCCAGAGTTCGCTCAAACTCATGTCCATTGGGTCAGTGGTGCTATCTAAACATCTCATCCTCTGCTGCCCTCTTCTCCTCTTGCCCTCAATCTTTCCCAGGATCAGGGTCTTTCCCTGTGTGTCAGCTCTTCACATCAGGTGGCCAAAGTATCAGAGCTTCAGCTTCAGCAACAGTCCTTCCAATGAATATTCCAGGTTGATTTCCTTTAGAATTGATTGATTTGATCTCCTTGCAGCCCAAAGGACTCTCAAGAGTCTTCTCCAACACCACAATTCAAAATCATCAATTCTTTGGTCTCAGCCTTCTTATGGACCAACTCTCAGATCCATACATGATGACTGGAAAAACCATAGATAGTTTTGGCTATATGTACCTTTGTTGGCAAAGTGATACTTGAGAGCAAAGGGTTTTTGGAGGGTTCCCACATTCCCAAACTACTAGTTCACCTCTCTAATGTTTCAGAACTTACTCCTCTCCACCACACTCAGAATTAAGTTTGTCTTTGAGTAGTGAGAAAGTGTTAGTCACTCAGTCATGTCCAACTCTTTGCCACCCCATACACTGCAGTCCACCAGGCTCATCTGTCCATGGGATTTCCAAGCAAGAACACTAGAGTGGGTTGCCATTTTCCTTCTCCAGGGGATCTTCCAAACCCAGGGATGGAACTTGGGTCTCCTGTTTGACAGGCAGATTATTTACCACGGAAACACTGGTAAAGAATCCAACTGCAAAGTGGGAGACCTGGGTTTGATCCCTGGGTTGGGAAGATCCCCCTGGAGAAGGGAATGGCTACCCACTCCTGTATTCTGGCCTGGAAAATTCCGTAGACTATGTAGTCCGTGGGGTTGCAAAGAGTTGGACATGACTAAGCAGCTTTCAATACACACCTGGGAAGCCCATGGCTTTTGTTACTGGAACATTATTGACGTATCAGTATCACTTACAAAACAAATCTCTGGCCACAAGCATTAGTTTCTGCAAAAATCCCCTGTTCAAGAATGACTCATTGAATGTATCTGTTTCTGTGTTGAACATTTTACATCATAGCCACTGACATTAATTCAACCATCAATCGAGTGACTGTCTTTTCATTTTATAGATGAAGAAACTAAGGCAGAAATAAAATTCAGTGACTGTCACAAAGTTGCCTAAGAGAAATATATATATCATGTTGGAATAGGAAAATAATAAATTCTATTATAAACAAAATGTGGAGTCAGGCAGCCCTGAGATATGAATCCCAGTTTTAGGAACTAGGACCTAAAGCTCTGGGACTAGGCTCTGTGACCTTGACTGAGTTACTTCAGCTCTCTGTGCTTGTTTCTACATCAGTTCTATAGGGATGAAAATAGCCTCTTTTCAGAGTTGTTATGAGACTAAAAGGTTACATGACTTTTCCAGGTTTATGAAACTGGCTAGGAATCAGTGCACAAACCACATAGTACAATTCTTAACACATGGCAAATGTTAAATAAATGTTTGTTTGTATTAGAAGCGGCAAAGCCTGGATTTAAACTCAGGTCTCCCAGGCCTTTGTGTTTTATATCCTGTCACCTGTTATACAATCATCTCCACAAAAGAAGATTACATAGGAACAAAGAACATTTTGTCATTTATGCTTTTCTTTTCTAGGCACAATTGAAGCCAATGACAATGTCAAGATATATCCGGGGACAATTATTCATATTGATCATCACCCTCTGTTCAAGAGATAAAAGCAGTTTCTAGAAATGAATCTCAGCATAGCTTAGGAAAATAAAGAAGCCATTTCCATACTCACAAGGTTTAGCCTGGTAATTGGACCCTCTCAGAGAACTTGGTTCCCTCACCTTCTCATGAAACTTTCCCTCACCTCTCCAGCCCATTTGTTTGAACCTTTTTTTACTGCAGTGAATATCTTAGATATGAATATTTCAATATTTTGAAATATTCTTTCAAAAGTATTTATTGGACTTCTGTTGTATGTTAGGCACCATTTGGAGTGCTGAAGACAGAGCAGAGGGAAAAAAAAATTTAAAAAGCCTTCTGCTTTTATGGAGCATACATTCTGTGTGTATGTGATGGAAGCAAACAAAATAAATACATAATGAGTTAATAGATTGTATTTTTGTATTTTGTATTGTATTATTTTGAAACAAATTATCATACCCTGGATAGCTTTATAAAATGGAAATTGATTCTATCACAGTTCTGGAAGCTAGAAATTCTGTATTACTGGACCAAAATTAAGCTGTTAGCAGGACATTCAGGGAGGCTATGTTCTTAGTCTCTTCCAGCTGATGATTACTGCTAGCATTCCTTGGCTTGTGGCCACATCAGTTTCTGCCTCTGTGTGTGTGTGTGTGTGTGTGTGTGTGTGTGTGTGTGTGTGTGTAATCTTCCTCTGCCTCAGTCTTACATGAGTGTTTGCAATCAGGGCCTACCCCAACAATCCAGGATAATTTCATTTCAAGATATTTCATTTAATTATATCTGCAATGACCCTACAAATAAAGTAACATTTACAATCCTGGTGTTTAGGACCTAAGATGTCTGAGGTGTATTATTCAGCTTACTACAGATAATATGCCTGATGACAATGCATATTCTGCAGATAATATTAACCAAGAGACAAGAGATAAAGAAGAATAATTAGGAGCTAGGAAATGGGGTTCAGTTCAGTCATGTCCGACTTTTTGCGACTCCATGGACTGCAGCATGCCAAGCCTCCCTGTCCATCACCAACTCCTGGAGCCTGCTCAAACTCATATCCATCTCGTTGGTGGTGTCATTCAACCATCTCATCCTCTGTCATCCCCTTCTCTTCCTGCCTTCAATCTTTCCTAGCATCAGGGTCTTTTCCAATGAGTCAGTTCTTTGCACAGAGGGTAGAATGAAACAAATAAGCAAAGCCTATCTATGTAAAGATAGTTTCTTTTAATGGGTGCTAAATCAATGGTGTCAATTATCTTAACAACTAGTCAACTGAATGAAGATTTATCAGTTGCCAATAGAAAAGTGATTAGGCTGTATGGTCCTGTGACCATACTACTAAAAGCATATTAGATGTTCAGCGCTTGTCCACACAGTATAATTTCACTTCAGCCTGTTTCACCCACTGATTACAATGAAAAACTCTGAATAAAATAGAACAAGGGAGCTCTCTAAAGACTCAAATTTTATGTATACTAGGCTGCTTGAAATTGTCTCACATCTCACTGATGCCCTGTTCATTTTTTATCAGCTCTTTTCCTCCCTGTGGGTTTTACTTTGGATTGTTTTTATTTCTATGTCTTCAAGTTAATAAATTATGTTATTCTATAGTAGCTAATCTGCTGTTAATCTCATCCAATGTAATTTCCACTTCAGACATTGTACTTCTCAATTGTACTTGATTTCAATCTTTTTTATATCTTTCATGTCTTTGTTTAACACATGTTCAAAATTTCCGTTACCACCATAAACGTAAGAAATACAGTCATAATCATTATTTTATGCCCTTATTTGCTAATTCTTTGTGTCATTTCTGAGTCTCTCTTTACACTTTGGTTGGATTTCCCTGTTTATTTGCATGACTGTTAATTTTTGACCCAATGTCAAACATTATGAATTTTGTTGTACCAAATATTTTTGTATTCATAGAAGTATTCTTGAACTTTGTTCTGGGATGTATTTTAGTTACTTGGCCCTAGCTTAAGCCTTTTGAGACTTGTTTAAATTTTGTGATGGCATAATCAATGTAGCCATTAGTATGAGGCTATGAAGCTGAGATTGGACCTCTAATAAATTATACCACTTCATGTTATACCCTTTCCTTGATGCCTGGGAAATTTCATGGTTTTTCCATCCAGTTGGTGAGAAGACAACCTGTTCTTTGTTCTGTTGTGAGTTCTGCACATCTTTAATTATTTTGGGTTTGTGTCTTTTTCCCCCCAGCTTCAAGACATTTTTTCACAGGCATATGTTGATCAATACTTTGTTCAGTACTAAGGATGAACTTCTGCACTGTCCTCTCTCTCTCTGTCTCTTTCTTTCTGTATTTGTGAGGATGTGTGTGTTTGCGTAGAGGTCCACTACTCCATCTTGCAGACTCAACTCTCTACCCTCCTGGCCTTCTTGAAGATTCATTTTAATCTTCTCAACTCAGGGAGACTGCCACCCTCTGACTTTCTCATCCTGCAGCCTGCAAACTATCTCTTATAGTAAGTGACAACAATCATAGAGTTCAGCTTGTTTATTCCCCTATCTTAACAGTTGATTCAGTTCAGTTCAGTTTGGTTGCTCAGTCATGTCTGACTCTTTGCGACCCCATAAACGATAGCATGCCAGGCCTCCCTGTCCATCACCAACTCCTGGAGCCTACCCAAACTCATGTCCATTGAGTCGGTGATGCCATCCAGCCATCTCATCCTCTGCCATCCCCTTCTCCTGCTCTTAATCTTTCCCAGCCACAGGCTCTTTTCAAATGAGTCAGCTCTCTGCATCAGGTGGCCAAACTATTAGAGTTTCAGCTTCAACAATTGATTCAACTCCACTAAAAAAGGAAAATCTCAATCCGTCTCTCTCACAATATAAAAATAACTAAATATGGATTATATATCTGAATGTTACATTTAGAGCTACAAAACATCTTCATGAAAACATAGGATATCTTTGTGACTTTAAATTAGTTAGTATTATTAGATATGACACCAAAGGTATTATTCACCAAAGAAGAAATTGAAAAATTGGAATAAAACATTTTTCTCTATGTAAGACAGAGTTGAGGGTAAAAATGCAGCATAGATTTTAAGAAAATATCTGCCAATCGCATATCTGACAAAGGACTTGTATCCAGGAAACAAAAAGCACTCTCAAAGCTCAACAGTAGGAAAACAAAAAACCCAATAAAATTTTTTGAGCAGATGCTCAACTACGAAGATGAATGGATGACAAATCAACACAAGAAATAAAGTTTGAAATTATTCACTTTTAGGAAAATGCAAATTAAATCCACAATGAGATACTTCTACATACTTATTAATATGGACAAAATTAAAACAAACAAAAACAACTGACATTGTCAAGTACTATTAAGGATACAGTGCAAGAATAGCTCTCATTCATTACTATGGAAATGTAAGCTGGTAAAACCACTTTGGAATATGGTTGATGTAAACTCAGCGTGAGACCTACCAATACCACTCCTACATATTTATTCAAGAGGAATGGAAAGTTATGTTTAGATAAAACCTGTATATCAATGTTTATTTACAGCTTCATTTCATATGTTCCTGTCCAAACGTCCTTCAACTGGTGAATAGATAAACATACTGTGGTATATCCATGCAATTCGATACTACAAAGCTATAAAGAGAAGTGAACAGTTTATATATGGAACAAGATAGATGAATCTCACAGATTAAGAGAAACTGCTGTTCAGTCACTCAGTCATGTCCAATTCTTTGTACCCTATGGACTGCAGCACACCAGGCTTCCCTGTCCTTCACCATGTCCCAGAGCTTGCTCAAATTCATGTGCATTGGATCGGTGATGCCAGCCAACCATCTCATCCTCTGTCTTCTCCTTTTCTTCCTGCCTTCTAACTTCCCCAGCATCAGGGTCTTTTCCAGTGAGTCAGCTCTTTGTATCAGGTGGTCAAAGTATTGGAGCTTCAGCTTCAGTGTCAGTCCTTTCAGTGGATATTCAGGGTTGATTTCCTTTAGGATTGACTGGTTTGATCTCCTTGGAGGCCAAGAGACTCTCAAGAGTCTTCTCCAGCACTGCAGTTTGAAAGCATCAGTTCTTCAGTGCTCAGCCTTCTTTATGGTCCCACTCTCACATCCATACATGACTACTGGAAAAACCATAGCTTTGATTAAATGGACCTTTGGCCTGTCTAAGAGAAATTAGCCAAGACCAAAAAGGCTACATTCAGTTTATGATCATGTTTTTATGATATTGTCAAAAAACCAAGATAGAGGGACAAAAAGATCAGTCTGCTAGGGCTGGGAATAGGGATTGATTGACTATAAAAGAAGTGCCCAGTGGATTTTTGGGGGTGATGGAACTCTTCTGTATCTTGTATGGATGTCTCATTATTCTATCCATTTTCTAAAGCCCATAGATGTATACACAAAAGGTAGTAGAATCTATTGAATGTTAATTTTAAAATACATATATTTTAAAAGCCTATTTATTTTTATTTCAAACCAAGAAATATACTTCCAAAGTACTTAATGTCCAAAATGACTTAATGGTTAATAACAGTTAATTGATGAATTTTAAATTCTTATCACAAATATCCAAATTATGGATTTGCTCTGCATGGTTGGACTCCTTGTAAGATTCTTTCCTATGTTTGGTGTTGAATTTTTCCTTACTTCTTTTAGAATGATGAGATTGAGTGTTTCCAATAATACCAAAAAAGAGAGAGGCTTCTATTGCTGTGAGAGTCACCACAGGTACCCTAAACAGATCTCTTTAGAAAAAGAGAAAGGCCAAAAAACCTCCTAAGAAACTTTTCCAAGAAAATTGTTTCTCACTACTCTCTGACTGACAGCCTCTTGCTTCTTTTTCTGAGGAAAGCTCAGAATACATCATCTCTTATCTTTTATCCCCTCTCATATTCTCATGCACCCTGAACTAATACCTACCTTTCAGACCTTTAGCTCTCTATTTAGCTCTCTGTGAACAAAACTCCAAAGTCAACCCCATGAGAACAGATTGTTATGTCTTAGCTTTGTTTTCTTACTGTCTGGAGTATTCTAGAATATACACACCATTTCCCCCTCTTTTCTTGAAGCATTTTATTTTCCAGGTTTTGGTAAAACCACATCCTCCTGGTTTACTTCTTCCTACCACCTGCCAGCAATGTATAATTTCATGTGCTGATTCTGCTATGCCAGGCTTCTAAATGTTGCACTAGTCATACTTGTGCTATAACAGTCTCCTTTCTCATCAAACTATTCTGATTCTTAGAGTAACCATGTCTCATTCCACAAGTGCAACTAAAACCATAAGCTAGCAGCACCTGTATAAGTTGTACCTCCCCAAATCTATTTCCTCCCTCCTTTACAGTAATAGAATTTTAGTGGAGTTTAATTTCCCAGCCTCCCTTACAGTTAGGTGGAGGTATATAAGTAAAGTTTTCATCAGTGAAATATGAGCCAATGAAATTAGTATAATACAACATTTATGTCCCCCTTTAAAGGTAATTGCTTCCTTCCCATTTTCCTCCATTCTTCCCTCTCTGCTGGTTTAGGAATGGCTACAACCAGTAGGGCTACTTATATAGACCCAGAAAGGGGAGCCGCATCTAAAGTCCTCAGAAACACAGATTCCTTCTAAGATAAATTTAATTTTTTTGAGTCTTCCTCATAGGTGTACTTTTATTTTCAATTCTGAATCTAGAAATTTCCAGAGAACTGACTTTGATCTTTGCAGATATTTGAAAAGAGAAAAATGTGTCTGGAGAATTATGTACAACCTATACCTAAGATGTTAATATCCAGTACTGACATCTGAGGACCATATTGAAATAGACACTGAAGCAAAATACCCACTCCTAAAGGAATGTTCTCCTGCAGGGTAATACTGAAGATATGATTAAGATAGACTTTTCCTAAAATCATACCCTTTTTTGTCTTCTTCAGTTTTTTCCTTCCTGCCTCACCTACTCACTTGTAAGGTTCTCTCATAAGTATTTCCTTCATAAAACACTTGCATAAAATTCAGTCTGAGGATCTAGTTCTGTAGAACCTGACCTATAGCACTGTCTCCTAGTCCATTTCCTGCTCAATCATATAACAAAAGGTCAAATAATTTTTTTTTATATATAAGTGCACACACACATCAATGTAGAGGCCTTACAAATAGCTAAGAAGTGAAGAGAAGCTAAAGGCAAAAGAGAAAAACAAAGATATACCCATCTGAATACAGAGTTCCAAAGAATAGTGAGGAGAGAAAAGAAAGCCTTCCTCAAATGATCAATGCAAAGAAATAAGGAAAACAATAGAATGGGAAAGACTAGAGATCTCTTCAAGGAATTAGAGATACCAAGGGAATATTTCATGAAAAATGGACCCAATAAAGGACAGAAATGGTATGGATCTAATAGGAGCAGAAGATATTAAGAAGAGGTAGCAAGAATACACAGAAGAACTATACAAAAAGATCTTCATGACCCAGATAATTACAATAGTGTGATCATTCACCTAGAGCCAGACATCGTGGAATGGGAAGTCAAGTGGGCCTTAGGAAGCATCACTACGAACAAAGCTAGTGGAGGTGATGGAATTCCAGTCAATGGCACCCCACTCCAGTACTCTTGCTTGGAAAATCCCATGGACGGAGGAGCCTGGTAGGCTGCAGTCCATGGGGTCGCTAAGAGTCGGACACGACTGAGCAACTTCACTTTCACTTCTTTCAAATCCTAAAAGATGATGCTGTGAAAGTCCTGCACTCATTATGCCAGCAAATTTGGGAAACTCAGCAGTGGCCACAGGACTGAAAAAGGTTAGTTTTCATTCCAATCCCTAAGAAAGGCAATGCCAAAGAATGCTCAAACTACTGCACAACTGCACTCATCTCACACGCTAGCAAAGTAATGCTCAAAATTCTCCAAGCCAGGCTTCAGCAGTATGTGAAAAGTGAACTTCCAGATGTTCAAGCTGGATTTAGAAAAGGCAGAGAAATCAGAGATCAAATTGCCAGCATCCAGTGGATCATAGAAAAAGCAAGAAGGTTCCAGGAAAACATCTACTTCTGCTTTCTTGACTACACCAAAGCCTTTGACCGTGTGGATCACAACAAACTGTGGAAAATTCTGAAAGAGATGGTAATACCAGACCACCTGAACTGCCTCCTCAGAAGTCTGTATTTCAGATCATGAAGCAACACTTTAGAACCCGACATGGAACAATGGACTAGTTCCAAATTGGAAAAGGAGTATGTCAAGGCTGTATGTTGTCACCCTGTTTATTTAACTTATGTGCAGAGTACATATTGTGAAATGCTGGGCTGGATGAAGCAGAAGCTGGAATCAAGATTGCCAGGAGAAATATCAATAACCTCAGATATGCAGATGACACCATCTTTATGGCAGAAAGTGAAGAAGAATTAAAGAGCCTCTTGATGAAAATGAAAGAGGAGAGTGAAAAAGCTGGTTTAAAACTCAACATTCAAAAAACCATGTGAGACAGCAGAAGTGACACAGATATAAAGAACAGACTTTTGGACTCTGTGTGAGAGGGCGAGAGTGGGATGATTTGCGAGAATAGCATTGAAACATGTATATTATCATATGTGAAATAGATCACCAGTCCAAGTTGGATGCATGAAACAGGGCACTCAAAGCCGATGCACTGGAACAACCCAGAGGGAGGGGATGGGCAAGGAGGTGGGAGGGGGTTTCAGGATGGGGGACACATGTATACCCATGGCTGATTCATGTCAATGTATGGCAAAAACTACCACAATATTTTAAAGTAGTTAGCCTCCAATTAAAATTAATAAATAAAAAAAAAAGAAAACAAAGATCATGGCATCCAGTCCGATTACTTCATGGTAAATAGATGGCAAAACAGTGGAAACAAGAAAGGCTTTATTTTCTGGGCTACAGAATCACTGCAGATGGTGACTGCAGCTATGAAATTAAGAGATGCTTGCTGCTTGGAAGGAAAGCTATGAATAACCTAAACAGCATATTAAAAAGCAGAGACATTACTTTGCCAACAAAGGTTTGTCTAGTCGAAGCCATAGTTTTTCCAGTAGTCATGTACGAAGGTGAGAGTTGGACTATAAAGAAAGCTGAGTGCCTCAGAACTGATGCTTTTGAACTGTGGTGTTGGAAAAGACTCTTGAGATACCTTGGACAGCAAGGAGATCCAACCAGTCCATCCTAAAGGAAATCAGTCCTGAATATTCATCGAAGGACTGATGCTTAAACTGAAGCTCCAATCTTTTAGCCACCGGATTCAAAGAGCAGACTCAGAAAATACCCTGATGCTTTTAAAGATTGAAGGCAGGAAAAGGAGACGACAGAGGATAAGATGGTTGGATGACATCACTGACTCAATGGACAGGAGTTTGAGTATGCTCTGGATGTTGGTGAAGGACAGGGAAGCCTGGTGTGCTGCAGCCCATTGGGGTTGCAAATAGTTGGACACAACTGAGCAACTGAACTGAACTGATTGAGTTCAGCACTTTAACAGCATCTTATTTTAGGATTTTATGTAGCTCACCTGGAATTACATCACCTTTGCTGGCTTTGTTTATAGTAATGCTTCCTAAGGCCCAGTTGACTTCACATTCCAGGATATCTGGCTCTAGGTAAGTGACCACACCATCATGGTTATCCCATCATTAATATCTTTTTTGTATAATTCTGTATTCTTGCCATCTCTTCTTAATGTCTTCTATTTCTGTGATGTCTTTATCATCTCTGTTCTTTATTGAGCCCATCCTTGCATGAAATTTTCTCTTGATAGTACCAATTTTCTTGAAGAGATCTCTAGTCTTTCCCATTGTATTGTTTTCCTCTATTTCTTTATGTCATTCATTTAAGAAGGCCTTCATATCTCTCCTTGTTAGACCTCTGCTTTCAGAAAGTGTATAATTTTTCCTTTCTCCCTTGCCTTTCACTTCTCTTCTCTAACTCAGTTATTTGTAAAACCTCCTCAGACAACTGCTGTGCCCTCTTGCATTTCTTTTTCTTTGGGATAGCTTTGGTCACTGCCTCCTATACAGTGTTATGAACCTCCATCCATAGTTCTTGAAGCACTCTTTCTACCAGATCTAATTCCTTGAATCTATTCATCACCTCCACTGTATAATCATAAGACTTTTGATTTAGGTTATACCTGAATGGCCTAGTGATTTTCCCTACTTTCTTCAAAGTAAGCCTGAATTTTGCAATAAAGAGCTCATAATCTGAGCCACAGTCAGCTCCAGGTCTTGTTTTTGTTGATTTTATAGAGCTTCTCCATCTTTAACTGCAGAGAATATAATCAGTCTGATTTCAGTATTGACCATCTGGTGATGTCTTTGTGTAGAGTCATCTCTTGGGTTGTTGGAAACAAAGTATAAGGTGAAATAAAACTAGAGTTGACAAAATATTCTGATAAATTAGAAGCATTGCTCACTAGGAAAGCATATTGTTTGTCTAATACATCAGTAAAAAATTACCACCGTGTCTTAAAATAACACAAGCTTGTGATCTTATAGTTCTAGAAGTCAAAAATCTGAAATGGGGCTCAATGAGCCTAAAATTAGACTATCTGTCAATAGGACCATATTCCTTATGAATGTGGCTGTAGATAACAGTCTGTTTACTTGCCTTTTCCAGTCCTTTCTTTGTTCTTTGGCTTGTGGCTCGCTTGCATTTTTAAGCCAGCAATTGCATAACTCTGACCTTTGCTTCTGTTGTCGCATCTCTGACTCTCCTGCCTCTCTCTTTCACTTAAGAACTATTTTGATTATTGATCCCACTCAGATGATCCAGAATAATCTTCCCACCTCAAAATCTTTAGTTGATCTCAGCTGCGTAATCCCTTTTGCTTTGTGAAGATAGTATGTTCATAGGCTCTGAGGTTAGGATATGGTCTTCTTTGTAAGGTCATTATTCAGCCAATCACAGAAAGCTTTATTTGGATGAGCTCTCTCTCTTCTCACTCTTAAAACATATACACATTTAACATAGCTTAGAGTCAAATAAGTTTAGAACTTTTTTGTTAAACAAAATTGGACAAGTGTTTAGATTTTGTTGTAGAGTTAGCAAAATCCTTAGTATACTACTATTAATACTAAGGGTTTGGTGCCCTTCTCCCCTGGTGGCTCAGAAGGTAAAGAATCTGCCTGCAGTGTTAGAGATCTAGGTTTGATCCCTGGTGGGGAAGATCTCCTGGAGAAGGAAATGGCTACCCACTCCAGATTCTTGTTAGGGAAACTCCATGGACAGAGGAGTCTGGCAGGCTACAGTCCATGGGATCTTAAAGAGTTGGACACTACTGAGCAACTATCACTTTATTCTTCAAAAAAGTACCGTACTGACCTTGAAAAAAGTATTGAATACATAATTTCCTGGAAATATATTTCTATGTATTAATTTTATAGAGTTATTTTTTATGAAAAATCTGTTGTAAACTCCCACCCTCCCAAGGAATAACTCTCTCAATGATTTTTTTTTCTAATTCTTTCATCAAATGTTATGGAAGTGACCACTTGGATTGATTATGCAGTAACATGCTACATGTATCTAGGACACAATACACTTTCTTGAGATGTATCCATGGTGTTATAAACTCTTTTTTGCTCTGGCAAGTACTCCAAGGAACCAGTCTGCCACATTACTTTTTAAAAAGTCTCATTTATTAAAAAATGGGCATGAAGAGTTGTAGAATTATGCATTGATTTCAAGATCCTGACATATACTTGCTGCGAGGGTGGCAAAACATATTTGTTAATATGTCCATATGTCATTTAACATTCACTGAGCATTTATCATATTGCATGCTTTGTATTAAGCATGGATTCTGCAAAGATTTGAAAAACTTGTGCCTTGTTCCTCAGCAGCATAATTTTAACATAATGGAGAGTGAAGTCAAGGAAAAGATTTAAGGCTTGTTGGGAAAGTGAGCAGGAGGAAACTCATTAAAAAAAAAAAAAAGCTTCTGTGAGTTGATCTCATTCTTATAGGAATAGGCATGAGATGTTAGCCAAGTGGGTAGTTACAAAAGGAGAAGTTGGCCAAGTGACCAGTTAGCCAACAGAAGAGAAGTGGGAAGACCATTACAGAGACAGAATAGTTTAAACAAAGTCAAGAAATTTCAAAGAGGTAAATTCTGAAAAGCTCTAAGAGATTTAAAGACTTGCAGTGGGAAGTGTGAAGTAAGCAGTGGCAGAAAATGAGACTGGAGAAATATTTAGGGCTGAATTAAGGAAAACAGTGTTTTCATTGCTTAATCCTATATAGAAAACTAAAGAGCCTCTTGATGAAAGTGAAAGAGGAGAGTGAAAAAGTTGGCTTAAAGCTCAGCATACAGAAAACTAAGATCATGGCATCCAGTCCCTTCACTTCATGGTAAATAGATGGGGAAATAGTGGAAACAGTGTCAGACTGTTTTTTGGGCTCCAAAATCACTGCAGATGGTGACTGCAGCCATGAAATTAAAAGACACTTACTCCTTGGAAGGAAAGTTATGACCAACCTAGACAGCATATTAAAAAGCAGAGACATTACTTTGCCAACAAAAGTCCATCTAGTCAAGGCTATGGTTTTTCCAGTAGTCACGTATGGATGTGAGAGTTGGACTATAAAGAAAGCTGAGTGCCAAAGAATTGATGCTTTTGAACTGTGGTGTTGGAGGAGACTCTTGAGAGTCCCATGGACTGCAAGGAGATCCAATCAGTCCATTCTAAAGGAGATCAGCCCTGGGTGTTCATTGGAAGGACTGATGAAGCTGAAACTCCAATACTTTGGCCACCTGATAAGAAGAGCTGACTCATTTGAAAAGACCCTGATGCTGGGATAGATTGAGGGCAGGAGAAGAAGGGGATGACAGAGGATAAGATGGTTGGATTGCATCACTGACTCAATGGACATGAGTTTGGGTAAACTCCGGGAGTTGGTGTTGGACAAGGAGGCCTGGCATGCTGCAGCTCATAGGGTCACAAAGAGTCAGACATTACTGAGCAACTGAACTGAACTGAACTCCTACAGAAAACACAGAATCACCAAAGGTTTTGGGGGCTTTACAAATGACATCTTATTCTTTCCTATTTCAGACCTGGGGTATGTGATCCATAGACAATGATTCATTCAGTTCAGTTCAGTCACTCAGTCTTGTCCGACTCTGCAAACCCATGAACTGCAGCAGGCCAGGCCTCCCTGTCCATCACCAACTCCCAGAGTCCATCCAAACCCATGTCCATTGAGTTGGTGATGCCATCCAACCATCTTATCCTCTGTCATCCCCTTCTCCTCCTGCCCTCAATCTTTCCCATTATTGGGGTCTTTTCAAATGAGTAAAGTTAATTAACCCAAGATAGGTAACATTTATACCCATGGTCCCAGCAAAATTATTAGTAGTATCCGTTTTCACTCTTGAATGTCCTGGTTTGACTGTCAATGATATGATCATATTCAGACCATTGCACTATTTACTGAAGAAATATAAAAGCATTACATAATTAAGGATGTGTCTCATTGTGTTCTTTTTTAGAATTACTCCCATCTGAGACTAAAATTCTGTAAACTAAATTGGACTGGTCCTTAAAGAAAATGAATTATATGAAAAAATTTAGTGAACCTAGATTTTTAATGGGAATGTGGACAAGGTGGACAAAATTTTGGCTGAAGAGGAAATAGTGAAGGGTGACTGCAGTTGTCTTAGGTAGTTTACCACAGTTATTTTAGGTATAACTCTGAATTTAGGCTATATGGGAAATACTTCCAGTTCTACTGGTCGCTAGATATTGGAAAATGTACTATACTTCTCTACCTACAGTTTCTTCTTTTTTAAAACGGTTTCAATAATGCTCATGATATTACTGTAAGAATTAAAGCAATATGCATACATAAAACATTTGTTACATACTTGGCATTGCAGTTTATAAGATTATTATTATTATTGCCAAGTGGTTTGCTTATAACGAATTCTGGACTCTTTGTTGTATCATACCCATATGGTCCCGATTCCCTTGAGGAGTTATTTCTTTCCTGAAGTCTCAACTTTCCCTGCCAAAACTGATTTTAGAATCTTCATCAATATCAAACACTTGATGAACTTTATTATATCTTTCAGCGTCCTTCTCCCCACCAGTTTGTAGCCTACCCAAAGGTAGGGCAAATCTACTTCTTACTCAAAATTATATCTTTAGGGCATTAAACAACTGTACCTAGAACACAGCACATGCTAAACAGATATTTTTAAATTAATGAATGAATAAATGAATTAATCCTATTGTTTTTAGTGATGGTAGGAGGTTCCTGGCAGGTTATCTGTATATGACCTGTGTGTTTCTCTAGCATTCTGTATATACAACCAGAGCAATATCTAATATCACTTTTAGTGAATTGACTCAGGTCATTGGTCTCAATAAGGGGTGATTTACCATCCCGAGGATATTTGCCAATGTCTGGAGACATTTTTTTGTCACGACTGGGGGAGTCTTACTGTCATCTCATGGGTATAAGCCAGAGAAGATGTTTAACATACCACAATGTGCAAGGCAACTTCCAACAACAAATAACTTTCTGTCCCCGAATGTTAGTATGCTGAGCTTGAGAAATCCTCGTAAATCCATGGATATAGCACATAATTTGCGTGATCTTACCACATCTCTGTAACACACCTTTGATTTTGGGCTTATTTCAGTGCCCTGCCTTAAGCCCATATGATTGTGTGTGTGTGTGTGTGCGTGTGTGTGTGTGTGTGTGTGTGTGTGTGTGTGTGTTTAACCTCAGGAATGTATTCCCAATAGTTTAGACCCTTGGTTAGCCTGAAGTCCTTTATGCTGGGCAACCTGGCAGTAGCAGGTCAGTGGTCTTGGAGGATCACCTTAAACCATGTGGGAAAAGACTGGGTGGATCAGTGGCTAAGCATCCAAGTATTTTAAGAGACTATTCTTTTATCTGCATTCTACAGGGCTATTCAGACCTTTCCCTGTGGAACTTTTTTTTTAAACATTTTATTTTTATTTATTTATTTTTTAATTTTACTTTATTTTACTTTTACAATACTGTATTGGTTTTGCCATACATCAACATGAATCCACCACGGGTGTACACGTGTTCCCTATGGAACTTAAGATACCTAGGGGACCAAGAACCTGTTGTCTTAAGTGCTAACTACCTTAGATTTCTCCCCTTTCTTCTCTTGTTCTCCTTGCTCTGACACTCCTATTCACAAATAAACTATTCAAGTACCTGTCTCAAGCCCTATTTTGGAATGAGTGCAAACTCAGGCAATGGACCTCCCTTTTAAAAAGGAAATGTAACAGCTCCCAGGAGTGATGAAACAAGGGTACAAGAGTTGAGCTATTTCAAATCCACTGTTGGACATATTGAAAGTGGAACAGTGAAGTTAAATTGTCAAAACTAAACAAATCCCTTTGACTCACTTTTCATAATCTCAGTCACTTATGTCATTAAGACATGAGAAGCAAAGTTCCATGTGCCCTAAGTACCGAGGCAGAGCTGGAAACTCCTCTTATAGAAGTAATATCTACTGGTCTTGCTTATTCCTTATCTTTCTTTGGTCTGAGTAGAATATGTGATAAGGGGTTCAGAAAAAGAACTAGCTATTGTAATCATTGGGAAAGAGGAGGTGAGAAAATCAGTATTCATTTACTACATTTTCCACGTTCAGGTGTTGTTGATGCTCTTTAAATCACTGCACATATTTATAGTCTGTCATTCAATTGAAAGCATTAATGAAACTATTGAAGGCATTATATTATGAAAAATGATGCAGAGAAATGAGGAAGACATATAAATCTTCCAGGTCGAGACAGTATCCACACTTGAAGTCCCATAGTATAAATTGATAGATAATTTTTCTGAGGGTAGATAAGAGTTGCCTTAGCAGGTGGTTAGCTGAGGACTTCGCAATATCCTGATCTTGACATTCGAAAGCTTTCAGGGTTCAACACAATCAGTCATATGAGTGCCTACATGCAATATTATTCTGCCTAGATTTCTTCATGCATTATATATAGGTTAAAAGAGGTTGCCATAAATAGTAGGTTCACAGAAAGGACAGATTGAACGTTTGAACTCTTCACAAAAGAAAAAAAAAGTGAGAGAGAGAGAAAGACCATTTTTTACTTCCTTCCTGGACTCCCCGTCACCCCTCTAATGCAGGCAACTGCAGAAGCAACATTAGTTCAACATTAAAATTCAATAAGCCTTTTTCTTGATTCCAGTCTGACAGGTTTCCTGCATGGCAGAGAAGCCACAAGGCTGAATGAATGGGTTTCTAAACAAACTGGGTCAGATGCTGCTTTTGCTTGACTTACTTAAGATTGATTGATAATTAAGTGGTTTACAACTGGTTCTTTCCTAGAGAAGGAGCAAACTTGGAGCAGGGCTTTTCAGGTTTTCTGAGACCTTCAGAGAATTGGCAAAAATAATAAAGAGAAATAGATCTTTTTGAAGTGTTGATGTCAAAAGAAGGATAGGATGTGGTTTCCTCTTTTTTAAAAGTCTTTTAAAAAATCTTTTGGCCATACCTCATGGCACAGCATGTGAGATCTTATTTCCTCAGCCAGGGATCCAAGTTGGGCCCCCTGCATTGGAAGCACGGAGTCTTAACCACTGGACCACAAGGGAAGTCCGTGATTTGCTATTTTGAGCATTCCTCAAGCATGGGGAAGATATATTTAATGATGGAAAATCACTACAATCCATGTTCAGAATTACAGTGGGTAACAAGTGCTCTCTTTTCTAAAGAAAAACAAACAAAAAAATCGTGTGCATACACCTTTTTCTTCAAGTCAAAGTCAGTGATTCATGGACTGACCAGCATACATGGAGCTGAATCGCCTCTCTCTAGTGGCCTAGATAGTGTTTGGTAAGTGAGTGCAGAGACAGAAGTGTGGGGAAATGGGATCCAGGAAGAAGCACAAGTGACAGCCCAGGGTGGGAGGTCAGCTCAGGGTGAGGCTAAATAGATTGTGGAGGAGAAATCCCAAACCACTTATTCAGGGCCCAATAGAGTATAACTAAGCATTACTAAAAATCACAGTTAAATCAAAGTCACCTCTTTGGTGCGCCTGAGGAACTATGTGCATATCTTAGATTGACTATAATGGAAAGTAAACATTTTTATGAAATATGTGTTTATTTTCTTATTGCAACCCCTAAAATATGCACTCTTGATATTTCTTTTGTATCTTCCAAGGTGATAGGTCTTTTAAATTTTTATTTCTTTGGAATCTGATGCAAGTTTGTACAGAACATGAGGCAGGCTTGACTACTCCAAAAATCGATAGAGCCATACAAAAGACAGAGGGGAAACTCTGTTGTTATTGTTGAGGGGGGTCAAGGGCATAGAGGATTCTATCTATTTTCATGCTCTGAGTTTCCTGGAAACATCACAAGTCTTTCTAATGCATATAGTAACTTAATGAAAGTTTCTGGGGAACAAATAGTTGTAAAATGCTGAAGGAAATAAGACAATCAGTCAGAAATACTATTTTTAAAGTACTCATACATCCAAGGGCTTCCCTGGTGGCTCAGACAGTAAAAGAATCTGCCTGCAGTGCAAGAGACCTGGATTCAATCCCTGGGTTGGGAAGATCCCCTGGAGAGAGGAATGGTTACCCACTCTAGTATTCTTGCCTGGAGAACTCCATGGACAGAAGAGCCTGGCAGCCTATAGTCCATGAGGTCTCAAAGAGTCAGACATGACTGAGTGACTACCACTTTACTTCACTTCATACATCTTATAGATAATAAGATGATAATGACTCTGTTAGGTAAAGGATACAGGGTATAAAGGTACAAATTGTTATATTAGTTTGATTGTTTATGTATAGACTTTTAAGGGAAAAGACATCAGGGAAAGCCTGGAAAATTAGAACTAGAATTGGAGGATCAGTGAAACTTGAATTTCTATAAGTTAGATGCACTCTGTGAAGATTTTTTTTTTAAAGCACATATGTGGAAAAGGATAGGGACAAGTGTACAGAATACAGATGGCTTGGCTTCAACATAGGGTCTGTGAAGGAAAATAAAAGAGTTAGACGGGAGAAGTTATCTGAGGTCAGATAGGCAAGGGTCTTGAAGTTTGAGGGTCTGGAGCTTTGTTCAGTAATCAGTGGGGACCTACTGAAGATTTGTGAGCAGAATTATGCCCCAGGAAGATGTATTCAGTAATGATATTCAGGACGGATTCAACTATGGGGTTTGCAGTTAGGGAGTCTGCATTAGTATCAAAGTGTGCCAGGAGAGAATCCTTGTACAATGTACACATTTCTCATAGCACCTGTTACACACTTTAAATATTTTACAATTTTATTTGTCAATTATACCTCAATAAAGCTGAGAAAAAAAAAGTGTGCTAGAAGTACAATGGGTAAGAGAGAGACTGGTTTCAGATATGTTCAATTCAAGTACCACAACGGGTACCTCAAAGATACTATATGTAATGATACTTTTTTTTTTAAAGTGAGTTCTTTGTTTCACTAGGCTTTATGTTAACCTTAAAAATTATTTTCATTTTTTAAGCAACTGTTTTCAACATAAGCTGTACATTTAAATATCCTGAGGAATTCTTATGCTCAGAAAGCCTGGAGCACCTCCCCAAACTCACTTGGAAGGGGGCCCAGAAATCTATTTGTAATGTTCAGATTCTATTCAGATGTGTAACAGAGGCAAAAATGATAAATAATGCTGATTTTGTATATTTATGCTCTCACATGGAAAGCAGTCCTATATTAAATGCTGCCTGTGACTGCAGGAAGGGACAGTAATTAGTGCAATCACAGACACTTATACTGGGTGATTCATAGAACATCTTAAAATTTTATGAAATCCTCACATTTTATAATTGTGCATTTAAACAGGTTTTTTTGAAGGTTTCATTGTTGTTTGTTTTTTTGTTTTACTTTTCCTCTTGCTTTACTAGTTGGTGACCTAGAATTATTCTTGAAAATTCATTTTTGGATGCTTATTTTTAAAAAACTGTATTATCATTTAACTGGTTTGGATTAGAAATTGCTTCATAGGGTTCATCTGAAACTATCCTTTTGGTCTCCAGTGGACATATTGAGCCACATGCTAAGAAAGGGAATAGAAATTGCTTTCAATAAGGCCATCAATTATGAGAATCAAAATCTTAGTCACTTGTGTAGGAAAATATTAAAATTTAAATATAATTTCTTAAAAAAAAAGTACCTTGATGAAAAATTTCAACAAAGAATCCACAATCATTTTAATATTTATGTGAATATAGATATATGTAAGCTATTTCTTATGTAGGCTATTTTATTTTGCATTCCGGCTCCTGTTCATCTATGTATATTATTGCATGGTTGTAATGTATATAGTCAATAAAGTTACCATCTTTCTCACAAGTTAGTTTAGTTACCATTATATCATTAAGTTTTTCAATATCTTAATATATTTGACTTCACAGTAGCATTTTAATGTGGAGAAGGCAATGGCATCCCACTCCAATACTCTTGCCTGGAAAATCCCATGGATGGAGGAGCCTGGTAGGCTGCAGTCCATGGGGTCGCGAAGAGTCGGACATGACTGAGCGACTTCCCTTTCACTTTTCACTTTCATGCATTGGAGAAGAAAATGGCAACCCACTCCAGTGTTCTTGCCTTGAGAATCCCAGAGACGGGAGAGCCTGGTGAGCTGCCGTCTATGGGGTCGCACAGAGTCAGACACGACTGAAGTGACTTAGCAGCAGCAGCAGCTGCAGCATTTTCATGAGTGCATAATATTTCATCAGATGTATACATTGTAATTAACAAATCATTCCTCTGCCAGTAGACACTTGGTTTGTTGTGAGATTTGTTATGATAAACAATCTTGTTGTGAACATGTCACCTCTTCTCTTTTTCAGTTAACAAATATTCACTGAACAATTATCTGTAGAATTTACTGTTGGGGAAAGATTCAGGTGTGAATAAACCACTACTTAGCTTCATAGAGCTAATAGTCTCATAGGAAATTACATGCCATAATACTTAATAGATGAACATACAAATATGGGAACATGGTGGAGGGAACCTTAACCCTGATATACCAATCAAAGACAGTTGACATGAGGAAACAGCATTTGCATTGAGTCTTGAAAGATATAGGGGGATTTAGTAGAAAATAAGGTGGGTAAGGAACCTATTCTGAAGAAATTAAGATTGTTGCAGAGTTTCAAGGCTTATAGAAAGACAGAGAGATAAAACCAGCTTTTTTAAGGAGCAGATTGTTTGCTATGTTAGTTTAGAACAGCTCAGTAAGAGTGGTGGAAAATGCATTTGCAACGAGCAAAAACTTAATTTCTGTATTTTTGCTTTACAATAAGATGAGAACTATTTTTATGAGGTCAGAAAAAAAGAGCATTTGTGTAGCTCTGGGTATTCATTACCAAGAACTTTGCAAAGGTGTGCATAAGCACACCAGTTCACCAGCATATGACTGGTGTTATAATTAGCATCCTTAGGTGTATTTGGTTAACTTTTTATTGTGAAATATGTAATTCATACTAAAAAGTACATCATATGCATAGTAGAGTAAAATAATAAAATTGGGCACCCATGTATCCAACACTAATTTTAATAGTTTTCCAATGGAATAGAAGCCCTCACACTCAGTCTCATCTTTATTCACCCGTTCACAGAATTAACCACTTACTTAAGTGCTGTACTATTCTTTATACTTACGTTGAGTTTTAATATATATGTATAAATAACTGTAAAAGATAGTTGGTGAAATTGTGCCCATTTTGAACTTTGCATACACAGAATAATATGTTGTATATTCCTTTTGACCAGCTACTTTTGCTTAACATTTCATTGTTGAGAGCCATGCTGTGACTACTTGCTATAGTTCATTTATTTTCACTGCTTTATCATGCTCTATTGAATAAATGGAATATATATCACAATTTATCTATCTATTATGTTGTCTACCATTGATAAGCTTTTGAATCTTCAGTATGGTTTTGAATATTTTGTACATGACTCCTGGTGGCCAGTCTCTCTAGGACTGGCCAACAGATTCATTTATGTTTTTCCATAAGATGTTATGGATGAACTAATTTTTTGGCCAGCCCAATATATCTAGGTATAAAAAGGTCAGGGGTGGATAGGCGCATCTTCAGCTTTACTCAGTACTGTCAAACTCTTTTTCAAAGTAACTGTGACAATTTACATTCCCACTAGCAAGTATGACAGTTTCACAGTTCCATTGCTCTACATCCTTGCCATCACATTTTAATCTTAGTCATTATAGTACCTAGGGAATAATGCTTCATTGTTATTTCATTTCAGATTTCCTCATTTTTTAATAATATTGAACAACTTCAGTATTTTTGAACTGTTTATATTTCTTATTCTGGTTACTACTGCCCAGCCATGATTTTTACCATTTTTTTTTCCTTTGGAGTTTTATTGTAATGCATTTTACCTTTTTATACAGTTCGTGGGGTTCTCATGGCAAGTACATTGGAATGGTTTGCCATTCCCTCCTCCAGTGGATCATGTTTTGTCAGAACTCTCTACTATGACCTGTCCCTCTTTGATGACCCTACAGTGCATGGCTCATAGCTTCATTGAGCTACACAAGCCCCTTTGCCACGACAAGGCAGTGATCCATGAAGGAGATGGATGGCATCAATGAATCAATGGACATGAACCTGGGCTAACTCTGGGAGGTGGTAAGGGAAACGGATGCCTTCGTGTTGCACTCCATGGGGTCATGAAGAGTTGGACATGACTCGGCGACTGAACAACAACAGCAGTAATACGTTTTACAAATTATTAGGTTGTTACATGTTTCAAATGCCTCCTCCCTATTTGATGCTTGTCTTTTTACCTTTTCTGACGAGCAACAAAGAGTTTTGTGTAATCATCTTATGCAAGAGAAAAGAATATGCTTGAGAATTGAGATAACACTAAGAAAGCAAAATATACTTCTATAGAAAAAGAAGTAAGGCAATGGCACCCCACTCCAGTACTCTTGCCTGGAAATCCCATGGGCAGAGCCTGGTAGGCTGCAGTCCATGGGGTTACTAGAGGTCGGATGCGACTGAGAGACTTCCCTTTCACTTTTCACTTTCATGCATTGGAGAAGGAAATGGCAACCCACTCCAGTGTTCTTGCCTGGAGAATCCCAGGGATGGGGGAGCCTGGTGGGCTGCCGTCTGTGGGGTTGCACAGAGTCAGACATGACTGAAGCAACTTAGCGGCGGCAGCAGCAGGCCGTGATCACTTTGTTTGAATCCTGACCCAAGGGCCCTCATAAATCTTATCCCTAGAGTATCTGGATTCTAGTAGATTTCATTTTTTGTTTGAGTCCATTCAGATTAAATTTTCTTTAAATTGAAGCCTACATTGTTGTAATGGACAAGGTTGTCATGCTATTGACTAGGATTTTGCTTATACTACTGCCTGTCACCAAGTTTGAATTACTACACAGGTGTTAAATAAAAACTCAACTAATTTTCATTTGTCTCATTTTAGAATCTGGTGATTTTTCTCTGCACAATCCCTTGGGAGTCTTTATTATTTTTCCAAGCATGTTTCTTATTTGCCTCGAATGTAGACAACTCTTGAATGTAGGTCTTTGTGAGCCAGAACAAACTTCTCCCTTTGGGATACTGGGAGGAAAAAAAAAAAAAAGAATGCATTTCACATTTCCACTCTGAAGGACATTTTCCTCAAGATAAATTGGTAACCTTCAAATATATATTGGATGACTGACTTTTCAGGCCTAATTTGGAAAAGAATTACTTTGAGACCTATGAAAAAGACATCATCTACCAAAAGACCCCTCTGGTGGGCAAGCCTCTCCCCTTGGATGCTGGATCTCAATCCTCCTTGCCTTGTCAAGGACTTTGTTCCCTCATTCATTCCTTATCTTCCATCTCAGTACTCTTTGCTCAATTACTTCTTATTTCTATAAACAAAGAAATATGCTTCAATATTTCTCATTAATGAAAAAGAGTCCCTTTTCACCTCAAAATCACTGGCTACATTCCCATTTCTCTGTGCCCCTTTAGAGAAACACTCTAAACAAACAAAATAGTTTCCTATACAGTGTTTCCACCCTTCCCTGTCAATCTTGTCTACAGGGCAATTTCACCTTTAGCACTTCACTGAAAGTGATCTAGTCGATGGACACATTTCTGCCCTTGTCTTACCCAAACTCTTCATATTCTTTTCTAAAAGATGTTCCTTTCCTGGTCTGTTGGTTGCCATACCCTCTTCCTGGCTTTCAACTCACATTGGCATTATCATTATTATTTTTACCAAATCTGTGACTTCTTTTCACTGCCCTATTTCTTCAGTCCACAGATCATAACCTGGAGGGCTGCTCTACATTGCTGGGCTCTATTGTTAAGGCGTTTGGACTAATTTGCTAGTAAGGTGAACATTTGACGGAACGAACCTATATAATTAAGATGCTGACGAACGTATTTAAATAACATAATCTCATTGCTCAAGAAGTAAATAAGCAAGAAAAGCAAACAAATAGCAAAAATTTCATTTGACAATAATTTTATACCTATTGTGAACTTGACAGATTTTGTTTGGTTCTCTGGAAACAAGGAGGTATTTAGGTGATCCCAGTGTTTACATGCAGGGGTTGGGACTCTTCAGTTAAGAGACTAACTAGTAACTATAGAGTGTATGTTTACTTAGTCGTGTCTGACTCTTTTGAGACTCCATGGACTGTAACCTGCCACGCTCCTTTGTCTATGGAATTTTCCAGGCAAGAATACTGCAGTGAGTTGCCATTTCCTTCTCTAGGAGATCTTACCAACCCAGGGATCAAACCCACATCTTTTGCTTCTCCTACATTGGCATGTGGGTTCTTTATCCCTAGTGCCACCTAGAAAGCCCAGCTACAGAGAGTAAGACCTATCTTTCTAAACTTCCCTTATTCCTTCCAATTTTTCTCTCAGAAAATTTTGCTAATGTATTTCAGAGTTTGATTAATCAGAATGCAGTTTTCTTGACATCTGGCACTTATTTAAGCTTTTTACATTGGTACATGTTTTTTCCTTTTTAATTTATTCCAATTCCTCAAATAAGAAAGCAAATTTCAAAATTATAAACATGATGATCTGATAAGAGAAAATGAAAGTGTTTATGAACGTTTGAGGTTATTTTGGGTCTACATCTGGAATAAATGTGGAAATGTACATGGTTATAAGCTAATTTATATAATGTTGGAAAGTAGAGAAAAATGTTTCATAAATTATGAAATTAGGATTACCACTTTATTCATCACAGTGCTTCTCACCTTAATAAAAGGCTGAATAGGCCAAGAACAAACCATGATACTAGTCGTATCTTTATTAGTAAACACAAATTTGAAGACATGCCCTACAGAAATCGTGGGAGCACATTACAAAGACGCAAACTAAGGCTGTTGTTAGTGATGTGATGTATTGACATAAAACAAGTAAAATACTCATGCATAAGGCAATTTAGGCAAATAATAATAACTGAGGAAAAAATATCCAAAGTTACTGTTCACTGTATCAGCAAGTTGCAAGTTCATGACCTAGGTTATTTAGTCTGGTTCTTGAAATCCACCACTAGATATTGAGCTGCATAAAGACTATACATTTCCATATTCACATCATAGGTGCGTGACAGTTTTTTGGGTCATAATAGTCATCTTTGGAATTAATCAAAAAATTATTTGTCCAAACATCATTCTTTATTAAATGATAAAATATTATTTTCACTACTTGTAACTTGCATGAAAATAGCCTTCATTTGTGCTGTTTACATGTGGTCCTCAACTTAACAATGGTTACACTTAACGAGTTTTTGACTCTACCATGGTGCAAAAGCAGTATGCATTCAGTAGAAACTGCCTTCGAATTTTGCATTTTGGTCTTTTCAGGGCTATGTTATCTGGTAGCTATATCTGGTACAATAGTCTCTGGTGATACTGGGCAGTCAGTCACAGCTCCCAGCCAGCCACACAATCACATGGGTAAACATCTGGTACATTCAGCCAATTTATACCCAGACAACTATTCTGTTTTTTACTTGCAGTACAATTGAATAAATTACATGAGCTATTCAACACTTCATTATAAAATAGAATTTGTGTTAGATGATTTTGAGCAACTGTAAGCTAATGTAAGTGTTCTGAGCAGGTTGACGGTAGGCTGGGCTATGCTGAGGTGTTTGGTAGGTTTGGTGAAATAAATGCATTTTCAACTTATGGTATTTTCAGCTATAATGAGCTTGTTGAGATGTAACCCCATTATAAATCAAGGAAGATCTGTGTTTGGTTTTGGATTGTGTCTTTTTGGAAAAAAGCTACCTGAAACCATTCTTGCCCTAAGTGTACTTTTGTTTATATTGCGAATATGCCGGTCTTTACTACTATTTGATTTCTAGGAATGGATAGTGTGATACATCCATTGGTAGTGTGATATCCATCCAATGGATAGTGTGATACAATATGGTATTAGCAAAGTTAAACACAATTCTGTTTTAATAAATGGTATTGAAACTTTCAGACAGAGGAAAACAGCATATTTCAAGAAATTTCTGATGATAAATTTTCAAGCATATTTTAAATTTCTAAGTAATCAGTAATATTTAGGAGTGCCTTTCACTCTTCTTATTAACTTTAAAGATTATATTGGAGATCAGGGTTGGAAAACAGAACAAAATTCTTCCCAAATTTTGATACACTCTCTTTGAGGATGCATATAATTTTATTAGATAGGAAGAAAAAACAACAGCCGCGATAAAGCTGTTTTTAGCTAAAGCTTAGATGTATCTCAAGAAGTTAAAAAAAAAAAAACCATGGTAACTTTTAGGGATGCTTAGAAGGCAGATTCTTTTTGAAATGTTAAGTAGCCATTTAAAGGCTGCATCTAGACCACATATGATATTTTGCATTATTTTGTTTTTACTTTTTCTAAAATGGGAAAATATTTTCTCTGTTCATGCTTATCACTAAAATGAAAGAAGATTAGAAGACTTCTAAATTTAAGAAGGGAGTCAGGGGAAATTTGTTATTTAGATCAGAGAGATATGATATTATTTATTAATAGATAAGAGTTGGAATTTACTGTGAGGTATTGCAAATTATAGCCAGGTGTTTCTACTTTAAAAGATATTCTAGATTTTATCTTAAATGTGATATGCAAATAATGATAGAGATTTATTATTATTACTATTATCATAATAGAGATATTGGTGTGGACTAATTTAAATAACTATACATGCTATTCACTGAAGAGCAGGGAAATATTTCTGCTCATTAGAAACCTAACTGCCCCCAACCAGTACTAATACTTAGAATCTCTCTTCTCCCTTTGGCAATGAATGGAAAAATTAACACAGCTCTGAAAATGACCTAGATTTTAGGAAGCTGATGTTATTGAAGAAAAGCATAAAAAATGTCTGTCATCATAAACTCTGATTAAGCTACTTGTTTTGTTGTATTTTTGTTATTTAAAAATGTAAATAATTTAAAGCAATTTAAACAGGGAGAAAAAGATTTTTTGAACAGAAGACTTGTAAGTGGTAGTTTATAAGGAGGAGGTGGGAATAGCTTCATGAGAGACTACTGTTAGCTCTAAGTGATACATCAATGTCCTTTCTGTGCATCAGATATTGCATGCAAGTCCTAGAAAGCTACAGGGTAAGCCTGAGTGTTGGCCACATCCTTATGGATTCTGATTTGGTAGTTCCAAGTGAAACCCAGAAACCTACACCATGTTTGAGGGGCTTCTGATTTTGGTTCTTGGAGGAAAATGTGTTGAGAAGCACAGATTTAAAATACCCTCCTGTCAGCAGAGACATGGAAGATGTTCTCCGTGTGACATTTCTCTTTACTGAATTGTTTCCCTTATCCCAACTGGCTCATTTTAACATCCTCTCTGAAACCTTTGCAGATCACCTTCAGCAAGTAAATGCAGTTTCCCAGTACCCGCTACATATTCCTTACAGTAATACTGCTTTAGCACACTGAAGTATACTTATTTTATTTTATACTGTTTCCATCTATTTTGTTAGTTCTTTAAGGACAGGAACTAGTTTTTCTTCTTATTTTTTCTTGCTTACTTACTTACTTCTTCTTTCTTACTTTCTTACTTTTTCTTCTTACTTATTTTTTAAGATCCCTGGTGCAAAGAACCAGGGCTTCCCTGGTAGCTCAGCTGGTAAAGAATCTGCCTGCAATGCAGGAGACCCTGGTTTGGTTCCTGGATCAGGAAGATCTGCTGGAGAAGGGATAGGCTACCTACTCAAGTATTCTTGGGCTTCCCATGTGGCTCAGCTGGTAAAGAATCTGCCTGCAATGTGGAAGACCTTGGTTCAATCCCTGGATTGGGAAGATCCCCTGGAGAAGGGAACAGCTACTCCCTCCAATATTCTGGCCTGGAGAATTCCATGGGCTGTATAGTCCATGGGGTCACAAAGAGTCAGATAGGGCTGAGCAACTTTCACTTGACTCACTTCAGTTCATAGGATGCACTAATACATACTGAAATGAGCAAATATACTGAAATGAATAGATAAAAACAACTAATCAACTGACTGTTTCTGTGTAAGATAACTCTGGCTTTGAAAGAAATGAAACACGTGGAAAACATCATTTGGTAGGATCTGTGTTTATTATGCATGTCCAACTTCATGATCATTTTGCATTCTCTGCATAATTTTTAAGAACATATGTTCTTGGCAGATATCCTGGTTTACAACCTAAGTAAGTATCTAAGAGTCCAGTCATTAGTATCTATTGTGTAAGTCTATATTTAGTATCATAAAATCTAATGGAATCCCAAATTACTGATCATAAGAAATAGCTGATTTTTAAATACTGAAAGTAAAACATCATGCTAATTGCTTTAATTATTTTTTCCTTGAAACCGATGGTTTTATTATATCTGACACTATTAGGAAAAATTAATTCTTTGGGGGACTCAACTCTGAAAAGGCTGCACATTTTAAGTGCTTTCTCTTTGGGTGAAGATTTATTTTATTTTAATGTGGGACCACTTAGTGAGTGAGAAGGTTGTAAAAGACTTTTGTGTGCACATTAAAATTTTACATGCTCTATGTTCTTAATATTTCACAATGTATATCATTATATATTTCCTGAAAAAGTAGAGGAGCCTTCAGAATGAAAATATTAATACATAAAATTTCCATTTGTGTGTACCTAGTATGTGACAAACACTCAGAAGGCTGCTTTATGTATATAAATAGACTTGAGGGTTTAGTGTGATATGGTGGTTTCTTGGTGGGTGGTTTTCATGTTGAGAGATTCAACAGTTCAACTAGACCTGCTAAAAGGCACCTGCTCAAGTTCCTTTATTAATATTCTTTAAGAGGATATGCTTATGCTCATTTTCTTGTGCTTTACTTTATTATGCTTCAGAGATACTGCATTTTTTACAAATTGAAGGTTTGTAGCACCTCTGAGGCAAGCTAGTCTATCAGCTTCATTATACCAACAGCCTTTGTTCTTTCATCTCTATATCTCACACTTTAGTAATTCTCATAATATTGTAACATTTTCATTATTGTAATATTTGCTATGGTGATCCATGGTCAGTGGTCTTTGACATTACTGTGACTCACTGAACTCAGTTGATTGTTAGCATGTTGTTTTTTTAACCAATAAAACTTTTTAAAATTACAGTATATACACTATTTTTTAGACACGGTACTATTGCACACTTAATAGACTATGATATAGTGTAAACATAACGTATATATACTAGAAAAGGAAAGAATTTGTATGACTTGCTTTATTGTAATATTTGATTGATATCTGATTGGGTCTCTGGAATCGAACATACAATATTTCTGAAGTATGCTGGTACTTGTATATGTTTGATTTTTTTTTTAATGAAAACCTATAATCATGAGTGCTGCACTCAATATGCCAGCAAATTTGGAAAACTCAGCAGTGGTCACAGGACTGGAAAGGTCAGTTTTCATTCCAATCCCAAAGAAAGGCAATGCCAAAGAATGCTCAAACTACTGCACAATTGCACTCATCTCACATGCTAGTAAAGTAACGCTCAAAATTCTCCAAGCAAGGCTTCAGCAATACGTGAACCGTGAACTTCCTGAGGTTCAAGCTGGTTTTAGAAAAGTCAGAGGAACCAGAGATCAAATTGCCAACATCCACTGGATCATCGAAAAAGCAAGAGAGTTCCAAGAAAACATCTATTTCTGCTTTATTGACTATGTCAAAACCTTTGACTGTGTGGATCACAATAAACTGCGGAAAATTCTGAGAGAGATGGGAATACCAGACCACCTAACCTGTCTCTTGAGAAATCTGTATGTAGGTCAGGAAGCAACAGTTAGAACTGGACATGGAACAACAGACTGGTTTCAAATAGGAAAAGGAGTATGTCAAGGCTGTATATTGTCACCCTGCTTATTTAACTTATATGCAGAGTACATCATGAGAAACGCTGGACTGGAAGAAACACAAGCTGGAATCAAGATTGCCGGGAGAAATATCAATAACCTCAGATCTGCAGATGACACCACCCTTATGGCAGAAAGTGAAGAGGAACTAAAAAGCCTCTTGATGAAAGTGAAAGAGGAGAGTGAAAAAGTTGGCTTAAAGCTCAACATTCAGAAAACAAAGATAATGGCATCCGGTCCCATCAATTCATGGGAAATACATGGGGAAACAGTGGAAACAGTGTCAGACTTTATTTTGGGGGGCTTCAAAATCACTGCAGATGGTGACTGCAGCCATGAAATTAAAAGACGCTTACTCCTTGAAAGAAAAGTTATGACCAACGTAGATAGCATATTCAAAAGCAGAGACATTACTTTGCCGACTAAGGTCCATCTAGTCAAGGCTATGGTTTTTCCTGTGGTCATGTATGGATGTGAGAGTTGGACTATGAAGAAGGCTGAGCACCGAAGAATTGATGCTTTTGAACTGTGGTGTTTGAGAAGACTCTTGAGAGTCCCTTGGACTGCAAGGAGATCCAACCAGTCCATTCTAAAAGAGATCAGTCCTGGGATTTCTTTGGAAGGAATGATGCTAAAGCTGAAACTCCAGTACTTTGGCCACCTGATGTGAAGAGTTGACTCATTGGGAAAGACTTTGATGCTGGGAGGGATTGGGGGCAGGAGGATAAGGGGATGACAGAGGATGAGATGGCTGGATGGCATCACTGACTCGATGGACATGAGTCTGAGTGAACTCCAGGTGTTGGTGATGGACAGGGAGGCCTGGCGTGCTGCGATTCATGGGGTCACAAAGAGTCGGACACGACTGAGTGACTGAACTGAACTGATAATCATGGGACTATGCTTAATGAAGCATATGAAATGACACTGAAACATAACTTTTGAAATTGGAACTACTTTGAAAAATCTAAAGTGTCACTCACTTGTGTCCAACTCTTTGTAACCCCATGACTGTAGCCCACCAGTTCCTCTGTCCATGGAATTCTCCAGGCAAGAATACTGGAGTGGGTAGCCCCTTCTTCAGTGGGTCCTCCCAGCCCAGGAATTGAACCCAGGTCTCCTGCATTGCAGGCAGATTCTTACTCTCTGACTGGGTTTGATCCTTGGGTCTCAAATAGTTGGACAGGATGGAGTGACTAACACTTAATACTTTGAAAAATGTAAGGAGAGTAGTCATCACAACTGAACTTTCCATGCTATGCACCTGTGAAATGCCTGTACAGTCTTGCCTCTAAAGATGTTGCTCCTTCAAATGGAGACACTGAGGCTAAACTAAAGTCTATCAGACATTAGGAATCATGATATCAGCATCATTTACAGAGGCTTTTCTGAGGGAGAATTTCTTGCCATGAGCATGACATAGCTAAATTAAAGTGGATTTGGGGTCTGCTTCCACAGTTAATAGTATAGATGATTGTGTTATTTCCAATTTTCCTTGCAGATCCAAACCAGAGAACAAATTTTAAGGTACATTAAATATGACATATTTTGCAATAATTTCTCTTGAATTCAACGTGTATTTGGTCTGTTCCTGTATCACTTCGGCTAGTATAATCCCAATATTCAGCCATTCTCAAAACTTCACCTATACATTTCTTTCCCACATTGAAAACAAAAAGTTTCCCTCCACAATTTCTTCTCTCATGTTACTCAAAGTAACAATTGCTAGAAGCTACTGAGGGAAAAAAAAGGTTTGGATGAAAGTTATATTTGCAAAGTGTGACTGAATTATGAGGATGTATCTTGAATTGCATGTTACTAACTAGAGTTTTACATTCAAAGACAAAAGGATTTTTTGTAAAAAGTATATATTTCGAAATAAAAGCTGAGATTCAAACACCCTTTGATAAGAGCAACTGGTTTTCAAACTAGCCAAGGGGAATCGTCTTCTTCATGCCAGACCCCAGGGCTTGAACGCCCGGTTCTTAAGGAGGATCCCTGAGCCCAAGATATCACACTACTCTTCTGGGTCACCTGCTAGAAATATGGGTCTCAACTTGATTGTTCTTCCTCCTCTCTTGCCAGAGTCTGTGTAGGTTTCTGTTTTGTTTTCTGTTTTTAATTACCTTGCATATAGAGGAGCTATTGTGCTAGTCTTCAGGTGCCTCTATATTTAGTTTTGATGTGCTGGTGGAGGGAGGTGGACTCTAGGTCGTACTCTTCTGCCATCTTGATGCCACCCTTTCTAGTCTTGCACTGGTAGCTGGATGATTTGGTGTGGTCTATTTCCATGAGACGCAATGTCCTGATTTGTGATGATTATAAAATGATATTATATGTACCTCTGATTAGTTTCTGTAGATATAAAATAAATCAAGAGATTTAAGCACATGCTCAAGTGTCTGTCTCACATTAACAGACTTGGATGTGTTCCTCTGCATTTCTCCCATCTTGTACTGAAAACCTGACTGATATCGGTATTGAGAAAGGATCACAAAATCAAGATTTAATCAAATATCAACAATTTGCTGTTGTTCAGTTGCTTAGTCGTGTCCAGTTCAACCCCATGGACTGCAGCATGCCAGGCTTCCCTGTCCATCACCAACTCCCAGAGCTTACTCAAACTCATGTTTGAGTCAGTGATGCCATCCAACCATCTCATCTTCTGTCATCCCCTTCTCCTGCCCTCAATCTTTCCTAGCATCAGGATCTTTTCCAATGAGTTGGCTCTTTGCACCAGGGGCCAAAGTAAAGACAAACAGTAGACCCATGCAATTTAAAGCTTTCACAAGTGTGTGTAAGGCTTTAAAGAAACCTGTCATTTTAAGGCTGAACTTTAATAGAATGTGAAAGTTTGAACTCTAACACTTTTAACAAAAAAAACCTAGAAATTACTGATTGGTTCAAAATTGTTTTTACGGAAAAACTAATCTGTAACAAAAACTTGGCATTAAGTGCACAGGCTCCACCATTTGAACAGTTAAATAGATCAGTTGAACAGTCACACAACAAATGCATTTCATACAGACCACTATCATCTTATCCTAATAAGTACACTACTACCTTCCCCCACACCATTACCATTTTACCAATATGTTGTTACTATTTTTATGGCAGCAAGAAAACTGAATACTGTGGAACATCTTCATTGGATTATGGAATTTAACAAAATTTCTTAAAGAATTATATACATGTGTTAAATTTTAACATATTTTAAAAAAGACTGTCCCTTGAGTATGTTTGAGAAAGTTATGGGTGAAATATTATTATATGATATTTAATAATATTGTATGGATAATCTAATGTACTTATTTATATACATACATCTATCAGTCTTCATTAGATTCTCTAGATCTCTACTGGGATCTAAATTTCAGACCCTGTGGTTCAAAATCCAAATACCAGGGAATTCCCTGGCAATCCAAAGTTAAGACTTCATTTTCCAATGCATGAGTTCAATCCCTGGCTGGGGAACTAAGATGCATCAAGGCCAAAAAGCCAAAACATAAAACAGAAGTAATATTGTAATAAATTCAAGAAAGACTTTAAAAAATGGTCCACATTTAAAAAAAAAAATCTTAAAAATAAACTCAAAATGGATTAAAGATCTAAATGTAAGATCAGAAACTATAAAACTCCTAGAGGAGAACATAGGCAAAACACTCTCAGACATAAATCACAGCAGGATCCTCTATGATCCACCTCCCAGAATGCTGGAAATAAAAGCAAAAATAAACAAATGGGATCTAATTAAAATTAAAAGCTTCTGCACAACAAAGGAAAATATAAGCAAGGTGAAAAGACACCCTTCTGAATGGGAGAAAATAATAGCAAATGAAGCAACTGACAAACAACTAATCTCAAAAATATACAAGCAACTTCTGCAGCTCAACTCCAGAAAATAAACGACCCAATCAAAAAATGGGCCAAAGAACTAAATAGACATTTCTCCAAAGAAGACATACGGATGGCTAACAAACACATGAAAAGATGCTCAACATCACTCATTATTAGAGAAATGCAAATCAAAACCACAATGAGGTACCACTTCACACCAGTCAGAATGGCTGCGATCCAAAAATCTGCAAGCAATAAATGCTGGAGGGTGTGGAGAAAGGGAACCCTCCTACACTGTTGGTGGGAATGCAAACTAGTACAGCCACTATGGAGAACAGTGTGGAGATTCCTTAAAAATTGCAAATAGAACTACCTTATGACCCAGCAATCCCACTGCTGGGCATACACCGAGAAACCAGAATTGAAAGAGACACATGTACCCCAATGTTCATCGCAGCACTGTTTATAATAGCCAGGACATGGAAACAACCTAGATGTCCATCAGCAGATGAATGGATAAGAAAGCTTTGGTACATATACACAATGGAGTATTACTCAGCCGTTAAAAAGAATTCATTTGAATCAGTTCTGATGAGATGGATGAAACTGGAGCCGATTATACAGAGTGAAGTAAGCCAGAAAGAAAACACCAATACAGTATACTAACACATATATGGAATTTAGGAAGATGGCAATGACGACCCTGTATGCAGATGTGTATAACGGACTTTTGGACTCAGAGGGAGAGGGAGAGGTGGGATGATTTGGGAGAATGACATTCTAACATGTATACTATTATGTGAATTGAATCGCCAGTCTGACGCAGGATGCAGCATGCTTGGGGCTGGTGCATGGGGATGACCCAGAGGGATGTTGTGGGGAGGGAGGTGGGAGGGGGTTCATGTTTGGGAATGCATGTAAGAATTAAAGATTTTAAAATTTTAAAAATAAAAAACTAAAAAGGCATAAACCTGCAGAAAAGCTGAAAAAAAAAATAAATAAGACCTTAATAAATGTATTGTAAAAAAAAAAAAAAAAAAGTAATCAATATATTGTAAAAATCTTGGGCAAGAATCTATCCAGAAAAAAACCCACATCCAGAATGGTTAAAACATTAAGAACTATGGAAAGTAAAGTGCAAAATTGCCCGGTAGGGATTCCTCCATCATCTAGAGCACATTTAATGGATATGGATTAAACTGAAAATGAGATCTCTACCAAAAATGACAAGGGTGTATTTAGTTAATTTTGTAATTAGAATTTTCAATTTTGGAAATTTTATTCAATTATCAACTTTCGATTCTTTTTTCTTTTATCCCGTTGAACATTGTAATCAGGTTTTAAAGGTGTTTTTTAGAGTTTTCATTTTTAATTTATAGTTTGTCTTAGCATGCTGAGCAAATCACATTTTTTGAACTTTTTCATAAACTGAATTGTGTACCAACCATATTTATATATTAATCTGCTAACCCCAATGTGACTGCATTTAGAAATAGGGCTTTTAAAGAGATAATTAATGTTAAGTGGGACTTTGCTGGTGGCTCAGGTGGTAAAGAATCTGCCTGTAATGCAGGAGACCCGGGTTCAATCCCTGGATTAGGAAGATCCCCTGGAGAATGGAATGGCTACCCACTCCAGTATTCTTGCCTGGAGAATTCCATGAACAGAGGAGCCTGGAGGGCTATAGCTCATAGGGTGGCAAAGAGTCAGAGACAAACTATTGACTAAATGCTGCTATAATCCAATAAGACTGATGAACAAAAGAGATCTCTTTCTCTCCCTCACTACATCTGTACACAGAAGAAAGGCCATGTGGGAGGCCAGAAGGAGGCTGCAGGCAAGTCAGGAAGAGAGGTCTAAGCAGAGACCAACCCTGCTGGCACCTTTATCTTTGATTTCTAGCCCCTAGAACTGTCTGAAAATAAATTCTATTTTTTAAGCCATATGGCTTGTGATATCTTATTACGGCTCTTAAGCTAACACTAAAAACTATAAATTATCTGAAATAGTCTTCCAAACAATTATGATAATGTTTAAAGAGATAAAACCTTCAAAATAAGAAAAGCAAAATGGTAAATCACTAATTAGAAATCACAGCTATAAAAAATAAAATTATTCATTTATATAAATGGACATTAATTATCAGAGTAAAAGTAGATTTCTTATCACAGGGCTGAAACTATTGCAAATCTCAACCCCAACTGGCTGGGCCCAAACATAAACATATAGAAGTGCTGGGCAGTATATTATGAAAATTATAGTTTAAAAATTAATGGACAGTTTTATTATTTTTTAATTAATTTATTTTAATTGGAGGCGAATTGCTTTACAATATTATAGTGGCTTTTGCCATACATTGACATGAATCAGCCATGGGTGTACATGTGTTCCCCATCCTGAACCCCCCTCCCACCTCCCTCCCCATCCCATCCCTCTGGGTCATCCCAGTGCACCAGTCCTGAGCACCCTGTCTCATGTGTCGAACCTGGACTGGCGATCTGTTTCACATATGATAATATACATGTTTCAATGCTTTTCTCTCGAATCATCCCACTCTCTCCTTCTCCCACAGAGTCCAAAAGACTGTTCTATACATCTGTGTCTCTTTTGCTGTCTTGCATATAGGGTTATCATTACCATCTTTCTAAATTCCATATATATATGTGTTAGTATACTGCATTGGTGTTTTCTTTATGGCTTAATTCACTCTGTACAATAGGCTCCAGTTTCATCCACCTCATTAGAACTGATTCAAATGTATTCTTTTAAATGGCTGAATAACATTTCATTGTGTATATGTACCATAGCTTTCTTATCCATTCATCTGCTGATGGACATCTAGGTTGCTTCCATGTCCTGGCTAAATGCTGAAGAGGGTGTGGAGAATCATAGACAGTTTTAAAAGAAAACTTGGGACCACTAGCTAGTGCAAATACATTTTAAAATCACGTTCTTATGTTACATATGATGCCAACCTGGGACTATGATATAAAAAGTCTGCTTAGTGCATTCCACATTTCCAGGCGGAATGTCTGGGGGAAGGGATAAGGGATGGATATGCTATGTTCAAACATTGAATTTAACAGTGACCTTCTGAAGCATGGAGTCCTAAGTGGTGACTTACGGAAGCTGAACTGTTACAAAGTGACACTGATGTGGCTGGAGAGAGAGAGAGAATAGTTATTTCTAGTGCTTGAACATCAAGGGAGGTTGATTGGAGAATTTAGAACAGTTGACTCCCTTCTTTAGCCCTAACTTAAATCAGACTCTGACCTCAATTCTGTCTGAAACTTAACTTTTCCCCTGAAAAGAGTCCTGGCTTGTTTCTGACCTCACTAAATATTGCAAGTCACATATGCATTTTTCCACTAAAATGTCATGATGTTCAGTTGGAACAGTCTGGATATCAATGTTGCTCTTTTCAAAAGGAAGAAGAAAAAGGGCCCATGCTTTGTTTTCCTTTTCTTGTCAGCAAGGGTCATTGTGAAGAGCCAGGTGGCAGCTGGACTGTCCTTGCCCCAGCCCACTGGGACATGATGTCTCCTCTGTCTCTTTCTGCCAAGAGGGCCCTCCTCTCTCAGTGTGTTCTCAGGTTTGAAGCAACTTACAAAGAAATGTTCCTCTCTGGTTTTTAAGAATTTTGGGAATACAAATGTGTTTCCAGAAAAGCAAGATGAGAATTTTGTTATAGTTCAGTGACTTAGTCCTATCCAACTCTTTGTGACCCCAAGGACTGCAGCATACCATGTGTAGTAGTAATATATTTTCTTAGGGTTCCTTCTTTATCTGTGATGGCAGTTTTGAACTTTCTTAAATTCCCTTTTTTAATAGAAAAATTGACAGAAATCCAGGGTTATAAATATTCTATGTGATAGCCATTCTAGATGAAATCTTTACACAGATTTCTACAATAAAAATAATAATAATGATTACTTTTGCTTGTTGCCATAAATTTAAATGTTTATGCATCATTCTTGCACTCAAGGTGACATTAGTGATAAACCTAGGATGGGTGCTCTGTAAACATTAATAACATATCAAAATGTGCAACTTGTCAGTCAATATTGCTACAAAATTTACCTGAATAATGGAATATGAGGCATCAGTGACCATCAGAACAAATGCAAAACATGCAGATTGATTGAAAGAATTGAAGAAAATTGTTAATGTATGATTGCTTTTTAAATGTCTTTGCATTAGATTGAAAGATCATGGCTGGCATCTCAGCCCTACATTTTAACGGCATTAAAAGGGCCTCATTTCTAAGACAGATGTTAAAAAAATGTAATTTGGTAAAGTTTTAATTTTTATAACTAAAACATATTACATTTATAACTAGGAAATGATACACATTTCAATATTAATGACTCAGGAATTTTGCCTTTTAAAAAAGCTGAAAATTGCAAAATGGAATTGTAAGCAATGCAAAATCTAAGCCTCTGTTCAAAATACATAGACATAATATGTAAAAAGTATTTTATACTTTTAAATAAATACATAAATATCAATATTCAAAGTCATGAGCACAGAGAGAAAACCCATAGTCAAAGGGAAGTCAGGACTATAATTAAATGATCAGGTCCAACTCACAGTGTCAACTGAGAAACAGATGTCAAATGCATCTCATACCCAATAGAAAATAAGAACCCAGTTCCCTATGTGAGTAAAAGTCACTTAGTTGTGTCCAACTCTTTGCGACTCCATGGACTCTATAGTCCATGGAATTCTCCAGGCCAGAATACTGGAGTGGGTAGCCACCGTTCCCTTGTCGAGGGGATCTTCCCAATCCAGGGATCTAACCCAGGCTTCTCACTTTGTAGGCAGATTCTTTACCAGCTGAGCCACGAGGGACGCCCAAGAATACTGGAGTGGGTAGCCTATCCCTTCTCCAGTGGATCTTCCCAACCCAGGAATTGAACCAGGGTCTCCCGCATTGCAGGTGAAACTTCCCTCATAGCTCAGTTGGTAAAGAATCTGCCTGCTATGTGGGAGACCTGGGTTAGATCCCTGGGTTGGGAAGATCCCCTGGAGAAGGGAAAGGCTACCCAATTCAGTATTCTGGCCTGGAGAATTCCATGGACTTTAGAGTCTATGGGGTCACAAGAAGTAGGACATGACTGAGCAACTTTCATTTCACTTCACTTCTTTATCAACTGAGCTATCAAGGAAGCTTCCCTGTAAATAGGAATTAAACCTAGTTTCTTTTAAGTATACTGTGACTAAATGGGTACCATCCCTCTAGGTTGCTGACTCTAGTTAAATTTTTGTTATTATGAAAGAATAATGATCAGAATAACAACAAATTTCTCATCACCAATAATATCTGTTAGAAGATAAGGATGATATAGCTCCAGAGGGTTGAAGGGATAACTTTCTATACATGTCCAAGCTAATACTCAAGGTTGAGGGCTGTATAAAAAAATTGTCAGGCTTAGAAAAGTTAAGATGATGCACTAAAGAGAGACTGAAATAAAAAAAAACCTTCAAATTTAATAAATAAAATACAAATATATATAAAGTAAATTGATAAATTATGTTGGAAATCTATATACAAATTAAGCACACATTATGATAATAACAACATGAATTATTTTATTGTGAAGCAAACCAGAATGTAAATTTTAACAATAATGCATGGAAGATGGGAAGAGGATAGTTAAATGAGAGAAGTTAATACATTCTGAGGCATTATTCTTGGAGAAAGATAGAACACTGGTCACATTTATAAAATGTGTTAAAGATATGAAATATATGTTAGAATTTTTAAAAACAAACATACAAACAGTAAGAACAAATAGAATATCTAACTCTGATATGGTACAAGAATAAAGAGCTACCTTTTAAAACATATGGCTTCATAACTAAAGAATGTCAGCATTAAACAGCCGTGCCAGCCCTGGATGCTTTACTCAAAATTCTGCATGTTATCTTCTGTTTCATTGAAGTCTTTGAATTTTAGGTTTTCTCTGTTGTAGATACTTAATTTATGCTTAACTAATATAGAATTTGGTTAATAGAACTGGAATCCTGTCACACAAAACTAGAAGGACATTGGGTTAATTCTGAAGCAACAGATGAATAGGGCACAGACTTCAAGCTATAGTGACTTTATAGTAGTCAGGGTCCACCCTTTAACCAGAGAAATAGATACAGGAGGATCTCTCTAGGTATTAGTATCTGTCATCCATCTATCCATCAATCTATTATCTCCATTTTTTCTATCATCTCTCTATCAATCTATTATCTATATCATCTGTCTTTCTATATTCATCATCATCTATGTAACTGTCCCCACGGCTTATGTGATTGTGAGGGCTTGCTAGTCACATCTGCAATCCATAGGGCAACCCATCAAGGACAGGCTGTTAGGTAGGGGCTAAAACTACAGTCCATAGGAGGAATATCTTCTTCAAGGAAGCCTCAGTCCTGCTCTTAAGTCTTTTCAACTGAATAGAACCAGGCCAACTCAGATTTAAAGTCAACTGATTATGAACTTCAGTCATATCTACAAAAGATCTCCCCAACAATACCTATATTTGCATTTGATTGATTACTGGGACTTGTAGTCCAGCTAAGTTGCCATCTCTAAAGACCGTCACAGTAACCTATGCTATGCTGGCAAGAACATGCAAATTTCATGCCTGCAATGGTTTAGAAAACATTGACCCTTTGAAGCTTCAACATTATTTAAACTGCACAGAAAAACTCAGAACGTGGCTGTTAACTGTCCTATCCTTGGCAATTTAAGGAAACTTAGATGAGAAAAATAAATTCAATTTATACTTAATGAGCTTGCAAGCAGAGGTAAGAAATGAATAAATTCTACAGATGGAGACTCTCTCTGCCTGAGAACTGTCTCTGATTCATTTGGGGATTCAAGGATTAAAATCCAAAACTGGAGCAATGTTAAGAGATGTCATCTTCTAGATTAACGGAGAAGTTCACATGTTATTATCTATTGTTTAGTTGCTCAGTCATATCCAGCTCTTTTGTGATCTCATGGACTGTAGCCTGCCAGGTTCCTCTGTTCAGGGGATTCTCTAGGTGAGAATACTGACGTGAGTTGCTATTTCCTTCTTCAGGGGATCTTCCTGACCCAGGAACTGAACCCACATCTCCTGCATTGGCAGGCATAGTCTTTATCACTGAGCCACCAAGGAAACCCTCACATATTACCTAGGAAACCTAAAATTAAAACCCTAGTAAATAGATGCAGTTGTTAACTGGGGGTTTGTATTGTTTTACTTAGGGAAGAAGTGAGCTTGCCTCACTTTGAGAATAAGGGTTCATTTGAAAATTTTGATTTCCAGTTAGGTGAATTATGACAACACTGTGGTTTGTTAGCCCCAGACCATTATCCCTTCCCTTCTACAACACTAGGGTTTTACTGTGTGCACTGTCATGCAAAGGACAAAGTTATGTCCTTAAAAGAAAGAGAGAAGTCCTCCCCTTACAATTTCTCCCTTGCTATCAGCTACATGCTTTTACTATGGTTGGAGTCAGATGGGTCATTGGAACTATGAGTTGGAGGTTTTAATGACTACAGAGAAACGAGAAAGAAATAGTTTGTATTTCTTACATTACAAAGATGTGATACCAGTCAGTTAACTATCTATTTTGTTTGAACCACTATATTTTAATGCTACCTCTTTAACACCTTAACCTACATCCTAATTGATATGCATCACAGATTGGGATTACAATGGGGATTGCATATAATTTATAATATGTACAGTAATAAAAATCAATTTAAAAAGATAGCCCTCTCTATATAAAATCATCAACAGGCAGTTCACAGAAAGAGAAACCTAAACACCAACCACACATATGGGAAGAATTTCAACATCCCTAATATCAAGAATTGTAAATTAAAACAACAGTGATGGTTTTTCAGTCACTGAGTTTTCAATCAATAAAATTTTTGTCAATAGCGCATGCTAGAAGTGGAAACTGGTCCTTTCACATGTTGTTTTGGGGATGGTAAATTGTACGACCACTTTGGAAAGTAATTTTGCACTCTCTAATAATATTAAAAATGCACATGTTCCATGTCTCAGTAGTTTCCTTTTTTTGATAATTGCATCACTTCTTGCATCATTTAGAGTATCAAACAGTCATAAACAAATGTGGAAGGAACATAAATACCCATTAAATGTGAACAGATAAGTACAACATGGTCTAGTCATAGTGTGTCAATAGAATAGACCCAATTTCATGCACATAGAGAGAGAGATTATGATACTGAGAGGTAAAAACAGGCTTAGATGGATAAATGAGTAGGGGCACTATGGCACTTACTGAAACATTTTAAGCACATACACAAAATATGCCATGTTATGTGTATAATAAAGACCTACAATGATCATTTTAAGCTAAGATAACCGTTAACTCTAAGAAGGAGCATACACGGGTAGAACTGGCTGTGAGAGGGAAAAGTAAACTGTCCCATAGGTTATTTTTAAAGACATGACAATGTTTTTTTAAAAATGACAGAGTGTAAACAGCTACCAATTTAAGGAGTTGGAAACATGAGTGTTACAGTAGTATTTCTAATTTTATGACATCATTCTTTTAAAAAATAGCTATAAAGACTAGATACATATTACAGGACCCATTCCATTATAAGAGTCTTCTTCATTTTATTTTGGCAAAATGGATATTATTTTGATTAATGAAAATTAAAGGCACTATTCTATGAGACATATATGTTTAGCTGTAATTTATTAGAACCAAGTTACTCAAAATTTTAAATACCCATATATTTCTAGTTTTTGCCTCTGTACCTAACAGAGATCTAAATTTCAACATGTGAACAGTTTCATTTCTTTTTTTTTAAACCAGGAAGTTTCAAAACATTTTTCATATTCTTTATCTTTTCCCACTAGAGACATTAAAGTTACTTTTAAAATCTGATTCCCTCCTGGAATTGATGAAGGTGCTCTTTTCTAACTACCCAATATCACAAGACATGGTCATCCACTGAAATGATTTTGCATGTAGAGAGTTATCACAAATTGTTGTATAAGAAATGTCTCTATAACAATTAATTTCAAAGTGTTGATTAAAGATACCCTGGATGACATGTGTGACTATGAGGCAGTAAAGGATGTTTGGGTTGAGTCTTTCCAGGTGAGATATTTACATTTCCTTTAGGGACCCAAGGTAGAAACCCAATAAATAACTGGAACACTAGCAGCACTTAGTAACTCCAGTGAACATTCAAAGAGAGTTACAAAACAGAGAAGACCTCAGGAGGGATAAGAGAATTGAGACGGAGAGGCAGCAGGATGGAACTTGCCAAAGACAAGAAAATTATCTATTACATTAAGGAGGTTCAGAAGAGAAACCAAGCAGATAAGAGACACAGGGATCCATGCTGAAAAGCAATTAAGGTCAAGTTTGTCTATGTAAGGTTGGCTCAAGTCATGCAAGGTCATGACAGGCAGGTTAAAACTAGAGTTCAGCTGAAGATCAAAAGCCCTGGAATTCTCTGCATTCAGGAATAAAGAAAATCACACTTGGGGCTTGGAAGCCAAATTGAAAGCCTTCCATTATTGGATAGTGATTCTTTTCTTATGTCAGTCTCAGTTAGAACTGGAAACTTTTGGTAAAAGTCTAAGTTTAGAAATTGCAACTGACAGCCACACAAGTCTAGCATGTCAGAATTTCTCAATAAGAGACAATGTCAAAGAAAATCGGAGTCAATGATGTCCATTGCCACAGTGAATATCAGTTCAGCATCTTCCTTCTCTTTTTGTGATGATAAACCTGGTTAAGGATGGAAAGTTGTACACACAGAGCCTTTGCTCCCTCCAGACATGAGCTTGTGCCATCTGACTAGGCCTCACATTATACCAGCCAGAACTGTCATTGCTGTATAACAGATGACACTGAGGCACAGAGAATTTAAGCCATTTCCCAAGTCACACAGTGAAGACATTCTCAAAGCTGGATCAAAACTCAGACTTTGGGCGGGCTTTGACTTCTGTGTTCTTTCAACTGCCACTCTCTTCCAAAGAGACAAGTGCCACTGTACCAAATAGCACAGCTAAACTAGGATTCCAGCCCACAAATTCTGGTCTCCAACACCCTGCATTAGCCACTTGAAAACCTCCATTCTTTTTGAGAAGGAAGCCTCAAGACAGTGATTTAGAAGATGAAATGGGTAGTATTGAGAGGAAAGAAAAGCACAATTTGACCAAAGACAAGCATGGCTGTATCTGGAAATAGATGCTCTGCTCCACTACCTCCTGACTCTGTGTGGATATTCCCCCAGGAACACACAGGGGACTATTACACTCAGTACGTAGATTATCAATAAGTGCTGGGTACAGCTCTATGCTGGACGTCTTTCTGAGTTGCTGAGGCAAGAGATAAGCTTGAGGCTCATTCAGTTGTGAAATTGGTTAAAGGGGAGAAAACAAATACCACTCCCACCCCATACTCACATACATACTCAGTGCCAACCATCTTCAGCGGGGAATAAAAGTGATTCTCTTGATATTGAAATTAACCATTTTGCTACTGCTGCCTGCTTCTCCCTGGGTTTGAGGAATGCTTCAAGAACTTCTGAGGGGCTCAAGATATCTCTAGAAACAAATGCTTAATGGAGAACCAAGGTACATAAAAAATAAGAAAAGGTTATAATTGAGAATTTAACTAAAGTCTGCAGTTTATAGTAATGCACTAAAGTTTATTTCATAGCTTTGAAAAATGTACCATGGTTGTGAAAGATATCAGCATGAAAAACAATAACTGAGGCCGTTTGGACAAATGGAATATACCCTTCTTGAATTAGACTTTATAGATTTCAAAGTTCTTGAACTCATGTTTGAAAAAAGTGTTCCTTATAAACATAAAAGACAAAAATTTGAGTTAGAACTGATGTACTACTTATCCAGGAAGTCATCCCAATATTCAGCCTCCTTTCTAACATGCAGTTTTACACAATAGGAAGCAATGTGTTAGCAGGGTGAGAACGCTCAGTTCTATCTACTGATGCACCTACCGCTCCATTGTGAATCTACCTAGAACACTGGCATTGCACCGATGACCTTTATTCTCAGGGGAAAAAGAAATATAGATAGATAGATAGAAGATAGATAGATATACACCCTTATTTTAAAATGTTCTTAACCTTTCTTGAGTGAGGTCAGTTTCCACAGCTTTATACTAATTTCCAAGAGTTACTGTGCATATTACGCTCTACATAGTTGGCTTTTTCTTGGTTAGAATTAATATTTAGAGTCTGATTCTATGCTTTTAAGGAGGAACTAGTTAGAGTTTAAGAAGAAAGATGAGATAGTGATGAAGACGAAGTAACTCTGGGCTCAGTAGGGCTTTGGCAGCATATCTAAATACCTTCCTCTCCTCAAACAGTTGGCTTTAGAAAGGACCACAGAGTGACCGTAGATTTTGCCTGAAACAGTCTCATTATCCAAGCTCCCCCTTTCATCCTAGAGGTGTCCCACTTAGGAAGATTATATTGTCACCTAATTACAGACTGAGTTGCAGTACTTCTTCATATCACAGTGAGGAAACAGCCAGGATTAGATATTTTAGTAAAAATAAACAGAATTAGGAAATTTATAGGAGGCCACCCACTTGGTCCTAGAATCATCTCTCTAGTTGGTAAGGTCTCTTAATAGTGTATGAGAACAGGGGGAGAGATACTAGCTTTTAGGGGGACATTTTATGAAAAGCCAAGCATGAGTTGTTGAAAAACATCTGGTCGGGAAATACAGAGAGCTGCTCCTGGATCAAACCTGAAGGTTTTCTTCTTGTGATTTGTGGCACCCCCAGGGGGCATTTGAATTGGTGGCACTGCAGAAGCATCTGAATTAAAAGCACTTGCTGCCAAGTGATAACTTATACTTGGCACTCAAAAACAATTTTAATAATATAAATTATATTAAACTGACAAGGGACTTTATCGTGTGGGAGGAGGGGGCACTAGCCATTTGTAATAGTGGATTAATTGGGAATTGGTTCCTCCAAAGCAGCTGTGTTTGCAGCTACAGCTCACCTCCTCCCCTTCGTTCTCCTCCTCTGCCGCGGGTGATAGGAGCCGAAGAACATAGTGTGCTGTAAATGTTCACAGACACAAAGCAATCTAGTTCTGGGGCTGGATGGGTTCCAGCTCTTATGAACCATCCACAGCAAAGCTGCAGAATTAAATATGACAAAGCTCCTCCATCTACAGCAGCCGTGCTAGCAGAGGGCCCTTCACAGCTGACCTTTAGATGAACTTAATTACAATCAGCAAGAGAAAAATGTTAGGCCTTTCATACAACATAATGGAGTTTCTCTAATTTGTTTACCAGCGGTACCCAGTGAGGGCCTCGTCCCCATAGAAGGCTTTGGTGTGCAGAAATGAATCCAGGCAACCACATATTAGAGAGTCTGGCAGATTAGGCTGTGAGGTGTGCATATTACAAAGGGATCAAGAGTCCTGGAAGACAAATCCCTCTTGCAGCCAGCTGTCACTTTGGGGGTTATTGTCCAACTGGATGTTATTCTGTACTACGTTCGAAACCATTTAAATCATCGGTAGGTAGTAGCAGGAAACAATAGTTTACGATTATTTGTGACTTGAAGGGATTTTGAGTGTCTGATAAGTGATTTTCAGGCTCACGGAATCAATATTTTATATCTTACATCTTATAAATTTTTTTTTCTTTTTAAACTAGGAGAAAAGAGTATTTTTTTTTCAGTTTAATATCTACTGCTACGTGTGTGTGCACTCAGTTGCTCAGTTGTGTCCAGCTCTTTGCAACCCCATGGACTATATAGCCCACAAGGCTCCTCTGTCCATGGGATTCTCCAGGCAAGAATACTGGAGTGGTTTGTCATGCCCTCCTCCAGGGGATCTTCCTGAACCAGGGATGGAACCCATATCTCCAATATCTCCTGCATTGGGAGGCAGATTCCTTACCACTAGTGCCACCTGTAAAATCAAATTTCAATATAATTTAAATATACATTGACAAAGGGCAGTGATTGGAAATTATAAAATTATCTCTAAAATGCATAGACCCTATTTTCCCCATTCTTCTTGCAAGGTCGAGTCACACACATACACAGTAGACCAAAGAACTCAATGGCTTCAAATTCATGATTGATGTTAGGATAGAATCCATGTCTTTTTGTTTGTTTCTTCTTTCAACTTGGCTGCAGAAGAGTGCATCCATTGCAACCATGAGGTTCGTGGATGTTATGATGAACGGTTGATGACTGTCAAGCTACCAAAAGACAGAAGTATTGAAATAGTCCAGGTCACATATTTTGCAAGCAAAGACACCACACCATGAGCGTTTTGTGTTGGTGAATTCTGCACCCTTGGTTGGGTAGGTTTGGCTACCTGTGCTCTCAGGCAGGGCTATTTAAACTAACACAAAGAACTCTTTTTTATATATAAGAAAATTCTGCTCCTTGATGCACTAATAAAATAACAAATTGCAGGGGATGACTTTACAACTAATAATGATAACTAGTCAGATAAAATGTAAAATATAAGCCCAATATTTTAATAATTAGTAGATTCAAAAGACATCAAAATTACTTTGTCAAACTGCTACAGAAGTTTCTAAACATTTATCCTTGATTTCTGTGTTTGTTGAATCACAAACTGACATCTTCGCACAAAGCACATTTTGAGTAGTGCTGCTCTAAAACACAATGAGTTTTATATCCTCATCTTTTTTCCATGCATTAGAACAGGGATTGGCAAACTTTTTCTGACAAGGTCCAGAGAGTAAATAGCATTGGCTCTGCAGGCCATATGGTCTCTGTCGCTACTGCTCAACTCTGTAAATGTAGCAGGAAAGCATCCATGGACAATATGTCAGCCACGAACATGGCTGTGTTCCAATAAAACTTTATTTTCAAAAGCAGGCTACAGGTCAAATTTGGCCTGTGGGCAGTAGTTTGCTGGTCCCTGCTTTAGAGAGTCTGAGCTGTATTTCCACGTGTCCTAAATATTTTATTTGTGTTTTCAAAAGGATTTTAAACTAGGGTGCTTACGGTGGTCTCTGTATACTTCAAACTCACATTTTGTTTTGGTTTTCTCACCTTTTGGAAATGCTACCAGTAGAAAGAAGCACTAATATTTTAAGGATCAAAATATTCTGGAGGAGAAAGTTCACTATGACCAAATGGTAGAGAAAGGACCTGAGATCAGAATCTGCATAGACATAGCCTTTCTTTCCTAAGGCAGTGGAAGATTTTCAGTACTAGCTGGAGAGGGTAGGGTCTCTGATTCTTCCTTGGAGATTCAGCTCAAATATGACAGCCTCTTTTATTCTGGCTCTTTAGGATATTTCTAAGTGGAACATTCTATGTTCGGAGGATTGTGGCCTTCTCAGCAAAGTCTCTTTCCTGCTGCCCCTAGAAAGTGTCAACTATTTCCTCCCCCACAAACTCCTACCACTTATCAAACTGAAAAGGGTTGTCTGCTCATATTCCTTCACCCTGGTAGAATGTGAGCTCTTCAGGGCAGATTAAAGTCTCTTCAAGGGCTCTCAGTCGTTCACAGTGCCTAGAACAGAATTAGAAAACACATCGAGCAACATTATGTAGATACACGTGTGTGTGTGTGTGTGTACTTCTGTGTGTCTATACTATGTGATGAGAACAACATGAACTGAATCACCACCAAGATAGTTGTAAAATATACCTAAGATTGTACACACTGAAGTGTCTGTAATCTAGGAATAATTATGCAAATGAGTTATTATTAGTACTTGTGGGAAGAAAGTGAAAGTGAAGTCACTCAGTCATGTCTGACTCTTTGGACCCCATAGACTGTAACCTACTAAGCTCCTCTGTCCATGGGATTTTCCAGGCAATAATACTGGCGTGGATTGCCATTTCCTTCTCCAGGGGATCTTCCCAACCCAGGGCTTGAACCCAGGTCTTCCACATTGTAGACAGATGCTTTACCGTCTGAGCCACCAGGGAAGAAGATGGACCTAAATCAGGGGTCCTCAACCTCCAGCTGTGGACTGGTACAGTGGCAGCTCAGTGGCAGCACTAGATTAGAAATAAGTGCACAATAAATGTAATGTACCTGAATCATCCCCAAACCATCCCCCACTTCCTGGTCCACGGAAAAGTTTTCTTCCAAGAAATTGGTCCCTGGTGCCAAAAAGCTTGAAGACTGCTGAGCTAAATGAAATTGAAAGCAAAAATAAAATTAAAAGATGTACATTGGAAAAACAGTGATTATAACAGGGGGACTAGTGGTAAAGAACCAGCCTGCCAGTGCAGGAGGCACAGGAGATGCAAGGAGACATGGGTTCGATCCCTGGGTCAGGAAGATACCCTAGAAAAGGAAATGGCAGCCCAATCCAGTATTCTCGCTTGGAGAATCCCATGGACAGGGGAGCCTGGTGGGCTACAGTCCATAGCGTCACAAAGAGTCAGACATGACTGAGTGACTAACACACACAGGTAATATAGAGGCTAGAGCATAGAACTAGGACTAAGTGCTGACCCCTCAGTACTTATTGCCTAAATGAAGAAACAGAAGACTGTCAAATTTGGAATGAGAGTATTGAATTTCTTGTTAAAAAAAATATCTACTCTCTTTCCTACTTGCCCACAACCACTCCTTTACTAACCTGGAAACTTGGCTTTACTTCTTGCAGTAAATGTCCTGTAAGACATTTGCTCAAATGGTGACTTCACAGAATCCTCCTCTGAGGACCAGCAGGGACTCTGGCCAATTAGCCTCCAGGAAGATTTGGGGAAGCTTGATGCATTTGTAGAAATCAACCCTGTCCCAGATGACTAAGCCTTAACCTGTTTGATGCACAGTTGTTTAATTCCATTTCTGGTTTGGAGAAAACAACCAATTGAGATGTTTTAGGAGGCTTTTTGAAGCTTTTTGATACTTCCCTCTAGGCAGCACTGTTTGTTTGCAAGCACGTGCTGACTGACATCCTGTGTTTAATACTTACTCTTTTCCCAAAGTATTCATGAGGTGAGTGGGGACTGGTCTGTTAGTGCTACCACAGACACAGCTAATGAACACAATTGTCACCTTGTACTGTGGTGGAGACTGTCGACCCCTTTTGGGGACTGTGGTTACTCTGTCTCAGCTCCTCAAACTACCCAAACACTGACACCTGTGCAGTTCATTTCAGTTCGGTCTCTCAAGTCGTGACTGACTATTTGAGACCCCATGGACTGCAGCATGCCAGGCCTCCCACCATCACCAACTCCCAGAGTGTACCCAAACTCATGTCCATTGAATTGGTGATGCCATCCAACCATCTCATCCTCTGTCGTCCCCTTCTCCTCCTGCCTTCAAACTTTCCCAACAGCAGGGTCTTTGCAAATGAGTCAACTCTTCGCATCAGGTGGCCAAAAGATTGGAGTTTCAGCTTCAACATCAGTCCTTCCAATGAACACCCAGGACTGATCTCCTTTAGGATGGACTGGTTGGATCTCCATGCAGTACAAGCGACGCTCAGGAGTCTTCTCCAACACCACAGTTTCAAAAGCACCAATTCTTTGGTGGTCAGCTTTCTTTATAGTCCAACTGTCACATCCATTCATGACTGCTGGAAAAACCATAGCCTTGACTAGACAGATCTTTGTTGGCAAAGTAATGTCTCTGCTTTTCAATATGCTATCTGGATTGGTCATAACTTTCCTTCCAAGGAGTAAGCATCTTTTAATTTCATGGCTGCAATCACCATCTGCAGTGATTTTCAGTTCAGTTCAGTTCAGTCTCTCAGTCGTGCCTGACTCTTTGAGCACTCCATGAATTTCTGCATGCCAGGCCTCCCTGTCCTTAACCAACTCCCAGAGTTCACTCAAACTCATGTCTGTCGAGTCAGTGATGCCATCCAGCCATCTCATCCTCTGTCGTCCCCTTCTCCTCCTGCCCCCAATCCCTCCCAGCATCAGAGTCTTTTCCAATTTGTCAACTCTTCACATCAGGTGGCCAAAGTATTGGAGTTTCAGCTTTAGCATCCCCCCAAAATAAAGTTAGACACTGTTTCCACTATTTCCCCATCTATCTGCCAAGAAGTGATGGGACCAGATGCCGTGATCTTAGTTTTCTGAAGGTTGAGCTTTAAGCCAACTTTTTCGCTCTCCTCTTTCACTTTCATCAAGAGGCTCTTTAGCTCTTCTTCACTTTCTGCCATAAAGGAGGTGTTATCTGCATATCTGAGGTTATTGATATTTCTCCTGGCAATCTTGATTCCAGCTTGTGCTTCTTTGAGCCCAGCATTTCTCATGATGTACTCTGCATATAAGTTAAATAAGCAGGCTGAAAATATACAGCCTTGATGTACTTTTTTTCTATTTGGAACCAGTCTGTTGTTCCATGTCCAGTTCTAACTGTTGCTTCCTGACCTGCATACAGGTTTCTCAAGAGGCAGGTCAGGTGGTCTAGTATGCCCATCTCTTTCAGAATTTTCCACAGTTTATTGTGATCCACACAGTTATAGGCTTTGGCATAGTCAATAAAGCAGAAATAGATGTTCTTCTGGAACTCTGTTGCGTTTTTGATGATCCAGTGGATGTTGGCAATTTGACCTCTGGTTCCTCTGCCTTTCCTAAATCCAGTTTGAACATCAGGGAGTTCACGGTTCACATATTGCTAAAGCCTGGCTTGGAGAATTTTGAGCACTACTTTACTAGCATGTGAGATGAGTGCAATTATGCAGTAGTTTGAGCATTGTTTGGCATTGCCTTTCTTTAGAATTGGAATGAAAACTGACATTTCCAGTCCTGTGGCCACTGCTGAGTTTTCCAAATTTGCTGACATATTGAGTATAGCACTTTCACAGCATCATCTTTCAGGATTTGAAATAGCTCAACTGGAATTCCATCACCTCCATTAGCTTTGTTCATAGTGATGCTTTCTAAGGCCCACTTGACTTCGCATTCCAGGATGTCTGGCTCTAGGTGAGTGATCACACCACCATGGTTATCTGGCTCGTGAAGATCTATGCACTCGTAGGGAAACTTGATGTTTATTCAGTTTCATGCTGTTACCGTGGAGCTGAGTCAAGGTCAGCTTACCTCTCACCAAGAAAGCATCTCTACCTCAGCTTTCTAGATTTTCCTTAGGAGCAGAGTGCTAAAACAGGATCCTGGGGAAACAGACCTTGGGAAACAGTACAAAAATAACCAAATTGGTCAGACAATATCCCACATTGTGACTCTTGAAATTTAAAGACGACAGGTAGCTTTTGGGGCAATAAGTGAGGAATATCCAAAAAAAAATCTCTGTTAATTGTTCTCATTGTCAACTTATGGAATGCAAGCCTACATGGTACATGTTAGAAAAAGCTAGTTTGGCTACTGAAAAAGTCAGTTGCTTGTACATTTATTATTGTTATTATTGATTATTTTACATATAGCAGGTACAATATTAAGAAGAGTTATCTACATAAGTATTAATTGGTGCTTTTGTTGTCCCTGGGGGTTTCTACTTTTAGAAACTGAGGTTTTCAATGTGGAGGGAGGGGACATTTCAGACTGTCTGAGAAGTTGAGGGCTAAGGAGGAGTAGCTGATAATCATTCTGTTCTTCTGGAAAGTGTGAAGTCTAGAAGAAAAAGAAAGATCAAGGGTGGGCTGAATCTGAGAAGAGAACAGATGGGCCGTGGTTGTGCCTGCCAGAGGCATGGGCAGAAAGAAAGGAAAAACTGTTCCTGCTCTCCTTCCCCTCTAAATGGAGAACACGTACACCAGGGCTCCTTGTGGGCTGGGCCAGATGGGAGGCTTAGGGGGAAAAGGCTGGCAGTGTCTTCTTCGAAAAGAAGAGGCCTGGCCATGGGTGTCACTTCCTCCACACCCACAGGCTGGCTTCTGCTCTGCATGTTGGCCTGCGGAAAGAAAATCTCGCCAGGAAAGAGGACTATGAGGAGTCTGCAAACATTGCTGACGGCATGTCCCATCCTCAAGTGATTCCTGATTTGGAAAGAGTTTTTTCCTTTCAGTACTTTATTATGGTAACACTATAGTCCTTCACTTGTGGAAGCTGCTGTGATAGAATACAACCCTACATCAAAAGTCTGGTCTCAAGACAAAGAGTGTGTAACCCTCTTTATATGTTGTTGGAGTTGGTTTGTTGGTATTCTGTTGAATATGTTTGCGTCTCTATTCTGAAGAGATATTGGTCTGTGTTTGTTTTCTTATAGTGTTTTTGTCAGCTTTGGGGTATTGGCTAGTAGGGATCCCAGGTTAAACTTCTTAGATGATTTTTTTGTTTCTGTTTTGCCATCACACTATGTGATACTTAAGCTGCTGGGATCTGACACCTAGTTGTCTTCATCTAAACTCAGCCTGTAGCTGTCAGCAAATAAATTCACCTTTGCAGACTCAATTTCCCCACTTCTAAAGTCAGGATAATGACTGTATCTGCTTCTTCCAGTAGATGCTAGGCAGAGCGAGGTTATGACTGCTGCCCTAGCATCCACTACTGCCTGTGTGCTCGGTCATGTCTGATTCTCTGCAGCCCCATGGACTGTAGCCCACCAGGCTCCTCTGTCCATGGGATTTTCCCAGCAAGAATACTGCAGCGGGGTGCCATTTCCTCCTCCAAGGGAACTTCTCAACTCAGGGATCAAACCCATGTCACTTGCATCTCCTACACTGCAGGCAGATTTTTCAACACTGAGCCACTGGGGAAGCCCCAGCATCCACCAGTATTAACTATCATTACTTGTCCTTTAAGGTCAGTTTTCAAAATATCAGCAAGCACTGCAATTAGCAAATATTTATTTATTTACCACCTCATATGTAAATTTCTGATTTTTTCCCCTTTTTATTAACAGAGGATTCTAAGATAGTCTATTAGCCTATATCCTATCCTTTCAAGTTTTAGCCAAACTCCAATTTACTTATGGCTCAGTTGAACACATGTTATAGGAGAAATATCAAAAGCATCCTAATGTATATATCTATATATATTTATTAATGGGTTATGAAGTTAGTAAGTTACTAAGATATTTCTTAATAACAAAGAAAAAAGAGGAGAGAAGATTTTAGGGTACATTTTAAAAAGACCAGAAATATCAGCATTGTGAGCTTGTTAGAAAGGCAGATTCTTGGGTACCATAGACCCAGTGAATCAGAAACACTTGGGGTGGAGCTCAGGAATCTGTACTTTGACAGTCATCCAGGTAACTCTGATGCAAACTGAAGAGGCTGAAGTTTGAGAAGTCACTAAAAGAGTTTAGAGATAGGAGCTCCCAGTTAAAAACTTGGTCCACTTCTTGAGTGCTGTTGTGATTTTAGGCAGACTACTCACACTCAACAAAATCTATGTCTCAGCGTTGTTAACAGAATTTAAATGAGTTAATGCATATGCAAATATAGAAAACAACTGGAAGTTGCAAAATACTCTAAGCAAATATGTTTATGAGGTGGAGAGAGAGACTCCAAAGCAGGCACACAAGTTTCTTCAGGAGAGAAAAGCAACAGTCCATGTATGCATTCATATTTCTCAGCCTCCCTTGCCATTAATCTGAGGGCTGATAACTGCTTACTGGTTCTGGTGGATGGTGCGTGAGTGGAAGTTGCTGCCAGCCAAAGGCAGTTACAGCTAGGATGCTTCCTCCATTCTTTTGTTTTCCCGCTATGTCCTGTCCTACAGGACCCCATGATCCAGAAATAAATCTGTGTTGTGTTCAGCTACTGAGATTTCAAAAGTGATATGTTGTGGCAGCTAGCATAAATTATCTGGGTCAGCAATGTAGGAGGAAAAGCAATGAGAAAGAGAGTGAGACTGACAATGAGATGTCAGATAGAGGGAGAAGCTGGCTCAAAGAAAGAGAATGATATTATCTCGTGATGATAGGAGACAGATACTGGGCCAAGTCTTTATCTCCAAAAGTCCTGGGAAGAAGACAGAGATTCCTAAAAGACTTAATGCCAAAAGAAGGATAGGTAATTTTCTAGTAGCATTGTTGTCTCATCAATGCCTGTGAAAATGATGAATTCAGATAGGTAGTCTCATTCTTTGGTTGTAAAGTGAGAAGGGGATTTGATGGCTAGGACTTGCTTCCTGTAAAAACTCAGATTCTGTATGTTAAAAGCAAACTCTATGCAAAGTCTCCTAATGGGTTTCCTGCATTTATTTACATACCACCAAACCATTCTTTAAAATGCATTTCTTTTCCTTTGCACCTGAAAATAGCAGAAATTTACTAATGATCTGTTCAGCTTCCTTTTTTTCTTCAAGTTCAACATCTTGACATTTTTCTGAACATTTTCTTATTTTAAGTTTAAATTACACTGCACAATTGGCATTTTACTGAGTGTGTACTGTTCTTTCTAACGCAAATATATGTACCCCCTTGCAGAGTTTGACTTTTACAGGTCAGATGATGACATCACTTGTCAGGAAGGCTTCTCTGACTCCCTAATATTGGATCAGTTCTTATGATGTGATGTCTCAAGGTATATGTTTGATGCATTCCCACTGAAGAGTGTAGAGAGTCGAAGAGCTTCTCTGGTACCTAAGTATCAGCAAACTAACCCATTGACATCTACAGAACACTCTAACCAACAGAACTCACATTCTTTTTTCAAGGGCACGTATATTTTTCAAATTAAACAACATTCTTGCCCACAAAAAAAAATGCCTCAATAAAATTAAAAAAGGATTCAAGTCATACAAAATTGTTCTCACACCACAATAAATTTAAATTAGAAATCAATAACAGAAAACTTTCTTGGAAATTCTACTCATTTGAAAATGATATAAGACATTTCTAAATAACCCACAGACCAAGGGGTAAAAGGGAAGTTAGAACATATTTTGAACTGAATGAAAAATGAAAACTCATCATATAAACATTGTGGGATATCATTATAGCAGTATTTGGTGGGAAAATTTTAGCACTAAATGCCTATATTAGAAAATATGAATGGTTTTAAATCAATGACCTAAGCTTCTAAATAAATAAGAGCAAATTGAACCAAAGTAAGCAGAATAAAGGAAATTAATAAAGACCAAAATTGAATTCACTGAAAAATTGAAAAGAAAGATAATAGAGAATCAAGTAAATCAAAGTCTGGTTTTTTCAGATCAATAAACTTTATAAAACCTTAGACAGGCTAATAAGGAAAAAAGAGAGAAATTTAAATTACTAATATCAGGATGACATTTGATGTCACTACATATTCTAAGAAATATTAAAAGGATAATGTAAAATCTTACAAGCAAATTTATGTCAATACATTTGGCAACTTAGATGGAATAAACAAATCCCTTGAAAGACATACACTATCAGAGCTCACTCAAAGATGAAATAGATAATTCAAATAGACCTGTTATCTATTAAATAAATCAAATTCGGGATTGGGGGCAGGAGGAGAAGGGGACAACAGAGGATCAGATGGCTGGATGGCATCACCGACTCGATGGACATGAGTTTGAGTGAACTCCTGGAGTTGGTGATGGACAGGGAGGCCTGACATGCTGCAACTCATGGGGTCTCAAAGAGTCAGACATGACTGAGCGACTGAACTGAACTGAACTGAACTGATAGTTAAAACCTTTTGCAAAGCGAACTCCAGGCCCAGATGTTTTCACTTGTGAATTCCACCAAGTAATTAAGGAAGAAATTAAATCAGTTATACACAAAGTGATCTAGAAAATTGAAAAGGTGAGAATATTCCCAACTCAGTATATGGGGCCTGAATTATTCTGATACCAAAATAAGATAAAGACATAAAAATAACAACAATAAACACTTGGGTATAATATGAGTATTGATTATAAACATTCAAATAAAGTGTCATTAAATCAAATTAACAGCATATAAAAAGGATAATAGATCACAATCAGTTGTAGGGTTTAGTGCAGAATTGCAGTGTTGGTTTATTGGAAGATAATTGCTTTAGAACACTGTGTCGGTTTCTCCAATACATCAACATGAATAAGCCACAGGGATACGCATGTCCCTTCCCTTCTGAACTACCTCCTATCTCCCACCCCATCCCACACTTCTAGGTTTCCATGGAGCACTGAGTTGAGCTCCCTGTGGCACATGGCAAATTCCCATTTGCCATCTGTTTTACATATGGTAATGTATATGTTTCCATACTATTCTCCCAATTTGCCCCATCCTCTCCTTCCCTCATTGTGTCTACAAGTTTGTTCTCTGTGTCTGTATCTTCACTGATGTCCTACAGAAATAGGTTCATTAGTACCATTTTTCTAGATCCCATATACATGCATTCATATAATATTTTAAATCAGCTTTGTTCCAATAAAAATTTTAAAAGGAAATGAAACAACAATGCAATTACAAAAAGAAAAAAAAAAACAGAATGAATAACTGATACATAAATGTGGGTGAATTATGGTGAGTGAAAGAAGTCAGACAGAATGGATACATACTCCAGCAAATGAGTTTGGGGATATCAGCAAACTGATTCTAAAGTTTATATGGACAAGAAAACGATTCAGGTGTTTCAACACAGTATTAAAGGAGATGAACACCATTGGAGGCCTCACACTGTCTGAATTTAAGACTTACTATAAAGTTATAATAATCAAGACAGATTGGTACCAGTAAAAGGATAAACAAATAGATCAATGGGACAGAGTAATGATCTCAGAAATGGATCCACTTAAATATGGCAAACCCGTCTTTGCTAAAGGAAGTAAAGACTATATACAACGATCTCTTCAAAAGGTGGTGCTAGAGTAACTGGAAATCCCCATGCAAAAAAATGAATCTGGAAACAGACTTTATGCCCTTCACAAAAATTAACTTAAAGTAGATCACAGACCTAAACATAAAACACAAAAATATATACTCCTAGAAGATAACACAGGAGATAACCTATGTGACCCCAGATATGTTGCTAGTTAGCTATGACATCAAAGGCCTGATTTGTGAAAGAAATCACAGATAGCCAGAATTTCATTACAATTAAATTTTCTGTTGTGTGAAAGATAATGTCAAGATAATTGGAAGACAAGCCACACCTTGAGAGAAAATATTTGCAAGAGATACATGTAATAAAGGACTGTTATTCAAAGAGTACACAAAAAAACCCTCACAATTCACCAATAATAAAACAAACAACCCAATTAAAAAATCAGCCAAAAGTATTAAGAGGTACCTCACCAATGAAATGTACAGGTGGTGAATAAATACATGAAAATATGCTCTATATTATATGACATCAGGGGAATGCAAATTTAAACAACAGTGAGATACCACCCCATACCTGTGAGAATGGCCAAAAATCTGAAACCCTGACAGCACCAAACGCTGTCGAAGACGTGGAGCTGATAGGAATGAATTGGAGGGCAATTAATTTGGCAGTTAGTTTGGAAGCACTTAGTTGAATGCTAAGTCGCTTCAGGCATGTCCGACTCTGTGCGACCCCATAGATGGCAGCCCACCAGGCTCCCCATGGTGGAATCCCTGGGGTTCTCCAGGCAAGAATACTGGAGAGTGTTGCCATTAATGCTTCAAAGTGAAAACTGGAAGTGAAGTTGCTCAGTCGTATCCAACTCCTAGTGACCCCATGGACTGCAGCTTACTAGACTTCTCCGTTCATGTGATTTTCCAGGCAAGAGTACTGGAGTGGGTTGCCATTGCCTTCTCCCGTTATATATATATATATATATATATATATATAAATGGAAAATCACATGAACAGAGAAGTCTGGTAAGCTGCAGTCCATGGGGTCGCTAGGAGTTATGTAAGCATACCCTTGCCTTAAGCTCCAGCCATCACATTCCTTGGTATTAACCCAAAAGAACTGAAAATATGTGTCCATACAAATCTGCATAGTATAGTTTATCAATAACTGCCAAAATATGGAAGCAGTCAGGACACACTTTAGTAAGTAAATGGGTATATAAACAGTCGTAAATACAGACAATGGGATATTATTCAACTTTGAAAAAAAGATCAAGCAGTGAAAACGCGTGGAAAAAACTTAAATGAATCTTACTAGTAAAAAAAAGCCAATATGAAATGTTTATATGCTATGAGTTTAACTATGTGATAGTCTTCAAAAAGCAAAACTGTGGAGACCTTGAAAAAGTCAATATTTGCCAGCAGTTAAGGGGAAGTGAGGAATAGCAGAACACGGGGGATTTTTTAGGGCAGTGAAAATACTCTGTATGATATAGGACTAAACAACAACAAACCCAAAGAATATACAACACCAAGAGTCCAAGAGTGAACACACAAACACACACACACAGGGTCCATCAAACAAAAGGTTTTTTAGGACAAACATTAGGGTCATTTTAAGGAAATGAGTTTAGTTCAATAACTTGCTTTTCTGATAGTCTTCAAAGTGTCTTTTAGCTGAATAATCCTGAGAATCACTAAGAAGATGGAAAATCTTAAATAAGGGCATGGATGCTTATTCTTTAAAATGAATAGTAGGAAAGAGCAGTTTTAGCAATAAAAATAATGTAGTGATATGTAAAAAGGGCACGCAGCCTAACTTAGTCACCAAGCCACCCTCCTCGCACAAGATTCATTAGTCTCCAAATCAGTTTCGGTATTGAGTACCTTTATATAAATGCATGCAATGTAATGGAAATGTACCTGTACCTTATTATACAAGTCTTCTGAATATAAATAATGCAGGAGGCATGTTCTTTGCAAAAGATGTTGTATTAGAAAAGGAAAACCATAAACAGATTTCTAGTGATGGGTATTGTATATGCTCTAGACAGCATCCAGCTTTAAGGCGTGTGTGAGTTTAAGCGTGGATGGGCTCACATACACGCACTCTTTTAACGGCACTGGATTTGGCTTTGGTTATATTTTGTTTTCTTCCTTTTTTCTTTTCTATTCCTCAGTGGATCTCTACAGAATCTGTAATGTAAGTGTTCTTTGTTCATGATACTGTATACAAGTTTCCCCTGAAAATTAATAAGGCTGTCTCCAACTCACAGCCCTATTTACATACTTCTCCCTTACCAGTTAGCTTTTGATTTTCCTCTGTATCTCTTTATCTTCAGGTTATAGCTGAATGGGTCCTCTGCCAAATCCCAAATCAACCTCTCACATGGCTCTCACATAATCCTCTTCTTCAATTCTGGACCTCATATTTGGGGGCCTTTACTCCTGTAAGGTTCATATGATTATCTTAGAGTCATTTTCCTTTTAAAGACAAAATGTAAGTGTCAAATTGATCTGATAAGGCATTGCTAATGGCTTAACAAAACTTGAATTCTGTAATGATAATTAGGATTATAACCAAGAGCTTTCCAGTAAAACTAAAGTGCATCTAACCTTATTAGAGTATAATATTAAGCCAAATCTAGTTGAGTAGAATGTCAAATTGAAAAATGCTGATCTCTTTGTAACTTGCTGGGACCACCTCTGAAAAGAATTTAGTGAGGGGAACACATCTCTCCTTCACGGCCGGAAATATCTGAAGTCTTTGCTGCATGGACAGATAGAATTACACATGCTAAGGAGGGGCTTCCAGCATACTCTCTTCTTGGGATAACTGTCATTTCCCAAGAAAGCTCTGTTGTGTATCATTAGTTAATGCTGTTTACAGGACCCTTGCTCAGTAATTCATGATTCTGAAGTTGGGGTTAGCAGTGCTTTTTAACCAACAAAAGGTGTATCATTTAACCTGGAGAGCATATAATTCAGCTCATAAGGATGTCATGGTCCTTGGCCCGTCCCAAGATTCTGAAAACGTCTTCCTTCCATAAAGCCTTATCTTTCCTCAATAATTGCAAGGATATCTTGAGATGGGTAGTATGCATATAATTATCTTTCTAGTAAGAATAATTGGAGAAGGAAATGGCAACCCGCTCCAGTACTCTTGCCTGGAAAGTCCCGTGGATGGAGGAGCCTGGTAGGCTGCAGTCCATGGGGTTGCTAAGAGTCAGACATGACTTAGCAACTGAGCACTTTCACTTTTCACTTTCATGCATTGGAGAAGGAAATGGCAGCCCACTCCAGTGTTCTTGCCTGGAGAATCCCAGGGAAGGAGGAGCCTGTGGGCTACCATCTATTGGGTAGCACAGAGTCAGATATGACTGAAGCAACTTAGCAGCAGTAAGAAGAATAAGAAAGCTCATATATGTTACTTCTTAGATTAAACCAAATGCACTTCAGATGCCAGTGCAAAGGCATCAGAGTACCTTTGAGAAAGCCAGGGTCAAAATTTTGAATTGTCTCAAAAGGCAAATTGATCCCCAAAAGTAAGATCTTTACAAAATCTTTACATGTAAAACTTCTACTGGGTATTTACTGTTAGAGAAGAGCGGTAAAGGGAATGAGGATGCTTCTGTAACAGGCCACATCTCACACGTAGGAGGGACACAGATGGGCCATGTGTGAGCAGCATGAAACAATGGAGCACGGTCCTGCTCTGGCCAGGTAACACATACATGTCAAGTACCACCTGTGCAGAGGGTATGAGCAGCTGAACACACTCGAGGGCAGTTAAGAAACTGTTTATCTTCTCGGTGGATTTTGACTTTTCTGTCTCAGGAAATGCAAGGTTTGCCTTTGGAAGTAGTGTTTGTATTTGACTTAATAGTTACTGTTTGGATGATAAAGAAGAGTGAGCAGTCATCTTTGCCCCTCACCCTAATGAGACATCACAGGGTCCAGACTGGCACTGAATGTCAAGTTCATCCTAGGTTGTTCTCTAGCTATCCTCCTCTGCCCTCCTTCTTCTGTGGTACTATTGTAGTAGGAATTACTTATGCTTTGGAAAATGTACTGAAGCAAATCAGTGCTCAGATTTTCTCAAATCTGTATGCTGATACACAGATTAACAACCGGGGTTTCTCTGAAAGGAGGGGAGGGATCGGCAATGTTCAGATGTGAACCAGAGACACTCTCCAGAAAGATAATGGGTCTCCGGACAGGGATGTGAGCCAGAAACTGAAGTATGTTTCACTCAAGTGAAAGGTGCCTTTTTCTTGCACTGATGTTCTGTCCCCATTGGACTGGAAGGTAGGCATATGCAGCTTGCAGTACTTATTTTGAAATATCCCTTAATACCTTGGCAATTACTTTTGTCACACAAGTTCCTCAATAAAACCAACATATCCATAGAAACATGTGATTGTATTGAGATAAACAAACAGTGGGTACATAAAGGGAGCACAGCCTGCACTGTATTCTTCTTTCCTTCTGAAGTCTGTGAGGAGGGAGTGACATCTTGTTGAGGAAATTGTGATAGAGAAGTTCTGGGTTGTTCCCAAGATGAGTAACCCCAAAGAATCCAGGCACAGCACACCTTCAGAAGCTCACAACAGATATGCATGTCAGCCCAAGGATAAAAATCAGGGGTGGAAGGAAGACAACTCCTTTTCTCAAACACCTTTTAGAAATGTACCCTTACCACCAAGATTATCCTTTGCTATATACTTCATAAGAAGTGACAGCAGTATTGAGCCTTTTATTCAATGTCCATGGCAGATATGATGAACTCTTATTGCTGGCTTTGAAAAATATTGAGATATGTAAGATGATTTTTTTTCTCTTTAAATAATTCCAAGATAGGGGTGCTTTGGGGGATTTGCATCAACTTCCTCTGTTGGCTTATCGGTTGTTTTCAGTTCTCAGACTCACTTCTCTCTAAATGGTAGGCAGACTTTTTCTATTCTACCAAATCGATTGGTTTTAATCAGGTATTAGAACTAGAAGGCCATTAATAGTGAACTAGAATGAGAGAAAAAGATATTATTAAGTTGTACCTAAACAGATTATTTAGAGGCTTCCCAGGTGGCTCAGTGGTAAAGTATCTGCCTGCAGTGCAGACGACTCAATTTCAATCCCTGGGTCAGGAAGATCTCCTGGAGAAGGAAATGGCAACCCACTGCAGCATTCTTGTCTGGGAAATCACATGGACAGCCTCTGTGGGCTATAGTCCACGGGACAGCAAAAAGTCAGAGTTGACTTAGTAACTAAAAACAACAACATATTATTTATGAGTAAAAAGCAGATCAGATATTAGTTCGACTATCTACTTCTCTGGCCAGTACTTCAGTCTCCCTGAAGCTCCCCTAACATTCCCCCCTTGATCTCCTTGGATCACTGAACTCTGTTCACTCTGTCCATCCACTTTCTTGATGCTCTCTATCCCTAGACCTTGAATTCCAGGATTGGGCCTGTTTTGGTCATTACTTATCCCCATGATTTAGTAAGTAGCCTGGCAGAGTACAGGTTTTCAATGATGTTTTTAGATCAATGAAATGAATGAAACATTAGCTATCATCTCTTATTCCTAAGAGATGAGAAATATGGAATTTAAAAGAATTATGTGTATCCATGGATGATTATATATAGCAAAAACCAATACAATATTGTAAAGCAATTAAAAATAATTTTTTCATTCCTCAAAAATATTTCATTAGGTTCATAAATTAAAAAAAAATAGATTATGTCCTCCATATCACTCCTATTTCCAAAACACATATCCTTATGCTGACCAAAAAAAAAAAAAACAAAAAAACAAAACCTGAATTTCCCACTCCTGTACTTTGAAATCACTAAGAGCCCTCTACAAGTTTTTTTAATTTCTGGGCTCCTACAAAAGAGCAGTTTAACAATATCTCTCTCAATGTGGCATATTATAGCCTTTTATGTCTTTATATATCATTGAGAATTGCTGAGTTATTCCACTTTGGTTTACTAATGTCTATGCTCATCACCATGTGTTTTTGTATGCATGATTTTTATTTATCATGAGTTCTTTTACTCAGTTTATTTGAATATTTTTAATGTTTCTTTTTTTAAGAAATGACATAAATGAAATACTTTAAAACCTTCCCATGTTCAATTTTTGTTTTGGTTCCCACTAAGTACAAATGAAAATTTGGCTAAAGAAACAGTGCAATTATTGGGTACAATACAGTGCAGTTATTCCCCTCATCAGTTTATGGAAGTCCAAATTACTTCTAGGATTTACTGACACTGAGGAGAAATGTATCCATGTAGTTGTTAGATTTTCATGAGTGATTCCTTTAGCTTAACAGATGTTACATCTCCTTTAAAAATGGGAATTAGATACCAATTAAAATTTATTTGATAAAATAGCTTTGCTTCTATTTTAATTCTTTGCAAAGGGTGGCATTTGAGTTCTTTCTTCAAATTGGTGACTACTTTTAAACTGTGGGATGTTTTCATATACCTAGAAATTTTTGTCAGCAAGGATTGTTTGTCCAATATTGAGATTTAGTGAGTGTTCTGTTAGAAGTTGTGTGCTGCTGCTGCTAAGTCACTTCAGTTATGTCCAACTCTGTGAGACCCCAGAGACGGCACCCACCAGGCTCCCCCGTCCCTGGGATTCTCCAGGCAAGAGTACTGGAGTGGGTTGCCATTGTTTTCTCCGGAAGTTGTGTGAATTACTATCAAATCTCTTAAGCCCTAGTGAAGGGACGGATGCTTAACCAACTACCTTATAGGCTTTCTTTGTAAATGTGAGGTCCAGGTGCTCATTGAGCAGAGGAAGTAAGCTTTAACTGTAAGCTGCCTGACAAGTGCATCACTGCTGGGCCAGAGAGCTTGTTTCCTTGTCTACCAGGGAGACTAAGTCGCTCTTTTAGAAATTACCTACCGTTTGCACCTGTGGTCTGGGGAGAAGTCAGGACTCATGGGAGCACATTGCTCTTTTGTTTGAAAAACACAGTAGTGGGTATTGTGCCAGGCAGTACAGTTCCTCTTGGTGTGAGCAATTCACAAAAAAGGTGACTAGCTCTGTATCCTAGAGTAACAGGAATTAGAGTTGCTTCCTGGAGGATCAAAAAAAGGCAAGGACCATGGCAAAAAGAAGGGGTTTGGGAAGAGGAAGAAAACCTTGGTCTGTCTGGGTAGTCTAGGAAATTCAGTATAGTTATACTTGGAAGGAATGATGCTAAAGCTGAAACTCCAGTACTTTGGCCACCTCATGTGAAGAGTTGACTCATTGGAAAAGACTCTGATGCTGAGAGGGATTGGGGGTAGGAGGAGAAGGGGACGACCAAGGATGAGATGGCTGGATGGCATCACTGACTCAATGGCCGTAAGTCTGAGTGGACTCCAGGAGTTGGTAATGGACAGGGAGGTCTGGCGTGCTGCGATTCATGAGGTCGCAAACAGTTGGACACGACTGAGCGACTGAACTGAACTGATACCTAACATTTAATTTTAAGTTGTTCACCAATATTTGATGTGCTGTAAAATTCTCTATGCTTAGTCACTCAGTTGTGTCTGACTCTTTTAGACCCCCATGGACTGTAGTCTGTCAGGTTCCTCTGTCTGTGGGATTCTGCAGGCTAGAATTCTGGAGTGGGTTGCCATTTCCTTTTCCAGAGGATCTTCCCTCTGGAGAAGATCAATTCCCTAGGGATTGAAACCAGGTCTCCTGCACTGCAGACAGATTCTTTACCATCTGAGCCACCAGGGAAGCTATGCCTAAATCTTCAGAAGTCATTGATTACAAAGTGTGAGTTATATTAGTGGTGTTTTAGGGAATAGAAACTATAGCTAGTGTTGACACAGCCATTGAGAGGACCCGTGGTGTTAGAGCTGACCAAGGAAACAAAGCTTTCCCCACCCTAATAACTTTTTGAAAGATATTAGACTATCCATAGTATAGTATCAGTATATTAGAATCATTTTGATTTCCATTAAAGAGAAAATTCTTGAAGAAAAATGGAGACAAAAGATTTTGCTGGATTTTGGTATTGGAGAGAACTCAACTCTTTAACTTTTCTAAGTACTCTGAACAAGTACCATAATATTTCCTTCACCTAGGATGTTATTAGGGCCAATGGTAAGATAGGGCTAAGTCTTCAGTCACTTGCATCTTCAGGACCCAAGACTCAAGACTATGCTTCAGTTGCTTAATTGCTTCAGTTGTGTCCAATTGTATGCCATCCTATGAACTGTAGCCCACCAGGCTCCCCTGTCCATGGGATTCTCCAGGCAAGAACACTAGAATAGGTTCCCATGACCTTCCCCAGAGGATCTTACCAACCCAGGGATAGAGCCGTGTCTCCAGCATCTCCAGCATTGCAGGCAGATTCTTTGCCACTGAGCCACAGTGGAAGCCCACTCAAGACTATACTCCAACTGGTAATTCTCAGATTCCTTTGTTGCTGTCAGCTCCAGCCACTCTGACTTAGGAGGTATAAGTATGGTTCCCCAGGGGACTCCATCCACTCTCCTCAGCTAGACTTTTCATTCAGATATTTTAGGTTTTACAGTGTTTATCATAAACTTCTATCTGTTTTAAGCTATAGTATATCTTACAGGAATTTCTTATCCTTCCTCTAATGGAGCTCTCCCATACTGATAATTTTATTCTAGGCTTTATTTTATGTCCCCATGAACCTGAGAGGACAACTGGATAACCCAGTTTGTCTCTTGTACATTTAGATTACTTCTTCATGTTTTCATGACAGGAGTTTCTAAACTCTTTATATGTTGAGTTTTTTGTTTGTTTGTTTTAATAACTTTCTCTTAAATGTATATAGGAAATATTACAACTGTTGTGCTATTTAATTAGTTTGTTATTCCTAATGGAACAGATATATGCAATGTTGAGGTCCTGATGAATTCATTCTAGTGAGAGATCGGGAAATGTATCCGTTCCTATCGTGGCTATAACAATGACCACTTAGTATATTACCTTACTGATTAGTTGTGGAGGTCTGAAGTGTAACATGGGTCAGCAAGGCTGTGTTCCTTCTGGAGGTGCTAGATAGGGATCACTTCCCTTTTCTAGCTTGAAGAGACCTCCCGTATTCCTTGGCTTGTAGCCCCTCCTCCTGTCTTCAAGGAGAGTAATATAACATTCAAGCCTCTCTATTTTTCTCTCTCTTTCACTGGCCTCTACTTTTGTTATCACATTTCCTTCTCTGACTATGACTCCCCTGCTTCTCTCATAAGGACGCTCATGTTTATACTATGCGTACCTGAATAATACAAAATAACCTTCCCATTGCAAGATCCTTATCTTAATCACATCTGCAAACTCCCATTTGCCATGTAGGAAAACATATTCACAGTTTCTAGGGCTTAGAGTGTGGACATCTTTGGATGGGGCTATTATTTTGTCTACCAAAGTGAATAAATATATGACTACTGAGACTTCCCTGGTGGTCCAGTGGTTAAGAATACACCTTGCAATACAGGGGATGAAAGTTCGATCCCTGGTTGAGGAACTAAGAGCCCATAAGCTGCAGAGCAACTAAGCCTTCATGCCTCAACTAGACAGTCCAGGTGCCACAACAAAATTCCTACATGATACAATGAAAAGCCTGAGTACTGCAGCTGAGATCCCAAAGCAGCTAGTTAAGTAAAGAAATAATAAAAAAGTCACTACCTGCATGCAAACATTAGGACAACTATTGAGGCTTGCAGTTAATCCTACCTCAGTATTAAGTTATTGGACTTGAAAATTGCTCCAAGAAATGATGCCAATCTCCAGGGAACCATTTCACACCATGTAGCAAGGATGTGGTTCCCCCAAAAGAGAAGGAATCATGTTATCAAAAAACACTAAGCTTTCTCTTTCCACCAGTCTTCAAAGACCCAGTTTTTCCACATAGAATGTTTTCCCATATCTGCATTTTTTTTCTGCTCATCCTTGAGATATTAAAGTTAATTAATGTTGAAGCATTGTCAGATGGAGTTTTGCAGGCCTGATGATTTTGGACTATACTTTGTATGTCAGTATCTCACAGTCTCTGGAGTTGGCTCCCCGAGTAATTTTAGATGACTAATAACCTCATAATTAGATAAATAATTGATATGGCTCAATTATCTGCTACTTTACAACTTTATTAATATTCGTGTTTGAGCTGTAGATGTCTTTCTGCCCTTTTGCTGCCTGGGAGAAAACATAACCCTCCATGGGTTTGGGGAAACGTGCTTGAGAACCCTTGCCAGAGTCCAGGATATGTAAATTAGCCATCTTGTTCCAAGGCATTAGCAGCTGTGGTTTTTATTTATTAATGAGATGGTCAGTATTTGCTGTAGGGGAGTGGAGCCAAATGAATGGATTTGGTGTTTATGTTGTTTAAAATCAATTTATTATTCAAGGATTATCAACCAATGTAGCTGAGCTGCCCAAAAGAGAATCCAGAAATCTGTTGGCTTTGGTAGTCTCTTTGTGTCACTAGGCTAGACATGGGGGTGTGTCTTTGCTGTCTTCTCTCGTAAGCAGGACTATAGTTAATAAGGCATAATTAATAAGTCACTGAAATATTATCAGTTTGCATTTTTGCCTATCACAAGGTTGGGCTTCCCAGGTGGCACTAGTGGTAAAGAGCCCACCTGCCAATGCCAGAGACATAAGAGATATGGGTTTAGTCCCTGAATAGGGAAGATCCTATGGAGGAGGGCATGGCAAACCACTCCAGTATTCTTGCCTAGAGAACCCCATAGACCAAGAAGCCTGGCAGGCTATGGTCCACAGTGTTGCAAAGAGTTGGATATGACTGAAGTTACTTAGCACGCTCGCACGAACATCACAAGGTTAATAGGACAGCAAGTATACAGTTGCTTGATTAACAGGAAGGGTGTCAGGAAAACATTGAGCTATAGGAAATTGTATTAATATATATAATTGTCATTAAGTAGTAGAAAACATCATTTGGGAAATGGATGAAGGTGGATAAAAAATACAAACTTCCAGTTATAGCTTCCCTAGTGGCTCAAATGGTAAAAGAATAAATAAGTTCTGATGTACTTATATAAGGATGTGATGTACAGCATGGTGACTACAGTTAATGGTATTCTATGGTATATTTGAAAGTTACTAGTAGAATAGATCTTAAAAGTTCTCATCACAAGAAAAAAAAACTGAAGCTATGTGTGATGATGAATGTTACCTAAATTTATTTTAGCAATCATTTCATTATATATGCATATATCAAATCATTATGGTGAATACCTGAAACGAATACAATGTGTCAATTATATCTCAATAAAAAAGAACTAGCAAATTTCAGGGCTAGTAGGAAAAAAAGCAGTAAGCAATTAAGATATATGCTAATTGCTCTTAAAGATGCTATCTTACAACTCCATTTTATCAATCATGCTGTTGCTGCTGCTGAGGCTAAATCGCATCAGTTGTGACCGACTCTGTGCGATCCCATAGACGGCAGCCCACCAGGCTCCTCCATCCCTGGGATTCTCCAGGCAAGAATACTAGAGTGGGTTGCCATTTCCTTTTCCAATGCATGAAAGTGAAAAGTGAAAGTGAAGTCTCTCAGTCATGTCCGACTCTTCGAGACCCCACGGACTGCAGTTTACCAGGCTCTTCCATCCATGGGATTTTCCAGGCAAGAGTACTGGCAAGAGTTGCCGATACCTTCTCCACTATCAATCATAGTTTGTATATATTTAAAATTATATATAACACACCACAATCTTATTCTAAAAAGAAAGTATAATTTCTATTTTTTCTGGCTTATCTTTGAACAGAAATGTTTCTGGAAAGGTATGCATTTTCTAAGATTATATGTTATATACACACACACATATATATATATACATAAATTTAAAAATAAATTTATAAAGTAACTAACAAACAGAAAAAATCATTGGTATTTTATTGCAGAATTTTGGAGAAAAAGATCACCATTTGATTTGAATATTTCTTAATGAATTAATTTCATGGACTTAGCATGGAAGTATATAAGAAATGACATATCTATACACTCTATTGATTCAAATTATATTAATCCAGAGAGATCTAATTAGAAGACTATTGATTTACATTATAGAACTCTAAGAGACAGGGACGCCTCAATGGCTCAGTGGGTCAAGAATTTGCCTGCAATACAGGAGAGACAGGAGGCTTGGGTTCCATCCCTGGGTCATGAAGATCCCGTACAGGAGGAAATGGCAAGCCATGGCAGTATTCTTGCCTGGAAAAAACCCATAGACAGAGGAACCTGGTGGATTGGACTACAATCCAAAGGATCTTGAAGAGTCAGACACAGCTGAGTGACTAAGCACCTATGATATTTCTGTAGAACTTTAAATTGTTCATAGGCAGATGTTTTCAAGCAATCATTTGCATGCCTTGGTTCCCCATACACTAATATAAATTTGTTTTCTGTTGTTGGTTATCAGTGACTTCTTTGTGCTTTACATTCATTGGAAACTACACTAGCTTGAGTTTGTAATTTCACAATAAAGTGGTCAGAAGCAAGTGGTATAGACAATGTTCAGGAGAAAGGAAAGATTAAAAGAGAGAACATTTTCACCAAGAGTCATTTTGGGCTCTTTTATTTACTGCTGAAAATGGAATCCTTGAATTTGACATTCAATTAAGATAATATATCAAGATGGTAGATATTACTTTTGGTGTCTGAATGTTTGTTATAAATGCCAATTTAATAAACAAATAAGTGTGAGAAGATCAATACTCCCTGATTAGAAACAAGTTGGGCTGTACAGAGAGACGTGGGAAAGCAAAAGGTGGACTTGTTAACAAAGGCCACTCATCAGAGGGCTGTGATGCTCCACTGGCTGGAGACATTTCAGATTATTTGGAGCAAAGATTCTCCCTGACTCTTGGCTCGGGGACCATCTTAACTTTTAATCAATTAGATGATTTCTGATTAGTCAGAAACTTAAGAACTCTCTACAGCCATGAGAGCAAAGATAGATAATCACTGACTAGTGACTATGTTAAATGAATGACTTATTAATTCCTTAAGCAAGTGGGGTGAACCAGAGACCAACTGAATCCAGCAGTGTTAGCTGCTTACTCAGTGAACTCAAGTGACTGAACTACCTGTGCTCTTGCTGGATGTGGGAGAGGGATAGAAGCTGACCCCACCAAGGATGCCCCAGACTTGACAATGGGAAGTCCTCCCTTCCCACTATCTGTCTTTAAAAACAAAACAAAAAAAAATTGTGTTGGTTTATAGTTGATTTACAATCTTGTGTTAGTTTCAGGTGCACAGTAAAATGAATCAGTCATATATATATATATATATATATATATATCGATTCTCTTTTAGATTATTTCCTATCTAGGTCATTACAGAGTATTGAGTAGAGTTCCCCATGCTATACAGTAGGTCCTTATTATCACTTTTATGTATAATAGTGTGTATATGTCACTCCCAATCTCCCAAATTATCCACCCCTCCCTTTTCCCTCCCTGATAGCCATAGCCAACATTTTTCTGATTCTCACTTATAGGAAGACCTAACACTTGGAAAGCATTTATCTTTTTAAGTGAACCAGGAATCAGGTCATCGTCAGGACAGGTAACTGTGGCTCTAGGTCCACTGCCTTCTGGCATGGAGGGATGGTGGTGATGATGATGGTGAGTGTCAAGTTCTACACGATGGGTTTTATAGAAGTGGAAGTCAGTAGTTATCACCAGTGATCCCAAGCAGGAGGAAGGGGTAAGAATGTATGTGAGAGGTGCTGTCTGCATTCAAGGTGGCCGTTCAACTCATCCTTATTGCCTCCAATCTTCTCCTTTGTACAGACTTCATTTCAGCGCCCTTTTCATGTGGGCTGTGAATTTAAGACCTGGAGGGGAACCTGATCTCCCTAATTCATATGTAAGGAGGAACAACAATCCGTCCTTCATTTTTAAAGGAGTTGTAATAATTAAATAAGGTGATACTCTAAAACACTTTGTGGTCAGAATTGGGTGGTCAGAATGGTATGTTTTTCAAGCTGATTTCATGTAATGCTATCACAGTTGCAATGAAAACAATAATACTTATTTTTTCCTCAAGGCAATAATTTTAAAACTGCCCCAATCCAGTACAGGTTGTATATTCAATCAGTAAAAAGGACTGATCCTGTAATAGAAATATGTCACTCCCGTTAGCACAACTACAAGTGTGATCCTCTCCCTTCCACAAGCAGAGACTGCGGAAGGGTGGTGCATTCTGTTAAGTCATAACCTATAATTTCAAAGTTAAGTCATAAACGATAGTTTCAAAGTTTAAACTAAATCATTCAAAATCTTTTATAAAGGAAGCTTTAAGTGTGAGGTGGATATTGTAGAGAATCAGATTGAATCATTTTGCTTACAAAAATGAAAGTGTTTTTCTTTGGCTTTGTCTTTTCTTTGTTTGTTTTGAGAGGAGCAGGGAAAAGAGAGCCTGTAGGAGGAAAAAAAAAGTGGGAAGAGAGAGAGAAGAGACTGGGCAAGTAACTTACTGTGTAGGGGAAAATGCTCATGAGAACAGGGGAGACATTTATTGTCTCATGTGCAACCTTTGGAGTTGTTAAATAGAAGTCTGCTTTATCTTTTGAAGGCTGAATATGTTCCCCACCCTAAAGAATTAAGTTTTATTGTTTGTATGCACATGCATGAGCACATAAGGGAGCTGGCTTGGAGACATGATGATATATTGATAAATCAGTTAATTGATTGGTCATTGTGATAAGTACTATTAGGATTTACTCATGGAATTTTGTTAGATATTACCAGTGGATATCCTTCTTATACTGAGTTGTCTACACAGGGCTATCTGAAAGGGAAGGGGTCAAATTTATTTAAAAAAGAAAAAGAAAAGCACAGAGGAGTGGCATTTCAGAATGAAAAACTATCAAGTATAAAAACTTAAAGGAAGGTCAAAGAGATCTTGTGGTTTAGCAAATGGAATCTGCATGAAGGGAGGAAATTGATTTAAGGGGACAGTATAACAAGATGAGGTGGACCTATTCTGCTTACATGTTTAAAAGTTTTTTTTAGAAAGTCACTGTGGCTACTGTGTGGAAAATGGATTGGATAAGGGCAAAATCAACTCCACTGACATCAGGATTGATCTTGCATTTGAATATATGATTCAAAGTCAGGTATTTAGGAGACTACTTCTTTATTAATCAGAGAAAAAGCATTCAATGAATTTCTCAAATGAATGATCGAATGAAAGTATGAATGAAAAAATAAACACCATATTAACAATCATTTAGCTTGACAGTGGTTTCCAAACCAAAACAAAATTACAGTCTGCTTTCTTATAAAAATCTAAAATAGGTTCATGGCAGGTAGAAATTATGAAGATGAGAGCTTATCAGTAGGAACAGCCCTCATGATGAACTGTCAGAATTAATGGAGAGAGTTAGTCATCTCTGATTTTGTTGTAAGAGGGGCAATCTCTGTTAAGCATGATGGATTTTGCCAGTTGAATGTAGTTTTATGAATACCTTAGTCCTAAATTTGGGTGTTTCTCAATGCTTGTCTCAAATACAAACAAACAAACAAAAATCTCTGAATCACAGCCTAAGATCAATGAAAGATTCCAGTGTGGGAACACAGTTTGGTCATTGTGTCATTTGAAACAGTTTTATGTATATCCACATAAAGTGAAAATGTAAAGGGATCATCACTTAGGTAATAAACTGTAGACTTCCAGAAAAACATGCTAACTGATTTACATTTATTTTTCCTCTAGGAGAATTAGAGTTATTTGATATATCTGTTCCCCAACTGATCAGTGATAGTGATGGCTAGGGGAACAGTTCTTTAGCTGTATGCAAACAGACAATGAAATGTGGAACACCAAGCTATGTGCACAGAGTGAGTTCTGTTATATCAGCCATAGAAATATTGATCTCTTCATCAAACAAGGAGAATCCCAAAGACTTTAGGAATAATCGTTAGCCAAATCACATAGTGGTGTCAGGACATACACTAAAAGAACCCTGAGTATCCCTGGCATGGATAATAATTGACCAAAAGTAGCATCATCAGAAATGAACCAGAAATCAATCATTGTTTTGTTGCTTAGATACACAGAGATGGCTTCATTTAAAGTAGTTGTCTTGCAGAATTTCTGAGACAGGAAAAATGTAGGATGTAAATTAGTTCTCTTAGTTACTGACAAATCAAAATGAGAAAAAAAAAGAAACAAGAAAAATCATTCTCTTGTTTTTAAGGAAAATAGAATTTAAATCATCTTATTTTGTGTCATTATTATATTTTTTAGTCATTCTTAGTCAATTTTCATGGAAAATTGTCTAAGAGTTTCTTTGAAAATGTTAGAGCAAAATTTCTGGAATCAACAACTTGAGATGAAGGTATTTTCCATGGCTCCAAGTAAATCAGAACCCCATCATTAGGAAGCCAGCATAGAAGGGCAACAGGGAAGATTAAAACAGGGTTTTTTGATGAATGGATTCCTTTAAGGAAATAAAACAGAGAGTTGGTAGCAAAAGGAAATTATTTAGGAGGTAACCTGCTTCTAAAAATGCAAGTGACCTTTAAAAATAATTAACAACTAAATGAATTAAGGTTAATAGAGAATGAATTCCAGAGAGTATTTGAGCTGATATGCATCACACCCTTTACTTTTTCTAGCAATTGTATTAAATGATTTTCAAACATAATTTTATCAGAGCTTTATAACAACTGCATGAGGTAAATGCTATCATTATTAGTACCATTTTGGAGAGTCAAAAAGCACAACTCCCATGTATTAAGTTCTGTGGTACTAGACACATGGGATAGACCTTGGCTTTGAACCCTCAGAATTTACCTTTAGACCCTGCATTGCAAATGAGTACCATATACTGCCTCTCTGGGACATTTTTTTTTTTCCCCCTAAAGAGGGAACTGTCACATGCTGGCTAGAACAGCAGCTGAAAATTGACTCATCCCATGGTTCTATACCAGTGGCAGTTTTGCCCCTGGGGGACGTTTGGAGACATATTTTTATTGTTATGATCAGGAGTGGGAGGATTGCTGTTAGCATTTAGTGAGAAGAGGCCAGAATTGCCACTATGCCTTCTACAATATGCACAATATCACCTACAATGAAGAATCATCTGATTGAAAATGTCAGTCATGCCAAGATTGAGAAACCCTGGATTATCCAAATACTTTCCAAACTGTCCGTGAAATTTCTGTATACTATGAAAAACAAGTTTATGGTTTTAAAAACAGAACTTTGGAATGTGCTTTATATTATATTCCCTTTTTGAATAATCCCTATAAAGGTTACATTTTAAATCTTATTTTAACATATGATTTAAAATTCTGAAATATTCTGCAGCAAAGACATCTGCTTACCTGAGTTTTCTCCATAGTTTGAGATGCATAGTTAGAATTGCAGATGGGGATGGTCATGCCAGTCATATGTGACTTACCCAAGGGATTGTGATAGAGAGCCAAAATTTAAATTCCATTCTTTAGACTCCAACTTTAGAAGCTGTAAGATTTTTGTTTTGCAAAGTATAGCATTACATTTTATTTACAAAGTTGAATACCTAAATCAGAAGTGATCCAGAAAAATGTAATAAACAATAGGTCATAAATGCTATTTCAGTTAATTGGCAGATATTAAACAAATATCACAAGTATATAAAGTTTTATTATATGTATCCTTCCAGCTGAAGGTAGGGAGAGGATAAATATGATGGTGGACCTATACAGAAGCTCTCTGTATAAATATCTTTTGCTGCTGGATGTGAGAAACAGTTTTATAAGCAAGAGGAGGGCTCATGACAAGATATGGGTTAACTTCAGCAAGGTTGTTCTTGCATACATGGTTCATCCTTGGTTATTAAGCTATAGGCCTGCCTCAGCCTTTGCCTTTTCTGCAAAACTGACAATAAACACTGTCTTGATTCCTTTTTACATACTGCCAACTGTCTAACACTGTATGTTGGGCATGCAGTATATCCTGTGTCCCCTTGGAGGGCTCATGGAAGAGTAGAAACTAACACAAATCTCTACAACAATGCTTTTTTTGAATTGAAAAATGCGGATGGTCCATTTTTCAATGAAACGTAAAAGAAACCTATAAGGAAAAGCAGAAGGCTTGAAACTCTATTTCTCACCATGCTTCAGGCTGAATTGGAAGAGAAGTGTCTGCCCGGCTAATATCTGACCGTCTCCAGCCTAATGGATGGCTTGGCACACCTATGGGTTCTTTCAGACTTGGGCACAAGTGCGTGTTCCTTTCTTATAATGAGATTTAATCAAGGAAAGGCAAAACCATTGCTGCAAGTTAAACACACCCCAGGGAGGGGGAGCCAATGACTGGGGGAATAATGAACTTCTATTTAACTTTCAGATTTTGTTAATAACAGTTTGACTTGAACTGGTTGGAACTAATTAGTTGCTGCAGCTTCTCCATTAGTGGCTTATAAAATGGGGCTTACCTTGTGCATGTTAAGCAATTTTCTCAGTGTGGGTCACTTTAAAGAAAACAGAAGGAAACTGCATATCTTAAACATGCATGATTATTGTGTTTTGTTGTGGTCTCCTTTCCTATAACGTTTCAGGAATATCTACAGATCACATTCTGACACTTCAGAAGCATGCACAAAGATAAAATGATTTGGCTTCATTCTGGTATAAGCCCCATTAGTTGTGAGGCATTGAAGGATAGATTCATAGGTATCTTATGCAAGCAAACAAACCTGATATGCAGTCTCACTTTTGGGAGCAGCCTGAAAAGTAGGATGCTGTTGGTATTGAGGAGCAAGTTGGGAGTTCTCTTTAGAATGAAAGGTATTCACTCTATCCTTAGGCTTATACTGTTTGACATTATTCTCAAAGCAGAGTCTCAAGCGTTGCAGAGCCTGCGGTTGTGACCATTGTGTCCTTGTTCCTTGTTCTGATAGTCTGTGATCCCTTATCTGATTTTTTCAAACAACCTCAGGCTCTAGTGGCTTTAGAAAAAAAAAAATGTTTATGGGAATTATGGAACATGCCTTGAGACCAGAATAATTTAAATCCAACTGTGATATTCTAAATCTCAATGTCACTAGATTCCAAACTGGATCTGGGGGTTGATGCCATTTAAACTGAAAGTGAATTTTGTCAAAGGCCTTCTCTGCATCTATTGAGATAATCATATGGCTTTTATTTTTCAATTTCTTAATGTGGTGAATTACATTGATTGATTTGTGGATATTGAAGAATCCTTGTATCCCTGGGATAAAGCCCACTTGGTCATGGTGTATGATCTTTTTAATGTGTTGTTGGATTCTGATTGCTAGAATTTTGTTAAGGATTTTTGCATCTATGTTCATCAGTGATATTGGCCTGTAGTTTTCTTTTTTTGTGGCCTCTTGGTCAGGTTTTGGTATTAGGGTGATGGTGGCCTCATAGAATTAGTTAGGAAGTTTACCTTCCTCTGCAATTTTCTGGAACAGTTTGAGTAGGATAGGTGTTAGCTGTTCTCTAAAATTTTTGGTAGAATTCAGCTGTGAAGCTGTCTGGACCTGGGCTTTTGTTTGCTGGAAGATTTCTGATTACAGTTTCAATTTCCGTGCTTGTGATGGGTCTGTTAAGATTTTCTATTTCTTCCTGGTTCAGTTTTGGAAAGTTGTACTTTTCTAAGAATTTGTCCATTTCTTCCATGATGTCTATTTATGATAAAAACTCTTCAGAAAGCATGAATAGAAGGAACATACCTCAACATAATAAAAGCTATATATGACAAACCCACAGCAAACATTATCCTCAATGGTGAAAAATTGAAAGCATTTCCCCTGAAGTCAGGAACAAGACAAGGGTGCCCACTCTCACCACTACTATTCAACATAGTTTTGGAAGTTTTGGCCACACCAATCAGAGCAGAAAAAGAAATAAAAGGAATCCAAATTGGAAAAGAAGAAGTGAACCTCTCACTGTTTCCAGATAACATGATCCTCTACATAGAAAACCCTAAAGACTCCACCAGAAAATTACTAGAGCTAATCAATGAATATAGTAAAGTCACAGGATATGAAATCAACACACAGAAATCGTTTGCATTCCTATACACTAATAATGAGAAAGTAGAAAAAGAAATTAAGGAAACAATTCCATTCACCATTGCAACAAAAAGAATAAAATACTTAGGAATATATCTACCTAAAGAAACTAAAGACCTATATATAGAAAATTATAAAACACTGATGAAAGAAATCAAAGAGGACACTAATAGATGGAGAAATATACCATGTTCATGGATTGGAAGAATCAATATAGTGAAAATGAGTATATTAACCAAAGCAATCTATAGATTCAATGCCATCTCTATCAAGCTACCAGCGATATTTTTCACAGAACTAGAACAAATAATTTCACAATTTGTATGGAAATACAGAAAACCTCGAATAGCCAAAGCAATCCTGAGAAAGAAGAATCAACCTGCCTGACTTCAGGCTCTACTACAAAGCCACAGTCATCAAGACAGTATGGTACTGGCACAAAGACAGAAATATAGATCAATGGAACAAAATAGAAAGCCCAGAGATAAATCTACATACCTATGGACACCTTATCTTTGACAAAGGAGGCAAGAATATGCAATGGATTAAAGACAATCTCTTTAACAAGTGGTGCTGGGAAAACTGGTCAACCACTTGTAAAAGAATGAAACAAGATCACTTTTTAACACCATACACAAAAATAAACTCAAAATGGATTAAAGATCTAAACATAAGACCAGAAACTATAAAACTCCTAGAAGAGAACATAGGCAAAACACTCTCCGACATAAATCACAGCAGGATCCTCTATGATCCACCTCCAAGAACACTGGAAATAAAAGCAAAAATAAACCAATGGGATCTAATTAAAATTAAAAGTTTCTGCACAACAAAGGAAACTATAAGCAAGGTGAAAAGATAGACTTCTGAATGGGAGAAAATAATAGCAAGTGAAGCAACTGACAAACAACTAATCTCAAAAATATACAAGCAACTTATGCAGCTCAATTCCAGAAAAATAAATGACCCAATCAAAAAATGGGCCAAAGAACTAAATAGACATTTCTCCAAAGAAGACATATGAATGGCTAACAAACACATGAAAAGATGCTCAACATCACTCATTATCAGAGAAATGCAAATCAAAACCACAATGAGATACCATCTCACGCCAGTCAGAATGGCAGCAATCCAAAAGTCTGCAAGCAATAAATGCTGGAGAGGGTGTGGAGAAAAGGGAACCCTCTTACACTGTTGGTGGGAATGCAAACTAGTACAGCCACTATGGAGAACAGTGTGGAGATTCCTTAAAAAAATTGCAAATAGAACTGCCTTATGATGCAGCAATCCCACTGCTGGGCATACACACTGAGGAAATCAGAAATTGAAACAGACACGTGTACCCCAATGTTCATCGCAGCACTGTTTATAATAGCCAGGACATGGAAACAACCTAGATGTCCATCAGCAGATGAATGGATAAGAAAGCTGTGGTACATATACACAATGGAATATTACTCAGCCATTAAAAAGAATGCATTTGAATCAGTTCTAATGAGGTGGATGAAACTGGAGCCTATTATACAGAGTGAAGTAAGCCAGAAAGAAAAACACCAATACAGTATACTAACACATATATATGGAATTTAGAAAGATGGTAATGATAACCCTGTATGCGAGACAGCAAAAGAGACACAGATGTATAGAACGGACTTTTGGACTCTGTGGGAGAGGGAGAGGGTAGGATGATTTGGGAGAATGGCACTGAAACCTGAAACGTGTATACTATCATATAAGAAACGAATCGCCAGTCTATGTTAGATACAGGATACAGGATGCTTGGGGCTGGTGCATGAGGATGATCCAGAGAGATGATATGGAGTGGGAGGTGGGAGGGGGGTTCAGGATTGGATACTCATGTACACCGGTGGCTGATTCATGTCAATGTATGGAAAAACCAATACAGTATTGTAAAGCAAAAAAAAGTAAAAATAAAATAAAATAACAAATATAAAAAAATAAAAATAAACTGAAAGTGATAGAAGAGAAGCCTACTATATGCTGTGGATCACTGCCCTATACTTGTAAGATTCCTTAATACATTACCTCCCTTTCTCATCTCAGGCTGATATCAAAACATTTTCAGACTTCTGGGCCAGGTTTTTGTGTTCTGTGTGATCCTTTTTCACATGTCTTTGCTTTCAGTGTCTCATCATCTCAATATCTAAAATATAGATTTGGAATCTCATCTTGATGGTATTTAAGGATATAACATGAATAGAATTATTATGTAGTTAGGCTCTATTAGCTAGGCAGTTTGATTTCCTGATAGGAAGTGCTCGGGGTTATTTCAAGTCCTGAGCATCTGATGGAGTAGGAATAACTGAGGAATGAAAGATGAGAAGGATCAATCCTTATTTAGAAAGAACAGAATCAGATTCATAATGCCATTTACTAAACCTAGGGGTTTCTCTGCAACAGATTTTAATCTACCCATATGTACAGGCATCAGTTCAGTTCAGTCGCTCAGTCGTGTCCGACTTATGGCCACTCCATGAATCGCAGCACGCCAGGCCTCCCTGTCCATCACCAACTCCCGGAGTTCACTCAGACTCACATCCATCGAGTCAGTGAATCCATCCAGCCATCTCATTCTCTGTCGTTCCCTTCTCCTCCTGCGCCCAATCCCTCCCAGCATCAGAGACTTTTCCAATGAGTCAACTTTTTGCATGAGGTGGCCAAAGTATTGGAGTTTCAGCTTCAGTATCATTCCTTCCAAAGAAATCCCAGGGTTGATCTCCTTTAGAATGGGCTGGTTGGACCTCCTTGCAGTCCAAGGGACCCTCAAGAGTCTTCTCCAACACTACAGTTCAAAAGCATCAATTCATCGGCGCTCAGCCTTCTTCACAGTCCAACTCTCACATCCATACATGACCACAGGAAAAACCATAGCCTTGACTAGATGAACCTTAGCCGGCAAAGTAATGTCTCTGCTTTTGAATATACTATCTAGGTTGGTCATAACTTTTCTTCCAAGGAGTAAGCGTCTTTTAATTTCATGGCTGCAGTCACCATCTGCAGTGATTTTGGAGCCCCAAAGATAAAGCCTAACACTGTTTCCACTGTTTCCCCATCTATTTCCCATAAAGTGATGGGACTGGATGCCATGATCTTCGTTTTCTGAATGTTGAGCTTTAGGCAAACTTTTTCACTCTCCTCTTTCACTTTTATCAAGAGGCTTTTGAGTTCCTCTTCACTTTCTGCCATAAGGGTGATGTCATCTGCATATCTGAGGTTATCTCCCAGCAATCTTGATTCCAGCTTGTGTTTTTCCAGTCCAGCGTTTCTCATGATGTACTCTGCATAGAAGTTAAATAACCAGGGTGACAATATACAGCCTTGACATACTCCTTTCCCTATTTGGAACGAGTCTGTTGTTCCATGTCCATTTCTAACTGTTGCTTCCTGACCTGCATACAGATTTCTCAAGAGTCAGGTTAGGTGGTCTGGTATTCCCATCTCTTTCAGAATTTTCCACAGTTTATTGTGATCCACACAGTCAAAGGCTTTGGCATACTCAATAAAGCGCAAATAGATGTTTTTCTGGAACTCCTTTGCTTTTTCCATGATCCAGCAGATGTTGGCAATTTGATCTCTGGTTCCTCTGCCTTTTCTAAAACCAGCTTGAACATCTGGAAGTTCACAGTTCACATATTGCTGAAGCCTGGCTTGGAGAATTTTAAGCACTACTTTACTAGCATGTTTGGGATTGGAATGAAAACTGACCTTTTCCAGTTCTGTGGCCACTGCTGAGTTTTCCAAATTTGCTGGCATATTGAGTGTAGCACTTTCACAGCATCATCTTTCAGGATTTGAAATAGCTCAACTGGAATTCTATCACCTCCACTAGCTTTCTTCATAGTGATGCTTTCTAAGGCCCACTTGACTTCACATTCCAGGATGTCTGGCTCTAGATGAGTGATCACACCATCGTGATTATCTGGGTCATGAAGATCTTTTTTTAACAGTTCTTTTGTGTATTCTTGCCATCTCTTCTTAATATCTTCTGCTTCTGTTAGGTCCAGACTATTTCTGTCCTTTATCGAGCCCACCTTTGCATGAAATGTTCCCTCGGTATCTCTAATTTTCTTGAAGAGATCTCTAGTCTTTCCCATTCTGTTCTTTCCCTCTATTTCTTTGCATTGATTGCTGAAGAAGGCTTTCTTATCTTTTCTTGCTATTCTCTGGAACTCTGCATTCAGATGCTTATATCTTTCCTTTTCTCCTTTGCTTTTCACCTCTCTTCTTTTCCAGCTATTTGTAAGGCCTCCCAGGACAGCCACTTTGCTTTTTTGCATTTCTTTTCCATGGGGATGGTCTTGATCCCTGTCTCCTGTACAATGTCAAGAACCTCATTCCATAGTTCATCCGGCAATCTATCTATCAGATCTAGTCCCTGAAATCTATTTCTCACTTCCACTGTATAATCATAAGGTATTTGATTTAGGTCATACCTGAATGGTCTAATGGTTTTCCCTACTTTATTAAATTTGAGGGATAAGGAGTTTATGATCTGAGCCACAGTCAGCTCCTGGTCTTGTTTTTGTTGACAGTATAGAGCTTCTCCATCGTGGGCTGCAAAGAATATAATCAATCTGATTTCGGTGTTGACCATCTGGTGATGTCCATCTGTAGAGTCTTCTCTTGTGTTGTTGGAAGAGGGTGTTTGCTAGGACCAGTTTATTTTCTTGGAAAAACTCTATTAGTCTTTTCTCTGGCTCATTCCGCATTCCAAGGCCAAATTTGCCTGTTACTCCAGGTTTATTTTGCTTTGGCTCCATCCCTTCATTCTTTCTGGAGTTATATCTCCACTGACCTCCAGTAGCATATTGGGCACTTACTGACCTGGGGAGTTCCTCTTTCAGTATCCTATCATTTTGCCTTTTCGTACTGTTCATGGGGTTCTCAAGGCAAGAATACTGAAGTGGTTTGCCATTCCCTTCTCCAGTGGGCCACATTCTGTCAGGCATAAAAAGTTGAATAAACTTGGTTCTGATGTTGAAGACTTGCCTAATGGTCCATTCCTTGAAGTCTATAAAATCTTCATTTATATATATGTCACATTTAAAAATCCAAAATGTGATATATCTGTGTGGTTAATAATAGTTGTCTTCCAAAAGATGACTAACTCTATTACACACTTAAGTAAAGTGTACACAAGGGTTGTAAACTGTCCATCTTTGGTGCCAGAATGAAGATGTTCTTAATGAATAGAATGAAAAACAAATTAGGTGACAGATACATGAGATGAATTTATATTTCCGGTGGTTCATTTAGCAGTAATGAAATGAATTGCTCTTTCATAGGACACTGAAGTCCCTATGTGTGACTGTCACTGCACCTGATAGTGAGCAGTCCAATACTTACCCATCTGGTAGGTGGTGAGCCCTAGAAAGTCTTCCTTTGGTAAGGCTGATGTCTTGTAACATGTTTAGTCTGAGAACTCCCTTTGGAACTACACAGCCTCAGTATGCACTGCTTTTAGGCACTGATGGTATACGACCTATATTCTCCAGAAACTTGTAAATACTCTTAGTTAGTATAAAAGGATAAGCATTGGATACACAAATGCTCCAGTGACTTGATGTTATTAAGTCTACTATTCAAGTAGAATGTTTTGAAACCCAGAGGAATATATATATATATATATATATTTATTCACAAAATATGTTCACATTGTTGTAACCTCTACTGTTTCCTCTGTATGGGGACCAGAGGTGGACTTCTATGAGGATAAATACTCCTCAGCTTTTATACAGATTATCCTTTTCTTCTGATTGGCTTATCTATTATAACATTCTATTTGATACATAAAATGATATAGCAAAGGGAATACAGAGTGCAGTGACTTTATGGAATGTAGAAAGAGGAAATGGAGGCTTCAGGAACACCAAAATCCTCTACTTATGAACCCCTGGTTGCTTGAGTTTTCTTGAGGAACGTAGAAGGGATATTTGTGAGAAGGTTGAAAATGGAAGACATTGAATTACGGAAACCAGTACTCTTCATGCAGGTATTTGTAGAGCTGGTTGAAAAAGTGAACTCTATTTAGGTGTCACGTTAGTGTGGTCCAACGTTTTGTAAATTAACCCTACGTTGCCCTCAAGACTATAAGCGGCCACTACTGGGAAAGGTCCTAGTACTGAAAATATTTTTAATATTTTCTAATGCTGGGCTTTTATCCTTTGAGGATAGATTTATTAGAACCAGTCAATTCTTTAGGTCCAATTTTGGTGAATAAATTAAGATATTAGGTCAGAGTACATACATTTTAAAGTTATTTTATTAACCTGGTAGTTTATTAAGTATAGAGCTAGTATATACCTTTGGGTAAAAAAATAATCCATGCAGCAAAGATTTTATTTTTTAATTAAAAGCTTCCTTCCCCTACCCATGCTTAGTCTCACTCCCTAGAGACAATTAGTGTTAAGAGATCATTGTTTTATTTTTGTATGGTTATCTTTTCTCCTTAAACAGTGAACTCATTGATCTGTGATATATAAGCAATAGATAGAAATTTTGAAATGATATGATAGTTAGAGGTGCCTTATATCTACATCATTAAACCATATTCTCCCCAACTTTGCTGCCTAATTTTAAGACATATGCACAAATGCTTGAGCAAGTATTTCATTGACATCATTAATTAAAATAATAAGTTTAAATTATTATTCCTTGATGCATCCATTGTAGACAGAATCTGTTGTTCTTTCTTTAATGAAATATATGGAATTTGGGCACTTACTGTTCTTTTACTAACATTCCTACTAATCCTTTTCCATTTATCTTAGTCATTTTGCTATTTTTACATCAAGGTGTATAACATTATAGTCTCTCTTGAATCTATAATTGGATTTTTCAAAAATTGGATCTATAGTGTAATTTTAAAACACAATGACTAATATCAGTATAAAACTTCAAGCACAATTCACTGTGAAACTTAATAAAATGAGTGGCTCTTTAGAGGAGAGAATGTAACCTAGTGCAATTAAAAGTTAATGCTTAAAGAAGAATCTACCAAAGGTCAGTAACTGATGAACACTTTAGTTTCTAGATCAGGTTCTTTTACCAATCTGTCTTTTACCCATGTGAACAGACTTCTTTTACATTTGTTCCCAATACCTCATGTCTATTAATTGCACTAGGTTACATTTAACTGGATCCCCAAGTCTCTGGAAAATGTGTTTCATCAAAATTGTGAAGACATATCACTTTTCTAGAGATGTAGTATTCCCAATAGGAAGTCTAATCATATGGAATAAGTAACTTGTTTTACTTTTTAACACTTTTTAATGTTCTCTTTGTCCTTATAGTTATAAAAAATCATGAATGCATGGCCAGGTTTCTTTTCTTTTTTAAAAAATTCTCAATTCTGCTTCAGATCACGCGTGTAGACATTTCAAATCTGATCCTGTTTTCCTGAAAGTCCATTGTTTCTCTGATTATTTCCTCACTTCCATTGTTTCTCTTTCTCATTCTGATCTTCTTACTAGAAGTAAGGTGAAAACCTGGGCCTTCTCAGTGTTCTTACTTTTCACTTTTCCTCCTCAACTGTGTCCTCTGTTTATCTATATTCTGGGTGTTTCAACTATATTTGCAGATAACCATCTTGATTTTTTTAAAATCTGTGTCCATTTTGTAATTCATATTGTCTCCTTTTTAAAATTTTCAGCAACTTTATCAAAGGTATGTTATAGTTAATAAATGACACATTATGTAATTATAGATATTAGCATATAAATAGGGACATATAGATTTTTATTGTCAGATTGCTCTATTTAAAATAGTCCAATATTGTTTTATAAATATATTTTGTAACGTTTGCTTCTGTATACTGTTATGTCTGTTTCCCTTGGGAGTTCTTGAGCATTCTTTTGTTGTTGGTGTTCTCTTTCAAATGTATTTTTCCTCTTCTCAAATACTTAATAATGTCTAGTTATTTGTGATTATCTGTGAATAAAGAATCAGGTTAGGAGGAGATTGCAAAGGAAAGATGCATTCACGGTGGATGTGAATGCACCCCTATCTGAGCTGGCAGGGTTTCTATTTTTGGACTGAAATCCAGTATGAAGATCAAGTAATGAGACTCTTCTTCTTTGTTTTGTATAAGTTCTTTGGTATTAACAAAACTAGGAATTACCAGTTAAACAATTACAACATCACTAGAAGCACAATATTTAAAAAATGACAGCTCTTTCAAGGAAAAACATCTCATTCAGATGTAAAGTCTAAGTCTATCAATGTCATTTTTAGTTTGGAGGATTCATGACTTGTATAATGCCAGATAAAAATAAGAAATTATACAACATTTTAGTTGATATTGTTTCTGTCAGTTTCATGTTTGAACAAATTTTATTTAATATGTTTGGGTATCCAATCTCACTGATATTAGACATTCTGTGAAAAGGCATATTTGTCTAGGTCTGGGTGTACAGCAATTGATCCATTCATTTATTCAAATGAATAAATTTGCTTCATATCTCTGATGCACTAGGCATGCTTGAAAACTGGTTTATAGTGATGAACAAAGTACAGTAGATCTATTTCATAGTATATTAGTAAGATATACAAACATACAACAAATAAATTACAGATGTAATATATGATGGAAAATTATAAGACTCTAAGAAAAATAAATAATTGTGAGTAATCAAATATTATCCTTCAAAGAAATAATATTCAGACAATGCAATAAAGAAGAGAAGAAGAAAAGGGCCTCTGATGACAAAGTATGGTTCCTGATGCAGGAACAAGATGGGCATATTCTAGGTTTAACTGAAGAGTAATGTTATTTTAGGGATACCTGGTGGTTCAGTGGTGAAGAATCCACCTGCCAGTGTAAGAGATGCAGGTACAATCCCTGGGTTGGGATGATCCCCTGGAGAAGGAAATGGCAACCCACTCCAGTATTCTTGCTTGGAAAATCCTGTGAACAGAGGACCCTGGCAGGCTACAGTCCATGGGGTCACAAAAGAGTCAGACATAAGAGTTAACATAAGAGCTAACATAAGAGTCAGACATAAGAATTAGCATAACAACTTAACAAGAGCAAAACAAAGTGTTATTTGAAAGGAAGCAAACTGTGCCAAGCCAGGCTGGAGAACAAGACAGAGGCCGTGACAGGTAACTTTGTAAGGAAAATTTGAAATTATACTAAATCACTTTAAATGTGTGAGTAAGGTGGTTAGATTTGCAATTTAAAGATCAATTTGCTTCTTTGTGGATGATAAATAAATCAATCGAACAGAATTGAGAATCCAGAAATAAACCCGTAAGTATATAATTGGAAGTAAGTGTAAGCCTGTGACATTGAATTAGGCTATAGTTTCTTGAATATGACAATAAAAGTATAAATAACCAAAGAATAAAAATTTAAAAATTAGATTTCATTAACATTAAAATCTTTTGGGGGCTCAAAAATACTATCAAGGAAGGGAAAAGACCAGAAAGTATGATAAAATATTTGTAAATCATATAACTGATTTAGGTCCAGTATTCAGAATATGAAAAGAACACTTATAATTCAACAATAAGAAGGTAAATAATCCAATTTTAAAATGAGCAGAGTTTTGCTAGATATTTTTCTCTAATGAAAACTGACTAATAACCAATAAGCACAAGGAAAGAACATCATTGGTCATAAGGAAATTCAAATAAAAACCATAATAAGACAGTACTTCATACTCTGTAGGATGGCTATAATAAATAATTGAAAAAAAACAGAAAGTGTTGGTAAGAATGTAGTGAAATTGAAGGCCTATATAATATTGGTGATAATATAAAATGTTCCAGCCACAGTGGAATATTTGATGTTTCTTCAAACCTTACTGGAAACAAGGTTTCTTTTGGGGATGATGGAAATGTTTTGTCAGTTTTGCACAAATCTGTGACTATACCAAAATGTTCTAAATTGTAGACTTTAAAGAGGTAGCTGCTAAGTCGCTTCAGTTGCTTAAGTCATGTCCGACTCTGTGCGACCCCAGAGACAGCAGCCCACCAGGCTCCCCCATCCCTGGGATTCTCCAGGCAAGAACACTGGAGTGGGTTGCCATTTCCTTCTCCAATGCATGAAAGTGAAAGTGAAGTCACTCAGTCGTGTCCAACCCTCAGCGACCCCATGGACTGCAGCCTTCCAGGCTCCTCTGTCGATGGGATTTTCCAGGCAAGAGTACTGGAGTGGGGTGCCATTGCCTTGGGTATATTTTTTCCCTAGGGATGTTATAACCAATCTCAATTTAAAACAACAGGAATTTATTATCTCACAGCTATGGAGGCAGAAAGTCCAAAATCAAAGTGCTTATAGGGCCACCCATCTTCTGAAGGCTCGAGGGGGAACTCCTTGTTTGTCTCTTGCAGCTTCTGGTGTTTCCTCATGTCTTGTAGTTAGTGGCAGCATCACTCTAATCTGTCATCTTTTTCCCTGTGGTCCTTGTTTGTCAGATCTCCCTCTCCTTTGTATGCCTGCTTGCTTGCTAAGTTGCTTCAGTTGTGTCCATTTTTTGGTGACGCCGTAGACTGTAGCCTTCCCGGCTCCTCTGTCCACGAAATTTTCCAGGCAAGAATTCTCTAGTAGGTTGCCACTTCCTCCTCCAGGAGATCTTCCTGACTCAGGGATTGAAACCACACATCCTGCATTGCAGGCAGATTCTTTACCATCTGAGTCCCAGGGGAAGCAGTTCTCCTTTCTGTTGAGTTGGCCCAAAGGTTTGTTTGGGTTTTTGCATAAGATGTTACAGAAGAACCCAAACAAACTTCTTAGCCAACCCAATATTATAAAGACATTGGTCACTGACTTTAGAGCCCAGTCTCAGTCTAGAATTGCTTTATCCTGAGATTTTTTTTTTACATATGCATATGCCCTATTCCCAAATAAAGTCACATTGTGAGGTTTGAGTGGATATGACTTTATTGAGACCACTGCAGTTTATTTATATCTCAGGTTTTAAAAGTGGATATTAAGAAATCAGTTTAAAAATTAAATGACCATTTCACACCTGGCCTGCATTTTTGTCAAAACCCTTCATAACTACCCAAGGTTAAGAATCAATTTTTATTAAATTTTATATTATCACTGCCTAAAACAAGCAAACAAAAACTGACTGTACTTAGGCAGTCACTATCAGGTGAGTGCCTGTGGTGGACAAAAAATGTAAGCAGAATAGACTAAATCCCAACAACTATGGAGCTAATAGTCCTAACTATATCTTAAACCAATAAGCAACTTAACCACTTTTGAGAGATTAATATGTTTTCCTTTCAGTATAGTATTTTTTTATTTTTTTAATTTTATTTATTTTAATTGGAGCCTAATTACTTTACAATATTGTAGTGTTTTTTTGTCATACATTGACATGAAACAACCATGGGTTTACATGTGTTCCCCATCCTGACACCCCCTCCCACCTCCCTCCCCATCCCATCCCTCTGGGTCATCCCAGTACACTAGCCCTGAGCATCCTGTCTCATGCATTGAACCTGGATTGGTGATCTGTTTCACATATGATAATATACATGTTTCAATGCTATTCCCTCAGATCATCCTACCCTTGCCTTCTCCCACAGAGTCCAAAAGACTGTTTTATACATCTGTGTCTCTTTTGCTGTCTCACATACAGGGTCATCGTCACCATGTTTCTAAATTCCATATATATGCATTAGTATACTGGATTGGTATTTTTCTTTTTGGCTTACTTCACTCTGTATAATTGGCTCCAGTTTCATCCACCTCATTAGAACTGATTAAATGTATTCTTTTTAATGGCTGAGTAATATTCCATTGTGTATATGTACCACAGCTTTCTCATCCATTCGTCTGCTGATGGACATCTAGGGTGCTTCCATGTCCTGGCTATTATAAACAGTGCTGCGATGAACATTGGGGTACATGTGTCTCTTTCAATTCTGGTTTCCTCAGTGTGTATGCCCAGCAGTAGGATTGCTGGGTCATAAGGTAGTTCTATTTCCAGTTTTTTAAGGAATTGCCACACTGTTTTCCATAGTGGCTGTACTAGTTTGCATTCCCACCAACAGTGTAAGAGGGTTCCCTTTTCTCCACACCCTCTCCAGCATTTATTGTTTGTAGATTTTTGGATAGCAGCCATTCTGACTGGCGTGAGATGGTATCTCATTGTGGTTTTGATTTGCATTTCTCTGATGAGTGATGTTGAGAATCTTTTCATGTATTTATTAGCCATCTGTATGTCTTCTTTGGAGAAATGTCTGTTTAGTTCCTTGGCCCATTTTTTGATTGAGTCATTTATTTTTCTGGAATTGAGCTGGAGGGGTTGCTTGTATATTTTTGAGACTAATTCTTTGTCAGTTGCTTCATTTGCTATTAATTTTTCCCATCTGAAGGCTGTCTTTCACTTTGCTTATAGTTTCCTTTGTTGTGCAAAAGCCCTTAAGTTTTATTAGGTCCCATTTGTTTAATTTTGCTTTTAAGGAATCTCCACACTGTTCTCCATAGTGGCTGTACTAGTTTGCATTCCCACCAATAGTGTAGGAGGGTTCCCTTTTCTCCACACCCTCTCCAGCATTTATTGCTTGCAGATTTTTGGATCACAGCCATTCTGACTGGTGTGAAGTGGTACCTCATTGTGGTTTTGATTTGCATTTCTCTAATAATGAGTGATGTTGAGCATCTTTTCATGTGTTTGTTAGCCATCCATATGTCTTCTTTGGAGAAATATCTATTTAGTTCTTTGGCCCATTTTTTGATTGGGTCGTTTATTTTTCTGGAATTGAGCTGCATAAGTTGCTTGTATATTTTTGAGATTAGTTGTTTGTCAGTTGCTTCATTTGGTATTATTTTCTCCCATTCAGAAGGCTGTCTTTTCACCTTGCTTATATTTTCCTTTGTTGTGCTGGGCGTACACACCAAGGAAACCAGAATGGAAAGAGACACATGTACCCCAATGTTCATCGCAGCACTGTTTATAATAGCCAGGACATGGAAACAACCTAGATGTCCATCAGCAGATGAATGGATAAGAAAGCTGTGGTACATATACACAATGAAGTATTACTCAGCCGTTAAAAAGAATTCATTTGAATCAGTTCTGATGAGATGGATGAAACTGGAGCCGATTATACAGAGTGAAGTAAGCCAGAAAGAAAAACACCAATACAGTATACTAACACATATATATGGAATTTAGGAAGATGGCAATGACGACCCTGTATGCAAGACAGGAAAAAAGACACAGATGTGTATAATGGACTTTTGGACTCAGAGGGAGAGGGAGAGGGTGGGATGATTTGGGAGAATGGCATGCTAACATGTATACTATCATGTAAGAATTGAATCGCCAGTCTATGTCTGACGCAGGATACAGCATGCTTGGGTCTGGTGCATGGGGATGACCCAGAGAGATGTTATGGGGAGGGAGGTGGGAGGGGGTTCATGTTTGGGAACGCATGTAAGAATTAAAGATTTTAAAATTAAAAAAAAATTAAAAAAATTTTGCTTTTATTGCCATTAAACTGGGAGTTGGGCCATAGAGGATCCTGCTGTGATTTATGTCGGAGAATGTTTTACCTATGTTTTCCTCAAGGAGATTTATAGTTTCTGGTCTTACATTTAGATTTTAATCTATTTTGAGTTTGTTTTTGTGTATGGTGTTAGAAAGTGTTCTAGTTTTATTCTTTTACAAGTGGTTGACGAGTTTTCCCAGCACCACTTGTTAAAGAGATTGTCTTTAATCCATTGTATATTCTTGCCTCCTTTGTCAAAGACAAGGTGTCCATAGGTGTGTGGATTTATCTCTGGGCTTTCTATCTTGTTCCATTGTTCTATATTTCTGTCTTTGTGCCAGTACCATACTGTCTTGATAACTGTGGCTTTGTAGTATAGCTTGAAGTCAGGCAGGTTGATTCCTCCAGTTCCATTCTTCTTTCTCAAGATTGTTTTGGCTACTCGAGGTTTTTTGTATTTCCATACAAATTATGAAATTATTTGTTCTAGTTCTGTGAAAAATACCATTGGTAACTAAATAGGGATTGCATTGAATCTATAGATTGCTTTGGGTAGTATACTCATTTTCACTATATCGATTCTTCCTTTCCATGAACATGGTATATTTTTTCATGTATTTGTGTCCTCTTTGATTTCTTTCATTAGTGTTTTATAGTTTTCTATATATAGGTCTTTTGTTTCTTTAGGTGATATATTCCTAAGTATTTTATTCTTTTCATTGCAATGGTGAATGGAATTGTTTCCTTAATTTCTCTTTCTGTTTTCTCATTGTTAGTGTATAGGAATCAAGAGATTTATGTGTGTTAATTTTATATCCTGCAACTTTAATATATTCATTGATTAGCTCTAGTAATTTTCTGGTGGAGTATTTAGGGTTTTCTAGGTAGAGGATCATGTTATCTGCAAGCAGTGAGACTTTTACTTCTTCTTTTCCAATCTGGATTCCTTTTATTTCTTTTTCTGCTCTGATTACTGTGGCCAAAACTTCAAAAACTATGTTGAATAGTAGTGGTGAGAGTGGGCACCCTTGTCTTGTTCCTGACTTTAGGGAAAATGCTTTCAATTTTTCACCATTGAGGATAATGTTTGCTGTGGGTATGTCATATATAGTTTTTCTTGTGTTGAGGTATGTTCCTTCTATTCCTGCTTTCTGGAGAGTTTTTATCATAAGTGGATGTTGAATTTTGTCAAAGGCTTTCTCTGCATCTATTGAGATAATCATATAGTTTTTATCTTTCAATTTGTTAATGCGGTATATTACCTTGATTGATTTGCAGATATTAAAGAATCTTGCATTCCTGGGATAAAGCCCACTTGGTCATGATGTGTGATCTTTCTAATATGTTGTTGGATTCTGATTGCTAGAATTTTCTTAAGGATTGTTGCATCTATGTTCATCAGTGATATTGGCTGGTAGTTTTCTTTTTTTGTGGCATCTTTGTCTGACTTTGGTATTAGGGTGATGGTGGCCTCATAAAATTAGTTTGGAAGTTTACCTTCCTCTGTAATTTCTGGAAGAGTTTGAGAAGGATAGGTGTTAGCTCTTCTCTGAATTTTTGGTAGAATTCAGCTGTGAAGCCGTCTGGTCCTGGGCTTTTGTTTGCTGGGAGATTTCTGATTACAGTTTCAATTTCTGTGCTTACGATGGGTCTGTTAAGATTTTATATTTCTTCCTGGTTCAGTTTGAGAAAGTTATACTTTTCTAAGAATTTGTCTATTTCTTCCAAGTTTTCCATTTTATTGGCATATAGTTGCTGATAGTAGTCGCTATGAAACTTTGTATTTCTGTGTTGTCTCTTGTGATTTCTCCAATTTAATTTTTAATTTTGTTGATTTGATTCTTCTCCCTTTGTTTCTTGATGAGTCTGGCTAATGGTTTGTCAATTTTATTTATCTTCTCAAAGAACCAGCTTTTAGCTTTGTTGATTTTTACTATGGTCTCTTTTGTTTCTTTTGCATTTATTTCTGCCCCAATTTTAAAGATTTCTTTCCTTCTACTAACCCTGGGGTTCTTCATTTGTTTCTTTTCTAGTTGCTTTAGGTGTAGAGTTAGATTATTTATTTGACTTTTTTCTTGTTTCTTAAGGAAAGCCTGTATTGCTATGAACATTCCCCTTAGCACTACTTTTACAGTGTCCTGCTGGTTTTGGGTTGTTGTGTTTTCATTTTCATTAATTTCTATGCATATTTTGATTTATTTTTTGATTTCTTCTATGATTTGTTGGTTATTCAGAAGCTTGTTGTTTAGCCTCCATATGTTGAAATTTTTAATTGTTTTGTTTTCCCTGTAATTGACATCTAACCTTACTGCATTGTGGTCAGAACAAATGATTGAAATGATTTCAATTTTTTTGAATTTACCAAGGCTAGATTTATGGCCCAAGATGTGATCTATCCTGGAGAAGTTTCCATGTGCACTTGAGAAAAAGGTGAAATTCATTGTTTTGGGGTGAAATGTTCTATAGATATCAATTAGGTCTAACTGGTCCATTGTGTCCTTTAAAGTTTGTGTTTCCTTGTTGATTTTCTGTTTAGTTGATCTATCCATAGGTGTGAGTGGAGTATTAAAGTCTCCCACTATTATTGTGTTGTTGTTAATTTCCCGTTTCATACTTGTTAACATTTGTCTTACATATTGCGGTGCTTCTGTGTTGGGTGCGTATATATTTATAATTGTTATATCTTCTTCTTGGATTGATCCTTTGGTCATTATGCAAAGTCCTTTTGTCTCTTTTCACAGCCTTTGAAGTCTTTTTTTTTTTTTTTCTGATATGAGTATTGCTACTCCTGTTTTTTTTTTTTTTTGGTTTCCATTTGCGTGAAATATATTTCCCAGCCCTTTACTTTCAGTTTGTATGTGTCCCTTGTTTTGAAGTGGGTTTCTTGTAGACAGCATATATAGGAGTTTTGTTTTTGTATCCATTCAGCCAGTCTTTGTCTTTTGGTTGGGGCATTCAACCCATTTACATTTAAGGTAATTATTGATAAGTATGGTCCCATTGTCGTTTACTTTGTTGTTTTGGGTTCGAGTTTATACACCCTTTCTGTGTTTCCTGTCTAGAGAAGATCCTTTAGCATTTGTTGAAGAGCTTCTTTGGTGGAGCTGAATTCTTTTGCTTGTCTGTAAAGCTTTTGATTTGTCCTTCATATTTGAATGAGATCCTTGCTGAGTACAGTAATCTGGGTTGTAGGTTTTTCTCTTGCATCACTTTAAGTATGTCCTGCCATTCCCTTCTGGCCTGAAGAATTTCTATTGAAAGCTCAGCTGTTATCCTTAAGGGAATCCCCTTGTGTGTTATTTTTTTCCCCTTGTTGCTTTTAATATTTGTTCTTTGTGTTTGATCTTTGTTAATTTGATTAATATGTGTCTTGGGGTATTTTGCCTTGGGTTTATCCTGTTTGGGACTCTCTGGGTTTCTTGGACTTGTGTGACTATTTCTTTTCCCATTTTAGGGAAGTTTTCAACTATTATCTCCTCCAGTATTTTCTCATGGCCTTTCTTTTTGTCTTCTTCTTCTGGGACTCCTATGATTCGAATGTTGGGGTGTTTCACATTGTCCCAGAGGTTGTCCTCATTTCTTTTAATTATTTTTTTCTTTTTTCCTCTCTGCTTCATTTATTTCTAACATTATATCTTCTACCTCACTTATCCTATCTTCTGCCTCCATTATTCTACTGTTGGTTTCCTCCAGAGTGTTTTTTATCTCATTTATTGCATTACTCTTTATATATTGACTCTTTTTAAATTTCTTCTAGGTCCTTGTGAAACATTTCTTGCATCTACTCAATCCTTGTCTCCAGGCTATTTATCTGTAACTCCATTTTGTTTTCAAGATTTTGAATCATTTTTACTATCATTATTCTGAATTCTTTTTCAGGTAGACTCCCTATCTCTTCCTCTTTGGTTTGCTTTGGAGCATTTTTCATGTTCCTTTACCTGCTAAGTATTTCTCTGCTTTTTCATCTTGTTTAGATTGCTGTGTTTAGGGTGGCCTTTCTATATTCTGGCAGTTTGTGGTTCCTTTTTATTGTGGAGGTTCCTCACTGTTGGTGGGGTTAGACAAGTGACTTGTCAAGGTTTCCTGGTTAGGGCAGCTTGCGTCGGTGTTCTGGTGGGTGGAGCTGGATTTCTTCTCTCTGGAGTGTAATAAAGTGTCCAGTAATGAGTTTTGAGATGTGTATGAGTTTGGTGTGACTTCGGGCAGCCTGTATATTGAAGCTCAAGGCTATGCTCCTGCATTGCTGGAGAATTTGCACGCTATGTCTTGCTCTGGAACTTGTAGGCTCTTGGGTGGTGCTTGGTTTCAGTGTAAGTATGGAGAAGGCAATGACACCCCACTCCAATACTCTTGTCTGGAAAATCCCATGGACAGAGGAGCCTGGAAGGCTGCAGTCCATGGGGTCGCTGGAGGTTGGACATGACTGAGCAACTTCCCTTTCACTTTTCGCTTTCATGCATTGGAGAAGGAAATGGCAGCCCACTCCAGTGTTTTGGCCTGGAGAATCCCAGGGATGGGGGAGCCTGGTGGGTTGGTGTCTATGGGGTCACACAGAGTCGGACACAACTGAAGTGACTTAGTAGTAGTAGTATGGAGACTTTGGATGATCTCTTATCGATTAATGTTCCCTGGAGTCAGGAGTTCTCTGGTGTTCTCAGGTTTTGGGCTTAAGCCTCCTGCCTCTGGTTTTCAGTCTTATTCTTACAATAGCCTCAAGACTTCTCCATCCATACAGCACTGATGATAAAACTTCTAGGTTAATGGTGAAAAGATTCTCCACAGTAAGGGAACACCCAGAGAGGTTCACAGAGTTACATGGAGAAGAGAAGAGGGAGGAGAGAGATAGAGGTGACCAGGAGGAGAAGAGGAGGAATCAAAAGGGGAGAGAGCAATCTAGCCAATAATCAATTCCCTATGCGCTTTCCACAGTCTGGAACCCTCAGAGAGGTTCACAGAGTTACATAAAGAAGAGAAGATGGAGGAAGGATTTAGAGATTAGCAGGAGAAGAAAAGGGGGAATCAAAAGGGAAGAGATAGATCTAGGCAGTACTCTGTTCATTAAGTGTTCTGCACAGCCCAGAACACACACAGAGATTCACAGAGTTTGGTAGAGATGAGGAGGGGGAGGGAGGAGATAGAGGTAACCTGGGGAAGAAAAGGGAGAGTTGAAAGGAGGAGAGAGTAATCAGGCCAGCAATCACACTCCTAAGTAAAAATGGGTGCTGAAGATTGGATTCTTAAATGCACAGAATTGATAACAAATACTATAAAGCAAAGATTAAAAATCTAGAGTAGAGGTTAGACTCTCAAAAATACAATATTAAAACAAACAAAATCACAAACAGTATAAGAAATATATATGAAGTTTGCTTTAAAAATAAGGTCTTTTTTTGGGGGGGGAGGGGGCAAGGTAATAGTAGGCTTTAAAAATGAAAAATAAAGGAGTAATATAGGACTTAAAAAAATGATAAAAGTAAAAATATATCTAGTAGTTTCTCTGGAGCGGTTGTGGGCAGTGTGGAGTCAGTTCAGTTTCAGATAGTTCCTTGTTCCGGCTTATACTTCTCAAGATCTATAGGCCCTTTTCAACATAGTCGGTGTTAACTACAGGGATTTTAATCTGTTGCACCTGTCATTTCCAAAGCTGTTCCCTCTATTTAGCTTCTTCTGTTTGCAGGTCTCTTCAATGTCTAATTTCTGCCCTAACACAAGGGGGTAAAAGTTGTCTCTTATTTAGGCTCACTTGTTCAGTTGTACTATGGGGAGGGAGGAACACTGCAAACAAACATCAGTGGTGTGCATGGGGAATGCTCCCAGTGTCTTGGCCACACTGGGTTTTCCCCAACTCACGGAGTGTGTGCTTTCCCAGTCTACACTGCCCAGGCTCCAGGTTGCTCTGCAGGGAGCGGGCCCTGGGTTGCGTGCACTTCCCAGGTCTAAGCCGCTCAGGTTCAGGTTCTTGGATACTCCACAAAGGCACAGACTCAGTTGGGCCTGTGTTTTGTGCCCTTCCCCAGCCTGAGAAGCTCAGGTGACCATGTGCTTGTGAGCACACTCTCCCCAGGCGGCAGTTGCGTCTTATCACCTCCCCAGTCCCAGCTGCTGGGATTCCTGGGTGGCCTGGGAGTGTCCGTCTCCAGTATGCCATGTGTGTCTCTTCTAGGGAGCTGATCTCTGGCTGCGACCCTCCCAGTGGATGTCAACCGTCCAGAATCCCAAGATGTCTTGGTTAGAAACAAAGCCTGTTCGCAGTTTGGTAGGGGATACCATATCTGGGGCCGAGTTTGCGCTTTTCCAGCTCTGGCTGGTGCCCACGTGCTCCCTGCCTCCGGCGGGGGATGGGCCAGTCCGCAGCCTGCTAGCTTTCTTCTGGTATTCACTCAATCCTTTGTTCTGTGAGCGGGCCAGCCGTGCCTTAGGTTAGGGCTTTTGCGGGATAGTTCTCTCTCTCTCTTCCCCCCCCCCCCCCCCCCCCCCGCTATCCCACAGTATAAGTTGCTATCTCACATTAGCTCCCTCAGATTGCCCTCAGGGCATTCAGGCCTGGTCCTTACCCTAAGCAATGCAACCCACTCTTCCTCGTTCAGCCCCCACTTGCTGGTGGTGGATGTGAGTGTCTGGGGTACTTTTCTGCTGGGAGCTGCCTTTAAGCATGTAATCTGTGGGTTTTATTTATTTATTCATTTTCCTCCCAGCTATATTGCCTTCTGAGATACCAAAACTCCCCACAGACCCACCAGTGAGAGGGTTTCCTGGTGTTTGGAAACTTCTCTTTTATGACTCCCTTCCCGGGACTGATATCTATCCCTAACTCTTTTGTCTCTCTATCTTTTATATTTTGTCCTACCTCCTTTTGAAGACAATGGGCTGTTTTTTGGGGTGCCTGATGTCTTCTGCCAACATTCAGAAGTTGTTTTGTGGAACTTGCTCAGCATTCAAGTGTTCTTGCGATGAATTGTGGGGAAAAGTGTTTTCTTCATCTTATTCCTCCACCCTATTAGGACTGCTTCAGTGCAGTATTTTTAAAGAAGTTATATGGTCCCTTCCCTGGGACTGAATTAGTATGTATAAAACCATTATTTTGGCATTATTGTGCCAAGTACTGTGTCAACCCTGTGTTAGCCCACTTAATTCTTACAACCATTTTATATAATACATACTCATATTATTGTAATTTTGTAGGTAAAAAATAGAGAGACTGTGAATGGTTAAAGAACTTTTATGGTACAGTTATTAAATGTTTTAGAATTTATTTACCACTGACACAGATTTCAACTCAATGCATCTTTATTGCTCATCCACAACTTGCAAGTCTCTCTGATTTTCCTAAAGGAAAATTGCATTTTTTCTGGTAATATATAGTCCCTTTTTATCATGACAAATTTTCAGAATCTAGTAGTATTAAATTGCCATTTGGTTATGATTCTCACATTTCAATTCACTTTTTAATGTATTTTCATTTGATTCTCACAACACTGAAATGGGGTTGAAAGGAATTATCCCAATTTTACAAATGAAGAGCAGAAGGTTCATACTAAGGTTATTCAGCTAGCCAATGGGTTTACATTTACGGTTTCAAGGCCAGTTGTATAATCCACAGTATAATCTCTATTTATGTTTCTAATGTCTAACTAAGACTATGAATAATCCATACAAATAAATTTTATTAATAGTGATTTCTCCACTCAGATAAAGAAATACTATGAAATTCTCTATTTTTTGTCTCATATAAATTGTTCAACTCTGGACTGTTCTCACAAATTTCATTGTCCGTTATTGTAAGGCTGCTCAAGATCTCAGCCTTATAATAATAAGGGTTGAAACTTTCCATCCCTTCAACAACCCAAAGATAAAAGACACTAGAGGACACATTGCCCAAACAATTAGAAAGGGAGACCTAAGTTATACTGACTGGACACACACTAAAAGAGGGTGACAGACTTAATACGTTAGGAAAACTGAGACAAGAATTGAATATATTTCATGCTGTTCAGGTTTAGCTCTGGAGAGAGTCAAAGCTGTCAGCCTTGGGTCTAAGAAAGTGAAGATTGGTGAGCTGGCATGTGAAATTAGGGAAAAGGAAGAGATCCTTGTAAGCATGAAATTTACAACTCGAAAGGGTTCAGTGGCACTCCCATGGGCAATTAATAAAGATTCTGCATGAACTTGCATTGGCAGATAGGTGGCTCTGAAACCAACCTTTCCTGAAATGGATCAATAATTGTAGAAACTTCAGCTGATCTGGGAGTAGTGGCCCCTGGGAAAGAGTAACTGAATAGAAAGCATGGATTTCTGAGTCAAAATTTCAGAGCAGATTTAGCAGTTTAAAATGCATGGTTCAAAAGAGTCTCAGAGAAAATGGCCTCTCACTAATGGGAGATTGTGAGAATCAAGTAAGGAGGGCTGAGTCTTTTGAAATATTTACCTTAAGGGTAAGACTCAAAAAGTTCCTCTGACTACCTGGAGACTGGGGCTGAGCTTTAAAGCTTCCTGTGCAGCTTTAAGCTTCCCCTAAGGCTAGGGCAGTCTCCTTAGAATGTCATAAAATATCCCTTTCATTTTGCTAATAAAAAATAATGAGTTTCCAAATTTTCCTCTTCAGTCCTTAAGTGTTTTAATTGCCTAGAACTGAGCTGTATCTCAGAATTTGGCACATAGGGGGTAAGTTCTTATATGTATCCAATCATTATAGAAAAGAAAATCTGTTTCATTTTTCTTTACATTCCTAGAATTTTTCAGTAAATTTTAATTATCCTAACAAATTCTCTTTCAAGTATTGACATCATCTCAAAAATCTATGTATTTGGTTTAAAAATTATCACACTCATAAATTCCTATAAGCAATGCTCAGAATTATAATTATGACTAAAATATAACCTTCAGGTGAGATTTTCAAGTTTGTCCAAAAATCTTGCCATACATTTCTCCATGTCTTGCATTAATCTATAAACTGGGAGGACTGTATCATCCCCTACAGCCATCCCTAGGTATCTGCAGGTAGGTGGTTCCAGGATTCCTTAGATACCAAAATTCATGGATGTTCAAGTTCCATTGTTGGCTCTCCATACCTACCATTCTATATCTGGAGATTCAACCAATGGCAGATATGTGGAACTGCATGTGTTTATTGAAAACGGGACCTATGGGTGGACCTGTGCATGCCTCTTAAGTTGTTTTAGTCTGTGTCTAACTCTTTGAGACCCCATGGACTGTAGCCCTCCAGGCTCCTCTGTCAATGGGATTTTCCAGGTAAGAATATTGGAGTGGGTTGTCATCCCCTCCTCCAGGGATCAGACCTGCGTTTCAGGCAGATTCTTTACCATCTGAGACAGCAGAGAAGCCATAAGTGGACCAGGCAGTTCTAAATTCATCTTGTTCAAGGGTCAACTTTGCTTGTTCTCAGCAAGGTGAGGGGAGCCTGGTGAATAGTTAGATTTATATTAACTGAACAAATAAAATAAGCAGGAGCCCATCTGGTCTACCTAGATTTTCCAATATCTGGTTTTCAAGAAGATTTTGAGTTCTGCTAGTGAAGAAGGCAATGGCAACCCACTCCAGTACTCTTGCCTGGAAAATCCCAGGGACAGAGGAGCTGGTGGTCTGCCATTTATGGGGTCACACAGAGTTGGACACGACTGAAGCAACTTAGCAGCAGCAGCAGCAGCAGTGATTCAGGACAGCATATTAAAAAGCAGAGACATTACTTTGTCAACAAAGGTCCATCTAGTCAAGGCTATGGTTTTCCAGTAGTCTTGTATGGATGTGAGAGTTGCGCTATAAAGAAAGCTGAGTATAGAAGAACTGATGTTTTTGAACTGTGGTGTTGGAAAAGACTCTAGAGTCCCTTGGACTGCAAGGAGATCCAACCAGTCCATCCTAAAGGAGATCAGTCCTGGGTGTTCATTGGAAGGACTGATGTTGAAGCTGAAACTCCAGTACTTTGGCCACCTGATGCGGAGAGCTGACTCATTTGAAAAGACCCTGATGCTGGGAAAGACAGAGGGCAGGAGGAGAAGGGGACAATAGAGGATGAGATGGTTGGATGGCATCACCAAATCGATGGACATGAGTTTGGGTAAACTCCAGGAGTTGGTGATGGACAGAGAGGCCTGGCATGCTGCAGTTCATGGGGTTGCAAAGAGTTGGACACGACTGAGCAACTGAACTGAACTGAGTGCTTCACGATATCAAATACTACATCATCAGAACAAATCCTTGTCTTTGATTTTTGTAAGGCATATCATTAAGAAATGTATGGTGCTTCAGTCATAACTGGACACAGGGCTTCCCTGGTGGCTCAGATGGAAAAGAATCTGCCTGCAGTGCAGGAGGCCCAGGTTAAATACCTGGGTTAGGAAGATCCCCTGGAGAACGGCATGGCAACCCATTCCAGTATTATTGCCTGGAGAATTCCATGGACAGAGGAGGCTGGCTGGCTACAGTCGATGGGGTCACAAAGACTCAGACACAACTGAGAGAATAACACTTTCACTTCACTTTCAGACACATGCAGCAGATATTTAATACATTTCACAATAATCTGGTAAGTCAGATGGTGTCAACCACATGTTGCTGAGATGGAAACTTAAGCTCAGAGAAGGCAGGAGAATTCCCCAAGTTCTTCCAGCTGGAAGGTAGCCAAGCCTGTATCGATCTCCACTTTTCCAGTCCATGCTATTCTAAAGCCTTGGTTCTTTCTAGCAGGCTGTCTCTCCCATAATTACCATTTTATGAGGCTTTGAGAAGTACCCTGTTATTTGAGTTTCTGTGTTTTGGATTCCAAGATAAATGTTTTACTGTATCGTAGCTAAATTCCCATGGTGTTATCATTCCCTGTAGCCTCTTTGGAAAACAATGAACTGGACATGCTAACCCAGGCCTTATCTCTCACTTTTCTGTGCCAGTAAGTGAGATGAATCCATGCTCAGGCTCCCAGAAAACATAAGAAAATTCTGCCCTTTCATTTGGACAGTGCCTCAGAGCAAGTGGTTTTTGTGACAGCATTTATGATTTGGGGCTGGTGAATGAACACAATGGAAGACTTAGAGGATTTGGGTGTTCTTATGTCTCAAATGTAAAAGGTTTCTGAAGCAGGCGTTCCTGCCTCACACACGACAGTTGGAGTATGCAGCCCTGTGATACCAAAGCTTAATGTGGCCAGACCTTGAACTTTCTGTCTCCATCTGACTTTCCAGCATTTAGCGGCTAGAATACAAAACGCTCTGCGGCAGCTCTGCCTCCCAGGTGTCGGAAAGAGCAAATGCAGGAGGACTTTCAACTCAGTGGGCTTCACACAAACTATACCCCAGAGAGGAAATCTAAGCAGTGCTTCAGCCAGGTGCATGATGTGGTTCAGAGGCAGAAAACATTTGATTCATGAGCAGGAGGCACTAAAATAGAGCTTGGGGAAAAAGGAGGGATCAAGCCATGATGGACGAGATAACTGCCTGTGACTGCCAACACGTGCGCTGCCGCACCTGCCATCTCTCCATCACTTTAAGGATCAGAAAAGATCAGAGGGAGCAAGTGAGGTAGAGGATGCGATAGGAAGCAAACCCACTCCGGAACATCCTGAAGAGGGAAGAGGTATTCCTTCTTCCAAGAAAGAGAGAAGGGGACTTGCTCTCCCAAAGATTTCTGAGACCTTGGAATTGGCTGAAAGGGCGAGAGACATTATGTCCACGTGGGAATTCTGATTTCCTTGAAGAGCTGTAAACGGAACTGTTGTTGATCTTGGCATTGCGGATGCACCCTGCCCATCCCCATACTATTTATCCCTCCTCTTCTTCCTCCTCCCTCTCCTCGCTATCCTCTCCCCTCTCTTCTCTTTTTCATCTTCCTTTTTTACTTTTAAAACATCTTTTTGTTGTTCTGAAACGAGCTTGGCAGAATGTGTACCCAAGATTTTGAGCATACTATAGAAGTAAATCTTCCTTTGTGTCCTCCTCTCTACCTGATTTAGTTTCTAGTGATTGCTAAGACTGGAGTGGTTTTCAGGATGTGGAGAGAATTTCATAGATTTGAGGACAGCCTGATAGTTTGTATTCGCTCACCAGATGGCCCTAGACAGTCTTTTTAGGACAAAATCATTCTATGGGAATACTCTGTAATCAGAGACTTTTAATTCTCTGTCCTTTTCCTCATCGCATAATGAAGGCTAGGGTTACCATCAAGGGATTAAATGGCAGTCAGCTTGGGACCTATGTCAATGAAAACAGAAGCCCTTAAGTTAACAAGCATTTAGGTGTACCAAGTGCTGAGGTTAGCACTCAGGGAGTAGATGGAAATGCCAAAATGGATTTGACATGGTGTTTGCTCTTGTAGGCTACCTCTTCTGGGTACATTTCATTTCATTATATTTAATTTGAGTGTATCGATGACATGATTCTCAAAAATCTAACTCTAACTCCTTTAAGGAAAAGTCTGATTTGGCAGAATAAACAGTGAAGCCAATGTGAACATTGTTTGTTGATCCTTATTAATACAGATCTTCCCAAAGGTTAACTCATCAAGTGGGTTAAAGTTGCTTGTAGTATTGATCCTTTCAGCCCCTGTGGAGGCTGGGTTAAAACTCCAGGCAGCCACATTCCCTGGGCTTGTCACCTTTGGCCTCAAACAGCCTTATCAAATCACCACAGTCTGCTATGCAAATATTAGCATCCTCTATGTGGACTGATGTCATCATGGCCTCTGCCACCTTGTAATCTCTTATCATTTGATGTCAACAGACATGCAAAAGAATGAACTAAATAGTGGGAGCCCTTTGTATTCCCAAAAGATAGGACTCATACTCACTCAAGAGGCAGATTTTGTCTACACATCCTGAAGCTCCATCTGTACTTTTGTCAAGTGTTGGACCCAATAGTAGCAGCCCTTTTACAACTTGTTTTGTTTATCCCCATCAAAGATGATCTGCTTGAGTATTGTTCTTCTTAATACCATGGAGGTGACTCATGCATTTTAACTGATGCAAGTTGCACAGATGAGTGCATCTCTCCATTTTGTTATGCTATTGTTGATCATATAGGCTGTTATTTTTCTCTACGATAGTTGCCAAGGCTTCTGTGAATAGCCACAGGCAAATACGCTGAAGACATCTCAAGGAAATGGTTCGTATGTGATGGGTGTATTTTCTGCCTGGAGTGTATTTGGAAATGTGTCCATGCAGCTGGTTCATATCAATGTCTGGAGGACAACTGGCAATTGATACCAGGGGCCAGGGATGGTTAACATCCTACAGGAAATATCTGGCATAATAAAGAATTAGCCAGATAATTGGAGAAAGAGCGTTCTGTGTGTGTGCTTAGAAGGGAAATTGCTAGATGTGATGGATCTAGCAGATTGGTGCTCAGCTTCCATTTCACATGTCTCCTTATTTGCCTGACCAAATCACAAAACCCAGAAAGTTAGGAAGTCCCTTCAATCTGTCCTAGCAGACTTATTTAGAGTTCCAGTCAGATTCTCAGAGGGAAACTTGGAAGGAAAAAGTGAGGTGAAGGCTGGGCTGTTCTGCTGACAAGCAAGCTCAGAGGCTTTTTATTTCTTTATTTTTTTCCAGCAGCGCAGTCCAGATCCCAGATACAAGGCACACTTTGGTCTGTGAACTGTTGTTGTGTTGTAGCCTGGGAGCTGACAATAGGGGTGACATCTTCTGACCCTGAGATAATGGCGATACGGTGGTACTCCATCCTGATGTCCCAGTCTTCTCTTTGTGGCAGGGTCAGCAGCATCTCAGGTGGGCCAGAGAGAGGGGCTGCCATGGAATTCTCCAAGTCCCTGCATAGGGCTTGTTCTCTCAGCCTTTCTGACCACATGTCATGCACCTACCCTCCTGTCTTGAATTGCTTCGTGCTTCCGACCTCTAGTTTTGTTTTTGCTACATTCAACTGAAACATGGCTGATGCACTTGGTTTTAGGAGTTAGATATCTTAATTTTTTACAAAATTTTGCCATACTGCTCTTCCAAATAACTAGATCAGTTTACAGATCCACATGTATGAGTCCCACTTCCTTACCAACTCAACGACTTTCAAGAGTGTCACAACATCACTACTTCTCCCTCTCCCCTCCTGCTCATGAACCTCATTATTATCTATCAATCTGATCAGTGTAAGATAGCAAACTGCTTTCTCTACTTGAGTGTCCTGATTATTTGCTACCTGAGACTTTTTCATGTTTGCTAGTTGCTTCCCTGTTCTGATAAATGCCTGATGATTTCTCTAATCTCTGGTGCTATTGATTTGTTTACAAATTCTACATCAATATACAGAAGTTCTTAGTGTGTCCCTGCTGCCCTGTTCACTGGCTGGAAGTGGCCCAAGGGAGTGTGATCTCAGGATAACTCAGTGATGATCCTGGAGCTCAGCAGATGAGGCCCTTTGTCATTTATGCTCTATGAGAAAAGGCCAGTGAGAGGCATCCTTCTTCCCCGAGCTCTTCAGACCTGCTTCTCTCCTCAGACTTGGGAACAGTTTCTCCACACCTTCCGTGGCCTTCATTTCTGAGGGGAAACCCAGAAGAGGATGGTTAATGGGATGACCTGGAGACCCCATTGCTTCGGAGGATCTCCGACTCTTAACTGATCCTCCACGATCCATTCTAAGTCCCCTTGCCCTCAGCTACCCTCTCAGAGGGCATGGGTGGCCCACCTAGGGGTGGGATCCAAACCTTCCTTCCTGAAGGGTCATAAATTCTGACAGTCCTTCTCTTTTCAGTTCTGAGAGACTGCACATAACCATGCACAGCTCAACAGAGCAAGCAAGTATGGGGAGGTGCCCAAGCCCGTGGGTACTTCTTCTGGATTCACAGGTATTTCTCCTTGCCCCTATATCACAGAAAAAGAGACTTAGCTCATCCTATAGAGGAAGGTCAATTACCCGTGCTAATATAGTGACTCTCTCTTTGTCAGATTTTTTCCCCTAGGAACAAGGAGTCCGATATGTCCAGGCTAACTTTTTACTTTGGTAGGATTCCTAGCAGTGTCCCTTAGCAAGACTGTAGCCCTTTAGGGACAAGGACCTTCAACCCTGAAGAACCTCGAAGCATGAGGACAAAACTATAAGATCCCCCAGTGAAACATTGGGAATGATGGTAAACAGGGTCACTCAGGTCACCAACCCCTTGGTTTCTGAACACATACATACTTCCTATTGGGGACAGAGCAGCTTATAGAGAGATCCTTGTTTAAATAAATGCACTGTGTTAGGAAGAGTGGCACCTATTCCTTTCCAGGTGTTTGCTCTGAGTTGGCATTTCAATTGTGCTTTTAGAAATTAACTAAGGCAATGGCAACCCACTCCAGTACTCTTGCCTGGAGAATCCCATGGATGGAGGAGCCTGGTAGGCTGCAGTCCATGGGGTTGCTAAGAGTCGGACATGACTGAGCAACTTCACTTTCACTTTTCACTTTTATGTATTGGAGAAGGAAATGGCAACCCACTCCGGTGTTCTTGTCTGGAGAATCCTAGGGATGGGGGAGCCTGGTGGGCTGCCGTCTATGGGGTTGCACAGAGTCGGACACAACTGAAGCGACTTAGTAGCAGCAGCATGGTGTTCTATAGAGGATTCCCTAGTAGCTCGGCTGGTAAAGAATCCACCTGCAATGCAGGGATCATGGTTTGATTCCTGGTCAGGAAGTTCCTCTGGAGAAGGGATAGGCTACCTACTCAAGTGTTCTTGGGCTTCCCTTGTGGCTCAAATGGTAAAGAATCCACCTGCAATGTGGGAAACCTGGGTTCAGTCCCTGGGTTGGGAAGATCCCCTGGAGGAGGGCATGGCAACTCACTCAAGTATTCTTGCCTGGAGAATCCCCAGGGACAGAGGAGCTTGGCGGGCTACAGTCCACGGGGTTGCAAAGAGTCAGATAGGACTGAGCTGCTAATAACAGCACAATACAGTATATGGTCCTCTGTGGGGCTTCCCAGGTGGTGCTAATAGTAAAGAATTTGCCTGTCGATGCTCTGACACAAGAGACATGGTTTCAATCCCTGGTTGGGAAGATCCTCTGGAGTAGGGAATGGCACCCCATTCTAGTATTCTTGCCTGGAAAATTCCATGGACAGAGAAGTCTGACAAGCTACCATCCAGGAGACCGCAAAGAGTCAGACACCACTGAGCATAGCACAGGGGTATAGTGTTCTATGAGGCTAGAAGCCTCTTGATGGTGTGATGTGTGATACAGCCCACAACTCTCATAGGCAAGGGCCACTTCAGTACCTTCTCATCCTACACTCCCTTTGCTTCATGTCAGTCCCTGATCTGATGTTGTATGTGAAGTCACATCTGTGGATCAGGTTGTTGTAAGTCCCCAGACAGTGGTGCTGGCTTGGCTGTGTGGGCACAAAAGAGAACACATACCTAGAATATATTTATTATCCATATGAGGCTGAACAGATGGTCTTTTCAGGTAAAAAGGATTTGGTGTGATCAGTGTGCCACCAAAGAGCCAAGTGGTTTCCTCAAGGGACAGTGCCATACTTTATGTTCAACGCTGGTCTCTGCTACCGACAATTTAGACGTTCAGAGATAGCAAGAGAGCTGTCTAGGTAAGTGAGAGCCTGCACTGTTGGATGCATTTTTAACTTCTTGCAGCACAATAGGCAACTGCTCATCATTTTAGCTCATTTGGAATATCATCACTCTCAACCATCTTCCAGGGCCATGAGGAATGTGGGTCTGCAGTCGCTGCCCACATTTTGTTGGCACCTACAAACCAAGCTGAACTAGTCATAAACCAAGGCTGGCTTCCCTCCTTCTTCAGCTGGAGAAAACCTCCACGTGGCCATAGGTACAAACTGAAGGAGAAGCCCTGGTGCAACCCCACAGGTGGTTCAGGGTCTGGTCTGTGTATCATGGATATAACTTCTGCTCTCTGATCCTGCTCAGGTTCATCCCCAGATGTATGTATCTATTATATTATAGAAAGGAGCCTCTAGGCCTTTCTCTCTGACCTCTGGACCAGGTGACAGAACCTAGCTCCTAATGGAAATTCCAAAGTCACTGTCACTTTGTGTCCCACAGTCAAGTGCTCCAACTTGAACAGGACTCAGTATTATGTCAAAACATGTTTATTTCTTAAAGGACTGGTAACTCTCCATGATCGACCACATGGCACCAGAATGCCAGGCACCTGCACTGGAACTCTCCCACTAGAGCTACCACAGTGCATCCTTTCCTACCAATGGTTCTTCCAATGCCATAGTGTTTGTTAGATTGCATATCCCGAGTGGTGGCTCTGATGGCACTCTGGCTTGGACCTGCTCCACCGTCTTTTTCTACTCCAGGGAACCTTACAGTCTTTCATGCTTCCCAGTAGCTATTCCTAGGTGTGATGGTGTTGCCTGTGGATCCAAGAGGGTCTATCAAGATACTGTGTTTCCTTCTCTATGGTGGAAGATGCAAGGTGCAACAGTTTGCGTTTTACCTGGAAAGGAACATGATGGCACTTTTCTGATACTAGATCCCCCCAAATTGCAGTTATGTGTCCAGCCTCTGAATCTTGGTAAGCTTTATCCTCTCTTCTCTGGGATGGGCATCTAACCAAGGCCTAGAGAGCCTGAGTCACGTCTTCCTTATCTTGCCAGCTCAGCATGATATCATTGGTGTAATAGAGCAGTGTGATGTTGAGATGTCCAGGTGGTCCAGATCTCTTAGGACTGTATTATGACAGAAGGCAGGAGGCTTAACATAGTCCTGAGGCATAATTGTAAATAAATATTGTTGTCTGTCCCACATGAATGCAAACTGTTTCTGATCTTGTTTCCTAATTTGAATAGAAAAAGAACACATTTGGCAAATCAGGTGCTGTACATCTTGTACCTGAGACCTTATTAATTGATTTGATTAAAATACCACATTGAACACTGCAGCCACAAATGGGCCTACCACTTGATTATGTCTGTCACAGAATACAACCATTCTCCAAGATCCATCCAGTTTCATCCAGTTTCTCAAGGTGCCGCATCTTTGAACTCAATAGAAATGTGAGGAGGCCCTCCATGCTTGAATCTTTTAGTTACTTAAAGGTTAGATTAACATCCCCTCCAGAGTACAATAATTTTAAAATGATTTATTCTTGTGAAGTTCACATAACATAAGATTGTTTAAAAATGAACAGCTAAGTAGCATTTGGTACAATGTTCTACTAAATGTTACAGTGTCATGTGGGCATAATCTCTATTTAACTCCGACACATTGCCTTCACTCCAGAGTAAAACTCTGCATACAGTTCCCTCTTTATCCAGCATCTGGCAAGTTATAATCTTCATTCCATCTCTGTGAATTTATCTATAATGGATATTTCACGTTATAGAATGGTTGCAGTTTCATCTATTTAGTAGCACATATCAGTACTTCATTCATTTTTATGGCTGAATAATATTCCATTATATGTATATAATATATTCTGTCTATTCCTCCACTGGTGGACACTGGGGCTATTCCTACCTTTTGGTGCTGCTATAACTATGCATATATATGTAATTTTTGAATGTCTGTTTTCAATTCTTTTGAGCATATATCCAGAAGTAGAACTGTCGGGTCATGTGGTAATTCTATCTTTAACTTTCTAAGGAACCAACAGATTTCTGCCACCACTGAACCATTTTGTTTTCCTGTCAGCAATGTGAAAGGGTTCCAGTTTCTACCTTTCCTCACCAATGCTCATTATTTTCCTTTTCTTTTATTCTAGCCATCCTAGTTGGTATGAAGTGTTATCTCATTATAGTTCTGGTTTGCACTCCATAATAATTCATGATGTTTACATCTTTTCATATGTTTATTGAGCCTCTGAATATTTTCTATGTACCAATATCAATTTTAGTCCTTAACCCATTTTAAATTTAATAATCTTTTTGTTGTTAAGATATAAGAGTTCTTTCTATATTCTGGATACTGGACCTTAATCAGATATGATTTGACAATATTTTCTCCCATTCTTTAAATTGTCCTTTCACTCTCTGGAAGTTCTTAGAAGCACAAGAATTGTGTTTTATTTTAATGAGGTCTAATTTGTCTGTTCTTTTCTTTTATGTTCATACTTTTAATGTCATAGCTAGCCAGGTCGTTATTACTTTTACGTTAACTTTAGCACTCAACATCATGAAAAACATAATAACAGTCCTGCCCTGTTTCTCTTACTTAAAGATTAGGGTTAGTTCCTTCATGAAATGGCATGGACTCATTCTAATGATCATCACAAGTTTGAATGTCCTTTAAATCACCTTCTTTATTCTTTAATATTAAGTGAATGAGTAGATTGGCTCATCCAGATATATTTCTAAGACTGAGAGTTTTTCAAAGGGATAATTGTAAGTTTTCCAATTGTCTGATTTCCTGAATTTTTAATCTTAGGGATAGAAATAGATCCATGCTCTCACTTTCCAACTTCTATCAATGCAGAATTCCCTTTGATTCCTCACAGATGAACATTCTACTTGAATTCTCCCAGTGACAAGGTGAACAGTACTTCAAAAGGGTCACATCATGTGGTTGGACAGCAATAATTGTTGCTAAACTTTTCTTTAAAATGAGATAAAACCTCACATATTGCAACTCTACCCCCTTTGACCTAATTTTACTTTCTAAAGCTACACAAGAGACTGTTCTTTCTCTCCCTTATGATAGTACCTCAGATGTATAAAACTATACTTTTATAGGATACATAGTGACTTTCCTATGTAACCTAGCTAAATAGTTATCATACTAATAATACTTCCTCATTTCTAATTTGGATTCTGTGTATACTTAGTTGCTCAGTCGAGTCCCACTCTTTGTGACCCATGGACTGGAGCCTGGCAGGCTCCTCTGCCCATGGGGATTCTCCAGGCAAGAATACCAGAGTGGGTTGCCATGCTCTTCTCCAGGGGATCTTCCTAACCCAGGGATCGAACCCAGGTCTCCTACACTGCAGTGAATTCTTTACCATCTGAGCCACCAGGGAAGCCAAATTTAGATTCTAGATGTTTCATTTTCCAAATTACTGTCCTCTAACGAAACTTGAGTTTTTCAATATTCTTAAAATGCAGGAGTCAAAATAAGACTAATGCTCAACTGTGATCAAAGTCAAGCAAAATAATTATTTGTACATCTTGATTTTATTAATGAAACTACAGAGAAAGCAATGGCAACCACTCCAGTACTCTTGCCTGGAAAATCCCATGGGCGGAGGAGCCTGGTAGGCTGCAGTCCATGGGGTTGCTAAGCATTGGACATGACTGAGCAACTTCACTTTCACTTTTCACTTTCATGCATTGGAGAAGGAAATGGCAACCCACTCTAGTGTTCTTGCCTGGAGAATCCCAGGGATGGGGGAGCCTGGTGGGCTGCCGACTATGGGATCACATAGAGTCGGACACAACTGAAGTGACTTAGCAGCAGCAGCAGCATGGTTGCTTACTCCTTTATTAATAAGCCTCATTTGAATCAAGTCCCTTTCACCAGCTGTCATGTGTTTTTGCAGAGGTAAAAACACCAACACTTAAGGAGAGCTCCAAATTTCTGCATGTGAATTTCCCATTATGAAGTATATTAACAGAGATTCCACAACCATACAGGAAAACTCACAATACCTTACAAGCAAAATGGATTGTATTATCTTCAGTCTGCCTAAAATATAACTGTATCTTATAAGTTAGATACTGTTAGGTATAACTGTATCTTATAAGATAAGATAACCATATCTTATCCTGAAATGGACCCTATTCACATAGCAGCTTCTAATTTGGTCATTTAAAGTGAATTGGCTTATGCCCACTCCACATCTACCAAGAGAATAAATTGTCACTACTCATATACTCATATGTTCTTTCCATACAGACTTTCTTTGTAGTATATAGGATGTGTGTGCGTGTGAGAGAGAGAGAGTGTGTTGTATGTGTGTTTGTATGAGAGAAAGAAAGAGGAAGTGAGAAAATGTATCAAAGTGTGGAAAAGAATATAAGTCCTATGTTTAATTACAAACAGCTATAAAACAAGGCTGCATAGAGCTTCATCCAAATATCCCTCAAAATTTCAATTTTTTGGTTTCTTTTTAACTATTACTTTGAAAAACTAAGTGATTGTGTATTTTTATACTTTTTTACTATGCCAAAATACACAAACTTAAATTTCTCCTCTTAACCATTTTTAAGTACAGAGCTCAGTGGTATTAAATGTTTTCCCTTTAAGGCTTATTAATATTCCCTCATATGTATATACCATATGTGCTTATCTGCTCTTCTATCAAAGAAAATTCGTGTTGCTTCCACATTTTTAGCTATTGTGAATAATGCTGATATGAACATGGGTGTACAAATATCTCACTGAGACTGTGCTTTCAATTATTTTACATATATACTCAGAAATGGAATTGCTGGATCCTATGGTAATTTTATTTTTAATTTGTTGAGGAACCACCGTACTATTTTCCCTACTGGCTGCACCATTTTACAACCCCCCAGCACTCCCAACAGTACCCAGTTTCTCCGCATCTTCACCAACACTTGTTATTTTCTGATTTTTTGATAGTAGACTTAATCGGTGTGAGGCAGTATGTCATAGCTTTTGTTTACATTTCCCTAATGATTATTAGTGCAAGCGATTGCTTTTCATGCTTATGTAGCATGAGGCCTGAGGCTTAACAGATGTAGTGTCTGTCAAAGAAATGATAGTGTTGTTAGAATGTGAGTTCATGTGGCCTAAAGGAAATGTTAGCAGTCACCATAATGATCTCTCATGTAGCTTTTGTGGATGAATTTCCCAGAAATTCTCAGATGCAGGAACAATTGTTTCTGGTTGTTTGTCCTTATCTAAAAAAAGACTTGACGTTCCTTACTCCAATTCTTGTGAGCAATTTGAGAATGAATCCACATTTGAGTAATGTAGATCACCATCAGTATAAAATAATAAAGGATATAGAGAAAATCAGCTTAGGATAGTGTAAAGCTAATTTTCTGTCCAAGAGTGATAAGAAGCAGAAGGAGTTCTTCCTGTGTGATATATCAAGGTGATAATGTGCCCCATTGGGACAATTTGTTTTATGTTTCTTAAAATAGATATGACTGAGGAAATGACAGATGGAGGTCAAGAAAAAATTCATGAAGTCCTTCACCTTATATTCATAAATCAATGACTTGGTCCCAGAGAGTTAGCTAAAAATATATTTCTCTTTCAGATGAAGGAGATTAGGTTGTGAAAAGAAGAATGTGTTGACTGAAATGACTGAGAACACCATTTCTGTCATTAACACAATACTACAGCATTACGTACCGGACACAGGAAAGTGATTTTCTCTTTCACTTGTATTTTTCAGTAGCACAGAGATATTTTCCTCTTTCTCTCTCTCACACACACACGTGTACACATTTCCATTTTGTTGATGAAACATGTGAGTTTATAGTCAGAAAAATAATTGGTTTTGGCTAAATGTTTGGCCCCTGGGAGAAGGAGTGGTTAGGGAAGAAATAATTTAAATAAAAATGCACCAGGTATTCTCACTGGGGGAAAAATTAAAAAAAAATATCCAGGAGACATTATGTTGAAACAATACTAGTAACTAAAAAAAATAGACTTCAGATGTTTTCATTCTAAGAAGCTGGTACCAGCATCAACTCCCCAAAGAGATCAATGTGTGAAATGACAATCTTAGGTTGAGAATGTAGTCTTTAAAGTTCAGTGTGAAATATTGATTTTTCAAAAATAATTTCTTTTGAAATAAAACTGTAACCTTTTAAACTTATAATCAGGTACATCCTAAACTATAATGAAGGTACTTAACGTGTCAGGAAACAAGAAAAAGAGTTCAAATGGCAAGGTAGCACTGAATTTCTAGTGAGATTTGCTTCTTTTGTTTTATTGCATTCCATAAGTGTCACCGGGAAAAAAAAAAAAAAAAACCTCCTTTAAAGAAATACATTTTACAGCTTATCACTCATGTCTGAGAAAACTTGTTTAATGCTTTTGTTGGCCACGATACTGAAAATAAGTCTTGATGGAAGCAAGCAGAGTCATATACTGAAGTACACAAAAAGACAGGTTTGCTTGGTTTATTCCTCAGCCTTGCTGCCAGAATGCAAATGAGCTTTTCCAGGCCCAATTTCAAGCTGTCAAGTGACAAAGTCGGGATTGGGGGGGGGGGGGCAGGAAAAAAATCAATTGCGTGAACCTCGCACAGAAGTCTACAGATTAATTATGTTTTAAGAAACTGAAAACAATGTGTGTTTTGTTGGCAACTTGAAAGATCAGTGCCTGAATTACTCCTTAATATTATGTAAACAAATAGAGCCTAATTAATTGTAGAGGAGACAGTCACCATACCTGTGAAGAGTGAGATTGTTTTCCTTTCAAATAAATGAATTGCGTGCAGAAGGCAGGAGTCCTTCTGCAGATGCAGACAGCATTTATATATTACTTACAGGATGATGAGAGAACGGCATTGTGACTTTAAGTGCCGAATAGAGATCTGCATCCCTGTTCTTTCTATTGTAGCTCCAGAATCCTAGGGATTCAGGGGGTAGTTAAGTAGGCAGGTTGTACACTCCTGTTACTTCTAGCATTTTGTAACAGAGGTATGACCCTGAGGCTTGTAAGAGGGTAGGATGTCCTCATCATTGTTTTTGGTTCCCTTTGATAGATTAAGCCCAATTCAGTACCAATTAGTATAGAGCCATGAATTCAGTAAGTCAAAAATGTTAACATGAATTATTTTGGTTCTTGTACCAACCCTGACATCAATATTGGGAAATTAATTTGTTTATTAGCTACTCATTATTGGTTGAGAATCCAAGGATGACTAGCAATGTATCTAAGATAAAAAACAAGGGAAAGTTGAGTTAGGAAGGGTTCAGTGAAGGAGACCTGACTACAGGAAACTTCAAAGAAAGACATACTAGCTTCAAGCAAAATGGCAAAGGCTGTCTTTTGTAAGACAAAGGGACTCTGAAAATAACAGATGCGTTTGAGGTTTACCTAATAAATAAAAGCATCAGGAGTTTTTTAGTAATTAAAAAAATACTTGACTATGAATAGAAGAGAGATCCAGAAGAAAGTAAAATGATTTGGTATGCCTTGGAGCAGCAGATGTTCACCAGTTGGCAGCAAGAAGTTAAGGCGGTTGAAAAGACAAGAGAATAAAAGAGAAGAGGTTAATTTGTTTGGCATGCAGTGATAGAAAGATAACTTTAGGTTTCATAATTTTAGATGAGATCAGTGATTTTGCAGAGATAAGATGTGAGTTTTTTGGAGCAGCACTTAGGAGAAAATAATGTTCTGAGATTATTTTTATTTTTATGAAATGAGAAATCAGAAAATGGAATTTGGTTATACATTGGAAGTACAGGATACTCTGAAGACATTTTACTGCTTTCAGTTGATTTATGTTTATATAAATACAAAATGTTGGCCAAAATCTGTGGCAGGAAATAACAAAGAACAGACGATTATTAGGAATCTTGTTTTTGCCCAGCTTTTTAAATAGTTTCCATTTATTTTATTAAAAATGTATCCGTTACCTTGAGTCCATTTCTGATTAGGAACAAAATTTCATAGTTTGTTACATGAATTCAAAGTTACCTAGCACATCCGTGCTGTGTAATCTGAGGTTTCAGTCATTTAGTAAATAGGAGTCCATGTATTTCCAAATACTCAACTATTTCTATTGAAATATATTTGCCCTCCTGAGTTGACTATCTTGGCTTTGGTTAACAGTCATATTGTATTTGTTGAATAAGGGTTTTAATGCAGGTACTTTTTATTCCTGTTTATCAGACCCACCTTCTCACCCCTTTTCTGCAATGAGAAAAAAACATCACAAAGAAAATTCACTGCAAAGTACATACCCATTAAGTTGAGTGAATGGATACCCAAAATGCACTAACTAAACAAGATACAGATGTGAAAAATTCCTTTATAGATTATACTATGCGTTTATGTATATGCACATACACCCATACATACATACTTACATTTAAATGTGAAGCCTGATATACTAAAAATACTTTTCCTTCTCACAGTAAGCCAAGTTACACTACTTTGCTAAGCAAAAGCATTAAATTATTCTCATCTTATGCATTGCCATCTGGCATACTTGTACTACATTTTTGTGAATCACAGAAAAAGCAATTCAAAACCAGACATTAAATAGACTCATAAGTAATTATCGACATATTAAGTAGGTTCTGAAGACAGGTTTGAACACATACATTCCAACAGGATTTTCTTAGGTTGATAGCCACAAGCTTTTTATTTGAGAAAAATATTTTATATTATCATAAAATAACTTGGCAAACTTTCTATGTACATCTGCTTTGAGAGGCTTGTAACATGCTACATTATAAAAGTAGTTCTGTTCTGTGATTCAGACTCAACTCCTTTTCTTTGATATTTTTTCATGTTTTATTAATGGGGAAGGAATCCTCATAATGAAGGAAGTGTCTTTATCCTGAAAACACCCAGATTTTGTTTTGCCTTACAAGTCTAGGATTCTGCAGATTTGATACCATGGTGGTGATACTAATCTGTTATCTGTGGACCAGGGTTCTTGTCAAAAGGACCACTCAGATAGTCTCCCATTAGCTTTTGGGATAATATCATACACATGTGCGCGCACGCACGCGCACACACACACACACACACACACACACACACACACACACTGATTTGTTGTTAGCCATGGATTTTTCATGTTGTTATTGTTCAGTCACTAAGTCGTATCCAGCTCTTTGCGACTCCATGAATCGCAGCACACCAGGCTTCCCTGTTCTTCACTATCTATCTCCCAGAGTTTGTTCAGACTCATGTCCATTGAGTCCATGATGCCATCTAACCAACTCATCCTCTGTCACCCCCTTCTCCTCCTGCCCTCAATCTTTCCCTTTTATCATAGTAAGTTTCCTTCTATTTCTGGTTAAGTGTTTTTATCATGAAAGAATGTGGAATTTTGTGAAATTCTTGTATTACATCAATTAAGATGAATTTTTCCCTTCATTCTGTTAAGGTAACTTATCACATTGATTAATTTTTGTCTGTTGACCCATTCTCAAATTCCAGGAATAAATCCCACTTGGTCATAGTGTTTAAAAAAAAAAAAAAAGGGTTCCATTTTGCTACGGTTCTAGTCTTGAGAATTATGCCTTTATATTTACCCCAAACAGTTGCCCCTTCTAGCACTACTACTCTGAAGGAGTTTATAATTCACATGGAAGTCATTTGTAAATATGGTCACACTAATTTATAGGTTATTGATCCTCTTTAAATGTGATTCTTGGAATCAAACACTATACTTCAAATATGGCCCAACTAAAGTCAGAGTGTAGAGGAGTTTTCACTTCTAATTTTCCTAATAGAAACAGTACAGTAATTCACAGACTACATTTGTCTTGTCTTTTAGGCAAACTGTTGCCTAAAACTGATCTTGTGTCATTAAGATCATGACTATTTATTAATTTTTATTCCCTCAGGTATTTATTCCTAAATGTAGACATTAAACTTAATCCTATTATATCCCATTCTATTAGCGGGTTCCTGATTTTAACTATTAGAGACTCTTCCTTGAACAGCTCCTTAAATTTTATGATAATAAAAATAAAATGCCTTTTAATACAGAAAAAGTGTAAAAGGTAGGAAAAAATAAAATATATATAGTGCCTAGGGCATCAAACCACAATTATATGTGTAATAGTTTTATATCCTGCTTTTTTTCACTTAAAATTACCTTATGGGTATTTTAATGCATTATTTAATGTTCTTTTCAAATGTGACCTCTAGGAAGGATTTAATAATTTTTAACAATGTGAGTATATTATATTTAATTAAATAGTAGATAATTATTGAATATACTTATTGATTTTTCTATTGCATACAATATTTACTGTATTTCTCAATAACTATAGAACAAGTTATTGGACATACGATTTTTGGATCAAAAAATGAATCTTTAAGGGAAATCTTTACACATATTTCCCAAATTGAAATTTATTTTCAAGGTGCTGTTTTAAATACCTGATAATGTCCTATACAGATACATACACACATGCACACACACACGAACACACATGGTAGGGACCTAACAGCAGCAGAAGATATTAAGAAGAGGTGGCAAGAACACACAGAAGAACTGTACAAAAAGATCTTCACAACCCAGATAATCACGATGGTGTGATTGCTCCCCTAGAGCCAGTCATCCTGGAATGTGAAGTCAAGAGGGCCTTAGGAAGCATTACTACAAACAAAACTAGTGGACATGATGGAATTCCATATAGCTCAACTGGAGCTATTTCAAAATCCTGAAAGATGACTCTGTGAAAGTGCTGCACTCAATATGCCAGCAAATATGGAAAACTCAGCAGTGGCAAAAAGACTGGGAAAGGTCAGTTTTCATTCCAATCACAAAGAAAGGCAATGCTAAAGAATGTTCAAACTACTGCATAATTGCACTCATCTCATACACTAGTAATGCTGAAAATTCTCCAAGCCAGGCTTCAGCAATACATGAACTGTGAAATTCCAGATGTTCAAGCTGGTTTTAGAAAAGGCAGAGGAACTAGAGATCAAATTGCCAACATCCACTGGATCTTCGAAAAAGCAAGAGAGTTCCAGAAAAACATCTACTTCTGCTTTATTGACTATGCCAAAGCCTTTGTGTGCGTCACAATAAACTGTGGAAAATTCTGAAAGAGATGGGCATATCAGACCACCTGACCTGCCTCTTGAGAAATCTGTATGCAGGTCAGGAAGCAACAGTTAGAACTAAACATGGAACAACAGACTGGTTCCAAATAGGAAAAGGAGTACATCAAGGCTGTATATTGTCACCCTGCTTATTTAACTTCAATGCAGAGTACATCATGAGAAACGCTGGGCTAGAGGAAGCATGGGAATCAAGATTGCTGGGAGAAATATCAATAACCTCAGATATGCAGATGACGCCACCCTTATGGCAGAAACTGAAGAAGAGCTAAAGAGCCTCTTGATGAAAGTGGAAGAGAGTGAAAAAGTTGGCTTAAAGCTCAACATTCAGAAAACTAAGATCATGGCATCCAGTCCCATCACTTCATGGCAGATAGATGGGGAAACAGTGGAAATAGTGGCTGACTTTATTTTTCTGGGCTCCAAAATCACTGTAGATGGTGATTGCAGCCATGAAATTAAAAGACACTTACTCCTCGGAAGGAAAATTATGACCAACCTAGAAAACATATTAAAAAGCAAAGACATTACTTTGCCAACAAAGGTCTGTCTAGTCAAGGCTATGGTTTTTCCAGTGTTCATGTATGGATGTAAGAGTTGGACTATAAAGAAAGCTGAGTGCTGAAGAATTGATGCTTTTGAACTGTGGTGTTGGAGAAGACTCTTGAGAGTCCCTTGGACTGCAAGGAGATCCAACTGGCCCATCCTAAAGGAGGTCAGTCCTGGGTGTTCACTGGAGGGAGTGAGGTTGAAGCTGAAACTCCAATACTTTGGCCACCTGATGCAAAGAGCTGACTCACTGGAAAAGACCCTGATGCTGGGAAAGATTGAGGGCAGGAAGAGAAGGGGACGACAGAGGATGAGATGGTTGGATGGCATCACTGACTCAATGGACATGGATTTGTGTGATTCCGGGAGTTGGTGATGGACAGGGAGGCCTGGCGTGCTGCAGTTCATGGGGCCGCAAAGAGTCTAACACGACTGAGGGACTAAACTGAACTGAACTGATATATCTGTGTGCATATATATGTTTGTTTGTATATGAGATTCCCAAGTGGCACTAGTAGTAACGAACCTGCCTGTAAATGCAAAAGACATGAAGAGATGTGGGTTTAATCCCTGTGTTGGGACAGTCCTCTGGCATAAGGCATAGCAACCCACTCCAATATCCATGCCTGGAGAATCCCATGGACAGAGGAGCCTGGCAGGCTACAATCCATCAGGTCAAAAAGAGTCAGACACGACTGAAACAACTTAGCGCAGCACATAGCACAGCACATACATGTATATGGGTATATACATCTGTGTATATGTGCGTATTTTTGTTTAGTTGCCCAGTCATGTCTGACACTTTTGTGATCCTGTGGACTGTAGCCTGGCCAGGTTCCTCTGCCCATGGGCTTTTCCTGGCAAGAATACTGGTGTGGGTTGCCATTTCCATTTCCAGGGACTCTTCCTGATCCAGGGATCGAACTCACATGTCCTGCATTGGCAGGCATATTCTTTATCACTTAGATACCTAGGAAGCCCAACTATGTGTGTATATAAATATAAAATCTTGGAAACATGGAAAGAAAGAATGAATCTGAAAAGGTTATACTACAAATTATTATGACTTATCTCATATCTGACTCTTAACTGTGGGGTTGAAGCTGTAGGGATAAGTGGTATATGGCAGCATCTGACTACTCCAAAAAACTTATACATGAGTATATATAAAGGTCCATACCTGAGTGTGATATAAAGGTACTATTATGGACCTGGCCTGTATTTTATTTTCCCTGTTTCTCTCACAAACATTTTTGTTATGAAAGGAACAAAATAGCTAACATTTTGTTAGGATATTGTCATTATATGAAAAGTTCCATATCTGAAATTCATCTAGAGGTAACAATAAAATTAAGCCTTTAATGCAATATGGCAAAAATTTTTGCTATTATTTCCAGAGAAGACAAATACTCCATTGATGCTTTCTTGGTGATTGCAAAGGTTTATTTAGTAAAATCTATAATATAAACATTTATTGAGCACTCTGGGTTAAGCACGATGCTGGACACTGAATTATTTAGATCAAGAAAGAAATGTCCCAATTTATTTTTTTCTGAAGGTCTTACTCTCTAGAGGAGGATATTGAGAAGTTAGTAATGTTCTGTGTAATAATATAGATATGCACAGAGGTCCACGCCAGCCTACCTGGGACATGAGGACTTTCGGTGTTAGCCTGTACTTCCTTCTTGAATTTAAAGTAATATTTCCTTTCATTCTTAGTCACCTATTTCTGTTCTGTGGTGACTAAAATAGTACTTTGGGAAATGAAAGATAATGGGTGGGCAAATACTGGGGAAAGAAATCTAATTAAAGTGAAGTGTGTTCTATGCTAGATCTTCTCTTCCCTAGATATAACTACCTTTAGGTTAAGATGAATTCAAACACTTGGCAGCAAAATTTGCTAATGTTATATCCTAGCACTTGCTTACTAGAGATCAGACATGTTTTCTGTTTGCCAGTAAACAAGTTCGTATTGGCCACAAAGCCAAATCTGTTCCCTAAAATAAAAACCTGGTGTAACCCTGTGTGTTGAGAAAGTGAAAGTGAAGTTGCTCAATGGTATCCAACTCTTTGTGACCCATGGACTGTAGCCTACCAGGCTCCTCCCTCCATGGGATTCTCCAGGCAAGAGTACTGGAGTGGGTTGCCATTTCCTTCTTCAGGGGATCTTCCCGACCCAGGGATTGAACCCGGGTCGCCCGCATTCCAGGCAGACATTTTAACCTCTGAGCCACTAGGGAAGCCTCTGTATTAACACCACTCATTAATGATTTACCAGTGAGAACACTTTGGTTGTATAGCTCCTGATGTTTACAGATCCAAATTGGAGAAGAGTTAGGAATGTCAACAGATCTGCAAGTTAGAGGATTCACAGGCCTCAGTCTTAAATCATGAAACTCCTAAGACTATTATTTATAAGTCCCACTTTATTGTTTCTGTAAAATTTGGAAAGATTATTGCATGCCCACAACCCACAAATTGGCATAGATTTTCAAGAACTCAAACTATTACTTGGACATCTGCATGCAGAAAAGGGCTGCAGGTGACAATGGTTTCCATCTTGGCACTAGTTAACAGTGAAGAGAGATGATTCCCTTCCGTATTTATGTCCTTCCATTTGTCTCAGCCTCAGTCTTTTTTTTTTTTTTTTTTTAATTGGAGTAAAATTGCTTTACACTGTTGTGTTAGTTTCTGCTATACAACAGTGTGACTCAGCTATACGCATACATATATCCCTCTCTCTTGAACCTCTCTCCCATCCCCCTCATCTCCACCCCTCTAGGTCATCACAGAGAACCTGGCTAAGCTCCCTGTATGATCCAGCAACTTCCTACTAGCTATCTATCCAGGCTCAGTCTTTTCATCTGTAAATGCACATCAGTATACTTTCAACCCATGTTAGTTAATGTTTTCATTTGAAGATACTGCAGAAAGAGAGAGCTATCAATGTAACAAGGTCTACTGAAAGTAGAAGGCTATAGATTTCAGAACTGAGGTGAATAAATTAATCTTACAAAGGAGGAATATATCTCTTATACTGTGGTCAGTGCAAAAGACAAAAATACAGGTCCAGGTTCATTCACCTTGTGGCTGTGAGGTTGACAGATTTCCAATCTTAATGGCATTTATTTTCTCTGAGATAAGAGGTAGGATGACTAGCTCCACATAGATTACACAGTTGGTGGGAGGGAGATGGCCTTAAAATAATCAGTGACAGAACAGGGTTGCCAGACGATCTTGGATGCCCATTTCATGCTGCTGCTTCTCAGCCACTTCAGTTGTGTCTGAGTCTTTGCAACCCTATGGACTGTAGCCCACTAGGCTCCTCTGTCCTTGGGATTCTACAGGCAAGAATACTGGAGTGGGTTATCATGCCTTCCTCCAGAGGATCTTCCTGATCCAGGAATATCTGTGTCTCCTGCATTGCAGGCAGATTCTATACCACTGAACCCTCAGGGATGCTAGTGAAAATATATTTAAAGGAAGAGTACTTTGTGAGGGTCTCATGTTTCTCTGAATAGTGTACCTAGCCTGGACTTGATTAAGGAAGAATGACAGTTGTCATGGTCCAAAATCAGTGTTCTTCAAGGTAGATGTGACAGAATGACAACAGATCAAGTTAAAGAAGGATATCAGAGAGTGGATCAACTTGAAATCTATTCAAAATTGAGATATAGACAAACATAGAGATGTAGACAAATACTGAAAAAGTAGAAAGGACAGAGGGACTCCCCAGATGACTCAGTAGGTAAAAAATCTTCCTGCAATGCAGGAGATGCAGGAGTTTGATCCCAGAGTTCAGGAGATCCCATGGAGAAGGGCATGGTAACCGACTCCAGTATTCTTGCCTAGAGAATCTCTGGGACAGAGCAGCCTGGTGGGCTACAGTCCATGGGGTCTCAAAGTGTCAGACACGACTGAAGCGACTGAGCACATAAGGATGCAGAAAAAACAGAAGTATGGCGGTCTTGGTCAAGTGAAAGGCAAGTTTGGAGTAAACCTAACTCTAAAACTTGAAGGGTAGAAAATTGTATTAAAAACTAGGGTGTTTATATTTTATAAGTGAAACGTTTCCAGAATTCGAGGACCATGGATGTACCAGGGTGCATTAAAAGGTTGGAGTTAGAGATAAGGTGACATATTTCATGCTTGTTGTCCTTACTTAATCATGAAGAGTTTCCCATTTCAGTTTTTCTTAATCAAGCACTTAATAAATCATGTATTTACTTGTAAATCAATAAATAATATATGAATACTAAACCTAAAATGTAATCAAGATTGCATTAGTAATCCATAAGCATATGGAATGAGACACCATTTGCACACAGATGTATTTTATGCATAGCATAATCATTGTATGTATATACCCTGGATACACATTGTTTATATTCTCATTATTGCCATCAGCTTTCCACAGAGAATAAATTCTACTTAGTTCTATTTGATATATTTTTGTTGTTCAGTTACCCAGTTGTGTCCAACTCTTTGTGACCTGATGGACTGCAGCACGCCAGGCCTCTCTGTCCCTCACCATCTCCTGAAGCATGCCCAAGTTCACGTCCATTGCATCAATGATGTCATCCATCCATCTCATCCTCTGATGCCCCCTTCTCCTTCTGCCTTCAATCTATCCCAGCATCAGGGACTTTTCCAACGAGTCAGCTGCTCACATCAGATGACCAAAATACTGGAGTTTCAGTTTCAGCATCAATCCTTCCAATGAGTATTCAGGGTTGATTTCCCTTAAGACTGACTGGAATGATCTCCTTGCTGTCCAAGGGACTTCCAGGAGTCTTCTCCTGTACCACACTTCGAAGGCTGCTGCTGACATATTATTAAGTTCATGCTAAGTCACTTCAGTTGTGTTCAACTCTTTGCAGACCCATGGACTGCAGCCCACCAGGCCCTCTATCCATGGGATTTCCTAGGCAAGAATACTGGAGTGGGTTGCCATTTCCTCCTTCAGGAGATCTTCCTGACCCCAGTCTCTTATGTCTCCTGCAATGGCAGGTGGATTCTTTACCACTAGTGCAACCTGAAAAGCCCATTTGATATATTACAAATTATAAACTAATAAAGCTCTCCTGTGTTTGAGGATCACTCTGCTGAGGACTGATCTCTTCAGCCATTTTTTTCCTATGTACATGATAAGTTGTATGTGTATAAGTATTTTTGTTTTTGAAGTTTATAATGGTAATATTCTGTTAGTGACTAGCATACAAAGTTACAGTGCCAAACAACCCCTTGGTTCTATTCTAAACTTACTATTCAGTTTATCTTATTGTCCTCACCTAACTACATAAAACTCATACACAGGACAGCCAAAGATGGAGAAGCTCTATACATTCAGCAAAAACAAGACCAGGAGCTGACTGTGGCTCAGATCATGAACTCTTTTTGCCAATTCAGACTTAAATTGTAGAAAGTGGAGAAAACCACTAGACTATTCAGGTGTGACCTAAATCAAATGCCTTACAATTTTACAGTGGAAGTGACAAATAGATTCAAGGGATTAGATATGATAGAGTGCCTGAAGAACTATGGACGGAGGTTCATGACATTGTACAGGAGGCAGGGATCAAGACCTTCCCCAAGAAAAACAAAGCAAAAAGGCAAAATGGTTGTCTGAGGAGGCCTAATAAATATCTGTGAAAAGAAGAGAACCCAAAAGCAAGGAGAAAAGGAAAAATATACCCATTTGAATGCAGAGTTCCAAAGAACAGCAAGGAGAGATAAGAAAGTCTTCCTTAGTGATCAGTGCAAAGAAATAGAGGAAAACAATAGAATGGGAAAGACTAGAGCTCTCCACAAGAAATTTAGATATACCAAGGGAATATTTATGCAAAGATGGGCACAATAAAGGACAGAAGTGGCAGGGACATAAAAGAAACAGAAGATATTAGGAAGAGGTGGAGAGAATACAAAGAAGAACTATACAAAAAAGATCGTCACTACTCAGATAATCATGATGGTATGATCGCTCACCTAGAGCCAGACATCCTAGAATGTGAAGTCTAGTGGGCCTTAGGAAGCATCACTACGGACAAAGCTAGTGGAGGTGATGGAATTTCAGTTGAGCTAGTTCAAATCCTAAAAGATGATGCTGTGAAAGTGCTGCACTCAATATACCATCCAATTTGGAAAGCTCAGCAGTGGCCACAGGACTGGAAAAGGTCAGTTTTCATTCTAATCCCAAAGAAAGGCTATGCCAAAGAATGCTCAAACTACCACACAATTGCACTCATCTCACACGCTAGTATAGTAATACTCAAAATTCTCCAAGCCAGGCTTCAGCAATACATGAACCATGAAATTCCAGATGTTTAAGATGGTTTTAGAAAAGGCAGAGGAACCAGAGATCAAGTTGCCAACATCTGCTGCTGCTGCTGCTGCTGCTAAGTCACTTCAGTCATGTCTGGCTCTGTGTGACCCCATAGACGGCAGCCCACCAGGCTTCCCCGTCCCTGGGATTCTCCAGGCAAGAACACTGGAGTGGGTTGCCATTTCCTTCTTCAATGCATGAAAGTGAAAAGTGAAAGTGAAGTTGCTCAGTCATGTCTGACCCTTAGTGACCCTATGGACTGCGGCCTACGATTCCTCCATCCATGGGAGTTTCCAGGCAAGAGTACTGGAGTGGGTTGCCATTTCCTTCTCCGCTGGATCATGGAAAAAGCAAGAGAGTTCCGGAAAAACATCTATTGCTGCTTTATTGACTATGTCAAAGCCTTTGACTGTGTGGATCACAATAAACTCTGGAAATCTTAAAGAAAGGGGAATCAGATCACCTGACCTGCCTCTTGAGAAATCTGTATGCAGGTCAGGAAGCAACAGTTAGAACTGGACCTGGAACAACAGACTGGTTCCAAATTGGGAAAGGAGTATGTCAAGTCATAGTGTCACCCTGCTTATTTAACTTATATGCAGAGTACATCATGAGAAACGCTGGGCTGGATGAAGCACCAGCTGGAATCAAGATTGCCAGGAGAAATATCAATGACCTCAGATATGCAGATGACACCACCCTTATGGCAGAAAGTGAAGAACTAAAGAGCCTCTTGATGAAAGTGAAAGAGGAGAGTGAAAAAGTTGGGTTAAAGCTCCACATTCAGAAAACTAAGGTCATGGCATCCGGTCTCATCACTTCATGGCAAATAGATGGGGAAATAGCGGAAACAGTAACATACTTTATTTTGCAGGGCTCCAAAATCACTGCAGATTTTGACTGCAGCCATGAAATAAAAAGACACTCCTTGAAAGAAAAGTTATTACAGAACTAGACAGCATATTAAAAAGCAGAGACATTACTTTAACAACAAAGGTCTGTCTAGTCAAGGCTATAGTTTTTCTAGTAGTCATGTATGGATGTGAGAGTTGAACTATAAAGAAAACTGAGCATAGAATAATTGATGCTTTTGAACTGTAGTGTTGAAGAAGACTCTTGAGAGTAGCTTGTACTGCAAGGAGATCCAATCAGTCTATCCTAAAGGAAATCACGCCTGAATATTCACTGGAAGGACTGATGTTGATACTGAAACTCCAATACTGTGGCCACCTGATATTAAGAGCTGACTCATTTGAAAAGACTCTGATGCTGGGAAAGACTGAAGGCGGGAGGAGAAACAGGTGATAGAGGGTGAGATGGTTGGATGGCATCACCAACTCAATGGACATGAGTTTGAGTAAACTCCAGGAGTTGGTGATAGACACAGAGGCCTGGTGTACAGCAGTCCATGGGATCGCAGAGACTCGTATATGACTGAGCAACTGAAGTGAACTAAACTACATAAAACTGTCAAACATAGGACAGAAACCCTGGGACCTAAATAAAAATGATCATCCACACTACTTTGCTTCAAATATAATTCACATTTAAATATAATCAAGAAGATAATGTCCACAGTTTGAGATACTTTAGAATCCTGTGTTCTGACCCTGTCTTTCTTGAAGAAAAGTGATGCATAATTTTTGGATAATTTAGAAAAAAGTTATGACCTTTCTGGCTATTTCTAAAATGAACTTTTTTTCCATTATCACATATCTGAATTCATCTTTCTGAATTCACTGGTTTCTAGAACTAACATTAAGCAAATATCTGAAACTTAAGAAACTGCCAGGTACCATGGAACCCAGACCAAAAAGATACTTCAGAGTGTCTTATTTATTTATTTTTTTTAACTTAGAGAAAGCAATCAGTTCAGTTCAGTTCAGTCACTCAGTCGTGTCCAACTCTTTGCGACCCCATGGACTGCAGCATTCCAGGCCTCCCTGTCCATCACCAACTCCAGGATTTTACTCAAACTCACATCCATTGAGTCAGTGATGCCATACAACCATCTCAAATTCTGTCATCCCCTTCTCCTCCTGACTTCAATCTTTCCCAGCATCATGGTCTTTTCAAATGGGTCAGCTCTTCACACCAGGTGGCCAAAGTATTGGAGTTTCAGTTTCAACATCAGCCCTTCATATGAACATTCAGGATTGATTTCCTCTAGGATGAACTGAGTGGATCTTCTTGCAGTCCAAGGGACTCTCAAGAGTCTTCTCCAATACCACAGTTGAAAAGCATCTATTCTTCTGCGCTCAGCTTTATTTGCAGTCCAACTCTCATATCCATATATGACTACTGGAAAAATTATAGCCTTGACTAGATGGTTTTATTGAGACAAAGTAACGTCTCTGCTTTTTAATATGCTGTCTAGATCGGTAATAACTTTCCTTCCAAGGAGTAAACGTCTTTTATTTCATGGCTGCAGTCACCATCTGCAGTGATTTTGGAGCCCCACCAAATAAAATCTGCCACTGTTTCCACTGTTTCTCCATCTATTTACCATGAAGTTGAGAGAGTCATTTCCTAGGTAGGTTAATAAGAAGTCTAGGGGTCCCCAAGGAGAGAGGTGTCTGGAATTCTCAAGGAGGGAAAAAGGACAAACTTTTTTTCCCCTCTACATTCCTTAGGATTATGTATCCTGCCTGAGGACAGTCTCTGGATTAAACCTTCTGGCTAATCCTGTTATCTTCAGTTCAGTTCAGTTGCTCAGTCCTGTCTGACTCTTTGAGACCCCATGAATCGCAGCACACCAGGCCTCCCTGTCCATCACCAACTCCCGGAGTTCACTCAGAGTGGCATCCATCGAGTCAATGATGCCATCCAGCCATCTCATCCTCGGTTGTCCCCTTCTCCTCCTGCCCCCAATCCCTCCCAGCATCAAAGACTTCTCCAATGAGTCAACTCTTCGCATGAGGTGGCCAAAGAACTGGAGTTTCACTTTAGCATCATTCCTTCCAAAGAAATCCCAGGGTTGATCTCCTTCAAAATAGACTAGTTGAATCTCCTTGCAGTCCAAGGCACTCTCAAGAGTCTTCTCCAACACCACAGTTCAAAAGCATCAATTCTTCAGTACTCAGCCTTCTTCACAGTCCAACTCTCACATCCATTCATGACCACTGGAACAACCATAGCCTTGATAGACGGACCTTAGTCGGCAAAGTAATGTCCCTGCTTTTCAACATGCTACCTAGGTTGGTCATAACTTTTCTTCCAAGGAGTAAGCGTCTTTTAATTTCATGGCTGCAGTCACCATCTGCAGTGATTTTGGAGCCCCAAATAATAAATTCTGACACTGTTTCCACTGTTTCCCTGTCTATTTCCCATGGAGTGATGGGACCAGATGCCATGATCTTCGTTTTCTGAATGTTGAGCTTTAAGCCAACTTTTTCACTCTCCTCTTTCACTTTCATCAAGAGGCTTTTTAGCTCCTCTTCACTTTCTGCCATAAGGATGGTGTCATCTGCATATCTGAGGTTATTGATATTTCTCCCGGCAATCTTCATTCCAGCTTGTGTTTTTCCAGTCCAGCGTTTCTCATGATGTACTCTGCATAGAAGTTAAATAAGCAGGCTGACAATACACAGCCTTGACGCACTCCTTTTCCTATTTGGAACCAGTCTGTTGTTCCATGTCCATTTCTAACTGTTGCTTCCTGACCTGCACACAGATTTCTCAAGAGGCAGGTCAGGTGGTCTGGTATTCCCATCTCTTTCAGAATTTTCCACAGTTTATTGTGATCCACACAGTCAAAGGCATTGGCATAGTCAATAAAGCAGAAATAGACGTTTTTCTGGAACTCTCTTGCTTTTTCGATGATCCAGCAGATGTTGGAAATTTGATCTCTGGTTCCTCTGCCTTTTCTAAAACCAGCTTGAACCTCAGGAATTTCACGGTTCACGTATTGCTGAAGCCTGGCTTGGAGAATTTTGAGAATTACTTTACTAGCGTGTGAGATGAGTGTAATTGTGCGGTAGTTTGAGCATTCTTTTGCATTGCCTTTATTTGGAATTGGAATGAAAACTGACATTTCCAGTCCTGTGGCCACAGCTGAGTTTTCCAAATTTGCTGGCATATTGAGTGCAGCACTTTCACAGCATCCTCTTTCAGGATTTGAAGTAGCTCTACTGAAATTCCATTACCTCCACTAGCTTTGTTCATAGTAATGCTTTCTAAGGCCCACTTGACTTCACATTCCAGGATGTCTGGCTCTACATGAGCGATCACACCATCGTGATTATCTGGGTCATGAAGATCCTTTTTGTACAATTCTTCTGTGTATTCTTGCCACCTCTTCTTAATATCTTCTGCTTCTGTTAGGTCCAGATCATTTCTGTCCCTTATCGAGCCCATCTTTGCATGAAATGTTCCCTTGGTATTTCTAATTTTCTTGAAGAGATCTCTAGTCTTTCCCATTCTGTTCTTTTCCTCTATTTCTTTGCATTGATCGCTGAAGAAGGCTTTCTTATCTCTTCTTGCTCTTCTTTGGAACTCTGCATTCAGATGCTTATATCTTTCCTTTTCTCCTTTGCTTTTCTCCTCTCTTCTTTTCACAGCTATTTGTAAGCCCTCCCCAGACAGCCATTTCGCTTTTTTGCATTTCTTTTCCATGGGGATGGTCTTGATCCCTGCCTCCTATACAATGTCACGAACCTCCATCCATAGTTCATCAGGCACTCTATCTATCATATCTAGGCCCTTAAATCTATTTCTCACTTCCACTGTATAATCATAAGGGATTTGATTTAGGTTATACCTGAATGGTCTAGTGGTTTTCCCTGTTTTCTTCATTTTCAGTCTGAATTTGGTAATAAGGAGTTTGTGATCTGAGCCACAGTCAGCTCCTGGTCTTGTTTTTGTTGACTGTATAGAGCTTCTCCATCTTTTGCTGCAGAGAATATAATCAATCTGATTTTGATGTTGACCATCTGGTGATGTCCATCTGTAGAGTCTTCTCTTGTGTTGTTGGAAGAGGGTGTTTGCTATGACCAGTGCATTTTATTGGCAAAACTCTATTAGTCTTTGCCCTGCTTCATTCCGCATTCCAAGGCCAAGTTTGCCTGTTACTCCAGGTGTTTCTTGACTTCCTACTTTTGCATTCCAATCCCCTATAATGAAAAGGACATCTTTTTTGGGTGTTAGTTCTAAAAGATCTTATAGGTCTTTATAGAATCGTTCAACTTCAGCTTCTTCAGCATTCCTGGTTGGGGCATAGACTTGGATTACTGTGATATTGAATGGTTTGCCTTGGAAATGAACAGAGATCATTCTGTTTTTTGAGACTGTATCCAAGTACTGCATTTTGGACTCTCTTGTTGACCATGATGGCTACTCCATTTCTTTTGAGGGATTCCTGCCCGCAGTAGTAGATATAATGGTCATCTGAGTTAAATTCACCCATTCCAGTCCATTTTAGTTTGCTGATTCCTAGAATCTAGACGTTCACCCTTGCCATCTCTTGTTTGACCACTTCCAATTTGCCTTGATTCATGGACCTGACATTCCAAGTTCCTATGCAATATTGCTCTTGACAGCATCGGACCTTGCTTCTATCACCAGCCAAATCCACAGCTGGGTATTGTTTTTGCTTTGGCTCCATCCCTTCATTCTTTCTGGAGTTATTTCTCCACTGATCTCCAGTAGCATATTGGGCACCTACTGACCTGAGGAGTTCCTCTTTCAGTATCCTATAATTTTCCTTTTCATACTGTTCATGGGGTTCTCAAGGCAAGAATACTGAAGTGGTTTGCCATTCCCTTCTCCAGTGGACCACATTCTGTCAGACCTCTCCACCATGACCCACCCATCTTGGGTTGCCCCAAGGGCATGGCTTAGTTTCATTGAGTTAGACAAGGCTGTGGTCCTAATGTGATTAGATTGACTAGATTTCTGTGAGTATGGTTTCAGTGTGTCTGCCCTCTGATGCCCTCTTGCAACACCTACCATCTTACTTGAATTTCTCTTACCTTGGGCAAAATGTAAATTATGGGAGTAGGTCTGGTGAGGTCTTTACAACCTCTAGATATTCTTTGGATTCATTGGAGAGTATATAACTCCATTGCTAATACTAGCAAGCGGGGTACTCTTTCTACCCCCTTCTAATGTCTATGTCAGAAGCTTTCTCTATCTTCTTTATACTTTAATAAAACTTTATTACACAAAAGCTCTGAGTGATCAAGCCTTCTCTCTAGCCTTGGATTGAATTCTTCTCCTCCGGAGGCCATGAATCCTGACATCTTTGCATGGTTCAGCAACAACCTTTCGAAGTGATGGGACCGGATGCCTTGATCCATGTTTTCTGAATGTTGAGCTTTAAGCCAACTTTTTCACTCTCCTCTTTCACTTTCATCAAGAGGCTTTTAGCTCCTCTTCACTTTCTGCCATAAGGGTGGTGTCATCTGCATATCTGAGGTTATTGATATTTCTCCTGGCAATCTTGATTCCAGCTTGTGCTTCATCCAACCCAGTGTTTCTCATTATGTACTCTGCATATAAAAGCAGGGTGATAATATACAGGCTTGACGCACTCCTTTTCCTATTTGGAACCAGTCTGTTGTTCCAGGTCCAGTTCTAACTGTTGCTTCCTGATCTGCATACAGGTCAGGAAGAGGCAGGTCAGGTGATCTGGTATTCCCATCTCTTTCAGAGTTTTCCACAGTTTATTGTGATCCAGAGTCAAAGGATTTGTAATAGTCAATAGATTCCCCTAAATCCTGAAATCAAGTGCAGAGAAGGGCCTGTTCAACAGATTTGACTCCGGTACCCCAGAGATCAACCCTGGGTGTTCTTTGGAAGGAATGATGCTAAAGCTGAAACTTCAGTACTTTGGCCACTTCATACGAAGAGGTGACTCATTGGAAAAGACTCTGATGCTGGGAGGGATTGGGGCAGGAGGAGAAGGGGGTGACAGAGGATGAGATGGCTCTATGGCATCATTGACTTGATGAATGTGAGTTTGAGTGAACTCCGGGAGTTGATGATGGACAGGGAGGCCTGGTATGCTGCGATTCATGGGGTTGCAAACAATCGGACATGACTGAGCGACTGTCCTGAATCCCACCAGGACAACTCCATATTCTATTGCTGAGTCTTACAAAGTTTTATCTTGAGGATAAATTATCGTTATTCTCAAAGACTTCTCAATTGATGACATCTGTACCACCAATTCTTTATATACCAAAGTTGCTGGTAAGGGGTAAAAGGAAAAAGAAGTACAGTTTAATTAAATAGCACCAAATATAACTTCCAATTTATCTTTTATCAGGAAAGTGTGTATTAAGAGGCTCTGAAAGAGCAGAGAAACTAAGAATCACAAGATTAAAGGGTATCTAAAATATTAACATTGAATATTTCACAGAAAATTTTTCTCCTTACATGAAAAATAATAAATAAGTTACATTTGAATGCTATATATGTGTGTGTGTGTATAAATATCTCACAGATACTTCTCATTAATAGAAAGTGGATAATATTTAAAACATAAGGAGTTGAGGTAAAGAAGGAACTGTATATCCAATTTAAATTGTATTAAAATCCAAATATAAGTATGAACAAAAAGTATATTTTCCTAAATGAAAGCAAATATTCACTCCCCCCCCCACCCCCTGCCAAAACCAGGGACTATTAAGAGTGTGTGTGTGTGTGTGTGTATATATATATATATATATATAATATATATATATAATATATATATATAATATATATGGCTGCAGTACTTTCTTGCTTTGATATACATAAAAAATAAAAACACCTGTTATGTTTAAATGTTTAGGGTATATCGTTAGAAATATATAATCCTACTTTCACGAGTATTTCACAACTAGGGGAAATAATTTAGCAGAACCATTTGAATTAGCTGTCTTCATACTAGGCAGGGCTTACTTCTTTCCGTTTTTTAAAGCTTTCTGAGATATAATTAATATACAAAACTTGCACATATTTAATGTATACATTGTGATAAGTATGGACATAAGCATACACCTGTAACATTATCACTAGAGTTGAGGTACTAACCAAATCCATCACCTCCAACAACTTCCTTGTGTTCGTTTGTGTGTATGTTTAGAACACTTAACATGAGATCTATCCTAAGTGTGCAATAGTATGCTGTTAACTACATATATTGACGACAGAGGATGAGATGGCTGGATGGCATCACTGACTTGATGGACGCAAGTCTGAGTGAACTCCGGGAATTGGTGATGGATAGGGAGGCCTGGTGTGCTGCGATTCATGGGGTCGCAAAGAGCTGGACACGACTGAGCGACTGAACTGAACTGAACTACATATATTTACATTGCTATTTTGTACAGCAGATCTCTAGAAGTTACTCATGTTGCCTACTTTTTAAAGGTTCTTTGCACATGTGAAATATTCCATAAGATGTCCCCTGTTGCCATGGAGGATGCAACTATTTTTATATGGACAGTGGCAAACCACACAAGGGTCCATGGTATTAAGTATAAAACTCCATTTCACACTTTCCACTTTGTCTTGTTTCTTCCCTCTCAAACTCATTCATGTCTTCCTGGCAGTTAGAAATGATGCTATACGAGTTGATGACTTGATGGCTGAGAATACTGCTCACTTTCTTGGGACTGGGAGGCTCAGGTGAATTGTATTATCATTTTATTCAGCAGTATGACTCTGAAGTCATTCACTATGTTGTGTGGTTTTTTCCCCCCAATCAGAAACATCAAAGCCCTCTTCTCTTTGTGCTGAGTTCTCTAGATTGACTTTCTCTGACACTTTTCTTTTATCTTCAGGAGGCTAATTCTCACAAAGGATCCAACCTCTGTTGCAAGGCAGTGAAAGGGGAGGGTTTATTGCATTTCATAAAGTACACTTCCAGGTGTTAACTGTGGACATTTCAGGACTTTCCTCAACTGAATCCACAGCACCCTCCCCTGTCTGATGCACAGGACCGTGATTCACCTCATTATCTTCCTCTGATAGTTATTCTTCCACACTAAAGCTATCATCTTGTGAATTGAGACTTAACTTCAAATTCCAGGGAATTCATCTGAAACAGAATCCTGCTCTAGCCACCTGAAAGCTGACCTACACCAGCATCATGGTCCAGATTTAATGGCATCTCTGTGAATTTTCTGCTACTTCTGCAACTTACATCCCTCATTAGGCATAAAGCCGGACTTCATCAAAGAAAGGGAAACACTATAGGATTCCTGTGCTTTCTTTGTCATTTGCCAAGTAATTCATCTGAATTTTCTTCTTCTCGAAAGTCATCTCTTCTTCCCCTGAATTCCCACAATACTCATATCCCAGGTCTTTAGGGCTCTTGAACACACTAGGTCTGGAGTAGTCTTCTGGAGGGGGAAAGCAGCGGGACCGGACAGAAGGATTAGAGATACCCGCCAGCTGGGCTTCTCGATGTATCTTCCTTCCAGGCACACAGACCTCAGGGGCATCAGTTGACTAGGTCTCCCTTCAACTCACTGGGTATTTGCGCTTGTGCACTCAAGTCCCTCCATTCTCTGCCAGTTCCTCTTTTCATTTTCAATTTGGACACAAATTCTCTTCTCATTCTATATGAAGGTCACTAAATATTATTGAAGCTGAGAAAGAGGGAAGGCAAGGTGCTTGAAGGATCATCCAAATGGCTACAGAATTCATGGTCCTTCAATAAGGGGTTTAGTAAGAATGTTCGTAGATGAATAAACAGCGATAAAACATAAATAGGTGAAAGCTATAAATTGAAATTTGAGTCTTCACACACTAGACAGCAAGCCAGTAGGACATCCGGGCACCTATTGTGTAATGTCATCTAACATTCACAATGGTAATTGAGTCTATGTGGCCCTGCTCCGATTTCATTACTTTCAAAAGTCCACATTTGATTCCTTCCAAAATTCAGTATCTATTGCAAGCCAATTGAGTAAAAGTTAAAACTGGAAAACAGAGCCATTCCAAAAATAAAAGTAATCAACAAACTTTTACAGAGCTCCTAAAGCAATGATTCACACAGGATTTCACACAAAACTCCCATTAATGCTAATGAAATTGGGTATGTTACCGGTTGAAACTCTCTATACATTGATAGGTGAATAGTTCCCTGAGGTACTTACTTAGAGGAGGGAACTTAATTTTCTCACTAATCCTCTCTGGATGAAAAATAGGAAATCATGCTTGCCAGGTTTGGTTTCTTTTTCAAGTAGACGGCACAAATTCAGAAACACTGGAGTGGATTATCAAAAGCCACATTAGGATACAGTCTAGCTCATATTTGACCAATCAAGCCATCTTCCATTCAGATGGATATGAGTTGGCCAAAATCTTGGGAAGTCAGTTCTGTTTGCAGCTCTGAAATCATTCATTAAGTTCATTCAATCTTGCTTCTCTGAGATTTTAGAAAAAATTGTACAATTATATGAGGGAGTTAGTTGAGAAAAAAATAGCAACTCCTGATTGCCTTAGTAGGAATTGAAGAGTTCTGTGACTGATTTAATTAGCTGCCTAGGGAAGGAAAGATCAAGAAATGTTGTTAGAAACAATGCAAGATCATTCAAAGACTTATACAAAATGATAGCATAGGTATAATTAAGTTTCTGGTGCAGAAGTGTGTTTGTGTGTATGTGTGTGTGTATTTCAGAGGAAAGTAGCAGCTTTCACTAACATGTCAGTGTTTTTGCCAGGCAGTGACGATTATAATAATATCAACATGTATGAGTATGCTAAGTCCCTTCAGTCCTGTCTAATTCTTTGTGACCTAATGGACTGTAGGTTGTAAGACTTTATCTGTCCATGGGATTCTCCAGGCAAGAATACTGGAGTGGGTTGCCAGGCCCTTATCCAGGGAATCTTCCTGACCCAGGGATCAAACCTGTGTCTCTTAAGTCTCCTGCATTGGCAGGCAGATTCTTTACTAGGGCCACACGGCTGTGTGTAATTCTTGACTAGGGCCAAATATTTATATTCTCATTTATTACAACTTCTTTGAATATAGGTAGGGCTTATTTTCGGAGAAGGCAATGGCACCTCACTCCAATACTCTGGCCTGGAAAATCCCATGGGCGGAGGAGCCTGGTAGGCTGCAGTCCATGGGGTCACTAAGAGTCGGACATGACTCAGCGACTTCACTTTCATGCATTGGAGAAGGAAATGGCAACCCACTCCAGTGTTCTTGCCTGGAGAATCCCAGGGACGGGGCAGCCTGGTGGGCTGCCATCTATGGGGTCGCACAGAGACAGACATGACTGAAATGACTTAGCAGCAGCAGCAGCAGGGCTTATTTTATAACTGACAAAACAAGGCTCATTTTGCTAAGTTACTTCATGGGATAAAAGTGGTAGACCCTAAAAATAAAATATGGTGTAAATAAAATAAATATAATGATTTTTATAAAGAGGATGATGTCATAGAAAGCAGAGTCTTAAAATCTCATTTAACTGAACTTTGTTTTTTTTTAATAGCTGATTCAATTATGGTTTAAGATGGGAATTTTCTAAAAATTTTTGCCTAGGGTCTTGATGTCAGAAGAATTCTAGTGTCTTGCCTTTTAAAGTTTTTAAAATAGAGATAGATTCCAAAAATAACAAAATATGTCTTTGATTAAATTATGCATGAACACATAAATAGTTGCTGTCATTTGTTACTCAGTGAAAAGTATCTGATGTTTCTTATTGTGATTAAAGCCCAAATTACATTGAATTTAAGGATTAAAAGATACATTTTGGCTAATTATGTGATTTTAAGCAAATAAAAAATTTGCTAATTTATTAGACATCAAGAGTCACTGTCAGTACACATGGCATTTAAAAAATGACGAGTCTAAAATCTACAATTATAGTTGGAGATGTCTCAGTAACTGATAGGACAAGTAAAGTAAAAATCAGTAATAACAACACAATTAACTAACTTAATTGAATTAACGTTTAAAGGACAGAGGCTAGAAACTTGAAAATAGCAAAATATACTTTTTTTTTTCAAGTGCGCAAACACACTATTCACCAAAATATACTGTATTCTGGGATACAAAGTTTCTAAAATGAAACTGCAAAACAAATATACTCAACCACAATAGAATAAAATTAGAGATCAATAGATAATAATTGGAAAATTATTAAATATTTTGGAAATTAAAAATATACCCCTGTTTCAAAGAAGAAAACAAAGGAAGAAATTAGGTATATTGAATTAAATGAAAGTGAAAATATAACATATCAATATTTATGTGATCAGCTTAAGTGGTGCTTAGACAAAATTGATAACATTGGGAAAAAAGAAATGTTTCTAATCAGTCTTTGGAGGCTCAACTAAGAAAGCAGGAAAATAAGAACCAATTAAATCCAATAAAATAATAAAAGAGCAAAAATTAGAAAAGCTCAAAATATAAATACAGATAATCAAAAACCCAGAACTAAAAATAATCAATGATAAAATTGATAAAATGCTGACCAGACTAATTAAGGAAAAAGAGAGAGAAGATACAAAATATCAATATCAAGAATAAAAGAGAATTCAAAAGCCATTAAAATATACCAGAGCAGCATGATGACTCAAAATCTGATGACTTTAGGTTAAATGGATTAATACTTTGAGATAATACTTTAAAGGGTAAATTTCACTATATGCAAATTATATTTGGGTAAGCCTGTCTAAAAAAAAAAAGGAGAGATTGGTTTATTCAGGAAAGGAAACAAAAGGTACAACTGCTATCACTAACACTGATATGTTCTTTTTCTTTAAAATGTTTTTATTTAACATTAATGTGTTTATTTTTATAGCTCAGCCTACTATTTTAGGCCAACACAAAGATTATATGGAGGTGTTTAAATTTAGTCTCTTAATATCTACACAGTACACATTTTCACAGTTTTTCCTTCCATCATTTTTGCTTAGCAAATCTTATACTTAACACACTTAATTCATGTCTACTTTTGGATATTTTGTGGTACAAATAGAGCTTTCAATATAAGATATAGAGCTAAGAGTCATTTTGCCACTTAAATTGTGGCAAATCCATTTGGCTGCATTATTTTTCCTTGATTTGAACTTTAGGAATTTTACTAAACTGAATTGAAGCTAGAGAGTCTACATGGACTGATATTTTGTGGGAGGTTTGAAATCGTTGCATTATTCTTCCTACCACATCTTAGTTGTGAGTTTCATGTGCTGGTAGTCAATCACTAGGAGAAAATAAAAATGCTTTCTAACATGAAAATTAAGTTTTCATTAAGTTGTTAATTCTCCAATAGATCCAAGAAGAGAAAAAAATAGATCAAAATAGCCTTTATTAGGCAGAGAGATAGTAGTAACATGATAACCATAATTTATTGAACATTTCTATGTACCAATGTTCAGGCAATTTTCATTCATTGCTTTAATTAATCCTTAAAACATCATTAAGAAATGAGAATAACCCTTATTGTAACACAAGGACTAATATTAATGATTAAGAAATATTCTGCTAAATAAATTATCAAAGCTTAAGAGGAAAACAAATCACCAGTGTTGACAGTGGCTGCGGAGAAATATATGCGTTCAAACTTGCTTTGTGAATGGAGGTTAGATTGTGCAAATAGCATCTTATTAAGTTATTCGTACTATATACCAAGAGCCATGAGGGTGTTCTATGTTTTGTTTAGCAAAGCTAGAAACATACTGTAAAGGAATAACCCAGGCTATACAGAACAAAAGCAGTAACCTGAGATTAATGATATTAATTTGAACAGTAGTCATAATATTGTTTTATTTATTTAATGATATTTCATAATATTTAATATTGAATAATATTTATTTAAAATTTATATTTAACAATATGTAATATACAACAATAATTGTTAAATAAAATGCAGTGTAGCCATATGACTTTATATTAAACGCAATATGCTGCACATTCAGCCATATGTATATATGCAGGCATATGCATAAATATAAAAAATATATGCATACATATGCATGTATATGTGTATAAAAATAAACACAGTTCTGTATTTACATTTCCTCTGATTAAAACTATTTTCAAAAGTGTGATGCACAGACTAGATTGAACTGGCCAAATTGTAATGTCTAATATTTCTCACCACTTAGGTTATATTCCTGCAAGAGTGAATTCATTATAGTGCTCCAAATAGAGCTGTGGCGTGAGCTTTGATTTATGTATTTCTTTTTCCTGGGATGATATTCTTATACTTCCTGTTTTGAGTCAGCCCAACTTATTCATTAAGAAAACACCCAGAAATTATCTTTGCTGAGACTCTTTCTCTACTTCCTTTCTATATACTGGAGGTTTCTGCTCATGGTTCTGTTCTAGACTCTGACACATTACTCTAAGATGGTCTCTTTGTTGGCTTTGTAGGGGACTTTCAGCTCCACTGGGATCCCTTGTGAGTTCAGAGACTGTTCCATTTCTTTTTTAGATCCCCAAGATCTAGCAAGTTCTGAGTGTGTAAAATCATCATAATCATTCCAAGAAATGAATCCATATGATCTCAAGTTCAAGCAGTATTTATAGTAAGACAGTATGATTGCATTAGGATAGTAAGCTTTCATTTTTTTAATTTCTCATAATTTTACATGGTTGGTTATATTATTTTTATACTGATGAAAATATATGCATTCAAACAAAATGAAATAGCATGCCAATACAAATTAATGTCTATCTATAATTTTATCAATATGAGTCAACCAGCAAATTTTAGAAATGCCTAGAGAAATAATTGTGATATAATTCAAGCTTTAAGGGTTTACTTGAAATATGCGGTTAAAATTGAAGAAAACCTATATAAAAAAGGAATTGTGTATGTCCATAGAAGTCAGCTCTGTATGTCATTGAAAAGTATGTTAAAGGATGAAAATTGCAAATAATTTAGTCAAGTATAAATTCATAAGTATTGTTACAAAATACTGTGTGTATGTCTGTGTGTGTGTGTGTGTGTGTGTGTGTGTGTGTGTGTGTGTAGCTGAGGGTAAACTCTCTCAGCTAATAAGGAAAACTAGACCATGTTTGCACACTCAGCTCAGTCATATACAACTGTTTGTGACCCTGTGGAATGTAGCCCGCTAGGCTCTTCTGTCCATGGAATTTTCCAGGCAAAGATACTAAAATGGGTTGCCATGCTCTCCCCCTCCAGGGGATCTTCCCAGCCCAGCGATCAAACCCAGGTCTCTGCGTCTCCAGCACAGGCAGGCAGATTCTTGCTTCTTTATCACTGCACCACCTGGGGAAGCCCAATAAGGAAAACTAGATGTCCCTAAAAAATGAAAACAGAAGGAGGAAATAATAAAGATGGCATTGTGCAATATATAGAGATTCCAAACATTTATCTAGAAAGAAGTGTTTCATAAACCTACAATTTGTGTCTATTCTACGCCCATCATGGACATTTAACAGCATCTTGAATTCCAGCTATGTTGTGATTTCTGGGAAGTAAGGAGGCAAGAGCAGGAAATTATTTTAAATTTCCTAAAGACACTAACTTGAGCAGGCTTCTTTGATTTATTGCACAATGTTTAGGTAGCTGTTTCTTGGCTTGAGTGAAAACCTGATTTAGGGAGTATATACCAGCTAACTGATTGCTGGGTTTTAGAACAGGAGTGAAAACAGAAAACTCGTGCAGGAATATTGAGCTTCTTTGAGGTGGTGTTTTTCTTTCCAAATACCCACAGTAAGCCACAGTCTGATGCATTAAAAGTTCTGGATGCCAAAAAATTTATTTAAAAAAAGATACTATTGTGACACCCTAAAGTAAAAGAATATCTAAGAAGAGAAAGCTTTAAAAAACAAGCCTGAAAAACCCCACAGTACAAAAGGAAATAACTAAGTGAAAGCACAGACATGATAACTAAGCATAGAACAGAACATCTTTGATCCTAAACACATATCCAGAAACCATCAAAGGCAAATGTTACAGGTAAAAGCAATAAAAAGGATTACCTCAAGAGAAGGGAAAGGCACATATTTAGATGCACTGTTAGGAGAGAAAACAAAAGCAGGCAAGCAGTGAAAGATCTGAAAATTGAAAGGGAAAATCAAATCAGTGGCTTTTCTGCCTCATCCATCTGCCTGCACCCAGACAGCACACTTTGGAGTCCAATAGAGTGAAAACAAGATTGGGCAACTTCAGCAGAAACACATCCTCTCCATTTTTAAAATAATGAAAACAGTAACAGAGGCATGACTAGGAACCAAATGGGAGAAACACCCAGGAAATTGCTAAAGGGACATTCAGGAGAGGCAGTGAGAAGGGAGTTTATTCATTGGAATGAAAATTCAGCAAGGCTGGATCAGGCTACATGTTCCAATGGCCTGGAAAAAAAATGGGCTGAGAAAACTGTGAATTGTCTAATGATCACATTTGGTCAAGCAAGAAAAAGGTTCTGGGCTGCTAGGGAAGAGCTGGATCTAGTTTTGAAGTGATAATAGGAGACTGTTTAAATTCCCCATCATGGCACTAAGAGTCCTTACCATCTGCCCACAGGATTCCTCTCACTTCACCTCCTCCACGGCTCCTTGCATGGGCCCTCTGTCATTGTCACAGCTGTTTCTGAGAATAAACCCAGACATTTTGTGTGCGTGCTAAGTCGCGTCAGTCACGTCTGACTCTTGGTGACCCTATGGACTATAGTCCTCTAGGCTCCTCTGTTCAGGGGATTCTCCAGGCAAGAATCTTGGAGTGGGTTGCTGTGTCCTTCTCCAGGGGATCTTCCTGACCCAGGTATTGAACCCACATTCCTTCAGTTCAGTTCAGTCTCTCAGTTGTGTCTGACTCTTTGCAACCCCATGAATCGCAGCACACCAGGCCTCCCAGTCCATCACCAACACCTGGAGTTCACTCAGACTCACGTCCATCGAGTCAGTGATGCCATCCAGCCATCTCATCCTCTGTCGTCCCCTTCTCCTCCCACCTTCAATCTTTCCTGGCATCAGGATCTTTTCCAATGAGTCAACTCTTCACATGAGGTGGCCAAAGTACTGGAGTTTCAGCTTCAGCATCATTCCCTCCAAAGAAATCCCAGGGCTGATCTCCTTTAGAATGGACTGGTTGGATCTCCTTGCAGTCCAAGGGACCCTCAAGAGTTTTCTCCAACACCACAGTTCAAAAGCATCAATTCTTCGGTGCTCAGCCTTCTTCACAGTCCAACTCTCACATCCATACATGACCATATGGAAAAACCATAGCCTTGACTAGACGGACCTTAGTCGGCAAAGTAATGTCTCTGCTTTTCAATATGCTATCTAGGTTGGTCGTAACTTTCCTTCCAAGGAGTAAGCATCTTTTAATTTCTGTCTCCTGTATTGGCAGATGGGTTCTTAACACTAGCACCACCTGGAAAGCCCCTTTACAGATAATGACTGAGATTTAAAACATTGCAATAACTTGTGTAACTATTAAAAGGGAAAACTTGGTTTCAAATCTGATTCTCAATTCTGTGTTCTAGTGTGGTAAATACTCTTCCTTATTTTGGTCATTTTCTCTCCTAATCAGCTCATTTTGCAACATCTTTGAAGCAGCCTATATATAATAACCTTCTTTCTTGAGTGATATCTTGTTCTGATCATCAGCTGGACTTGTAAGACTAAATATATTGATTCAAGATGCTAGCTATTACTTTTCTGTATCTATTCTGTTTCTCTGACTAAGCAATAAAATCTTTTAGAGCAATAACATTATCTATGTCTTCTTTGCCGGCCCTGTTTTACCCTTACCCCTACTATATCCCCATAGTACCTCCCAAACTCCTGACCACCTATACACCCTGCCTTTCTTTGTCTTCTACATTCTTATGTGTTATGCCTTACCTTGGACCACAGTTCTCTACACAAGAAAATAAGCTGGATAATAGGTCAGCATAAAGATAAGAGAAATTACAGTAAATAAACTCTTATTTCCAGATATATCTTCATCATTTTTATAATAATGGCTAGAAGATGAATAGGAGAGAAAAATTTTTTAGAGTGAATATTTCAGTTGCTTCATCAGTCTATTCATAGACTCATTCAAGTCTCTGAGCTCATCTTCTTCCTTAAAGCAAAAACTTGTCATGCAGTTTATAAGCTTGTGTTTCAGAGCAAGACAGATCTGAGTTCACATTCTGACTCTGACTCTCTTCCTAGGTTACCTCTTCAGTTTAATTTACCTGTCTAATCTTAGACTATTTATCTCTAAAATGGAGTTGTTTAAATGCCTATTTCAAAAGATTCTTATGAGGAATAACTAATTTGATATGCATAAATATAAATTTCTTACCAAAAGGGCAGGCCCATAGAGAACATTCAATAGCTCTACTGTTCAAAACTTTTAGAAGTTCCACTTCTATCCTTTTGGAGGTTTAAACCATCAGTCTGTAAAAAAATTTCCTTTCCTCTTAGAAAACTGTCTCAGATTTCTCTAAAGTCTCTCAAATTAAAATGTATACTTGTTTTTAGTAGAGATGATACCTTTCTACTTTGGAAGAAGGTATTACTCTTTTTTCAAAAGACTTGATACAACACCTGAGTAAACAAGGGGACAAACTGTATCATTTCAAAGGAAGCTTTTTATCCCTACTATTTCCATTGGTTGGCTTTGTTTTTACATCTAAGTATTTTTTAAAATGATTTTCCTGATTATAAACTATATGTATGAACACTTTGTCATTCACAAATTTAACATCTACAGTGTTACTAATTTGCAATAAGATGGACACCACTGGTTTGCACTGACAACTGGATTTCTGTTCCATCTTGAGTTCAATCACTCAGTCGTGTCCGACTCTTTGCAACCTCATGAACCGCAGCACTCCAGGCATCCCTGTCCATCACCAATTCCTGGAGTTTACCTAAACTCATGTCCATTGAGTCGGTGATGCCATCCGGCCATCTCATCCTCTGTCATCCCCTTCTCCTCCTGCCCTCAATCTTTCCCAGCATCAGGGTCTTTTCCAATGAGCCAACCATTCACATCAGGTGGCCAAAGTATGGGAGTTTCAGCTTCAACATCAGTCCTTCCAATGAACACCCAGGGCTGATCTCCTTTAGAATGGACTGGTTGGATCTCCTTGCAGTCCAAGGGACTCTCAAGAGTCTTCTCCAACACCACAGTTCAAAAGCATCAATTCTTCCGCACTCAGCTTTCTTTATAGTCCAACTCTCACATCCATACATGACTATGGAAAAACCATAGCCTTGACTAGATGGACCTTTGTTGGTAAAGTAATGTCTCTGCTTTTTAATATGCTGTCTAGGTTGGTCATAACTTTCCTTCCAAGGAGTAAGCGTCTTTTAATTTCATGGCTGCAGTCACCATCTGCAGTGATTTTGGAGTCCCCCAAATTAAAGTCTGACACTGTTTCCACTGTTTCCCCATCTATTTGCCATGGAGTGATAGGACCAGATGCCATGATCTTAGTATTCTGAATGTTGAGCTTTAAGCCAACTTTTTCACTCTCCTCTTTCACTTTCATCAAGAGGCTCTTTAGCTCTTCTTCACTGTCTTCCATAAAGGTGGTTTCATCTGCATATCTGAGGTCATTGATATTTCTCTCTGCAATTTTGATTCCAGCTTGTGCTTCATCCAGCTCAGTATTTCTCATTATGTACTCTGCATATAAGTTAAATAATCAGGGTGACAATATATAGCCTTGACATACTTCTTTTCCTATTTGGAACCAGTCTGTTGTTTCATGTCCAGTTCTAACTGTTGCTTCCTGACCTGCATATAGGTTTCTCAAGAGGCAGGTCAGGTGGTCTGTATTCCCATCTCTTTCAGAATTTTCCAGTTTATTGTGATACACACAATCAAAGGCTTTGGCATAGTCAATAAAGCAGAAATTGATGTTTTTCTGGAACTCTCTTGCTTTTTCCATGATCCAGCAGATGTTGGCAATTATATCTCTGGTTCCTCTGACTTTTCGAAAACCAGCTTGAACATCAGGGAGTTCACGGTTCACATATTGCTGAAGCCTGGCTTGGAGAATTTTGAGCATTACTTTACTAGCATGTGAGATGAGTGCAATTGTGCAGTAGTTTGAGCATTCTTTGGCATTGCCTTTCTTTAGAATTGGAATGAAAATTGCCCTTTTCCAGTCCTGCGGCCACTGCTGAGTTTTCCAAATTTGCTGGCATATTGAGTGCAGCACTTTCACAGCATCATCTTTCAGGATTTGAAACAGCTCAACTGGAATTCCATCACCTCCACTAGCTTTGTTCATAGTGATGTTTTCTAAGGCCCACTTGACTTCACATTCCAAGATGTCTGGCTCTAGATTAGTAATCACATCATCATGATTATCTTGGTTGTGAAGATCTTTTTTGTACAGTTTTTCCGTGTATCCTTGCCACCTCTTCTTAATATCTTCTGCTTCTGTTAGGTCCAGACCATTTCTGTCCTTTATGGAGCTCATGTTTGCATGAAAATTTCCCTTGGTATCTCTAATTTTCTTGAAGAGATCTCTAGTCTTTCCTGTTCTATTGTTTTCCTCTATTTCTTTGATCACTGAGGAAGGCTTTCTTATCTCTCCTTGCTATTCTTTGGAACTCTGCATTCAAATGGATTTATCTTTCCTTTTCTCCTTTGCTTTTCACTTCTTTTCTCACAGCTATTTGTAAGGTCTCTTCAGACAGCCATTTTGCTTTTTTGCATTTCTTTTTCTTGGGAAGTGTCTTGATCCCTGTCTCTTGTACAGTGTCATGAACCTCTGTCCATATTTCATCAGGCAATCTGTCTATCAGATCTAGTCCCTTAAATCTATTTCTCACTTCCACCGTATAATCATAAGGGATTTGATTTAGGTCATACCTAAATGGTCTATTGGTTTTCCCCACTTTTTAGGTGTAAAATGCCTGCCCCTTATAGTTAGGTGGAGCCCTGGGTAAATCAATGAAATGAGAATAGAAATAGCATCTGTTACTAGCTGATGCAATGAAGAGCACCATGGGATTTTCCATTATCTTCTTCTGCCACTACTATGGCAGACAAAGCCTTGTGCTCACATGCCAGAACCAAAGACTGAAGCAGCATGGGTTATTGAGCTATTGAGTGGCAATCCAATGCCTTGAAGACTCCTCTAGGTTTTCAATAAAGTCAACATAAATGGAGTAGGTGGTGGTTGTGAAATGCTTTTTATGTATTAAGTCAATGAAATTACAGGGTTGTTTTGGTTACTACAGTATATTCTAACATGTATTTTTAGGAAATAGTAAATTCATCAGATCCTAATTGCTTAAAACTTGTATATTCCCAGACAGGCTGATTTTCTTGACTAGCCGTTGGTGGGCTATTGGCAACTGAAAGTTTGAAATGCTCTGATAGGTGTGTTTTGCATGTCTGCAGCTCTGAAGGAAATTCTGCCAACTTATCCAAGCAGTTTGTGTAAACAATGTGATTTTGGTAGACACCTGCTTTCATTTTGTTAGTCTCTAGTTTTAGTAATTGCAGTCCATCATGAAGGTAGTGTGTGTTTAAATGGTCAATCTCCAGTAAAAACCTGAGACTCTTAAGCTCAAGAAAACTTCCTAGTAGACAACACTTTACATGTTTGTTTCAGTTTATAGCAGGAAGAATTAAGCACGTCTTGGTTGACTCCACTGGAAGAAAACTCTTAGAAGCTTTCTCTTGGTTTTCTCCAGACTGATGAGGCACCCTTGCTGATTTTGCTTTGCGTCTTTTCACTGTGATAAACTATAACCATGTGTACAATGATTTCTGAATTTTCTCAGTCCTTTAAATGAATCACTTAGCCTTGGGATGATCTTGGAAACCACCAAGACACTTCCCTAACTAATATAGAGAATTAGTACTGAAGGTCGGGTGCAGTCATCACAAAAATCTAAAATATGTGAAACTGTGTTATAGGTGCCTGAAAAATATGATGATTTCTATTAAAAAGTGACAGAGCATTTGTCATATATGATAGAGTGGTGAAACTCTTGGTTGAAATAATTTAAGAATTAGATCATATGAATGATAAACTTATCTTCTTGAACTCAGAGTCTAGGGGAAAATGTTGGAAAACAGAATTTAATTAGTGTGTTTTGAATAAAATTGGCCACATTTTATGTGACGGTTCAAGAAAGTGAAAAACTCAGAAAATAATTGGATATGGAAAGGGATGATGGAATAAACATTCTAGGTTTTGCAGTATTGGTGAAGCTGACAGCTTTTGATCCCAAAATATAAATGATGTATATAATAAAAACTTTGAAAGTAACAAATCTGTAAGAACTTAGCCATGTAACAATGAACAAGTGAATGGCTTTCCTACCTATTGTTAAAACTTCTCAAAAGACTTAAAAGCCTTAAAATAAAGATCAGATTAAAGGTCAATGCCCAATAAATTAATCTTAATATTTAAAATAGCTTGAGGTAAAGATCAGACTTATTTGTAGTGTAGCCTTTCATCTATTATTAAAAATTGATTCAATAAGTCAATTTTGATAGAAAAAAGGAAGATAAAAAACAAATACAATCAGAGAAAATACTGGCCATGAGAACCTGTAAAGAAATGTATTGTTCCTGACACATCAATCTGTGTGGATTCAAATATGTAAGAGCCCTACTCTGTGTGTGTGTGTGTGTGTTTACATGTGGTATCATGTTGCTAAAGAAACTTGGCGCATAACTGCAAAAGCCTGTGATTTCTTGAGACTTAAAAATGACCTTTGCATTTGTCAAAAGTATTGACTATGTCCAGCTACCCTAGGAATTACTTTTAACAATTCCTGAAATAATTTGTTTAACTCTGATGTATAAAGACAACAGAGGTAAAGGAAACATAACAGATTGGTATTAGAACAGAGCAGAGTTAGAATCCAAATTCCATTATGGACTAGCTAGGGAACACTGGGCAATTTAAATAAGAATAATCATAGTGCCATTTCTAAAGGCCATTGTGAGCATCAAATGCATATAGTTGCTTTGTGTTATTTCTGTTACACAGAAAGCATCCAATAAAAGCTAATATTCATTGTCAAAATGATTCTTGGGCCTCCATGCTTCTATAGGCAGGTAGTGGGTTGAGAAACTGTTGACGTCCCTATGAAGGACCGATTCCCCAAAGTCTACTTCAGATATGGACATGAAGGATAATAAGAGACAGGGGGTGGGGGGGGAAGCTTTCAGAAGATGGAGCCGGGAGCCCTCTGAGAACAATGGGAAAGAGAATTTCTTCCGGAAGAGCAAGGTAAGGGCCTTATCAAGGAATATTCTCTACCTTCAAGATAAAAGGTTCATACTATGTCTGCCCAGTGGGATTTCAGAATTTCTAAAGACCAATGACTGCTATGTAACTTTCATTCTTCTTTTTTTTTTTCAAAATGAGAATATTTAAAAACCTTAATTTTATATTGGCATATAGCCAATGAACAAAACTGTGATAGTTTCAGGTGGACTGGAAAGAGATTCAGCCATACATACACATGTATCTATTTTCCTCCAAGCCCTCCCATCCAGGCTGTCACATAACGTTTAGCAGAGTTCCATGTGCCATGCAGTAGGATCTTGTTGTTTATCCATTTTAAATATAGCAATGTGTACATGTCTATACCAAACTCCTTAACTATCTCCCCAATTCTTCCCGCCCGGCAACCATGAGTTCCATCTCTAAGTCTGTGAGTCTATTTCTGTTTTGTAAGCAAGTTCATTTGTATCATATCTTTTTAAATGCCACATATAAGGGATGCCGTATGATATATCTCCTTCTCTGTCAGACTTGCTTCACTTAGTATGACAATCTCTAGGTCCATCCATGTTGCTACAAATGTCATTATTCCCAGAATGAGAATATTTATGGCAATTATCCTAGCTTTGTTCTATCATGATATACATGGTATATATGGGGAGGAAGAGGTGGCTGTCATTTGAGTTTATAGGTTTTCAGTCCAACAGGAGCTCTATCCAGATCTGATGAAAAGACCCTTATTGCACAACACCTAAACTTTAGAGCTCTTGTTGGATAAGATTCAGGTGGTCTTCCTTGGCAAGGGGGTATGTATTGGCATGAAGATTCAACTTACTGTATTAGAACTAGGAGGAAAAACTGCAGCAGAAGTTACCAATGATCATCAGTATTCAATCCTCCTTTCTTGTCTCAACTTATAGGAACTGTGCTTCCCAACCTCCTTACAGTGAGATGAGGCCGTGGGACTGGTTCTGGCTAGTAAAACACATCACTGTCAGGCAGAGGAAGTGAAAATACTCTGATGAAGTTTCAATTTCATTATTCCACCACTGCAGCTGTTATGACAGAGTTCTCCTTTTGCGATGGCCCAGTCCCAAGAGAGCAGCAGGGTATGTGGAGGAGAGCTGCCACTGAGAGTTTCCTAGACTGAGGGTGAATTTTTATAACTAAAAACTATCATTTTTGTGTGAAGTCTGAAAGATTTATCTGTTAAAGCAGCATGACTTAGCTTATGTTGACTAAAACCATGAAAACTGCTGTGTGTCTATGAGTTGAAATTGTTTTCGATATCTGTAAGGATGAATTTTAATCTTTTCCACAGTAAGGCTATATGCTAGTTATTGTCAGTTTGTGCTCTCAAAGGTCAGAGTGGCTGCAGAATATTAAACATGGAAAAGGGTAGTGTAAGAGAAGTTCTACATTTAGGAAGTTTAGATCATAAAGACTTTTAAAGTCATGGCAATATAAATATGGGTTTTAGTTTCTAAAAGCAATGGAAAGACATTGAAAGATATTAATCAGAGGACTGAGATTTGGTGTACAATTTATAATTATTATGTGAAGTAAAGTGAAGTTGCTCAGTCATATCCAACTCTTTGCAACCCCATGGACTGTAGCCTACCAGACTTCTCAGTCCATGGGATTTTCCAGGCAAGAGTAGTAGAGTGGGTTGCCATTCCCTTCTCCAGGGGATCTTCCTGACCCAGGGATGGAACCCCTGTCTCCTGCATTGTAGGCAGACACTTTACCCTCTGAGCCACCAGAGAAGCCCATAATTATTATAGTCTGTATAGTTCAAAATTGGAAACATGGATAACAGTTTTAGTGGCTATTGTAGTTCTTCAAGAAAAAGATGACATGGTTTAAACTAGAGTTGTCAGGGACTCTCGGGTGGTCCAATGGTTAAGACTCCATTCCCAATGCAGGGGGCATAGACTCAATCCCTGGTCATGGAACTAAGACTCCGCATGCCATATGGTGTGGCCTAAAACACAAATAAAAAATAAATAACTAAAGTGGTCATAGTGAAGTTTGGAAGGTAAGGATAGAATCTACATATGTGTTGTAGTCAGAAGCAATAAGACTTGCTGATTATGTAAGGAAATGCACTAGAAACTTATTTCTCTGGAAGGAAATACAATTTTTTAGAAAGTCAAGAGACTATACAAATGCCTCTGTATTTGCAGAGCTAGAAATTTGCAAAGATCTTGGGATTTATCCCTTGTAAATGTCAAGGGTCTTATGGTATCTGCTTATTGTAGAAAACTTGAAAAATACAGTTGTACCCAAATGTCATTGAGAAGTGGGTATGAATTGCATCTATGCCACAATTTGATTTTTTCTATATCCATCCAATTTCATTTCCTACAACATTTTTCTCCCCATCAGAGGCAGAAACATAAACCTCCAAAGTAGCTCCCACCCAGTGCCCATTATCTCTGGGAACACCCAAACCTGTGCTTCCCACTTCTCTCCAAAGATGTCATTCTCTTATTTTGTCCTCAAAATTCTCAAATTACACCCTTTCTCCAACACCACACACAAAAACTCTCCAAAGAGTTTCAAGGTAGTGCTTTTATAAATATTTTCAGGTAAGCTCTAATATCTGTGACATAATATTTTTAAATGACAATTTAAGTTTTTCATGTGAAAAAGCTTTTATTTTCACACCTTCATCCACGTATATCTTATCCAAACTCTCTCAAGGAAACTATTCACTTAAAATTGGGGCCTCACCATTCTATTCGATATCATTACATCTGAAGTCTATGGATTATCATCATTCCTTCATTCCTAAATACAGTAAAAATGTTACTACAATTATAAAGCCCCCATTTTTCCTACAATAATTAGGCCCCTACTGAAGTAACCTCCTAACAGTCATTCCTCTATCCAATCTTATTTACAAACAATCAGCACTCTACAAGGCAACCAGAATAGACCCACTGCAATGCTGACCTGACTACCTCTAACCCTCAGCTAGCTTCATTGAAATTTTGCTGCCCTCTGGAGAGACCTCAAATTTCTTTATATGCTTCCAGAAGCTCTTATGACTTGCTACTGCCTACTTCTAAAGCCTCATCTCTTTATACACCCCCCCTCCCCAAAGACATGTACAATCTCATAGTACAATCGATCAGAACACCATTCAGTTTCTCAAATGTGCCAGGGGTCTTCCATGCCAGGGCCTTCACTTATCCTGATCTTTCTGGACATATATTGCTAACATTCCTTTAGGATCTTTGTCTGAATAGCTCTTATTCTTAAAGTCTTTTGACTTTTTCCTAACCTAGGCTCTATTCTGAATATGCAGTTTCCAAAACACTTGCATTTCCTTGTTTATCTCATGTATCACGTTTGTATTTTTTAAATCATCTATAGATAGTACTTATCTCCATGAAGATAGGGAATCTCCCTTGCTCAGCACATAGTAGGCACTTATGGCAGATGCTTATTGACTTGTGTTGTTAATTTCTTGAGCCCTTATTTGTCATTTGCCATTTGAATACAAGTCAGCAAGTAACTAATTTGTGTAGTTTAAAGAGGAGGCAAAATTATCTAACTTAGGAACTAGTGGACCATGAGCTTCCTCGTCAAATTTCTCTACCACAGTAGGAAGAATATGGAGAAACATAGTTGCATAGTTGTGAAAGGCCGGGGAGATGGGGGCAGGGGGGACAACGGCGGGGTGCGGGGGGTGGGGGGGGAACTAATGAATGTGTTTCCTCCTCTCAGTCTCCTTTACATGCCTTCTACATATACAGATTGAAAGAATGGTTAGACGGAGAGAAAAACAGATGATGTAGAGCTGGAAGAATGAATAAGTTATAATTATATTTGAAAAGTATTGAGTGTGGCTGTGTTTATAGTTTTTGTTTGTTGTTTTTTCAAGATTTTGTCTGTGTGTGTTTTCTTTTTCTTAGCATTATCCAGTGAATCATTTTCCATTTAATTAAAATTGTTCAGATGCCCACATGATATTGAAATATGTAACACACATTATTTATTTAGCCTTCACATTCAGTAACACATACATTATTTCCATTTTTTCTCATTATAAATAATCCCTTAGCAAACATTTCTGTCAAAATCTTTCCCTGAATCTGGATATAATATTAATCTTTCACATTTCCATGCTTCTTTGCTCCGATGCCTGGTCTTCCTATGGGAACTTAGAAATCTTTTGGTGCACCTACACTGAGACCCATTTTTATAAGCCAGTCTCCCTCTCTGCCAATTCTTCTTAGCAACCTTCTCTGGCTTGGGGTACTAGCATTCAAGCTACTGAGTTAGAAAACATCAATGCAGCGGAATTGTGTGAACTTGAAATTTTACTTAGATGCTTCAAGCCTGGGTTTTGTTATTCTTATAATGATAATCACCCTACTACCTGTCTTAACTTCTACTTAAGTATTTTCTTGGATATTTTAAAATTACTCTTTGCTTCTGTGTTTTATGTTTAATGGATAATTACAGGAAGAAGTAAAAATGCATTTTAATTAGTAATACTGTGTGTATATAAAAGTGGTTGATACATTTTATTTTCTTTGAAATGATTTTCATGCCCTTCATATCACTTGGATTAAGTTCAGATGCTTGATTCACACATCGCGTGTTTGGATCTTGTCCAGGGTCTGAGGCTTGACACATAAGGCTCTTCTCAGTTTTACTCCAAATTTCAGCTCCAAACTCATTTTACAGGTTTCTTTTTTCTATACCAGATGTACTTACCTTCACATGTTTTGCAAAATTTCAAGGTCCTTTCTGCTCATGGTGTCCTTCTACAAGCTCATTCCTCAACTTGGAATGTCACCTCCTACTCCTCCACCCCCTGAGGCAACTTGACACAAATCAAAGATTGAACAGTACTGGCAAATCATTTTGAAACAAGCTTTTAAAAGACAGTGCGTGTGTTTGTGTGTGTGTGTGTGTGTGTGTGTGTGTGTGTGTGTGTGTGTGTAATGTATTATATGATATATGTGATTTTTTCAGAGTGTATATGTGTGTGTGAATGCATGCAAATACATGTCCCAAGTGTGTGTGTTTATGTGTTGTTTACATAACTGGCAGTAGTTTAGTTGCTAAGTCACCACGTCCAACTCTTATGACCCCATGGACTGCAGCCTGCCAGGCTTCCCCATCTGTGGGATTTCCTAGGCAAGAATCCTGGAGTGGGTTGCCATTTCCTTCTCCAGGGGATCTTCCTGACTCAGATCAAACCTGATGCATCTCCTGCACTGGCAGGCAGATTTTTTTTGCCACTGAGCCACCAGGGATGTGTATGGGATTATACAGAGATAATTAAAATAATTTTTTTTTCAGAGTTTCTATATGACAAAGTTTTCAGACAGTGAAGTTCTAGTTAATGAAAAATTAAGGATACGATTGTGGTTCTCCTTAAGATTTTATTTAGAAAGCAAATGGATGATGGGTTGGTTACCTGAGGGTTGCAACACCAGTACTGTCTATTGCTGTGTGTAACTGTCAACTTCCTGTCAGAGGATGACCTCACATGGGAAGGTGCAGCTGCCTCACTGTATCGTGAGTTATCACAGTACGTGGAAGCGGGGTGAACAGGCACACATTACTGGAAGAAAAATTACCAACCACTGTCTGCAAGCGAAAGAATTGAAAATGACAGGCCAGTTTTAAGAAGGTTTTTGTTTGGGCTTACATTTTTCACCTAGAAATGGACACAATTACTGAAAATTAGAAACGAAGCTGGGCTTTACACAATGAAATGAGATAATTTCACGGCCAAAACAAGTGGGTTTATGTTGAAAGGAAACCCATTAAAATATACCTAAGCAGTAAGTTAATGGGGGAGAAATTCAATTTGAAAATGAGAGAACATTTTCAGATAGAAAGGGCAGGCAGTGGAACAGGGTGCTTAATGAGGTACAGTAGATATACGCAAGTTTAATCTAGATAATTTTAGATAATTATAGAAAAAGCTTAGGCTAGGAATTTTTTTTCTACTTTTTCCCCCACTGCTTGATGCCAAGTATTTGACTGGACTGGAGAAAGAAAAAAACAAAACAAAAAAATCCTTTTCATCCTGTTATCTGCTGTTTTGTCTAAAGTCTATTTTCCAAAACTAAAAGTTCAAAAAGTTTTCTTCTCTGAGTGAGAAGATGTCAGTTCCATGAAAGAACTGCATTGTTGTCAAATAGTGGTCAGAGGACGCTCTGACGATAGTGTCAAAGGACGCTCAGTATTTTCACTGCTCCTGACCCTGACACTTTGTCCAAAGCACAGACTTACATTGGTGGTTCCCCCATCTCACTCCACCTCAGAGACTGTCAGTCTACACTAGGAATAATACACTGTTGAATGAGCACTCTGGCCCTCAAAGGCTGCTTAGGATTTCCTGAAGATGAAACCTTCTGAGTTTCGCTGGTATCTTTGTAGTGGTGTTTGCACTCCTTGTAACACCTTCCTCATTATTTCCCTCAAACCTTTACCCAGGGTTTGCTTTTGCTGCAGGTATTTAGTGAATGTTCTTGAGCTCTCCAGCAGCTTGTAAGATTATTTTCCCTTTACCACCAGTACTATACTGATTTATCAAGGTCTTTGGGAGATATCATGACATAGCTATAGAGTGTGCAGATGGAAAGGAATGTTACGCAGGAGGGATGTGGTTTTTGATTCCCTGTCTGCTCAGGCTTCAAACCTCTGGGACATATCTGTGGTCATGGGGAGGCTCAGGTGGGCATCACACTGGTTCTTTGGCTCAGACTTATTTTTCTGCTGAACAGTACTAATATTTCTGCTTAAGGGCTGTATGAACTAGGCTACCTGGGTTCTTTTAAGAAGTGCTTTATCAGCTTGTATGCTATGGTCTACTCCATAGAGAAAGTTTCATGAAGTGGTTAAGAATGCAGGTATAGGAGAGAAAAAAACCAAGCTTCGTTTCTTCTTGTTATTGTTCAGTCAGGAAGTTTTATCCAACTCTTTGCAACCCCAAGACTCCAGCATGCCAGCTTTCCCAATCCTTCTCTGTCTCCTGGAGTTTGCTCAAAGTCATGTTCATTGAGTGGGTGATGTCATCTAACCATCTCATTCTCTGTCACCCCCTTCTCCCACCTTCAATCTCCCAGCATTAGGTTCTTTTCCAATGATTTGACTCCTTGCAGCAAACGGCCAAAGTATAGGAGCTTCTAGTTTCTATTTAGCTTCTTATTTACAGAATGTTTATTTCTCCCTAAGACAAATTTGTCTCTTAAGACATAATATCTTATCCAGTTTTGAGGGATTTAGTAGTAGTGAATGAAAGAGTATACTAGTAGCTTTTAAATATAGAATATAAACCACTTCAATTGATAACTAATATTAATAGGCAAATTCAAACTGTGTCTATGGTAATAAAGTGATAGTGCTATCATAATTATTATCATCTCAGGCAAGAAATGTTTAGGGAAGTAACAATTACACATTCTAGTTTAATCTAGCTCCAAAAGTGCAAATATGGTATGATTCAACTTATCCATAAAGACAACTCAACAGCTCAAATCCACTATCTCAGAGAGAATACATGTTAGCTTTATAAGTGTAGCCTAGAATCAACTCCTGAGCATTACAACTGAAATAGTAAACACCACATCTAGCATGTTCTAGAAAACCCTGGAAACAAAACTAACTGGAAATGACTCTCAAGTCACTGAACCTAATCCATATACCCAGCATGGGCCACCACACTGACCGTGTGAATGTACTAATCCTTTTCATAATTTTTTAGATGAAAACAACTGTGCCAGCATTCTTTTTTTATAACATAAAGAGATTATTCACTTTAGTTCAGTCGCTCAGTCGTGCCCGACTCTTTGTGACCCCATGAATTGCAGCACGCCAGGCCTCCCTGTCCATCACCAACTCCTGGAGTTCACTCAAACTCACGTCCATCAAGTCGGTGATGCCATCCAGCCATCTCATCCTCTGTCATCCCCTTCTCCTCCTGCCCCCAATCCCTCCCAGCATCAGAGTCTTTTCCAATGAGTCAGCTCTTCTCATGAGGTAGCCAAAGTATTGGAGTTTCAGCTTTATCATCAGTCCTTCCAAAGTACACCCAGGGCTGATCTCCTTCAGAATGGACTGGTTGGATCTCCTTGCAGTCCAAGGGACTCTCAAGAGTCTTCTCCAACACCACAGTTCAAAAGCATCAATTCTTCAGTGCCCAGCCTTCTTCACAGTCCTACTCTCACATCCATACCTGACCACTGGAAAAACCATAGCCTTGACTAGACGGACCTTTGTTGGCAAAGTAATGTCTCTGCTTTTCAATATGCTATCAAGGTTGGTCATAACTTTTCTTCCAAGGAGTAAGTGTCTTTTAATTTCATAGCTGCAATCACCATCTGCAGTGATTTTGGAGCCCCAAAAAATAAAGTCTGACACTGTTTCCCCATCTATTTCCCATGAAGTGATGGGACCAGATTCCATGATCTTCATTTTCTGAATATTGAGCTTTAAGCCAACTTTTTCACTCTCCTCTTTCACTTTCATCAAGAGGCTTTTTAGCTCCTCTTCACTTTCTGCCATAAGGGTGGTGTCATCTGCATGTCTGAGGTTATTGATATTTCTCCAGGCAATCTTGAAGAGGTTATTAGCCATACCAAAATAATTCTTATATATGTTAATTAAGACTATGCTATTCTTTCAGTGTGATAAGCTGTTATTTTAGGTCTTCACCATGAGAAAGAAATAACAGTTATGGTTTAACTTTCAGTCTCTACCTTTTATTTCTGGAAATTTGGTAACTGCTGCTGGGATCTCAGATATTACATAGCATATCTGCTAGTCAAAATAAAGAAAGTTGCTACTAAATCTGTTTATATAATGTCATATTAAGCCTTTATCTAGGAAAAACAAGTCCATCTCCTCAGAGTAGTTGCTCTCTTGCTTGCTTGCAAATAGATATCACTCAACAATGGACAACACAGATCAGATTAAAGTTATTTTGTCTACATTCATGCTACAGGCAATGTCAGAAGCAACAGAGATCTGCAATTGACTCCAGCAGGTAAAAAGCATTAGAGTTTGTCTCTTAATGGGTCAAGAAAATTCAGAAGGCAAGAAGACCCTGCACTGGGTTAAGCTAAGAGGACAGCAAGATTGATGGCTATAGATCTTCCTGTTACATTTGGATTTTCATATCTAATATTTCTAAGAATAAATGTCCAAAGGAGTTCTCTGATACAGAGAGCTTGAGTACATAGCAGAGCTTAAGGTGGAAATGTTTTTCATCAGTCAAAAGCATTTCCTTGAAGAACATGTATTGATAGGTGTGCTTATACATTTTATAGAAATGGACAGTCCCTCCATGACCCAACCTGATCCTGAAATGTTCATGAGTTCATGTGGCAGGATGGCCACCAGAATGCTACTCCAGGCTGATCTCTAGCCTGTCAGTAACTTATCCTGCAAGAGAGGAAAGAGAGCTTAGCTTGGTAGTGAGGTTGGAAAAAGGAGACTGAGCATGAATGGTCCTCCTTTCTTCCTCCTGTCTGTTGGAGGTTCACAATTGCTCTACTCCCTTGTAAGGTGGAAAGTCATGGATGCTGTCCCTTCAGTGGTGAGACCAGCATGTTTGGTGGGGTAGCATCCTCATATCTCCACAATTCATTGATTGAACAATGAAACTTAAGAATCATGACTTCTGAAGTTGTATGTGAAGAGATTTCAAGGAAACCAGGACCCACAGCACTTTATTGTCACGGCTTTCTTTCAGTTCAGTTCAGTTCAGTTCAGTCGCTCAGTAGTGTCTGATTCTGCGACCCCATAAATCGCAGTACACCCTGTCCATCACCAACTCCCAGAGTTTACTAAAACTCATGTCCATCGAGTCGGTGATGCCATCCAGCCATCTCATCCTCTGTCGTCCCCTTCTCCTCCTGCCCCCAGTTCCTCTCAGCGTCAGAGTCTTTTCCAATGAGTCAACTCTTTGCATGAGGTGGCCAAAGTATTGGAGTTTCAGCTTCAGCATCAGTCCTTCCAATGAACACCAGGCCTGATCTCCATTAGAATGGACTGGCTGGATCTCCTTGCAGTCCAAGGGACTCTCAAGAGTCTTCTCCAACACCACAGTTCAAAAGCATCAATTCTTCGGTGCTCAGCTTTCTTCACAGTCCAACTCTCACATCCATACATGACCACTGGAAAAACCGTAGCCTTGACTAGATGGACCTTTGTTGGTAAAGTAATGTCTTTGCTTTTTAATATGCTGTCTAGGTTGGTCATAACTTTTCTTCCAAGGAGTAAGCGTCTTTTAATTTCATGGCTGCAATCACCATCTGCAGTGATTTTGGAGCCCCCAAAAATAAAGTCTGACACTGTTTCCACTGTTTCCCCATCTATTTCCCATGAAGTAATGGAACCAGATGCCATGATCTTCGTTTTCTGAATGTTGAGCTTTAAGCCAACTTTTTCACTCTCCACTTTCACTTTCATCAAGAGGCTTTTTAGTTCCTCTTCACGTTCTGCCATAAGGGTGGTGTCATCTGCATATCTGAGGTTATTGATATTTCTCCCGGCAATCTTGATTCCAGCTTGTGCTTCTTCCAGCCCAGCGTTTCTCATGATGTACTCTGCATATAAGTTAAATAAGCAGGGTGACAACATACAGCCTGACATACTCCTTTTCCTATTTGGAACCAGCCTGTTGTTCCATGCCCAGTTCTAACTGTTGCTTCCCGACCTGCAAATAGGTTTTTCAAGAGGCAAGTCAGGTGGTCTGGTATTCCCATCTCTTTCAGAATTTTCCACAGTTTATTGTGATCCACAGTCAAAGGCTTTGGCATAGTCAATAAAGCAGAAATAGATGTTTTTCTAAAACTCTCTTGCTTTTTCAGTGATCCAGCAGATGTCGGCAATTTGATCTCTGGTTCAAATGCCTTTTCTAAAACCAGCTTGAACATCTGGAAGTTCACAGTTCACGTATTGCTGAAGCCTGGCTTGGAGAATTTTGAGCATTACTTTACTAGCATGTGAGTTGAGTGCAATTGCGCAGTAGTTTGAGCATTCTTTTGCATTGCCTTTCTTTAGGATTGGAATGAAAACTGACCTTTTGCAGTCCTGTGGCCACTGCTGAGTTTTCCAAATTTGCTGGCATAATGAGTGCAGCACTTTCACAGCATCATCTTTCAGGATTTGAAACAGCTCAACTTGAATTCCATCACCTCCACTAGCTTTGTTCATAGTGATATTTTCTAAGGCCCACTTGACTTCACATTCCAGGATGACTGGCTGTAAGTGAGTGATCACACCATCATGATTATCTTGGTTGTGAAGATCTTTTTTGTACAGTTCTTCTGTATTCTTGCCACCTCTTCTTAATATCTTCTGCTTCTTCTGACAGACTGTGGTCCACTGGAGAAGGGACTGGCAAACCACTTCAGTATTCTTGCCTTGAGAACCCCATGAACAGTATGAAAAGGCAAAATGATAGGATACTGAAAGAGGAACTCCCCAGGTCAGTAGGTGCCCAATACGCTACTGGAGATCAGTGGAGAAACAATTCCAGAAAGAATGAAGGGATGGAGCCAAAGCAAAAACAATACCCAGTTGTGGATGTGACTGGTGATAGAAGCAAGGTCTGATGCTGTAAACAGCAATATTGCATAGGAACTTGGAATGTTAGATCCATGAATCAAGGCAAATTGGAAGTGGTCAAACAGGAGATGGCATGAGTGAACATCGACATTCTAGGAATCAGCGAACTAAAATGCACTGGAATGGGTGAATTTAACTCAGATGACCATTATATCTACTACTGCGGGCAGGAATCCCTCAGAAGAAATGGAGTAGCCATCATGGTCAACAAAAGAGTCTGAAATGCAGTACTTGGATGCAATCTCAAAAACGACAGAATGATCTCTGTTCGTTTCTAAGGCAAACCATTCAGTATCACAGTTACCCAAGCCTATGTCCCAACCAGTTATTCTGAAGAAGCTGAAGTTGAATGGTTCTATGAAGACCTACAAGACCTTTTAGAACTAACACCCACAAAATATGTCATTTTCATTATAGGGGACTGGAATGCAAAAGTAGGAAGTCAAGAAACACCTGGAGTAACAGGCAAATTTGGCCTTGGAATGTGGAATGAAGCACAGCAAAGGCTAATAGAGTTTTGCCATGAGAATGCACTGGTCATAGCAAACACCCTCTTCCAACAACACAAGAGAAGACTCTACACATGGACATCACCAGATGGTCAACACCAAAATCAGATTGATTATATTCTTTCCAGCAAAAGATGGAGAAGCTCTATACAGTCAACAAAAACAAGACCAGGAGCTGACTGTGGCTCAGATCATAAACTCCTTATTGCCAAATTCAGACTAAATTGAAGAAAGTAGGGAAAACCACTAGACCATTCAGGTATGACCTAAATCAAATGCCTTATGATTATACAGTGGAAGTGAGAAATAGATTTAAGGGACTAGATCTGATCGGCAGAGTGCGTAATGAACTATGGATGGAGGTTCATGACATTGAACAGGAAATAAGACCATCCCCATGGAAAAGAAATGCAAAAAAGCAAAATGGCTGTCTGGGGAGGCTTTACAAATAGCTGTGAAAAGAAGAGAAGCGAAATGCAAAGGAGAAAAAGAAAGATTAAGCATCTGAATGCAGAGTTCCAACGAATACCAAGGAGAGATAAGAAAGCCTTCCTCAGTGATCAATGCAAAGAAATAGAGGAAAACAACCGAATGGGAAAGACTAGAGATCTCTTCAAGAAAATTAGAGATACCAAGGGAACATTTCATGCAAAGATGGGCTCCATAAAGGACAGAAATGGTATGGTTTTCTTTAAGGCTTGCTAATACCCAGTTTAGAGTAACTTCTGCACAGTCACTTATCTCTGTTTTGTTTCTCAGACAGGTCTGTAGATCACTAAGAGATTTTTTATGTAAATTGTGAGATTATAACTATGTTTCCCCAGCTCTGATGCAAGGCTAGGTAGAAAACTGTATGTCCTATTTTATTATTATTATAGCCTACCCTTAAAATTACACTCATCATTTGATAATTACATTTGTGAATATCGAAATACAATTACTAGCCCTATATACTGAAATAAGATAGATTGTATAATGAACAGACAAACAGAAATGAAGGCTTCTGCCAGGCTTGACTATATAACCCTCACTTGGATACAGTTAGAGAGAGCTGACCACAAGTACTTGACATACCTCTTTAATTATTATTATTCAAGAAAGCTTCTACCTGGATGAATTAATCTTGAAAATTAGCCTGGTATAAAAACAGTGTTGGTGCATAGGAAAATGGTAGAGAAAATGAAGCATGGTTTAGATTAATAGGAGATGGTATTTTACGAAAAGTCTGTCTTTGAAAATGACTGAGGATGATCTAGGAAAACCAAGCGAAAAAGAGTAAAGGCATATTCTTCAAAGAGATTAAAGTTTTCAGAAGGCATGATTCTAATGAAAGGGTTAAAAAATGTACTTAGCACAGAACATACCAAGATTTAACTACTTTGAAGGTTTTGGCTGGACAAAAGGTAAATATTTTTATTGATAAGCAAGCCAGAAAAAGTGATGAGGACTTCAGAAAGCTAAAAGAAGAATTTAGTGAAGATCACAGAGATCAAGAAAGAAAATCCCATGGATGAAGGAGCCTAGTAGGCTACAGTCCATGGGGTCACAAAGAGTTGGACACAACTGAGGGACTCCATTTTCTTTCTTTCTTTACAGAGATCAAACTGAAATAATTTATTTGGATGGATCTAAGGCCCAGAAAACTATTGAGAAATGCCATTTCAAACCGATACATAGAATACATACTAAGAACTAATAGAAATTGCATCTTGAAGATTGTGATAATCATAACAACAATTGATATACAACTTGAACAAGTATAATAGGAGAAGACTAGGAGTATCAATGTAAGATGCTCAAATTATTGTTGAGTGAGTTTCAAGGTAAACTGATCATTCTAAACAGAGGCATTGGTATTAAGCATTCTGTTGGGAGCAGGTAATTTCCTCCCTCTACCTCTCTTGAGTTCTTGTGGCTGGATTAATAATAAAAGTGACACAAGACAGATTAACAGGAGAAAACCCAATTTAATTTTATGTGCACAGGAGATCATAAAATGATGCTCAGAAAGTAACCCAAAGCAGACAAAGTTTATATGTTTTTATACAAAGAAACAATAAATTTTTGAGGAGTTGACAGGACAAAGAAATAGGTTCGGGTGTTTAATTAACAAGGGACTCAAGTGAAGTTGGGACTTGGGTAGAAAATTAGTAAAATAACAAGGTTTACTTATATAGTTTTAGACCCTAAATTCCGTATCTCTAATGATAAGGATATTTTTATACCTCTCTCTATGGGGAGGATACCTTTCATATGGAAGATTTATTTCTTGCTTTCAGTAAGACAGAGAAGAGGTCAAAGTATTCTTGCACTGTCCATTTCTTAAGTAACTTTAACTCAAAATTAATGATATACCTTTGAAGTGCATTTTAGGGTGAATGGACACGGACCACAACAATTCTCTCAAAGAATATGTTCTGGAAATGTTATAAAATTAAGGCAAGTTAAAGGATGGATGTTATGAACCAGGGGAAAAACAGGAAGATCTCAATAGGTAGAATACAGATCTGGGCTAGATTTGGAGTTCAGAGACTAACTCTTAGACATGACTTCCCGACTCAGGAGAACAGAAACAAAAATGTTTCTACAGAAGCAGAAACGAAAGGCAGCACATTTCATACAACAGAAGATTCCACTAGGGTCTGAGATGTATATTAGAAAGAAAAATGTAAAAGGCCATTCGACAGAGGACATTAAGCACAGCTGTTTTCCTAACAATCTAAACAATGGACACATTTATACATCATGAGGGACTCCAAGGACTATTGTGAGGGCAACAGCCAAGTTGGGAGGATAGACAGAATAAGGTTGATACATGTTTAGGGATATCAGGAAATGGAAGACACCCAAACATGACTGAATGAGGTCAAGCACTGTTTGGAGAGCAAATCACCGAAGTTGTCCGAATTATAAATCAATGTATTTTGCCAGTAGGATTGCCTGTCATCAATATAAACATCCTACTGTCAGGAAAAAAGCAACGTCGGTAGAAAAGTTTTAGCCTAAAATGTAGAAAGGAAACTTGATCATAGAACAGTAGGCACTTAGATGCTCTGAAACATAGCAGGACCAGTGACAAGGAAGCCTCAATATTCCACACTTCAATACTCTGTTTGTGCCAGAGTATGGGCTACTAAAAAACCCTTAGAAGTTAGTTAACTTGATGCTTGTTCTTAATTGGCATGATTGCATTTACTCTTCTGGAGAATTAAGCCATGGAACATGCTTTTCTTCCTTTTCTTTCCCTCTCTTTTTCTTCTCTTCTTCTCCCTATTTCTATTCCCTCTTTTGTCTTTTTTTAGGGAAACATAAGAATATGTGACTTCTTGTTTCCAGGAAGAAATATAATAAGATAAGACACAATAATATAAGATATACTAAAAATATAGGGCTTTCCAGGTGGCACTAATGGTAAAGAATTCATCTGCCAGTGCAGGAAATAGAAGAGACATGGGTTTGATCCCTGGGTCAGGAAGATTCTCTCGAGGAGAACATGGCAACTGACTCCAGTATTCTTGCCTGGGGAACCCCATGGAAAGAGGAGCCTGATGGGCTATAGGCTCACAAAGAGTCTGAGGTGACTTTGCACGCATGCTAATAATATAGATATAAACAGGGGATTTTGATTTATTTTAACATTTTCTTACTTAGATTGATTTGAAATTTTCATATTTTATTTTCTTTTGTTTTATACATAATTTTATTCTTAAAAATCTGATAATGACAAATGATTTTATTCAAAGTGGACCACATATCTTTCTGGAATTTACATCAGTCTTTATGTTGTCATTTGACCCCATTACAGAATCTCTAAAAGACTATTCTGGGCAAAGTGCCTGAAATAATTTGGGATGGAACACTGGAAAATCCTAACCTTAGATGCATTATGGATAAGGAATGGAATTGATAAATGCACTGTTGGCATGCATCTTAGACTGTTGCGTAGCCAAACCTATATTATCTGGTGGTGTTCACAGAAGATAATCAAGAAAAATTGTTATCATTGGGGAGGTGGCCTTGTGAGAGTAAGGCATCAATGTCAATCTCCTTCATTGTAGAAGAATAACTGCACCTTGTTTGATCATAAACTTAGTGGCTAAACCCAGGGAATTAGGAGATGGAAGAACATAGAATATCTGAGGAAAACACTTCCTCCCACACTGATATTTTATTCAGTTCAGTTCAGTTCAGTCACTCAGTCATGTCCGACTCTTTGTGACCCCATTAATCGCAGCATGCCAGGCCACCCTGTCCATCACCAACTCCCAGAGTTCACTCAAATCATGTCCATTGAGTTGGTGATGCCATCCAGCCATCTCGTCCTCTGTCGTCCCCTTCTCCTCCTGCCCCCAATCCCTCCTAGCATCAAGTCTTTTCTTTGCATGAGGTGGCCAAAGTATTGGAGTTTCAGCTTCAGCATCAGTCCTTCCAAAGAACACCAGGACTGATCTGCTTTAGAATGGACTGGTTGCATCTCCTTGCAGTCCAAGAGTCTTCTCCAACACCACGGTTCAAAAGCATCAATTCTTCGGTGCTCAGTTTTCTTCACAGTCCAACTCTCACATCCATACAGGACCATTGGGAAAACCATAGCCTTGACTAGATGGACCTTTGTTGACAAAGTAATGTCTCTGCTTTTGAACATGCTATCTAGGTTGGTCATAACTTTCCTTCCAAGGAGTAAGCGTCTTTTAATTTCATGGCTGCAATCACCGGGTATTAAAGCACCGTTGTTTTAGTAATCTTACCCCTTCCCGTTTCCAGCCCCATATAAAGTTTGAGTAAGTTGTCATATTGGTGAATTTGAGAGAGGAACTGGATTCAGGTAGCCAGCTCCTTACTGAGTTACATGCTGACAAGAGAAGACACATGTACTCATAGCTTGTGGCTGTGCAAGTAAATTATGACCAACCAGATAGCATATTCAAAAGCAGAGACATTACTTTGCCAGCAAAGGTCAGTCTAGTCAAGACTATGGTTTTTCCAGTGGTCCTGTATGGATGTGAGAGTTGGACTGTGAAGAAAGCTGAGCACCAAAGAATTGATGCTTTTGAACTGTGGTGTTGGAGAAGACTCTTGAGAGTCCCTTGGACTGCAAGGAGATCCAACCAGTCCTGGGTGTTCTTTGGAAGGACTGATGCTAAAGCTGAAATTCCAATACTTAGGCCACCTCATGCAAAGAGTTGACTCACTGGAAAAGGCTCTGATGCTGGGAGGGATTGGGGGCAGGAGGAGAAGGAAATGACAGAGGATGAGATGGCTAGATGGCATCACTGACTCAAGAGACAAGAGTTTGAGTGAACTCCAGGTGTTGGTGATGGACAGGGAGGCCTGGCATGCTGTGATTCATGGGGTCACAAAGTGTTGGACTCGACTGAGCAACGGAACTGAACTGAACTGAGAATAAAGAAAAAGCTAGCTCTTTATCATGAATGCGAGGATGGTGATGCTGTTCTTAGAAATAAGTTCATTTCAGGAATTGTCAATACCTGGAAGTTATAGGAAGGTCAAGTTCTCCTTGCAGAGAAGCTCTGCTTATGTTGGAGCAGTATGGTGAACTCTGTCTAGCCAATAAAGGGATAATGGTAGTGGAAAGCAGTGGAGTGTTGTATGATTTAGGAGAAACCAATTCCATAGCCTTAAAGCCAAGATTAAAGTCAGAAACTAAAACAAACACAGGTGACATCCCAATGCTAAGCCAGGCATTCAAAAGTTATTAGAATAACTCAGTAAATGATGACTGAGGCAATATCCATTTCAAGTGCTGAGGGTAATAGTGAGCATGCTGAGTAATTTCAAGCACTCTGTCTGAAAAGAAAGCCAGAGACCTTAGAGGCATAGTATATCCTTAAGGACTCCTGCTTATAGGAAACAGATCAAGAGAGAAGACCAGGTCCCCTAACAGGTACCTTTCTTGGGAACTGGGAGACACAAAGCTACCAATAGAAATTTCATTCCTGAAACTTATGAGACTCTTGCCATAGTTGATGAGTAGCAATAACTAATTGAAACCATCCCCATTTTCAGAGAAACATTATTTTAATATACTTACCAGTTGTCTATTCACCATATTGAGGAGAGGTACCATTTATAAAGAACTGTATGCTTATTGCAAGTACTGTCTGGATTAGTGCCAAGGCAAAATAAATTATATTTGTATGATTTTAAGTTACTAAGTAATCAATAAAACAAAATTAGTCGTGTTTGCAAAATTTAAAAAGCCATTAAACAACCCAATGTAGTTCTATTGAAATTTGACTTCTGATAGTACAAAATATATCTCTTTAATTGTTTAATTCAATAAAAGGCATACATATTTTACAGATGTTTTCATAATTAAAACATAATACACCAGCCTGTATTTAATAGATAAATAAATTATACCACAGCTTGTATGTAATAAATTAATAAGTAAAATTTCATATTAAAGTCAAGATGAGAAACTTGAAGTAATGGATTCCATAGCTAAACAGTTCGCCAGTTTTCTTAAGTAACTTATTCAGAAACTGACAACAAAAGATTAACTTGGAAGTTGGTTTTTTTAATCCCTAAATGATCCTAAGTTCATAATTAATGAGCCTAAAGAAATGAAGTTGTTTTTTTTTAGTATCAGTGAATATGTGAAGCATTGAAACATGAACAATCAATCATTTAATTTATCATATTTTTCACATTACATTCCTAAATCACTGATATGAGATCCTTAACTTGATTTTTAACAAACATGTATTGAATGATGTCCAGGATAAATCTCAGTATTTATAGAGGAATATGTATCAATGTCATAACTTCCTCATCCATGCCCAACTATTCTCCATTCTTAACAATATTCAATGCATTTTTTTTCCTAATGATATTCATTCCCAGGAGTGGAAAGAACTTTACTTTGTTCAACAAACTTGGTGGTTGGGCGTGTTATCTTTCATATTCTCATTTTGCTATAAACAGCAAATTCATTTCTACACATACAATTCACAGATTAATAAGTGAAGAGGCTTTCATTAATAATTAATGACATTTTCTTTATTTGCTGAAGATGGGAATTCAGTGTGCTGAGAACTTTTCTTAATCTTTTTAAACAATATCTAGCAAAATTCTCTGTGAGTTCCATTATACAGTACTCGTGTGATATTCTAGGGCTACATATGTCTTACAGTCAAAATATTTTGAATAGGTTAATCATGGTTATCCAATATTTATTGTCTCCACTTCAACAAAATAGTGTAGAATATAGAAATGGAAAATAGGTGGAATTCTTATTTCTCCTCAGGAATTTTTTCAAGTAGCATATTCTGATATATCTGTGTTCATTCCATTAATTTATATGTTCAACAAATAGTTACTGAGCCCTTACCATGTCCAGACCTTGAAGATTGAATGGTGTTGAAAACATTGTTTTTGCCCTCTTCACCCCTAAAATTCAGAAGATAGATGGGAAATAAACAATTAATAGATCATGCTCATGTGTGTTCAGTAGTATCCGATTCTGTGTGACCCCATAGACGGTAGCCTATCAGGCTTCTCTGTCCATGGAATTTTCCAGGCAAGAATCCTGGAGTAGGTTGCCATTTCCTACTCCAGGTAACCTTCCCAACCAGTATAGCTTTTGTGTTTGTATATTCTGAATGCATATCTAAAGAATGAATCAAAACCTGTTTTCTCAGTCATTTACTATGAGTAGAAATAATGTTTTAACTTCCCAAGAGGACCTCAGAGGAGGAAGAGTTTTATAAGCTCCCTGAAAGCAATGACCACATACATCTGGTTCATCAAGTATTCTCAGAAAGCAATAAATGAGTCTAGTATATAAGAGAAAAAAATACTATCTTGTGATTTTAAAAGTCATATTGTTGCGTATTTGCATAAAATCTGTGCAACTTAGTATTTTAATGCTTCCTAGCATTCTTATTACAATTCCTTTGCCATTCACTTTCCTACTCTTCTGGAAGATATTACATCATTTACTCTCTTTTAAAAATAACCCTATAGACCTCCCCTTTCTCTATGTAGTATATTTTATTTTACTGAGAAAGTAAAAGTGATTAGAAAACATTTCAGGAAATTCTATTAATACATCTGACCATCTATCAGCAGCCTTGCTCCAGTGATCTTTCTTCCCTGATGTTGTAATTAACAAATTACCTCTAGTTCTAACAGAAGTTTGTCAACTTGCACATGAGATTTCACAGCTTCTGCCCATTCCAGGGTAATTCTTCCATATCTGCTCTCTTTTATGCCATTATAATTTACTTTCTACTGTATCTTCCTTGCCATTGTACGCATATCTCTACTTCCCTCTCTTATTATTGCCTTTGCTTTCCTTTCCCTTAGAGAAAAACTCTTCAAAAGTGTTGTCTGTATTCTTCTACTGGTTTCTCCCTTCTCCATTTTGAACCCATTTCATTCAGGATTTCACCTCCACCAGGCTTCTGAAAATTGTCTTTTCAAGGTCATCAATGGCCTCAATTCTTGATCCTTGCCTTGCCTATCAACAGAATTTAACAGCTGATTACTGTCTCCTCGTAAAAATATTTCTTTCTGATTGATTTTCAGGTTACCACTATCCCCTGCTTGCCGTTCTGTCTCACCACCAATCTTCCATCTCCTTGGCTGGTTCTTCCTCGACTCTACAAACATTTAAACTTTAGTGGTCAGTCTTGTTATTGACTTTCTTCATTCCCTGTATTCACTGCTGTCCAGTTACATAAATTCAAATTTTGAATGCCAGATTTCTGTGCAACTACCTTCTCGACACTGCCATTTGCATTCATAACTGGTATTTCAAATTAACATGACAAGAATCTGAATTACTAAACCATCCCCTCATCCGTGAAAAACGAAAGCTCTTCTAGTCTTTCCTACGTGGATTGATGACACCCTCAGTCATCCATTTGTTCAGACCAAATCTTGAAATGATGATTCAATCTATCCTTTTCTTCCTCACCACATATACTCCAACAGCAAATCTATAATCTCTCTTCAAAATATATCGATAATTTTACTACATTGCACACCCTGTCCAAGTTACCATCCTCTTTCATATGATGATGCTGAATTGTTTGCTGACATAGTAATGTGTCCACACTTAAGTCTGTAAAATGTTCTACCTTCTCTCCACATTTGGTGTTATCATTCTTTTGCAGTAGATATGCAGTGACATTTTATTTTTGTTCAATTTGCATCTCCCTGGTTACCAAGGCATCACATATATCCATATAAACCATTTGGACATCTTCTTTGATGAAGTTCCTTTTTAAACTGTGTTACCTACATTTCAATAGTGTAATTATTCATATTGATTTGAAGACACTTTCTATATATTCTGGGTGTAAACTCTTTGTTGATTACTTGAGTTTTAAGTATCTTCTACTCAACAAATTCTCCTTTTAATTGTAGCTTTTGATGGAGGTAATTTTTTACTTTTGGTAGTCAGATTTTATCAGTCTTTCTTTTATGGCTCATAGTATCAGTTTCTTTTATTCTATTTTCCTACCCAAGTCATGAATATTATCTTCTCCATGATTTCCTGAAGGTTGTGACATTCACAAATAGATATACAATTTCCCACAATTTGATTTGGTATGAACTGTGACAAAGGGGCCAAACAACTTTTGTTTTTCATAGGGATAGCCAATCTCGTTTTGGAAAAATAGCTTTTGTTTTTGTTTTTTTATTTCCCACTGATCTACAAAACCATTCCTATAACAAATTAACACCCAAGTAGGGTGATTTTCTCCCTTGGGTTCTCGATTCCATTTTACTAAAGATAAAAGGTTATCTAAGTCAGATAAAAGAAACTAGAGGTCATAAATGTAAATCCTGATAAATTTCACTTGGTATTATTAAAATGGCTTCCCGGTAGCTCAGTGGTAAAGAATCTGCCTGCAGTGCAGGAGACATGGCAGGAGCTACAGTTTTGATCCCTGAGTTGGGAAGATCCCAGGAGAATCAAATGGCAACCCACTCCAGTATTACTGTCTGGAAAATACCATGGACAGAGGAGCCTGGCAGGCTTCAATCCATGGGGTCACAAAAGAGTCAGATACAACTTAATGACTGAACAAACAAACAAACAAAAGATAATTATTTTAAGTCTTGGCTTAATATAAATACCAAAATAAATGTCAACAGATAAAAGACACTGTGAGAAATATGTCTGCCATAATTAAGATATAGCACCTCCATGAGTTAACATAAAAATGAAGGACAAAATGATGAAATAGGGAGAGGAAAACAGAAATCGAGAGTTCACCAGAAAGTCAGCTAAAAGAATGCAAAACAAGGCTTTCCCTGGTGCTCTAGTGGTTAAGAATCCACCTTCCAAAGCAAGGGATTCAGGTTCAATCCTAGGGTCTGGGAACTAAGATCCCACATGCCAAGGGGCAACTAAGCCTGTGCACCGAAATTAGCAAGCCTACATGCCACAACTACAGAGCTCATGAGCTCTGGAGCTTACATGCTGCAAGGAAGGATCCTACATGCCCCAACTAAGGATCCTGCATGCCCAAACTAAGACCCAACACAGACAATGGATAAATAAATTTAAAAAAAAAGAAAAAAGAAAAAAACCCCCAAAAACAGTGCAGAACATAACAGTACCTTTATTTTTCCCGTAGTTGTAAAATAAAATGTAGAGGTTTTCCTGGTGGCTCAGTGATGAAGAATGTGCCTGCCAATGCAGGAGGCATAGGTTCAATCCCCAGTCTAGGAAGATCTCACATGCTGCAGAGCAGTTGAGTCCATCTGCCACATCTACTGAGCCTGTGCTCTAGAGCCCAGGAGCTCCAACTACGGAGCTCATGTGCTGCAACTGCTGAAGCCTGTGAGTCCTAGAACCTGTGGTCTGCAACAATAGGAGCCATCGCAATGAGAAGTCTGTGCACAGCAACTAGACAGTAGCCCCAGCTCTCCACAAATAGAGAAAACCCAGTGTAGCTAAAAAGACACAGCACAGCCAAATAAATAAATTTTTAAAACTAAATAAACATTTAAACAGTAGTGAAAAGTAATTTTCATCCCATCAATTGCAAAGTTTATTTGTATGTTAGGATAGTTTGTTACTGAGAATGAATGAAAACAGGCTGTTTCATATCCTATGGGTGAGAGGAGAAATATGTGGTACCTTTCAAAAGGCATATCCATACTGGCCTAAGTATTCTACTTTTGTAAGTACACATTAGCTAATTTTATCCTCACAAAATTTTGTGAAGCCAGTACTATTATTATTACTCTATTTTACTTACAAGGGAACTAAAGCAAATGAAGGTAAAGTGAGTTCCTGAGATCGAAGCATTAAGAAAAGAAAAAAGCTCAATTTTGATTCTGGATAGTTAGACTCCAGCTCTAGACTCTTAACCAAATTTGATTACCTTTTTTTAAATGTGTGAGAATGCTCATTGCAGTAGCTTATTCAAAACAATATTAGTATGACATAAATACCACACAATATAGGAATTTTATAAAATACCTCATAATACAACAAATACAAAGCAGTCATTAAGAAAAAAATGCTATAAATATATAAATGCTGGTGAAAGGATACCATAGGCATTTGACATTTTATACTCGCCCCCCCCCCCCCCACCAAGAAATAAGTGTTAGTCACTCATTTGTGTCAGATTCTTGGCCCTCTTGTGGGCTGACCCTGTGGACTGTGGCCTGCCACTCTCCTCTGTCTGCGGGATTTCCCAGGTAAGAACACTGGAGAGGGTTGCCATTCCCTTCTACAGGGTACCTTCCCCACCCAGGGATCAAATCAGTGTCTCCAGCATTGCAGGCAGATTCTTTACAATCTGAGCCTAAGCAGTATAGTAATTCAAAACCTGTCTTAGTAACAAGAGAATAACATAAAAATAGGGAAGCAACTCGGTGTGGTTCAGGTCCACCCTGAGGCCTGCACCAGGCACACATGCTTTATAAAGAAAAATTTTCATTCATCATTGCCTACCGTCAATGTGGACACCTAAGAAATGTGCCCAGAGCCGATCTGGTATCAGAAGCAGGCTGTGGTTTAGCTCTTTACTTACTTATCAAGAGAAAAATGCGAATGTAATTGCAGCCATGACGTTTGGGAGGCAGTCTGCGGAGGTGGCCGGAAGCTGTGGGGCTTCCTGCCGGGCTCCATCTTGCCTTCCAAGAACCCTAATAGTTCATTCCTCGGAAGAAATGTCAAGCAGCTCATGCTGTCAACAGAGCAGATGCTCCGCTGACGTCTTTAGGGAACAGTGTCAAGTGACTGGAAAAAAGATGCCAAAAATGACATGAAATTTTTACCCTGGCACTACATTTCATGTTCCCCATGACCTGGTGTTTGGTAGTGGACCCCAGACTTCCCTGTTAGGAGCGACCTCAGCTGGGGGAGACTGGACCACCTGCTCAGAGGGATGCCAGAGGGCTGGTCTCCCTCTCTGTCTTCTTCACAAGAGGCTTCCCCAAAATACAAAGAAGAATGTGTCTATTTCATTTGCTTTACTCTGTAAAAGTTTCTCTTCTGATCTGACAGTTTTTAATTGGGAGTTTTCCTCTTTCTTTCAGTATGTGTCTTAAAAATGTTATCTTTGTATCTGTTGTCTTTTTTTTAACAGTTTCTTCTATATACACACACACAAACATATATTTTCCATTGACAACTTTTACTAAGACACAAAACAAGCAATAAAAATATGAAACTTTAATCTTTTCTGTGATTTCTTTTGCACTACTTTATTTGAAATTAACATACACACACAAGCGTTTTCAGCTCGATTTTTATAAAGGAAGAAAGTGAAACCTGTGAGTTCAAATATGTCCAAAGAAACACAACGAATTGAAGGTGGACGTGGGTTGAGAACTCTAGTTGGCTATGTTTTCTCATATACTAAAACCACTAGGAAGTCCCCTTTGACTGATGTTTTCACCCTCATTAAAAGTTTAGCTTTAGTTGAAAAATTCTAAAACCAAGGTCATTAATGTATTGGCAACTGACTGCAGAAAATCTGTAGGACATTGGACAACAGAAGTAAAATGGAGAGGAAGGAGAAAGGGGGAAGTGGATAAAGGTAAAAACAAAAAAATGTATTTGTCATTTGTTGGTTAAGTAGTCTTATACTGGGGGTTATGAATTATAGTTTTATTTTCATTTCCACATTACAAGTGTTCGTATTTGTACTTCTCTCTCACTCTGCTCTATTGTGGCCTCAAGCATACAAAATTTTGACAAACACTTCTTTAGGGAAAATAATATAAAATTAGTAAACATTTATTCATGATGAGAAAAGATTACAATAAATACTATGATCATAATAAAATCCAGGGAAACAATATAATGTTTTATTTATAAAGTTTCTAACATAATTATTTATTTTTCCTACTTTTTTCTTATTTTGGCTGCATTTTCTTTAACTGTTCCTTTATTTGAAAATGATTTTGTAATTATAACTTCTAACATGAGAACACAAAATCAATTCAATCCTTCCTCCAGTGAAATAAATTAATTTCCTTTAATAATTGATAGTTTAGGAAAGATTAGTTCAGTTTCATGATGTGTTATTGGATGTGTTTATTTACATTTTAAGACAAGTCAAATTTGGGGAAAGTAAATTTTCTTTATAGTTGAGATATAAGATTCAGAATATTATTTAATATATATAAAATAACAAATTAAAAACAAAACAGAATAATGAAACATAATTAGTTTAATACAATTTTAACAAAAGCAATATGTATATATTTTTTCTAAATGTATGTATGTGTATCTATATGTATAAGTATTTTAAGTATAGAAGGTTGTTTTTAAATAGGATTTCTTATCATTTTACATGTCTGAAGATTTAAAGAATTAAAACAGAGTAGTTTCTGGTACTATTCCATCAATATTATCTTTCCTTCATTACCCTGCTATTTCTAGTTCCAAAACCCACAGAATATATTCACAATTTCATGCAACCTCTGGCCATGGACTTCAGTTCTCAGTGTCAAGAGTCACCCCAGTAGTCATTTCCTGGGTTACCATTTCTATATCAGACTCACTAATAATAATTTGATTAAATATAAAGTGAATCTCACATTCATGTCCAAATCAACAAATTGTCCTTTTAATGAATAAGGTGAAATCGAAAATACTTCGTAATAGCCATTTTATGGTTTGTTTAATATTTGCCAGTGTGAATTCAGCATATTTTTAATGTGTTTTCTAAATCATTATTGTTAATCACTATATTTTGGAATATTTGTTGACATAATGAGGCAACAAATGTGGAATCTTGATAAAGAAATTGAAGCTATAAATAAATTCAAACTGAAAATTTACAAGTAAAAAACATAAATCTTTCAGTGAAAACAAAAATGATTGGATAGATTTAACAGCAGGTTGAGCACTAGGGGAAAAAAAATTCACTTTATTTGAAGAAGGGAATAGACCCCATAAAAGTTAAATCACAAAGGAAAAAGCTAATAAAAATAAATAGTGCCTCAGTGACCTATGATACAATACAAAGATGGTTCAGTTCAGTTCAGTTCAGTCGCTCAGTCGTGTCTGACTCTTTGCGACCCCATGAATCACAGCACACCAGGCCTCCCTGTCCATCACCATCCCCCGGAGTTCACTCAGACTCATGTCCATCGAGTCCGTGATGCCATCCAGCCATCTCATCCTTGGTCGTCCCCTTCTCCTCCTGCCCCCAATCCCTCCCAGCATCAGAGTCTTTTCCAATGAGTCAACTCTTCGCATCAGGTGGCCAAAATACTGGAGCTTCAGCTTTAGCATCATTCCTTCCAAAGAAATCCCAGGGTTGATCTCCTTCAGAATGGACTGGTTGGATCTCCTTGCAATCCAAGGGACTCTCAAGAGTCTTCTCCAACACCACAGTTCAAAAGCATCAATTCTTCAGTGCTCAGCCTTCTTCACAGTCCAACTCTCACATCCACACATGACCACAGGAAAAACCATAGCCTTGACTAGACAGACATTAGTCTAGTCTCTGCTTTTGATTATACTATCTAGGTTGGTCATAACTTTCCTTCCAAGGAGTAAACATCTTTTAATTTCATGGCTGCAGTTACCATCTGCAGTGATTTTGGAGCCCAAAAAAATAAAGTCTGACACTGTTTCTACCGTTTCCCCATCTATTTCCCATGAAGTGATGGGACCAGATGCCATGATCTTCGTTTTCTGAATGTTGAGCTTTAAGCCAACTTTTTCACTCTCCTCTTTCACTTTCATCAATAGGCTTTTTAGCTCCTCTTCACTTTCTGCCATAAGGGTGGTGTCATCTGCATATCTGAGGTTATTGATATTTCTCCTGGCAATCTTGATTCCAGCTTGTGTTTCTTCTAGTCCAGCATTTCTCATGATTAGCATACATGAAAAAGAGTAAAAACATAAATGGAAAAAGATTTGGACAGAAGACATAGTTGATGAAATAATAGTGGAACATGTTCTAAATTAGATGAGAAATAAATACAAAGAACTAAGTAACTCAAAGAGCTTCAAGAGGATAAACATGAAAACCAAAACAGCACTCACACATACATATGCCAGTGAAAGTGAAAGTCTTTCAGTCTTGTCTGAAACTCTTTGCAACCCCCTGGGCTATAGAGTCCATGGAACTATCCAGGCCAGAATATTGGAGTGGGTCGGCCTTCCCTTCTCCAGGATATCTTCCCAACCCAGGAATCGAACCCAGGTCTCCTGCATTGCAGGGAGATTCTTTACCAGCTGAGCCACCAGGAAAGCCCACACATACTCAAAGACACATCTAAATCAAATTGTTAAAAATCAATGATAAGGAAATACTCTTAAAAGTAACCAGAGAAATGACTCCTTTCTTATCAGAAACAATTCAAACTAGAAGAAAAAAGAAAGAATAGAGTTTATACTAACATAAAAATCTTTTTTTTTTTTTATTTGCCCTGCCTCATTATGCAGAGACTTCCTTGACCTTTTGGAAGTCTGAGGTCTTCTGCAGCATTCAGTAGATGTTCTGTGAGAGTTCCACGTATAGATATATTTCTGATATATGAATGGAAGAAGGTGAGCTTCACATCCTATTTCTCCACCATCTTGATCCCATTACCCTCAACTATTTCTTTTTTTTTTTTAATAGATTTTTTTTAATTTTAGTTTTTTATTTTTTAAATTTTAAAATCTTTAATTCTTACATGCATTCCCAAACATGAACCCCCCTCCCACCTCCCTCCCCATAACATCTTTCTGGGTCATCCCCATGCACCAGCCCCAAGCATGCTGCATCCTGCGTCAGACATAGACTGGCGATTCAATTCACTTGATAGTATACATGTTAGAATGTCATTCTCCCAAATCATCCCACCCTCTCCCTCTCCCTCTGAGTCCAAAAGTCCGTTATACACATCTGTGTCTCTTTCCCTGTCTTGCATACAGGGTCGTCATTGCCATCTTCCTAAATTCCATATATATGTGTTAGTATACTGTATTGGTGTTTTTCTTTCTGGCTTACTTCACTCTGTATAATCGGCTCCAGTTTCATCCATCTCATCAGAACTGATTCAAATGAATTCTTTTTAATGGCTGAGTAATACTCCATTGTGTATATGTACCACAGCTTTCTTATCCATTCATCTGCTGATGGACATCTAGGTTGTTTCCATGTCCTGGCTATTATAAACAGTGCTGCGATGAACATTGGGGTACATGTGTCTCTTTCAATTCTGGTTTCCTCGGTGTGTATGCCCAGAAGTGGGATTGCTGGGTCATAAGGTAGTTCTATTTGCAATTTTTTAAGGAATCTCCATACTGTTCTCCATAGTGGCTGTACTAGTTTGCATTCCCACCAACAGTGTAGGAGGGTTCCCTTTTCTCCACACCCTCTCAAATTAAATCTTTAGAAGGCTTGGAGCAAAGAAGTAATGTAAACTACAGCTGACCCTTGAATAACATGGCTTTGGAATGCATTAGTCCACTAATATGTTGATCTTTTTTCCTTCCAGTTTTATTTAGATATAACTCACATACTATGCTGTGTAAGTTTCAGGTGTACAACATAGTTATTTGATTTATGTACATCATAAAATGATTGCAACAACAAGTTTAAGAACATCTATCATCTCATATAGATACAAAATTTTAAAAATTAAAATCTTGTCTCCTTGTGATGAGAACTTTTAGGATCTGCTCTCTCAAAAACTTTCGTATATAACATATAGCACTATTAGTTATATTAAACGTATTATATATTACATCAATACTACTTGTTTTTTTGCATACCAAGATTTTTGTACATTTTGACCACCTTCGTCCAGTTCCCCTACCCTTAGTCCCTCTTCTCATAGCTGCAAATCTAATCTCTTTTTCTGTGAGTTTGGTTACTTGAGTTTTTTGAAGTGTAACTGATTAACAGTACTATGTTATTTCCTGTTGTACAATGTAGTGATTTGATATTTGTATACTTTAAAAAATGAACATCATGATATTCTAGTTTATTTTGTAACTGGAAATTTGTGCCTCTTAATTTCACCTAGCTATTTCACTCATCCCATCATTCCTCCCCTCTTGGAAGCACCTGTTTGCTTTCTGTATCTGTGAGTCTGTTTCTGTTTGTTCATTTGTTTATTTTTGGATTCCTGACTTATTTTATTTAGCATAATATCCCTAGGGCAATCCATGCTGTCACAATGGCAAGAGTTTCATTCTTTTTTTGTGGCTGAGTAAAACATTCTGTAAGTATGTACCACATCTTCTTTATCCGTCTATTTATTTATTGATGGAAACTTCAGTTGCTCCCATGGTGAATAACGATGCGATGAACAAAAGGGTACCTTTTGAATACCTTCTTTGAATTAGTGTTTTGTGTTTTTGGGAAATGCTCAGAAGTCAAATTGCTGCATTGTACAATAGTTTCATTTTTATTCTTTTGAGGAATCTCCATATTGTTTTCCATAGTGGCTATACTGATTAACATTCTCTCCAATAGGGCAAAAGCTGTCCCTTTTCTCCCTATCCTCACCAATATTTGTTATTTGTTGTCTTTACGATAATAGCCATTCTGACAGATGTGATGTGACATCTGATTGTGAAATTGACTTTCATTTCTCTGATGATTAGTGGTACTGAACATCTTTTCTCATGTCTGTTGGCCATCTGCATGTCCTCTTTGGGAAGATATCTATTCAGATCCTCTGCTCATTTTTTAATCAGATTGTAATTTTTTTAAGTTGAGTTGTATGAGGGCTTTGTATATTTAGGATATTAACCCCTTATGGATATATTGTTGATAAATATCTTCTCCCATTCAGTAGATGGTCTTTTCATTTCAATGCTAGTTTCCTTCACTGTGCAAAGATTTTTAGTGTGATGCAGTTCCATTTGTTTGTTTTTACTTTTGTTTCCTTTGTCTGAGGAGACTTATCCAAAAAATATTCCAAAGACCAATGGCAAAGAGAGTACTGCCTATGTTTTCTTCAAGGGTATTTTTTATTCCAGGTCTTATATCTAACTCTTGAATCCATTTTGAGTTTATTTTTCTATTATGTTTAAGAAAGTATTCCACGTTGATTGTTTCACGTGTATATGTCCAAGTTTTCCAACACCATTTATTGAAATGGCTGTTTTCTCCCCATTGTATATTCTTGCCTCCTTTGTCACAGATTAATTGACCGTATAAGTGTCTGTTCAGTTCTGTTCCATTGAGCTATATGTCTGTCTTTGTGCCAGTACCATACTATTTTAATCACTACAGCTTTGTATTATAGGTTGAAATCAGGGAACATGATTATTCAAGCTTTGTTCTTTTATCCTCAAGATTGTTTTGTTCTTTGTTTCTTTTGACTTTTTTTCTCTTCCCATGTGATTTGTTAATTATCTTTATTGCTCTATCTAGATCTCTTTCTCTTTTTTGAGTGTGTATCTATTATAGATTTTCTTAATTGGAGCATACCACGAGGTACTGTATATATTTCTTTTTTTTTTTTTTTTTTTTTGTATACTAGAATTTATCAGATACATGACTTCCAAATACCTTCTTTCATTCTGTGGGTTGAGCTTCTATTTTCTTGATAGTATTCTTTGAAATACAAAGTATTTTAGTTTTTTTGAAGTCTTATCTATCTGTCTTCTTAGACTGCTTTACTTTAGATATCATAACTAAGAAGTCCAAGATCACAAAATTTTCACCTGTTTTCTTCTAAAAATTTTATGGTTTTAGTCCTTATATTTTTTTTTCTTCAAGCAATTTTGAATTAACTTTTGAATATTTTGTGAAATAGGATTCCAATTCATCCTTTTGCAAGTGAGTATCTGGCTACCCCAGCACCAGTTGTTGAAATGACTAATTTTTTTCCAACTGAATTTCCTTGTTATTTTTTATCAAAATTCAGTTGATCACAAATGTCTTTTTTATGAGCTCTCAAGTCTCTTAACTTTATCTATACATCTATTTTTAAGCCAGTACCACAGTGTCCTGATTACTATAGATTTGTAGTAAGTTGTAAAAATATGAATTATCTATCTTCCAATTTTATTCCCCTTTTACAAGATGAATTATTCTACACCCCTTGAATTTCCGTAAAATTTTAGAGTCTGCCTGTCAATTTCTGAGTAAAACAAAGCCCACCTGGGAGTTTGATAGGAATTGCATTGGCTCTGTGGATTAACACAGGGAGTATTGCCATCCTAACAATCTTGTCGTCTAATCCATGAACACAAGACATCTCTTTGTTTACTTGGTTCTTTTATTTATGTCAACCTGTTTTGTAATTTTCAGTATGTCAGTCTTAAAATTCTTTTATTCACATCATTTACTTCTGGCTATGCAAGGTTTTCTTTCATATGCCTCTATACATGGACTTGTTTTCTTAATTTTATTTTGAATTGCTTATTGCTACTATATAAAAATACAGTTGGCTTTTACTCGAGTGTCTTTTATACTAATGGTTAATTACTAGAAACGAAGTAGAACATTCCTCTTTCCTATCAATTTTTAAATAAAAGTTGCATTTAATTAAAGATATATATCTCTTTATTTAATTTCCTTCTAATACGAAAGAGATAGCCTTACCTAATGTTATAGAATACCTGGCTCATTTCCTCACAAAAATGATTTTATTTTCACCACTATCTCCTAATTCTGGCAAGATTAATCCTGTGTTCTGGAAGAAACCTTATATTTCAAGTAACTATTTTCTATGTTTTGCTGGCCTGCTTGTCTCTCATCTGGGACAGATCCAAAACCTAATTCCTATCAAAGGGATTTGAAATGGAAGACGGTGGTGGTTGGCCTGGTGTGTGCACGTTTGTGATTGTGATGTGTGGATGCGGGTGCATGCACGTGCACCCCCATGTGTAGGTAAACCTTTAGTGATTTTCTATCTGGATGTCAGTAATAATTGTCCATTTGAAATCCTAACATAATTTTTTCAGTAGCTTCTAGGGACATAGCTGATGGAGAGAAAAAGATAGCTTCTATATCAGTTTTTAAGAGAAAGTTTACTTAAGCCGTGTTGAAGTGAATAAATGAAGAAAGCATTGTTTTATGCAACATACAGCAATGAACTCATTAAATTTGATGGATTACAGAAGGAGATTAAAAAGGAAATAGACCTTGTTTTCTTATTCCAAGATGTTACTGGAATTTTTCTCTCTCGGCTTGCTTTTTCTTATTTGTGTGTGTGGTGCATGATGGGCTATTGAATTCCTGACAACCTGTTGGATGAGATCCAACAATAACCAGTCAGATCAATTCAGCCCAAACTGCCCTCATGGGACATGACAGGAAATTCTGCTATCCTTTAGGATGCAATTACCCTGCTGGTTGCTGTACAGAGTGACCTCTTTCCCTCTATTATTTATTGAATCCAGACCTGATGTCTGGTCTCATTTCAAAGTCCCTGTCTGCAATGCCTATCCCATAGCCAAGTACAGTAGACAGTGAGCCACCATAGCTGCCAAGAATCAGTACTTTGAAAAGCATCTTTGCCAGGAGATTATCATGCTTGTTCCCGTTAGAATCAACATTGCTTTTTTTCTGGCTCATTTAATGGAAAATGCAATTCAGTTTTACAGATAAGTACTTTAATTCACAAATGGTTGACAGCAGTAGGATCACAGTGTAGGCTCTGAACTTAAAAATAGTTTGGGTCTGCTTACAAGTATTTCTGCACTGAGAAATATTTAACAGGATAGGAACTGAATGGAGGATATTAGTAGTTAACTTTACCAGCTCAGGAATAAAGACATACTGAAGGTATGACAATTGAGTAATGGGATTTGGAACTGAAGTCATGATCTTCTATTTCATATTAAGAAACATTTTGAAGACGTAATGTATAGGTTTCATTAAAATTTATGCTGTGATTTATTTTATCTACAGTGATTTATTAGACATAATCACAAAGAAGAGGTAGTTCAGTTTTTCCCCATTTGGCTAGAAGTTAAGTACATTTGAATCTAAACTTGGGGGACATGTCCTTATTAAAATGGAACTCATAATTAACATTTCTGTGCATTTCCTATAATCCAAACATGCAAGTGGGAACATTTAAATGACTAGCAATTAAAATGAAAACATTTTACTTTTACTGGCAGCCTTTTAACTTTTCATTTCATCATATTTATAGTTATCATTATTAGACATCTGGAAAAATATAGTTATGCTTGCTATTTATATTACCAACTAAAGACTTTGAATCACTTTGTAGACATGATCTCATTAACACGCTCTACATCTCTGTGAGGTAAGTGCAATTATCTTCACTTTATTGAGTTTAAATTACTTTCCAAGGTGTCAAAGAAAATTGTGGCAGGATATGCAAAAAAAAAAAAAAATCAAGGTCTTGCAGTGTCCACTTTAATGGTAAATCCTGTTCAATGAAATCAGAGAGAAATGAATCCAGTTTTAAGTGCATGGGGCTTAATTTTCTACAAATAGTCATTTGATGTAACTCTATAAGACATAACATTTTGTAGTTTGCTATTTCCAGTATAATTTATCAGCCTGACCCATATTCTAATGTATTTGTCAAACCGATATTTTATATAATGACATTTCCCTAAGTTTTCCTGGAGAAAGTTTTACAAAGAGTGGAACTAAAACTTACTTTCTCCATAATGTTTTTACTTATTAAAGAAGTTGTCATTGCCTTCATAATTGTACTTTTTCAGTCTCTACCATCCACAGCCACATTTATAATCTAGACTTGGTTTTCTTTCAGTTGGTTGCTTAAAATGCATTCTTTATATTTTGGGGAAAGGGTTGAGGGCTTCCCAAGTGGCTTAGCAATGACGAATTTGCCTGAAATGCAGGAGACAGGGTTCAGTCTCTGGGTTTGGAAGATCCCCTGGAGGAAGACACAGCAACCCACTCTGTTATTCTTGCCTGGAGAATCCCATGGACAGAGGAGCCTGGTAAGCTACAGTCCATAGGGTCACAAAGAGTTTGACACTAAAGAAACTTACCAGGCAGGCAGGTAGGTAGGGGGCTTCCTGGTACTCAGCTGGTGGGTTTACTGAATTATTATGCAATTGATTATCCTTTCTCTGGGGCTTCCCTGGTGGCTCAGAGGTTAAAGTGTCTGCCTCCAATGCGGGAGACCCAGGTTCAATCCCTGGGTTGGGAAGATCCCCTGGAAAGGAAATGGTAAACCACTCCAGTATTCTTGCCTGGAGAATCCCATGGATGAAGCCTGGTAGGCTACAGTCCACAGGGTCGCAGAGAGTCGGACCTGACTGAGCGACTTCACCTTCACCTATCCTTACTCTAAATGCTCCCTTCTCCTAGATTTTTTTTTTAAGTTGGGATATAGTTGCTTTACAATGTTGTGTTAGTTTCTTTCATACAATGAAGTGAATCAGCTATATGCATCTCCCTCTCCCCGCGCCACGTTCCATCCATCTAGGCCACCACAGAGTAACAAGCTGAACTACTTGTGCTACACAGCAGGTTCCTACTAGCTGTGTATTTTACACAGTAGTGCATATGCAAGAAGTCTATGCTCCCGATTCATTCGACATCCCTTCCACCCCTCTGTGTCCACACATCCATTCTTTAAGCCTGTTTCTCTATTCTTGCCCTGAAAATATGTTCATCTGTACCATTCTTACAATCATTTCATTTACTTATATTATTTTTGGCTGTGCTGGGTCTTCATTGCCACGTGGTCTTTTCTCTAGTTGTGGCAAGCAGAACCTACTCTCCAGCTGCAGTGCTTGGGCCTCTCGTTGCAGTGGCTTCTCTTGGTGCAGAGCACAGGCTCTGTGGCACGCAGGTTTCAGCAGGTGCAGCACGTGGGCTCAGCAGTTTCCTGTTCTCAGACTCTAGTATAGTTGTGATGCATAGGCTTAGTTACTCTGCAGCATGTGGGATCTTCCTCGACCAGGCATCAAACTCATGCCTCTTGCATTAGCAGGCAGATTCTTTACCACTGAGCCACCAGAGAAGCTGCAACTGTACCATTTTTTAGATTCAACATATATGCATTAATATATGATATTTGTTTTCTCTCTTTCTGACTTCATTCTGTGTGACAGACTCTTATTAATGCTGAATACTTAGGCTAGCATGATTCCCTCTAGATTCTCAGATATAACAGATGTTATAACTGATTTTGTTTTTTTGTTACTATTAATATAAATGTTCACCCCCATATATATGGTGACAGTTTTCACTGAGGGCACTAAGATCAGTCAATAGGGACAAAAATAGTCTCTTCAACAAATGATACTGGAAAAACTGGATATTCACGTACAAAAATATTATCTTGGATCTTTCCCTTACAACACATAAAAATAGTAACTCAAAATGGATTAAAGACCTAATCTTATAGGTCTTCATTATAAAACTTATAGAAGAAAACATAGAGGAGGAAATTTCACAGTCTTAGATTTGGTGATGGTTTCTTAAATATGACATCTAAAACATCAGCAACAAAAGAAGCAAGATCTTCATCAAAAATTTTTAAATGTTTCCACATCAAAGAACATTATCAATAAGAGACATAGACAATAGATAAAATGAAGACAACTAAATGAAAAAGGATGAGAGGAAATAAATAATACATTTGATGAGGGTTTCATATCCAGTTTATATAAAGAACTGCTAAAACTAGCAAGTAAAAAGATCAATTAAAAGCAATTAAAAGCTGGACTGAAGACTTGAGTAGATATTTCTCTAAAGAAGGTAGGCAAATACCCAGCAAACACATGCAGATATAATTAGCATTAGGGAAATACAAAGCAAAACCATATAGAAGTATGACTTTATACCTACTAGATGGCAATAATAATAATATGAGCAATAGTAATCATAACAAAATGAAAAGAACAAATGTCAAAGAGGATGTGGAGAAATTAGAATTCTCATGCATGATTGGTAAGAAAGTAAACTGGTATATCCACTGTGAAAAAAGGTTAGTTCCTCACAAAGCTAAACATAGGGTTACCATTTGACCCAGTAATCCCACTTCTAGAGATATTCACCAAATGATTGAATACAAGGACACAAACAAAATCTTATATGCCAATGACCGTAAAAACATTATTCATAATAGCCAAAAGGTAGAACCAATCCAAGTGTCCTTCTAAAGATAAAATATAAATTTAACAAATATGATATGTAATAGAATATTATTCAACCATAAAAACGAAATTCGGATACATGCAGCAACATGGATACCTTAAAAAGCTGTGCTAAGTGAAATAAACAAAACATAAAAAGACAAATACTTATTATTCCACTTATATAAAATACTATCAAAAATAAGAAAATTCATGGAGACAGAAAGATTACAGGGCATCAAGGGTCACAGGGAGGGAAGAATGGAGAGTTTACTGATTAATGATTATAGAGTGTTTATTTTGAGTGGTTTTAGAAATAATGATATTGTGATTGCACAGCACTATGAATGTGATTGATGCTCTTAATTGTAATTTAAATGATTAAAATGGGAAATTGTATGTTATATATATATTCTGCCATAAAGACAGCCACAAACTTACCCTTTGCATTTTCACTTAAACAACACAACATCCAAATGGAACACACCTATTTAGTTTTCTGTTTTCAAAATTGGGCAGCTCTTTATTGCTTTTTATAGTTAGAATAATGCAGAAAGTCTTGAAAACGTCTCTCCTATTTTAACCCCCTCTAATAAGCATTTAATAGTTGAAAGAAAAGCATTCTAATAGTGCATTAGGAACCTGGTTAGCCAAAAACATGTTGTATATAATAGGAATAACTACATTTATATGTGTGAACTTAAACTCTTTGAAAAACCATATACATAGATTTTAGTGCATGCATTTCTGACAACTGTTTTGGCTGCTCTGAGAACCTATTAAATTCTTTGTTTAGTCTATTCAAAATAAGAAAAGTCACATTGTGGCTATTTTATAGTATTTATTACATGATATTTATTCACAGCAGTAATGATTTCCAGTTTAGGAGGCAAAAACAACTAGACAAATACAAATTTAAGGAAATCTTCTAATATTAAAATATGACGTCCATAGCAAAACATTTTCACAATGAAAATCAAAAGAATTATATAAATATCTCAGTTTGAGTGAGTGGAAAATCACACATTTACCCATTTGTAGGAAAAATTCTGCATTCTTTTCAAATAAATAATTACCAAACACCTGATGTAGTTTATTTTGAATGTTTTATTGCTAATTGGAATAAAAATAAATATTATAATTGACTCCCATATGTAAATGTATATGTACACATATGTGATCAAGCCAAATTTTTCAGAAAACAGTTCTTAATATCTCTATATATGAAGGACTCACTAAAATTATGTTTCTAATATATTCTTTTCTGTTTCATCTTTAAAAAAAGATGTCAGCATTAAACCATTAATGGGTCATGATTATCAGTTAGAAAACACTGAAAAACGTGACTATCTGAAAAGAATTCATGGCACGAAGTTTACAAGGCAGTATATTTAATAGGTAGATGTAGTTACTTTGTTTTTCATCAAGAGCCTGAATGATACTTAACCCAAACTTTATAATGATCAACTGATGTTCTTCTTCTGTCTATACAACCTTGTGGAAAGGAGAGATTAACTCAGATTCCTAGATATATTTCCTTTCTCTGTGAAAAGTGTTATTCTAATTGGCATTTTAATTAATCAAGCAAAGGGAAATGTCTTTGTTTGAAGAAAAATACCGTGCAAGATATTCTAGTTGGCCCAGTTGGGCTTTTATAATTAGCTCACACTGAAGCTTCAGAGAAAAGGTAAAACCAGCCTCTTTCCTCCCTGTACCCACCTCCAAATTTCTCTGTCTGTCTCTGCCCATCATTCTCATTTCTCCCCTGGAGATGAAGGAGGAAAGGAAAACGGAAGAGATAAAATATTAGAGCAGTTATTCTTTTCCTTGCTCGCTTTAGTTATTTAGGACTTGTAGTCAATATCAAACAGCAGGTGGTGAAAGCAAGGATATCTTTGCTTTGTTTCCAGTCTTAAGAGACAAAAATAAAATATTGCATCTGCAAGTTTCCACAAATAGATCCTTTATCAGCTTGAGGACGTTTACTTCTACTCCTAGTTACTGAGATCTTTTACTAAAAATGGGTGTTGAGATCTAGCAAACATTTTATATTATATATATTATATATATATATACACACACACACACATATTTTAATTTGATATTTTTATTTACCTTCAGTTCAGTTCAGTTCAGTCGCTCAGTCGTGTCTGACTTTTTGCGACCCCATGAATCGCAGCACACCAGGCCTCCCTGTCCATCACCAACTCCCGGAGTTTACTTAAACTCATGTCCATTGAGTCGGTGATGCCATCCAGCCATCTCAGCCTCTGTCGTCCCCTTCTCCTCCAGCCCCCAATTCCTCCCAGCATCAGAGTCTTTTCCAATGAGTCAACTCTTCGCATCAGGTGGCCAGAGTATTGGAGTTTCAGCTTCAGCATCATTCCCTCCAAAGTACACCCAGGGCTGATCTCCTTCAGAATGGACTGGTTGGATCTCCTTGCAGTCCAAGGGACTCTGAAGAGTCTTCTCCAACACCACAGTTCAAAAGCACCAATTCTTCAGCTCTCAGCCTTCTTCACAGTCCAACTCTCACATCCATACATGACTACAGGAGAAACCATAGCCTTGACTAGACGGACCTTAGTCGGCAAAGTAATATCTCTCCTTTTGAATACACTATCTAGGTCTGGTCATAACTTTTCTTCCAAGGAGTAAGCATCTTTTAATTTCATGACTGCAGTCACCATCTGCAGTGATTTTGGAGCCCAAAAAAATAAAGTCTGACACTGTTTCCACTGTTTCCCCATCTATTTCCCATGAAGTGATGGGACCGGATGCCATGATCTTCGTTTTCTGAATGTTGCCCTTTAAGCCAACTTTTTCACTCTCCTCTTTCACTTTTATCAAGAGACTTTTTAGTTCCTCTTCACTTTCTGCCATAAGGGTGGTGTCAGCTGCACATCTGAGATTATTGATATTTCTCCCGGCAATCTTGATTCCAGCTTGTGTTTCTTCCAGTCCAGCGTTTCTCATGATGTACTCTGCATATAAGTTAAATAAGCAGGGTGACAATATACAGCCTTGACGTACTCCTTTTCCTATTTGGAACCAGTCTGTTGTTCCAGTTGTTCTAACTGTTGCTTCCTGACCTACTCCTTTTCCTATTTGGAACCAGTCTGTTGTTCCAGTTGTTCTAACTGTTGCTTCCTGACCTGCATACAGATTTGTCAAGAGGCAGGTCAGGTGGTCTGGTATTCCCATCTCTTTCAGAATTTTCCACATTATATTATTTACCTTAATATAGTGGAATAAGTATGTACTGATTTTTAAACCAACGTTGTATGCATGATGCAAATTCATCTTGGTTGTGATGTCCACTTTACATATATTTTGCTGCATTGCTTGCTAAAATGTTGAGAAGAATATTTGCGTTTGTGAAAGATGTTGATCTGTAGTTTTCTATTCTTCTAATGAAAAAGTGAAAGCGCTAATCGTTCAGGCATGTCCAACTCTTTGCAACCCTGTGGACTGTAACCAGTCAGGCTCTTCTGTCATGAAATTCTCCAGGCAAGAATACTGGAATGGGTTGCCATTCCCTCTCCAGGGGATCTTTCCAACTCAGGAATTGAACCTGGGTCATCTTCTGCATTGCATGAAGATTCTTTATCGTCTTGGATATCACAGTAATGCTGATCTCATAAGATGAATTGAGAAGTATTTTATCCTTTTATACTTATTTGAATATTTTTGTCTATTTTTTGGAATAAGTTATATTTTTCCTTACATGTTTGGTAGATATACATCAGTGGAGCCAAATCAACCTAAATTTTTGTTTTGCTTAAAAGTTTTAAACTATGAATTCAGTTTCTTTAACAGATATCCCTCTAGCTTATGTGTTACTTCTTAAGAAAGCCTTTGTAGTTTGTGTATTTCAAGGAATTAGTCCAGTTTAACTAATTGATACCTTTATTAGAAAACTGTCATATTCTCTTTATTTTTTTAATTTAAGTAAACTTTAAAGAAAGCTGAGCGCTGAAGAATTGATGCTTTTAAACTGTGTTGCTGGAGAAGACTCTTGAGAGTCCCTTGGACTGCAAGGAGATCCAACCAGTCCATCCTAAAGGAAATCAGTCCGAAATAGTCATTGGAAGGACTGATGTTGAAGCTGAAACTCCAATACTTTGGCCAACCTGATGTGAAGAGCTGACTCATTTGTAAAGACTCTGGTGCTGGGAAACACTGAAAGCAGGAGGAGAAGGGGACAACAGGGAATGAGATGGTTGGATGGCATCACCGACTCAATGGGCATGAGTTTGAGTAAACTCTGGGTGTTGGTGATGGACAGGGAGGCCTGGCGTGCTGCAGTCAATGGGGTGGCAAAAATTGGTCACGACTGAGTGACTGGACTGAACTGAACTGAACTGAACTGAAATTTTTCGATAGCTTTCTGTTTACAGAAAAGTTGCAAAGATAGCACAAATTATTTCAATATGTTATATACCATTTATTCTATACATATTTTACATTTACTATTGTATATTGTCACAATTGTGAACTAATGAACCAATCAATTATAATACATTATTGTTAACTAAATCCATATTTTATTCAAATTTCACTAGTTTTCCCCTAATGTTCTCTTTTAATTTCAGGATCCAATGTTGAATTCTTCATTACATTTACTTATCATGTCTCCTTGGGCTTCCTTGACTGTAACAGTTATCAGACTTTCTTTGTTTTTGATAACTGTGACAGTTTTAAGGAATAATAGTCAGGTATTTCATAGAATATTCCTCAGTTTGTGGTGTTTTGATGTTTTTCTCATGGTAATACTATTCAGTTCAGTTCAGTCCCTCTGTCATTTCTGACTCTTTGCAACCCCATGGACTGTAACACACCAGGCTTCCCTGTCCATCACCAACTCCCGGAACTTACATGGTTACAAATTTAGTACTGATTAAATCAGTCATGGCTTCCAGGTGGCTCAGTAGTAAAGAATTTGCCAGCCATGCAGGAGATACCTGTTGGGTCTCCGGGTCAAGAAGATCCTCTGGAAAAGGAAATGGCAACTGACTGCAGTATTTTTGCCTGGGAAATCCCATGGACAGAGAGGCCCTAGAAGGCTGTAGTCCATGGGGTTGTGAAAGAGTTGGACATGACTTAGAGACCAAACAACAGAACATAGTCACAGGACTAATTATCAGTACAATCATACTGTGATTTCCATATTTTCGCATTCCCATGGGTGAAAAATGAACTCATTCTGAAGTTAGTTTTTTGTTTTATAATATTAAGATTCTTTGATTTTCTTTTTTTGCTTGTTTACTAGTTATATGGGTAATTTGGCATTAGGTTAACACATTGGAGAAGGAAATGGCAACCCTCTCCAGTGTTCTTGCCTGGATAATCCCAGGGACGGGGGAGTTTGGTGGGCTGCTGTCTATGGGGTTGCACAGAGTCGGACACGACTGAAGTGAGTTAGCAGTAACACTGATTTATGTAAGAAATAAAACTTTACATTTAAGGACTTAGCATAGCTTTTTTTGCTTTGTTTTTGCTCATTTACTAATCCATCGCAGGTTTGCTTGTCACCAAACAGATTTCTCCTAGTGATGACTAAAGAAAACAGGTTCTTTCTTTCTCATAACTCCTCTGTTTCCTAGGGCCCCCCTAAAGCCCTTTGCATAGCATATATAAAATAGATTGCCCCAAAGGCCTACTTTATAGCTCAGGGAACTATATTCAATATTTTGTAATAACCTACAATATAAAACAATCTGAAAAAGAACAGATACACGTACGACTGAATCACTTTGCTATATACCTGAAACTAACATAGCACTGTAAATCAACTCTACTTCAGTAACAAAATAAAATTTAAAACAGAGAACAAGACTGGACAGGGAATGCCCACTTTTAAAAGCATTTTAATTTTTATTATCATTTATTTTATTAATATATATTGTTTTTCAGATTCTTTTCTATTTTACATTATTCCAAGATATTGACATACACATTCTTGTCTATTAATTCCAATTTATCTATCTTCTCTTTTCCTGTTTCTAATGATTGTCTTCCTCGATATTATGGTTCATGTTTTCCTGCTTTATGTGCTTGGTAATTTTCCATTGTATGGCAGACATCATTAACTTTACAGTGTTGGCAGTAACTTTTTACATATTTCTTTAAGTAGTGTTGAACTTGGCTCTGACATGTAGTAGTTAAATTACTTGGAATAATATGGATTTTTTTGAGGTTTTCTTTTAGGCTTGATTGGGACAAATCCAGAGACATTTTTAGCTTAGGAATAATTTATTCTTGCTAATGATGCAATGACATTTTCAGAACTCTAAGCTGTGTATATTATAGGGTCTTTCCAATTTAGCTAGTTTGAAAACTATTCCTAAGCCTGTGTGACCTCTAGAAATTGTGCTGTTGACTGTTTTCTAGTGGTTCTTTCCTTCTCATGCAGTTTTCTCTTAACACACAGATTGCTATTCAGTCAAAGACTCGAGGGAATAACTCTGCTGCTCACCCAATCTTTCTTTCTTTTTAGCTCCTGCCTCTCCAGGATTTTTCACTGCAGTCTAATCAGCCTGGCTTACCTGACTCTTATTTCTGTATTCTTAAATCAACAAGACTTCTATATTCTTTTGTGTTTCTCCAATTACACTGTGGCCTGACAGCTTTTTCCAGGAATTAAGCTGGGGCAATCACAGAGGTCATTTTTTTTGTTTGTTTGTTTGTTTCCCTTCTTCCAGGAAACATAATCTTGCATAGTTTGTTTTCCAGATTTTAAAAGTTTTTTTTTTCTTTTCCATATAATTTTTTTTACTCTCTTAGTTGATTTAGGTAGGAGATTAAATTTGATACCTGTTACTCCATTACAGAAGGGATTGGAAGTTTTTGTGCATATCTTCAGTTTATCCTTGTTGTCTTTCATATTATTATAATCTGTTCTATTGTATAGTTACACAACACTTTATTTGTCCAAGATTTGTTTGCTTTTGGATTTGGAATATTATTATGAATAGAGCTGTCAGGGACATACTTGTGTTTGTGTTTTTGTGAACATATAAACATTTAGCAAATATCAACGAGTAGAATTGCTGAGTCATAGGTTAGAATACTTAGCAGATATGACCAGTTTTTCAAAATAGTCAAAAAAATTTACACGCAATAATTATGTATCAAAGTTCCAGTTGGTCTACATTTCAACAGCATTTAGCAATGCCTGTATTTTTTTTTCTTTTTTCTTTTTTTTTTTTTTTTTTACAATTTTAAGGTTTATTTTCCATTTATATTTATTACAAAATATTGGCTGTATTCCCCATTATACCCACTAGTTTGTGCCTATTCACAGGTGTGAGGTGATATCTCATTGTAGTTTTGATTTGCATTTCCCTGATGATTAGCAGTGTTGAGCATCTTTTCATATGCCTGTTGACCATCTGCATTTCCTCTTTGGAAAAATGGATATGCAGTTCTTCAGCTCATTTTTTAATTGGGTTGATTTTTTTTGATGCTGGGTTGTATGAGTTGTTTATATATATTTCATATTAATCCCTTATTTATCATATCATTTGCAAATATTTTCTCCCATTTGGTAGGTTGTCTTTTTGTTTTCTGGATGGTCTTTTTTGCTGTGCAAAAGCTTTTAAGTTTAATTAGGTCCCATTTGTTCATTTTTGCTTTTATTTCCTTTCCTTTAGGAGAGGGATAACCCAAAATATTGCTGTGATTTATGTCAAAGAGCAGTCTGCCTATATTTTCCTCTAGTTTGGTAGTATCTGATCTTTGACCCATTTAGGTCTTTAATCCATTTTGAATTTATTTTTGTATGTGGTGTTAGAGAATATTCTATCTCATTCTTTTACATGTAGCTGTCCAATTTTCCCATCAGCAATTGTTGAAGAGACTGTCTTTTCTCCATTATATACTCTTGCCTCCTTTATCATAGATTAATTGACCATAAGTACGTGGGTTTATTTCTGGACTTTCTATTCTCTTCCATTAATCTATTATGTCTATTTTTGTGCCATAAGCTGAGCCCTTAAACACATGTTTAACTTATCGCTGCTGCTGCTAAGTCACTTCAGTCATGTCCGACTCTGTGAGACCCCATAGACGGCAGCCCACGAGGCTCCCCCGTCCCTGGGATTCTCCAGGCAAGAACACTGGAGTGGGTTGCCATTTCCTTCTCCACAATGCCTGTATTTTTAAACATTTTTATTGCAGTATAGTTGATTTACAATGTGTTGTTTTCAGGTATATTCAAGTATTTTCAAGTGAACCAGTTATACATATATACCTATATATTACATATATACACAGGACTTCCCCAGTGGCTCAGATGCTAAAGTGTCTGCCTACAATGCAGGAGACCTGGGTTCAATCCCTGGGTTGGGAAGATCTCCTGGAGAAGGAAATGGCAACCCACTCCAGTATCCTTGCCTGGAAAATTCAATGGACAGAGGAGCCTGGCAAGCTACAGTCCATGGAGTCGCAAAGAGTCAGACATGACTGAGCTACTTCAATTTCGCTTTCATATAATGTATATACACTCTTTTTTAGATTTTTTTTACCATGTAGGCCATTACAGAGTAATGAGTAGAGTTCCCTGTGTTATACAGTAGGTCATTATTAGTAATCTGTTTTATACATATTTATGTTAGTCACTCAGCTATGTCTGACTCTTTGCCACCCTTTGAACTATCGCCCACCAGGCTCCTCAGTCCATGGAATTCTCCAGGCAAGAATACTGAAGTGGGTACCCTCCAGGATTTTATGTGCTTATATATGTCAATATATGTCAGTTCAAATCTCCTAATTTATCTCTCCCCCTTTTCCCATCTAATAACCTTAAATTTGTTTTGTACATCTATGATTCTATTTCTGTTTTATAAATAAGTTCATTTGCACCACTTTCTTAGATTCCATGTATAAATGATATTTGTCTTTGTCTGACTTACTTCACTCAGTAAGACAATCTCTAAGTCCATCCATGCTGCTGAAAATGGCATTAACGGTATTTTTAATTTTAGCTACAATATTGTGGGTGCCTCATTGTGGACTTAATTTCCATCTGCCTGATTACTAATAAGTTTGGTTACTTTATACTGTTTTATTGTCCTTCAATTTAGTTCAGTTGCTTAGTCGTGTCTGACTCTTCGCGACCCCATGAACCACAGCACGCCAGGCCTCCCTATCCATCACCAACTCCCAGAGTTTACTCAAACTAATGTTCATTAAGTTGGTAATGCTATCCAACCATCTCATCCTTTGTTGTCCCCTTCTCCTCCTGCCTTCAATCTTTCCCAACATCAGGGTCTTTTCAAATGAGTCAGCTCTTCACATCAGGTGGCCAAAATATTGCAGTCAGCTTCAACATCGGTCCTTCCAATGAATGCCCAGGCCTGATCTCCTTTAGGATCTCCTTGCAGTCCAAGGGACTCTCAAGAGTCTTCTCCAACACCACAGTTCAAAAGCATCAATTCTTTGGAACTGAGATTTCTTTATAGTTCAACTCTCACATCCATACATGACTACTGGAAAAACCATAGTCTTGACTAGACAGACCTTTATTGACAAAGTAATGTCTCTGCTTTTTAATATGCTATCTAGGTTGGTCATAACTTTCCTTCCAAGGAGTGTCTTTTAATTTTATGGCTGCAAAAGTGAATGTGAAGTCGTTCAGTCATGTCTGACTCTTTGCGACTATGTGGAATGTGGCCTACCAGACTCCTCTGTCCATGGGATTCTCCAGGCAAGAATACTGGAGTGGGTTGCCATTCCCTTCTCCTGGGGATCTTCCTGACCCAGAGACCAAACCCATGTCTCCCACATTGCAGGTAGATGATTTACCCTCTGAGCCACCAGGGAAGCCCCGGTATTGTCCTTGATAAGATATTATTTTCAAGTTTTATCCCCACTTTTCTTATTTTTATTTTCTTATCAATTTGTGGAATTTTTAAAAGTTTTCTGGATATGAATGATTTATGTATTACAAATATTCTCCTAGTCTGAGGCTTGCCCTTTCACTCTTTTGGTGAGTTGGTTTTTTTCTTTTTTCTTTTTTTGATAATCAGAAGTTCTTACTTTTAATGGAGTATAGTTTATTAACATTCTATTTAATGTGTAGTGCCCTTTATGTCCTCTTTAAGAAATGTTTGCATACACTATGTTTATAAGGTATTCATTTTGGTGTTCTTCTAGAAGCTCGCTTTTTTAGCTTTACATCTAAGTTTAATTTTTGTGTATGGTTTAAGGTAAGAAAATAAAAGAAATAGAAATATTCTGTTGCCCCATATAGATATACATTTGAACGAGCATCATCAAAAACCACCTTTTACCACTCATTACAGTGTCAGTTTCTTGTAAATCACCCACCTTCCTAGCTGTGGATAATTATCTGGTCTCTACCATATTGATTTGTGCAGTTTGTCTATCCTTGTGCCAATATCAAAATTCCATTACCATAGTTTTATAGTTATTACTGATGTCCAGTGGATTAAATCCTCTAAACATAGTCTTATCCTCATAATATACTTTGGCTATCCTTACCCCAGTCTTTTTCCAACCAGTTTAACAATTTTCAATAAAATAAAGCACTATAATTTTAGCTGAAATTAGATTGCAGTTATAGATTAATATCAGGGGAACTAACATATTTAAAGTGTTAAAACTTCCAATTTATGAAATTTGCGCTTATTCATTTTATTTGGATCCACTTTTGTGGTAAAAATCTGGCATGATTTTGATGCTTTGCGTGTGTGCGTGTTTTCTTTTGTTGGAATATAAAAGTGATTGTTTATATTAATCTATACAATAATCTTTCTAGATTTAATTCTTAATTTTGCTTATTCTCTGGTGGATCAGCAGTAAGGCATTTGCCTGCAATGCAGGAGACATAGGTTCGATCCCTGGGTCAGGAAGATCCCCTGGAGAAGAAAATAGAAATCCACCCCAGTATTCTTGCATGGGAAACATCGTGGACAGAGGAACCTAGTGGACTACAGTCCATGGGATTGCAAAAATACTCAGACATGACTTGACTAACAGCAACAAAGACTGTTTTGAACTTTCATATACATATTAATGAGATCTGAAGTCCTATCAGCTATATTTCTTTAATCATTGTTAATTTTACTTTTGTTTCCTTATCCTACCAGCTAGGATATTGAGTTCAATGCTGAATACAAGTGATGAAAATAGAATTTCTTGCATTATTCTCAAACTCTGAATTTTTCCCCATATTTCAACAGTACACGTGTTGCCTTAAAATTTTTTACATATTCTTCATCAAATTTTGTAAAGTTCCCTTTTATTCCTAGTTTCATTAGAGTTGTTATTGTTTTATTATACATAAGTATTTAGTCATCAAATATATCCTCTGTATCTGCTAAGATAATTCTTGATATACTTTTTCTACTTATTTTAACTTGTGTCTGCATATACACAGCCCCTTGGCAGGGGCTGGGAGTAGGGAGGAAGGGGATGTCTTGTGTTTATCAGCTCACACTGCAAAATTTCTTTGCCTCTAAAATTTAGTTTATCATTTTCCTATTGCATTCCTAGTTTATTCATACTTAAAATATATTATTCTTTAAAAATTAAAGTCTCTTTTTTATAGTGACAGCAGTGACCAGACATAACCTACTCCCCATTACTCTAAATGCATGTTTGTCTTTTAATTGCTATTAAGATCAATTCATTAACTTCACTGTTTTTAATGTTTATTTACTGCCTCATGAATTTAGGTTTTGTCTTCATTATTGGCTAATATGCTTTTTCTATGCCTGTATTCTTTAATTTTAATTTTTAACAATTTTATCAAGTTTATGTAAATCACTCTTCTGGTTTTACCCTATATGTAATATATATGTATCCTGTATATAAAGGTTTCAACATCATTAGTATTTTAAAAATTCTACATATTGTTTCAATTTCCACTTTTACCATAAGATAGGTGATATTTTTAACATACCTAGATAATGGAACGGTTTCATTATTTTGTTAATTGATTTTTCCTTCTGTTGCTTTGAGAACAGAAATGTTGGTTATATTCATTCCACTTTATGGAATTTACTGATGCTTTCTTAGTGGCATAATATAAGTTGTTTTTTTTTAAATTCTCCATGATTCTCAATTTTTATTCTCCATGATTGGTATATTATTAGCACCATATTCCAAAAATATATAAGAACATACTATATTGATTACAATTTCAGGTTGTATTTATTTGTTTGTTCATTGTTCAACAAAGTTGACTTAGGTTGGAAATACATGTTAAAATCTCCCTTTCTTTATTATCTTTGTCATTTTTCATAATCATAATTTCCACTATGTGTTATTTGGTGTTGACTTACTCCTAATAGTGATATTACAAGTATGGGCTTTTAGCATCACAGGGTGTTCCCTTTGGTCTAATTTAGTACTTTCAGCCTGACTCTCTTTTCCATTTTTGCCTTTGCTCATTCCTTTATTGTTAGCACTTCACAATCACATTATTTTATGTATCTTTTATTCTGCTTAGCATTGGGATATTTACATGACTTAATTTGGAGTTTTCTTGTAGGAAAGAAGTAAAGCATGTTTACATTTATTGATGCATCTGATGTCTTTAGTCTCAATTATATAGTTTCCTTCAATGTTATTTTCCTGTGTTCATTATATTTACTGGGATTCTCTGGAGGGTCTTTTTGTCTCTGCTTCTGTCTCTTGCTCTCTTCGTCTTGCTCTCAGTTTCACTCATTCTCACTCTTGCATGCTTATTGTCTTGCTTTCTCATTCTGTCTTCAAAAAATTATTTTTCACATTTAGGACATTTTCTGTGTATGTATCTTATGTGTATATGTACACTGTGCTGTGCTTAGTCTCTCAGTTATGTCCAACTCTTTGCAGCCCCATGTACTGTAGCATGCCAGGCTCCCATGTCCATGCAACTTTCCAGGCAAGAATCCTGGAGAGGGTTGCCATTTCATACTCCAGAGCATCTTCCTGACCCAGAAATCAAACCTGTGTCTCTTTGCATTTCTTGTGTTGGCAGTCAGATTCTTTACCACTGCATCACCTGGGAAGATGCTTAAAATAGTCTTACTCTCCCTCTTTCCTTGCTTATGCTTTTCCTATTTGATGTGTCAGCTTTAATTTTTATCATTGATTTCATTCTCTTACCTATACAGTAATCAATGAGCTTATTCTATTTTCTCCTTTCTTGCTCAGTTCTCCTCCCGTTTAAAAAAAATGATCTTTTTTTTTTACTTGCAAGAACTGATAACTTTATTTTTCTTCTACTCTTATTTCCATTCTTACTTTAATCTTCTATCTGCAGTCATGTCTATTTCTTTGCTTACTGTCAGTTCCTTAGCCAATGGCTCAAAGTCTTCTCTTAATTGAGTGAAGTTCATCCTCTAGTGGTTTCCTGGAAAAAGCTTGCGAGTTCAGTGATCTCTGAGTTCTTGCATTTCTATTACTTAATATTTGTTGACAGCTTGTCTAGTTTGAAAAGCCTAGATTAACACTCTTTGTTCTGGAAGTTTTGTTTGTTTTAATTTTACTTTATTCTCTCATTTTATAGGCTGCTCTCTAGAAATTTGATGTCAATATGATTTTTTTCCTTTATAAGTCACTTGGTCTTTATCTTGGGAGCTCAAATAACTCTCTTTCTCCTATCTTTAGAGTCCATAAAATTTTACTAGGATATATTTTGGGGTTGAATGTACTGTATCTTTTTTTTTCAATAATGGGCTCTTTTATTGTATAGATTCAACTTCCTTTTCTCAGAGTTTTCTTGGATTACTATTTTAATAGTTTCATTGTTTTGTTTTTCTTCCACAAGAAATCCAGTTACATTTATACACTTATCATATTTATCTAACATGTTTTACCTGTTTAATGATTTTATTTTCATTTTCATGGCTCATTTCATGCTACTGTCCAATGTCCCTCAGTATATTTACCATTAAAATCAATATTCCCTTAGTCACCATTTAATTTATGCTTTATTACAGAGTTGATTTTTTTACCCCTCTTCTTCTGAATTGGAAAATTCTCTTTTTTTCCCAAAATTTTCACTTCACATCTGTCTGTTTTTATTTTTTTTCCATTTCTCTTCATGTTAATCATTTCAAAACATCTGCTTCAGAGTACTCATTCAGTTCTATAGATGATTGTTTTAAGCTGCTTAATTTTTCTTGTGCAATGCTACAAGTTTTTGTTCTTGTATTTTGTTTTATTCTCTTTGTTGTCACTCGGGAAGATATTTTCTTAAGCTGAAATATTTTAATTCTCATGTTCTGTTTTCTTATAATAACTTTGTAAGGATGTTACTACTGTCCATTTTTGTTCATTTTGAAATGCCTCGTATTTCTAAAGCTATCGATGTAGAGTGCCTCTATGGTCACTGGGTCGGGAAGATCCCCTGGAGAAGGAAATGGCAACCCGCTCCAGTATTCTTGCCTGGAGAATCCCATAGACAGGGGAGCCTGGCAGGCTACAGTCCATGGGATCGCAAGAGTCGGACACGACTTAGTGCATGGTCTCACGGTAACTGGGGTGAGGGACTTTGTTATGTTACCATGTCTCTTACACTGAAAGTGTCTGTCCTTGTCTGCTAGTGAAGTGGACTAGGCTTCGCTCACTGGACTGTACCTTTTACTGGGGTGGGAGGTGTCAATGTGCCTTCTGATTTTTTCTTTCTTTCCTTAATTTCCACCACTTTCTTCCTTGCTTTTTCTTTCAAGCCCTGACTCTAACTGGTGTCTTCTCTTTCCAGGTGACCTCACTCTTTTCAGGGAGCAATGCTTTTCCAAGACTGCCAACTTTTGACCATCAGTAGCAACAACATTTTGGTCAATGGACTAGTAAGCATCAGTATTATAGCTCTTAACCAGTTTCTAAAGTTATATTCTTTATGTATTTAAGCCCATACACTACACATGCTAAAAATAATGTACTTTTTGTTACACTAGTCGGATTTCAAGAGATTATTTACTCAAGTAATAGGCTATGACAATCTACCAGCCCTAATAAGAGATCATAAATAAAATAAGTAAAATAAGTCCCAAGACTTATATTCTAAGAACTTCAAAAAAGTAACCCAATGATTGTAGTGTCATAGTATTTGTTTTATAGGTTTAGTTACTTATATAGTTACTTAGTTCACACAACAACTCTGGAGAAACCAAGATACATATTTTGCTACTAAGCTAGGAGGTCAGAGCTAGAATGTCTCAACCAAGAAAAAACAATTGGTTCTTGCTTCAACATAATTCAAAATGAACATTAGTTTGCTATGTTATTTTTGTTAGATTCTATAATTATACTGCAATTGAAATTTTTTGAAGAATACATTATCTTTCCCTAGTTTGTATCACAAAAGAAAGGACCATTTTCTAAAGGATCTAGAATAATAGTTTGAAAAAATTTTTCTCCATAAAATCCAATTGATAAATCAATAATTCTATTTAAATGTTTATACTTCTAACATTCTTACCTTTCATTAGTCAGTTTTCTGATGTTGATCTTTTATTTCAGTGCCCTATAGATAGAAGCATGCTAGGTATATTTAACTTCTTTTCCATTTTGTAAGAATTGCTTTATACATTGAACACCAGTAGTTCTTGGGCATAAGAGATTTTCTTTACTGCCATCATTGCCTATATATTTTGGAATTTTTGCCCAACTTATAGACTTGTTATGAAATATATTTCTTTAAATTTCTCTCTGATTATTTTTACATAGCATCTGTTCATATGTGTTGTATACATACTTTATTAGTTACCTCTTTAATATTATACCCATTAATTTGTAGGAATTTATTCCTTAAAAAGTTTATTCAAGAAACACATTGAGTGCCTTCTCGGTATAAGGCATCTAAGTTACAAGGTTACATCAGCAAATACAATGAAGTTCCTATCCTCGCAAAGCTCACATTTTAGTGGAAAAGCAGAAAATAATAGGATGTTGAGGTGAAAATTGAATTACAGGTACAGGGCATGTGAATTTCTTGGGAATCAACATTTCAGAAAGAGCAAACATTAAGTCTAAGAATTTGAAATGGGGATGTGCTTAGCCTTTCCCAAGAAAAGCAAGGGCTTAGATGGCTGAAGGGCAATGAAAATGCAGTCATTGAAGATGACTTTGGAAAGACAACTGGGAATTGGAGTTGGATAGTGTGAGTCCAGGTTGGACACACAATGATAATGCCATTGAATTTTATTTTAAGTGTGTTGAGTGTACTATTTTAAGTGTATTTCATTTTAACTGGTGAGTTGAGAAGGAATGTTTGCTCTGTTTGCATTTTAAGAGACTACCTAGATCCGTGGTTTTCAACAGACAGCGATTTTGCCCTCCGGGAGATACTTGGCAATGTCTGGACACATTTTTAAATTGTTTACAACTAGATGAATGCTAGTGTTATCTCATTAGTGGAGGTGAGGGGTGCTGAGGAGTTAAGTTTCTTTTCTCCAAGAAATTTAATTACTGACATAGAAAAGCAACTTTTAAAACCAACCCAAGATAAATTATAAGAAGATAGCAATGGAAAGTAGTAACAAGATTAAAACCTTTGAGAATCTTCTACATTGCCACAGAGGATAACTTAGTTCAGAGACTAGGATGCATTCACTGCCACAGGAGCTCATGGAGACAGAAAAGTACCACATACTGTTCAATGGTGCAGATTTATTCATAAAAGTCACACCAAACTTTTCTTTCACTGAACTCTGAATATTCCTTTTTCTCCTTAAAAAAGAGATGAGAGACCTTTTAAACAGAGAGGTAAATATATTTTGACCACAGATATAGATATCACTGTTGCTCAGTCTGGGTCATGTCCAAGTCGGTGACCCCATAGACTGCAGCACACCAGGCTTCCCTGTCCTTCACTATCTCCCGGAGTTTGCTAAAACTCATGTCCTTTGAGTTGATGACACCATCCAACCATCTCATCTTCTGTCGCCGCCTTCTCCTCCTGTCCTCAATCTTTCACAACATCTGAGTCTTTTCAAATGAGTCAGCTCTTGGCATCAAGGGACCAAACTATTGGAGCTTCGGCTTCAGCATCAGTCCTTCCAATGTATATTCAGGGTTGATATAGATGTATATCACAAAATAGTGGAGTAGAGACTATAACCTCCATAAATACTCTCATTAGAAAGGGGAATGGAATTCCCTGGTTGTCCAGTGGCTAGGACTCCATGTGCTCTGTGACGAGGGCCCAGGTTCAATCCCTGGTTGGGGAAATAAGATCCCACCAGCTGCTCAGCATGCCCCCACCCCCCAAAAAAGAATGTACTAGGTATTTTTCCAATATAAAATAAAAAGTTTGGACAAAATAAGAGCTAATGATGGGAGGCTTCTAGCTATCGCCAATCCAGAGAAATTCTAAAAATTTCATTGGGCAAATGTGCCAGATAGGATTATATTGAATGTAGGAAAGCTTTTTTATTTGTTTGTTTCTGTTTCTTGCTTAGAGTCCAATTCTGCTTATTGAGAGGTTTTCTCCAGTTTATTTCTTTTTTGTACCTCTTGAATCTGATGCTCTGGAGTTTTCTTACTTTGCTTTCACCCTACTGGAGAGTTCATAGAGAATATTCCCTTATTAATGGTTGAGCAGATACCATAGCCTGCTTCCTGCCTGTTGAAAACTGAAGGATCAGAGATACTTTCATGAGTTTAGTTGTCTAGGGTTCTTTAGATCAAGTTGGTAACTGCATTTGTGAATACGGCTTTTTCAAAAAGTTTGTATGTTTTCTAACAATGTACTAAAGCTGTACCTAGAGTTCTTTCTGAGATATACTTCTTTTTTATATTTAATTACAGCTTATTTGAGTTTATTTAATGGACTACCTACACTAAATTGTTGTCTTGGGAATCACAGAGGCTGAAGAAAACAGACACTTTTCTGTAAGACCATTTCAAGCCTCAGTTTACATTATGTCAATTAGCATCATATTTACCACATCTAGTTACATATCTATGCACAATATCACAGGGCCATAGAAATATATTCATTCTTCCCAGATAGGTCAAAGATAGATAGAGAATACTTGCTGTAAAGTAATTTAATATACCACAGGTAACATAAGATTGATAAACAGGATATCTTCAGGGTTCCAGAGCTGAAAGGAAGAGCAGACATCTAGTCACTTGAGAGACTCATTGAATTGAAAGGTGAGCAAGTCCCACATTCAGTGATGTCACAGTTAGTGACAGAGATTGATCGCTCTATAAAGTTTAGGAATTAGTCATTCCTATTGGCAGTGCAGTAGGTATAATGGAATGAATGGAGTAATACCAAATTTGGATCAAATAGGCTATGTCACCTTATGAACCAGTCATGAACTAATTTCTACTTAGTGTCTGCCAGTTAAAAGAAATAATTATTGTCTAGTTTATATATTATATACACAATCTATCTCTATGAATAGAGCACTACATATTTAATCATTATTTAAATTTTATATCCCTCTGATTCCTATTTTCAGCACAGACCACACCTGCATTTGCTTTCTCTTCCTTTTAGCTGACAAAGAGAACTAGATTTCAAAGCAATTTTGTTAATCCCAGTACATCTAGTGAAGTGTACAGTGATAAAGGAAAGGAAATAATGTTATAAATTAAAGTCTCACATAATTAGAAATAATTATTTAATGTGATGGTAGATAAAATTGAGTACATTCTGGGCTGTGATTGGGAAATACCTCAAGCACCACTGTGCATGTTCAATCTACATCTACACTGAATATTTATACCAACTTTAATTATCACACTGGAGATTTACAAAGCAGGTTTCAGATTATATTCTTTCTCTAAGGGGAAAAAAAAGATAAATTTGTTAAACTCTGTGATGAAGACAAAACTATAGACCAATTTTCATGCAAAAAGCATAAAATCCTAGTAGAACAACCTGCATAATGCATTTCAAAAATAATCCACTAAGTTTCTGAGTGAAAAAGGGCAGCTTGGGCATAGGTCTAAATCTCCATTTCTTGTTTTGAACACATGGTAATGCTATACAAAATTTATAAGCACACATAGCACATTAAAAATGTACATTTGCATTTAATAAAAGAAAGAGAAAAGTAGAAAGGAAGCAGTTATGAATGAGTGGGGTCTGATGAGGCTGCCTTGCCCTAAGGGTTGGAGATTAAATGTCAAAGGAATATCCACATCAGATCCATGGACAGTATGAAAGTTGAAATCTGGACCCATGTTTATTTCTTATAGTGAAGCAAGAAGTGAACCTCAGAGCCCCAAACCACTAGGAATATCAGTTACATTCAGGAAAATATTCCTTGGTACTGGAGTTATGAATAATTTTCCTAAGACACTACAGAATCCCTAGTAACTAAAGACTTTTTATAATCTGTTTCAGTGTAAGCATTCCTCAGAACTTTAAAAGCAGCAACCAAAAAACTACTCCTAGGATGGTCTTTTATAAGTAAGATTTATTTACAAGAGGTTCCAATGGATTAATATTGTCCAGAACGTATCTGTGACCAGAAGGAGAAAAAAAAAAAAAAAGGCAATATCAGCAGTAAAATGAAAGCAAAATAAACATGTGTAAATACAGTAAAGCAGGATTCCACATAGTCCATGGAGTTAAAGACCAAAGTAAAAATTGTTAGATGTTTGTACTGTTTTTTTTTTTTAATGTTTAACTTATTCTGATTCAGTAAAGTGGAAATTAGAAGGAAACTTATAGCCATAAATGAATCTTAGTATTATATGAATATTTGAAAATGAATTATCTAATCATTATACTTAAAACTAGAAGAATTCAACAGAGTAAATTTTAAGAAAGTAAAATAAAAGAAAATTAAGTTTAAAAAATACTGAGATAAATAGGAATAGATATATAGATAAATAAAAAAGATTTGAAGGGTCCCAAAATAAACCCATACACATGTTACCAAAAATTGATATTTTAACAAGTATATCATGATAATTAAATGGGGGAAGGAACATTCTCTTCAGCACATAGTGCTGAGAACTGGATACTCACATATAAGAGACTAGGTTTGAATTGCTAACCTATGCCATATGTAAAGATTAGCTTAAAAAGAATCAAGGACATAAATGTAAATAGAGGCAAAGCAGACTTCACACGTTCTAGGATCTTGTCCTTGTCCTTTAGAATCGTGTGAGTGGTTGAATGATTCATGTTGTCAGAACGAGTGATGTCTACTATCTTTTCGCCTCATTCCACTCTCTCAATTATTTTCACTTTTGTTTCCATCGTTATCGCTTGGCACACTGTAGCAGTAACAGCTACATCACTGCTGCTTTTATGCTTGCTTCTGGACATACTGGACTTGAAATAAAAAGACTGTACTACGTTACTCTTTACAGTCCTGCACAGTAATGTACACAAAAGCACAGCAGCTTGTCGAGGGTGCACACACATGACAATGTATGCCAGACACGTGAATTAATTTACATGATTGAATAGGTGAATGCGGGTTTTCATCTTTGAAAGTTCACAACTTGAAGGTTCATACGTAGAGGACTTAATGTATTTAAAATTATGAGAGTGTTTCAAAAAAGATGTATGGATAGTTTTGATTAGGTTCCAGCTAAATAGCTTTCTTATTTTGTATGGATGTCACTGCAGCTGCAATTAATCATACTAACAGAGTACCATCTCCCTGTGATTACTAAATCCACTCAAATAGGGAGAGTTCTAACTATTTTAAGTCTTCTCTATGTCTCAACATGAAACTTTTACTTTAGAACTATTATAGGAGAACAGCTCCTCTTCTGTTTGACAAAAAGCCTGCAAACTTAATAGGTAGAGAAATATTTGCAAATGGAAATACTGGATAAAATGTACTGCAGAATTATTTTTAGAAGTCCCAGAAAATTCTTCAGCATATGATCAAATTATAGCTGATCCTGAAGTCAGTAGACTTATACTATGTATAATTCAAGAAATAACCAAAGAATTAGCTATGGTCCCAGAATCCCTACAAGCAAAAAACTCCAAGGCTTAGGCAGAATATTTGGAGCAGAGCCCAAAAGAGTCCAATTTAATACATGTAAATCGTTACCTAAACTTTCCCAGTATTTTAAAACTAAAGCCAAGAAAAGTGTCAACAGTAACCAGAAAAAAATTTGAGAAAGATACTAGAAAAAATACCACTATACCTTTGTACCAATACTTGTAATACACTAAGCTAATAAAAAAATTATCTAATTTTCAAGGCAATAGATTTGTCATAGATATGCAAAGCAATTAACAAATACCTTGTGTTTTTGCCTAACCTTAACAATACACTTTGGATCAATCTGTAGCCAAATTCTTTACTACAGTAGATTTATATTTGACTTTCTTTAAGACCTCTATAAATAAGCATATCTAAACAACTTCCCTGTTTTCACTTGGGAAAAAGTCAAGAGTTTACCTAGAAAGTAATGCTTTAAGTTTACAATTTAAGAAATTCTATCCTTTTTCTCCAGAATCTTATACCAAACTCATAGATGTTCTCCAAAATACAGATGACCACTTATGTTCCATTGGTCTGGACAATTTAGCACTAACTCTATCCACCTACTCACTGATACTGACCATTGAATTTCTCAAAAAATTTAAAAAAAGAAAAGCTCTGATATTTTCAAACAACATTTATTATCTCAGTCTTCATCTATCATTAAAGGGAGGACATTATCTAAAGATATATCCCGTATTATTCAAAATTATTCAAGATGAGCAAACTATATATTGTAAAAGTTGGTACCAAACATGTCTGAAGCAGCAAGGCTTTTTTTTTTTTTTTTTTTAAACAAAGTAAATATCTGAGAACTAATCCAATGGAGCCCAGAAGTTAAAATACCACCACTAACCTCAGAATAACTCTTCAACATGCACCTAAACTGGCTCCCTGATTATAGACCTTATTTTTTGTAAGTAAATGAAAAGTTAGGTGTTACTTTGGGCATATTTACTTAACAACATGGCACAAACTAAAGACCCATTGTCCATTAGTGGCCTATCCCTAGTTCTAATAGCTAAGGTTCATCCTTCTCTAAGTTTATTGAAAATGCTGTTCTTTTTGCTATGCTATATATCCTTATAAAATCATTAACCTTCAATGATAAAGAAAAGATCTTCAGTGCCTTAAACCAAAATAGTGATATATCTTCTATAATAAAAAAAAAAAAAATCAGATGCTGTCCTAATTGCAAATGTTGAACCAGTCCTGAATATCCAGAATAAATTCTACAGGGTCATAGTGTGTAATTATCTATGAATTTTTGGATATGACTTGCAGATATTTTGTTGAGAGTATTTGCATGCATGTTCATGAGAGATATTGGCCTACAGGTTTTCTTTCCTGTAACATCTTTATGCTTAGTTTTACAGTGATGCTGCCATCATAGAATGTATATTAATGTTCTCTCTGTTACTTTATTCTTGAAAAGATTGTGGAGAACTGGAATCATTTATGCTTAAAGTGCTTGTAGAATTCACCACTGAAACTAACTGGGCCTGGCATTTTAATGGAGAAGGTTATTTATATTTGATCCAATTTATTTAATAGGTATATACCTGTTTAGATTATCCATCTTTGCTTCTGTGAGTTTTGATAGTTTGCATCTTTCAAGGAATTGGTTCATTTTATCTAGGTTATTAAATTTGTAGGCAAAGAGTTGTTTGAAATATTCCATTACTATCATTTTAAAGTCCATGGCATGAGTCTTGCTGTCTCTTCTTTCCTTTTTGATGTTGGTAATCTGTCTTCTCTCTTTTTTATTTCCTTGCTTAGCTTGGCTAGAGTTTCATCATTATATTGATTACTTAAAAAAAAAAACTTCTGATTTTGTTGAAAGTCAATGTAATCTACAACATCAAAAAACTAAGGAAAAATTGTCACATGTTCATATTACCATATGAGGGGTGAAAGGGTGGGAGGGGATGACAAAAGCTAATATTCATTTGTGATAACACTACTGGCAACTAATAAAAGAGAAGAAAAAGAAATGCTCAGGTATGAATCTAACAAAATATATTCAAGATTATATGCTGCAATGCTCTAAAGAAAGATATTAAATAAGATTTAAAATAAATGGAGACGCAGTCCATGTTCATGGATTCAAAGACTTAATATTGTTAGAATGTCAATTCTTCCCAGCCCGATCTGAAGATTTAATACAATCACAATAAAAACTCTGGTGAGTATCAATTAACTGAACTTGAAGAATATATGGAAAAGGTAAAAGATGCAGAATAGCCAATCCTGTACTGAAAAGGGACAACAATGGTGCAGGACACACTACCAGATTCCAAGAATAGAATCTTTATAATAATAAATGGAATTATTACTTCTTACTACAAAGAAATAATAATCAAAAGAGTGTGGTAGTGGGGAAAGAATAGATACACAGATCAATAAAACAGTATAGCTAACTTAGAAATATACTGAAACAAATATATAGTGACTGATCTTTAGAATAAGATCAAAAGAAATTCCATGAAGAAAGGACAGTCTTTTTAACAAATGGTGCTGGAATGATTAGATGTCCATATGAAAATAACAATGAAACAAAACAAAAAAACCTCCTGTTAGTCATGATGCCTTTTTCAAAAATAAACCAAAAATGGATGATAGACCTAATGATGAAGTGCAAAACTATAAAATGTATAAAAGAAATGAGAAATGTACATAAATTTGAATGTAACAGTGATTTTCAGGTAAGACATCAAGAGCAGAATTTGTTTTTAAAATTGGGGTTTGACTTCATTATAAATTAAAAAAAAACGTTTTGCAAAAGACACAGCTGAGAAAATGAAAGACAAGCCATAAACTGGGAGAAAATATTTCCAAAACACATTCTGATAAAGGATTTGTATCTAAAACATACAATGAGCTCATAAAACAACAAGAAAACAATTTAGGTAAACAATGAGTCAAATATCCAGATATTTTACAAAAAAATATACATAAATACTACATAAATACATGAAAGGATACTCAATACGGTTTCTCATTATGGAGTTCAAAATGAAATAACAGTGAGATCCCACTACACATTTATCAAAATAACTAAAACACGCACACAAACCTTCACATAAACAACAAAAAAACCTGACAATAGCAATTATTGGCAAGGGTAGGTGGCTCAGATGGTAAAGAATCTGCCTGCAAAATGGAAGACCTGGGTTTGATCCCCGGGTTGGGAAGTTTCCCTGAAGGAGGGCATGGCAACCCACTCCAGTATTCTTGCCTAGAGAATTCCCATGGAAAGAGGAGTCTGGCAGGTTACATACAGTCCACGGGGTTGCTAAGAGGTAGACAGGACTGAGTGACTAAGCTCAGCACAGAACAATAGTGCAGCACTCACTGCTTCCTCAGAGAAGGCAATGGCACCCCACTCCAGTACTCTTGCCTGGAAAATCCCATGGATGGGCTGCAGTCCATCGGGTCGCTAAGAGTCGAGCACAACTGAACGACTTTACTTTCACTTTTCACTTTCCTGCATTGGAGAAGGAAATGGCAACCCACTCCAGTGTTCTTGCATGGAGAATCCCAGGGATGGGGGAGCATGGTGGGCTGCCGTCTATGGGGTCGCACAGAGTCGGACACGACTAAAGCGACTTAGCAGCAGCAGCAGCAGCATTGCTTCCTGGTGGGAATGTAAAACAGAATAAGAAAGCGTCTTTGGAAGACAGTTTGGCAGTTTCTAACGAAGGGAAACGTTTATGTGATCCAATAATACTGATATTTGGCTTTACCCATATGAGTTGAAGGCTTGTGTCCACACAAAAACCTGTGTAAAAATGTTTATTGCAGTTTATTTGTAACTCTCATCCACCACAAACTGGAAGCAATCCAGGTGTCCTGCAATGAGTGAATGGATAAATCAACTGACATATGTCTAGTTAATGAAACATTATTCTGTTTTAAAAAAGAAATGAGCTACTGAGTCATGAAAAACAGGGATGAATCTTAATTCCTAAATTCATGTTGCTAAGTGAAGTAACCAGTTTTTAAAGGCTGCATATGGCATTCTGGAAGTGGGAAGACTATAATGCTGGTAGATGTCAGTTATTTTAGGACTTTAGGGTTCAAGGAGAAGGTTGAATTGCTGAAATGCAGGAGATTATTTTAGGGCAATAGCATGCTGTGTGATACTGTAATGTTAAATATATGTCACTATGTATTTCACAACCTATAGAACTCTACAGTAGAAAGAGTGAAACTTAGAGCATGTAAACTGAAAAGGAAATGTATTTCCGTAGTCAGGTGATCCTAAAGCGAAATACCAAATGTGACAAAACTCTCTACATTACACATTTATGAAAGAACCTCACTGGAGAGGGTAGAGGGAATAAGCATTGGCCTAAGTAACTTCAGATATAAGTAGATAAGTCTAAAGCCAAAAGGAACTACAAATAATCACTGCATCCTACTTAACAGTTGTTTCCCAAGGGGGTACAGGCTAACACTTCCAAAAGTGCTACATGTGTATATACTGGATTTGAACAATTAGGTATACAGATGGGGAAGCAGTTCCTAGGATTCTCACTGTCAGAACTGGAGATTACGAATAAACAAGGGATAGTGGCTAGAAGAATCCATGTGGTAATGGGTTTGTGCTGGAAACATCAGTATGAACTTATGTTTAGCAGATGATTACATATTGGAGTATTTATAGATATGTGTGTATACAAACATTAGTATATACACATATGGTTCTCTCCTCTAAGCTAATACACCACAGTAGCCATGAGCACAGGTGCCCAAATTTTGGTCCCTAATAACATCTCCAATACAAGGAACTAGGATTTTTTGGAGAAATGGCTGATTCTAGAACTGAGACTAGATAGGTAAGTAGAGAGTTAGATGATAGATAGACAGACATAGAAATATCAATGTATATGGATATATAGATGGATGATAGATATGCCTATCTGTATCTCTCTGTATATCTATATCTCCATATGCATCTAAAGAGCTCTCAATGGTTAATCCTGGAAAATCTTGGGTATTTAAATAGAATACTCTTGGTTGATAATCCAAAGTATAAAATGATTATGCTTAAGTTCATTCTGATATAAGTAGGTAATAGAGTAATTGGAAAAAACAGGGACACAGCCAAATCACTTACACCAAACAATTCCACAGTATTCATGTGGATATTCTGCCCTTAAGGAGGTAGAGTATAACTCTTCACTCTTCAAGAGTGGGCTCAGTACATTGATTTCTTTCCAAAGAGTACAGTATAGAAACAAGGAGCAAAGAATAAAACTTTAGAGCAGGGAAATGTGACAAACACTATCTCAGCTGGGGGCTCTGGTTAGCATCATTTAAGTTTGTTAAGGCATACTGATACTATGCACTCCTGATATAATGTGAAGAGGGTAGCATTTTGTGATCTTTTCCCTGAGATTGTAAATCAAGTCTAATCATAAGTAGAACATTACAAAAATCCCAGCTGAAAGACATTCTACAAAATGCTGACTTGTACTCCTCAAAACCATCAAAGTCATCAAAAGCAAGGAAAATTTGAGAAACAGTCATAGTCAGGAGGAGCTTGTGTGTACTTAGCCACTCAGTTGTGTCTGTGGGGCTTTGTGGCCCCATGGAGTACAGCCTGCCAGGCTCCTCTGTCCATGGAATTTTCCAGGAAAGAATACTTGAATGGGTAGCCACTTCCTACTCCAGGAGATCTTCCCAAATGGAGGAACTGAACCCATGTCTCTTGCGTCTCCTAACTGGAAGGCAGCTTCTTTACCACTACACCACCTGGGAAGCCCCAAGAGGAGCTTAAGGAGATGATAATTACAGGTAATATGGCATCTAGACAGGATTTGGAAACACAAAACAGACACTGGGTAAAAGTTAAGGACTAAATTATGGACTTTAGATCATTATAACATGAACATTCATTCACTGTATAACCAATGTATAAGACTAATTTAAGGTATTCCAACAGGGAAAACTGGATGCAGTATATATGGAAACTCTCGGCACTATTTTCACAATTTTATGTTTTTCAAAACATATTCAAAATAAGAAGTTTCCGTGTAAAAAATTAGCTTTCTGTGTAACTCCTATAATCAATTAGAAGATGAAGTGCATTCCTCAAGCATGGACAAAACATTATAACAATTAGAAATAAGCTTTCCTAGAAAGACTTGTGTCCTAAATGAAGACAACAATGAAAACAAAACAGAAAAGGGGGTGGTGAATAAATAGGCAAATATTGCACTTTTTCTGGAACAGGAACAGTGAACATTGTAAATGTGTTTTTTCCTGGTTTTGTTGTTGTTGTCAGTTGACAGTTAAATTCTGAAGTTCCTCTGAGAGGATAAGCAGTTGAGGAATTCTGGGTCAATGTGATGTATTTTACATATATTCAGTGTGTCTGCCATAGGACTAAAGAGAATGAGAGAGAAAGGCACAGCATAGCAAGATGTGAACAAAATTCTGGAGCCATACACAGATTTAATGTTGAGAGTAGTGTTGTAGGTACTTCACGAAACTGGTGCTCAGTTTGTCTGAAGAGGGTGAGAAAAAGGAATAGAAATCATCTCTGGAAACCTCAAGAAAGTATTGACAATGCATTGGTTGGTTTAGGGACAGAACACCTGCATAAGCTTTAGTTAAGAGCATATAGAGATGTTTTTTCTAAATGGCATAAAATCAGTTCCCAGCCTCTCTTCATATGTAAAGGATGTCTTTTTTTTTTTTTTTTTAATAAGAAATCAGTTTGGATAAGATCCAACAGGGTTATATAAACAATACAATCAGATAATTCCAATGAAATTGATTTTTTTTTTCTCTTAGTATACATCACAGGTACAACAATCCCATCATTCTAAGGCCTGTTTCTCAACAGTTAGACTCTGTTTTTTTAGGTTAAAGTTTCCTCCTTTGATATTGCATAGTCTTATGTTTTAAAAGTTAAAATAGGTTTTTCAACATTGATTGGATGGGAACAAAAAAGTAAAATATAGCCTGAAACCAAACATTTAGACTTTTAAGTTATTCTTGTTTTCTTGATTTTTCTCTTTAAAGGTGAATGGAATTGTCACTATAGAACTGTCTTTTTTTTTTTTTTTTTTCCGTCTCTGGAATGAACCTTAGTAATTCCACAAAGGCTACCGAAAGCTTTTAAAGAACAAGAGAACCATATGCCTCTAGGGACTTGTCAGCACTTAGTATTGCTTGTTTTCTGTTCTCTTTGTTTTCAATAAGAAACAAACTTTAGAATTTAAACAAGAAACGCACTCCTCATTAAGTATGAGCCTGTGTGGGAAACAAAAGAAGCTGGAGACTTCCATGTGGATTTTTAACCAGTGGAGAACAACGCTGGTGTGATAAGCCCCAGGACTGAATGATCTGGCTCTTGAGAGGGCTGTATCCATTAGGAGACCTTTATAGGGGTGTTAGAAATGGAGGTAAACCTGGAAAATGGGAGCCCTGCTTAATGTCCTATACCTTGTTTACGGCCCTAAATGACATACATGAAGTTAAATAGAAGACATGGTATTTTAGAGTCTGTGGTCAATTCCCATCAGCAAAGGGTGAATTGGCTTCAGTAAGGCTGCCTGCCCTATATAGTGTGTTTATGATTTACAGCGCACCTTCTCATATTTGAGTTTATCTCTTTGTTCTTATTAAAATACCCCTCTTTTTCATTGTGCTATATAAATCTTGAATTTAAACCCCGTGTCATTATTTTTTAAGCTCCAGTTTACCCCACTACCCATTCATCAAGTGAAACTGACATACGAAATGTTAATAAGTCCATTGGCTTCTTTTTCAACTTTCTTACCAGACTCCATTTCCATCTTATTTTCTATTTGAGTCCCATTTTTGCACCTTGAATTTTACTTCTCATGAGCTCTCATTCTTTCCCCTCGCTTTTCTACTTTCATTTGGCTTCACATATATTAACACTTAGACACCCATGTTCTGAGTCTTCACCATGAAGTCAGAATTCTTCCTGTGCCCTAGAATCTTATTTCAACAACCCATGAACATCTCAGATGTCCTGGAGACCCTTCACACACACTGGTCGAAACCAATGTCTTCATCTTTTTCACAAACCTGCTCTTTTGATCTCTAAAGACCTAATCCAATCATTCCACTAGAAATCATACAGTCATCCTAGTCTCTTCCTTACACTACATTTTTTCTATCTAATCGACCACTGAGTTATAGTGTATACATCTCTCTAATCAGTTCTCCTTTTTCTCATTCATCCTGACACTGCCTCTGATTTAAGTTCTCTTCTTTTAGGGTGTCCTGATCAATCTCCTCACTTCCTCTCAGGTAGTTTTTCTAAAATGAAATATGATTCTGCTTCCTGTTTATTTATTTTTTGGCTGCATCTGATCTTAGTTGCAGTAGATGGGATTGTCATCGTATCATGCGGCATTTTTTTTGTGGTGCACAGGCTCTGGAGTTGTGTCACAGGCTCAGGAGTACCCATATACAGGCTTAGTTGCTCCGTTGCATGTGAAATCTTTGTTCCCAACCAGGGATATAACCCATATCTCTTGCATTGCAAGGCAGTTTCTTAAGCCCTGGACAACCAGGGAGGTTCCTGATTCTGATTCTTAATCATATGTATCTCCTCCATGATTATAGGACAAAGTACCTTCTCTTCGTCTCATGAATTCATTCGATTTATAACCAGATCCTTGGGTACCTTCAGGATTCAGGCTGATCTCCACTGGTCTCCAAATTTCACCCTCTGAGTGTCCTCATGTGGCCTAATGGTGTTTGAAGGTGCTGAATGGTGCATTTCAGAACATCACTCTCTTAAGCCTGGGAAAATGAATCTTATTTAAAAGGCCAATTTAAAAATCACCAATACAGTATTGTAAAGTAAAATAAAGTAAAAATAAAAATAAAAAAAAGAAAAAAATCACTCTATCAATGGAGTCTTGTACAAATATGCTATTTTCAATACTTCTCTGGGGCTTCCCTCGTAGCTCAGTCAGTAAAGAATCTACCTGCAATGCAGGAGACCCAAGTTCAACTCCTGGGTTGATAGGATTCCCTGAAGAAGGAAATAGCAACCCACTCGAGTATTCCTGCCTGGAGACTCCCATGGACAGAGGAGCCTGGCAAGCTACAGTCCACGAGGTCGGAAGATTCGGACACAACATAGCGACTAAGCCAGCACGATACTCCCCCTCCTACAATGAATTTAATCATTCACTTCATGTGCTTTAAAGTGAGCATTTTGTACAATGCATTTTCACCCAGCAATCTTCTCCCATGGCAGAGACGTTGGAATTATATTTTCACACATCCCAGCTCTGTAACTAGCTCTGTGGCCTTTCACCCAGTAATTGGGGGAAAAAATTGAGGTCAGAGGCATTCACATGTTGTTCATCTTTATATTCCAAGCATCTAGCAGCTTTCTGGTAACTCATAGGCACTCAAATACATCTGAAAAACAAGCACACACTTAGAGTCTCCACGTCTACCACCTAGAAGCTAATGATAAGGATGGATATAATTCACAAGGAGAAAAGGTGAATCACATCCAGCCTCATCATTAGCTTCTAGATGGTGAAATTCTAGAAAACATGATTTTCACAAAGGCCCAAAGGGTAAGACTCAGGCTCGGTGAAGATCTCCATATCTCATTGCAACTGGACATTTTTTTCCTCAGAGCTTGGAAAATTGGCTTTTCCTATTTTCATCAAAATTAAAAAAAAAAAAAGTTGCATTCCTGCCAAGCCATCAGGTAAAAAGGATAATCTGTCTCCTTCAGCAATTCAGAATTTGAAATAGAAAATATACCAGTTCAAGGCTATGTTTTACCTGAGTGCAAAGAAAATGACATTAAGAGCTAGAACTATAACAATATGTTATATGAAGTACATTGTGTTATGGTTTCGACCTTAGTCCTTTTATTCTTGTATTTTCTTTGTCTACCTTTCCCCTTATTACCTAATTACTTTCTTATTAATAAGGAAATAGCCATAGAAAAGACAAGAAAACAAGCAAGTCATGTTGCTCAATGTAAAGTGGGGACTAGAATTATTAACATTGTAACAGCTAAATTATTAAGTGCTTATCCCGAGTCAGACTCTGCTCTAAGAACTTACAAAATATTTTTCCTGTATACAACTGTGTATATGTACAGACTTATTTAATATTTGGACTTCCTTGGAGGGTCAGATAGTAAAAGAGTCTACCTGCAAAGCAAGAGATGAGGGTTTAATCCCTGGGTCAGGAAGATCCCCTGGAGAAGCGAATGGGCTACCCACGTGGCCAGAGGAGCCTGGCAGGCTACAGTCCATGCATTGTAAGTCTAATGGATAAGGAATATTATTATTTCTAAGTTACAAATGAGCAACTGAGTCACAACAAAATTTAACAACAGATCTAAGATCAAAAAACAAAATCTGGAGCTGGGATTCTAACCCAGATCTGTGCCTTTAACCACTATGCTATCCTGCTCCTTTGTTGAAAAAAACAGACAGAGTGTTGAATTAAAGTTAGAACCACTGGGTATGCACACACAGGTATTTGATCACACAGGACATATCAAAAAGGTAAGGATATAAATAACTTGGAACTATTTAAAGACATTCCCCATTTATACAAATTACTTAGAAGAAACTATAATTATCATAGAAATAACCACTTATTAACAAAGACAACTTAATCATAGTTGTTGACCTATGTGTTGTTTTTGAAAAGGACAGCAGGTTTAATTTATTAAAATTCAGTGTGTAATGACCCAGAACCACATTCTAACAACAGGTGATTTAACCTGTATAAAAATAAACCCATTGGTATTAATGAATCAAGGAATCTCAAAGCTGTGGTGTGAGGTGGAGCTCAGAACAAAGGTTCCTTAACACTAGAGCTTTATGCTCTGTGATTTTTCAACCCAATTTTATCTGATATAAAGGATTTGTAAAAGGGCCAAATTCATCCTTTGGATGTTTCGTGAATCTTATTAATTGTAAGTTACTTTATTTGTTCTGACGGGCACTTTTGGTTTGTTTTGTTTCTCTTATTCACTTCCTTTCCCTGACAAATTCATCCAAATAAGATGCTTCTGTATTTGTACAGTTTAAAAACCACACTAAACTTCAGTGTCCTTGATTTTGCTTCTCATACTTTTTCATCCTTACCAACTTCAGGCAGATAATTCTCTTTATGGTTTAACTGTTGGTCCACAAATATGAACTCACTTCAGCACATTAAGATCCCTTTTAGCCTTATACCTCTTCTCCATTTTTCTCTGTGGCTTTCTTTTTACCCTGAAATCTCATGTGTACCTGAAATCGCTCTTTCTGCTGTTTCATGGCCTTGGTGACATATAAAGGGAAGTTGGTAGTATTCTCCAGGGTCCTGCCCAGAGCCCTCTTTCCATTCTGTGATGTGCTGGGTGATTGTATCCAGACCCATGGTCCAGCACACATGAATACAACTGTTGTTTATAATGATAGATGTTTAGATCCACCCTTCCTAGAAAGAATTTTATGACTTCATCTTCAGTTACCCATTGGACACTCCTACCCTGGGAAATCTGACACTTCAATGGGAAAGAAAAACAAAACAAAACAAAAAAACCTGTAGTGGACAGTAATATGAAAGCACGGAAGAGGGGCATCCAACACTGTCTGGAAGGGTAGGAAGATTCCAGGAGGCTCATATCTTGAGGGAGTCAGCCAAAGAGACAGCAAGATGAATGGTGCAAAATCACTAAAGTTAGCCAAGTGAAACTGCATGATGCTTTGTCTGACAGCAACAGGGTGCATGAGAGGATAATGTAGAGAAATGTAGCTTAAGAGGTAAGCAGGGCCAGATCATCAAAGGCTTACCCTTGGAATACTGTTGGATAACTGCTTTAGAATTATGACTTTCAGTGTGGGAGGGAGATTTTAAAGTAGCAAGATGGGAGTCCAGAAGACCAGCCATAAGTTAATTGTAGTAGTTTTCATGGTAGAGACAGGTTTAATTAGGGCAGTTGTCTGTTAGGTTGGAGATAGGTAAATGGATTCAAGAAATTGTTTAAAAATTAAATCTAACATAACTTTGCAATTGGATGCCAGTTGTATGGAAAAGAAAATCTCAAGAATGACATAAAGGTACATGGCCTGAGTACCAAGATAGATTCACTTATGTAAACATAAGAATTTGGGTTGGAGTTGGAAATTAGTGTTTCTTTTCAAATATGCTAAATGTGGGTTTTCTCTACAACATCTCGGTAGAGATTCCCTAATGATTGAGGGAATCAGAATAAATTTGAGAGCTCAGAATAAATATTTCAGCTCAAGGTGGTTTTGGATTTGGGAAAGAGATGGCACAAAGGACATCTATAAGATCATTGATTGATTGATCCTGAATAGAGATCCTCTGAAACTAGAAGGAAAAAGATATAAATACATTTATTATTAATGAGTACATAAGAAATGGCTTCTCTGGTGTCTCAGTGGTAAAGAATCTGCCTGCCAATGCAGGAGCTGCAGATTCGATCCCTGAGTCAGGAAGATCCCCTGGGGAAGAAAATGGCAACCCACTCCAGTATTCTTGCCTGTGAAAGACGATGGACAGCGGAGCCTGTGGGCTCCAGCCCATGGGATTGCAAAAGAGTCAGACACGAGTAAGCAACTAAACAAGGGCAACACCACCTAGGAAATTGGTATACATAAGATCTGATGCCCTAAGTTTCCTCATGATATAGGAACTAATAATATCTACTGGATGTACAATAGATGGAAAAGGATCCTCTTGAAGAGTTATATTTTAGATTGGTACTGAATGTGATGGAAAACAAAATTGCTTAAAGGGAAGTTAGAGTTGCTAAGTCATACAGAAGGCTATACTGAGTATTGCGAGTAGGGATTCATTGTGGTGCTTTGGGGTGATAGACAGTGTTGTAGTGTGGTTCGTGCCCATGGACTTGAAACAGAGATGAATTTTGCCAACATAACTATAAACCTAAACCTAAAGAATTGGCTGATTACTTTGCAGTACATGCTATCATTTAAGTTTCTAATATAATCCCATAAACTAATACTAGTATTATTTCCATTTTAGATAGAAAAAATAATGATGTATATAAAGAATAATTTGCATAGGGAAACCCAGATAATCAGGGTGAAACCATATAGTTTGTAGACAAATAATCGGTTTCTTAATTTGGTGAGCTTGCTCCCACACAAAGTGGCTTCCAGTCTGGGACCAGCACTGGCCATCCACCTCTAGTCAGAACCAGTATCTGCTCAGAGGTGGTGACCCTGGTCTTAAGATTCCAGCAGGGCAGTGTTGGATGTGATGACCTCAGAAATACTCTGTACATTTTAAATTCTCTCATTTCGTTCCTTTTTTTAAATGCCAGTCAGGATTTATTTTTTTAATTTCATTTTGTGATGTAAATTTCCAGAGGTGTCTGAAATTTTAAGTAACTTAATTGCCTTCTTCACTTACTGCTAAGATGAAATATGAGTTTGTTTAGTGTGCTTGTGTGTGTGCGTGTGTGCGTGCACATGGAGCCAGAGACTTGACTTTTGCTCTTTATTGCGTTTCTTAAACCTATCTACACTCGGCAATTCATTTACATCAATAATTGAAAAGCCATCAGTCTTCTCTTGTCTTCAACTCCTTGCTATGCACACTAATGATATGCATGATTGGCTATCCCCATAAAAATGCACCATAAATTTTTTAAAGATAATTCAGCTACAGAGAATGAATCAATATGAACTACAGGGATAACATATGAGACAGTCTCTCCAATGCCACTTAAAAACAGCGAGCACTCCTCTTGATAAGACATCGTTATTGCCTCCACTTGGAGTTTTTAGGTGGTGATTTAGCTCTTTCTTCTTTCAAAACTTGACGAATGTGCTGTGTTCTCAACCAGCCAGTTTTGTGGAAGGCATTCACCAGCTAATGCTGCTTCTGTTCCGTGCTTTCTGGTCTCTGCCGTTTTCAGGCAGCCTGCACGTGGAAAAGATTTCTTGTGACTGACATGTGTTGTAAAACTGGACGTGAAATACTGTGTTCTTTCACTCACTCATTCATGCTTTGGTTCATTCCTCTCTTCTTTCATGCTTTGGCAAAACTGCTGCTTGTCCTTAAATGGATAGCAGTCTCAAATGTGAGGTGTCAGCCATTAGAAAGCACAGGTCATCGTGGGAATCTGGAAGAAAACCAACCCTGAGACCAGTCAGAGCTCAGACAGAGGTGCGAGGTCTGAACTGAATGACATTATGCTGTGGTCTGGGCATGAGATGAGCTACCAGGGAAGCTTTGGATGGTTTTGCTTATATTGTTGTCAAAAGCTGGGGCAATGCTATTTGCAGTTGACTCATCAGCATAAGAAGCCAGCAAGGAAAAAGTGTCAGAGCGCAGACAAAATTCCTTCTCTTAGCGTTCTGTCCTTGACCAGTGAGAACAAGATTGCTGTAGAGGTTGAGCTTTATACTTCAACATTTTAAGTGAGGAAGGAAATTTGACCGGCACTTAACCCCCTTCTCTACATAGGTGTTTCCATAAAGTCACTGGATGCACTTCAACATCCTGTAATCTAAGTCTTTGTGGAGATGCGGGTACCCTGATACTAATGATCACTGGGGACTGGATGGACTGCAGTTCTGTTTGGGCAGCAAAGATTTCCAGGTTGCTCTCCATCTCACCTCATAATGGGCCTTTCTTTAGAAATGCATATCTGTAGCATACACATATGAGAATGCATACACTCTCTCTCTCTCACACACACACACATACACATGCACTTTGGAACTCACGGTTTTGAAGCATATGATTCACTCTCTAGAGCAGTCCTATATGTATTTTTATAGAAATAAATAAAAAATTGTTTGTTGTAGTGAGATCAATAACTTTTATTCAATCTGAAAGTTGTCTCATTTTTTAATTAAGAAGCTTGCACTTAGTTTATCATATTTTTGTTATCTAGCATTGATATCATTGACTTAAGAAAGGCTCTGATATTTTACATTTTTTCTCCTGTTCCTGATCACTGTTTGTGTTCCTCTTCCTCTTCAATAGATTTCCAGTCAAAGCACTGTTGTTCAGTCACTAAGTCATGCTTGACTCCTTGGACCCTATGGAGTGCTGCACGCCAGGCTTCCCTGTCCTTCTCTATCTCCTGGAGTTTGCTCAAATTCATGTCCATTGAGTCTATGAAGCTACCTAACCATCTCATCCTCTGCCGCCCTCTCTCCTTTTGCCTTCAGTCTTTCCCAGCAGCAGGGTCTTTGCCAATATGTTGACTCTTCAAGTCAAGTGGCCAAAGTACTGGAGCTTCAGCATCAGCATCAGTCCTTCTAATGTGTATTCAGCGTTGATTTCCTTTAGGGTTGACTGGTTTGGTCTCTTTTCAGTCCAAGGGACTCTCAAGAGTCTTCTCCAGTACCACAATTCAAAACAATCAGTTCTTCGGTGCTTAATATATATATATGAATATATCTATAAATACACATACTGGGTAGTGTTATTTACCTTGTATAGCTTTGATTTCCATGCATTTTATTGTAATCTCTTTTTATTTCTTTACTTTTTAAAGTATATTTAAAATTTATTTATACTGTTTATTATATATGTCCATTGCTTCTATATTTCATTGGGTCCATAATATTACTAATTTATTATCCTACTGAGTATCCCTCAGCTTTTTCTTACAGTAAGACATACACACACATAGCAATCAACTTCTTTGTATACATTCCCTTACAAACTTCTTTGAACTAGGTGCTCAGAAATGGAAATGGTCAATCATAAGCCATGTACCTAGTAACTTACATGAAGTACCTTCTGAATAATTTCCAAAATGGCTTGAGGACCCAGAGTTCTTGTCTTGCCACATCTTCACCAATAGCTGGCATCAGGCACCTTTCTAAGTATTGTTCTTATGAGTGTTGCCTGGTAATTTATTATTGTTGAAATTCCATTTTTCTCATTTGAGCTTAGTGTGAATAATTGTTTAAGAAACTTCAGGTATTTTAGCTTACATCCCTGTGGTTTGCTTTTACCATTTTTTCTGTTGGACTTCAAGCCTATTTTTCCGGTGTTAGGAACAAGAAGTTTACAGGAGGCAGAATAGGGCAGTGGTTAAAGGCAGGGACTCTGGAGTCAGACTGAGGTTCAGTTCTTGGATTCACTGTTTAGAAGCTATGATAGTACCAGTTGTTCAACTTTCTACCCCTTTCTGCTGTGTCAAGAAGATGAAGACTTAGTGAGTGTTCAGTATAGTAATCTGTTTGTTATTACCACTGTACGAGCCACAGCAATCATTTGAAATGCTGACTGATACTATTTTTGTTAAAGAAAGTTCTGTATTCTCTACCCTCCCCATCTCTACCTAATGGGAAAATTTTGCCAGAGGGTCCAGATAAATGGTGATGGACTACCATCTTATTGTTACAGTGACTTTCTTTTTGTGTTTTGATAAAGTAATATCATATCAAGGCATGATTTATACAGGACTTAAATGTTCCTTTGTATTACTTTTGAGAGTTTTCTACATGGGTGTAACTACCACTCATGACATTTCAAATATTCCCATCAAATCTGATCATTCCTTTGTACTATGATCCAACAAACCCTCTTCATGCCCACACTCCTGAGAAATTTTTTTGATTATTACATAGTAGTCTTGCCTGTACTTGCCTGTACTTATCCCCAGTTCTTCTCTCCTTTCTGAAGGTTGGAGGAGTAGAACTGAAAGTTCCAGGCTTCAAATCAAGACTTGATTTCTCTGGTGACCACCCCCATCAGGAAACTAGGGGCTGGCCAAGAGTATCCATATTTTAACAAAAGACGCGTTTATCAGGACTTGCCTGGCAGTCCAGTGGTTAACATTTCGCCTTCCGAGGCAGAGGGTGCAGGTTCAATTCCCAGCTGGGGAGTGAAGATCCCACATGACTCTTGGCCAAAAACCAGAACATAAACAACAGATGCAATGTTGTAACAGATTCAATAAAGACTTTGGAAATGGTCCACACAGAAAAGAAAAATAAGTATTAAAAAAAATTTTTTTTAAAGACACATCACCCAGGAAATTCCAGCAGAATTAGGAGCTTTCTGTCAGGAACCAGGGGCAAAACCCAAATGTATTTATATGATCCCACAATCTTTTATTCTTTACTAAGTTTGTTTACTCATTTCCTATTATCTTTTCTGTAGATTTCATGTTTTCTACAGACAAAATGTCATCTTTGAAGAATAATAGCTTTCTTTTTTTATCACATTTGTACATTTCATTTCCTTCTGTTGCTTTAATGCATAGAACTTAAAGTACAAGATTAAACAGAAGTTATGATAATGAGTAACTTTCTTCATTCTTCTATCTTAAAGTGTCCAATAATTTGGTATCATCAAATGTGATGTTAAGTCTATGTTTTATACATATACAACATCAATATTAAGGAAGTTTTCCATTTTTCTCTAGATTCTCATAAATTATAAATAAATATTTAATTTTGTCAAATATTTTTTACATCTATTAGAATGAACATATGATTTTTTACCTTTATTCTGTAAATATAATGACTCATATTGCTTATTTTTTTTTATGTTAAATTAGCTTTGCTCTCTTGACCAAATCCCCACTTGGCTATAATATATCACTTTCATTAAATACTTGAAGATTTAGTTGGCTAATATTTAGTTAAGGAATATTGTATCTATTACATAAAATATCGGCCAGTAATTATTTTTTAAAATTTATTTCCAGTGTTAGAATTATATTGGCCCATAAGGCTAATTGGAAATTTTTCCTTCTTTATCTGTTTCCTGAAAAATACTTGTGTAGAATTGATGTTATTCTTCTTTAAATGTTAAATAAAATTCAAAAAGTGAAACCATCCAGGCCTGGAGAAAAGTTTCAATTATGATTTAATTACTTTAATAATATAAGGCTATTCAGGTTTTTAATTTTGTCTTACATCACTTATTTTGAAGAAATGTTTTACTCTTAAAATTATTGCCATGAAGTCATTCATAATATCTCCTTATTATCATTAGTGTTTACAGGATCCATGTGTATTTCTAATGTTGATAATTTGAATTTTGTCTTATGTTCCTTGATAAGTCATCTTGGGTTTTTATCAGTATTATTAATTTTTTCATAGAAACAACTTCAATTTTGTTTCAGTCAACTTCAATTGCTGATTTCTATATCACTTGTCCATTTTCTACTTAATTCATTTTTTATTTTATTTTTATTTGTTTTTCTTCTTATTTTTGGACATATTTTATTCTTATTTTGTTACCTTCACACACTGGAATATTAACTACTAATTTTGTACTTTTCTATTTTCTAATATATGCATTTAAAGCTAAAAATACATTGGATTTCCCAGGTGGCACTAATCTGCCTGCCAATGCATGAGGCATAAGAGACTCAGATTTGATCCCTGGGTCAGGAAGATCTGCTAGAGAAGGAAAAGGCACCCCACTCCAGTATTCTTGCTGGGAGAATTCCATAGACAGAGGAGCCTGTTGTGCTACAGTCTATGGGGTCTCAAACAGTCAGACGCAACTGAACGCCTGAGCGCACAAAGCTATGAAACTCATGATTACTGTTTAGCTTTATTTCATACGTTTTGATAGTTTGTGTTTTCATTATTATTGTGTTTGAAATAATCTCTAATTTCCTTTCTGATGTATGCTTTATTTATAACTTACTTAAGGTTGTATTGCTTCATTTCTCACAATTTGGAGATTTTTTTTTCTTCATGATCTTATTGTTGATTTTAAATGTAGTACTATTGCGGCCAGAAGATATGTTCTGCTTATTTCAGTGATAAAATATTCATTGAATGTGTTCTATGGCTCAAGTGCATTTTAATCAATGTGACATGTTCCTTTAAAGTTAACGTGTAGTTTTCAGTATGGAGTGCAGTGTTCTCTAAATGCCAATCCAGTCAAGTTGGTTGATAATCATTTGTTGTTGTTGTTAGTTTAATTCCTACATTCTCTATCCTTAATGACTGTTTCATCTAAGTTTTATATGCATTATTGAAATTGCATATTTATTTATATTTCTAATACAAAATTTCTTTATGTTTCCCTTTAATTCTATCCACGTTTACTTTATTTTTGCTAAACCTTGTAGTGAAATTCACATAACATGAATTTGGCCACTTTAAAATGAACAATTCCGAAGCATTCAGTACATTCACAATGGTATTCAACTGCCACTTCTATCTAGTTTCAAAACATTTCAATCACTCTGGAGTAAGACCTTTTACTCATTAATCAATTTTTCTATCCACAGTAAAGTCTCTTACTCATTAAGCAGTTTCTCTCTCCATCCTTCCCTCTCCCAGCTTCTTGCAACCGCCAATCTATGTTCTGTCTCTATGAATTTATCTATTCTGAATTGTTGGTGTTTGTTCAGTCACTCAGACATGTCTGACCCTTTGCGACCCCATGGACTGCAGCATTCCAGGCTTCCCTGTCTTTCACCATCTCCCGGAGTTTGTCCAAACTCATGCCCTTTGAGTCAGTGAAGCCATCCAACCATCTGGGTCCTCTGTAGTCCCCTTCTCCTCCTGCCTTCAGTCTTTCCCAGCATCAATATCTTTTCTGATGAGCTGGCTCTTCACATCAGGTGGCCAAAGTTTTGGAGCTTCAGCTTCAGCATCAGTCCTTCCAAAGAAGGAAGGACTTCCAGTGAATATTCAGGGTTTATTTCTTTTAGGATTGACTGGTTTGATCTTCTTGAAATCCAAGGGACTCTCAAAAGTCTTCTCCAACACCACAGTTCAAAAGCATCAGTTTTTTTGTGTGTGTTCAGCCTTCTTCCATAGTCCAACTCTCACATCTGTTCATGACTATAGGAAAAACCATAGCTTTTACTATATGAACCTTTGTCGGCAAAGTCCTGTCTGTGCTCTTTAATATACTGTCTAGGTTTGTTATAGCTTTTCTTCCAAGAAGCAAGTGTCTTTTAATTTCATGGTTGCAGTCACCATCCACAGTGATTTTGGAGCCCAAGAAAATAAAGTCCATCACTGTTTCCATTGTTTCCCCATCTATTTGCTATGAAGTGATGGGACTGGATATCATGATCTTTGTTTTCTGAATGTTGAGTTTTAAGTCAACTTTTTCACTCTCCTCTTTCACCTTCATCAAGGGGTTCTTTAGTTCCTCTTCATTTTTTGCCATAAGGGTGGTGTCATCTGTGTATCTGAGGTTAATGATATTTCCCTGGAAATCTTGATTCCAGCTTGTGCTTCATCCAGCCCAGCATTTTGCATGATGTACTCTGCATATAAGTTAAATAAGCAAGGTGACAATATACAGCCTTGACATACTCCTTTCCCAAACTGGAACCAGTCTGTTGTTCCATGTCTGGTTCTGAATGTTGCTTCTTGACCTGCATACAGATTTCTCAGGAGGCAGGTCAGGTGGTCTAGTATTCCCATCTCTTTAAGAATTTTCCACAGCTTGCTGTGATTCACACAGTCAAAGGCTTCGGGGTAGTCAATAAAGCAGAAATAGATGTTCTTTGGGAGTTCTCTTGCTTTCTTTATGATCTAACGGATGTTGGCAATTTGATCTCTGGTTCCTCTTCCTTTTCTAAATCCAGCTTGTAAATCTGGAGAACTGAGAACTACTGTTGAAGTCTAACTTAGAGGATTTTGAACTATTCAGAAGGAACTATTCTGAATAATTCATATAAATGAGATCATGCAATGTTCGCATTTCTTTGTTTGGCTTCTTTCAGTTAGCATAGTGATTTAGAGGTATATCCATACCTGACCCTAACCCTTTGTGGCTTCCCAGGCAGGTCAGTAGTAAAGAATCTGCCTGTCAAAGTAGGAAGGCACAAAAAACACAGGTTTGATCCCTGGGTCCAGGAAGATTCTCTGGAGAAGGGAATGGCAACCCACTCCAGTACTATTGCCTGAAATTGTTCATGGCCAAGAGGAGCCTGGTGGGTTTCAGTCCATGGGGTTGCAAAGAGTCAGACCCAGCTAAGCACACAGCCATCACACCATGCTGCTAGCATGCACTGCTACTTAATTCCTTTCAAGACTGTTAATAGTCCATTGTATGCATATAGGACTATTTGTTTATCCAATAACCCACCAATTGACATTTCGGCTGTTTCTACCTTTTGGGCACAGTGCTGTGAATAGTAATCAGAAGGGATCTGAGTTTAATTTTTTGATGGTCTGGGTGTGATTGTAGGTTTAACTGATGTAATTGACTCTAAGTTTCAAAATTCTGAGGGCCATATTAGAATTCTTTCCTTTAGAACAGCTTGGAATAAGAACCCTGGAGATATTCTAGAGATCGCTCTATATTTTACAGATAAGCTTCCAGCTTTCTGAATGTTGAAAACCTCCCATGACTTTACAGACTAGCACTAAGCTGCTTTGGGGTTGCTGGGAATGCTCTTTGTCCTCTATTCCCGTCACTGCCCCCATGCTTTCTGTGCCTGTAGAGATCTCTATCCCCTTGGCTGCCCCATTCTAACTTTCAGAGGAAAGCTGCAGTCTACTTGCGAAAAAAGGATTTTTCACAGCTTTCTACCCTGCATGTGGCCTCCGCACATTACCCCTTTGCATTTGTTATAGGAATGAGTTTTTGTGGAGGTTCAAGCAAGTCTGCGACTAGGGCTCTCTAGACTCCTGATCCATTTTTCCAGCCTCCACATACATTTCATACATCTATAGAAAGTTGACTTTTCCCTCAATATCCTAGCCAATTCTGAGTTTGTTCACCATGTGCTTCTGTGTTGGGGGATTATAGCAACCATGAGTCCTTTTCCCTCCCAACAAGTGCTTGTGACAGTTAGAAATCAAGTCTGTTTAGTTTGTTTCGGCTGTCTGGTGGCTTTCTAAAGAGCTAACTGGTTCTCGTTGTCAGGTAGAAGCAATGTTCTCTTGAAAATGACTCCTATTTGTTTTTGGTTTTGTATATATATGCATTGACTTCTATTTTTTATTTTAGCATTTATTTCTAGAATCAAGCCCTCCCACACCATTTGCTCCCCCGAGAAAGCCCAGAGACCCAACATTTTTTTGAGTCTTTAAATACTCACTGTTAAATTTTACAAGTGCCTTGTTCAGAAGATGAAGTACTGAGCATCACGTCTAGTTAGTATGTAAGGGTCTGGGTGCTTTAAACTCTGATGTCACTATCTCTTAGAAGCCTGAAAACCATGTGTAACTGTTCTCTTTCTAGGCTGTGAGATCTCAGAGTTCCCCCTTCTGACTGCTGAATCCTACTGACTGCTTCATCTCCTGTATATCACTGCTCCTATAGGCAACTTTCTACAATAGACCCTGGCCTCTCTTGTATGAAGCAGGAAATATGAGGGAAATGCTCAAATGAAGGAAGCCTTAAACAGGAGAATCTAAAGGGGTTAGAAAGAGAGGCAGAAGTAGGAAGAGGCAGGGAAGGTGGCTGGACCATCCATCGGGACTAGGCGAAAAGGCAGGGAGTCTCTGGGGAGAATTTGGGTAGGCTTCCTGGCAGAGCTGGAGACTGGTGGCAGAACTCAGGATCTCAGCTCCCAAGCATCCTCAGTATCATCTGTGGAGAAAGCCAGCTAGCACAGGAGGGGAGGAGGCTGGCCCTGTTCCTGTAAGTTATTTCTGGATGCATTATTCATATTTGATAAATCATTTAGAGGCAGCTACTTTATTAGCTTATAAAGCACATTATATGGTTTTAAATTGTTAATACAGGCTGTTGTGATGCATATTGTACCTCAGAAAAGCCATGCTTCACTTTAATTCATAGCCTCATTATAAAGCTTGTTACAAAGTACTGCATTATTGCATGAAGGATAGTGGAGTAACGATTCTGCAAGAAACCTGAATGCTTTATTTACATCACTGGTGGCTTGGTATAGCCCATAAGAAATGCACTGAGTGATGGAATCGAATCAGATTTTGAGCTTTTTGAGAATAGATCCCTGAATCCACCTCCTTGAGACTTATCTTAACCTGGCTCTAGTTTGGTTGCTTACATATCCAGAAAAGTCTTGCTTGAGTGATCAGTTGCTCAGTGTCCCTGGATGAGTTGGCTTGTCTACTTCTCTAAGGTCCCCTGAAGCACTGGTATAAAGCTGAGCCTAAGACCTGCTTCTCACTTTTTAAATTCATTAATTTTGTAAATTGGAGTATAATTGCTTTATAATGTTGTGTTAGTCTATGCTGTACAATGAAGTGAATCAGCTATGTGTGTGTGTGTGTGTATATATATTCCCTCCTTCTTTAGCCTTCCTCCCACCTGCCCCAACCCACCCCTCTAAATCATTACCGAGCACCAGGCCGAGCCCCCTGTGCTATGCAGCAGCTTCCCACAGGCCAGGTAGTTTACACATGGCAGTGTGTTTATGTCAATGCCACTCTCAGTTCACCCCACCCTCTCCTTCCCTGCCACCGCCATGGCCGCAAGGTCATCCTCTATATCCGTGTCTACACCTGCTTCTCATTTATCCACTTAAGAGATATTGATCACCATCCATGTACCAAGCATTGTGCTAGACACTGAAGATTAATAATAATAATGATGATAATTAAATAATCAGCAGCATAGTTTTATTTCCTGACTTCATGAAGTTTACCAGTGCAGTAAAAAAAAGGAGAAATAGGGTGAATTTGTGCTGAAGTATTGAAATCAACTGACTTTTATACAATATGCAGATGACAAGGGTAGCAAAAGAATAAACTAAGCAAATATTCAGAAGTGTAAATGATAAACAGATCTTCATTCAAACTGAAAACCAAACCATCTCCAGGAAGTTTGCCTTGACAAACAAAAGTCAGCCAGATCTAACTTTGAATCATGTTCACTTACTGGTTGTTTGTCCTTGGATAGGTCCACTTAAGCTTGTTGGTACACAGCTTTCTTATCTCTAAAGTGAGAGTAATTATTGCTTTGACTCACCAACTCACTGTGAGTATTAAATACATAAATAAATACTTAGCTGAGTGAGATATTACAGGTACTTAGTGAATTGTTGTTGCTTCAATCATTTAACAGTTGAAAGCAAAATGTAGCAGTACTCCTCAACAGATCCACACTATGGCCTTCAAATCTATAAAGTATCAAGAATGAAATTGTATTTTAGGTTAGTGTTAAAGTCTCTAAAAGTTAAAGGTTCTCTTCAGAGCATGTGCAATCTAATTCAGTGGAGAAGCAAATGACAGCCCACTCCAGCATTCTTGCATGGGAAATCCCATGGACAGAGGAGCCTAGTGGCATATAGTCCATGGGATCGCAGAGAGTCAGGTGTGACTGAACACAAGCGGGATGAACTAATTCAGTACGTGTGCCTTCGCATCTGTCTCCTCTGGTGAACTGCTATGTCATGCTCAGCTTTCTGGAACCTAAAGTAGGGGACCCTCTCATTTGAAATCAGTGGAGATTCTATATAGCTTATGGTGAGAGTTCGTGTTAGAGAGTAACTGGAAATGATGTAGGCTGGAAGAGGGAAAGTCATGAAGGGAGCTGAAATTTAGTCCAAAGAATGCAGGCTTAATGAGCAGACAATAGGAGCCAGAGCTAGTCCCAAAGGTTGAGATAAAGCCCTACACCATCAGAGACTTTGCAGGTCATAAGGATCAGTATACGTGTGGAGAGAGAGTAGTGGCAGATGAGGGTTAAGTTAGAGAAGACCAAGGGTTGCCAGTTTGGATAAGATAGCAGTCTTAGCATCTTCCGGATTCTGTAGTTTCTGCTTCCCCCAATTTCCCTAACATCAGTACCATCTAACTTGTGCGGGGCCCCCTAGAGCCACGCTGATACCATCTTCCATCCATGCTACAGAAAAATATTGCTACCTGTGCTGACCATTAAGATATAGGTGCTCCTGTATGTATCTTGGGGGTAGCTAGGATAATCAGAATTAAGAAAACTTTGAAACGGAAAGAAAAATCATACCTGAATGATATTATCATACTAAATTTTGGAATTGGAAAAATGCTTCCTTCACCTATATGGAAAATGTGTAATAACATTTGTGTGCTCGGTCATGTCTGGCTCTTTGAGACCCAGTGGGCTATAGCCTGCCAGGCTCCTCTGCCCATGGGAATTTTCTGGCAAGGATATTGGAGTGTGTTGCCATTGCCTCCTCTAGAGGATCTTCCCAGCCCAGGGATAGAACCCATCTCCTATGTCTCCTGCATTGGCAGGTGGATACTTAACCACCAAACCACCTAACCTTTATGGAATTTTGGAATGATGGAATGTGGATGCCTGTACCTCAAATCACCTGCATGCTGTGACTTTAGTCTCACTAGGAACAATTTTTTCATAAGTTTTGAAACACTTTTTGAACACTGAAAACAGAAAAAAGGAAAAAAGACAAGGCTCACATATTTTAGAGTTAATGAAGCTCAATGTTAGCAAGTCATTTACATCAAAAATAAGCACAGGAAGAAGGGAAAGAATCTTCACAAATACTTTTTTTTTTAGATGAGATCTGTGTTAACAGGTGAATATTCAGACGAAAGAAACTTTTTCATCTGGTACTCTTTGATTTCCAAATCCATGTATGGGAGAGAATGCAAACACCCCAATGGTACCCCAGAAAATAAGTTGTTAACATTGATTGACTTTCTTCTTTTTATTTACAAAGTTAGAACCTGTACGTGCTTTCACTCTAATTTTAAAACTCCGGCATTTTTTATTAAAGTAAGAGGCAGATGAATGATGAATTATTCTATTCACGTTCACTTTGGTGTTAGATATGGCGAGATGGCAGGAAGCCTACAGTCTTAACTGACAGGTGGGAACTCATGGGTTCATACGGAAGCCATGCACAATCCTGTGCTCGAGAATGGATTTCTCCTCTCTCCCTCTTGGATAAAGCTGAAACACTTAGCTAGGAAGCACCCTCGCTCAGGTCCAAGCTGCATTTACCAAGTTAAAGGAAAGCTTCCCAGGCACCACCAGGAAGTGGCTCCCATGGGCCAGCTGGACACTGTTAAAAGAATGAGATCTCCAGATTTTGAAACCTGGACCATTTTTTTAGCCAGCTTTCTGATAACTGTAGCCAAATGTTATTTTCTGGCAGGTGGCAGTAAAGAGTCTGGAGGCATTTTTCTGCTTCCTGTAAATCTGCCCTTTGAGCTGCGGTGACCCTGGTTTGGCAGTGCAGCCTCAGGTGGGAGTCATGAATCAGCCATTTGGTCTCGGCCCCTGCACATCCAACTTCTTTCACCCAGCCATCTGAATGGTGCATTGTCCTTGTCCCAGATAGAAACCCACAATCCAATTATCACAGGTTAGAGATATATATTGCTGTCTATAGATAACTAAATTCAACACTTTAGTCAAGTCCAAACAAGCAACTTGTTCTTAACAGAACAGATTGCTTTACATTTGTCAAGTCTGCACATTTGCTATATTTCCTTTGCATGGAAAAAATGTTTGTAACATAATAGCTCAAATCTCCAAAGTACTCCCATTAACTCCTTAAAAGAAAAAAGAATATTAACTCCTTAAAAGAAGAAAAAATTGTCTTCATTCCTCGATCACAAATCACTAGCAGTATATTTTTAATCCTTTTCCTGCTTTTTTTCATAATTGGCTATTTAAACGATCATTTTATTTTTCATCTATAATCATTCTTTGGGAACATAAGCTGTTACCTTCCTGTGAATGAGCATTCGGAAATAGAATGACCACACCTGCTAAATTGGACACGTTGAGTGTTTCCATTTTCTTTTTTGCTGTTATATCATGAGCATCTTTTTGTACATTTAAAGGGTTTTTTTTTTTTCCTTTAAAATACATACTGAGAAACAGAATCATTTGGTAAAACAGTAGAAAATGTTTAACGATCTTGAAACACAGAATCAAACTGATTTACAAGGAACACTGTGTTATTTTATTCTCCTAACAGAAACATTTGAAAAAATCCTGCCTCACTGCACTATCACCAACCTTGAAACAATGTGATGGCAAATAGAGTATGCATTCATTTTAATATGCACTTCTCTCCTATTTTCTAGCAAAGTTAAACATTCTCTCACATGTTTATTAGCTATAGCATATTTATATTTCCTCTTTTTCAGACATTTGTTCATGTTCAGAGTCCATTTGTCTGTTATTATGTTAGTGCTTTATTTTCAAGGGCATATTACTTATTAATGTCATTATTTCTTTATCATATATTTAAAATATATTCCTGAGTTGAGTTCCTGACTTCTGAATTCTCTTTTTTTTTTTTTTTTTTTTGCAGCTTAAAGAGTCTACCACCCTCAAATAACCACAGTGGTGAGTGAAATGTGTATGTATGATTTTAGAATGTTACATTTTTACTGTTTAAAGTAACATTTTAAGTCATCTGGATTTTATGTGTCTATATCACACACATCTATGTCATGTGATACTTGATTATCAAAATTGTCGATTTTTCCAGACACTTTTACTAAATATGTAACTCTTCTCTCTTCATCTGTGACTCTCCCTCAGTTCCTAGGGAGCCAGCTCAATAAATGTCCATCTGTTGATTATGCTCAGCATCACCCCAGCCAGACCTTAAGAGGCTCTGCTTTCCCTCCCTTAGATTTTGACTTAATCATCCTGATAACCATCTGAATTTTTAAAAAGAGGTTTTTAAACATGTTGTGTACCTAAAGTAAAGTTGTAAAAGTCCTCTTGTTTGTTTAATAAAATTAAAAAAATACCAATTGGGTTGCTCTGAACATCTTGATTCTATTATCTTAAAAGAGCAATACAAAACTGTCAGGTAAGACTGATAAACCAGTTGTAATATCCAGGCAGAGTAGGAAGATACAATGGGACAATGGCTGGCCACGTATCTCTAGCAAGGGGATGCAAAGGGAAAACTATTCGAGGTAATTGCAGAAATATGGGGATACATTTTTTTGTGTGTCACCTGGAAGCACTGAGTTCTCTAAGTTCGCTGATATTCCCTAAGGAGATAAATTCTATAACCATAAATACAAGAAAAAGGGTTCATTTGGAGGTTTCATAAAAGCCAGATAACCATAAAGGGAATAGGAGCATTTAGGAGAATTGACCAAAGAGAATGAAGGCTAGAGTCAGGGTGGCTATAAATCAGGTAAGAACAAATGGAAGTATATATATCAAATAATATGTTTTATTTCACCTGTTGGCTCAAAAGTGAATCTTAGCTGGTGTTTTGGCATTTAGCCATGTATGTTTTAGCTGTCTTAATGTCTGTATATTCACTTGAATAGCTCTTTTACGTTTTAAAAAGTCTCGAATCCTAGTATACTTCCAGGTATCAGAGCTGTTTTACTTGACTAAATCATAGCCACTGCTACCAATTTTGTGACTCAGATCAAGAAATTTCTTTAGTTGATACACAAGTGTGTGACTTACTATGGGAGGTAGTATGTGGACACAAGGAGTTCTGATGGATCAGAAAATAGGAGTTCAATATATTGTTCTACCGCCCACCTGACCAGGCAGTTAAACTCACTGTGCCTCAGGGGAACTCTCTAAAATGAGAGAGGTAATCCTTGTACCAATTTCAAGTTTTGTTGTTGTTGTTTGGCAGGGGTGGTGATTGCTGGTAGGAGGAGGATTGAATGATATCCCTTCTATGTTTCCAGAGAAAGTAATGGCAACCCACTCCAGTACTCTTGCCTGGAAAATCGCATGGACGGAGGAACTTGGTAGGCTGCAGTCCATGGGGTCGTGACGAGTCGGTCATGACTGAGCGACCTCACTTTCAATTTTCACTTTCATGCATTGGAGAAGGAAATGGCAACCCACTCCAGTGTTCTTGCCTGGAGAATCCCAGGGTTGGGGGAGCCTGGTGGGCTGCCGTCTATGGGGTCGCATAGAGTCGGATATGACTGAAGCGACTTAGCAGCAGCAACAGCTTGTATATTTCTTATCCCAGCACTGGGCATGGAGAAGACCCTCACTGTATATTTGCTATTATAATATTAGCATCCTACCTTCTGGAGAATGTTGAGTGTTATCTTACTGAGATGTGGAAGAAAGATGATATGCCTCACAAGGAAAAGGAATAGCTTTTATCACAACAAGATGAAAAGTTGATGTATAAATTCTTTGAAAGGTAAGATTATTCAGAGCTTCCAGTGTTCAGAACACAGTCCCTTGTCCCAAACAGATGACTAATGAATATTTGTTCAACTGTGAATCAAATCCCATATGTTTCGAATATCATCAGTCTGGGTGGCTCATTGGTAAAGAATCCACCTGAGAAGGCAGGAGACGCTGTTTCGATCCCTGGGTCAGGAAGAGCCCCGGAAGAGGACATGGCAACTCACTCCAGTATTCTCGCCTGAAAAAGTCCATGGACCGAAGAACCTTGTGGACCACAGTCCGTGGGGTCACAAAGAGTCAGACACGACTGAGGGACTGAGCGCAAGCACAGGAGCAAGAGGGTCTTTGCTGGTTCTATCATGCGGCAAAGGAGGCAGTCAGGACTGTATTGAGGCTGACTCTTGTGGATCTCATTTTCCACGTGTGTCATTTGGTAGGAAAGGAAAGGACTCCTTTTCTCTAAGCGGCAGACCAGTTCTACCATGCCAAAGTTCTCAGACTCCCTGTCCTAGTCAATTATGCCAAAATTGTCCTCTCTAGGAATATAGACGGCAACACCACAATTGGGCTGGGTGCACCGTGGGCTGCATCTGGAGGTGCAGGACAGGGCCATCTTGCCCTAGTGCTTGCAGCTCAATGCGCAGAGTGCTTTGCCTTTTTCCCCTTCCGTTTAGGTGGATTTCTGCTGCATTCCAGCTGCAAGATAAACAAAGCATTTATCCCAGTCAATTTTAACAGCCTTCGCTTTGCACATTTGCATATAGCTTAACTTTCATACAACCATGGGAAGCTCATAAAATCTCAGCCTGGGCTGACCATAAAAAAAAGGTATTTTTGTAGAATGCTGGGTTTGTGTACTTCTTGAAGCACTAGAGGAACTGCAGGAGCCTTTAAAACTAATTAGCAACCCCCCATTGGGGACATGGCGCTTTGCAGTGATTTATCCTGGGTGGGAGCACAGACCTGGGCGGCAAGAACTTCTAAAGCTGTAGGCAGATCTGAAGGGATTTGTGAAGTGGTGTTATTTATGACACACACCTCCCCCTACCCACTTTTTGGTGCAGAATGTAATAGAAATATTTAAGCATCTCTACTTTAACAGGAGAGGTAAGAACCGATAAGCCTTTACTACCACGTCACGCTACATTTATAAACTTCTAGAACTTCAAGTGAGTTTCCCCCTCCACTGATAAATGTTACTGTGTATTTTTGAAAGTCACGTAGAAATGCTAGTCTTGTTGCAGCCTGTTTCACTTCTGACATGTTTTAAAACACATGTGACTCTAGGACCTATCATAGTTATTGTTGCCATAATGATTTGGGGCACCAATGGTTTTTCTTTCTCTCAGTAACATAATGATCTGATGCCAGAACTTACTAGATTTTTAAAGTACTGTTTCCCCCAGCTAATATTGTGCCTGTAGAAGCAGAATGGGTTTGGGTGACTAATTTCTCCCCCAGAAGCCTTGGCCATGGATTCACAAAAGGTTGAGGAGGGTAGCAGGGAGGATGATTATTTCCATTCCCACCGACTGCCCCCCCACCCCGCACACACACTAATGTTCCCTTCTCAGAGAAGGGAGTTTATTCCTGGCCAGAAGTGGGCGTATAGACTTGAGATCAAGCAAGAAAAATGAAAACGAAAACTAAATTTGGTAGAACAGAAACGTATATAAACATTCTTGGGGATGAACTGAAGAAGATCCATAATGCCTGAAGGAAACTTAGATCTATCTGCGTCCAGTGTTCGCTGAGTAGTCACTAGGAGTTACTATAGCTTCCTCATCAGTTTCTTCATCAGTAAAGGCAGAATGGAAATGAGACCATCTTTGAATGAGTCTTAGGCATACTGTATATCCCACACATACAAAAAAAATTCCAAAAGTGGATTTATTAATGAAATATCTGTAGAATGTCTAGTATCAGAGAACAACCCCATGCTAAAACCATCTTGCACTACTGCTTGCCCATTGAGGGGGCTACTTGTCGGTGGAAACCAATTCAGGATAGAGGAGTAACAAACGCAGAAATTCTTAGGTAGACTTCAGGCAGCATACATTTATTAGCTCTCCCATTTAACACGTGGCTGTAAAAGCCAAGTCTCGGTGGCCTTGGGCACTGTTCTGACACAGCAGGTCCTCATGGTGCATCTGAATGAGAGAACCTGTGAGCTTCGCCCTTGTCCCTCCCCATCAATGCCTTGCCACCTGTTCTCCTGCTTCTTTCTTCCTGGGCCCTCAGGGAGCTTCCTCCCTTGGCTCCCACTCTGCCTATGCCTTCCGAGAGGTCACAGAAGCCCACCCACCCTTTTAGACCCATTCCTAAATGTTCCCATGATTATCTCAGTCTTGAGTCTTGAATTGTAAACCTTAACTGTGCCACTACGACATGGTGACATTGTCCCATGTGAACTGTGCGGTGGCCATTCGACCGTAGTTACCTCGAATGGAGGAACTATCCTGAACTGAAAGACAACAGAGTCAGATTTATTCCTCTCTGTAGAAGAGCATTTTTTTTTAAATGTGTACCATAGCCCCTTTTTTCAATATTTCTGTCATTTCCTTTGTTAAGTCCAAAGGGTGTGAAATAGAAGGAAGAGAGTAAACACAGGGCACAAGCCCAGATAGATCTAAGTGAGATAAATTCTACTAAACCAACCAAAAAAATAAAAAAATCAAGTTTTATATAGTTTATATAGTTACAATTAGATGTGGTACTTTTCCTTTGAAAAAAACTGAGAAAATATAAATGATAATATTTAGTAGAACTCCTGAATGCATAAAAAGGAATTAAAAAAAAATACACACACATTAACAAGGACTTCCCTGGTTGTCCAGTGGTTAAGACTTCACCTTTTAATGCAGGGAGTATGGTTCAATCCCTGGCGAGGGAGCTGAGATCCCACAGGCCTCATGCTTCCTGGCCAAAAAAGAAAAAAAAAATTGTAATGAGTTCAGTAAAGACTTTAAAAATGGTTCATATTTTAAAAAATCTTTAAAAAACACAGATTAACAGTGGATAACAACACTACATTTTTACATAATACTCTGCATTTTTTCCAGATTTTTTTATGAGCAACAAAAGACTGAATCTTAGGTTACTTGTGAAAAGAGAGCAGGGGGATAGTTTTATCCCATGTTATGGATAAAGAAACAGTTTCAGCGTCCAAGGTTGTACCATAAATTAAATAAGTTCTTCTCTGTGGTAATTAGGGTTATGAAAAAAAATGGTCCACTGAGCCTAGAGGGTTGTTGTTTTCTTAGATGAATCCCTTTTGAATTCAATCTGAAAAAATAAATGAGGGTAAAGCAAGTCAGTGGAAGAAGAGAAAAAGCACATTTGTGTTCCCTTGAAGTGAATTAAATGTAATTGTAGTTATCAGAATCTGAATATGTAAAACCGGAAATTAGCCAATACTAGAAACTCACACATCTGAATTTATGACTTAAACAATGAAACTTTTTTGTACTTTTAGAATAACATATTAACTTTTCCTTTTCAAACATAGAATGATAGAATGATGTTCATTATAGATTTTTAAGGCAAAAGACTATGAAAGATAACATGATTCTATTTCTGTTAAAACACATATATCTACTTATATGTAATGTTTAACAACAGGAGAAAATCTGAAAGAGCAGCATGAACATTTTTCTTCAGCTTTCTTGAAGTGAAATTGACAAATAAAATTATAAAATATTTAAAGTAGACATTTAGATGATTTGCTATACAAGTACCCTGTGAAAACAGCACAGACAAATTTAATAGCAGTTATCTTGGAGTGGTTGGATTATGGGTTTTCTTTTTTTTCTCAGATATTTACCTTTGTATTTGTGTATGTAGACATTTATGCTCTTTTGTTCTAGCAAGTTTCGATTATACAGTACCGTGTCATCAGCTATGCTGCTGCTGCTGCTGCTGCTAAGTTGCTCCAGTCATGTCCGATTCTGTGCGACCCCATAGATGGCAGCCCACCAGGCTCCCCCATCCCTGGGATTCTCTAGGCAAGAACATTAGATCTTCAGACTTTATTCATCTTACAACTGAAAGTTTGCATCCTTTTACCAACCTCTCTCTATTTCACCCAACTCCCCTCCCTCCAAATCCCTGGAAACTCTTTCCTACTGTATGCTTATATAAGTTCAATTTTTTAAAGATTTCATATATAAATGATACATACAGTATTTGCCTTTGTTTGGATTATTTGATTTAGCATAACATCTTGTAGTTCCATTCATGTGGTCTACAAATGACAGTGTCCTTTTTCAAGGCATAATTATATACATATATATATATATATATCACATTTTCTTGATCCAGTCATTAAAATAATTTTCTAACCTCATATATTTCACCAACCCAAATAGAATTCTTCCTTCACCAGATCATTTCATTCCTGAGGTGAATATATGTAGAACAGTATGATTTTAGGGCTAAAGTCCCAACAACTTCAAAGTCATGAGAGTTACACCAGAAGAAAAGCGTTTTCCACTTCCTTGATCACTGGAAACCCCTTTCTAGGTATCCTGCTATGCAGCCCTCCTTTTCCTTTGCAATACATTTCTGAGATCTAGTGCTGCAAAACAGAAGTATCAATGGAACGTAGGAGGTAAAGGGGGAATAATATTGGACCCAGAACTCTGAACCCTTCCTCAAATTCAAAACTCAGCCTTCCCACTTTCTAGTTTTGTGGCTTCAGGCAAGTATTTCAACATTTCTGTGCTTTAACTTACAGAATTGCAGTGCCTACTTCCTAGGGTTTGATGAAGAGTCCATGAGATAATACAGACTAAGCATAAATAAATGTTCAAATTCCTTATCAGGCTCAGGTGTGCTGATCTGATTGTCAGCTTAGGACAATGACAAGTCTGAGGAGAACAGACAAAGATGTTGCATTAATGATTTAAAAGATTAACTTAGTGGTAAATAAAGATGCTCAGTTATCTTCAAGTATCATTTTTATACCATGAATGATCTATTTTGCAGCTCTAAGCTGAAAGCAGATGGTGGTAGCAAAATTGTTTGTAAGAAAAACATTTTCCTAGGAACAGATCCCACCCCTCACCTCAAAGATTTTAGTTTATGTCTCATTGCACAGAAATAGACTATGCAGCCACCCATAACTGTGGCAGAATCCAGAAAACAAAAATTTGGTAAAAGAAAATTGACTGTATGATTCTTTCTTTGAAACTAGGTATAGTTGTCGGAACAAAGTAAAGATGTCTTGAGCATTGGCAAAAGGGGCAGGTGGGGAACCTTGGGTATACAGTGTCTAACACAGAAATATTTAATTAACCTTGGAATCTGCCCACCATGCCTGGCACGTTGACCCTGGGAGCTTGATATTCAGTGGTGGGCATGGCTGGAGAATGTCTCCTGATTAACACTGTGGCATATTTTGCCCTACCTTCTTGGAAAAGATATTGCAAGTGACACTCTTTACATTATAGCTCAGCATGTGTAGCTGGTCATAAGTTCTGGCTAAGATTTACTTCTAAGTGGCATGGAAAAGTCCCTACAGTGGAATAAATACTTTTAATAATAATGCCACAAAGGCCATGATCAGCTCATCCCTGAGGGTTTTACAAAGAACTTTGTTTTTTATTTGCTTAGTTAGATTTTACAGTGAAGACTAAACTTTCTTAATTGATTTTATTACTTGTTTCACCAAAATCTCATTTTGCAATGGTTTGCACATTACTGCACAGATTCAGAGCCAGAAATCATCCCTGATTTAGATTTATGGGAATAGTGTGTGTATTTTCCAAACATGGATTTTCTTCGGGTTCTAACAAAGTACATTTATTTTGTGTACAACCAAATTGTATATCTATTTTGCAATGCTTTTATTTAAATTCTGGGCACTGTGGTTTGGCTGCCCATGCAGCCTTTTATCAGGCCTCCTCTGAAACCCTAAGCCTTCAGCTGAGCAGGGTCACACTGCAGAAGCTTGTTGATCAGTACCTTTTTTCTTTGACATTATCTCTCCAGAGCAAAGGGGGGCATGGTTCTATTTAGGTTTTGTTTGCTTTTATTATTTCCTTCAACTCTCTGGCTGGTTATTGCATTCCTGTATCATTCTGAAATTTATAGTCTATTCAATAGCATTTTTATTTTTTATGATTATGTCAGTCTTACCCATAAGAGGGTCTTAGGGAATATGTTTTGAATTTCTTTCAATAGCAACCACATCCCAGAAACTACCTAACTGAATTATGAGTTTTATTTTTTTTTACCAGAGGGAGCTATGAAACAGAAATGATTTTAGATGTAGATTATAATAATAATTTGGAGGCATCTTTATGATCTGTGAGTTTCATATCACTATCATGCCTTGCACTCCCTTTGATTATTCCTATTCTAACAGAGCGCTGCAAAACTTCTGTATGTATCCAATAGCAAGCTCTACATCAGGGGAAGATGCAAGGGAGCAAGGGTATGTTTAATAGCGAATTGTTCACCAAAATGGGAAAAACAGTTTGTTCAAATTATCTGAAAGGGCAGCCCAAATTGGTGGTTCTCCCTCAAAGATTATGTGTATACAAGAGCTAAAACATTAAACTATCATTACTGGGGAAAAAAGACATAATTTATGGGGAGGATGGAGGGATGTTTCAGGGAATCCATTTGTACAAATTCCTCTGAGGCAGGACTAGGGTAAGAAATGAGAAAGTTATCTGGGAATAAGGTGTCCTCCTGCTTGTCCCTCTCAGTTGCAGACACGTGATAATGGATCACCCTCACAGAGGGAAACACACATGATAATGAAGCAAGCAGATGTTTATTATTAGAGGGAACATTATAGAGTGTGGACCACGTCTCAGGCCCCCTTCCAAAGGTCCTGCATATGTTGACTCTCTGAGTTATCACAATGAGCCTAGGAAAGAGGAAACAACAGCAGTAGCTGTTTAACAATGGTAGTAGCCAAGTTAGGCCACATAACTGATAAAAGCACAAAGCAGGGTCCTGATTGGACCCCAGCAACCTGGCCTCAGACAATTCTGTTTTCCCTCCCTTCCTGTTGACTATCTTCTGCTTTTCTGCTTCAGCCTCTACCAGACTATCCCAGCACCAATACTGCCCATCTTCCTACCTCAGATATCTGACAGAGATTGGCTAGATTCTCTGGGTTTTAATTCCAAGTTCCTGGGAGACAGATCTGTTTGGTCAGTCTGGGTGAATAGTTCCCATGGCTGTGGAGAGGGGTATGGGTCATATGGTTCAGACCTAGCTGCCTGCTTTCACAGCGAGTGGGTAGTAACAGTTTGTACCGAGGGAATGTGGCTGAAGCAGTCACTCACAAGAGCTGCTGATTATCAGTTATAGCTTGTAATAAAAACAGCCACATCTGGGGAGCTCAATTCACTTGATCTCCGGTGCTTCTCCATACATCTTCAATTATGAACTTTAAATCAGCTTAATGTCTATTTCCTCAAAAACAATTTCTGAAAGATAAATTAATGGTGATATATATGCTTATTAGGGTTCCATTCTGTCTTTTTTTGTATCTATTGCCCTCCAGATTAGAGTTCGTTTAGACACCAGATAAACACAATGAAGATCTAGCACTCTGAAGTTTCCCTAAAGATAATAGCTAAAATTAATTACCTTCTTTAATCCTCACAACAAAGCTATGAGGCAGAATCAATACTATTCTCCTTTTCACAATGAAGAAACTGAAGCAAAAAGATTTAAATGAATGCCCCAGGTCACAAAGAAAGTGATGGAATCTGAATCTACACCCAATTCTGAAAGCAGAACCTGACCTTTTTTGATATTTATTTTTATTTATTTATTTCGCTGCTCCAAGACTTAGTTACAGAATGTGAGATCATTAGTTGTGGCATGCAGAATCTTTTTTTTTTTTTTTTTTTTTTCAGTTGCAGCCTGTGAGCTCTTTAGTTGGTGCTGCTGCTACTGCTGAGTCGCTTCAGTCGTGTCTGACTCTGTGCAACCGCATAGACGGCAGCCCACCAGGCTCCTCTGTCCCTGGGATTCTCCAGGCAAGAATACTGAAGTGGGTTGCCATTTCCTTCTCCAATGCATGAAAGCAAAAAGTGAAAGTGAAGTCGCTCAGTCGTGTATGACTCTCAGAGACCCCATGGACTGTAGCCCACCAGGCTCCTCCATCCACGGGATTTCCCAGGCAAGAGTACTCGAGTGGGGTGCCACTTCCTTCTAGTTGCAGCATGTGACATCTAGTTCCCTGATCAGGGATGAAACCCCAGACCCCATGCCTTGGGAATGATGAGTCTTAGCCACTGGACCACCAGAGAAGTCTCTGAACTTTAAATAGTTACACTACATTCATGTAGGAGCTTGTTTTTTACTGATTTCAGCCAGTATTCGTCCTCATCTAAAAATACTGTGGCAAATCTCAGCCATAAAAGTGGTTAATAGAGCCAGATTTCCCCACTAGTGTCTGAGTCTGTCAGCTCTTAGAAGCACTCTCTCTCTGAAAATCTTCCCAATTTTTTGGACATCTGCCAGCAGCTGACCCATCGTGCACCTTAGGGCTGAGATGATGGGCTGAATTCAGGTCACCAAGATTGGAATTCTAAGTGCCTCTCTTACAGATTGTATAAATTTGGGCAAAGCACCAAACCACTCTAAACTTTCATCTGTGAAACTCGAGTAATGATGCCTACCTTTTCATTTTTGTGAGGAATAAGTGAAGGATTGATTATTTGGCTGCTAACATGAGAGGATGCCGAGAGCTTAGTCTCTACTGCCTCCCTTAGGTCCCTTTTCTCCACCTGCCAGTATTTAACACCATTGTCCTCACTGGCCCTAGCACATTTTAGCACTAGACACCAGCTTAGAAGTGAAAGTGAAAATGTTAGTCACACAGTCATGTCTAATTCTTTGCGACCCCATGGACTATATCCCACCAGGCTTCTCTGTCCATGAAATTCTGCAGGTAAGAATACTGGAGTGGGTAACCATTCCTTTCTGCAGGGAATCTTCCCAATCCAGGAACTGAAGCCGAGTCTCCTGCATTGCTGGTGGACTCTTTACCGTCTGAGCCACCAGGGAAGTCCAAGAAACCAGCTTAGGACCTCTACTTTAATTGTGTGGCTCTATAGTCTGCTATCCAGTGTATCTTCTGCTGCCAAATTGTAGCTTCTGTCATAAGTGAGTAAAATTCAGGAATCCACACATCTTCCTAAATCCTCTACATAGAAAGGTTGGAGAGGCAATACTTCAATATTTAAACTGGTGCTTGGATTTGCAAAAAGCCAGAGAAAGCAGCTTCTGTTGGAAAAACTTCCAAGGAAAACCCGACAGGATGGAGAAATGTTGAGTCATCTCTGGATTCTTTGAGAGCACTATGAAATATAATCAGCCATCAGTGAATTACCCTGGGTGGAATATTTATGAAATGTTCCACTCAATGTCCTAAAGTCATATTTTATGATCAACAGAACCTGTGAAGTTTTAAATCTGCATTAATAATAATATAGACCTAATTTCTGATACTCTTCAGTTTTTATAGACTACTTTTATATAACCTTTTCTGTTGGCCCTTACAAAAATGAATGAAGTATTTGTTATAATCCCCGTTTTATAGATGGAAGAATTGGTTTCCAGAAAGATTAATGGCTTCTCACTTGATTTTCAAACCAAAGGCTCTTATACCTTGCAGCATACAGCTTAGCTGCATCCAATTTGGAATCAAAAGAATTGGTTTTCATCTCAGTTTTATGGGTAGAGAAGATAAAGATAATAATACCTCTCTCATAAATTGCTAATGTGTTTGGATTCCCAGGTGTTACAGTGGTAAAGATTCTGCCTGCCAATGCAGGAGACCCAGGTTCAATCCCTGGGTCAGGAAGATCCCCTCGAGTAGGAAATGGTAACCCACTCCAGTATTCTTATCTGGAAAATCCCATGGAAAGAGGAACCTGACAGGCCCAACTGAGTACACACAGAGAAAAGAATTGGCTGAAAGTACCAGAAAGTTAATTTATAGAGATGTAACTGAGTTGGGGATTGTAGATCACACACACACACACACACACACACACACACACACACACACACACTCGCATAATACAGACCTAGTCAACTGCCAGCATTGGCTTCCCTCTTTGGTAATGCATTAATAGCCTATCTGTGATCCCCTTGACTTTCCCCTGGCTTTGCCACTTCTTCTGGAGCTTCAGGCATGGCACTTGTATCTAGGGTAGAAATAATGGTGAAAGTTTCAGTCTCTCTGTTTCCTTTCATAGATAAGGCAAAGCCTTCACTTCCTGTACCATCTATGAACTTTGTTACTCTGTTACAATGTAATCTGTTATGTGACTGCATGCTGCAAGGGACTATGGGAAAGAGAATATTGAGCCTGGGGCTACTAATGTTGCTGCTCAAATAAAACTGGGTCATTCTTAGTTTAAAAAAAAAAATGGTGGGGTTAGATTTTAGCAAGGCCAACAAGTATGTCTATCTAACATAGCTTTTAGAGATATTTTATTCAGTATAAATTTTGTGTAATAAAATGTGCTTAGTCACTCAGTCGTGTCCAACTCTTGTAGCCTGCCAGGTTCCTGTGTTTATGGGATTCTCCAAGCAAGAATACTGGAGTGGGTTGTCATTTTCTTCTCCAGGGGATCTTTCCTGACCTAGGAATCGAACCTGGGTCTCCTGCATTGCAGGTAGACTCTTTACCAACTGAGCTATGAGGGAAACCCATGTAATAAAATAGGTATGTAAAAATTGTTGGGATTTCCTTTGCAGTCCAGTGGTTAGGACACCTATGCTTCCAGGGCATGGGGTGAGAGTTTGATCCCTGATCAGGGAACTAAGATCCCACATGTATGGTCAGAATATTTTTTAAAAAATTTTAATTGTATCATGTATAATATCTTTAATATTAATATTGATAATATGATGACAGCATTATTTTCCTTTTTGACATAAACCTTTGAAAAAAATAGTAATAATTATTAAAGTTGGAAATGCTACTTTACTTTTATTGTGCCCAATTCTTAGTATCTTTTAACTTATTTTAATCTTATAATATACTTCTAAATTGCCTGGAGAATCCCAGGGACAGGGGAGCCTGGTGGGCTGCCATCTTTGGGGTCGCACAGAGTCGGACACGACTGAAGCGACTTGGCAGCAGCAGCAGCAGCAGCAGCAAATAGGGCTGAAGGGTATCGTTATTATATTTTACAAGCAGGAAAACTGATCTCCATAGAATTGAAGGAAATTACTTACATTAATGTCAGAACATGTAGTTTTACTTCAAATCTTGCAGTATGATTTGAATGTCATGTATTAGTACTCAGTGGTTTGTATAGTTAAAAGTTAAATTGTTTACTTTTCACTTTCACTTTTCACTTTCACGCATTGGAGAAGGAAATGGCAACCCACTCCAGTGTTCTTACCTGGAGAATCCCAGGGACGGTGGAGCCTGGTGGGCTGCTGTCAATGGGGTCGTGCAGAGTCAGACACGACTAAAGTGACTTAGCAGCAGCAGCAGTTATGGCCAGTGAGACCCTAAAGTAAACAGGAAGAAACTGAGTATTTATATGATTTGCCCAAAGTCACTTAATTTGTAAACAAAAGAGCTGGGGCAGAGCTCTAGTCTTCCCAGTTTTAGCCCAGTGATCGTTTCACTGATCCTTGTTGCCATCGAGAAATAGGCTTTTTCATCTTTACCTCTCATGAGAACAGTGTTTCATAAAAACACTGTTCTTATAAAGAGTAACTTTGAACTCTTTTAAGTTAAAGCTTGCAAAATTGGAGATCCATAACATACAAGTTTTGTTTGACCCCTGTACCACAAGCCCATGCAATGTTGGAAAAATATAAGTAATTGACAATATTTAAACATTAGGTATTACATAAAACCCTAATCTCCAGTTTTTCTTATAAACAAACAAATTAATTAATAATCTTCTATTCATCCATACCTGGACTGCATTCCTGTATGGAATTAAGGATCTGGACTAAAGATCAAGCAGGAATTCTTCAGTTTCCTACAATCCTCTTAATTCCCTGAGGGGTCCTTAACAAAGAGGGAAGATTGTTCCCTTAGCTCAGGGGATTTGGGTGCCTTTGGGTCAACTTGTGCCTGTCCCTGCCCTGCTTAGCTTACAAAAAATCATTTCCAGATACAATTAGTCCTGCACATTACGAGTTCCAATTAAGAGTGCATTCGTGAGTCCAATTTGTTCCTAAGTCCAACGATATTAGCCTAGGTACCTAACTAACACAATCGGCTACATAGTACTGAACTGTAATAAGTTTATAATACTTTTCACACAAATAATACCTAATAAAGAACAAACGTGAAAAAATAAAGAAAACATTTTTACTCTTATAGTGCAGTACCTTGAGAAGAACAGTAGTACCAGTTACATCACCGCAGCTTTTGAGCTTGCTTCTGCACATCCTGAGCTTGAAACAAAGATACTGTACTCTACTCAGTACTCTGCAGTAAAGTACACAGAAGCGCAACCACTTGTAGAGAAGCAGGCATGTGACAATGTACACCAGACACGTGAACTAATTTATGTGAGTGTACATGTTCTCATCCTTGGAAGTTTGAGGCTTGAAGGCTCATATGTAGGGGACTTTCTGTACTAGACACTGCAGCAGGTAATATATCACATTTTTCTTTGAGAGCTTTGTAGATTCAAAATAGCAAAAGGAAAATCTGGTTGGCTGTTTTCAAGTCAGGTTGGAAAAAAGTCTTTACCTTCAGCCTGCTTGGCGGTGATTAGTGTTTGCTAACCGTGTTCAGTCACTCTTGCATATGGATGTGACGTCAGTGGCCTAGTCTGGGAAGGAAGAGTGAGTGCCAGGAGGGAGTGAAAAACAAGAAAAGCGCGTAGGTTGTGGTATGAAACACAGCCTAATTCAACAGAGGCTCATCTCCCATCAGGGCCTAGATTAAGGCCATTCGAGGACCACTGAATCATGGGAACTCCATACCCACCCCATCATTAAGTTAATGGTAAAGTAAGCCTCCTTCAAGGAGCGGCCTTATCACTTGTTTTCCCCACATAAATATAATTAAATATGAAAGGTGGTGATGGCAGTTGAACATCTGTCTTTAGCTTTCAGCTTTTTCACAGTCTGTTGATTAGGTTATGTTTTGTATTATTCCAATGTCCACAGCTGTCAAGTGAAATGGGAGCGGTCCTGCCTGAGCCTGGGAGCCGAGGTCTGCAGCGGCTCTTCACGTTCCACGTGGTAATAGCCGGTGACAGCTTCTACTCTCAACAAATTGTTTTCTGCGAGTTGATGGGTCTCAGCTGTTCTAACCTGGGAAGTGATGAGTTTTGCTTTCATTTGGAAAGTAGAATCTGTTCAAATAGAGTGGCTGGCTTCATCGGGTGTGAGTGTTTGTTTGATTTTTGTGTTTGTTTTTGTAGCTTTGTGTGTATGCACATGCAGTGGTACTTGGGTCTGTGTTTGACAGCAGGTTCTCAACTTACCAGAGCATACTGTCTGGAATCTTCTAAGGCTTGTGCTGATGTACGGGGCGCAGAGATCAACTCATGGGCAGAGGAGCATTTCAGACAGTCTCACATGTACTCAGCTGTCTGAGATTGATTTCGCGTCTTGACTCAAGAGCATTTGTTCTCAGGCTGATATCTTTGCCTCATGAGTGGGGTTAGCTCACACCAGTATCCTTGGGTAATGCCAGCAGTGGAGTGCTAATTAAAATGGCAGGATCTGGAGACATGGGAGGGTCTTCTTTCAGAGGTGTTGAATCTGCAGACAATTTTCTAAGCGACAAGCGTGCGTGTAGCACAGAAATTGAATATGTTTAAGATGGAAAAGTCTTGAAGATTTCCCCCAGCACCTTTATGTTCCCTTTCCCTATTCTCCATATACAAACATAGTCTTAGAAAAGAATCTAAACATACTTTAACTCAAAAGTATAAATAATGAATGATTGCCTGGTTACCTAAACATTAGCAGGACACAAGTAAAGATATCTGTTGCTGTCCAATGCAGCTTTCTGCTGCTGCTGCTGCTAAGTCGCTTCAGTCAGGTCCGACTCTGTGTGACCCCATAGACAGCAGCCCACCAGGCTCCCCCATCCCTGGGATTCTCCAGGCAAGAACACTGGAGTGGGTTGCCATTTCCTTCTCCAATGCAGGAAAGTGAAAAGTGAAAGGGAAGTCGCTCAGTCGTGTCCAACTCTTCGCGACCCCATGGACTGCAGCCTGCCAGGCTCCTGCGTCCATGGGATTTTCCAGGCAAGAATACTGGAGTGGGGTGCCATTGCCTTCTCCAACAACTTTCTATGATGATACAAATGTTCCAGAAGCAATGTGGCTGGTATGACAAAAGTACTAATTTTTATTTATTTTTATCTCATTGCCTTAATTTTAAATAATTCTGTGTGGCTAGTACCTATCGTATTGGAAGAACAGAAATTGATGGCTAACACTGAGCATTAAAGTTCTCAACTATTTCAAATGAAGAATTTGTGAGGAGAGCTGAATTATCATGGCATTACTGAAATGGCACTACTGCCACTTGGAAAAGTAGAACTGACCATTTCTAGTGTCCAACACAGGAGATTAAGTTCTAGGCAGCAATAAGATATTAAAGAACGAATATCAGAGTAAAGTGAAATGAAATGAAAGTTGCTCAGTCGTGTCTGATTCTTTGTGACCCCCTGGACTATAGAGTCCATGAAGTTCTCTAGACCAGAATACTGTAGTGGGTAGCCTTTCCCTTCTTCAGGCGATCTTTCCAACTCAGGGATCAAACCCAGGTCTCCCACATTGCAGGCAGACTCTTTACCAGCTGAGCCACAAGGGAAGCCCAGAATATAGAAATGAATGCATAGTAATGATAACAAATGATACACCTAACAGTTTGAATCAAACACTGTCAGAATCAGGATGCTTACATCATCTGTGAAACAATTCTGTGAGAAACACACCATTGCCATCCTTGATGTGCAGATAAGGACACTTTAGTGTAGAAAAGACTGAAAACCTAGTAAATAACGGAGTTTTGATTTCAACTCAGTTCTGTCTCTGAAGCCACTTTCATCATTGCAGATACTATTTTGACTATGAGCTTTAAAGCACAACTTACTTTAGGGGCAATTAATGAAGCCTATATCTGAAAGAAGTGCCTTCGATCTCCAGGGCCCCTTTATTTTCATCACTTGATGATGATATTTAACATAAAATAATGTCTAGATGCAGCTCGCATAGAGTAAATACTCCATAAAAAGCAGCTGCATTTTTCACTATCATCATAATTATATGGCATTTCCATAAACTCTAATTGCACATGTGATATCAATCACAAGGGTCACTGAGTCATGGAGGGATCTCATAAGTGATTCTGCCCTTAATGTCACCAGTGACAAAAGTATCACGAAATTATAGTTCTGAAGATTTAAGGGCCCCAAAGAGAGTAGCTGCAAACATTTTATTCTAGAGATAAGCACTATAACTGGAGGGAACTCTCTTCTCCCCTCAAAATCAGCAGTACTATTTATGAATATCACAGAATATTGGACTTAAAAAAAATCTTGTACCTCACTGTCTAAGTAGCTATTGCATGGTGAAGCTAGGTGAGGTGAGTGTATCTATAAATTACATTGAATTATTAGTTGAAGAATGGATTGAATCTATTGTCATTTCCACTGAGTTTTCATGAAATGAAAACTTTCTTTCCGCTTCCTTCCATTCATTCTCCCAGAAATGTATTTCCTGCTGTTCATACCCACGAGACCTGTCAGACACTGTGCCAAGCATTGAGATTGGTGGAAACTGATCCACTGATTATATTAACAGGGAAAAAAATAAATCTACCACAAGGCACTTAGCTGTCAGCCAGATGATCTGAAGTAAATTCAATGAAATTGATTTATGTGACTTCTTCAGTATTTCTAATTGCTCCCAAACTTATTGCCAGTTAATGTTTATAACATTAAATTCAGGTTAACTATTTGATTGCTAATCTTTACATTACCCATAGACTCTGCAATTTCAGGACTCCCAAATTGGACTGTGACTTCTAAGTAGCCACACAGACATTGTGTGTGTGTGTGTGTTCCTTTGTGCCACATAGAATGATTCTGATGGCACAAATGCATTTGGTGGGCTTCTTGTTGATTAGCAATGCAATATCTTTTGGTCCTGTAGCAAAGAAAACTTGCAGCTGTGGTCTATTCTGAACTGAGGTGAAAATAAGAAACTATTGATACAACTAAAGCGCATCAGGTCTGTAAGGCTGGAGAAACCAGGCTCAAGTGTGTAGAATGGTCATCAGGCAAGAGGATTTGTAAACAAAGGGCCAGTACTGGAGGCTGAGTCTCAAGAAATGTCAAAAATCTGAGTGGGGTGAGGAAAACATTTCAAGCCCACCCACTGGTTTGGGATGAAAACTAGAGATGAGACAGCAGGAAGGGGCATATGTAAGCCTTCCTCTGACAGAGAACTGGGCCTTGTCTCTGTAAACTTAGGCACAGCATCTGAAACTGGTTAAGTAGGACACTAGATTCAGTTTATTTAGCACATTTTTTTTTCCCTTCAGTAAAAATATAAATCTCTATTCACTCATTTCCTTCATTTACATTCACATTTATCTGTTAAGACAAGCAGTTGAGATGGGGATAATTTTCTCATTGAGCATATGTCAGCATCACAAGAAAAGAGAGTTGGTGTACAGCACTCACCCCCAAAGATGTTGGGTATATCTCCTTTTAAGCAAACAGCAAGCCAAAAGAGAAGAGATGCTAAGAAGTAGTAAGGAAGGGATAAGAAACATTTAAAACCAACTAAAGCACAGGCTGAGTCCTCAGCATTTCATCCAGAACGATAATGGGCCTTCCTCCTTCTCTGTTGTAGGTTATTAGGGAAGAAAAACACATTGACCGGGTTCTAATATTCTTTAAAGGGAAACCTGTTCATCTGAGGCCATATCTTTGATGGTAGTGATTTTTGCAAACAAATGAATTGCAATCAGAAATTAAACGAGGGCAGGTAGGGGACAGTTATTAAATAAATTGCAATCAGAAATTAATTGAGCACAGGACAGAGATCAAGTTTTGAATAATGTGACCTTGAGGAGCCTGAAGATGTCAAATATTACAATCACAATTCATTGCTCTGAAGGGTCAGTGAAATTGACAGAGAATTCAAGGCTGGTGCAGAAAACATCCTATGATGACACTCTCTGTTCTTGGTCTTCATTGTGTTCAAGAAGCAGAATCTTATGCACACTCTCCCAGAAAGCATAAAAGTTTCAAAGAAAGACCATAAGAATCGTAGAAGCACTTTCTTTTACATACGTGTATATTTGTGTACGTATGATTCCCCCCAAACAGTATCTTGCTCCTGGTACTGTTTCGTAATATGCTTTTCTCACTTAGCAGTATATTTTCCATATAAAAATTTAAATGTAAATTCATAGTAATGGTTCTTGTTTAATAAGAAAAACTTCTGTTTGATTTGTAGACCATTAGTTAATTTGATTGATCCTGTGATATCTGGTAGATCATCACTAAAACTAAAGATACAGTGACCCAAGATTATGGTTTAATGGACATCGGTATTACAGGTTTTCTCCACTCTAATTCCAGTTCTGCCCACATCCCTTGTTGTGACACTTAACTATGTGATGTACAAGTATCAACACTAACAATGGAGGTTGGAAGGAAAGGTCTAAGGTTTGTTGGGTCTGGAACCTCAACTTTTTCTGTTATTACCTATTTGTAGGATCTATTTCTGACTTTATAGGCTTTTACTTAAAGTTTTTATTGAGGTAATCATAAGAAAAAATAATAATACAGAGTCAGACTTTGTATATTTTGCTTAGTTTTCCCCCAAAGTGACTTTTTTTTTTTTTTTTTTACTTTACAATATTGTATTGGTTTTGCCATACATCAAAATGAATCTGCCATGGGTGTACACGTGTTCCCCATCCTGGACCCCCCCTCCCACCTCCCTCCCCGTACCATTCCTCTGGGTCATCCCAGTGCACCAGCCCCAAGCGTCCTGTATCCAAAGTGACATTTTGGAAAACTGTAGTCAGTTATCATGACCAGGATATTGACATTAAGACAGCTAACTCACTGATCTCACTCAGACCTCTTAAGATTTACTTTCAGTGGTGTGTTTTGTAAGCAGATGCAATCATAGTTTCCACTAATGAATATGTAGTAAAATATTCCTACTACTTGGACACATTTTCTGAGTTTCAGTATTTATTACATCTCATCCTTTTTTGGCATCAAATATGGGATCTTATTTGTCGGGGCTTCCCAGGTGGCACTAGTAGTAAAGAACCCTCCTGCCAGTGCAGGACACCCAAGGGACACAGGTTCAATCCCTGGGTCGGGAAGATCCCTGGGAGGAGGAAATGGCAACCCACTCCAGTAATTTTGCCTGGAGAACCCCATGGACAAAGGAGCCTGGCGGGCTACAGTCCATGGGGTCACAAAGAGTCGAACATGACCGAAGCAACTTTGCTTACATGCACATGGTACCTTATTTAGCTCTTTTTTTTCTAGGTGTTTAGGTTGTTGTTGTTGTTTTTTTTTTTTTTTTTAATGCCCTTTTCCTTGGGTTTGAAAGACTTAATTGATTATATACTATGATTTTATAAATAACCTTTTCTCTGAATTTTCCAACATATGCCACTAATGCATCTTCTTTTTCTTGGCCTAATACCACATATTTTAATTATTACAACTTTAAAATGTATTTTACTCTCTGGTAGAGAAAATCTCATCACTCTTTACTTAAAATAAAAACTTATTTGAAATGTTTACACATTTATCCTTTCATATAAATTGTTCCTATAATTTGACTTACTTTTTCATTTCTTAAGGAAATCAAGCCAGGACAGAATTGATTTGCATTAGATTTTACAAATTAATACTTGAAGTTTTTTTTTTCTTTTTGCAAATTTTATAATATCAATTCTTGCCATTTAGGTTAGTGTTATGGTTTTATTGTATTCAAATATTTTACATGGGCCTCAGTACCTTTGCTCATTTTTTATATATATTTTCTGAGAGTCTTGGGGTTAGCTCCCCCAGCTTTTAGGTTGAATTATTAAAATTAGTCTCCTCCACAGGTTTTAGTATATTGTCACCTCTTCTGACTTCTTCGTAGCAAAGTGGAAATGACTGTTTCAGGGTTAAAGGTGAGTGAAAGGAATGAGGACTAGCATGACTGGTTCTCTCTGATGGAAACTAAGGATATTCTTTGGCCTGAGACCAGGGGTATTACTCAGTGGGCATAAGATCCATTCCTATAGAGGCTAAATGATCTCAGAAGAGATTGCAGAGTCCATGGCTTCTAAGATAGGTTACACCTCCCCCTAGTTGTGTTCTCTCTGCCATCTCCTCTCCCCCAAACCCGTCTGTACCCTGAAGATACAGAAAAGATAGTAAGTATACTATCTCATCCTCAAAGGGAAGCTCAGAGAGGTAGGCAAATGGCTCTCATGTGAGGTGGGAAAGAGTCAAAGACAATTCAGGTTGTATCAAACCATGTCAGTGCAAGCAGAGGATTTGGGACAAGCTTGCTTGGAATAAAACAGCATTTCCCCACTGCCTTTGGTACTCTGCTGTGATCATACAACTAAATTTTGGCCAACAGAATGTAAACAAGAAAAGTATGTGCAAATTTTAAGTATTATCAAAGGAAGATGGTTTGCTCATTTCCTGGCATTTCTCTTTATGCTTCCTGGAATGATAACACAGAGGCTTCCTCAAGATTTCTTGACTATGAGAAGAGAATAAACTATTATCTTCTTAACTCACTGCTTTTGGGGATGGGGAGGGTTGCTGATAATTGGATTAAACTTGATTTTAACAAATACAGTATTTGTCTTTTGCACAAGAATGCATACAGAGCAGCTACCATCACAACATATCCTCATTAAATTATTGAACTTCATGAATTGGGAAAGGCATTTTCAGTCATCTGAAGCAGAAAAGGAACTAACTCCAAAGTGAAGAAGTTCAGGCTCACTTTCTAATTATCAACTTTCTAATTTCTAACAACCATAGTGACTTAAAAAAAATGCCAGATGTATTTTTTTTCATTTTTATATAATTTTTAAAGGTTATTTTCCATTTACAGTTACTATAAAATATCAGCTATATTCTCCATGTTATACAATACACCCTTGAACCTGTCTTACACCCAATATTTTGTACCTCCCATTTCCCACCTCTATCTTACCCTACCCTCTACTGTTTACCACTCATTTGTTCTCTATATCTATGAATATCACTTAAAAAAAATTACACCTGATATTCACAGATATAGAGAACCATAGTGAATTTTTATAAAAAGCCTACCTGTTCATGGGGACCTAGTACATGACCAAACTATCACAACAAGCTATCGTTCATGTCCAAGTGTTAGTAGAAGATATTCTCAAACGAGGATAAAATTAAGGAACTATTCTCCCTGTGAGGGAATCTTACAAAAGAAAATTTGAAAAGAAACAAGGCAAAATAAGTAAAAAAAAAAAAAAAAAAAAAAAAAACCTGACCATAAATCTAGTAAAAAATCGTGAAAGGAAAGACCATGGTAAAAAATAAATAAAACTCCTAGTGCTCCACACTGATGTCATTTATGTAGCAGAGTACAAAGACACGGTATTGGAAGAAATAGCATTTTTATTATTATGCAAAATAAATGAGTAACAAAAATCCCATAGTGAGACAGAGGAAAGGGAGAGAAAGCATAAGCTCTACTTTTAGTTCCAGACTTACACACCCAACAGTCTACTTGATGTATCTTCTTGGGCATCTTTAAAGTCAAGATGTGTAAAATAGAATTATAGTCTTTCTCCCCAAATTTACACCCCCTTCAGCATCCCCTTGAAGTGAGTAGTCATACAACTCACTCATCAACTGGTTCAAAAGACTCCAGTTTCCCATTTCATAAGGCACCAAGTAGCACCCATTCACCATCCCAAGCACATGCTCGCGTGTTCCCTCTTTGTCTTTCTGTCTCTCATCTTACTCCCTTTCTCATCCCCTCCTTCACATGTGGACCTGAAGTAAAGCATGCTTTCACTTTCATTTCTTGTGACAGGTTGCCGGGGCCAGGGTTCTTACAGATGTTTTCCTCGAGCGAATCAGTTCAGTTCAGGGACTGAAGAATGAAGCTGGAGTCCAAACCTTGCCCCCAGTGTGATTTTCCCAAAAGAGCCACTGATTACTCTTCATCCATGTTCTTGAATTAAGTTCTCAATGTGGTTCAGAAATAACAGAGGGCTTCTTATGATTAATCTCTATTTCCTTAAATCGCATCATTATCTTTAGTTTCCAACTGTGTGGGTGAAGGACATTTTACCAACTCACTATAATTTAAAAACTTTGATAACTTTTCTGAATGATTTAAGTATGTCTTACATGGAGTATATGAAGTTTTGATTTGTGGTCCAACAGATACTGTTTCATTCAGTTGGTGGTTTTAGCCAATCTACACATGCATATATACGACAGATAGGTTTGGCTTTAGATTTTTCATGACATTTTTCTGTGCTTTTAAAATCTTTTTCTATATAGTAATTTGCTTTGCTGAATTTTGCATTTGAGTTCTGTTAATATTGAAAAGCAGACTTTACTTTGCCAACAAAGGTCTGTCTAGTCAAGGCTATGGTTTTTCCAGTGGTCATGTATGGATGTGAGAGTTGGACTGTGAAGAAAGCTGAGCGCTGAAGAATTGATGCTTTTGAACTGTGGTGTTGGAGAAGACTCTTGAGAGTCCCTTGGACTGCAAGAAGATCCAACCAGTCCATCCTAAAAGAGATCAGCCCTGGGATTTCTTTGGAAGGAATGATGCTAAAGCTGAAACTCCAGTACTTTGGCCACCTCATGCAAAGAGTTGACTCTTTGGAAAAGACTCTGATGCTAGGAGGGATTGGGGGCAGGAGGAGAAGGGGACGACCCAGGATGAGATGGCTGGATGGTATCACTGACTCGATGGACATGAGTCTGAGCGAACTCTGGGAGTTGGTGATAGACAGGGAGGCCTGGCGTGCTGCGATTCATGGGGTCGAAAAGAGTCGGACACGACTGAGCGACTGAACTGAACTGAATTTTGAAAGTTTGTATGCTTTCTTCCAGTAGTTAAAGGCAACTTTAACTTTATGTAATTAACCATTAGATTTTTTTTAAAGTAGTATCTACTTAGCAAAGAAAAAATTAGTAAATTTACTTTTTATGTTTTTTGTTATCTTAACAACCTATTTTTCACTTCTAGGTTACAAGAGATGAAAAAAATTAGTTCCTCTGTTTCCTACTATTTGTTTAGTTATAGCATTCCTACTCTCAGTGTTTATGACTAAATACTCTGTTCTTTAAACTTAAGCCCAATATTTGTTCCACTTCAGTTGTACAATTTAATGAATTTCATGCTAGCTATCACTACAATGGCAATCATATTACAATATGTAAATATATCAAATCAACTTTTTGCACATCTTAAATTTAAACAATGTCATATGTCAAATATATTATAATATTCATATTTGCATAATTATTTAAATATATATAGTAGAATATGTTATAATATACACTTTTACTTTTTTTAAAAGGTCCATGAGGAGTTGCCTTTAAATTAGTTTTTGGAAACTTGTGCTCTGTTCCCTAACAGGGAAAAGTATTAAAGTAGCAACTTTAATAACCACTATTATGAAATTAATATATAATTTTAAAAATCCTCTCATTACTCTTGTCTAGTTTATGAATCAGAAAATATCAAGGAGGAAAGATGTTCATTACTAACACTCAAAATTCCAATAGAAATGCAACAGAAAAAGGTAGTTTAATTAATGGGTTTTGAGGTCAGACTGCCTGATTTACAGACCAATTTCATCACCTTTTGTTGTTGTTCTGCCACTAAATCGTGTCTGAAACTTTATTACTTACTATATGAGAAAAGTACTATTATTTTCTCTCATGTAGAGATTAAAAATCAGACCACAAGTTAAATGAGGATTATTCCCAGTTGGCTCGGTGGTAAAGAATCTGACTGCCAATGCAGGAAACCCAAGAGATGTGGGTTCTATCCCTGGATCAGAAAGATCCCCTGGAGCAGGAAATGGCAATCTGCTCCAGTATGTTACCTGGGAAATCCCATGGACAGAGGAGCCTGGTGGGCTTCATTCCACACGGTGGCAAAAGCGCTGGACACATCTTACCAACTAAATAACATAAGAATAAAATAGAGCATATTGAAGAGTACCATCACATAGCATGTACACAGCAAAGGCTTCCACTGTGGCATTATCCATCTTCATAATGTTGGCTAAGTGCTAGATGAAAAATAGTAACTAGTATTTGTTTGATTCTGTACTTTCCAGATCAATAATGAAATATAAACCTTAAAAAAGACATGCTTATTAGTCATTTGTATGCCTTCTAGGAATTTCTTGTTATTATTCCTTGACCATTTTTTCCCTGGGTTATTTGTCTTTTTTTGAATAAATTGGTTGGAGCACTTTTAACATCACACACAGTAACCTTTTCTGTGCATTACATATCTGTGTATACTTTATGCTCACGCTCAGTTATACATTTTAAATTGTTTTATTTAAGTGAAATACATCCAGAAAAAGGTACAATTTGATATACTTTCATAATCTGTGTAGCTAGCACTTATGATACATTTTCATAATCTGTGTAGCTAGAACACATCTGTGCAGCTAGCATTTAAATTGTAAAGAGAAAAGAAAGAAAGAGAGAGAGAATAATCTGGCAGTCCAAAGCTCTCTTCCTGGTCCATCCTCATCTCCACCACATCCAATAGTGTAAACTTCTATCCTGATGGCTGACAACACAGATCAGTGTGTTTTCATGATTTTGTACTTCAAAGAAATAGAATCATATGGAACTGTACTCTTTTGTGTCTGGCTTCTGTCATTTGTAATTTAATTTTAAGTATAGCATTTTTCATTTTAGAATAGGTTTGTTTTTTTGAGATTCTAAATAATTTAACTCCTCAAGAATTCAGCTAAGTGAATAAAGAAAATAATTTTACATATGGTTGTAGAAAACAGCTGACTGGTAAATGTCTTAATGTGATGTTAATTTTTTTTTTTAGTAATTTCATCTCCTAAGCTGTTTTTCATACGAGAATGAAGGCCTTTTAATCATTGGAATTATTAATTTCTATAATATCTGAGCTCCATTATAGGAGTTTTAAAATTTTCCTGACCTTTGTAACCATATTGCGTCCTACTCTCTGAAGCAGTTTATCAAGGCAAGTCTGTCATTATCTTCCAAACCTAAGTCTCTTTGCATCTTTCTTTCTCTCAGAATTGGTCTCTTGGTGCCCCTTCCCTGTTCAAATCTACATTATCCCTAATACCTAATCCTACAACCACCATGTCTTCAGGCCAATGAGTGTTTGCTGAGAAAATCCTGTGCTTCACACAATATCTAGGTCCTGAGGATAAAGAGAAAAAAAAGTGCTAGGCAGTCATTGTTATTAATGTGATCCAAACCGAGTTGGAGAAACATTATTTAAATGCATAATTACAATAAAATAAGTTTAGAAATACAGACAGGTTATAAAATTTGTATAAGGAAAAGAGTGATTCACTTTGCATATATCAAAATTCATTGAAATTATGAAGTGAGAGCTTGACAGTCAGAGTGATATATGATGACTGTTGGGAACAGTGACTCTCAATCCCCAGGTGGGGGAAGGGGGAAGAAGTTTTAAGAAGGAACAGATTGTGCAAAACCACAGAGAACTGAAACATTCTAGCAGGTATGTGTAAGGCAGAAATCGTCCCTATTTGAAAAAGAATCCACAAGACCCTGAGATGGATTTGACAGAGAGACATGAAAGGTAAAGGGCTTTCCTGGTGGCTGAGCTGGTAAAGAATCCACCTGGAATGCAGGAGACCTGGTTTGATCCCTGGGTTGGGAATGGCTACCCCCTCCAGTATTCTGGCCTGGAGAATTCCATGGACTGTACAGTCCATGGGGTCACAAACAGTCGGACACGACTGAGCAACTTTCACTTTTCATTTTCATTAAAGGTATAAAGTTGAGGAGGCAGGCAGGGCCATATCATGAAGAGACATGTCACACAGCGGCTATGGAAAATGGTGTGGATTTCTTCTGCTGTTGGCAAGGTGCCTGAAGAATCTGACAGATGATTCTGTCCTCTAGGTGTGAAGTGACTGGGGCCAGGGGACTTAGTTGTGCCACCACCTGAGGGAGGTGATGCAACCAAACTCCTCTCTCACTAGAACTGTCGGGTGCTGTCCACCCCTCTCTAGGTGCACGAGGCCAGGGTGGATGCCATGACGTATACGCTCTGTTTGCATAGCTGGGTGACTGGGAATTTTGAAGAAGACGCCATCCTCATGCCTGTGAGTGACACAGTAAATCCATGTCCATCCACTACCCTAAGAGTTTCAGTGCGTGCCCGTGCTCAATCACTAGGTTGTATCCAACTCTTTGTGAGCCCAAGGACTGTAACCCGCCAGGCTCCTCTGCTCATGGGTTTCTCCAGGAAGAATACTGGAGCAGGCTGCCATTTTCTTCTCCAGGGGATCTTCCTGACCCAGGGATCGAAACCGTGTCTCCTGCCATGTCTCCTGCATTGCAGGCAGGTTCTTTACCGCTGAGCCACCAGAGAAACCCTAAGGATCTCAGGGAAGTGAAGTGAAAGTCACTCAGTCCTGTCTGACTCTTTGCGACCCCATGGACTATACAGTCCATGGAATTCTCCAGGCCAGAATACTGGAGTGGGTAGCCTTTCCCTTCTCCAGGGGATCTTCCCAACCCAGGGATCCAACCCAGGTCTCCAGCACTGTGGGCAGATTCTTTACCAGCTGAGCTACGAGGGAAGCCCAGTATCACTCAGCAATTGTTTGGGATTTTCTTCCCAGGTAGGATTGCTCTGAATCTTCTCAATTACCATTTTAAAACCTCAGTAGTCTCTTTAAAATGTTATCCAAGTGCATACTTTTATTCTCAGCAGATAAGTTTGCCTTTTAGTTCTTGAAGAATGTTAGAGAAGCCATGAATAATTTCTCTAAATACATCCTCTCTCCCTCTGAGATGCTGCTGCTGCTGCTGCTAAGTCGCTTCAGTTGTGTCCAACTCTGTGAGACCCCATAGACTGCAGCCCACTAGGCTCCTGTGTCTCTGAGATTCTCCAGGCAAGAATACTGGAGTGGGTTGCCATTTCCTTCTCCAATGCATGAAAGTGAAAAGAGAAAGTGAAGTCGTTCAGTCGTGCCCAACTCTTAGCGACCCCACGGACTGCAGCCTACCAGGCTCCTCCATCCATGGGACTTTCTAGGCAAGAGTGCTGGAGTGGGGTGCCACTGCCTTCGCCCACTGAGCTAGAAAGCATTATGTATTCGTAACTATCTTTACCTCCTGTCCCAAGAGGTCAGAGAACAAATGTCCTCTCTGCTTGTGAGAAAATGCTACCCACTTTCACCTCTGACCCCAGATTCCCCTCATTTGCTCATGTTCTCTCTCAAAGTTTCAATTTCTTATTTCCATTTTACTCACTGTAGCTTATATTATTGAGACGATCTCTTTTTTTAGCATTTTTGTTTCTGTATTTTGCTGCATATTCAATTCACATGATAGTATACATGTTAGAATGTCATTAAATCATGAGTTCCGTTATACACATCTGTATACATGTTAGTATACTGTATTAAACCAGATTTTAGTTGCTTTGCTAGACTAATATTCTTACCTTATGCAGGGAGAAAGTGGTGAGCTGTTTTCCTCAGTTAAAGAGACATTTTCAATTTTTCCTTTGCTCCCATTACTGTTGGATGCCACCACAGAAATGCATCACTTTAATTCACATATCACGAATGTTTGTTAAAAGCACCCCGTGTGTGAGGACTACCACTTGCTGCTTCATTTATAAGCATTTGATTAATTTCCATAAGTTATCCAGAATTTCCCTGTCAGTGTGTCTCAGCTCAATCTTGACTTCCAGTCTTGCCACTTGGAGCCTGAGGGTTCAGATGGGATAACATTAAGTAACTCTATGTATTTATTTTGGGGATTCCCAGGTGGCTTAGTGGTAAAGAGTCTGCCTGCAATGCAGGAGACATGAGAGATTAGTGTTTGATTCCTGGGTTGGGAAAATCCCCGAGGGGAGGAAATAGCAACCCGATCCAGTATGCTTGCCTGAAAACTTCCATGGATAGAGGAGCCTGGTGGGCTACAGTCCATAGCGTCATAGAGAGTCAGACATTTCTGAGTATTTACACACATTTATTTACCGCAAGAATGTTCTTCCTTTCTTTCTTTGCTGTGGGGACTCTTGGGTCAGTTGACCCTTTTTTCCTTTCTTTTCTTCCTTCCTTTTTTTTTTCCGGTTGCCCCATGTGGCTTGCAGGGATCTTAGTTCCCCCACCAGGGATTGAACCCACACTCTCGGCAGTGAAAGACAAGAGTCCTAATCACTGGACCACAAGGGAATTCCCTTCACTCGCCCTTTTCTTTCTCAAGTTGAACCTGCTTACACTTTATTTTCTTTCTGATTTCAAGGGCCAAAAGGAATATTTCTCACTCTTTGTATATTGGTGATCAAATCATCCAAATATAGTTCCTGGAAATCTACTTCATTCCATGTACTGTTCTAGATTCTGAAAATATAAATATGAATGAGAGAAAACAATGTTCCTGAACTTGTGGGGCTTTCACTAGGGAGAATGGGGCAGGAGTGAGTAGCATGCAAACAAGTAATATGCAATTGTTTTAAAAATAAACAAATAAAACAAATAGATGTTTTTAAAGGACCTGAGGCTAGGTAGGAAGAGTTAAAATCATTTTGTCTTCCATATTTCATTCTGCCTGAGCAGAGCGTTCATACCTCTGTGCTTCCAGTCTTTTCATCTGTGTAGGTATGTTTTGCAGACCTCAGTACAGCTCATTTGTACGGCCAAGGTTGTGTAGAACAATGTGATCATCTTCCACCCTGAGAAGCTCTTCTCTGAGATCCAGAGTCTATACCACTTCAAAAGTTGTCTTTCTTTTCTCATGTCCGTTTGTCAATGGAGGTTTCAAAATGTTGACACTCTATTTTATTTCATTAAGCTAAGTTGGGATAAAAGCCCTTTCTCATATGAGCATCACCCCACCCATTCTTGGCATAAACCTTTGGTTTCCCACTCATGCCCCGTGTCTGGAGGAGGGACCGTACCTATGCTGTCCTATCTTCACAGCGCAGTGGCAAACCAGATCTGGTGACAGATGAGGCAGAGGCTTCTTTCAAAGAACACACCTTTTGAAGAGAAAGGACTTCTCCCTGGAAGAATGCAGTATCTGTATCACGCACATGGTTAATTTGGCAAATTCAAAAATCAGTCAGATCAATTATGCAGCAACATGAGGATCAAATCTCTAGCTCGTTCAGTCCCATCTTGTCTTCCTACCATCTGTGTTAGCCTCCTGTGCTCTGTCAATGGGAAAGATTTGAGTGCTTTCAGAAAGCTATTTTTTTCATCTCTTATTTTGCTAATAGTGAATGAAAGTATTTTGGCAAAGACATCAGGATGATAACAATATGCTCAGACGTAGATGTGCAGCCCTCTTTTCTCATCTCACTGGCTCTGTTATGAGCCAGGTCCACACAGAGGAAGAAGAAAACCTTTCAGCAGAGATAACATGTGAACCCCGATAGATGACAATCCCAAAACTAAGCATTGAAAAGCATTTTCTGGACATTTCTCTCTGAGCTTTAATGAGCCACTGCTGAGACGGGTTTCAGCTTTTCTACCCGATGCTCACAATAGGCATTAAGTGGTCAGAAAAAGATTAATAAGACACAAGATGAGAATATTGAGTATTTAGCTAAGCCCCATATCCAGACTTATGAACAAGAATAGTTGGAAATAAAAATAGGATTGTAGGGAAGAAATATTTCACAAACATCAATTCTTCCCTGGGCTTTTCTCAGAACACATGTGACCCGGGGCAAACATCTCTGGAGATAGTGATACAAAGTGGACCCTGAAGGAGTAGGATTTCTTCCTCCCCCATTCAGAGCACTTCCATCACTCACTACTGATTGTCTGATGTCCAAACCTCTTTATATCTGTGAGAGATCGCCTTTTGTGTCCACTCGACTAGACCCCGGGGTGCCCAGACATCTGGTATAAGCATTACTCTGGGAATGGCTGTGAGGATGTTATAAATATTTGAATCCACAGACTAGGTAAAGCAGATTGCCCTTTCTCATGTGGGTGGGTGGGCCTTATCAAGTCAGTTGAAGCCCTGCATAAAACAGAAAAGCTGCCCCTCCTGCAAGTAAAAGGAAACACCCCTGATTCCTGCCTGGAAAGGGACTATCATTTCTTTCCTGTTTTTGGACTCACACTGAAACATCAGCTCTTTCTAGGTCTCCAGCTTCTGACTCCAGGTCTTCGAAGTTGTCAGTCTCCATAATTATGGGAGCTACTTCTTTCTAATAAATATTATCTATCCATCATCTATCTATTTATCTACCTATCTATCCACTATCATGTATTGACCTATCATCTGTCTATTCTTCCTCTCCTGTTGGTTCTGTTTCACACAAGCCCTTATTAAGACAGGACACCAGAAACGCTGTCTGAGGTCTGATCTATATATTTTTGAGGGAGTGGACAGGGGACATGAGACAGGCACACTTCTCAGCTTTCAGAAGGCTCTTTCCTTCCTCTGCTGCTGCTTAGGTCTTCTCTGCCCTGACAAAGGGCCTTTATTCACCTGCATGATGATCTCAGGGGTATCTGTTCACTCATCATAAAGCTAGAGTTTTTATATAGTCTTCCAGACTCTATAATCAATCTCCTGCTATTGCTCCAAATACCTAACATTATTACACACAGAATAATGACAAGTGTGTCCAGAAATAATCCCATAGAAGATTTATGTACATAGAAGCCCTCATCCTTTCATCCAGAAGGACAGTGAAACCCAAACATTTCAATAGGTAAACAGTAATGTGATGGGGTTTGACTCAGTAAGAACTGAAAAGGGAAGAAAGGAAGATGGGAAGGCTGGTAGGCAGAAGGAGATAGAGAAAGACTGTCTTGTGTACACATCAATATTTCAGTGAAATAATGTCACTAAAATAAGAAATAGGATCTACCTTCAGGAGTTAAGAAGCCAGTGAAGGATGGGAACTTGTGTACAATTAACTCCATCAGCAAGTAGTACTTTTAAGGAACTCTCACAGCCAGTGCTTGCAAGTGTATCTAGACCATACTTGGTTTTCATTAAGTGAAGTGTTCTAAACTTTTCAGCAAAACTCTCTTCCCTAATGCAAGTCAATGTTTGACTCTGACTCAACAAATAGCTTTCATGCTGTGTATTATTTCCGGTAATAAAGCCAACAATTCTGGAAAACTGCACTGCATTCCAGGTTTGCTAAAAAGAAGTGTAGTCAGAAGATAGAATATTTAAGAAAAAGTGTTTTGATGGTGCTCCCTTTTGTTCTAAATGTGTGTGTGTGTGTGTGTGTGTGTGTGTGTGTGTGTGTTTGTCACACTACTTGGCACGTGGGATCTTAGTTCCCTGACGAGGGATCGAACCCCCACGCCCTGGATTAGAAGTGCAGAGTCTTAACCACTGGGACCACCAGGGGAGTCAACTCTATACATTTAGACATGATGACAAAAACAACATGAGCACTGATGTCTCAGGGGCTTAGAAAGAATACAAAAGCTGTCTTCCAGCATATCCCAGTGAGGACAATCAGAATCCAATATCAATTATTCCTATAAACAAGGATCTATAATAAAATAAATTAAACTTATTAATAAAGCTCACTTTTGGATAGACATTTTTCCTAGCATCATTGTCTTTCCTGGTATGTATATGTTTAATATCAAATTATAATGTCTCAAGCCCTAGAGTTAGCCCTTTATCCATTGTTTTTTATTTGGGCTTCACAGTAAATTGGTTAGGTGAGTTATAGTGTCTTTATTTTACTGATAAGAAAATAATGAGGCTAGTGTGTGAAAATGAATTACCTAAGATCACCCAGCTGGTAGTCAGAAAACCTAGAATATTATGTCAGATTTGCTGGACTCTGGGACATGGTTCTTGATATCCAGTCATGAATCCTAAAGTCTTAATTATGCAGCATTGATGTTCTTTAAAAGGTGATGTAATAGACAAATCAAGATGATATAAAGTCCAGCTCACATTTCATTCAATCATAAATTATTTCATTTGTTCATTCACCATGTATATCTGGGGCTTCCCTGGTAGCTCAGATGATAATCTGCCTGCAATGTGGGAGACCCAGATTCGATCCCTGGGTTGGGAAGATTCTATGGAGAAAGAGATGGCAACCCACTACAGTATTCTTGCCAGAGAATTCCATGGACAGATGAGCCTGGTGGGCTACAGTCCATGGGGTCATAAAGAGCCAGACATGACTGACTAACACTTTCATGTATATTTAGATTCACTTTGTAATAGTCGTTGAACAGGTGGTCACAGACATGTACATTAATCACAGTTCAGACTTCAAATAATACAGAATGCATCCTTTGAATTGTTCAATTCAGCTCATTTGCTCAGTCATGTCCAACTCTTTGCAACCTCATGGACTGCAGCATACCAGGCTTCCCTGTCCATCACCACCTCCTGGAGCTTGCTCAAACTCATGTCCTTCGAGTCAGTGATGCCATCCAAGCATCTCATCCTCTGTCATCCCCCCTCCTCCCACCTTCAATCTTTCCCAGCATCAGGGTCTTTTCAAATGAGTCAGTGCTTTGCATCAGGTGGCCAAAATATTGTAGTTTCAGCTTCAGCATCAGTCCTTCCAATGAATATTCAGGACTGATTTCCTTTAGAATGGACTGGTTGGATCTCCTTGCAGTCCAAGGAACTCTCGAGAGTCTTCTCCAACATTACAATTCAAAAGCATCAATTCTTCAACGCTCAGGTTTCTTTATAGTCCAACTCTCACATTCATACATGACTAGTGGAAAAATCATAGCTCTGACTAGCCAGACCTTTGTTGGAAAAGTAATGTCTCTGCTTTTTAATATGCTGTCTTGGTTGGTCATAGCTTTTCTTCCAAGGAGGAAGTGTCTTTTAATTTCATGGCTGCAGTTACCATCTGGCGCTGTGCTTTTACAGTTCTCTCTCCCCCTCCTCAATGTCTTGACGGCTGTTCCTGTTTCTTGCCCACTGGACTGAACTACTTGCCTCCCTTCTCCCTAATGCTTAGCCTCCAACTGGAGTTCAAGCTACATCTCCTCCAGAAAACCTGCCCTGAGTACACCTGCCCTCCTCAGAGACTCAACATGAGATACAGTTCAGTGATGTACTCTTCTGTAAATATTCTGTTTGATTTTTCCAAATGGACCATAAGCTTATGGACAACAAGATCTGTGGGTGAAACATTTTTCTCTTTTATTAAAAACTGTGTGTGCTCAGTCGTGTCTGACTCTGTGTGACCCTGTGGACTGTTGCCCACCAGCCTCTTCTGTCCATGGAATTTTCCAGGCAAAGATACTGGAGCGAGTTGTCGTTTTCTACTCTAGGGGATCTTCCTGACTCAGGGATTGAGCCCGTATCTCCTGTGTCTCCTTCACTGGTAGATGGATTCTTTACCACTGCTCTACCTGGGAAGCATTAAAAACATAATAAGTACCAAATAAATTCAGAGTAAGTTTTAGCTGGATGTTCAGCCCTATATTACTGGAGCATCACTTAAATTGCCCCCTCTCAAAATCAGTCCTTTGTTCAAAAAACAAATATAACTAGTGTCCTCCCAGTTACATGGGTCCTCCCTCACCTCCTGGTAAACATTTAGTCTCCCATCTTAAACAGCACCTCCCAGTATCAGGAAGAAAAATTCCATTAATTTGCGATCTCATTTGTTCCCCGTAATAATGAGAATGAACTCTGAAATTCCATTGTGAAACAGGTAGCTAATCGTCTAAAGGGTTTTCATGAACAATGACATAATTTTTCATTTGCATTTTTTAAAACTGCAAAACACAGTACTCGACTCACAAAACTGTCAGGGTACATTTTTGTTTGTTTGTTTAATTTTGCCAAATGGAGTGGGCTCAATTTTGGGAGATAATTCCGGTTTTTTTTATCAGCCAAGTTTTTTTCTTTTTTTTTTTCTTTTTCCCATTGCTAACACTCTGGAACCTTGTCTCTTGTTGAGATTTGATGGTGACCTCACAGGTACCTTATTAATAATAAACCAGAGGGGCTCAGCATGGCTCAGGTTTGGTGTAATAAATCATACTGTAAGTAAGTGCCGTGTTTGCAGTTTTGAAATTTAGAGGCATATAATAACCGAGATTGAGGGTCTGGCAGGTGGTCAAATTGAGTAAGGGTGGGGCCTGGCCTTTCATGGGTCTGACACGTGCTTATGGTTATTAATTACTTTTACATTTTACATTGCTAATTAATGTTATTCTTTCCAGTTACAATGTAATTGAATTTTTAAAAGTGAAGCCTCAAATGTCAGGTCCAGATATTACGTTGTACCTCTGCCTGAAGGAGGAAGTATATATGCAATTTGAGTTCCTTGAAATGATGGATAATAAGACAAACCTCAAGGTGACTAATGAGATCCAGGGAAGCAAATATGCAATATTGGAGATTCAGGGGATTCTAAAGGAGAAATGAGATCATGGAAAGTTAACATGTGGATTTCTGCTAGTCAATTAACCAGCATGGAATTCAGCTATTCTGTTTATCAGACAACTCCTTTGAGTCACTAAGAAAAATAACTCTAGTGAGGTTACAAGTCCATATTTTTAAAGATATTTTATTTGCGTTTTGTTTTGTTCTTTAATTTTTTGGAATATAGTTGCTTTACTATGTACTGTGTTAGTTTCTACTGTGTACCAAAATGAATCAGACATACACACACCGCTCCCCTTTTGGACTTCCTTCCCATTCAGGTCATTTCTAAAAATAATCTATTTTACTTGCATTTTGTGCTTAGCACCTTACTAGCAAATGAAGGTGATAGCATTGGTTTAACAGGTTTTTAGTTAAATATAAAAATTGTTTTCTGGGCCACTTAGCATAGGTCAGTGTTTCCTAATAACTTGGATGCAGACCTCTTGAAAAGCCCAAGGAAAATGCGGAATCCTTTTTCATGCGTGTCTTGTTTGCTGCTGCTTAGTGGTCATTGAGTTGTGTCTGACTCTGTGGCTCTGTGGACTGTAGCCTGCCAGGCTCTTCTGCCCATGGAATTCTCCAGGCAAAAATCCTGGAGTGAATTGCGATTTTCTTCTCCAGGGGAATCTTCCCAACCCAGGGATCAAACCTGCATCTCCTTCTTGGCAGGCAGATTCTGTACACTAGAACTTGTGAACAAGTTATAGAGCAGAGGTAGAGGACCCTTGGGTCTCTGCTTTGAAGAATCCCAGAATAGGAATGCCTGGTGCAGGGGCAAACTGCCTGGTGACCCAATTACATTGCCAGCCATCGCTGTAGTGGATGTTTGTAATAATGATCCCTGGCTAGTGAGCAAGATTAAACCATGTCATTTATCTATTCTTAAGAAAGCGGGGATCTTCCCTGGTGGGCCAGTGGTTATGAATTCTCCTGTCAACACAGAAACACAGGTTCAATCTCTGGTCAGGGAGCTAAGATCCCACATGCAGTGGAGCAACTAAGCCTGTGCACCGCAACTGGAGGGTAGCCCCTGCTCAGCACAACTGGAGAACGTCTCACATAGCAATGAAGAGCCTATGTGCTGTTAGAAAGCCCCGGTGCAGCCAAAGAGAAACAAATAGGTAGGTAAATAAGGAAATACTTTTTTAAAAACAGGTAGATGAATGATTCGGTGTTTAATTTTTTTTTCAGTCAAAATAACTGTCTTTATTAAGCTTTATAGAGCAAGTTTTAATAGTAGAAATGCCTTTACTATAATAACAGTTCATTTCTTGGCAGTGAGATGGATAAGGAATTTCTGTAAATGAAAAGACCACCTGCCAGAGTTCCCTTCTGTACTTGGGAAGCTTAAAAGCAATGAGCTCTTCTGCCAACTCTACCAGCCCTTCTCATTCAGTTAGAACCCTGTGTGTAGTCAGTGCTTTATAAATTCCTGAGGAAGACTAAATTTCCCCCAGTGTGTTAGCTGCTCAATCATGTCTAATTCTTTGCACCCCTATGGACTGCAGCATGCCAGGCTCCTCTGCCCGTGGAATTCTCCAGGCAATAGTACTGGAGTGGGTTGCCATTTCCTTCTCAAGGGGATCTTCCTGACCCAGAGATCGAACCCAGGTCTCCTGCATTGCGGGCAGATTCTGTAAGGTCTGAACTACCAAGGAAGCCTAAATTGCCCCAAACTCTACCATTAACATCTTGAGACATCACACTTTTCTACCACCCACCTCCTCATCACACATACTACCCAAGACTTCACACTTATCCAAGAGGAATTTAATTGGGAGTCCAACTGTCAACTGATCATGTGGTTCTCTCTCTCTCTCTCTCTCTCTCTCTCTCTCTCTCTCTCTCTCTCTCTCTCTTTTTTTTTAAAGATGAGAAAATACAGCCCCTGAGAAGGATAGGGATTCTTCCCAGTTTTAAGTTAGCATTGGAATTGGAAATGAAAGCTATTCAGTGCTCTCAGAATCAGGCTCCATGTAACCACTGGGAATACAGTTCCTTGGGATTTAGCAAAGCTGTTGTAACTGCTTTCAGGCAGAAAGCAGCCTGGAAACAACATTATTGACCTCTGTTAGAGAGAAGCCTGCTCATAGATCTAACAAAAGTTCATGTCTAATGGATGTGTTCTTCGGTGCCTCTCTGTAAGGCAAGATGCCTTTAACAGCATCTTTGAAATTATAGTACTTTGTTCTAGTTTCACAGTAAATGCTCCGATGGCTGTGTGGACTCTCTTGGGTTTCTTCTTTCTTTGCTGTGCTGTGAAAACACACTCTGCATCTACATTGCTATTATCATTGTTGCTAAGAAGTAAGAGAGCATAAGTTTCTACCCCCATCATCTGCACAGAGCAGAGCCAGTGAATCCTGCTGGAGCGTAATAACAATCTATACGTAAACCAGTCATGGTAAAAATCTATCAAAAATGTGGCAATTTACAAAAATATGTCCCTCAAGCACACCGAAGTTGTCATCAAAGTGAGTTAGCTGCCAATTAACTTCTACATCTTGCACAAAGGGCACAGAATTCCAGTGTAAAAATAAAACCAGTTAATGCATAACTACTGTCTGTGAACAACAAATCAGAAACAAAAAAAAAAACCGAACACACTTCTTGGTGCTTTGCCATGTCTGCTACCGTCTTATGGGAGGTGGTTGTTCAGGCTTCTGACTTAGGAATATGGCTTTCAAAGGAAACAGTAATAAGGCTATTTTTACCTACAGATTTGAACTCCAAATTTTAGTCCTTGAGCACAAGTTGGGTGTGAGCTAAGTTCTCAGCACTGGGTCAGCTATGTTCTAGGCACAAAAAGCGGGACAGTTTTTTTAAACACTGTTAGTACTGCTATACATTCCTGTTATAGATTATAATCAGCATATTTGTACTTTAAACAAATCATTCACTTTTTACATTGAGTACTCAGTTAATTAATTTTTTGGCAAATTTATCTATACCCTAATCAGAAGTACATGGAATATGCTACACATGCCTCAGGAAGAGAGACAATGAACTGATCAAACAAGGAGGGGATATATTTATGCTGGCTCTTGAAGGCCGCTTAGGTTTTTATCATTTTCAGCCATCCTATTAGTGTGTTTTTGTTCTGCTTCACTTACTCAGCTGAGCTCTCACAAAAACAAAGAGATAAACAAAAATAACAACAATCACCCTCATAACCTGCTTCTTGACCTTGAGCTTGCTCACTTGGATGAATTCCTGCAGCAACTGTTTCTGCAGAAGTGAAGGGGGCACTTTTTTCAGTCTTCCTGGGATCTTGGAGAATTTCTTGAAGCTTTATGATTGATGCTAATGTAAGAATTTCATGTCACCCTTGAGCTGGTGAGCAAAGTATGAAGTCATTGAGGCTCCAGAGTAACTTTCCTCTGCCCACACTCATCCACCAACCACTTGGTCACTCATCCTGAAGGCTACCATGTTTTGATGGGCACTTCCTGGAAAGTCTTTATGCATACCAATACACCTGCTTTCCAGCAAACCGTGCTTCACCTCCAGGCCTTTGAAAGTAAAGCTCTCTCCTAACTTCTGATCTTTCCTCACTTCTACTTCTCTTATAGTAGGTTCATTTTCTTCACCCATTGTTGTTCCTGTTCAGTCACTCCATTGTGTCTGACTCTTAGGGACTCCGTGGACAGCAGCACGCCAGGCTTCCCTGTCCTTCGCTACCTCCTGGAGTTTTCTCAAACTCATGTCCATTGAGTCGACGATGCCATCCAACCATCTCATCCTCTGTCATCCCCTTCTCCTCCTGCCCCCAATCCCTCCCAGCATCAGAGTCTTTTCCAATGAGTTGGCTCTTTGCATCAGGTGGCCAAAGTCTTCTACACTCACTTAACAACAAATCTTTATTGAGCCTAGTGAATTCTAGGTATTATGGGAGTTTTGAAATAGCACTGAATTCAAAAAGCAAATACCCTTGTATTCTTTAAGTGTATTGTGGGGAATGAGACAATAGGCAAGTATCAGAGTAATATGTACTTTGGAGAAAACTAAATTGTAACAAAGAGAAGAAGGGATTGAGAACTGTGTAGTTTAAAATAGGATGATCAGGGGATGCTTTGTGGAGAAGGAAACATTTGAGCAAAAATCTGAAGGAAGTATAATTAGATAGCATTTATCAAACAGCTGTTGTTTTACTACCCCCTGGGATTGTTAAACAAACAAACAAATAGAAATAGATCTCAGACTTCCCCAGCAGTCCAGTGGTTAAGTCTATGCTTCCAATTGAGGGGATACAGGTTGGATCCCTGTTCAGGAAACTAGGATCCCACATGCCACCCTCCATGGCCAAAAAAAAAAAAAAGAGAGAGAGAGAAATAAATAGATCTCTTTTCTCTCAATGATTTCAATCCTATGAAATTAGTGTTGCTACACATTAAACAACTTAACAAGGAAACCTAATTAGTGTATTTATCTTCTGCACCCTATGTAAAATCAGACACTTAATGCTGAGAGGAGAATAAATGGAGTTGAAGACGTGAGCAAATGAATGCTCTTCTATACTTTACACAACTTTTAAGTCTTAGTTCCCACCTAAAATCATGGTATGGAACAGATAGTCATGTAAACCAGGTATTTCATGAGCTCCTCCATCACTCTCAGCCCCCTTTACAGTCATCAGGGACAGATGATGAGTTTTAGCCAATAAAACGCAAGCAGAAGTGACATTTCTGAGCCAAGGCATTTAAGAGACAATGCATGACCCTCCAGTTTTCTTTCCCTCTAGTGCGACAACCTTGAAGACCATGTGCTGAAATGGAAATGTCAAAATAGAGTGCCCAAGATCACTGCACAGAGAAAGAGTTCCATGACCTCACAGCAGAATTTAGGAGAGAAAAATAAATTTGGCCAAGTTACTATACTAATAATTTAGAAATTATTTGTCAGCATAATGTCATTTAGTCTATTCATTTTAAGTGAGACTGGGAGCATATAACTGTGGGTAGTGCATCATCAGTCTTTTTAGGCCCCAAATATTAAAGAATAGCAGAACTAGGACTGAGTACAGTAGAAGGTCTCAGTAATTACACTGAGAGTCTGGTTCATTGAAAAGTCATATCAGTGTCAGGTCAATTCTAGGAAGTTAGGGGCCTTTTCCAAAGATACCCAATGTGGCTTCTGGAGATCTTAAGGTAGAGAGCTCCTAAAATAGTTTCTTTGAGGTTTTAGTTGTTATTCCCTCTACCCTGGGGACTTCCCTGGTGGCTCAGATGGTAAAGCATCTACCTACAATGCGGGAGACCCGGGTTCAATCCCTGGGTCAGGAAGATCTCCTGGAGAAGGAAATGGCAACCCACTCCATGGGAAATCCCATGGATGGAAGAGCCTGGTAGGCTACAGTCCATGGGGTCACAAGAGTCTGGACACGACTGAGTGACTTCACTTGGGTGTGTAGTAGAGAGAGTAGAGGAGCAGAAGCTTCAGCTTGTTCAGGATCCTCAAGAGCTCCTAAGGAACTGAGTGGACATCGTGTACAGGAACACTTCCTGCCCTGGAAGGACTCATGGTGAGTGTACACACTGCAGCTGAGAGTTTATGCTCGTGATTTTAAGTAGCCTACCTGACTTCAAACTCCTGGATAATGGAAAAAAGACAGTTACGCCCCCACGTTCCTCACAGCCATGAGCAAGAGAAGGAGAAACATATTACTGATAAGTACATTTGGTTGGTTAATTCATTGGTTGATTACACAAGCAGTTGAAAAGTAGTGAAATAAACAAAGGAAAGCAACCCAGACTGATAAGAACACAGATTTCCTTTTGAATTTCTTAGATCTCAGAGTTTGAATTTGGAGTTCTCAAATCCTAAATTAACCCCTGCTTTAGCTTTCCGTGGTCTAGACACTGAAGACCAAAGTATCAGTGTGTGTGTGTGTGTGTGTGTGTGAGTGTGTGAGTGTATGCTCAGTCATTCAGTTGAGTCCGACCCTTTGCCACCCCATGGACTGTAGATCACCAGGCTCCTCTGTCCATGGGATTCTCCAGGCAAGAATACTGGAGGGGGTTGCCATTTCCTTCTCCAGGGGATCTTCCTGACCCAGGGATCCAATCCACATCTCTTGCATCTTCTGCACTGGTGGGAAGATTCTTTACCACTGTGCCACCTGGGAAGCCCAAACTATCAGTAAGTATATTCATTTGTAAATGAAATAAGTGAATACTGAATGATTTATGCAGAAAAGACAGGTGAATTAACAACCAGAGTCGGGGTTATGGAACCAAGGACATACTCACATCTCCTTTTCATTGACATCTATTTTCATGCTCCTGCTTTAAATACTAGCATCCCAAGAGCTGAATACAGAATCTACAGGCCTATATGCTCTCCAGTCCTCAGGGACAGAATTGATTCTTCTGACTTTAATATCACCTACATGGTAATGACACCTATTATCAGTATTTCTAGCCCTAACTAATTTGTCTTCTCAGCTTCAGACTTGTTTATAAATTGCTGGTAATCGTTTATAATTGGATATGCCACACAAACTTTAAAATGAACATAGTTTAAATTCAACTTTCCATTCATCCCCAAATGTGATTTTGTTTCTTTTTTTTTTTTTGTTTCTTCATTCAGTGAGCAACACCATTATACATCTAAACTTCTATCAGAAGCCAAGTAGTCATCCTTTAACTTTTATCTTGTTCACTCTCAAAAACTAAATCAGAAGAAACTTATGGATTGCAATTCTCTACATTTTCTTGAGATTATTCAGTGATAACCAATAACCTCTTACGGCTCAGACGGTAAAGCGTCTGTCTACAATGCAGGAGACCTGGGTTCAATCCCTGGGTTGGGAAGATCCCCTGGAGAGGGAAATGGCAATCCACTCTAGGACTATTGCCTGGAAAATCCCATGGACAGAGGAGCCTGGTAGGCTACAGTCCATGGGGTCACAAAGAGTCGGACACGACTGAGCGACTTCACTATAGTTTTAAATTTTACCGTAGTTTTCTATTACTTGTGATATACTCTCTAGTCTAGTAAACCGTCACCTTTGGCGGTACCCTTGAGCGTTTCTCTTCCTACTCCCCCTTGGTCCAGTTCCTGATGTAGTTTCCTTTTCAAACAGTTAATTGCGTCATTGATCTTTGGCTGCTCCGGGCCCTCACTGCTGGGTGTGGGCTTTCTCCAGTCGCGGCGAGAGACAGCTGCTCCCTGGTTGCGGTGCACGGGCCTCTCACTGCAGTGGCTTCTCTCGTTCCAGAGTTTAGGCTCTAGGCATGTGGGTTTCAGTAGTTGCAGCACAAGGGCTTCGTGTTTGGGGCTCAAGGGCTCTAGAGCACAGGCTCAGTAGTTGTGACGCTTGGGCTTAATATCTCTGAGGGTATGGGATCTTGCTTGATGCAGCGACTGAACACACACATACACACATGGGGTCCTCCTGGACAAGGGATCGAACCCATGTCCCCTACATTGGCAGATGGAGTCTTAACCACTGGGCCACCAGGGAAGTCCGTGACACATTTTATTTACACAGTTGCCAAGATGGTTCATTAAAAATCATGTCACACAATATTTCTCTCTCACATTTATAACCATTCAGTGATCCCTATCTCTTCAGGCACTTATGTATGACCCATCTCCTCCCACTGCACTTCAGTAATATGGAACCAGTGTACCTGCCTGCAGACTCCGTATGGTCTCCCATTATAGCCATTCTGCTCAGATGCCTACTCTTCCCCTTTCAAGACACAGCTTAAATAGCACTTCCTATGAGAAGTCTTGGAGAAGGCAATGGCACCCCACTCCAGTACTCTTGCCTGGAAAATCCTATGGACGGAGGAGCCTGGTGGGCTGCAGTCCATGGGGTTGCTAAGAGTTGGGCATGACTGAGCGACTTCATTTTCACTTTCATGCATTGGAGAAGGAAATGGCAACCCACTCCAGTGTTCTTGCCTGGAGAATCCCAGGGACGGGGGAGCCTGGTGGGCTGCCGTCTATGGGGTCGCACAGAGTCAGACATGACTGATGTGACTTAGCAGCCATTGCAGCAACTTGAGAAGTCTACCTGGAATTTTCCAAAGTGAGTATATACTTTTCTTTGTTAAGTGTTTTACCCTATGTGTATCTTCCTTTTCGTAACTTTTTATTTTGTATTGGGGTGTAGCCAATGAACGATGTTGTGATAGTTTCAGGTAAACACCGAAGGGATTCAACCATACACTGTATTTACTCAGCATTGTCCACCACCTGACTATTAACTAAGGCCAAAATGTCCAGATACAGTACAACCCTGCACTGTAAATCATCTAATTTTTACATTTTCAGAAAATCTGTTCTGGGCACTCTTTGTGTACTATGACCTATGAACATTGAAGCCAGCACCTAGGTCAATGAGCCTGCTCCAGGTAGCCCTTAAATTTTGGCCTGTTTGTCCATTTACCTGAATAGGTAATCTGGTATAAATGATAATTGTGAGTTATTAATAGAATTCCCAGACTCCCATAAAGACATTATAATAAAAAAGAATAAAACATACAAATTAAAATATTAAATTTGAGAACAGGTTACAGAGTTGGGGGAACAAGGGGCCAATTAATGGAGACATCCTAGAGTGTTTTACAATCATCTTCATTTTCACAGCTACTTTTTTTACTCACTTCATCCTTTCTCTTGCTGTCAACTCTTTCTTCCTGCTTCTTAGTCCACATGAAATAACTTAGTACCATGAGTCTATTAGTCCATTTGGGTTGATAAACAGAATACCATAGACTGGTTGGCTTACTAGCAGCAGAAATTTATTTTTCAAGGTTCCAGAGGCTGGAAGTCTGAGATCAAGTTGCCAGCAGATTCAGTAGCTTTTGAAAGCCCACTTACCAGTTTATAGGTGACTATCTTCTCTCTGTGTCCTCTCTGTGTTTCTCTGTGTCCTTCTGCATGGCAGAAGGGGTGAGGAAGGTCTCTGAGGTCTCCTTTATAGGAACCCAAATTCCATTCATAGGGGCATTACCCTCGTTACCTAATTAACTCCCAAAGACCCATATCCAAATAACATTACATTGGGTATTAGTCCTTTTCTTTTTTTTTTAAACAACATTGTTTTGGGTGGGTTTTTTTTTACTTGTTCTTATTTTTTGGCTACTCTGCCTCATGTAGGATCTCAGTTTCCTGACCAGGAATCAAATCCAAGCCCCTTGCACTGGAAGCACAGAGTTTTAACCACTGGGTCACCAGCAAAGTCCCTGAATATCAGTTTAAAAATATTAATTTGCAAGAAGGTCACAAACATTTCATCTATAGCAGATCCCAAATTCAAATAACCTGAGTTTTAATAATCTGCTACAGCAAAATACACCTTTTTTCCTTTAATTTTATGTACAAAATCCAGAGGAAGAAATCCTGGGGAAGAATGTTAACTGTTAATTTAAGAGTCAAGAATCTCTCTTCAGCAAAAGATAAGTAAATAAAATTTTAGAATTCTGGAGGCAGAAGCACAAGTAAATTGCACTATTGTGGCAGATCAGAGGCAACATTGGGTGTTGAAGGGGCAGATTTATTTACCAGATTAAAGAGGAAGGGGGTTGTGCTAGCAGAGAGAGAAGAGCAGTCTGCTACAATGATAATTCTGCATATATGTGTGGTATACTTCATAGCATACAGAGCTATTTTTGCAAAAGAAATTCACAAGTATTTTCTAATTTATTCCATGCATAATCATCATAATTGTTGGGACATTATTCTCACTTTATAGATGAGGAAACTAAGGCTAAGAGAGAATTTAAAAACCTTAAATGATTTGTATAGCTAGTAAAGACTAGAGCCAGGGTGTGAAAAATTGCTTTCATTCTTTAAAACAAACGCCTTGAAGTGTTGATTATCTTGTTGTGTACACTAACAGTGCTGTGTCCATTGATCTGAAAAATCAATGGTGACTCTATATCTGGGCTCAGCACTCTACTAGGTGAGACATGTTGCTGAATGGAGAACCACTGTCTCTTCTAAAAGTGAAATCTTGTTGAAGGAGACATTATTGCCGAAATCTTTGCCAGTGTGAAACTGATTTCTCTGTTCGTAACTTGAGTTTAGTCTTGAAGTTAGGTCTGCCATGTTTATTAATTTTTATTAAGACAAGTTATACCTCTGGAATCATTCGTTTATTTGGTGTTTTTTGAGCACTTCCAATGGACAAGACTGTATGTTTGACTGATGGGGGAACCATGAGACAGTCCCTGCCATCAAATAATTTCTTATCAATTGTGTGTAACTAATTAAACATAGTAAAGGCCATAAAAGAGGTACAAGCAAGACACTTTGGGATTACTAAGATAGGAAATGTTACCCTAAAACCATAAAACAGCCAGTAATTTTACCAGCAAAAATAATTTTTTTTTTTCAGGAGCAGCAAAGAATTACAATTGGGACATACATCTATGGTAAACCACACTCAAGTTCAGTAAAGCCTAAGGATAGGAAACTTGTTTTTTATACAGGAGAAGGGTAAGTTAGGAGATGCTCTCTGTTATAAGCAAAAAGTCCATTGCAGGAAACTTGTGAGTTCAGTGTATGGTGGCTTTTTATTGGCTGAGTTGTGATAGCCTCTCATTGGCTAAATGTTACCAGGCAAGGAGAAAATCTTTCTTCTTCCAGCTAGGGGTAGTACACGTCACTTCTTGCTGGAGATGCAAGGTTTGTTTGTCTCTTCCTGTTGAACTCTTTACTCTATGTGTGTGAGAGCTCCCCTTTCTGGTCTCCTCAAGAAATGTAGTGATGTTTCCGTTTATCTTCCCTGAAGCTCACTGGGAGAATCTGGGAGAACACTTCTGTTAAGCATCACTTTAGTGGCTGCACTCTTGCCTGGAAAATCCCGTGGACGGAGGAGCCTGGTGGCTGCAGTCCATGGGGTCGCGAAGAGTCCGACACAACTGAGCATCTTCACTTTCACTTTTCACTTTGATGGACTGGAGAAGGAAATGGCAACCCACTCCAGTGTTCTTGCCTGGAGAATCCCAGGACAGGGGAGCCTGGTAGGCTGCCGTCTATGGGGTCGCACAGAGTTGGACACGACTGAAGCGACTTAGCAGCAGCAGCAGGAAGATAATACTGAGTGACTTTGGTGGTAAACAGACAAGCTTGTATGGAGTAGGTTTAGCAAAGCTTGACTCAAACTTTGGTCCTGACAATATCTGTCAGCTCAGGTTTTTACAGTCCATCCCCACCAAAGCGGCGTGACTGTTCACAGTCACACTGATTTTTCCTCTGCTTCTCTCTTATATGACTGCTCTCCCAGGAATGCCCACGAATGCTGTGTGCTGTCTATACAAGCCTATAATCCTATCTCACTCACTAATAATCATACACATACACCAAGATTTTGCATTTATTATTACAAATGATAGAATAGTAGAACTTACTGCTCTTGGCCTCAGTAAACATGTCCTTATAAATAAGAAAATTATTTCAGTCCAATAGGATAGAATTATGGAGTAGTGTGGAAAAGTTAAAAACAGATGTATGGTTTCCTGAAATAGTCTGGGTTTTAAGTTGTTATTTTTCTTTTCCAGCTTCTCTAGGACAAAGGTAGCAGTAGGGGAGGACATCTGAGCCCAGTTCTGGCCAGACTGATGCTGGATTAAAATGTATTGTTGCAGAAAATATCTTGTAAATATATATATATATTTATAAAATATATATTTATATATATATATAAATCACTAGACATGTAAAATTATTTCATTTAGTCAGTGAAAAATATATTTAGAGCAGCTACTATTTACTGACTTACGTGGTTCAGCACACACACACACACACAAATGTCCTTGATTGAGCTTGTCTTGTAATTGAGAAACAGCCCTTAAATGTAGAGTATGATTTGATACATGATATAATTTCAAAAGGTAATATCAAAAAAACTGAAAGATTGCTTTAAAATTGAGGAAGCTGAGAAAGACCCAGAGGTAACATTTGGGAAGGGATATGAATACAGAGGTAGAGAGTGATCCAAAAGAAACCCAAGGGCAAAGCATTGCAGGCAGAAGACAAGTGACGACAGCATGAAACTGGGATAACCTTGGTGTTGCTGAAAAACAGCAAGGTGGCCACTGGGGTGAAAGTAAAATAAATGAAGAGAAAAGTACAAATGAGTTCTTAGAGATAGGAAAGTGCCAGATCCCCTGAGCCCTAGGAAGTCAAGGATCAGAAGTTTAAAATCTATTATGAGCACAACAGCCAATAGATCTTTTAAAAGGCAATAGTTACTTTAAAAGGGCTGGGAAGGAATCTTCCCTGATGATCCAGTGGTTAAGACTTCACTTTCCAATGCAGAGAGTACAAGTTCGATCCCTTTTTGGGGAACTAAGGTAAACTCTGGGAGTTGGTGATGGACAGGGAGGCCTGGCGTGCTGCGATTCATGGGGTCACAAAGAGTTGGACACGACTGAGTGACTGAACTGAACTGAAGATCCTACATGCGTCATGACCGAAAGACCAAAACATAAAACAGAAATAACATTGTAACAAATTTAATGAATATATTTTAAATGGTCCACGTCAAAAAAAAATCTTGAAAAAATAAAAGACAACAGTTACCAATCTATGAAGAAATGACTCTGCTGGGTGTGGGAGAGAACAAAATAGAGCAGAGAGAGAAGTTTGGAGGCATGTGCCATGGGCTAATCTTGAACTTGGTCATTGTATCATAGGGAAGATGTAGTTAAATTTAGGGTATATTTTGAATGTAGTCTTGCAAATGACTTGAAAATGAGGAGTAAAAAAAAGAATGTAAGGATGACTCACTGGTGTTTGACGTGAGCCTCTGGTGGAATAATGTTAATACTTCCTGAAATAAGGAACGAGGAAGGATGAGTCAGCCAGATGTTGGTGGAGCTGCTGTGATATATTTGATTCCTGTTGCGACTGGGTGACTTTTGAGACCTCTTCATAGCAATGTCAAGTTCACAGCTGGAACTCAGGAAAAGGTCAGGGAAATTTTGAGAGTCATCAAAATATAGATGGTATTTAAAGCCAAGAGATTGGATGACGCATCTAGGAAATGAGTATAGAAAAAGAAATTTGAAGACTGAGATTCATAGTTAATATATAACTGATATATCAACATTTTTGAAATCATCCTATTTCATGAAGCTTTTCAAAGATCTGTGGGGTGTGGGTGCTGTGTTAGTTTGCCAGGCTTCACTCGTTTTGGTCCTTCCCTGAATTCCAAGCGGCTAATGTCTAAGGATAGCCTCTAGATGCAAACTAGATAGCATATTAAAAAGCAGAGACATTATTTTGCTGACGAAGGTCCATCTAGTCAAGCTTATGGTTTTTCCAGTGGTCATGTATGGATGTGAGAGTTGGACTGTGAAGAAAGCTGAGCACCGAAGAATTGATGCTTTTGAACTATAGTGTTGGAGAAGACGCTTGAGAGTTCCTTGGACTGCAAGGAGATCCAACCAGTCCATCCTAAAGGAGATCAGTCCTGGGTGTTCATTGGAAGGACTGATGCTGAAGCTGAAACTCCAATACTTTGGCCACCTCGTGTGAAGAGTTGACTCATTGGAAAAGATTCTGATGCTGGGAGGGATTGGGGGCAGGAGGAGAAGGGGACAACAGAGGATGAGACGTCTGGATGGCATCACTGACTCGATGGATGTGAGTTTGAGTGAACTCCAGGAGTTGGTGATGGACAGGGAGGCCTGGAGTGCTGCAATTCATGGGGTCCCAAACAGTCAGACACGATTGAGCGACTGAACTGAACTGAATGTCTAAGGAATGCTTCAACTAGAACCCATGCTTTCTTGTTCCTCTTTGAATGGAACCACTAGTTGGAATCGGCAAGAGGCTGGAGATTAAGAGGAAACAGAGGTTGTACTTTCTCCTGCTCCCTCAGTGCAGGGTTCTTGACTATGATTAATGGCTGTTGGAGAAATAGAATTGGAGGTAGCTTTATAATTCCCGTGTTTGCTACGATATTAACTAATTCCATTTAATTCCAAAGTCACATGTGAGAACAGTTTAAAAATCACAGCATTTGTCCCTGCTTAGAAGATGAAGGGGAAGAAATGACTCAGGGCTATAGCATGGTCCATAGATCTTGATGTGGGTTTCCACCTACTTCTGGACTCTTCAGTGTCTTATGGGAAAAGAATGCTAGGATCTCTGGTTCTTTTATTTTGAATCTGATTGTCTAAGCACAAAAGCAATCTAAAATCATGGACTTCGATATCTTCTGCTTCCTATTCTGCTCACACAATCCCCCTGAGCCATGTGGGCCATGTTCCTGTGGCAGGTCCAAAATGTTAGCTAAACTGACAAAACTAGTTAGAGGAAAAGAACATCCAAAGCAAAGAGATGGGCAAACAATGTCTCTTCTGTTCAATCTCATGTACCTGTCCTGTGATGGGATAACACAAACTTGTCTAAGTGGGAAAGGTTGGTAGACATTCCCATGTGTATTCTCCACCAGATCTTGTGCTGACATAGCCCTGCAGCTCTCTCATGTTCTGAGATGTGATCAAGACCTTCTCTAAAGGGTGCTCAACATGTGGGATCAAACCACTGGGCCATGAATTTGCCCTAACAGACTCATGCTGATAGGGTCTGGCCTCCAGGTCAGAAGCTCTTCAAAGCAACACTGACTCCATTCCATTTTCTGATAGCTCCAAGGAGTCCCAGCTGTGTCTGTGATTGGTTTTATACAACCTGGCTCTCTAGCCACATTCGTTTCAGTCAGAAGCTGAAGTTCTTGTTCACCATAGCTGTGTCAAATTCTCAGCACCATAGAGGATGCTGTCTAAATGCACGAAATAAGTTGAAATTCTGAATTAAAGTCATTTTGCAAAACTGTTGCTTAAGAGGACCATCGCTGAAATCAGAAAAACTAGGTATCTTTTCAGCGATGAGTTTGCCCCAGGCTATCTCTCTGAGATGTTGCTATCTAGCAAACAAACCAGTCCAGTGTAAATTGAGTGAGGTGGCATTGATCTATGTGTAAAATTTTCTTTTCCCCTTTTATAGAAGCTATGATATAGATAGCATCTGTAACAATCTGGCAGGCTTTGGTTCATGTATTATATATATATATTGAATATTCAATTTTGACAAACAACAAGTATTATTTATTTTCTTAATGGTAAGCATGTAACAGTATTTTTTCAGCCTTACTGAGGCATAATTGACAAAACTGTATGATATTTAAAGTGACATTGTGATGCCTGATATACATTGTAAAAAGATTCCTGAGCTCTTGTTAATTAACAAGGCCATCACCTTACATATTTACCTTTTTTTTTTTTACTTTTTTGGGTGAGAACATTTAAGTTTGACACTCTTAAAATTTCAGTTATGGAATTCAGTGTTATCAACTATAGTCTTCATGTTATACCTTATGTCCTCAGCCTTACTCATCTTATAGCTGAACATTTGTACCCTTTTACCAGCCTTTTCCTAATTCCCTCCCCTGCCATCCCTGGCAACTATTTTTTTACTGTGTCTATGAGTTTGAATTTTTATTGAAGATTCCAGGCATTCTTTGTTTTCCTCTGATTGGCTTATTTTACTTAGCATAATATCCTCCAGGTCCATGCATGCACATTTTCATAAATGGCAGGACTTCCTTCTTTCCCAAGGCTGAATTTTATATATGTGTGTGTGTGTGTGTGTGTGTGTGTGTACACACATGTATATAAAATAGAATATTATATACCATACATAATAGAATATTATATACTATATATATATATATATATATATATATATATATCCATCCATTCAGTTCAGATCAGTCGCTCATTCATGTCCGACTCTTTGCGACCCCATGAATCGAAGCACGCCAGGCCTCCCTGTCCATCACGAACTCCTGGAGTTTACCCAAACTGATGTTCATTGAGTCGATCATGCCATCCAGCTGTCTCATCCTGTGTCGTCCCCTTCTCCTCCTGCCCCCAATCCCTCCCAGCATCAGGGTCTTTTCCAGTGAGTCAGCTCTTCGCATGAGGTGGCCAGAGTACTGGAGTTTCCATTATGGATGGGCAATTAGGTTGTTTTCACATAATGGCTATTGTGAATGATGCTGCAGTGAACATGGGAGTCCAGATACCTCTTTGATATCCTGTTTCATTTCTGTTGGATATATACCCAGAAGTGAGATTGCTGGATCGTATAGTAGTTACATTTTTAATTTTTTGAGGACCCTCTGTACTGTTCTCCATAGTGCCTGCTCCAAGAATATTATTTATTTTTAACTTTAATTTCTATAAGGTTCTATTTGGTTATTTGAAGAAATTAATCAAAATGCCTGAGAACCCATTAAAGAAACACATAGACAGACTGAGAGCTGGGTTAGAGTCCTGCCTCCACTGTTGACTGGCATTGAAAGCTGATTTAAAGTATTCACTGTCCTCATCTATCAAATGGTTATAATAATATGTATTATTTATGTTAATTCATCCTGTAGTGTCTGTGAAATGAGATATTCATGGAAAAGCACTGTTTAATGCTTTTTTTGCAAACATTAAACCCTTACTTATACTTTAAAAAAACTATTATGACAGTAGCCGTTTTAGATAAATCATTAGGCTACAAAATACCAGCAGGCATCCTTTGTTCAATATTCAGAACAGAGTAATACATAAATAGAGGCAAGTTGAAGGGATTTTGATGTTGATGGACTAGGAAAAATAGTCATTTAAGCATTTTTTGGGTGATTGGATAAACGGAATTCAAATTATTCTAAGTTTCTCTAGGAGTTGTGGATGGGGTGGGACTCTTCCCCTAGTCTCAGCATGTAGATTAAGAGCTTCTAGTCAGCAAAGAGGAAATTCAAGGTTTCTTTTATTTTTTTTTAAATCTTGACCTTTAATCTCTACCGGAAATGTTACAAGAAAGACAGCTTTTGCATTGACATTACATTCCAACTAGATGGCAGTGGTCTCTTGGGCAGGGGTCATTTCATCATTCTGGAAGCAAATGAAACAGTAGAGGGCACAAGGCAGGTGTTTGATAACTGCCTGTTGATTGATTTGCTTGCTTCATTTCAGTTCCATCTCTAACTAGAATGCAAAGTGCCTTTTGATGCCTAAAACGGCCACATTAAATATTTTTATGGATGTGGTACCATGTATCTTGTGAAATGAGGGACAAGTAAATTGCTCTCAGGACACGTTTCCATGCAGGGCAGTGGCTCTGACCTGCTCTGCGTGCTCACATTAGACCAGACCCCATTCTCCGGCACCTACATTTATTTGAGATGGAAGAAATAACTCTGAGTGCTTCCACCTAAACCTAAAATTGATGCTGCACTGCACAATAACTGTCTAGCATTCCTTATCCCTCTTCTTCTATTAATAATACATTAAACCTCAGTTATATAAAACTCAGAGAAAAAAGAAAAAGAAAAGATGATAATGATTTCTTGACAGATCTTGAATGAAAGGCTTTAGCATAGCTTTAACTGAGCTTGACACACCATTTTTAATGTGCAGGTTGCTGCTATTTCCCAATCTCTTCATCCTTAATTGAGAAGTCCCACTTAGGGATGAAGCAAAGAGTTTAATGAACCTCCTCCCTAAAATCATTAATTCAAAATATCTGATGTTGATTATGCATTTTTGGGTGATAAGTGCTCTCCCTGGTGATGTCTGCATAGAAATGGACTGAATAACCATGTTTTGTGAATAGAACCCACACTGTTCAAATTGGAATGTTTTATTAATCACAGTTCTTAAAGGATATTGAACATTGGAGGGGGTAGATCAGGAAATAAATAATACATACTCTTGAAATGGCCCTGAGATGAGTAGCTGTTCTCTTTATAAATATTACAAACCTCACATAATCCCTTAGGTAAAGACACAATATTCAACACACATAATGATGAACAACAACCAAACAGCATTTTAATTTGAACCAGAGCAGCCCTGGTTATGGTTTACTCATCTTGTTAATACAATATTCCCTCAGGTCTTATAAACCAGGCTTAAATTAGTAGCCCCCAATAATAGGTGATTATACTTAAGGCCACAGTCAACCCACATAGTAATACCTGTGGCCACTATCAGTGACCAAATGATATGAACTAGAAAAGATAACTCATATTTAGGAAGAGCAAATGAGGGAACCATTGTCGTATCTTGGCTGGCAGGCAGGTGTTTATAACTTCTTTAGTCATTTACCTATGAAAACAGAACCTGGGTGTTGCAGAAATTTGGAAAATACCTTCAGTGCATTTATTCTTTAGTAAGAATTATTGTGGCATACATTAGCACTGTAAAACTAACTGCTCTAATTAGCAAAAGTTATCAGTGACAAACACAGAGCATTTTATTTTCTACAACTCTCATTAATAATTTTTAACTAAGAAAAAAGATGTTTTTAAAATTTTTATCTTAATTTTTATTCTTTTATGTATTTTTAAATAATTTATTGAATTTGTTACAATATTGCATGTTTTATGTTTTCGTTTTTTGACCCCGAGGCATGTGGGATCTTAGCTCCCAACTAGGGATCAAACCCACAGCCCCTACATTAGATGGCAAAGTCTAAACCACTGGACCACCAGGGAGATCCCAGAAGGAGTTTTCAAATAGCTGTGTGTATGTCCATCAGGTTCTCTTGGACCAGAATGATGGCTCATACTTCTTTCCCCCTGACTTTTGACTCCAACTTTTGAGATCAGGGATTGTAACTGGGGTTCCTCAAGTCCCTAGAGCCCCATCGTCCCAGCAGCTCTGACATTTCTGGCTGCAGTACACTGATCTCCCCCTATCTTTAGAACTAAGTATTTATTGACATGGTTTAGGTTTATCTTTTTAGTAGAATGAGGCAGAAAATATGTCTAAGTCATCTGTGTATGACCAGTATCTAAGCCTGAGATGGCATCTTTTTGCAATGTCTTACAATAGCAGGTTCACAAAAAAAGACAAGTTGATTGAGTGGTATTTGAATGACAAATCAATTTAAGGACAAGCCATCAGAGTTTCTTTGTTTTTAAGGATTTTTTTTCTTAGTTTCTCTCTGCAAAGCCTGAAAATAAAAAGCACACCAGCTTACATTATGTTTAAGTAGAAATGATGTATCATATATTTCCAGTTTCTGATTTTGTTCAGAATGTAGAAGTGGTGGCTCAGACGGTAAAAGCATCTGCCTGCAATGTGGGAGACCTGGGTTCGATCCCTGGGTCAGGAAGATCCCATGGAAAAGGAAATGGCAACCTAAGTACTCCAGTACTCTTGCCTGGAAGATTCCATGGATGGAAGAGCCTGGTGGGCTACAGTCCATGGGGTCTCAAAGAGTCAGACTAAGCGACTTCACTTTCACTTTCCTAGAAAATTATACTCATCAGAAGACAGATTTTACTACGCATTTATTTTTGAGGACCTACTGTGATCAAGTCATTGAGGATGCAAAAATATGTGTGATAAAGCACTGGCCTCAAGGTACACTTGGTGAAACCAGATACAGCTTTATGCTGGAATGAAATACAGAAACAGGACAGAATGAAAAGAATTTTAAAGACATTCACAATAGGCTTGGTTGCTGTCTGAAATTTAGGGCTGTTGCACACCTTGTTGAATTCACAAGCTCTTTGAGTACAAGAACTATGTTTTTATTTCCGCTTATGTTTCAATTCCCAACAAGTCCTACAAAGAAAATCGTATTATCAGACGTTTATCCAAAAAGGATGTTCTCCAGAAAATTCTCTTCTGATATTCTTTGTTGTAGTTCTACAAGTTAGTAAGTGGTTCATAGAGCCAACCTATATGGTGGGATTAACAGATTTATATCTGTGTTTTTCTTCTCATTGTGTGACTGGTACATCAGTGGGAATAACACACAGAGGTCAGGAGGCAGCTGTTCTCTTACAAATTGTTCAGTTTGTTCAAAGGCAACAAGGTGTTTGGCAAGGGAAGGAGTCAACTCAGCAATTTAATAATACCCTGAATATTTTATATCTTTGAATACTTTATTTTTGAATAAACTGAGAGCTCCACAGTAGTAAAACATAGTCATGCATTGAGTGAGTGATTGAAAAGATCAACACTCCACATTATATATTAAAGACAACAATAGCAATAGGCATGAAATAATTGCAAAAATGAAGTGGACTTTAATTTGCTGCTAACTTCGCATATCTGTCTTGCTCTTTTATTGGCATGGGGAAGAGAGGCTTGTATGTTGGAAAAGGTGGGGCTGTAAATGCAGTTAGAGTAGAATTGCAAACATCATGAATCACAGCGCTTTCTTCTAAAAGTGTTACATTTTTACATGTAATGTGTACATTTGTTACATTTCATGGTTTAGTAGGAGAAGGCAATGGCAACCCACTCCAGTACTCTTGCCTGGGAAATCTGATGGATGGAGCAGCCTGGTAGGCTTCCATGGGGTCACGAAGAGTCAGACACGACTGAGCAACTTCACTTTCACTTTTCACTTTCATGAACTGGAGAAGGCAATGGCAACCCACTCCAGTGTTCTTGCCTGGAGAATCCCAGGGATGGGAGCCTGGTGGGCTGCTATCTATGGGGTTGCACAGAGTTGGACACGACTGATGTGACTTAGCAGTAGCAGTGTTTAGTAAGTAAGTCCTGTATTATTATTTCTGAGTCCTTTGTGTTGAGCTCTATGGGAGTTCACTGAAATCCTTCTCCCATCTCTTTTGTGTGTGTGTGTGAGTGTTAGTGTCAGTGTGAGTATGTGGGACTTAGGGTGAGAAAAGCCTCCAAGGGGGTAGGCCAAAAGAACTGCTCAAAGAAGCAGCAGTAGAGGTTCTGGAAAGTATTGTGTTTTATAGTAAGCTGGAATTCACAGCAGTAACTGTCACCCTAACAAATCCCCCCATGACTTGCTCTTTTATGAAATGAGTGCTCACTGGGTCAGAACATGTGTCCCCAAATCTTTCATTAAACTCTTCTTCAATTGTGCTGAAAAAGGATGATCTGGTGCCTATTCTTGGTTTTTTCTTGGTATGTGTGTCAGGCTGAGAAAATAGATCTTGGCAAGTCACGCTCCTCCCCACCTCACCAAGCCCTATTTCATTTTCAGGTGAAGTTTTTGGCTGAGCCCCTACAGTAAAGAAGTCAAGGATTTGACTTAGAACTCTGAGTTTGCCTGGATTCATGGATCCAAATGTTCAGAGACCTTCAAATATACCCATGCAGCTAGCAGGTTACAAAACCTCACTGTACCTCAGTTTACTCTTATTTTTTTACTTGATTGAGTGGGGTCTTAGTTGCAGCTCTCGGGATCTCTCCCTGCAGTGCGTGGACTCTCTAGTTGTGGTGGGTGTGCTCAGTAGTTATGACATGTAGGCTTAGTTGCCCCTCAGCATGTGGGATCCTCTTTTTTCAGTCAAGGATGGAACCCGTGTCCCCTGCATTACAAGGCGTATTCTTAACCACTGGACCACCAGGGTCTCTATTCATCTTTAAAATGGTGCCAATGAGCTAGCAATCTTCGAGAACTGTTGCGAAGATTAAACGAGTAAGCCTATGGTAAGGGCTTCATCTGTAAAACGGTGCCAGTGAGGTAGCAATCTTCAGGGAGTGTTGTTAAGATTAAATGAGTAAGCCTATTTGGGCTTCCCAGGTGGTGCTAGTGGTAAAGAACACATCTACCAAGGCAGGAGATTTAAGAGACTCCGTATGGATCCCTGGATTGGGAAGATCCCTTGGAGGAGGATATGGCAACCCACTCCAGTAATCTTGCCTGGAGAATACCATGGACAGAGGAGCCTGGAGTCCACAGGGTTGCAAAGAGTCAGACATGACTGAAGCGACTTAGCATGCACATGCTAGGGATTAGAACACGCCCTGACAAATGTGTAGCATCTGATATAAATACCCAAGTCATTCTGTTCACACTATTTACTGGGAACTGAACATGGAATTTGCTGGAATCTCCCGCTGAGATAGTGAGGTACTATGGGTCCTTTTATGTAACCTGAAATTCCTTCCTGTTGTGGTTCATGCATGCAGGGTAGATGAAGGCTGGTTAAGGCAGCACCTGGTGGGAAGTATATGTGGGTGTGAGGAGGTGCTGCTTTGGGGGGAGCATATTAATTCTCGTCCTAATTAATTCTCCCAGATTAATTAAATCTGGGCACCAGAATTCAATGATAATTGCATGCTGTATCCTCCTTACCCTAAAACCTATATTTAGCCATCTCTGAAGGGGTGCTTAGAACTGTATATAAAGGCAATAAAGATTAAGCAACAATAGCTAAACCCAGCTTATAGAAATATTGCTATGTAGTTTTCTAACTTAAGCATAATTATGTATTTAGCAAACTATAAATTGAAGTTGGAAGCACACACAGAGATGTTTCTTCCATCGTTAAGGCACTGCAGAGGCTTTCAAACAACTTTATTCTATTCTATTTTTAATATATTATTCCTTTTTTACCTACGTTCCTCTTTCCTCTGACAAAATGTTATGCTTAGAGCCACGTACATAAGCAAGAGTCAGAGAGAGAAAAGACTATGCAGAAGAGGGAGTGGCTAGAAGCTGATCCATGAGGGGGATGGTCCTAAGACTTAGCCAATCCTTTTCTGTCCACTCCTTGACAACTTCAGTGGATATTAGGGAACAGTGAGACCTATTGACTTGAAAGAGGATGAGCTGTAGGATGAGACAGGTTGGCTTTCAAGTCTTGGTTCTGCCACTTGCGTGCAAAAAAATAACAAGCAAGTCTTTTGACATCTGTGAACCAAAAGATAAAGATCATAATAGTTAATCTATTACTGTGAAGAGTAGTGAGAAATTAGCAAATATGTGATCCAAGATAGAACAAAGTAGATACTGTTCATCTTTTCAATGTTTAGTGTCACTGGGTGCCTTGTGCCAGCTTGGATGACAATAGCTGCTTCCTTGGGCAATATGATTGTCGCAGGCTCTAGTGGGGAAGACAGAAATAGACCCATCACTCTTTGTATTTGATACTCACTGTTGCCAATGCCAGGCTTCCCAGGTGGCACAAGTGGTAAAGAACCCACCTGCCAATGCAGGAGACATGAGAGATGTGGGTTTGGTCCCTGGGTTGGGAAGATCCCCTAGAGGAAGGCAAGGCAATCGACTCCAGTATTCTTACCTGGAGAATACCCATGGACTGGGGAGCCTGGTGGGTTACAGTCCATAGGGTCGCAAAGAGCCAGACACAACTTAGCAACTAAGCACACACATATGCATGTTCCAAATGACCTGCCTGCTTTACTGAGGAAGTGCAGAGAATCAAGACGTGCCCTCTGTTACTCACAGCTGTCACTGAAGCTCCATGTCCTGAGGGCGCTTCCATGGTCTGAGGAAGGTCTGTCTACTCAGTCATCTTTTCTATTTTCCTTCACCCTCACATCTCCCAGAAAACACTCCTAAGTTGATGATGAAAACACCCTGCAAATAGACCTTGATATAGTAGAAAGCTTTCACTACCTAGACAAAGGGAGGCAATGGTTTTCCATGACTACTCGTAGGTGCGGCTCCACAGAAAGAGTTTCCTAAATTGGAAGAATTACAGTGGTTATTGACATAGTGCTGACACCTGATGATTCCAGGTAGCCCAGGGATTCCTGGTCATGCTGCATGAGACCCAAGCAGGTCAGAAACTTGCATCCATCATCATTGCTGCCTCTAGACACCCACAGGCACTGCTGATTTCAGGAAGTGAATGGAGCAGTGTGTCTTGGCTGGACTCAGATGGGAATCACTGCAAAGTTCTTTGCACTTCAAAGCACAGCTCTTTTGAATCAAAACTGCGATGGTGTCACTCTGATCAGAAGGGCCATCACCAAAAAGTCTACAAATAATAAATTCTGGAGAAGGTGTGGAAAAAAAGGAACACTCCTACTCTTTTTGTGGGAATTTAAATTGATGCAGCCACTATGGAGAATAGAATTGTTTGTTATTTAGTTGTTAGGTCATGCCTGACTCTTCTGTGACCTCAGGTTCCTCTGTCCGTGAAATTTTCCAGGCAAGAATACTAGAGTGGGTTGCCGTTTCCTTCTCTAGGGAATCTTCTCTACCCAGGGATCAAACCTGTGTCTCCTGCTTGGTAGGGAGACTCTTTACCACTGAGCTACCAGGGTGGCCCAGAATAGTATGGACGGTCCTTAAGCTAAAAATAGAATTGTCATATGATCCAGCAATCTTACTCCTGGGCATGTATCTGGAAAAGATGAAAGCTCTGATTATAGAAGATATATGCACCCCAGCATTCACAGCAGCACTATCTACAATAGCCTAGACTTGGAAGCAACCTGTGTCCAGAGATAGATGATGTACGGATAAAGAAGACGTGGTATGTCTATTCAATGGAATATTATTCATCCATAAAAAGAATAAGATAATGTCATTAGCAGCAACATGGATGGATCTATTAAATGAATTAAGCCAGGCAAAGACAAATATCATATACTTTCACTTAATGTGGACTCTAATAAAATTATGGAAATGAAGTCATTTACAAAACAGTAGCAGACTTACAGACACAGAAAACAGTCTTGTGGTTGCCAAGGAGGAAGGCAGGGAAGGAAAAATTAGGAGTTTTGGATTAACAGATATATGCTGCTGCTGCTGCTAAGTCGCTTCAGTCGTGTCCGACTTTGTGCGACCCCATAGACAGCAGCCCACCAGGCTCCCCCATCCCTGGGATTCTCCAGGCAAGAATACTGGAGTGGGTTGCCATTTCCTTCTCCAATGAATGAAAGTGAAGAGTGAAAGTGAAGTCGCTCAGTCGTGTCCGACTCTTAGCGACCCCATGGACTGCAGCCCACCAGGCTCCTGGGTCCATGGGATTTTCCAGGCAAGAGTACTGGAGTGGGGCGCCACTATCTGTAAAATAGCTAGACAACAAGGTCCTACTGTATGGCAGTATCTTGTAATAACCTATAATTGAAAAGAATCTGCAAAAGAATATGTATATGTTTGTATAATGGAATCACTTTGCTGTACACCTAAAACTGACACAACATTGTAAATCAACTGAACTTCAATTTTATATATATATATATATATATATTTTTATTTTAAAGAACAAAGGACAGCTCTTTCAATGGCCATATCCAGCTCACTCCTACATACACAGCTGGAGGGATCTGAATGAGCTGCAGCACTATTATGATATGGACTGTATCATTGTTCAATAATTTTCATAAATGGAGCACATGAATAGCTTTTGTGTTTACTCTTGCAGAGTTCAGGAGTCCTGAGCAGGGCACACATTAAAACTCACTTAGGACTGATTAATGGATGAACCATTTTATATATGGCTCTCTTGTGTGCATTACCTGCAATTAGAAATGCTTCAAATGAAACAGATCCCTTCTCCCTTTCACAGGTGAAAAGGACTTTGGGGTGTCTTACAAACAGCATATGTCCTTTCTCCTATCTCCTGATAAACTCTTTAAATGAAGTTTTCCACCTTTGGACCTGTTTGTTGCCCTAGGGCTCTGCTAGGCTGGAAAGAGAGGGAGATTAGCTCAGTGGTGAAAGGATGGACAGAAAGCCATCCTGTGCCCAGTAGTCCATCCTATTCCATCGGTCCCTTCACTTCTGACTGCAATTTTCACCTCACCCAGGTGTGAAAACCTTTCCTGGGGAGAGGAAGATGCAAACCTCTCTATCAGCAGCAGGTTGAAGTCACTGTCCTCCTTATTGCTGAGGAAGTGGGTCTGTGGCTTGGCCTCTGATTTCGCTCAGACACTTGACCTCTTCATACTCTATTAGATACACATGAAGGAAGGAAATTGGACTTTCTCAGGTTGCAGATGTATCAGCAGGGATGTATGGCTGAAAATTAATTCCCTGACACAGACTGATGAAGCCAGCAGTTTCCTGTAGTACTGAGAGTTTTTAAAATATTTTTTATAACACATGATCTCAATGTTACATATTTTCCCTGGTTCAAAATGCTATTGATATCTTGACAATGAGACCTGGAACCCTCCATTTTCATAAAGAATGTTCTTGTCAATTAGTCAGAATGTCAAGAAATTGGTCAGTAAGTGTGTCTTGCAGTGAAAATGCTCTAAAGAAATCTACATATCTTGTAATGATGCATTGCCATTTAATTGTCAAGTATGCCATGAATTGGCACACTATTAAATTTAGAGTTTAGTTAACACTTTAAAAAGGCCCCCTTTCTTAAAGCTTGTATTTATCTCTGACGTTCATGTCTTTACCTGTCACCTTTCTTTTCCTTCCCTCCTTATGCAAGTAATATATTACACATTGCTAATCATTCAAGGTCCATTCATGATGCATTGGTGGAGGTCATTCTTAAGCCAACCTTGCTTATTTGAAAATATGATCTTTTTTTTTTTCTTTTTACTTTACTATAATAAAGTCTCGTATAAAATCTCTGGCCATTAAAGTTTACATGTCACTTATCATCTATGGCTTCAGAAGTAGGTCCCTTTATTTTTATGATTCCTTGTCCTCTTTCTTAAAAGAAGGCGGCAGCTGATTTATCTCATGTAGTTGTTTTGATGAATACATGGCTGATAGATGCTAGGGAACTTCAAAACCTAAGAAATATTATACAAATTTGTAAGACTGTTGCTATTACCATGTGATTATACTAACCCATATTGTACTTTGGAGCAGAAGCAATAATCTAATCAAGATGATTAAAATCTATAACAGGAATAGCATCCAGAGGATGCTCAATATATTGACTGAAAGATAAGACTGAAGGATTTAATGAGAGTTGGCAGGACTCTCTTGACTGTGTGTTGAAGCCAAATAATTGGGATCTTTCTATGCTACAAACACTGACATCAGAGAATGCTTTTAGAAACTAAGAACCATGCTGAAGCAAAAAGGCAGAAACAAAGACTTGAAAAGATCCAAAGGTTACAGTCATCCCCAAAATGCATCCAAGACCAGCTTCTCTTCTGCTCCCGCAGTAGTTCATGCCAGGGGTGAGTTAAGAGATGAAAAGCAGTAGTCATTTTTGTATTTTAAAATACTGAGTAGTATTAGAAAGATGTGGCTTGTAGTCACTTATCAGTCAAATCTCTGCATCTCTCTGGGTTTTAAACAAATCACTTTGTAGAGTAAGTCTTGAAAGGGATTTGAGTAGACCAACCAAACTTACTACAAACTTAGGAAGGAGCTCATTGCACCCAGTGAATGGCTTTTTTAGTATTGAGTTTGGTATGTATGTATGTGTGTGTGGAAAACCAGAGACAGTATAACCAGATGCTAGTGTTTCTGGACTAGCAAGCAATCAAACATCCTATAGGTTTTGGAAAGAGGACAGGTGATTTGCATTGGGCTTATTGATGAATGGGATTGATCTCATGTGGATAGACACACAGGCAAGCTCAGAGAGAGAGAGAGAGAGAGAGAGAGTTGCTGAGTCATGCCCTTTGGGCAGTTTGAATTACTTTTAGTGGGTATTTCTTCAGTTTCCTTTGGCCAATAATTTTGATTTACCTGGTTCATAGTCCATATTTGGTATATCACAGAATCCTCTCATGTGTGCGCACGCATCTCCTAGCCAGGATGGATCTCTTAACCAAAGAGGCCTGTGGGTAAAGCTTCCTTTGACATTACTCCCCTTCGACCTTCAAGGAAGCTTTCTATGCTAGTGTGGTCCAAGAGGGCTCCTGACTTTAAGAATGAGAATATGTGGTCTGGGCAGGGCCCAGCCTCCTCCCTTAATTGTCCTGCTATTGTAGTCTTGCCTCAGTTCAGTTCAGTCAGTTCAGTCGCTCAGTGGTGTCCAACTCTTTGCGACCTCATGAATCGCAGCACGCCAGGCCTCCATGTTCATCACCATCTACCGGAGTTCACTCAGACTCATGTCCATCGAGTCCATGATGCCATCCAGCCATCTCATCCTCGGTCGTCCCCTTCTCCTCCTGCCCTCAATCCCTCCCAGCATCAGAGCCTTTTCCAATGAGTCAACTCTTCTCATGAGGTGGCCAAAGTACTGGAGCTTCAGTTTTAGCATCATTCCTTCCAAAGAAATCCCAGGGTTGATCTCCTTCAGAATGGACTGGTTGGATCGCCTTGCAGTCCAAGGGACTCTCAAGAGTCTTCTCCAACACCACAGTTCAACAGCATCAATTCTTCGGCGCTCAGCCTTCTTCACAGTCCAACTCTCACATCCATACATGACCACAGGAAAAACCATAGCCTTGACTAGACGGACCTTAGTCGGCAAAGTAATGTCTCTGCTTTTGAATATACTATCTAGGTTGGTCATAACTTTCCTTCCAAGGAGTAAGCGTCTTTTAATTTCATGGCTGCAGTCACCATCTGCAGTGATTTTGGAGACCGAAAAAATAAAGTCTGACACTGTTTCCACTGTTTCCCATCTATTTCCCATGAAGTGATGGGACTGGATGCCATGATCTTCGTTTTCTAAATGTTGAGACTTTTTCACTCTCCTCTTTCAGTTTCATCAAGAGGCTTTTTAGTTCCTCTTCACTTTCTGCCATAAGGGTGGTGTCATCTGCATATCTGAGGTTCTTGATATTTCTCCTGGCAATCTTGATTCCAGCTTGTGTTTCTTCCAGTCTAGCGTTTCTCATGATGTACTCTGCATAGAAGTTAAATAAGCAGGGTGACAATATGCAGCCTTGACGTACCCCTTTTCCTATTTGGAACCAGTCTGTTGTTCCATGTCCACTTCTAACTGTTGCTTCCTGACCTGCATACAGATTTCTCAAGAGGCGGGTTAGGTGGTCTGGTATGCCCATCTCTTTCAGAATATTCCACAGTTTATTGTGATCCACACAGTCAAAGGCTATGGCATAGTCAATAAAGCAGAAATAGATGTTTTTCTGGAACTCTCTTGCTTTTTCAATGATCCAGCGGATGTTGGGCATTTGATCTCTGGTTCCTCTGCCTTTTATAAAACCAGCTTGAACATCTGGAAGTTCACGGTTCACGTATTGCTGAAGCCTGGCTTGGAGAATTTTGAGCATTACTTTACTAGCATGTGAGATGAGTGCAATTGTGCAGTAGTTTGAGCATTTTTTGGCATTGCCTATCTTTGGAATTTGAATGAAAACTGACCTTTTGCAGTCCTGTGGCAACTGCTGAGTGAGTTTTCCAGATTTGCTGGCATAATGAGTGCAGCACTTTCACAGCATCATCTTTCAGGATTTGAAACAGCTCAACTGGAATTCCATCACCTCCACTAGCTTTGTTCGTAGTGATGCTTCTAAGGCCCACTTGCATTCACTTTCCAAGATGTCTGGCTCTAGATTAGTGATCACATCATCATGATTATCTGGGTCGTGAAGATCTTTTTGTACGGTTCTTCTGTGTATTCTTGCAACCTCTTCTTAATATCTTCTGCTTCTGTTAGGTCCAGACCATTTCTGTCCTTTATCGAGCCCATCTTTGCATGAAATGTTCCCTTGGTATCTCTAATTTTCTTGAAGAGATCTCTAGTCTTTCCCATTCTGTTGTTTTCCTCTATTTTTTTGCATTGCAGGGAATGAATCTCTAATCATTTTACCCTGGGGGGAGGGAGCATATTTCTTTCTCTCAGGAGAGAAAATATGGGTAAAAGAAGCAGGGATGAGAAAGAGGCAAGGAAGCAATTGACATCATTCTGACTTTCAGTTCAGTTCAGTCACTCAGTCATATCCGACTCCTTGCGACCCCATGAATTGCAGCATGGCAGGCCTCCCTGTCCATTACCAACTCCCAGAGTTCATCCAAACTGATGTCCATCAAGTCGGTGATGCCATCCAGCCATCTCATCCTCTGTCATCTCCTTCTCCTCATGCCCCCAATCCCTCCCAGCATCAGAGTCTTTTCCAATGAGTCAACCCTTCACATGAGGTGGCCAAAGTATTGGAGTTTCAGCTTCAACATCAGTCCTTCCAATGAACACCCAGGACTGATCTCCCTTAGAATGGATTGGTTGGATCTCCTTGCAGTCCAAGGGACTCTTAAGAGTCTTCTCCAACACCACAGTTCAACAGCATCAGTTCTTCGGTGCTCAGTTTTCTTCACAGTCCAACTTTCACATCCATACATGACCACTAGAAAAACCATAGCCTTGACTAGACGGACCTTTGTTGGCAAAGTGATGTCTCTGCTTTTGAATATGCTATCTAGGTTGGTCATAACTTTCCTTCCAAGGAGTAATCATCTTTTAATTTCATGGCTGCAATCACCATCTGCAGTGATTTTGGAGCCCCAAAAAATAAAGTCTGACACTGTTTCCACTGTTTCCCCATCTATTTCCCATGAAGTGAAGGGACCAGATGCCATGATCTTAGTTTTCTGAATGTTTTGAAAGCTAAGCCAACTTTTTCTCTCTCCTCTTTCACTTTCATCAAGAGACTTTTTGGTTCCTCTTCACTTTCTTCCATAAAGATGGTGTCATCTGTATATCCGAGGGTCTTGATATTTCTCCTGGCAATCTTGATTCCAGCTTGTGTTTCTTCCAGGCCAGCATTTCTCATGATGTACTCTGCATAGAAGTTAAATAAGCAGGGTGACAATATGCAGCCTTGACGTACTCCTTCTCCTATTTGGAATCAGTCTGTTGTTCCATGTCCAGTTCTAACTGTTGCTTCTTTACCTGCATATAGGTTTCTCAAGAGGCAGGTCAGGTGGTCTGGTATGCCCATCTCTTTCAGAATATTCCACAGTTTATTGTGATCCACACAGTCAAAGGCTATGGCATAGTCAATAAAGCAGAAATAGATGTTTTTCTGGAACTCTCTTGCTTTTTCCATGATCCAGCAGATGTTGGCCATTTGATCTCTGGTTCCTCTACCTTTTCTAAAACCAGATTGAACATCTGGAAGTTCACGGTTCACATATTGCTGAAGCCTGGCCTGAAGAATTTTGAGGATTACTTTACTAGCGTGTGAGATGAGTGCAATTGTGCAGTAGTTTGAGCATTCTTTGGCATTGCCTTTCTTTGGGGTTGGAATGAAAACTGACTTTTTGCAGTCCTGTGGCAACTGCTGAGTTTTCCAGATTTGCTGGCATAATGAGTGCAGCACTTTCACAGCATCATCTTTCAGGATTTGAAACAGCTCAACTGGAATTCCATCACCTCCACTAGCTTTGTTTGTAGTGATGCTTCCTAAGGCCCACTTGACTTCACATTCCAGGATGTCTGGCTCTAGGTGAGTGATCACACCATCATGATTATATTCTGACTTTAGTTTGTATTATTTCTAGGCTAAAAGACAAAACAAAACACTGGTAGAACCCTAGAACAGGGTAGTGAATAGTTACAGTGGAATCCTAAGAAAAAGGTAATTTTCTTTTTTTTTTTTTTTTCAGATAGGAAGGTACTTATTTTCAGATAATAAGGTACCTGGTTAAGCTTTTAGCTCAGCAGTAAAGAACCCACCTACTAATGCAGGAGATGAAGTTTCGATCCTTGAATCAGGAAGATCCCCTGGAAAAGGAAATGGCAACCCACTCCAAGATTCTTGCCTGGAAAACCCCATATATTGTGGATAAGGTATTTATTTACTTGTGAGAATGTGGAGACTTGGAGTGCAATGGCCACTGAATCTTTTCAGAGACCCTGACTCTTCAAGCTTCAGAATACATTTACCTTGATCTTTGAGTGTTCTGGCAGGAGGTTCTTTATTTTTGGCTGTTCTACAAGTAAGAGCCATTCAGAAGTTCTCAAAAACATATAGGCGACTCCTTGATTGTTGTTCTCTTCCTCTGTTCAGCTTAATATGAAAATAGATATAAATATATAATACTTTAATACTGTCTATAAACACTAAGCTCTCTTGAGTCTGACTCTGTTTTGTGCTAGGCATGATGCACTATATTTGGAGGTGTATGCTACAATAACAGTATAAGGATAAATCCTCATCTTGAGCTTGAGGAATTAATGTTATGCTGAGGTGCACTGTAAAAATAAAAAAGAAATGCTGCAGAATCTATCACAAAAGTAGTGCATTGTAAATTACCTAAAGGTTTGCAGCTCTAAGTGCCAAGTGTATAAGGGGAGCCTGATGATGGAGACTTCAATTCAGTAAATATTTATCAAATACCTCTCCTGTCTCTTTCTGAATAGTTAGGGCACCAAGACAAGTCGATCACAGCCCTGTTCTCTGCTTGCTTATAAGTCTTTAAGGAAAAAATGGACAAACTGAAAAGATAATAAGATAGGTTAGAAGGTGGGCTATTATTTTTTATTATGGGGGAGTTGGAAGTGGATTCGTTAACTCCATTGTGTAAATAGCCTGCATGCAACATTTGAACCTTAATACCATTGCTTTCCTAATTGAAAGGTCCAAATTCCCCAATATTTCTAGATAACTCCATATGGAAAGTTGGGAAAGAGATAGATTGAGTCAGCTTGATCTGATATATGACTTGGTTTTCTCTCCCAGGCACTCAAGTCTTTTTGAAATCTCATTCTAATGAGAAATGTGATTTTTTTTTTCTCTCCTTTATTATCAAAAGAACTTTGGTTCACAAAGGATGAGAACTGGAAAGAGCTTGGAAACTTTGAAATGGGAACAAAATACTATTAAGTACTCCTTTTTAAATTTAAATTTATTTATTTTAATTGGAGGCTAATTACTTTACAATATTGTATTGGTATTCTATCTCAGAGAAGTCAGAAATAATGCTTGGATCCAGGGCTTCCCAGGTGGCGCTAGTGGTAAAGCTGAAGGAAGGAGAAGGGGAAGGAAAGTCACTCAGTCGTGTCCAACTCTTTGTGACCCCATGGACTGTAGCCTACCAAGCTCCTCCATCCATGGGATTTTCCAGGCAATAGTACTCGAGTAGGTTGCCATTTCCTACCTGCCTGCTAATACAGGAGACTTCAGAGAAATGGTTTCAATCATTGGGTCAGGAAGATCCTCTGGAGGAGGTCAGGGCATCCCACTCCAGTATGCTTGCCTGGAGAATACTATGGACAGAGGAGCCTGGTGGGTGACAGTCCTTTGGGCTGCAAAGAGTCAGATATGACTGAAGTGACTTAGCACACAAAAGGGTTTCCCAGGTGGCCCTAGTGATAAAGAATCCACCTGCTGATGCAGGAGCCTCAGGAGATGCAGGTTCGATTCCTGTGTCTGGAAGATCATCTGGAGGAAGAAATAGTACCCATTCCAGTATTCTTGCCTGGAGAATCATACAGACAGAGGATCCTGCAGGCTGCAGTCCATGGGATCACAAAGAGTCAGACAATACTGAGCATCTGAGCACACTTACACACATGCTTGAATCAGGAAATACTTTCAAGGAGTAGTTGGAATTTGAAAAGAAATCTAAATACAGATGAAGAATTTTATGTGGAAGACAGTTGAGGAAGGAAATTCCACTTGCAGAGACTGAGTGGAGACACAAAAATCAAACAGTGTGAGACGTGATAGGGACAGTTTATAGTGATATTTTGTGAGAGCTTAGCAGGTATTAATGAAAAAAGTGTGAAGTAAATCCTGGAATGTAGGTGTCAACCACATTTTGGAACGCTTTAAATACTAAGACTTATGTAAAACCCAGTAGACTGTGGGAGAGTCATATAGAGGCTTTGTTGGAGATAACAATGCGGTTGAAGTTTATGTTAGCAAAATTAGTACGGTTGTCATATGTGAATTATCTAGAATAAGACAAGTAAGTGTTAGAGAAACCAATTAATGAGTTATTAAAAGAGTCAGGGCAAGATATAAAAAATAGTCTGAATTAATTAGATGGCAATGGGCAGGGAAAGGAGTGGGCAAATGAGATCCTTATCATGCAGGTAGAATCCTGCATGATTTGGAATATATCACATGAAATAAAGTGAGTGGCTCTGATGAATATAAGGGAAATCTGAAGAGTGAGGGAATATGGCTTTAAGAATATGTGTCTCATTGATTAGGAATGTGAGAATGTCACTATCTGAAACTAATCAAGAAGAGAAGCTGGTTGTTCCAGATTATAGATGCCTAGCCACTTGAAGGTCTAAATATCTTAGGAAGAGGAGTGTATTACTTGCAAAGCCATATTTTAAAATAATGGATTTGGTGGGAGTAAGGGAATGGATTGAAGGAGCTAAGTGCTTTGAATAGCAGTTGGTTGATCTTTATTAGAACCTTCAAAAGGACCACCACAAAATGTCAGGATGCCTTGTTGTCATTCATGTTCAGTCGTATCTGAATCTTTGTGACCACATGGACCGCAGCACACCAGGTTTCCCTGTCCCTCACTATCTCCTGGGATTTGCTCAAAGTCATATGCATGGAGTCAATGATGCCATCCAACCATCTCATCTTCCATCATCCCCTTCTCCTCTTGTTCTCAATCTTTTCTAGCATGTTTTTTCCAATGAGTGGGCTCTTTGCATCAGGTGGCCAAAGTACTGGAGCTTCAGCTTTAGGATACCTAGGTAGAAACTAGCAGGGCATCACAGTAAATAGTGATGTTTTGTGATTTAACTTTGTGGGACTTCCCTGGCAGTCCAGTGGTTGGGGCATGGGGCACTTCCACTGCCAGGGGCATGGGTCCAGTCCCTGGTTGGGGTACTGAGATCCTGCATGCCATGTAGCACAGCCAGAAGAGAGGGCGAAAGAGTAAACAAATAAAAATAAATGGGCTCTGTGTCTAGAAAGTAATTATGTGCATTGATTTTTAAGAAGAGGAATTTTCAGGGGCAGAGACCCTACATAATTTAAATATGGAAGTCAATTTTCTCCAAAGGAGCAACCCTTACTAACCCTTCTGGGAAGCACACACACATTGACAGGAAAGGAGGGGAGAAATCCACATATTTTCATTGAGGGCCCCCTGTAGTCAAAAGGATAAAGACAAGAAAGACACATATTGATAAAGAAATTTTAATAACTGGAAGGAAAGGATAACACTTTTCAGCTTACAGAACTTGAGTACAATTACCTGACATCTATTTTTTAAGAAAGAGAAGGAAATTTAATTGAATGCACAGTTAGACATCTATCAAAATGAATTTTCTTTAAAAATCTCATATAACAATATCCCATTTCTTTCTCAGCATAATGATTTCTTACCAACAAAGCCTGTCAGTGTTTCCTAGAAGCAATATTGAAGTGACTTCTTGCTGGAAATTCAGCAAATGAACTTTTTTTGCTCCCAGAATCTCTCTCCTCATTAGGCTAGTTAGAAATTCGCCCGGGGCTCCCAGCCCTTTTTCTCTCTGACGGATGCTAAGTGTAGAGGAGCTAATGGACACTTTAACTGTTAGGGGGCTTTCGATTCAATCCCTTGCAGCCTGGCAGCTCATTCCAAGTCCTTTCAGAAGAGCTGCAATCATATGCACAAATATGATGGTTAAATATGGGCTGGAAGGGAAATAGGTTGTTTTTTGTTTTTTTCCCTTCATGACTAAAGGAAAAACTTGTTAAAAACAGGAAATAATTTCTGAAGGTTTCCAGCAGCCTGGGACCTTTACTCCTTTAAAAGGTACCCCCCTGGTGGACTTGTTCCTTTAGCAGTTTGTCCCTAACAAGGAGAAAGGTGGGGGAAGGAAGCCTTTTCTCTAGTTTCTCTGTTGACACAGCCTCCTCCTGTAGGCCATCGTGTCATTTTTTCTTTTAAACTGCCATCTAATAGCAATTGCTTATAGAATAAAATAGCCTTAAAACAGCTTGGATTTCAAATAAAGAAAAATAAGAACCCTGAAACATGAACATGGAACGTGTTTACATGTAAATGTGTATCATCTGAGAATAGGTACAATTAGCTGTTTTCCCAGTTACTTGAACTTTCTCTGATTTTCCCATCTCTCCTCCGTGCTTATCTCACACTAATATCAGCAACAATATATTGGTCAGTGCTTATTCGCTGATTGTCTGTTTCCTTTGTTCTTCCATCTAGCTGGAAGGTTTTTAAGAGATCATCTCTTTTCTTCCACTTCTCAGCTTCCTCCCTGTGGGTCTGGCAATGAGACTCTGATTTTACAGTTCTTGATTGCATTCTTAATCTATAGGTTAAATTTGGTTTGGGGAATATTGGCTTGATGTTTCAGATGGTTTAGATCCAATAATCCACAAATGTCTAGACATTTAAATGAGGTCAGGAAAAAAAATCTATTCTTTGAAATTTATTTAGCAATTCCAGACATCGATTTGGAGAATGTGTCTTCCACCGGCAACAGAAAGAGAAATTTGTTCTGGTTCTAAATACGACAAGTGGCAAGACCCAGGCTGTCCTATCTTTCTAAATGTAAGCTCTTTTTGAAATCTATAAAGATGCTCCTGTGAATCTGTCTGGTGCTGAAGCATCAAGGCACAATTTATCCAGAATGACTGCCATTGCTAGAAGTCAAGAGCTGAATGTAAAGAGATGCTGCTTTGCCAAGGCATTGGTGCATAAGCTTCAGTACTGATGATGGTGTTTTCTCCAGAATGTTCTCTTGTGATTTCTTTAAGTCAACTTACTATTTTGTTTTCTTGGAAAAAAATATGTATTTTCTATGATGACTGTAGGACTTGATGGAACAGGATCCAAAGCTCACGTGTCTCAGTAAAAAAACAAGGGCCTTTGAATCTGTGGCAGTCCATAGGCTGCTGCTCTGGCAACAGCGTGTCTCATTGCTGATGGCATGACCTAACATAATGTGACATGCACCAGAAGAAGTAATGTGACAAAATGGATCAAGTAGGCAAGGCCATCCTTGAAAAGTATGACATCTCATCTGAAACCATGCCTGCCTTCAGCAAAGATACTACCTCAAAGGGCACCTTGCTGTTGTCTACATCCTTCAAGCTTCAAATGATACCATCAGGGCCATATCATTATGGGCACAGAAGTAAGTAGCATTAAGGCAGTGACAAAAGGCAACCTTGGAGATCTACTGTGCTCCGGAACTCAGTCAGAGAAGGTGTAATTAGGCAGTGAGCAAGAAGATGAGCTGTCTGTCTTTTCTACCACTGGTCCCCAGTACTCTTATCTACAAGAAAGTAGTCAAGTTATTCCTCAAGTGGATCAAGTGGGGCTGAGAAAGCTTTAATCTGTACCACCAAGATTCCACTGCAGAGAGTTTCACAACTTGGCCCAAGTTCATTTTCTCCTTTAATTAATAGAGTTCATGTATTTATTATGGGTATTGGCCAGGGGCCAATCAGAAATAGAGAAACCACTCTAAGAATTTCAAATAGAAGAAAACTTAGTATGGAAACAGAGTTAAAATTTGTTGGAAAGGATTATAGGGAACTATAAGGAATGGTGATGCCGCCTGGACATCAGAAACTAGAAGAGTCAACTACCCCTCTCCCACCCAGGGCTAGAGAATGAACAGTGAAAAGGTGGAGTCAGTACCTTAGCTCAACCTACAAATGCTATTGCAGCCCAGTTTTGGGGGTTTTTTTATTCTTTTTAAAAATGTTGTTGTTGTTGTTGTTGTTGTTGTTGTTGTTTTTTGCTGCACTGGGTCTTAGTTGCAGCCCACGGGATCTTCTCTGGGTCATGTGGGATCTTTCCTTGTGATGCATGGAATGTCTAGTTGTGGTGCAAGGCTTTAGTCACTCCACAGCATGTAGGATTTTAGTTCCCTGACTAGGAATTGAACCCATGTCCCCTGCATATGGAAGGTGGATTGTTTAATGCTGGAGCACCAGGGAAGTCCCAGAGCCCAGGTTTTTTTTTTTTGGTTTTGTTTGTTTGTTTGTTTGTTTGTTTTTTAATCCTCTATCTGCTACTTCTGTTGCTAGAATCCAACCCCAGGATCCAACTGACAACGAGTCCAACAAATGTAGTTTCCAGTCTTCCAATCCCTGAAATACAGAGCTTAGGACAGGGAGAGGAGGTTGAGCAGTGTAAGAATGGGACTTAGTACAAGAAGACAATGTTGAACATATTCTGCTTCTTTAGCTATTGTAATGAAAGGTGAGCAAAACAAAAATACAGTGGAAGTAAGTCTCAGGTAAAAGCATGAATATTGTTAGCTATCTTCATGCATCTGAAGCTGGACAATAATGATTGATATGTATTATCCTTAGTGAGACCCAGAGGCTGCAACATTATCTAAAGATATGACCTATTTAGTTACCGTGTACTTAGTTGCTCAGTCATGTTAGATTCTGCGGTACCATGGACTGTAGCCCACCAGGAATTCCACCAGTTCTCTGTGGAATTTCCCAGACGAAAATACTGGAGTAGATTGTCATTTCCTACTTCAGGGTATCTTCCCAACCCAGGGATTCAACATGCATCTCCTGCAGTGGCAGGAAGATTCTTAACCATTAGTGCCACCTCGCAAACGCCTATTTAGCTATAGTGCACATCAAATGATTGAACTTTAACGCTAATTGCCAAAGTTTTTGAAAATAATTTTAGCACTTAGAGTTCTCAAAGTCTGGAATCGATTTACAATAGTGGATTGGAACTGATGCTTTGCTAGTTACTGTCTTTTTAAGAACAATAAATGTTCCATATTTAATTAAAGATTGACACTAATACCCATGGAAGAGAGACACACATGTTTAATATATTGCTACAAATCTTATAGAGTACCACATTTCTCTTTTCAGAGTAGCATAAAGTAGGAAGAAATTTATAAAAAATTAAAGAATTTACATTTGAGTCTCAAAAAGAATTTTCTAAAGTAAACTTTTTTTTTTAACTTGGCACAGAAATGCCTCATTATCTTGATCATTATAGAGAAAATGAGGTGTTCCATTTAGCTGGTTTTTTCACATAAGCAGAGACTATCTTTTTAATTTATTTTTAATCATTGTAATATTTAAGAGTAACGTTTATTGTTTTCTTGCATACAAAATTAATATCTGATGGAGAAGTTGAATCAAGATTACAAACTGAAGTCATTTTTCTACCTCCTTTCCCACTGAAAGTTAACTGAAATGACAGAAACGCTATTAAGAAAGAATAATTTTATATAAACTCTAGAAAATAAGAAAGTGTTCAAAGCATAAACTTTTAGGAAACCCTGGAAGAAAGAAAGGAGTTGGGATAAATTTTCAGAGGAATCAGATGGGAAATTGCCTAATGCCGATAAAAGAACCCCTCCTTAATGCAAGTTTGAAAAAATCCAAGCTTTATGACCATCAATGCCAGACTAATAAAGGCACATGTGAGTGCCATGCTCAGTCACTTCAGTCATGTCTAACTCTTTTTGACCCCATGGACTGTAGCCCGCCAGGCTTCTCCGTGGGATTCTCCATGGAGTGGGTTGCATTTCCTTCTTAAGTGGATCTTCCCAACCCAGGGTTCAAACCTGTGTCTCCTGCATTGCAGGCAGATTCTTTACCAACTGAGCTACTAGGGAAGCCCGGTAGAAACACATGGGAAAACAAAATTACTCTATTTGGATTAGCTGAGAAAGCTGGATTCTTCCAGCTCTCCTACTTACATATTTGGTTTCCTTTTTCCTATATATTGTGTGTATGCATGTCTTAATTTTATTTAAAAACAAACATTGATGCTGAGATTTCTTCTGCCTCTTAATGTATATATATTTTAAAGTGGATTATCCTTTATAATTTGAGTACAATTATATATTATCAAATATTATCTTATGTGTTTATATTTTAATTTAGTCATCAGTTGAAAGAGATCAATCTGGGTTAATATTTGGCAGTGCATGGTTGAGTAGGGCATGGATTTGACTGGGTCTTTTTTAATTTGTCCAAATTCTAAGATCATTGGCTGGAGGGTGAGTGGATAGGCATAAGGCTTACCAAATATCCGTGTACTGTAACCCTGCTGGGGACGGTTCTTGCTATATGGTTTTGTTTTTATTGTTGTATGCTTTCTTTTTCTCTGCTTGGTTTTTTAAATTTTTAATTATTTAACTTTTGGCTGCACTGGGTCTTCATCGCTGTGAGCAGGCTTTCTCTCGTTGCAGTGAGCAAGGGCTGCTCTCTCGCTGTGGTGCCCAGGCTTCTCATTGCAGTGGCTTCTCTTGTTGTGGAGCACAGGTTCTAGATGCTCAGACTTCAGTACTTGTGGAGCACAGGCTTAGTTGCCCCATGGCATGTGGGATCTTCCCAGACGAGGGATTGTACAGATGTCCCTTGCGTTGCAAGGAAGATTCTTAACCACTGGACCATCAGGGAATCCCTGTGTGTTTTATAATACACAGAAGGGAACTTATGGAATATGTATTTAGTTCCTTGGCAGGATTAACATGTCTAAATCTAAAACTGCCAAAATGCATCACTCCCACATCACTCCTACAACAACTCCCTACTTTCAGCCATCAGCCATCAGCCATGACTTTTACTTGAATTTTTTGTCCCAGAATAAATTTATAAGTTGATGTCTAAGTTAGAGGGTGAAAGAGGGGTGATATTCAGGAGTGAAATGGCTTTGGGTACTCTAGAAATTCCTTTTCCCATGTAGCAGGGGTGGAAATATACAGTTTGATTACTAGCCTACTGGTTTGTAAATTTATCAAGTCACAATGGAGGGCAGTGAAAATATACAAACATTTCTGTGTGGACAGACTCTTCTTTCTCAGGACCATGTTCATGCCTGAAATGGTTTCATTGTATCCTGGATTCTGGTAAATTTTTAACCAGTGATTTCCTAAGTTTCAGGATGGTTGAACTCCAGCATCCCTTGTGCATTTTCATACTTATTTTAATCAAATCGTGCTATTTACCCACCTTCTTCATTTCAAAGTCCAAGGGAAGATTACTTTCAGTTTGAAGAGAGAATTTTCCCCCCTTAGAGCAGTGTCACAATTTAAAGTAATTTGTCAATGATCAAACAGCATGTAAAGTGGTGGATCCAAGATTTAATTCAAGTCTCTATGTTACCAAAGGCCATCCTATTTATATCTTTTCTTTTAAATTTATTTTCATTGCAGCATACATCATCAAGAAGTTTGATTTAAACTAGGGCTTAAAAGTTAGAAAGATTTTCAACACCTGGAATGACAGAAGCAGGCATACCACAAAGGGTGAGAAAAGTTGGAGAAAAATTTAGAAGCAAGAACTTACATAACATTCAGGAAGACATCTAGTTTCTTCATAGGGTAGAACAAATGTACAACATTAGTGGCAATTAAGGCCATGATAGTACTTTGGCCATCTCATGTGAAGAGTTGACTCATTGGAAAAGACTCTGATGCTGGGAGGGATTGGGGGCGGGAGGAGAAGGGGACAACCGAGGATGAGATGGCTGGATGATATCACCGACTTGATGGACATGAGTCTGAGTGAACTCCGGGAGTTGGTGATGGACAGGGAGGCCTGGCGTGCTGCAATTCATGGGGTCGCAAAGAGTCGGACATGACTGAGCAACGGAACTGAACTGAACTGAGTGAAGGTATTGCATCCTAAGCTATTATACCCCAAACTGAAGAAATTACACCTGCTTCTCTAAGAGTTCAGCATCGTTAAAGGTGACTTATTTTGGTAACTTAGCAAAGTATGCTGTGTAGGTTGGAATGCAAGAGGGTATAAAAGTAATCAAGACAAGTTCAGGCATTTCGTGATTGGAAATGACCTGTATTTGGAATAAAATTAAGCTCAATTCAAGGAAATTTTGAAGAATTAGTTAACTACAACATGGAGATTTATGTATTAGTGGCTAAAACAATATTCAAATTATTAATATCATATTCACGTAAGAAGTAAGTAGATTCTCATTATCAGAATAAAATGCTAAGTTTAATTTTAGATATGCTTAGAATAAGCAGATCAAAGGTTACCCAGGAGATGGTGTCCAATAGACAACATAGGTTTAGATCCATCAGATAGCTGAAGGGTGAATTTTAGAGTATTCTAAATAGAGGTGATAAATGGCATCCAGCACATAGTAACTGCTCAAATATTAATAAAACTGAATTAGCTTGCTTTGGAACTGAACGGAATTGAACAGAATTATCAAGTTCAACAGAGAAAAAGTAGTCAAACAATGAGAAGGAAAATAGTGAGGTTGTAGTGTTACAGAGGTATCATACAGGCTAAGGGAGGGCAAGGGCTGGAAAGAAGATGCTGGTGGCAATGCAGAGTGGTCTGTCTCGTAGCCAGCTTCAAGGACTTCTGTAATATACAAGCATTTACATTCAAAAAAGCCACGTGTATTGAATGTCTCCTAGTGAATACAGGCTCCTCTGGTGGCTCAATGGTAAAGAACCTGTCTGCCAGCGCAGGAGACACAAGAAACTGAGGTTCGATCTCTGGGTCAGGAAGATCCCCTAGAGGAGGAAATGGCAACCTGCTCTAGTGTTTTTGCCTGAAAAATCCCATGGACAGAGGAGCCTGACAAGCTACAGTCCACGGGGTTGCAAAGAGTCAGACACATGCACACACATATAGTGAGTAGAGCAAACAAACCAGTGAGAAGCCATTCCACGGATGTAGGTGTTGCCATTGACAAGGCAGGAAACGTCACCAGGTGCTAAAGTCGTACTGAAGTGAACCCTAGATTCTACTGTTCTTGAGGAGTCTGCATTTTTCTGAGGAAGATCAAACAAGTGGAGGAGTAAAAAAGTGTCCTATGAGAAAAACAATTCTACCTTTTCTGCAAAGACATTCACATTTCAGTGACATTGGGTGCTTCCTCATTAATTTCTAATGAATTAATGAAAGCATAGATAATACACCCTTCCTTAGGTAGACTGAAGCTCTACAAGGTCAGAGATCATGTAGGCTTTGTTCATGATACTTCCTCAGCACCTAGAAAGAACCTGCACAAGAGTTCCTCAATAGGATATTAAAAATAATAATTAATGGTTGGATCGATGGGTGAATAGGTGAGTGGACAGATGAATAGATGAAGGCATCCCTGACCAGTCTTCATATGTGAATACACTGCTTTCCATCACTGCCTTTCTTTTTTCAATTGTATTTACTCACCTATGTGTTTCAGCTATTATTCCAATCCTTAGCTGAACCACAACAGAACAGGTAATGAAGTACTCAGTAGAGCTGCTGTTTGAAGTCGGCCACATTGTATCTCTCACTCTTATGTCAGTTGATTTTCCCTCAACATCACAGCAGCAACAAGGGTACCTTAAAAATACAATAAAAGATACTGTTAGATTTTTTTGAAAGATAGAAAAATGCAATTTTCTTCACTTTCTCAAAATGATATAGCTTTTGAAAATATTAGACTTTTGACCAACTTCTGCATTCAGAACTAAAGAGTCGCCTTTCAATTACTTCCTACATGAACATAATGTGATTTGATGTTGTCGCCCAGTTCGAATAAATGGGAAGTTATTTGCAGTTAGTCTGAGAGGTTCTGAAGGACTCTTTATGGAGAGTTGATCAGATTTTGCTAGACTCTGAAGTCCTTGAGATCCGTGCAACCACCCAAGGACATAAAATTATTTGAGGAGGAGATGAGAAAACTTGTTCTGATTCAACTGAGACTATTCTCTGACTTTCTAAAGCTTCCGACAACTTAGGAATGAATGCACACTGCACACGTCTCTTTCTGAAATGTTCTCCACCTTAGCTTTGACATGAGAGTGAAAGCATAATTCTATAATATATGAAAATATCTGTGGGTTCTAGAGACATAGGAGATTTGCCATATGTCTCAGGAAGGCATCTTATTTCATTAAATTCCTGGTCAATTCCTGTTATTGTGTGAGGTTGGGCTCTTCTCAATTAAAATCAGTCTGGAAGCATTCTGAAATGACTTCATGAGAAGCTAACACTCCTGCAGATTGGACCACAGAGGCCATAGGTATCTCTGTGTCTTAAAATTATATTTCTAACTGGCATGGCTAGATTTGTACATAGAGTATTTGTTTTGGGTACTAATGGGCTTCATGAAACAAAGGACACTGGGCTCACACTTGGGATATTTTAGGGAAGTCTATGTTAAGGGCCAATTCCACTGTATAGTCACAAGGGATTTGATTTAGGTCATAACTGAGTAGTATAGAGGTTTTCCCAACTTTCTTCAATTTAAGTCTGAATTTGGCAATAGAGAGTTCATGATCTGAGCCACAGTCAGCTCCTAGTCTTGTTTTTGCTGACTGTATAGAGCTTCTCCATCTTTGGCTGCAAAGGGTATAATCAATCTGATTTTGGTATTGATTATCTGGTGATGATCATGTGTAGAGTCTTCTCTTGTGTTGTTGGAAGAAGGTGTTTGCTATGACCAGTGCATTCTCTTGGCAAAACTCTATTAGTCTTTGCCCTGCTTCACTCCATATTCCAAGGCCAAATTTTCCCATTACTCCAGGTGTTTCTTGACTTCCTACTTTTTCATTCCAGTCACCTATGATGAAAAGGACATCTTTTTTTTGGGTGTCAGTTCTAGAAGGTCTTATAGGTCTTCCTAGAACCATTCAACTTCAGCATTATTGGTCAGGGCATAAACTTGGATTACTGTGATATTGAATGGTTTGCCTTGGAAATGAACAAAATCATTCTGTTGTTTTTGAGATTCCATCCAAGTATTGCATTTTGGACTCTTTTGTTAACTGTGGTGGCTACGCCATTTCTTCTAAGGGATTCTTGCCCACAGTAGTAGATGTAATGGTCATCTGAGTTAAATTCACCCATTCCAGTCCACTTTAGTTCGTTGATTCCTAAAATGTTGGTGTTCACTCTTGCCATCTTCTGTTTGACCACTTCTAATTTGCCTTGATTCATGGATCTAACATTCCAGATTACTATGAAATATTGCTCTTTACAGCATTGGACTTTACTTCTATCACCAGTCACATCCACAACTGGGTGATATTTTTGCTTTAGCTCTATCTCTTCATTCTTTCTGGAATTAGTTCTCCACTGATCTCCAGTAGCATACTGGGCACCTACTGACCTGAGGAGTTCCTCTTTCAGTGTCCTATCATTTTGCCTTTTCATACTGTTCATGGGGTTCTCAAGGCAAGAATACGGAAGTGGTTTGCCATTCCCTTCTCCAGTGGACCACATTCTGTCAGAACTCTCCACTGTGACCAGAATCAAATCCCTTATGACTATACAGTGGAAGTGACAAACATATTCAAGGGATTAGATCTGATAGAATGCCAGATGAACTATGGACGAAGGTTCGTGACTTTGTACAGGAAGCAGTGATCGAGACAATCCCCAAGAAAAAGAAATGCAAACGGGCAAAGTGGTTGTCTGAGGAGACCTCACAAACAGCTATGAAAAGAAAAGAAGTGAAAGGCAAAGGAGAAAAGGAAAGATACACCCATCTGAATGCGGAGTTCCAAAGAAAAGCAAGGAGAGAAAAGAAAGCTTTCCTCAGTGATCAATGCAAAGGAATAGACGAAAACAACAGAATTGGAAAGACTAGTGATCTCTTCAAGAAAACTAGAGATACCAAGGGACATTTTCATGCAAAGATGGGCAAAATAAAGGATGGAAATGATATGGACCTAACAGGAAAAGAAGATATTAAGAAGAGGTGGCAAGAATACATAGAAGAACTATACAAAAAGATCTTCACCACCAAGATAATCACAATGGTGTAATCGCTCATCTAGAGCCAAACATCGTGGAATGTGAAGTCAAGTGGGCCTTAGGAAGCATCACTATGAACAAAGCTAGTGGAGGTGATGGAATTCCAGTTGAGCTATTTCAAATCCTAAAAGATGATGCTGTGAAAGTGCTGCACTCAATATGCCAGCAAATTTGGAAAACTCAGCAGTGACCACAGGACTGGAGAATGTCAGTTTTCTTTCCAATCCCAAAGAAAGGCAATGCCAAAGAATGCTCAAACTACTACACAATCACACTCATCTCACACGCTAGTAAAGTAATGCTCAAAATTCTCCAAGCGATGTTTCAATGGTACATGAACCATGAACTTCCAGATGTTCAAGCTGGATTTAGGAAAGTCAGGGGAACCAGAGATCAAATTGCCAACATCCATTGGATCATCAAAAAAGCAAGAGAGTTCCGGAAAAACATCTACTTCTGCTCTATTGACTGTGCCAAAGCCTTTGGCTGTGTGGAACACAACAAACTGGAAAATTCTGAAAGAGATGGGAATACCAGACCACCTGACCTGCCTCCTGAGAAATCTGTATGCAGGTCAGCAAGCAACAGTTAGAACTGGACATGGAATAGCAAACTGGTTCCAAACATGTACAGCAGTACATCAAGGCTGTATATTGTCATCTTGCTTATCTAATTTATATGCAGAGTACATAATAAGAAATACTGGACTGGATGAAGCACAAGCTGGAATTAAGATTGCTGGGAGAAATGTCAATAACCTCAGATATGCAGATGACACCACTCTTATGACAGAAAGTGAAGAAGAACTAAAGAGTCTCTTGATGAGAGTGAAAATGTTGGCTTAAAACTCAACATCCTGAAAAGTAAGATCATGGTATCTGGTCCCATCAATTCATGGCAAATAGATGGGGAAACAGTGAAAACAGTGGCTGACTTTATATTTTTGGGCTCCAAAATCACTGCAGATGGTGACTGCAGGCATGAAATTAAAAGACACTTGGTCCTTGGAAGAAAAGCTGTGACCAACCTAGGCAACTAATTAAAGAGAAGAGATATTATTTGACAAAAAATTTCCATCTAGTCAAAGCTATTGTTTTTCCAGTATCATGTATGGATGTGAGAGTTGGACTATAAAGAAAGCTGAGTGCTGACGAATTGATACTTTTGAACTGTGGTGTTGGAGGAGACTCTTAAGAGTCCCTTGGACTTCAGGGAGATCCAACCAGTCCTTCCTAAAGGAAATCTGTCCTGAATATTCACTGGAAGGACTGATGCTGAAGCTGAAACTCCAATACTTTGGCCACCTGATGTGAAGGACTGACTCATCGGAAAAGACCCTGATGCTGGAAAAGATAGAAGGCAGGAGGAGAAGGGGACGACAGAGGATGAGATTGTTGGATGGCATTACCGACTCAATGGACGTGAGTTTGAGTAAACTCCAGGAATTGGTGATGGACAGGGAGGCCTGGTGTGTTGCCGTACTTGGGGTCGCAAAGAGTCGGATAGGACTGAACGAGTGAACTGAACTGAACTGAACTGATATTAAGGGCCAGAAAAATTGATATAGGATTGACATATCAGAACCTTTTTTCTGATAGTTCAACAGGCTGTTAAGGGGAAAGAAAGATTTTCACAGGATGCTGGTTTGTGTAGAAGGCCAGCTGTATTTTAGGTGAATAGAGGAAGGGCTGTGGTGAGAGAGTATTCTGCACTGGGGTAGCGATTGAAGAAGGATGAGAAGGCAGTTGAGGAACCAGTAAAAAGTGCCCATGAGAAGCACTACAAAGGAGGCAGAAACTTCTGGATGTGTTCATACACAAGGAATTTTCTGTGTACTTTTTACAACGTGCGTGTTCAATTCTTCAGTTGTGTCAGATTCTGTGACTCCAGGAACTGTAGCCTTCTAGGCTCCTCTCTCCAGTGGATTTCCCAGGCAAGAATACTGGAGGGTGTTGGCATTTCCTTCCCCAAGGCATCTTCTCAACCTAGGGATTGAACCCATGTCTCTTGCATTGACAGGTGGATTCTTTACCACTGAGCCACCTAGGAAATCTCTTTTTACAATAGGGCCAATTTTCTGCTAAGTGAAAATGCTTAGACTTAATCTCTACACATTTAAAAGTCATTCTTTGTCCTTGATATGGAAGAGAATTATGATAAAAGTAATGTTTTAAATTAAGTTCACAATACTCATTGATGTCAGCTTTTTTTTAAAGCACTTAGTTTATGCCAAGCACTGTTCCTTCATATTTATGAACTAATTTAAACCACAGAACAATTCAATGAAATTGCTACTATTACTTGTTTTTCAGATGAGTAAACTGAGAATTAGAAATGTCAAATAACTTCCCCAAGAATGCACAGGAAATAAAAGGCAGAGTAGGGAACCAAATCTGGACATTTGAACTCCAGAGTCTGCTCAATCGCTTCTGCAATGATTTCTGTTTGCTTATTAGCTGTTTAGGGCTTCCCTGGTGGCTCAGACAGTGAAGAGTCTGCCTGCAATGTGGGAGACCTGGGTTCTATCCCTGGGTCTGAAAGATTCCCTGGAGAAGGAAACCACTCCAGTATTCTTGTCTGGAAAATCCCATGAATGGAGGAGTCTGGCAGACTACAGTCCATGGGGTTGCAAAGAGTCAGACACAACTGAGCGACTAACACTTTCTCACTTTCAATAGCTGTTTGTCATCTATCTTTAAAGAACAATAAACTTTTACAATGAAATAACTTTGAAGAGTTTTGTATCATTGTTTGGTCAGAATATATCAAAAGACATTTACTCAGTTCCCTTTTTGGTAAACAGTTAGTTTGTTTTTCATTTTTGAAAAATGCTATGATAAACAGAGCTGTGTAGATTTTTATCTTTGCAAACAAACCCCCCTGAAAAATCAGCTCTTAGCAGTGAAATGACTGGATCAAAGGATATGCATATTTTTAAGGATTTTGACATAGTTTTCATAAATCACTCTCCAGAAAGACTCTCAGTTTGCATTGCACTGTCAGAGATTGAGATGATCAGTATCCCTACACCCTCATCAGAAGTTACTATTATCTTTTCTTTAGCTTTGACAGTTCAATAATCTCAGCATAACTCAAGGTACTTTTAATTTGAATTTTTGATTGCTAATCAAAAAGTTGACTGTTTGCATACATTTAATGCTGATTTACATTTCTTTTGTGAATTAAATGATCCCATTGTTTAATTTATAAGTAATATTTTATAGAGTACAATTTTTACTCCTTTTATTGTATTTATTGAAAATATTTCCCCTAGAGATCTAATTTTATACTTTTTAGATGTAAGTAAGCTTTTAAAATTCACACAAATATATCAGTGTGTGCTAAGTCACTTCAGCCAGGTCCGACTGTTTGCCACCCATTGGACTGCAGCCTGCCAGGCTCCTCTGACCATGGGACTCTCCAGGCAAGAACACTGGAGTGGGTTGCCGTGTCCTCCTCCAGGGAGCGTCCCGACCCAGGGATGGAATTCACGTCTCTTACGTCTCCTGCACTGGCAGGCACGTTCTTTACCACTAGTGCCGCCTGGTTTTCTTTAAATCAACATTTAGTTTGATCCTTAGAACATTTCCCTACCTTCAATATTATATTTTTTTTCCTCTTATTTTGTATTGGTATTTATGGTTTTCATTTTTTTTAAGATACTGATTGATTTTGGATGAATGATCTGAAGTAGGTAGATTGCTTTTTGTTTTTCCTCAAATAACCACTTGTCTCAAGTTTATCAAGTTAGTTTGTCAGCCACTGGTGTCATTATGATCAAAATTTTATGCATCCCATTAGCATGAATTATTATACTATTAACATATAATATTAATAGATTAATTTCATACAACTGATCAATTTATGTGCTAACGTGGTCAGCTCTTTTCCTTAAGATATTCATCTTAGTTATCATGGTGTTTTCTATTTTATGAGAAAATAACTTGTTTTTAATTATACAAATGATACAGACTTATTGTAGAAACAAATCAAATACACAGTAGGAAAAAGCAGGTAATAATTGCCATTAAGTGTTTAGGTTAGATCCTCTCATCTCTGTTGGTGGTTGTTTTTGACATGTATTTTTCAAGATACTATACATCTTGATTTGTAATCTATTTTTAAATTCAATAACAACAGAAAGTTTTCTCTACCTACATGTTCATCTATAATATCAAGTGTAATGACTACATAGTTTGATAGCTAAAAAGTTGTGCTGAATTTTGTGTGCTTAATCACAAATTGTCATATTCAACTACTTTTCAAAGTTGCTACAAATAACATAATATTGATATATTTAAATCTTTGGGGAAAGATGTATTTGATTGTAAGAGAGCTAAAACATAGGTTTTCTGGGGAGTTCTAACATTTTTTCCCCTTCATGCTGCATAACATACCAGAATCAAAATCCTCTTTCTGAAGAAGCATTGGGATTTTTTTTGCCACACTACACAGCATATTGGGGAAGGAACTGGCAATCCCCTCCAGTGTTCTTGCCTGGAGAATCCCATGGATGGAGGAGTCTGGTGAGCTGCAGTCCATGGGATCTCAGAGAGTCACTCAGACTGAACGAGTGAGCTTACTTGCACAGTATATGGGATCTTAGTTTCCCGGGGATCAAACCTGCATGCCCTGCATTGGAAGCTTGGAGTCTTAACCACTGGACTGCCAGGGAAGTCCCTGAAGCAGTGTTTTAAATTAAGGAATAACTTATAGACAGTGAAGTACCTACATCTTAAATGTACTGCCTTTGAGATTCTACTTACATACACGTCTGTGTAACAATCACACAGGAGACTCCATCACGCCTGTGTCACTTAGGGTCTGTCGACTCTCAGATTTGTCTCTCAGCTTCCCTGCATACGTCCAGCACCCATTTGTCTTAGCTGGAGGTCTGCAGTGTAGGGGCTGCACCTGCAGCCCCTCTGCTCCACCCTCAATCTCAGAAGGTTCAAGGTTCACAACAGGCTTCTTTTAGCCACGCCTCACCCCGTTACTCTACAAAAGAAGGGTCTTTCAGCCCACTCTTCCAACTGCTCCCTACCTCCAGCATGCTCTTCAGTTGCTCCATGAAGGCATATAAAAGTGTGTTGGCAATGTGATGGACTTCTGCTTGGTGACCTGCCTTTTTGGGATTCTACACTGTCAAACAGTGTCAAATCTTAGATGGTTAGTTCAAAGCCTAGTGAGTGCTCTGCTGGTTTACCCCTTCTTAGCAGATTCCTCCTCCTTCCACACTGGCAAGCATGACAGAAATATTCTCAATGTTCTTATAAGAAGAAACTCACTTTCTATTGTTTAGTTCATTTCCGTTTGTGTCTTTAACCCTGGAGGGTTTTTCAAAAACCATGATGTAATAGCTTCTCAAGCTTGATTTGATGTTTGGGGTGAGATCTATAGTTTTTTGGTTTTTTTGTTTTGTTTTGTTTTGTTTTGCTATTTTCTACATCAGAACTAAGTGCAGGACTCCTATCCCAGTGTTTTCAATCTTGGGATATATGTCTCTGTAGCTGTGGTTATAGCTTCTTTCTCATTTATAGTGCTAGGAACAATATATTCTCTCTCTCATTTCATGGATGATCCTTGATAGAATTCATTTTGTTATATAAGTCTTTTAAAATTTTAGCTATTGACTAAATCAATTATACTATGACTTCATTCTTCTAATTGCAATCATGTTTCTTTCTTTAGCTAATTTCTTCTAGTGCTATAAGATTTACTGTGTTGCTCTTTTATAACCTTAATTAAGTTTAAATATGTTATAAGCTTTAAAAATTAGAGTATGTAAATCTATAAAATCTCCCCTGGTTATACCTTTGTTTTATCTCATAAATTTTTGTAAAAGATTTTCATAGTGATTATTGATACATAGATTTTTACCAGGGTTTTGTTTATTTTTTGATGAAACTGTTATTTAGCAGAGTTGGTTTTTTTTTTTTTCTTTTCCCCTAGTGATTTGACATTGAGCTATCTGCTAGTAAATAACTACTATTAGTATTTCATTGTGTGTAAAATAAGTAGTTTGCAATTTATTTAATTATTCTTTATTGTGTAGGATATGATCAGTGTAATTTATAAATATTTCAAAAGCAATTGAAAAGCAAGTTTAGTCTTTGTTTATGACATAGAGTTGAACATTTACCAATTTAATCAAGTCTGGTCATTGATTCCAATTCTCTATATTTTATTTATCACATTTCTCAACAAAAGGAAATTATTATAAATATTAACTTGTTGACTAGGTGATTTAGAGACTGAAAACACATGGAAGTAGAGCTAACATTTAGAACTCTCCCTTAGAAGAGATTATGGCTCAGATGGTAAAGAATTTGCCTGCAACACAGGAGACTTGGGTTTGATCTCTGCATCAGGAAGATCCCCTGGAGAACAAAGTGGCTACCCACTCCAGTATTCTTTCCTGCAGAATTCCATGGCCAGAGGAGCCTGGCAGGCTACAGTCCATGGGGTTGCAAAGCATTAGGCATGATTGAGTAACTAATGCTTAACTTATAGTCCTAAACAAGTCCTATACAAACATTGGAAAAGTAACTCAAGCAATCAATAAATCATCAAACTCAAAAGACAAAATATTAATTTTATATTGATACAGTGTTTTACCCTATCAAAGTTATTTTGTGTGCATTTTATCCTGTATTTAGAACAACTAAGTGTGTAATATAGTCCCTTATTCAATGATGCAGAAATTGATAGAAACAAAGTAGTTTCTCTAATGTCACACAACTTTTAAGGAGCAGAGCGGAGGCTTGAATTACATTGTAATGAATATTAATTGTCTTCCCACAGCACTGGAATTATCTACATAATTAAAGGTCTTGTTACTAAATTAATTGAGGGAAAAAAATGAGTCAAAATTATGCAAAGGTTTGCTTAATTTGGTAGCTCATACAAGGTTCAACTTTTTTTCCATTTTTCCCCTTTGTCATCCTCAGCAAAGGTGAACATTTTTGTCGCCAGGCTTAACCCCATATGTTCTCAATACTGCTGTCACGGCTATAAGTATCATATTCTCATACAATAATATCAATGAAGTCTCCTTCCCCACAAAGGAAGAAATAGTGTCCCTTATTTGTGTCATTTTTCATTTTTTGATGCAGACCATTTTTAAAGTCTTTATTGAATTTGTTACAATACTGCTTCTGTTTTATGTTTTGGTTTCTTGGCCATGAGGCATGTGCAGTCTTAGCTCCTCAGCCAGGGATCAAACCCACACCCTCTGCACTGGAAGGTGAAGTTTTAACCACTGGATCACCAGGGAAGTCCCCATGTCACTTTTTAAGACTGAAGAAAGCTTTCCTAGGATACTCCTCAGCAAATATCCCCTTAGAACTTAGTTCCAGAACTGTATCACATGCTCAGTCCTAACCACTAATAGCGAGAAAAGTAAAATCACTGAAATTACTTTATACTTTTTAAGATTTAGAAATTGAGACTTGAGAAGGTGACTCTTGCTGCAAAAAAAAAAAAAAGCCATTTCTATTGTCAAAAATAAGGAAAGGGGGTGGTTTTGGGTAGGTGACAGTGTCTGTGATACAGATATAGAGATTGGAGATCAGAGTGAGAGAGGATGAGTCAAAAACTATTACAGACCATACATTCTGTGAAATGGGGAAAATAGATTACTATTGAGAGAAATAGGAAAAGAACAAAGAGATGTCAGTCTTGATGGAAAGATGATAGCTCTTGTTTGGCACAAGTTGGTCAAAAAGATGGGATTTTCAAAAGGAATTGCAGGCACATAGTTACAAAGATCTGAAGCATAAAAGAACAGCCAGAGTACAGACTGAATCTTGAAAACTTTTCATGAATATGGCAGCCATTGTCATGAAACTGAGTACCATTACTGAGGGAGACACTGGGAAAGAACAAAGATGGAGCATTAAGAATCATGTCTAATGAAGAGTACAGAAGATAAGCATAAATGGAGAAGGTACAAGTGGAAACAAAATAAATATTATTTTTTATAAAGCCAATGCCACTCCATTGCAAACATAGACTATTAAACTCAACATTGAATTATTAACACTTCATCCTTTTCCTTCTTCTTAAGTAAATAGCATTTAAAAATCTTTCAATGTTCCCTCAGGTAGCTGTACCATTGTTTACTTAATCATTCCTTTGTGATGGATATTTACTTACTTTCTGTTATTTTTCTTTTTAATCTGGTAGTCTAACCTAGTCTCAGCATACAACTTCAGATCTGAACATAAAAGATGTTCTTATATTCTCTAGAGTCTGTGATTCCATTCCCTTTGAATATGAATCTCTTTTGGCACCTGCTTGACCAATAGAATGGAGTAAAAGTAATGTTTGGGATTACTGAGGGTAAATCATTGAAAGCCTCAGTTTAGTCGCTCAGTTGTGTCTGACTCCTTGAGGCTCCATGGACTGTAGCACACCAGGCTTCCCTGTCCATCACTAACTCTCGAAGTTTGCTCAAACTCATGTCCATCAAATCAGTGATGCCATCCAACCATCTCATCCTCTGTCATCCCTTTCCCCTCCTGCCTTCAATCTTGCCTTCAATCTTCATTTAAAAGCCTAGATGTCCTTATATTCTCAGAATATAACTCCTGGAGCTTGCTGAAACTCATGTTCATTGAATCAGTGATGCCTTCCAACCATCTCAGCCTCTGTCATCCCCTTCTCCTCCTGCCTTCAAGCTTCAATGAAAAGCTAGATGTTTTTATATTCCCAGAATAAGAAAGCCATGATATTTTAGCATGACAATTGGCAAGAAATGTTTAATGTAGAAAGAAGATGCTTGAAATTCTTTTGATTTATTGATTTATGAGGTCATATATATCCCCTCACTTAGATCAGAGATGATACACTTACCTTCACCAACACTTAACCACGAAGATGGATTCAGGAAGAAAAGTTGTTTGCATTGTGCATATGAGCTCAGTCTTGTCTGACTCTTTGTAACCCCATGGACTATAGCCTGCTAGGCTCCTCTGAACATGGAATTCTCCACACAAGAATACAGGGGTGGGTTGCCATTTCCCACCCGAGTCAGGAAGGAGAACATGATGTAAAGAAAGCAAAAGAGAGAACAAGACAAGCAACTGTCTTGTCCTCAATTATTCTGGAATGATAAGAAGGCCATGGAAGAAGTGTGTGATTACATGAGTGTCCTCATATTTCTTTATCAGACTTAATTTATTTTTTATTATGTATTTTATTTTATTTATTTTTATTTTTTATTCAGTCATTTTATTTATTTTATTTTTTTTTTTAATTTTAATTTTTACTTTATTTTACTTTACAATACTGTATTGGTTTTGCCATACATTGACATAAATCCACCACGGGTGTACATGCATTCCCAAACATGAACCCCCCTCCCACCTCCCTCCCCATAACATCTCTCTGGGTCATCACCGTGCACCAGCCCCAAGCATGCTGTATCCTGCGTCAGACATAGACTGGCGATTCGATTCTTGCATGATAGTATACATGTTACAATGCCATTCTCCCAAATCATCCCACCCTCTCCCTCTCCCTCTGAGTCCAAAAGTCCGTTATACACATCTGTGTCTTTTTTGCTGTCTTGCATACAGGGTCGTCATTGCCATCTTTCTAAATTCCATATATATGTGTTAGTATACTGTATTGGTGTTTTTCTTTCTGGCTTACTTCACTCTGTATAATCGGCTCCAGTTTCATCCATCTCATCAGAACTGATTCAAATGTATTCTTTTTAACAGCTGAGTAATACTCCATTGTGTATATGTACCACAGCTTTCTTATCTAATTCAAAGAGATCAAAATGTGTCGTATTAACTTTTTAAAATGGGGGACTCAGAACACAACTATTATGTATTTGGTCCTATAAAAACACCAAAGCTTCCCACGTGGCTTCCCAGGTGTTGAAGTGGTAAAGAATCTGCCGGCCAATGCAGGAAACACAAGAGACAATGGTTTGATCCCTGGATTGAGAAGATCCCCTGGAGAAAGAAATGGCAAGCTGCTTCAGTATTCTTGACTGGAAAATTCCATGGACAAGGAGCCTGGCAGACTACAGTCCATGGGGTCACAAAGTGTCAGACACGACTTAGCGACTCAACAACAACAAAAATGAAGAAGGCCCGTGTAAACAATGGATGACATTTTGTGTCCAAAAGTGAGGGTTCTGGTTTTTTTTTTCTCTTTGGTTCTTAAGTGGCATGGACACTGTGTCATAGTGTTAAGGTGACCTTACAACATAAACTGGAAATGAACTTCTGTGGTAGATTGCATGGTGGAAGCAATGGCATAGAATCAGGAATGGAACCTGAATGAGAGCAGAATGGCCATTGAGTTAGCAAAGAGAGACTGTTAGGATTTCATTGAAATAAGAAGGAACAGGTATCAGCAGCAGATGCCAGCAGAATCCAATGTATATGCAATAGCTATGTTCCAAGTGGCCATAACCTATGTCTTTTTCATGCACGACATTCCTCTTTTGAGAAGTAGAGTCTGTGATTCTATTCCCTTTGAATCTGAACTCCTCTTGGCATCTGCTTGACCAATAGCACAGAGTAAAAGTAATATCTGGGATTTCTGAGGCTAAATCACTAAAAGCCTAAAGGCTTCCATGAAGGTCTCTTGGAGCACCAGGCATGAGAAGGCCAGGGCACATGGAGAGGTTACATGTGGGCTCTTCATCTGGTAACATGAAATGAACTCTCATCCATGGGTAGCATCAGCTGCTATCTTGGATATCTAGCCCAGACCAGTCTTTAGATGATTCTAGCAGTATACCTGCAACCCTGAGAGATCTGAACACAGAACCACTGCCTGAGCTCAATTCATCCACAGAGCTATTAAAATTAACTTTCAATTTTTGTTTCAAGTCACTGAATTTTGGAATGGTCTCTCCAAACATATCCAAACTGATGTGGCTGAAGCCACCCTCATGGCAGATCTGGGGAGTCACATTTAAGTTTGAGCATTCTTTCACCGTATAGGCAAGAGATCACGTAAGCTACTTTCCAAAATGCGTTTTCAAGTAAATTAGGAGTATGGGATAGGCAAAGAAAATGGAAACTTCTTTAGCATTTTTCCCAAATTCTAAACATTATTTAAAAGGAATATTTAATTTGCTATAGAAGGCTTAATATCAAAACAGATTGAATATACTAAGTGGAGGCTTCTTAAGGAGACTAGATCATCCACAGGCAAATTTTCTTAAAAAAAAAAAACCCACTGTTTTATACAGGTTATGTTGTAATTAAATAGAGCTATGAACAGCCCATCATAGGCTGCTTTTTAAAATAAAATTTTACTGGAACACAGCCATGCCTATTTGTTTACAGATCACCTATAATCGTTTTTGAGCAACAACAGTTGCAGCAAAATTATATAGTCTATAAACCCAGTGGTCTCTATTCTACAGTGCTTTAAAACAAAAGTGTACCAACTCCTCTATAGAGTGAAAATTGGAACCATGATTCATACTTTTATACACAAATTAAGATAATTTTTTTTTTTTGCAATTATACTTTCAGAGTAAATTCCTAGAAGTAGATTTCCTAAGTCATAGAGTTGGTACAACATTAAACAGTTTCACGTATTTGGCCCCAATTTATCTCCAGAAAAACTCTGTCAATATATAATAATTTTAATACAAGATGACTAAATTCCCTGTATCTTTCAGTTCAGTTCAGTCGCTCAGTCATGTCCGACTCATTGCGATTCCATGAATCGCAGCACATCAGGCCTCCCTGTCCATCACCAACTCCCGGAGTTCACTCAGACTCACGACCATCAAGTCAGTGATGCCACCCAGGCATCTCATCCTCTGTCGTCCCCTTCTCCTCCTGCCCCCAATCCCTCCCAGCATCAAAGTCTTTTCCAATGAGTCAACTCTTCGCATGAGGTGGCCAAAGTACTGGAGCTTCAGCTTTGGGATCATTCCTTCAGAAGATATCCCAGGGTTGATCTCCTTCAGAATGGACTGGTTGAATCTCCTTGCAGTCCAAGGGACTCTCAAAAGTCTTCTCCAACACCACGTTTCAAACGCATCAATTTTTCGGCACTCAGCCTTCATCACAGTCCATTACTCACATCCATACATGACCACAGGAAAAACCATAGCCTTGACTAGACGGACCTTAGTCGGCAAAGTAATGTCTCTGCTTTTGAATATGCTATCTACGTTGGTCATAACTTTTTTCCAAGGAGTAAGTGTCTTTTAATTTCATGGCTGTAGTCACCATCTTCAGTGATTTTGGAGCCCAAAAATATAAAGTCTGAAACTGTTTCCACTGTTTTCCCATCTATTTCCCATGAAGTGATGCGACCGGATGCCATGGTCTTCATTTTCTGAATATTGAGCTTTAAGCCAACTTTTTCACTCTCCTCTTTCACTTTCATCGAGAGGCTTTGTAGTTCCTCTTCACTTTCTGCCATAAGGGTGGTATCATCTGCATATCGGAGGTTCTTGATATTTCTCCCGGCAATCTTGATTCCAGCTTGTGTTTCTTCCATTCCAGCGTTTCTCATGATGTACTCTGCATTGAAGTTAAATAAGCAGGGTGACAATATTCAGCCTTGACGCACTCCTTTCCCTATTTGGAACCAGTCTGTTGGTCCATGTCCAGTTCTAAGTGTTGCTTCCTGACCTGCATACAGATTTTCAAGAGGCAGGCCAGGTGGTCTGGTATTCCCATCTCTTTCACAGTTTTCCACAGTTTATTGTGATCCACACAGTCAAAGGCTTTGGTATAGTCAATAAAGCAGAAATAGATGTTTTTCTGGAACTCTCTTGCTTTTTCCATGATCCAGTGGATGTTGGCAATTTGATCTCTGGTTCCTCTGCCTTTTCTAAAACCACCTTGAATATCAGGAAGTTCATAGTTCACATATTGCTGAAGCCTGGCTTGGAGATTTTGAGCATTACTTTACTAGCATGTGAGATGAGTGCAATTGTGTGGTAGTCTGAGCATTCTTTGGCATTGCCTTTCTTTGGGATTAGAATGATAACTGACCTTTTCCAGTCCTGTGGCCACTGCTGAGTTTTCCAAATTTGCTGGCATACTGAGTGCAGCTCTTTCACAGCATCATCTTTCAGGATTTGAAACAGCTCAACTGGAATTCCATCACCTCCACTAGCTTTGTTCATAGTGATGCTTCCGAAGGCCCACTTGACTTCACATTCTAAGATGTCTGGTTCTAGATTAGTGATCACACCATTGTGATTATCCGGGTCATGAAGATCCTTTTTGTACAGTTCTTCTGTGTATCTTGCCACCTCTTCTTAATATCTTCTGCTTCTGTTAGGTCCATATCATTTCTGTCCTTGATCGAGCCCATCTTTGCATGAAATGTTACCTTGGTATCTCTAATTTTCTTAGTATTCTTTGGAACTCTGCATTCAAATGCTTATATCTTTCCTTTTCTCCTCTCTTCTTTTCACAGCTATTTGTAAGGCCTCCCCAGACAGTCATTTTGCTTTTTTTGCATTTCTTTTCCATGGGAATGGTCTTGATCCCTGTCTCCTGTACAATGTCACGAACCTCATTCCATAGTTCATCAGGCACTCTCTCTATCAGATCTAGGCCCTTAAATCTATTTCTCACTTCCACTGTATAATCATAAGGGATAAGATTTAGGTCATACCTAAATGGTCTGGCGGTTTTCCCTACTTTCTTCAATTTAAGTCTGAATTTGGCAATAAGGAGTTCATGATCTGAGCCACAGTCAGCTCCCAGTCTTGTTTTGCTGACTGTATAGTGCTTCTCCATCTTTGGCTGCAAAGAATATAATCAATGTGATTTTGGTGTTGACCATCTGGTGATGTCCATGTGTAGAGTCTTGTGTTGTTGGAAGAGGGTGTTTGCTATGACCAGTGCATTTCTTGGCAAAACTCTATTAGTCTTTGCCCTGCTTCATTCCACATTCCAAGGCCAAATTTGCCTGTTACTCCAGGTGTTTCTTGACTTCCTACTTTTGCATTCCAGTCCTCTATAATGAAAAGGACATCTTTTTTTGGGTGTTAGTTCTAAAAGGTCTTGTAGGTCTTCATAGAACCATTCAAATTCAGCTTCTTCAGCATTACTGGTGGGGGCATAGCCTTGGATAACTATGATATTGAATGGTTTGCCTTAGAAACGAACAGAGATCATTCTGTAATTTTTGAGATTGCATCCAATGTATGGATGTGAGAGTTGGACTGTGAAGAAGGCTGAGCGCCGGAGAATTGATGCATTTGAACTGTGGTGTTGGAGAAGACTCTTGAGAGTCCCTTGGACTGCAAGGAGATTCCACCAGTCCATTCTGAAGGAGATCAGCCCTGGGATTTCTTTGGAAGGAATGATGCTAAAGCTGAAGCTCCAGTACTTTGGCCACCTCATGCGAAAAGTTGACTCATTGGAAAGACTCTGATGCTGGGAGGATTGGGGGCAGGAGGCCTGGTGAGCTGCAATTCATGGGGCCGCAAAGAGTCGGACATGACTGAGTACTGAACTGAACTGAACTGAACTGAACTGTATTTCAGACTCTTTTGCTGACCTTGATGGCTACTCCATTTCTTCTGAGGGGTTCCTGCAAACAGTAGTAGACATAATGGTCATCTGAGTTAAATTCACCCATTCCAATCCATTTTAGTTTACTGATTCCTAGAATGTCGACGTTTACTCTTGCCATCTCTTGTTTGACCACTTCCAATTTGCCTTGATTCATGGACCTGACATTCCAGGTTCCTATGCAATATTGCTCTACAGCATTGGACTTTGTTTCTATCACCCATCACATCCACAGCTGGGTATTGTTTTTGCTTTGGCTCCATCCCTTCTTTCTTTCTGGAGTTATTTCTCCACTGATCTCCAGTGGCATATTGGACACCTACTGACCTGGGGAGTTCCTCATTCAGTATCCTGTTATTTTGCCTTTTCATACTGTTCATGGGGTTCTCAAGGCAAGAATACTGAAGTGGTTTGCCATTCCCTTCTCCAGTGGACCACATTCTGTCAGACCTCTCCACCATGACCCACCCATCTTGGGTTGCCCTGCGGGCATGGCTTAGTTTCGCTGAGTTACACAAGGCTGTGGTCCTAGTGTGATAAGATCGACTAGTTTTCTGTGAGTATAGTTTCAGTTGTCTGCCCTCTGATGCCCTCTTGCAACACCTACCGTCTTACTTGGGTTTCTCTTACCTTGGGCGTGGGGTATCTCCTCACGACTGCTCCAGCAAATCACAGCCGCTGCTCCTTACCTTGGACGAGGGGTATCTCCTCACCGCTGCCCTTCCTGACCTTCAACATGGGAGAGCTCCTCTAGGCCCTCCAGTGCCAGCACAGCCACTGCTTCTTGCATGTGGGTTGATCTTCCTGGCCGCCACCCCTGGCTCAGGCGCAGTGTGGCTCCTCCCAGCTGCTGCCCCTGACCTTGGGCGCATGGTGGCTCCTCCCAGCCCCTGACTCTGGCATCCTACACAGGGTGGCTCCTCCAGACCATTGCCCCTGACCTCGGACGCACGGTGGCTCCTCTTGGCCGTTCCTGCACCATCGCAGCCTGGCACTGTTGGCTGCTGTCCCTGATCATTGTTTAAGATATTAACACATCAGCAAAATTACAGAACTACAGAAAAGTGGATTAAAACTATATTAAATATTTTGTTCAGTTTAGTTCAGTCGCTCAGTCACATCTGACTCTTTGCGATCCCTTGGACTGCAATGCACCAGGCTTCCCTGTCCATTACCAACTCCTGGAGTTTACACAAACTCACGTCCATTGAGTCGGTGATGCCATCCAACCATCTCTTCCTCTGTCATCCCCTTCTCCTCCTGCCCTCAGTCTTTCCCAGCATCAGGGTCTTTTCAAATGAGTCAGATCTTTGCATCAGGTGGCCAAAGTAACGGAGTTTCAGCTTCAGCATCAGTTCTTCCAATGAATATTCAGGACTGATTGCCTTTAGGATAGACTGATTTGGTCTCCTTGCAGTCCAAGGGACTCTCAAGAGTCTTCTCCAACACCACAGTTCAAACGCATCAATTCTTAAGCGCTCACCTTTCTTTATAGTCCAATTCTCACATCCATACATGACTACTGGAAAAACCATAGCTTTGACTAGACAAATCTTTGTTGGCAAAGTAATGTCTTTGCTTTTTAATATGCTGTCTAGGTTGGTCATAACTTTTCTTCCAAGGATTAAGCATCTTTTAATTTCATGGCTGCAGTCACCATCTGCAGATTTTGGAGGCCCCAAAAAAGTCTGTCACCCTTTCCACTGTTTCCGCATCTATTTGCCATAAAGTGATGAGGAAAAATGCCATGATCTTAGTTTTCAGAATATTGAGTTTTAGGACAACTCTTTCACTCTCCTCTTTCACTTTTATCAAGAGGCTCTTTAGTTTCCTCTTTGCTTTCTGCCATAAGGTTAGTGTCATCTGCGTATCTGAGGTTATTGCTATTTCTCCCGGCAATCTTGATTCCAGCTTGTGCTTCTTCCAGTCCAGCGTTTCTCATGATGTACTCTGCATTGAAGTTAAATAAGCAGGATGACAATATACAGCCTTGCCATACTCCTTTCCCAATTTGGAACCAGTCTGTTCCATATCCAGTTCTAACTGTTGCTTCTTGACCTGCACACAGATTTCTCACGAGGCAGGTTAGGTGGTCTGGTATTCCCATCTCTTTCATAATTTTCCACAGTTTGTTGTGATCCACAAAGCCAAAGCCTTTGGCATAGTCAATAAAGCAGAAGTAGGTGTTTTTCTGGAACTCTCTTGCTTTTTCAATGATCCAACGGTGATAAACTCTTTTTATATGAAATTGACATAGTTCTTTTACTTAACAAATGACTATCAGATAAATTGACATTTATTTCATTTAACAGGGTCAGTTCAGTTTTTCACATGTTGGGCAAAAATTGTATTCTGTGCTTTTTGTTTTGGGGGCTGTGCTGTGTCTTCATTGCTGTGTGCAGACTTTCTCTAGTTGTGGAGAACGGGGGCTGCTCTCTAGTTGTAGTGCACAGGCTTCTCATTATGGAGGCTTCTCTTGTCGCAGACCACAGACTCTAGGTGTGTAGGCTCAATAGTTTCAGCACATGGGCTTTAATAGTTGTGCCACATGGGATTAGTTGTTCTGCGACATGTGACATCTTCCTGGACTAGGGATTGAACCCATGTCCCCCGCATTGGCAGGCGTATTCTTAACCACTAGACCACCAAGGAAGTCCTCCACATTTGTTTTAATTCACTCTTTATTCTTTAAGAAATGTAAGTATTTCCTGCTGGTGCTGCTGCTAAGTCGCTTCATCATGTCCGACTCTGTGTGACCCCATAGATGGCAGCCCACCAGGCTCCTCCATCCCTGGGATTCTCCAGGCAAGAATACTGGAATGGGTTGCCATTTCCTTCTCCAATGCATGCATGCATGCTAAGTCGCTTCAGGCTCCTCTGTTCACAGGACTCTCAAGGCAAGAATACTGGAGTGGGTTGCCGTTTCCTTCTCCAAATATTTCCTATAAAGGTATTAACAATTTTGATTAATAGAAAAGACATCTTATGATTTTCAAGGGTTTTTGTTGTTGTTGTTGTTCTCCTGATTGTGCTTATATATCCCAAATTCAGGGAATGCCTTTTTAAAAATACATATATGGATCTACTGCTGAAATTTCTGTTCTATTTCTTTGCTGATCTACTTCTATACTGGTACTATTCAAAAGTAACTATTACAGATTATGATATGTTTTAACATCTGGGAAGGTTTAGATGCATTTATTGTTCTTTAAGTGTTGGTTATTTATAACGCATTTTCTCTTTTAGATTATTTTAGAACACCCTGTCAAAGTCCATAAAAATCCTTTTGAGATTTCTGTTGAAATTCACTTGGTATGTTTGAAATTCCTTCCAATTTTCTACTGAGATGTCGCTAAAAATTATCTTGAGTTGATGATGTTAAACAATTTTTAATATTTGTGAGAATTACAATTACCTATTAATTCTCATAATAGTTTTTTTGCACAATGATTAATTTCATTTTGATTCTCCCATTGTATTGATCTTTTAAAATTTGTTTCCTTTGTTGATATATTTTAAATGGCATTCTCTAGGTACATGATTAAATTGAAGTTTTACCTCCAAAGAAGAAAATCATGGTAAATTAGCCTTCTGCGTGCTCAGTTGTGTCTGGCTCTTTGCAACCCCATGAACTGTACCCTGACAGGCTCCTCTGTCCATGGGATTATTCCAGCAAAAATACTCTGGTGGGTTGTCATTTTCTCCTCCAGGGGATCTTCCTGACCCAGAGATCAAATCCGTGTCCCCTGTGTCCTGCCTTGGCAGGAAGATTCTTGACAACTAAGCCACCTGGGAAACCCTTATTAGCTTCTGGTTACATCAAAAGATTCTGATTTTTCTTATGTAACAGTGGTCATGTATTTCTGTCTATAGAATGTTTGTATGGCTTCTTTAACTGACATGGTTATCTTACTATATAAAAATTACTTTGATTTGAGTTCTAGGTCTTCCATTGCCTCTTCCTTAGTCTGATTTTTAGACCTATTTCACCTCAGTAGCTAAGAGGAGTAGGCTAGTCCATGGGACTCATGACGATGAGAGTAGGATGCTGCAAAAGTCAGAGTAACAGCCGACCTGAGCACCACTCATGAAAAATAATAGCAATAGTGGGCCCCCCAGTTGATTCAATGGGGATTAGGCCACAACCAGTGAATGTTCATCTTATTTCTTTCTAAAATAGGATAGCCAGTGAGGATAATATCAAGATCCCTAAAAGTTTCTGTGAAGACAATCCAAAGTTAAGCACAAGTTAATAGTAGACTTTATACTAAGCAAACAACAATAGAGATGCCTATGCTGTGCAGCTTGACATGCGAGGGCTTATGCCACTTGACCTATCACTTGCTAACTTTGTTGCTTTTTCAAACCACCATCCTTGCCATGGATGAAAGGCAGCCATCTTTGATGACAATCTTTACACACTATATTATAAAAGTGAATAAATTTATGACAAATATAAAGCACACCTTTGGAGAATCATTTGACTCTCAACCATAATTCTAAGATTTCAATGCACTTCGCCTCTGAGCACTGGAAAACTTTACTGGAGAAAAGCAGAACGTTGCTACTTTTCCCAATTTTAGGTCAAAATCAGCGTCCTATCCTGGTTCCAAGCTGGAAACTTAATGCTCTGTATTTTGGAAATGTCAGAGTATGCTTAAAGATTGTCTTCACAGGGTCCTGACCTGCACTCAGGCATGCAAGCAGCCATGCTCTTTGCTCCAAAATCTCCCATGATACCTTTCCTCTCATCTTCTCAATAATTTCCAACTCAGTTTTCAGTTTGCTTCAGTTTCTCATTCCCTTAAGTTTCTCTCAGAATCTGATTCCAAGCTATTCTGGCTCTAGTTTTGCTGTCTTCCCAGGCATAACACACCCACTGTGAAGATCATCATTTTTTAAAAACTGATGCACTGGATCTTTGTTACACTGGGTCTTTGCTGCTGTGTTTGGGTTTTCTCTAGTTGTGGCGAATAAGGGCTGCTCACTAGTTGCAGTTCACAGGCTTCTCACTGTGGTGGCCTCTCTGGTTGCAGCGCGTGGGCCCTAGGGCATGTGGGCTTCAGTAGTTGTGGCACACGGGCCCAGCTGCTCTGTGGCATGTGGAATCCTCCCAGACAAAAGATTAAACCCACGTCTTCTGCACTGGCAGATGGATTCCTAACTACTGGACCACCAGGGAAGTCCAAGATTATTTTTTTTCTTAACTAGCTTATAAACACGATATTGGAGGTACAGACATCAAACAAACTTTCTTTTCTCCCATAGCTATTCCCAACTATGTTATGGAAATATTCTCCTATGGGCAAAAATATATCCTAATTTGTGATATTAGGATAATATATATCCTAATATTTGGGGCAGTTCCCAAACTATCTTCCACTTAGTTATTAAAAGTCAGTGCAATTGAGTTTAAAACTAAAATTCCATGTCGACATCAAAGATGTCTCTTTTTCATTGCTAGCCACAGCAGTGCCTCAGGAGATCTGAAGTAGGAAAGGGGTGTAGCCTCACCCAGGTATACATTCATTCAACTTATTTATTGAGTAATTACTCTGTGCAAAGATTGGATCTAAGCAATTAGAATTCATCAGTCACCCTTCCAGCCTAGCAGAGTCTGCTATATAATTTGTGTGGCCCAGTGCAAAATAAAAATGCAGGACTGGTCAGGGTCCCCATGGCTCATGAACCACGGCACCAACTCATTACAGACAGGTGCGCTGAGGGCTTTATTTACATTTGGCTGTGCTGGATCTTCATTGCTGTGTGGCCTTTTCTCTAGTTGCGGGGCATGGGGGCTACTCTCCAGTCGTGGGCCTCTTATTGCAGTGGCATCTCTTGTTGCAGAGCATAGGCTCTGGGGTGTATGGGCTTCAGTAGTTTCGGCTCCCAGGCTCTAAAGCACAGGCTCACTAGTTGCGGCACACAGGCTTAGTTGCTCCAAGGCAGGTGGGCTCTTCACAGATCAGGGATGGAAACTATGTCTCCTGCACTGGCAGACAGATTTTTTTTTTTTTTTAAATCACTGAGCCAGCACAGAAGGCCCTGATCAAGGGCTTTAAACCTCTGCTCAGTAACGTGCCAGGACCTGGATTCATGGTGATCAAGACAGTGCTACCTCAACACTTGATGCATATACTTCGCATCCCTGGCAACCTGTGCTGCTTGAACTACTTTGAGACTCTGCCGAGTTTGCATCTGAACCCTCCTGGCACCAAGGGCCCCATTGGCAGGAGGGCAATGTCAGAATGCAGGCTTCAGTGTGACCACCACACCCCAAGGACAAGGAAGCCAAGCAGGATCCCGGATGCCAGAGAGTGAGAAACAGGCAACCTAAAACCCCTCCTAAGCAGGCAGGGAGGTAACAGGAGTCAGGGCAGCATAAGAGGTTAAGAACATGAAGTCTAGAGCCAGAAATCCCTGGGATTTTAATGCATTCCCTCACAAACAGGTGAGTGGCCATCAGCACGTCCCAGAACCTTTCTCAGTCCGTTGTGAGAATGACAATATGAATACTGTCAAGTTACATCCTTTAGGATTGTTGTGAGAATGAAGTGAGCTTGTATATGAATGGCTTATTATAGCACCTGCATGCATGTGTGCTAAATCACTTCAGTTGTATCCAACTCTTTGTGACCTTATGGACTGTAGCCCTACCCTATCTGTCCATGGGATTTTCCGGGCAAGAATACAGGAGTGCATTGCCATGCCTTCCACTACTATATCTTCCCAACCCAAGGATGCAATCTGTGTTTCTTACATCTCCTGCATTGGCAGGCATGCTCTTTACCATTAGTGCTGGAAAGCCCCAGTATAGCACTAGGCTGGAGTAAATGCCATACCAAGATTACTGCCTTATTATTATTATTCACCTACCCTACATTGCCTTGCGTCATAGTGATTTGTCAATATTTAATTATCTTAAGCTTCTTGAAGGAAGAAACTATTTTTCACTCATTTGAGTAATTATAACAATCCACTTATTCAACAAATGTTTACTGGGAACTGCGCTAGGCATAAGAGAGACAATGGTGAATAAGACAGGCATTGTCTTTACTGCATAATGGTTATAGTCCAGGAGAAGGATGTTTTAAAAGTAACTATGATTGTTATTGATAACTCTAATAGGAAACACAGCACTCTGTGAGGGCACACAGCAATGGTATCCAGCCAAGGGATGGTCATTCAGGGATGCTTCCCATGGGAAGTAATATTTAAACTGAAAAGAGTGGGATTTGGCAAGATGAGTAAGTAAATAGTGTAGGTATTAACTGGGGAAAAGGTAGTCCTGGGAGAGAGAAAAGATGAACAAAGTCTTTCGGGTTGGAAAAAGCAAGACATATTGGGGAAAACAGAAAGAATATCATGTAATTGAAAGTCAAGGACAGTCTTAGGAGACATTTTAATGGCTTTAGACTTTATCTTAAAGGTAAGGAAGAAACCAGTGAATGATTTAAAGTAAGACTGAAAGGGTCCTATTTGCATCATAAAAGGATCATTCTGTACTCTTTGTTAAAAAAAATGGATTAAAGGAATTCGGAACTGAAGACAGAGACAAGGAATAGTAATCTAGTCAGTAGAATTGGGCTGCAAAGATAAATAATAAGAAAGAAGGGATAGATTCAAGATAAAGTTAAGTAGTAGAATTGATAGTAATTCTTGATTCACTGAATGTGATTATTGAGGAAAAGTGAATACCCCAAGATTGCTTCTGGGTTTCTGTGCACAGTGCCAGGTACCATAATAAGAAGCATAGAGAGGAAGAAAGTTTGGAGAAGGAAGGATGAGTTCTGAGTAAACTTTGAAAAAGCTCCACTGCCTATAAGTGGTAATGTCCAGTAGGGAATTCGGTATAAAAACTTAGCAATATATAAACCATCTCATATGTGTGGTACTAGGCGGCGGTGGCCGGCCGGCACACTAAGCGAGGCTGAGAGCTACCCCACGTCCGAAGTCAGGTACAGTGGCCCAGAGTGCCAGGCTGCAACGGCGCAGGAATGGCCAGGAGGAGCTACCCCGCATCCAAGGTCAAGGTTGGCGGCCGAGAGGAGCTACCCAGTGTCTGAGGTCAGTAGCGGCCAGGAGGAGACACCTCGCGTCCGAGGTCAGGGTGGCGGCCGAGAGGAGCTACCCAGCGTCCAAGGCCAGTGGCGGCTGGGAGGAGACACCCCACTTCCGAAGTCAAGGGCTCCTGAGGCCAGGGGCGATGACCCTGAGGAGCCACCCCAAGCCCGAGGCCAGGGGTGGCAGCTGGGAGGAGCCACCCACATCCGACGCCAGGGCCAGTGGCCTGGAAGAGCAAGCTGAGGAGCAGTGGCTGAGCAGGCACAGGTGGGCCTAGATGAGCTATCGCACATTGAAGGTCAGGAACTGCGGCAGTGAGGAGATACCCCCCATCCAAGGTAAGGAGAAGTGGCTGTGCTTTGCTGGAGCAGCCGTGAAGAGATACCCCACACCCAAGGTAAGAAAACCCAAGTAAGATGGTAGGTGCTGCAAGAGGGCATCAGAGGGCAGACACACTGAAACCATACTCCCAGAAAACTAGTCAATCTAATCACACTAGGACCACAGCCTTGTCTAACTCAATGAAACTAAGCCATGCTCGGGGCAACCCAAGATGGGTGGGTCATGGTGGAGAGATCTGACAGAATGTGGTCCACTGGAGAAGGGAATGGCAAGCCACTTCAGTATTCTTGCCTTGAGAACCCCATGAACAGTATGAAAGGCAAAATGATAGGATACTGAAAGAGGAACTCCCCAGGACATCAGGTGCCCAATATGCTACTGGAGATCAGTGGAGAAATAACTCCAGAAAGAATGAAGGGATGGAGCCAAAGCAAAAACAATACCCAGTTGTGGATGTCACTGGTGATAGAAGCAAGATCTGATGCTGTAAAGAGCAATATTGCATAGGAACCTGGAATGTCAGGTCCATGAATCAAGGCAAATTGGAAGTGGTCAAACAAGAGATGGCAAGGGTGAACATTGACATTCTAGGAATCAGTGAACTAAAATGGACTGGAATGGGTGAATTTAACTCAGATGACCATTATATCTACTACTGCGGGCAGGAATCCCTCAGAAGAAATGGAGTAGCCATCATGGTCAACAAGAGAGTCCAAAATGCAGTACTTGAATGCAATCTTGAAAATTACAGAATGATCTCTGTTTGTCTCCAAGGCAAACTATTCAATATCACAGTTATCCAAGTCTATACCCCAAACAGTAATGCTGAAGAAACTGAAGTTGAACGGTTCTGTGAAGACCTACAAGACCTTTTAGAACTAACACCCAAAAAAGATGTCCTTTTCATTATAGGGGACTGGAATGCAAAAGTAGGAAGTCAAGAAACACCTGGAGTAACAGGCAAATTTGGCCTTGGAATGTGGAATGAAGCAGGGCAAAGACTAATAGAGTTTTGCCAAGAAAATGCACTCGTCATAGCAAACACCCTCTTCCAACAACACAAGAGAAGACTCTACACATGAACATCACCAGATGGTCAACACCAAAATCAGATTGATTATATTCTTTGTAGCCAAAGATGGAGAAGCTCTATACAGTCAACAAAAACAAGACCGGGAGATGACTGTGGCTCAGTTCTTGAACTCCTTATTACCAAATTCAGACTCAAATTGAAGAATGTAGGGAAAAACGCTAGACCATTCAGGTATGACCTAAATCAAATCCCTTATGATTGTACAGTGGAAGTGAGAAAAAGATTTAAGGGCCTAGATCTGATAGATAGAATGCCTGATGAACTATGGAATGAGATTCATGACATTGTACAGGAGACAGGGATCAAGACCATTCCCTCCCAAAAAATGCAAAAAAAGCAAAATGGCTGTCTGGGGAGGCCTTACAAATAGCTGTGAAAAGAAGAGAGGAGAAAAGCAAAGGAGAAAAGGAAAGATAGAAGCATCTGAATGCAGAGTTCCAAAAAATAGCAAGAAGAGATAAGAAATCCTTCTTCAGTGATCAATGCAAAGAAATAGAGGAAAACAACCGAATGGGAAAGACTAGAGATCTCTTCAAGAAAATTAGAGATACCAAGGGAACATTTCATGCAAAGATGGGCTCGATCAAGGACAGAAATTGTATGGACCTAACAGAAGCAGAAGATGTTAAGAAGAGGTGGCAAGAATACACGGAAGAACTGTACCAAAAATATCTTCATGACCCAGATAATCATGATAACGTGATCACTAATCTAGAGCCAGACATCTTGGAATGTGAAGTCAAGTGGGCCTTGGATGCATCACTATGAACAAAGTTAGTGGAGGTGATGGAATTCCAGTTGAGCTGTTTCAAATCCTGAAAGATGATGCTGTGAAAGAGCTGCACTCAATATGCCAGCAAATTTGGAAAATTCAGCAGTGGCCACAGGACTGGAAAAGGTCAGTTTTCATTCCAATGCTAAAGAAAGGCAATGCCAAAGAATGCTCAGACTACTGCACAATTGCACTCATCTCACATGCTAGTAAAGTAATGCTCAAAATTCTCCAAGCCAGGCTTCAGCAATATGTGAACCGTGAACTCCCTGATGTTCAAGCTGATTTTAGAAAAGGCAGAGGAACCAGAGATCAATTTGACAACATCTGCTGGATCATCAAAAGAGCAAGAGAGTTCCATAAAAACATCTATTTCTGCTTTATTGACTATGCCATAGCCTTTGACTGTGTAGATCACAAGAAACTGTGGAAAATTCTGAGAGATGGGAATACCAGACCACCTAACCTGCCTCTTGAGAAATCTGTATGCAGGTCAGGAAGCAACAGTTAGAACTGGACATGCAACAACAGACTGGTTCCAAAAAGGAAAAGGAGTACGTCAAGGCTGTATATTGTCACCCTGCTTATTTAACTTCAATGCAGAGTACATCATGAGAAATGCTGGGCTGGAAGAAACACAAGCTGGAATCAAGATTGCCAGGAGAAATATCAATAACCTCAGATATGCAGATGACACCACCCTTATGGCAGAAAGTGAAGAGGAGCTAAAAAGCCTCTTGATGAAAGTGAAAGAGGAGAGTGAAAAAGTTGGCTTAAAGCTCAACATTCAGAAAACGAAGATCATGGCATCTGGTCCCATCACTTCATGGGAAATAGATGAGGAAACAGTGGAAACAGTGTCAGACTTTAATTTTTTGGGCTCCAAAATCACTGCAGATGGTGACTGCAGCCATGAAATTAAAAGATGCATACTCCTTGGAAGAAAAGTTATGACCAACCTAGATAGTATATTCAAAAGCAGAGACATTACTTTGCCGACTAAGGTCCGTCTAGTCAAGGCTATGGTTTTTCCTGTGGTCATGTACGGATGTGAGAGTTGGACTGTGAAGAAGGCTGAGCACTGAAGAACTGATGCTTTTGAACTGTGGTGTTGGAGAAGACTCTTGAGAGTCCCTTGGACTGCAAGGAGATTCAACCAGTCTATTCTGAAGGAGATCAACCCTGGGATTTCTTTGGAAGGAATAATGCTAAAACTGAAACTCCAGTACTTTGGCCACCTCATGTGAAGAGTTGACTCATTGGAAAAGACTCTGATGCTGAGAGGGATTGGGGGCAGGAGGAGAAGGGGAAGACAGAGGATGAGATGGCTGGATGGCATCACTGACTCGATGGATGTGAGTCTGAGTGAACTCCGGGAGATGGTAATGGACAGGGAGGCCTGGCATGCTGCGATTCATGGGGTCGCAAAGAGTCGGACACACTGAGTGACTGAACGACTGAACTGAACCTGATTCTTAGAGTCTTGGAATTAGGATTGACATAACATTTAGGGAATAAAATTGAAATCTAGACAGATCAATTACTCAAATACATCCAGAAAATAAAAGGGAAAGAAATGTTGCCCCATAATTTCTTGTCCTATCATCTCTGCCCTACAGTTCATGGTATCTCAGGTCACAAGACCTTGCAGAATGAATGAATTTTAATTCCCTGTGAAGAATGCAATGAACCATTTTACTGCATAGTATGTTCAAGGTTATTTGTAGATATTGAAGGATGAAGTAAGCAGACCATGAAAAATGAATGAAATTATAAAGGACCTGAAAATAAAACTTCTACTTCAGTGGGAAGTCCCCTCCATCATTTGGCTTCAACCATGTATATATATATTTTAATAATTGCATTTATGTTTCTGCTTAGTTTTATCTGACTCTTTTTGGCTCTGCTGGGTATTCATTGCTGTGTGGGGTACTGTTGAGTCGTGATGCACAGGCTTTTCACTGCAGGGGCTTCTCTTGTTGTGGAGCGTGGGCTTTAGGGCACATGGGCTTCCGTACTTGTGGTATGTGGGCTCAGTAGTTGCAGCTCCCTGGCTCTAAAGCACAGGCTCAATCTCGGGGCGTAGTTGCTCTGTGACATGTGGGATCTTCCTGGATGATGGATCCAACCAGTGTCTCCTTCATTGGCAGGTGGACTCTTTACCACTGAGCTACCAGGGAAGCCCAACCATATTTAATTCTTTAAGAGTGCAAATCAGTGCAAAATGATTTAAAGTTGTATTTTTCTTTTTGTGTTAGAGATGGAATGCTGCTTTTAAAATTGCTGGTTACAGATTAATCAACATTATGTAGAAATAATTTGTGGGAGGTGGTCAAAGAGAAGCAGAAAAAATATTTCCTGAATGGTTGCTCTTAGTATTTTCACAGAAATGACATTTCATATAAGGGTAGCACATTTAAAGAATAAATTATAAATAAGATTAAATGAAATAGCAGTAAGGAAACTCAGGAGGATTAGAACACCATGGAAAGAAAAATGTTGGGAGAAAAAATGAAAAATTATAAATGGTTGCCCATAAAAATTGCAGGGTAGGACAGGGAAACTATTTGATATAGACAAACAAGATTAGGAAATAGATGGAGAAATAAATCCCAGGCAGAGACAGAAGAGAGCTATTGAACAGGGTCAGTCTTACTTTCTCCTGGAAGAAGCTTTCCCCAACAGGCACACGGCACTGAAGGAGACACGGCCAGAGTTGTGGGACACTTTGACTTGTTTCCATCCTTTCTGCAGTATCTTCCCCCAGGTTCTATCCTTGGGTCAGGAAGATCCCCTGAAGAAGGGAATGGCTACCCACTCCAGTTTTCAAGCCTGGAAAATTCCATGGACAGAGGAGCCTGGTGGGCTACAGTCCATGAGTTTGCCAAGAGTCAGACACGACTGAGCAACTAACATTTGCAATATCTTCCAAGATCTGTCAGTTCTTTGTTTAGTCGCTAAGCTGTGCCCCACTCTTTTGCGACTCAAAGGAGTATTTTCTCTTCATACATAAAAAGAGGGTTTAAACTCTGTAAGTGTTAACTTAAATTCTTGTTTGTACTATTTCAGTTTTTAAAGTCTAATATGGATTAATCTAATTCCCAATTACTAGAATATAGATGTGTGATCTGAATGGGGGAAGTATCGATCTTAGTCCCACTGACTGTTTGCTGGATCGAGACAGTGAACTTTGAAAATACCTGCTTGATAGCTCCCAGAAAGGCAAAAGAAAGGAAGACCTTTCTATTGATACCTTATAACTGGAAATCCCTCACTCTAGCTAATCACAGAGATTCTAAAGATTGGTATCATTTCCCCTGCAAAGAAGGAAAAAGATGTTCTCCAAAACCTGAGAATATGTTTTCCACGTATTCCCTTTCAGATTCTGAGCCGTGATTACCAGTCACTTTGCCCTGTGTGGAGCTCTAAATACAGTAGAAAGACATCGATTCCAGGAAATAGATGACAAGACCCGTTTTTATCTGTGGCTGAAATCAGGAGCTCCTTGATTTCACATTGATAGAACACATGATGACCTGTGAACACAGCACACATAAAAAATATTAGTGCAGATTCACCAATGCTCACCACTTTGGAAAGTTCTCAACTTCCACTATGCAACAGAACCACCTGCAAGGTTTATTAAAGCAGTTTGCTGGGTCCCTCCTCCAAGCGTGCCTCATCTGTAGGTCTAGTGTGAGTTCTAAAAATTGTATTTCTTTTTTATTTTTTGACATATGCACATTGCTACATTCATTTATTAATTAATGTATTTATTGTTGGCTGCACTGGGTCTTTGTTGCTGTGCATCAGCTTTCTCTACTTGTAGAGGTTACTTTCTCAACAGCAGAGGTTACTCTCTAGTCGCAGTGCTTGGATTCTCATCGCAGTGGTTTCTCTTGCTGCAGAGCGTGAGCTCTAAGCACATGGGCTTCAGCAGTTGCAGCACACAGGCTCAGTAGTTGCGACTTGCTGTCTCTATCGCTTAGGGGCTTCCGCAGTTGTGACTCGCAGGCCCTAGGGCAGGCAGGCTTCAGTAGTTGTGGTGCCCAGGCTTCGTTGCTCTGCAGCATGTGGAATCTTCCTGAACCAGGGATTGAACCCATGTCTCCCATGTTGGCAACCTGATTCTTATCCACTGTGCCACCAGGGAAGTCCTGAAAATTGTATTTCTAACAAATTCCAATTTGTTAGGTGCTAATGCCTCTGGTCCAGGACTGCCTTTGAGAGGAACTTTGCAATACTGTACAGTGATGAGTGGAGGGCCAGGGTTGAAGCTGGGGTACCCTTAGAGCCAGCAGAGAGCTCTCCTCACGGACATTTCCCCCTTCCCGCTCCTTGCCTCATGACTAGCACTCTCATAGGCTCATCCTGTTCCAGCCTTTCCTAGTTGGGCTGAGCTATTATCACACAAGACAGAGGAAGTCCTATGACCTCTTGCTAATTCTGTTTGCCTGGTTTTCAGCATCTCAATCTCCAAATGAGCCATTCATACACACACACTATTTAAACTGGCTGAACTGTGCAAGCAGATTACTCTTAAACTTCCTCAACTTTGGGGTCAGAGAAATTCAAAGGTTCAGAGTGACAGGGTATGGTCAACCCCTTTGGGTACTCAACCCACTGTAACCTATAGCCAGGAACACGTGGAAAGGAAATTGCCATCACACACAATCACTTCCACAGTCCACCCAAGGTGCAGTTCACCCCAACTGCCCTGTTATTCTGTGACCTCATCTTCTGTAATTCAGTGAACCTATGAGCCATGCCATGCCAGACCACCCAAAATAGACAGGTCACAGTGGAGAGTTCCGACAAAACATGGTCCACTGGAGAAGGGAATGGCAAACCACTTCAGTATTCCTGCCTTGAGAACGCCATGAACAGTATGTTTTACTAATAACTCCCTTTAATCTCAGTATGTTTGCCTTCATATGTGCTTAGTCTTTTTGAAAAGGATTTTGGCATATACCTTCTGGACTCACCCACTGCCATGTGAGTAACAAAACTAACAACAGGGAGAGTGCTGGCCACCCACCTGTCACAACGGTCTTTCTGAAGATGGGTGCAGGTTAGAGACAAGGATCAGAGAGAAACACGTTGTGCCTAAAAGACAAGACATTGAAGCTAAAAGACAAGATTCCCTTGAGAATACAGTTTAAGCCTCATCACATTTACTGCTGTTACCATAGAGAAACTCGTCAAAATATCCAGGTAAATCTAAGTAATTGAAGCTGCTCTGTATCTATTTTTTTCCAGGAAGCTGTAAAGGGCTGCAACCCAGAAATCTCTCATCTGAACTCCTAATAAAGATCATAATAGCTGCTGATAGTTGAGCCCTTGCCAAGTCCTGGGGGAAGCACTTTACATGTATTATTCCATTTAATAATTACAAAATCTTTAAGAGAGAATACTGGTTTTCCACATTTCACATGTGAGGAAATGAAGACTTCGAGAAGTTAAGTAACCTGTCCAAAGTTATACTTGTAATCTGGGTCAGAACTAGTATTTCAACCCTGTCAGATGGATGCCAGACATCACACTTGTACTGGTGTGATTTCTGCTTTTTTATGGAACAGAAAGACAGCCTCAGCCAATCAGACAACACTTCACGGTTGCTGTTTGACAGGTCTGAGATGAATATCTTATGAGCAAATGGACCTCAATTCCACAGAGACACGAGATGGACCACTTGGGCTTCCAGCCAGTGGTGTCTGAGGATCCATCATGATGGGGTAGGTGGTGGGAAGCAGAAACCATTGAACTTGGTCCCTACCTAGGGAGAATTTTTATATGCAAGTAAGCTGTGGAAAATTGGGCAGGAGAACATATGGCTGAGGGGCCAAATGTGTGAAAAGCAAAGTATAAAATATGTATTTTAGCTAAAACCAAGAACTAAAAAAGGCTAAGGAGGCTAAATAGTATAGAGCAATATCTTCCAAAATCGGTCACAGAGCTGCCGTTAGCTCACATGGTGACAGGCTGGCTGCCGAATGTCCTAGGGACTTCGGCATGGATCCGTTGCACTGGGGGTTATTTACAATGCCCTCTCATTTTAATATTTATTTAGAAGTTAATTACTGTCACTGTCAGCTCTTTTATCTCAGCAACATTTCAGAGAAATGTATTCAGGCATTATGTGACTTGTAAGTAAGATTAACAAGAAAGTTCAGAGAAGTGTAATAATCAAGGGATTTGGCTGTTAATAAAGAACTTAATGAAAAACAAATGAGTTAACACCACATAGAATTTGAATTTGGCTAAAGCAAATTCTAGAATTGCATATCGTACACTTCCTTAAGCATACGTCATTGTGCCTCTAGAATCAACATTAATGATCAAGGACCACATTCATTTGCAAGTGAGCAATGAGAATAGCCAAGGTGGAGGGTTATTTTACACCCACAAGCCATGGCTTTGCCCTGCCTTATTTAAATATTCAAATAAAACAATGTTTACTTATGCGGGCTTCATTGGGTGCATTATCTGCATTATGCCCTCATACACACAGGCATGCATGCAGACATACATACACATACACACACACTCACTACTGATGAGTTGATAGAGTGTATTATGCCTGCTTTACAGATGGCTAAAGGGATTAAGCAAATATCTTTGCTGTAGCATGTGGCTGAGCCTTTGTATTCATTTATAAAGTTAGAGAAGTCACTGAAGAGAAAGAGAAATCATGCAACTGGAATGGAGAAGAAAAGCTCCAATTATAGTTCCAGAATTGGCTGCCACCTTTAGTGTTAACAGAGTGTGCACGTTTCTCAGAAGTGACACCTGCATTGTCTATGGGGAAACATTTAATGCCTGAAGCTGTGTTAAGGAGGCCAGTGAGCATACAAGTGAATAGAAATGATGTCAGTTCCTTCTGTGCTAGGAGAAGCTGCACTAATTTAAATAGGAGCATATCAGTGGTTCTGTGGACCTCTCTTAATTTGATTCCAGTCGCCATGGACCATTCTGCCCCTGCCGAGTAACTGGAAATTGCAAAACCATGTGACGGTTTGAATGTAAATGCAGTTTTGTTTTTTCCACTGCCCTTTGTGTCTCTGTCCATGGTTTCATTAGCGTGTGTCTCTCTTGTTAAAACAATGCCTGACTCTTTTGTAACCCTATGGACTGTAGCCCGCCAGGCTCTTCTGTCCATGGGGTTTGTTTCCCGGGCAAGAATATATTGGAGTGGGTTGCCAATTCCTTCTCCAGGGGATCTCCCTGACCCAGGGATCGAACCCATGTCTCCTGAGTTGTTAGGCAGATTCTATACCCCTGAGCCTCCATGGAAGGCCATAGCATAGTATAGCCAGGGATTAAAGTGTGCTGTATGCTTATGGCTGGATGTGGGGATAGGTGGGAAATATTTGTGGAATGAATGGCAGTGTACTTACAAAAACACCCTCAAGGTCACTTATCCAAAACCCTCATTTATATAGGCCACAGCTGAGAGAGAGGAAAAACAAAGTTCTTCTGAATTGCCAGAGTGGAGGTAGCTATGAGACCCCCCAAATTAAAATCTATTCTTTATCTAAAGAATTCCTGAGCCTTCACATAACATAACTTTGTATCCTTATTTTTGTCCTGAATTGTCATGGTACTTGGACACAGTTGGTGCCCAGTACATAAATGCTGTATCAAGAAAGCATGTCCTGGGACTTACCTTGAGGTCCAGAGGCTAAGACTCCGAGTTCCCAAAGCAGAGGGCCGGGTTTGATCCCTGGTCAGGGAACTAGAGCCCTCATGCTGCAACTAAAAATCCTGCATGCTGAAGCAAAGATCAAAGATCCTGCAAACCACAGCTAAGACCCAGAACAGCCAAACAAATAATTTTTTTTAAAGAAAGAAAGCATTTCATGCATATTGGGAGATTTTAATCTGAAAATGCTACATGTGCTTAATGTTTGGGAATTGGAAAACATGTGTTGATAATCCAATGAAGTTGCTCATGGCTGATTTTTCTTGTGATTCCAGAAAAATGAAGAGGTTTTGTATTTTCCAGGCTGCATCATTAACTCATCCAGATCAAGAGATGATCTGGGTTGCTCAGCCTGCTGTTGAGTTTGCTAGGAGAATGTAAAGTCAAGAAAGGTGCAGATGCTAACAGGACACTGACCGGTTACCTTTGCAGATAACTGGCTTCATCTGTCTGCCTGGGTATGGAGAGAGCCGGTTTTCAACCATGTGCAAATACAGGGGAACTGATCTGATCGCTGTGATGTTTCACACCGCAGGCAGAGGCATCTTTCTAGCTAACATTCACTTTGCAAGGCAGGGAATGTAATTACAGTTTCATACATATTCTCGCAGAACCCTGCACAGTCATCCAAACACTAAAAGCAGAAGAAGAAGAAAATAACTCAGAGTCACCAATGCTTGCTTGTTGGAGGACACTATAACTTAAGAACTCTGGGAGGCAGGAGATGGGCTGTTAGCAAAGTGAGGTGTGGCTGTAGACAGTATGTTTCTTAGGGCAGTCATAGAGGGGCTGAAAGGCAATTGTGGACAATGACTTCAGTGCACACAAAGTCTGCAATACAATACAAAGTGTATTTACTCAGATAAACAGTAATCAGAGAGATTTTAATGGGAAAATTTAACCTCAACATTAAATTATTTTAAAAAGTGCAAATACTTGGAAGTGGTCAGTATTGCTGTAGTATGGTAACTGCTGGTTAGACTCTACCTGGAGGGGCAAGGGACTTTACTTAGAAAATCTGAGAGGCTGTTGACACAAAGAGGTGTCGCTGAATTAACAATCATAGACCTGATTTGAATTCCAGTTCTGTATTTATTGTGTGAACTTAACCAAGTTGAGTAGTAGAACATCAATTTCCTCATTTATAAGATGCATATGCTAATATGCATACGCTAATTCCTATCATAATATTGTGTGGATCCAATGTATTTAAAGAAACACATAGGCGGGCTAGACTTCAGAATAAGCTGTTCTTGGCTTTGTCGACTTTCAGTAGTTGTTGTTCCCAGAATGTGCTCCATGAAACACTACTTCTACCAAATGTAAACAAAAAACAACAACAACAACAAAAAATAAGCAATGATATAAAGTTAGAAAGTGCTACAGACTAGATCCTCATTTTGGTAGAAACAACACATGCTAGAATGGTAAAGACTCTTAAGAGTCCCAAAGTTAAAACAGTAACAACAACAACAAACACCTATGTGGTTACTCAGCAATTATATAAATTTAACTGACAATGGGACTTGTATTTCTCATATTCAAGTTTTAGTAATATGTCTAATTAATAGTTAATTGTGACATAAAGTACAGAGTATATTTTGGGAAGAATCACCTTTGTCCAAATTCTTCATTTTCTGGGTGTCTACTGTCTCAGACTAAATCTCTACCCGATGGCAGGTTATGACTGTTGTCAGAGAACTCTTCATATCATGTTGCACTGGAGTTTGGCTCCACACTGCAATCAGCTTGGGTTCTTAAGAAATTAATGATGCTCAGGTGCTTGGGTACCATTCCTGGAGATTCTCCAATAATTGGTATAGACTGTGGCTGAGCCCACTGTTTGGAACACCCTAAGTAATTCCAAAATGCAGCTGAATTTAATAACTAAATAATCCCAGTGCTATCATTTCTAACACTGTTGATATATTTTTTCATTCAAATTTGAGAGTTAGCCTGCAACCTTTCTTACAAAGCTCAGGGCTATACAAACCCTTAATGATCAGGAGCAATGTCCTTCATTCTTTAATTCATTCATTTAATAATTATATCCTCATCACAAGGGCAGTATCCATGTTCAATGGATTCTGTAAAACTTTCACTCCTGACCACTCCAGTTCTCAAAGTTCTTTTGTTTCTCTAAAGTAAGACTCATCTCATTGTTTTTTACCATGCAGAATAGCATATGCATATGTGTTCTGCCCGGAGTATTTACCTTTTTATGTGTCTAGCTCACTTCTCCCTCCACTTAAGCTGAAGCCATGAACTCATAAATATCATAGGTGCCAGCTGTGGAAATGTAAAGGCAGAGAATGTCACATGGAAGACAGAAATAGAGCTTGGGAGTAAGACAGACATGAGTGTAAACACTGATTCTACCTCTAAGCAATGGTGTGGTCTTAGACATGTTCTTTCATTTCTCTGAGCTCAATGTTTATCTATAAAATAGGAGCAATTAATACTGACCTAGAAGAGTTGTTATGAAGATCCAGCGGAGTAAGTTCCATAAAGTTCGTAGACCAAAGCACGGAGATAATCTAATAAGGAGAAAAGGAAAGATATACCCATCTAACTGCAGAGTTCCAAAGAATAGCAAGGAGAGATAGGAAAGCCTTCCTCAGTGACCAATGCAAAGAAATAGAGGAAAACAATAGAATGAGAAACACTAGAGATCTCTTCAAGAAAATTAGAGATACCAAGGGAACATTTCATGCAAAGATGGGCACAATAAAGGACAAAAGTGATATGGACCTAACAGAAGCAAAAGATATTACAAAGAGGTCAGAAGAATACACAGAAGAACTATACAAAAAAGATCTTCACAACCCAGATAATCACAATGATGTGATCACTCACCTAGAGCCAGACATTCCGGAATGCGAAGTCAAGTGGGCCTTACAAAGTATCACTACAAACAAAGCTAGTGGAGGTGATGGAATTCCAGTGGAGCTATTTCAAATCCTAAATTTGGAAAACTCAGCAGTGGCTACAGGACTGGAAAAGGTCAGTTTTCATTCCATTCCCAAAGGAAGGCAATGTCAAAGAATGCTCAAACTACCACTCAATTGCATTCATCTCACAGGCTAGCAAAGTAATGCTCAAAATTCTCCAAGCCAGGCTTCAACAGTATGTGAAATGTGAACTTCTAGATGTTCAAGCTGGATTTAGAAAAGGTAGAGGAACCAGGAATCAAGTTGCCAACATCTGCTGGATCATCGAAAAAGCAAGAGAATTCCAGAAAAACATCTACTTCTGCTTTATTGACTATGCCAAAGCCTTTGACTGTGTGGACCACAACAAACTGTGGGAAATTCTGAAAGAGATGGGAATGCCAGACCACTTGACCTGTCTCCTGAGAAATCTGTATGCAGGTCAGGAAGCAACAGTTGGAACTGGATATGGAACAACACAGTGGTTCCAAATTGGGCAAGGAGTATGTCAAGGCTGTGTATTGTCACCCTGCTTATTTAACTTACATGCAGTGTACATCATAAGAAATGCTGAGCTGGATGAAGCACAAGCTGGAATCAAGATTGCCGGGAGAAATATCAATAACCTCAGATATGCAGATGACACCACCCTTATGGCAGAAAGCGAAGAACTAAAGAGCCTCTTGATGAAAGTGAAAGAGGAGAGTGAAAAAGTTGGCTTAAAGCTCAACATTCAGAAAACGAAGATCATGGCATCTGGTTCCATCACTTCATGGCAAATAGATGGGGAAGCAATGGAAACAGTGATAGACTTTATTTTGGGGGGGGCTCCAAAATCACTGCAGATGGTGACTGCAGCCATGAAATTAAAAGACACTTACTCCTTGGAAGAAAAGTTATGACCAACCTAGACAGCATATTAAAAAGCAGAGACATTACTTTGTCAACAAATGTCCGTCTATTCAAAGCTATGGTTTTTCCAGTAGTCATGTATGAAGGTGAGAGTTGGACTATAAAGAAAGCTGAGTGCCCCCAAATTGATGCTTTTGAACTGTAGTGTTGGCGAAGACTCTTGAGAATCCCTTGGACAGCAAGGAGATCCAAGCAGTCCATCCTAAAGGAAATCAGTCCTGAATATTCATTGGAAGGACTGATGTTGGAGTTTCAGCTTCAACCTAATACTTTGACCACCTGATGAGAAGAACTAACTCATTTAAAAGACCCTGATGCTGGGAAAGATTGAGGGCATGAGGAAAAGGGGACAACAGAGGATGAGATGGTTGGATGGCATCACCAACTCAATGGACATGAGTTTGAGTAAACTCCGGGAGTTGGTGATGGACAGGGAGGCCTGGCGTGCTGCAGTCCATGAGGTTGCACAGAGTTGGACACAAGCTGGAATGAAGCTGGAATCCTGAACAGCTGAACTGAACTGAACTGAATCTAATAAGGAAGCTTTCAACACCATCCATGTTGCCCATCTTGAGACTTTCCTGGATTGCACCCACTTGTGTACTGAATTGGAATGTCCACTCCTCAGAGTGTAATCTTGCTAAATTCGTATCTCTGGGCCCAGCAAAAGGACTCATTGAATTTCATGCCAAGTGAATTTTTCCTTCATTTGTTGTTGTTGTTCAGCTGCTAAGTTGTGTCCAACTCTTTGCGATCCCACAGGCTGCAGGATGCCAGGCTTCCCTATCCTTCATTCTCTTGAAGTTTTCTCAGACTCATGTCCATTGAGTCAGTGATGGCATCCAACCATCTTAATCTCTGCCGCCTCTTCTCCTTTTGCCTTCAATCTTTCCCAGCATTAGGGTCTTTTCCAGTGAGTCAGCGCTTCCCATCAGGTGGCCCAAGTATTGGAGCTTCAGCATCAGTCCTTACAATGAATATTTAGGGTTGATTTCTCTAGGATTGACTAGTCCTTGCTGTCCAAGGGACTCTTAAGAGTCTCCTACAGCACCAGTTTGAAAGTATTAATTCTTCAGTGCTCAGCATGATTTATGGTCCAACTCTCACATCCGTACATGACTACTGGGAAAACCACAGCTTTGACTATACGGACATTTGTCAGTAAACTGATGTCTTTGCTTTTTAATATGCTCTGTAGATTTGTCAAAGCTTTTCTTTCAAGGAGGAAAAAAATGTCTTTTAATTTTATGGCTGCTGTCACCCATCACAGTGATTTTGGAGCCCTGGAAAATAAAATCTGTCACTGTTTCCACTTTTTCCCTATTTGCCATAAAGTGATGGGACCAGATGCCATGATCTTAGTTTTAAGGCAACTTTTTCATTCTCCTCTTTCACTTTCATCAACAGGTTCTTTAGTGTCTCTTCACTTTCTGCCATTAGAGTGGCATCATTTACATATCTGAAGTTGCCATTTCTCCTGGCAATCTTGATTCCAGCTTGTGATTCATCCAGCCCAGCATTTTGCATGATGTACTCTGTACATAAATTAAATAAGCAAGGTGACATATATAGCCTTCTCATACTCTTTTCCCAATCTTGAACTAGTCAGATGTTCCATGTAAGGTTCTAACTGTTGGCTTCTTGACCCACATACAGGTTTCTCAGGAGACAGGTAAGATGGTTGGGTATTCCCATCTCTTTAAGAATTTTCCACAGTTTGTTGTGATCCACACAGTCAAAAACTTCTGCATAGTCAATAAAGCGGAGGTAGATGTTTTCCTGGAATTCCCTTGCTTTCTCTATGACCCAACAAACACTGGCAATTTAATCTCTGGTTCCTCTGCCTTTTCTAAACCCAACTTGTACATCTGGAAGTTCTCAGTTCAGTTACTGCTGAAGTCTAGCTTGAAGGATTTTGAGCATAACCTTGCTAGCATGAGAAATGAGTGCACTTGTCTGATAGTTCGAACACTGTTTGCCCCAGCCCTTCATTATTTTTCTGCTATTAAAAAAAGAATTGAGGAAGGAAAGATAACCTACATGGTCACACTAATATATGAATGTAGACAGAAAATATATTACCCTTCTACGTAAGTAACATTTTCATTTTATGATTTTTCAGTTTTTTGTTTTGGGCTGTGCTGGATGTTTGTTACTACAGGCAGACTTTCTCTGGTTGCAGTGGGCAAGGGTTGCTTTTCATTGCAGTGTGTGGGCTTCTCATTGTGGTTTCATCCCTTGTTGCTGAGCACAGGCTCTAGGGTGCACAGGCTTCAGTAGTTGTGGCTCCTGGGCTCCAGGGCACAGGCACAGTAGTTGGGTCCCACAGGCTTAGTTGCTACACAGCATATGGGCTCCTCCTGGACCAGCGACCAAGCCTGTGTCCCCTGTAATGGCAGGCAGGTTCTTTACCACTGAGCCACCAGGGAAGCCCCAGGAATGTCTTTAAATAGAGATAAATCTGAGGAAATTGTATTTCAGTTGGACTTGAAGGTAAATATCACTAGAAGCCAAGAGAGAGAGCTGGCAACTTAGTTTCCATGCTAATGAAAACTCTAAAGAAACTGCCTTTAATGACACAGGGGAACTCTAGAGCACGTGGGGAACTAAGTGTGGCTGACATATTGTTACTGAACCAAGGTCTGGCTGCTGACGGCTCAAAAGCCATTAAAGAGGCCAGTCTGGTGGAAAGGAAAGTTTTCTTTATTTTGGATGCTGACAACCCAGGGTGAAGGGAGGACAGACTCCTATCCAAAAGCCAACTCTACCCCTGACAGTCAGGGAGCAAGGGCTTTTATAGACAGAGGGAGCAGGCGACCTGTAGAAATAGCACAGTCAGCTTTGATGCTCATCTTGAAAATCAGTGGTCTGATCAACATCATCTTGATTGTTTTAAGTACAGTTAATCACTCCTTCCAGGGTCGGTCTATGTCCATTTCTTAAAGGCAGTTCTCAGAATTGTGGCAGCTATGTCATGGCTATAGTCTGGTCATCGTGTAGTTAACTTGTTCCACCTGGTGGGGGTTTAGTAGCAGTACTGAGTTAAGTCTTCACAGGACATGGTTCAGAATAAGACAGCTTATAGGATATGGTTCAGAATATTATCTATAGCCCTCAAGAATGAACTAATGGTCTTTAACTCTGCTTAATGACTAAACTATTATTATTTGATCTCCTTTGACTGTTTTCCTTTGTTTCTGCATGTTCTTGCTTCTCTGATTAAACTTATTCTTTGGCTGAAGTTTTTCCACAGAGAAAACACAGGCAGAAGACGTGGGGAGCAAAGACTATAGTGATTTGTTCCATTCCAATCTGACCTCAGAGCAATAGGGCTGCAGCTTCATGTCTGTGCCAGAGCAGAGAATATCACCATTGGCATCCATACTCATCATACATCAGTCGTCATCTTCTCTCCTATTGCTGGCCGAACAAACATTCCATTTCTGTTTTCTTTGGGTCTCGTTGACTTACTGCTGGAATATCTGTATGGCCCTTGCTCCCTGGAATAAAACCAAAGTTGTGTGTAATGTGGTCGCCTTATGAGCTTAGCTGTCTTAGCTGCCCACACAGAAGAGACCTGAGGCCATGGAAAGTGCAGAGCCAAAGTTATTAAGGAGAGAAGTAGAATGGCAGTCACCAAATAAACCTCAGGCCATGGGCGTGTCCCAGCATGCCTGAATCGGTCAATCTATTATTGCCTGATGAGTTAATCCTGGCTTCTCTGAGGACTTTATCTCATTCTCTTCTCAGGCTGGATGGCTCTAGCCCCTTCCCAAAGCCATCCAGAGAAGAGAATGAGATCAGAGTCTCAGCATCACCAGCAAAGGAGGTTTGGAATCTTCCACTGGGCATCCAGGATTGGCAGTCCCTAGGTCCACAGAGTCCCAATAGGACCCTATACTCTGCTTCTGCTATGTAACATAGATGCTGGGAAAGATTGAGGGCAGGAGGAGAAGGGGGAGACAGAGGATGAGATGGCCGGATGACATCACTGACTCAGTGGACATGAGTTTGAGCAACTCCAGGAGACAGCGAGAGACACGGAAGCCTGGCATGCTACAGTCCATGGGTTGCAAAGAGTTGGACAAGACTTAGCAACCTAACAACAACTAGTCTGTTCACCAGGGAATATGCCACATTTGCATTTCAGAAAAAAAAAGAGTGTTAATGCATGTTTAACACAATGTCTGGAAAGTATTTAACATTTAATAATATTAGCAGTTATCATGAAACAAAAGGGGAAAGGGTAACATCAAGCGACACAGAAAGGTCTAATAGATGAAAAAAAGTTTAAAAGGTCATTGACTTTGGCAATCTGAAGGTCACTGGTACCCAGATAAGAGCACTTCTGGCAAAGTGCATTGAGTGGTGAATAAAAGGGGGGAGAAACTAAGCAGAGAATAGTAAAACTTTTCAAGAAATTAGTACCTAAAGGATTGGCAAAGGACTAGGCTCCAGCTAGAGAGTGCACCCCAGGTCAGAAAAATCAGTTTTTACTTCTTCTCACCTGGGATGGGGAGCATAATGTCGTGATGCTAAAGTCTGCATGGGTCCTGCTCTCTTGCATCCCCCACTTTTGCTTCCTTGATATCCCTCCAGCATGCATGACTTTCCCGGTATCTAGGCAACTTCCAAAAGCAAGACCTTCCAGGACCATGGGATATGCTTGTTTAAATTGCTTGTCCACAGGAAGGATTATAAAAAATCAATGGCTAATGTTTTCTCCACATATTCTTTACATACAGCTGTGATCTCCAACTGAAATATTAGCATCCTTTCTTTCTTAAGCTATGACTCATTTAATCATCCTTTTGGAGACCTAGCTTGGACTCCAAGCGGGAGTGGGTGGACTCATTTAGCAGAGGTTTGATGTCCATAACTGGAGGAGGGCATGACAACCCACTCTAGTATTCTTGCCAGGAGAATCCCATGGACTTAGGAGCCTGACGGTCTGCAGTCCACAGGGCTGCAAAGAGTTTGACGTGACTGATGTGACTAAGCACACGCACACAATGGCCATGAAACTGTTGTGTGTCGTTTCAGTGGATTCGAAGAGCTCCATTACTGCAGTCCTTTATGTCTCAGTGTAGAAAAGAATTCAGCAAGAGGCAAAGTGATAGATAAGAAGTGATTTACTGGAGCAGGACGCTTGTGGAGCCTACAAGCAGGCAGGTGAGGAATGCCGTGCCCCAAGCACTCGCTGGGCTACAGGTTTATAATCAGAAGGAAAGTGCACAGGAGGAGAAGAGCTTCTTTGTCTTCAGTAGATGTTATGCTTACATCAGCAGCTTCTCCTCCAGGTTGAGCAGGGGCGTTTTCTTGTCCATACAAGGTCAGGTAAGGTCCACAAATGGTTGTTTTCTATATGTGCAGAGGGCAGGTCCTAGGGATCATTAGTCTACTGAACTCACGGGCAAGATGTGGGGCTCCTGCCACCATTGTTTTATTGTCTGGGGGCATGCCTCATGCTTCTGTTATACGCTTTTGCTGCTAAGCAAACCTACTTGGTTTTGTGGTTAAGGAAAACAGTTCTCTTTAGTAATCATTAATATACAGGGTCTCCCATGTTTTTTCTACCTAAAATCTCCTATTGGGATTAACAGTTTAATCACCTACTTTGCCCCTTTATCTCTATCAGCCAGAGTCTGAAGAAAGTCCCAGAGCTGATTACAGGGCATCTGTTCTAGGGGTGACCAAACAGAGGATACCTGACTCTAAGAGGAATCCAGTTCGTTTCCCTGGAAAATGATTCAACTGCCATCTTCTGTTAGATTTGCTCATTCCAGAGGCTACCTTGTCTTTGTGTGAGGTTTTCAGTCTTCTCAAACAAAAGGCTTTCTGAGAGCCATTAAAGCTTTGGGTGCAAAAACATTACATCTTCAAATCTTTTCTACCCTGTATCGTAGCTTTGACTTTGTCAATTTTTGAGAGTATTACAAATTGACAGCTGGTCAGTAAAAATCAGCCTGATCATCTCTTCTCCCTGAAATCCCTTAAATACATTCATTTCTCAGATTTCTGTAGGGTTTATTTCCTCATATTCTCTCCCTTAACTGTGTTAGTGGTTCTTTCCTCCTTTCATGAGTCATGTTTGCAATGTTTCTTATTGACAAAATAAATGGTGAAAGCAACTCAGCAACTGGGCTTAATATCTATACTTGAATCCTTGTATTCTATGATAATCCAAACCTGGTTGGGACACTTGGCAGTACATCCTCTATCTCTGTTTTGAGAAGATAACATGACCTAGACTTCAGAAACTGCACAGATGTTGATAAAGGAATAAATTCTATGGAAAAGTGCTTTTGTTGTTGTTTTAAATTAAGGTGGTATTTTCACAAAACTGCTATCGCTCTATCACCAGGTAAATGCTCTGGCATAACAAGAACAAAAAAGTATCTTACAACCCAGTTCTACTGGGTTGATACTTCTCTAGAATCATTTTTTTTTTTTTGAGGTTTTTCTGAATCTGTGTTCTAAGCTGTGCATGCATGCTGAGTCGCTTCAGTCGTGTCCAACTCTTTATGACCCTATGGAGCATAGCCGGCCAGGCTCCTCTGTCCATGGGATTCTCCAGGCAAGAATACTGGAGTGGATTGCCCTTTCCTCCTTTAGGGGATCTATCTGACCTAGGTATCGAACCTGCATCTCTTATGTCTTCTGCATAGGCAGGCAGGTTCTTTACCACTAGCTCCACCTGGGAGGTTGTTCTAAGCTATGATCATACATATTTTCCATTGCATCTGTACATACTAATTCCTCTGACTAACGATCCCAAGTTTCCACAAACCTTTATGAAATTGGACATAATTTTATGTCCAACTCAAACAGTAACTCTTTTCTAAAAGTTTCAGCCAATCCCTGCATGGAAATCTGAAGTACACATTCCTATACCATGAACTGTATCACATTCATTTTAATTGGCTGGTTTCACTCCCTGGGGGCATCTTACGTTAATATCTGATTCTAAATGTCCAGTTCAGTTTCTTGTAAGCAATAATTAATAAATAGTGAAATGTTTACATTGCTTATTGCCTACCTCAAGTAAATTGGTCACATTATTTCTAAATTTTCAAAGTTTGTTTAAAATGTGATAGTTTTCAATTAATTCTTGATCAGCTGGTGATGCCCTATATTCTCCCAGTGGAACTTCATCTCATTTTAAGTCTGATGCATATTAGAGACTCCATTGTCTTAAGAGAAATCAGAATTTGAATGGTTAGATTTAAGTTTCTTGGTGGTATGTGGGTGTATGTGTGTGCTTAGTCACTCAGTGGTGTCCAGTTCTTTGTGACCCCATGGACTGTGACCCACCAGGCTCCTCTGACCATGGGATTCTTCAGGCAAGAATACTGCCATGGGTTGCCATTTACCTCTCCAGGGGATCTTCTCAACCCAGGCATCAAACCTGGGTCTCCTGCACTGCAGGTAGATTCTTTACTGTCTGAACCACCAGGGAAGCCCTCCTGGTAGTACAGGTGATCCCAGATGGAAACTTGGAAGAAGAAAAAAAAATGTAGTGCTTATCTGTTTCATCTTATTTTGCTAAATATAGGAAGAATCAAAAAATGGTAAGTGGCTGGTACCAAGCCAAACAGTGATGTGGAATCAGATCCAGGACTAGAATGTAGGTCTCCTGATCTACATTTCTAGAATTACTGAAAATAAAATTAGATTAAGATATCTGAGTCTCGTTTTTGGCTTTGCCATCGATAAACTGGGTGATTTAAAGCACAGTCCCCGTACTCTGAGAATTAAATGTGAAAAAGGAGAGGCAAGGAACATTGTGTCAATCACTTCACAATGTTTATCATAATTTTTAGTACAAAATTAATTGTAGTGAATGGTTTTGCGGCAGATGAAGACCCCTGTAGGTCACAGCTCTGGCTGAACTCTCCCTGGCTTTGCTACCTCCATAATGGGAGAATTTTCTCACAGAGTAACGATTGGCAGCTTGTCAGGAATATGCCTTCACGTTTCTTGGGCTGCACCATGCACCACTCCAAGGAGAGGTATTTTATGGTTGGATTTGAGGCCTTTCAAAGGAGAAGAAAGAAAGGTCTGGGAGGCAGTGGTAGAGTGTTGTTCAGGAAGCTCATTATTCACAGTGGTCTCGTACCTTCCCAGCAAGCAGTGGATGCCTAATCCAGGTTACGCAGCTCACACCCAGCCAAGCCTCCTCTCTAACTGCTAGGATTGTTTAGTCACTCTGTGGTGAATAAAGACCTGTACAAAAATGGTCACAATGGTAGGACAGATACCTTCACAGCTTTCTATGCCCTGGAGTGAGGTTGGTGGAGTAGGATGATTGGAAGGGAAGGATAAAGATGTGCTCATGCACAGAACCTAGTTCTCAACCCTCTCTGTACAGCCCTTAAATCTTCTATTCCTTTGTACCTAGGATAGTATTTACTATATAGATCATACACCTATATGTGATCAGTATAGAGGTAAATGGTCTCCCTTATGGGCAGCATTTTATTTGCCTTAGCACACAGCACGCAGGGGTCCTAAGCCCCTCCACACCCTGAGAATATAAGTAGTTACTAATCACCTCTTGTCTAGCTAGTTAGTATTGGCAAATGTATATATGCTATGTGTGTGCATATGTATTAGGTAAAACGTCCTCAGTCATTGCCTGATAGAGACAGACATCACTTGGTGGATACCTTGATATCTTCTTCTTAATAAGATGCCCAAAGCTCAGATTAACTCCCTAAGACTTTCAATAGGCTTTTCTGAAAATCAGCATTATAACCACTGGTTACCCTTTAGCCACCCATTTTGAAATTTGGATATAAAAGCGATCCCATTTTCTTGCCCTGTTTCATTTCCCCTCATGGCTCTATTATCACCAAGGGACACCCACACTTATCCGCCTTAATAGTACATTTCATTGTTTTCCATAGGACTAGAGATAAATGGATTTGTAAAGAAAAATGGAATTGGATTTTTCTCCTCCTTTTGATAACTTAGTAGGAATTCCAAAATTATTACTTGAGAGATTTTCCTCACTGTGACTAGATTATTGTCCATGCTACAATTTAATTTCTCTTGCCTATATCAACATTAAAAAAAAAAAAAGATATGACTATAAGGATAGACTGTGTTCACTCTCTCTGAATTTGAAGAAAAAGAGGTGAACAAGTTTCTGTTCTTTCAAGGTGTATGCTGGAGGGGGTGAAATGTTTGTGGGTCATTCTGGTGGTTAATTTTGTGGTAAGCAAGCTATATCTGACTCACAGTCACTTTGGACATTTAAATGTAAGTTGTCTTGCTGTTTAAAATCATTGTATGTGACTTTTCCATGCCCAGTGCCCTAGACACTATAAGCCATTTCTGAGCTTGTGTTCCTGAGGATATTACAGCTCCTATTTCTTGCCTGATGGTAGGATGTAGACTTCACAGAGAATCATGAACAGCTGACTGATAGTGTTTTCCAATCTGGTGGGTTATTAGAGGAAGAAGCTGTAGTGTGAAGAGAGGAGTGGAAACTTGTATGTGACAAGGCAGGAAAATAAGGGCCAGAGTTGGGGTGAGGAAGCACAGAAAGAGCCAGAGGGAAGTTGATGTGTTAGATTCTGGCTAAGACAGCTGAGGTCATGAGGGCAGGGAATGGGCTGGAAGGCTGGCTGGCACAGCAAAGCACATTCCCACGATTGCCTTCTTGCTAAGGAATCTGAACTGACTTTCCTCCACTTTGTGTGTGTTTCATGACTTATTAAATAGATTAGTTACATTGATTTTTACTTTGAGATTTCCAGGCAATCACACAATACTTGAATTTTTCAATCCTGTTGCTACATTATATGTTAATAAAAGCCAATAGCAAACATTTAAAAAGTTTTCCTAGATTAGGACCCTTCCAAGAATCAATAATCTCATTGACATGGTTCAAAAAGCTATCAATTCTATGAGGACCACTAATGGCTGGCAGAAAGCAGGCATGTAAACACCACCAGAAAAATCAATGTTCTCTCTAAGTCATTGACAATTCTTGATGGCAACTGGAATTATGAAAAGCATAACGTGTGTCTCACGCCTTAAGCATTTGAAAAAGATCCATGTCAGGCTAGCTGGTGTCCTATTGTCCAGGGTAAGGCAACTACCGATAGGCATTGTTGATCTGATAACTTCTACTGGAAAATATTTTATGTGTTCTAAGATATAACGTCATATATATTACTCATTTGACAACCAGCACCACCACACTATGAAGTGGAGAGGAAGGTACACTAGCCTTATGCTGTGAATTCACAGAGAAAATAAGAGAAGTTGTACGTTGGCCAACCTACCTTGGAAAGAGTTGGGAGTGAAGCTTTTTTTTGTTTGTTTTTTTTTTAAAGAATTTCATTTACTTGTCTATTTATTTTTGGCTGTGCTGGGTCTTCGTTGCTGTGCAGGCTCTTCTCTCCTTGCTATATGAAGGCTTCTCATTGCTTCTCATTGCTTCTCCTTCTCAAGGCTTCTCAGTGACTTTTCTTGTTGTGGATTTCAGGCTCTAGGATGAACGGGGTTCAGTAGTTATGTCGCGCGGGCTCAGTAGTTGTGGCTCCCAGGCTCCAGAGCACAGGCTGATTAGTTGTGGTGCACAGGCTTAGTTGCTCCAAGGCGTGTGGGATCTTCTTGCACCAGGGATCAAACCTGTGTCTCCTGCATTGGCAGGCAGATTCTTTACCTCTGAACCACCAGGGAATCCCTAGAACTTTTCTGATGTCTATTCTTTCATCCTCGGTGATGATGGATATCCGCGCCAGTACAATTACAAATGCAATGATTACTTTTTATTTACCAATTCTCACTGGGCTATAGTTAAGAAATAGTTTCCAGGGAAACGTAAAAACTAGTAAAGGATTCAGAAGGGTCAACTACTTACAGTGCCTCACCTACATTTGTATAATTAACATAAAAGAGTACTCATAGAAAAATAAGAACTATAATTTTCCATGCTCTTCAACTGTCTCACTAGTTACTGGAGCCTCTCTACTCTCTCAAGTGGATGGTATTTGTCATTTCTTCCTATATGTCCCCATTTTAGTGAGAGATAATGACAAATAGAACTGAACTTACAAGATATTCAGCTCCTAACTTTGCTTCTCGTTTTATCCTCTAACAGTGTAACTTCTTTTCTGTAGCCGAATCTTTGGTTGAATGTTTTAAAAATACACATTTTTATTAAAATAAAAAACATGTTTACAAGTGAATTGAAGGTTTGTCCTTCAAGAAACAACACTAATAGAAAGGAATGATCCTGGGAGTTCCTCGATGCAGAAATGAATTAACATTCTTCAATCAAATTTAAAATTTAATTATACGTTAATTGTTCTTTTTTTAATGAAGTACTTTTGACATAATGCTCTATTATTATATAATTAGATAACTAACTCCATTAATCACCTTGCAGCTTATTTTTTCTTTATGTTTTCTTTAAATATTTATATACTGTGCCCATTTTTATAGCCACAAAGCTCAACCATAATCAGGAATGTGAGTCAAGGCAGGGAGTGAAGAGCTTAGTGAAGGATAGTCACCGTTATTTCCCAAGGGTACCTCGCATGCTCTTTGATTTATTAGAAAATCAAATGTTGCAAAATACTTTCTATATTCTTGAATGCATGATAGGCGTCAAAACTTAATCTCCCATTTGCTGACCACCTATTATGTGCCATTCAAGCACATTGCTAGGACTGGATTCAAAGGAAAGGGCTGGAAAGAGATGACTAAAATGTAACTTTTGACTGAGAGGAGTTTGTAATTTTCTTAAAGAGAATCCAGGAAGGATGCTCATAGCTCTTTCTCTTAAGACATTCATGGTGCAAAATAGAAAATCCAATGAAATATCTATCACAGATGTGAGAATGTGTATTAGAGTGACTGGCCAATGATGGTGGGAGAGTTTTTCTGGCTGCATCCAATCTTCTGGTGACCTTGATCTGGTTAGGTTTTACATGTTAAGTCTGCATTAAGGGTGAGTCTTTACAGGAGACAGTTCATGTCCTAGCTCATATCTTTGTTTCTAAGTTGAAATACTAGCATGGAATGATACTCATTCTCTACATCTGCAAATGGCCAGAGAACTGTATTTAAATTCCGTTTATCTTGCTGGAGACATTTATGAAAACCCAACTCTGCAGTCTGTATATTCTTAGGCAGATTGCTTAACCTTGCGGTTTCTCAGTTTCCTTACTTGTAAAATGGAATATGTATAGAGTAGTGAGAATTGTAAAAGTTAATAAATATAAATCACTCAGAACAGTTCCTAACACACAATATAAATGCAAAATTATAGGTATTATTTTCACTCTGATTTTATTTTCCTATTGTCTTTAGAGATGAAATGAAAATGGACTTTGTCAATGTCTTTTTTTCCTGTCTAAAACTCACATCTGAATATCCATGAGCAGTTTTCATGGGATTGTTTGGAGGCTTTTTGTTTTCATTTTTTTAATTAATTAACTTGGCTGCACTGGACCTTTGTTGCTGTGTGCCTACTTTTTTCTCTAATTGTAGTGAGCGGGGGCTACTCTAGTTGTGGTGAATGGGCTTCTCATTGTGGTGGCTTCTCTTGTTGCAGAGCACAGGCTCTAGGACACGTGAGCTTCCATAGTTGCAACTCAGGCTCTAGAGCGCAGGCTCAGTAGCTGTGGCGCAGGGGCCTAACTGTCCTGCAGCATGTGGAATCTACCCAGACCAGGGATCAAACTCATGTCCCCTGTATTGGCAGGTAGATTCTTAAGCACTGAACCACCACCCTAACCCTAACCCTTGTGTTTTGAAGGCAAAAAAAATATATATATATATAGACATTTGAATTGATTGTTACTGTCACGTATCTTAGGCTTCCCTTGTGGCTCAGCTGGTAAAGAATCCGCCTGCAGTGTGGGAGACCTGAGTTCCACCCCTGGGTTGGGAAGGTCCCCTAGAGAAGGGAAAGGCTACCTACTCCAGTATTCTGTTCTGGAGAATTCTATGGACTGTATAGTCTATAGGGTTGCAAAGAGTTGGACATGACTGAGCGACTTTCACTTCACTTCATGTATCTTCTCCATTGTTTTGATGTCCTAATGGCTATTTCCTCTGGATATTACATTAATAAACATTCCATTGGCTAAAATGGTCATCTCACCAAAAAATATATTATATTAATAAAAGAAAAGAAAATGAAAAGGATACAAGAGAAATAATCTACTTTATTGCTGACTTACTAGAACTTTATTAAGTTCTAGTACAACTGAATTCTGTACAACTGGATTCTGTACAACTGATTTGTTGTCATTTAGACCATCTAAATCATGGAAATGCATCTAAAACCTGGAGATTGAGAGTCTCTTATGGAGGAGCTGTCTGCTTTGGGAGGAAGTTCCTTAAGGAAGCTTTAGGAATGTCAACATTAGTTGACAAATTGATAATTAAAAATTGCAGTAACACATATTTTCTCTTGGAACTGTCCCAGAGTCATTTTTTTTCTTTTCTATAATTAATAAAAAAAAGTAAGCAGCATATGCTAAAATAAACACTATACTGAACACCCAGCAAAGTAGACTATGAGCTTCATGCTAGGTTTCCATGATGTGCTGAACTTACCGCAGAAGGATGTGTCTGAGCCTGGTCTCTACAGGTCTCACTGGGAAAAGTAAAGACACCCACACATCAGCTCTTCTTTCACAGCAGTGGAAAGAAGCTATGTTTGCACAAATAGATATAGCTCATTGGGGGTGAGAGGTAGAACTGAATATTTCACAGAGATACTGAGAAATATGGGACAGAAACTGACCCATAAATTTTTACTTTTCTGTGTTCCTTATCTTGTTTCTCTTCAAAGTTGAGATTCATATATTCTTTTCTCTTTAATCTAAGCACCTAGCTTGCCAGTGCTTGGTTCAGGAAGGGAAGTGAAAGTCACTCAGTCATGTCCAACTCTTTGCAACCCTATGGACTATACAGTCCATAGTATTCTCCAGAACAGAATACTGGAGTAGGTAGCCTTTCCCTTCTCTAGGGGATCTTCCCAACCCAGGGATCAGATCTAGGTCTCCCACATTGCAGGCAGATTCTTTACCAGCTGAGCCACAAGGGAAGCCCCTGGTTCAGCAAAGAACTGTTCATCTGTTGACTGGTCATGGGTGGGATCTAAGGTGATAGGTGCTTACATTTAACGAATTATGAGTATAGTAGCAAGAACTTCAGAAGAGTATATATATATATATATATATATATATACATATATATAATTTTATTTAATTTACACAACTATTCTCTAAGGTCAATGGTATCAGTCCCAATTTATAGATAAGAAAACTGAGGCTGAGATAAGCTAAACAATTTTCCATAATCAAAATCATGTTTCTATCTCAGCTCCATCTTTGTACATTTCTTGAAAGAAACCAAGTTGCTGGCACCTTTTACCCACTTATTACTTAGTTCCCACTTTAACCACAAATATTAGAACCCTGTGTCTTTTTCTTACAATTATTCACTAAGGCAGTAGGATTTTTTGAGGATTCATAAGGAAGAATGAAGGGCTATGATTTGAAATAAAAGTAAAAAGGCTAAGAAAATCTCCAAAGACAAAAAACATACAAATAGTATTCTTCTGGAAGTATTCTTCCAACAAATCACCTGGAAAATAAATTTACATTTAAATCCAGCTCTTGTCAATGCAAAGTTATGTGCAGTTAACTCCACTGGTACCAATGGTTGTCCAAGCTCTTAAGTGTGGCTCTTTTAAATTGTATAATGACCCTCAGGGACTTCTTGGAGGATGGGGAAAAATGAAAGTGGGTGTGGATTAAAAGTAATCATGGGTAACTCATCAGGTGACTAGATGAAAAGCTATTGAGAGAAACTGAGACCACAGAAGATAGACACGTTTTCACAGTCATTTACAATCTAACTGAAAGAGAGACACCCCGAGGGCTCTGAAGCAACACCAATCTCTCTGAATCACAGTTTTATAACCTGTAAAGTTGGAAAGCAAAGGCCTGCTGTCCCTCTTACAAAAGGAAAAAAGGGTAGGTGGCAGTCATATGGAGCAACTCGGCAGCAGGACCCTTCTATATTTGGCTTCCATCCTCCACGCCTGCAGCTTCCGAGCACAGAGTCCTTCCTCTTCTTTTCCCTCCTGGCCACATCCCTATTCCCTGGCTGAGGTGCCTTTTGCAATGCTGTGCTGATTATCTGTGAAGGTTGCATCAAGGAATGGTGTGTTACTGCTTTGTAGTCCAAGAGCGAGCAAAACATGGCTATATTTACTTATTTATTTTTTAAAAATAATTTTTATTTTTAAATTAATTTTTATTGGAGTATAGTTGCTTAACAATGTTGTATAAGTCTCTACTGTAAAGTGAATCAGCTATATGTATACATAAATCCCCTCTTTTTTGGATTTCCTTCCCATTTAGGTCACCACAGAGCACTGAGTAGAGTTCCTTGACACATACAGTAGGGTCTCATTAGTTATCTATGTCATGACTTGCATCAACAGGGTATATGTGTAGAATCTAGAAAAGTGGTATGTGCTGTGTGTGCTGTGCTTAGTCGTACAGTTGCGTCTGACTCTTTGCAACCCCATGGGTGTAGCCCGTCAGGTTCTTCTGTCCATGGGGATTCTCCAGGCAAGAATATTGGAGTGGGTTGCCATGCCCTCCTCCAGGGAATCTTCCCACCCCAGGGATCAAACCCAGGTATCCCGCACTGCAAGCACATTCGTTACCATCTGGGCCACCACGGAAGCCCAGAAAAGTGGTATAGATGATCTCATTTGCAAAATAGGACTTTTACATGTATATGCATGCATGCTAAGTCACTTCAGTCATGTTTGACTCTTTGCAACTCCATGGACTGTAGCCCTGAAGTCTCCTCTGTCCATGATATTCCCTAGGCAAGAATACTGGAGTGGTTGCCATTTCCTCCTCCAAGGGAATCTTCCCAACCCAGGATCGAACCCAAGTCTCTTGCCTCTCCTGCATTGGCAGGCAGGTGCTTTATAGTATCACCTGGGAAGCCCTTTACGTATAGAGCTCCTACCAGCTTTTAGAAATGGATAGCACTTAAGGTATAGATTAAGGCCAGTGGGCCAGAACTGTTCAACAAAATCCCTTTGGGCTAGGGAGTCATGGTGTTATGCTGCTACTGCTAAGTCACTTCAGTCGTGTCCGACTCTGTGCGACCCCATAGATGGCAGCCCACCAGGCTCCCCCAACCCTGGGATTCTCCAGGCAAGAACACTGGATTGCCATTTCCTTCTCCAATGCATGAAAGTGAAAGTGAAAGTGAAGTTGCTCAGTGATGTTCGACTTAGCGACCCCATGGACTGCAGCCTACCAGGCTCCTCCGTCCATGGGATTTTCCAGGCAAGAGTACTGGAGTGAGGTACCATTGCCTTCTCCGCATGGTGCTATACCTAGGGTTTAATAAGGAAGCCTAAACACCATCTGACAGTTCTGTCCTGGCTATGTCAAGTGTACCCCAGACTGCCTTGCCAGGGACCCTTATATTGTACCAGTTAGTAGATGAGCAGGAGGAAGTTCATGACGACAAAGGCCATTTTCTCTGTGTTTTGTGGATTCAAATGCACTGAAAGTACCAAGTCAAAAGTTCAGAGTGGCGCTTGTTCATTCTTCTGGCAGAAGTGCGATCACAAGGGAGAAGGAGTTACACTCTGCAAGAACTGAAAGAGAGGGGATTCTGAAGACATTATCCACCAACTCCAGTGAAAGGGCAGCTTACACTGCATTTGATTCCTAAGACTACAAACAGTTTCATGCTGACGCTGTAAGTGCATTCTGAAGGGAAAAATAAAAAGTATTTCCATACAAATCTTGAAATGATTTGTTCTAGTTCTGTGAAAATGTGGCTGGTAGCTTGATAGGGATTGCATTGAATTTGTAAATTGCTTTGGGTAGTATACTCATTTTCACTATATTGATTCTTCCAATCCATGAACATGGTATATTTCTCCATCTATTAGTGTCCTCTTTGATTTCTTTCATCAGTGTTTTATAGTTTTCTATATATAGGTCTTTAGTTTCTTTAGGTAGATATATTCCTAAGTATTTTATTCTTTTCGTTGCAATGGTGAATGGAATTGTTTCCTTAATTTCTTTTTCTACTTTCTCATTATTCATGTATAGGAATGCAAGGGATTTCTGTGTGTTGATTTTATATCCTGCAACTTTACTATATTCATTGATGATCTCTAGTAATTTTCTGGTGGAGTCTTTAGGGTTTTCCATGTAGAGGATCATGTCATCTGCAAACAGTGAGAGTTTTACTTCTTCTTTCCAATTTGGATTCCTTTTATTTCTTTTCTGCTCTGATTGCTGTGGCCAAAACTTCCAGAACTATGTTGAATAGTAGCGGTGAAAGTGGACACCCTTGTCTTGTTCCTGACTTTAGGGAAATGCTTTCAATTTTTCACCATTGAGGATAATGTTTGCTGTGGGTTTGTCATAGATAGCTTTTATTATGTTGAGGTATGTTCCTTCTATTCCTGCTTTCTGGAGAGTTTTATCATAAATGGATGTTGAATTTTGTCAAAGGCCTTCTCTGCATCTATTGAGATAATCATATGGTTTTTATTTTCAATTTGTTAATGTGGTGAATTACATTGATTGATTTGCGGATATTGAAGAATCCTTGCATCCCTGGGATAAAGCCCACTTGGTCATGGTGTATGATCTTTTAATGTGTTGTTGGATTCTGATTGCTAGAATTTTGTTGAGGATTTTGCATCTATGTTCATCAGAGATATTGGCCTGTAGTTTTCTTTTTTGTGACATCTTTGTCAGGTTTTGGTATTAGGGTGATGGTGGCCTCATAGAATGAGTTTGGAAGTTTACCTTCCTCTGCAATTTTCTGGAAGAGTTTGAGTAGGATAGGTGTTAGCTCTTCTCGAAATTTTTGGTAGAATTCAGCTGTGAAGCCATCTGGACCTGGGCTTTTGTTTGCTGGAAGATTTCTGATTACAGTATCAATTTCCGTGCTTGTGATGGGTCTGTTAAGATTTTCGATTTCTTCCTGGTTCAGTTTTGGAAGATTGTACTTTTCTAAGAATTTGTCCATTTCTTCCACGTTGTCCATTTTATTGGCATACAACTGCTGATAGTAGTCTCTTATGATCCTTTGTATTTCTGTGTTGTCTGTTGTGATCTCTCCATTTTCATTTCTAATTTTATTGATTTGATTTTTCTCTTTGCTTCTTGATGAGTCTGGCTAATGGTTTGTCAATTTTATTTATCCTTTCAAAGAACCAGCTTTTGGCTTTGTTGATTTTTGCTATGGTCTCTTTTGTTTCTTTTGCATTTATTTCTGCCCTAATTTTTAAGATTTCTTTCCTTCTACTCACTCTGGGGTTCTCCAACTCTTCCTTTTCTAGTTGCTTTAGTTGTAGAGTTAGGTTGTTTATTTGACTTTTTCTTGTTTCTTGAGGTATGCCTGTATTGCTATGAACTTTCCTCTTAGCACTGCTTTTATAGTGTCCCACAGGTTTTGGGTTGTTGTGTTTTCATTTTCATTAGTTTCTATGCATATTTTGATTTCTTTTTGATTTCTTCTGTGATTTGTTGGTTATTCAGAAGTGTGTTGTTCAACCTCCATATGTTGGAATTTTTAATAGTTTTTCTTCTGTAATTGAGATCTAATCTTAATGCATTATGGTCAGAAAAGTTGCTTGGAATGATTTCGATTTTTTTGAATTTATCAAGTTTAGATTTATGGCCCAGGATGTGATCTATCCTGGAGAAGGTTCCATGAGCACTTGAAAAAAAGGTGAAATTCGTTGTTTTGGGGTGAAATGTCCTATAGATATCAATTAGGTCTAACTGATCTAATGTATCATTTAAAGTTTGCGTTTTCTTTGTTAATTTTCTGTTTAGTTGATCTGTCCATAGGTGTGAGTGGGGTATTAAAGTCTCCCACTATTATTGTGTTATTGTTGATTTCCCTTTCATACTTGTTAGCATTTGTCTTACATATTGCGGTGCTCCTATATTGGGTGCATATATATTTATAATTGTTATATCTTCTTGGATTGTTCCTTTGATCATTATGTAGTGGCCTTCTTTGTCTCTTTTCACAAAAAACCTCGAATAGCCAAAGCAATCTTGAGAAAGAAGAATGGAACTGGAGGAATCAACTTGCCTGACTTCAGGCTCTACTACACAGCCACAGTCATCAAGACAGTATGGTACTGGCACAAAGACAGACATATAGATCAATGGAACAAAATAGAAAGCCCAGAGATAAATCCACACATATGGACACCTTATCTTTGACAAAGGAGGCAAGAATATACAATGGAGTAAAGACAATCTCTTTAACAAGTGGTGCTGGGAAAACTGGTCAACCACTTGTAAAAGAATGAAACTAGATCACTTTCTAACACCGCACACAAAAATAAACTCAAAATGGATTAAAGATCTAAATGTAAGATCAGAAACTATAAAACTCCTAGAGGAGAACATAGGCAAAACACTCTCAGACATAAATCACAGCAGGATCCTCTATGATCCACCTCCCAGAATTCTGGAAATAAAAGCAAAAATAAACAAATGGGATCTAATTAAAATCAAAAGCTTCTGCACAACAAAGGAAAATATAAGCAAGGTGAAAAGACAGCCTTCTGAATGGGAGAAAATAATAGCAAATGAAGCAACTGACAAACAACTAATCTCAAAATATACAAGCAACTTCTGCAGCTCAACTCCAGAAAATAAACGACCCAATCAAAAAATGGGCCAAAGAACTAAATAGACATTTCTCCAAAGAAGACATACGGATGGCTAACAAACACATGAAAAGATGCTCAACATCACTCATTATTAGAGAAATGCAAATCAAAACCACAATGAGGTACCACTTCACACCAGTCAGAATGGCTGCGATCCAAAAATCTGCAAGCAATAAATGCTGGAGAGGGTGGAGAAAGGGAACCCTCCTACACTGTTGGTGGGAATGCAAACTAGTACAGCCACTATGGAGAACAGTGTGGAGATTCCTTAAAAATTGCAAATAGAACTACCTTATGACCCAGCAATCCCACTTCTGGGCATACACACCGAGGAAACCAGAATTGAAAGAGACACATGTACCCCAATGTTCATCGCAGCACTGTTTATAATAGCCAGGACATGGAAACAACCTAGATGTCCATCAGCAGATGAATGGATAAGAAAGCTGTGGTACATATACACAATGGAGTATTACTCAGCCGTTAAAAGAATTCATTTGAATCAGTTCTGATGAGATGGATGAAACTGGAGCCGATTATACAGAGTGAAGTAAGCCAGAAAGAAAAACACCAATACAGTATACTAACACATATATATGGAATTTAGGAAGAGGGCAATGACGACCCTGTATGCAAGACAGGAAAGAGACACAGATGTGTATAACGGACTTTTGGACTCAGAGGGAGAGGAGAGGTGGGATGATTTGGGAGAATGACATTCTAACATGTATACTATCATGTGAATTGAATCGCCAGTCTATGTCTGACGCAGGATGCAGCATGCTTGGGGCTGGTGCATGGGGATGACCCAGAAAGATGTTATGGGAGGGAGGTGGAGGGGGTTCATGTTTGGGAATGCATGTAAGAATTAAAGATTTTAAAATTTAAAAATAAAAACTAAAAAAAAAAAAAAAAAAAAAAAAGTATTTCCTCCAGTTCTGGCAGTTCCGCAAGGAAAAAGAGGTATTAGCAGAAGTCTGAGCCTTCAGGGGTCTGGCCCACATCCCAGCCAGATCCGGAGAAAATGGCAGGACTTCCAAAAATTCTTGTGGCAGGGATCTGCATTTCCTGTCCTAAATGGTTAGGCCATCTGGAATGTCTGTTAGGGATGCATTACACTGTCCTCACAGGCTCCCAAAACCACTTCAAGTATTCTACAGAATAAAAATAAGTGGAGTAAAAGCAAACCAACTCTTCCAGAGGCGAGAGGCACAAACATACTGGAGTCAGATGGAAAGATCAAAATATGCAGAACTAAGAATGTTAAATGTACATTTCACTGAGCTTCGCTGAGTGGCATCGAAGAGTCAATTTAAGATGCAGAACTGAATTTAATGTCAGGCCATTTGGGCCACGATTTCCTCCTGTAGTTCTTCAGCTACTTCCCTTAGGTAGGCAAATGGTCTCCATACAGGTGGGACCTCAGAAGGCAGGCAGCTCCTTGCAACAACCCCCAGCTCCCAAAAAAGCAACCAAAGTGCTTTAATGATGGAGAGACAGGCATTTCATCTGTCTACATACAAGACAGCATTATTCTTCTTTAGCTGTCACTGTCATTTTAGAATGTATATGCAAAGGAACTGACAAGTTAAAATGCTTAACAGAGAATCTAGGCGTAATGCAAACATGCCCACATATGGTGTATTAGTTTTCTCTTACTATGTAAGGAGTTACCATAAACTCAGTGACCTTAAACAATAGCTATTTATTATCTCCCAATAATGTAGGTCAGAAGTCCAAGCAGGCAACTGAGCTCTCTGCTTTGGGTATCATGAGGCTAAAATCAAGGTATCTGCTAGACTGGACTAACCTGGATGCTCTGAGTAAGAACCCACTTATAGATTCATTCCAGCTGCTGGCATAATTCAGTTATGTGGGCTATATAAGTCTAAGGTTCCCATTTCCTCACTGGCTATCAGCAAGGGCACATCTCAGCTCCTTAAGGTCATCTATATTCCTTCTCACGTGGCCTATCTTCAAACCAGTAAAGCCCATTGATTCCCGCTTACCATTGGAATCTCTCTGATTTTCCTTCTGCCTGCAGCCTGAGAAAAATCTCTGCTTTTAAAGGACTCACATGGGCTTCTCTTGCGGCTCAGTGGTAAAGAATCTGCCTGGCAATGCAGGAGACATGGGTTCGATCGCTGATCCAGGAAGATCCCACATGCTGTGGAGCCATAACCATTGAGCCTATGCTCTAGGGCCCAGGGGCCACAACCACTGAGGCCCACAAGCTCTAGAGCTCATGCTTCACAACAAGGGAAGCCACCGCAATGAGAAGCCCGTGCACCATAACTAGAGACTATGCCCTACTCGACACAACTAAAGAAAAGCCAGCACAGCAGCGAAGATCCAGCACAGCTGAAAATAAATAAGTAAATAAAATTAAAAACGTATACAGGCTTAATCTCCCCATGGCATGTGGGATATTAATTCCCTGACCAGGGATCAAGTGCTCCCATGAGCAGATTAGGTTCACCTGGATAGTCTCCCTTTGGATATATAATAAGGAACCTGATCACAGGAGCAACAACAGGGAGCAAATATCTTGGAGAGCATCTTGAAGGTCTGCCTACCATGTATAGGGCATGACTCTTCCCAAAGACAGAAACAGCAGGGTGCTTTCCAAAGAGACGATGACTTGAGAAAAAGTGGCCTGCATTTTTGTGTATGTGTGAAATGTACAACCACAAAGAGTGTGGTGGCAGCTGTGGTTGTCACATCTCACGTGCGTGTTGCTAAGTATCCTTTAAAATGACCTCAGGCATGCAGTCTACCTCTGCCCATACAGTTGTTCCCCTTTTTGACTTCCTGCCTTATCCCATTTCCCATCACAGAAGTCTCAGCCCTGGGAATTCCCTGGCAGTCCAGTGGTTAGGATTCTGTGTTTTTACTCCTGAGGGTCTGGGTTCAATTCCTAGCCGGGGACTAAGATACCACAAGTCAAAAGAAGAAGAAGAAGAAGAAGAAGAAGAAAAAGAAGAATATATTCAGTGCTGTTACTCATGCTCTGTCCACACAGATCTCATTATATACACCTTTCCTTCCTCAGGTCACTCTGAGCTCCTGAAAGGCAGTTAAAGAACCAGAGGGGATTCTACTTACCTGTAAAACCCCTGATACTCTCTGCGTGAAACCTGACCCAGTACAGGTACCTAGTGACTGACTGTAAGATTGAGACAGGTGGTGCCATTACCCTGCACTGTGTTATGTATAGGCAGTAAATTATATGCCCAACAGCTTTGCATGCTGTTATGTTAGCAAAACAGATTAAGGTTTTAAGTCCCACAATAGCCAATCAATATATATTGCAACACAGAATCCATACACTTCTAAATGAGTTTGTACAGTTCAGTTACCTTCTTTCTCCATTCAGGTAATACAGTTCTCATATTTAATCTGCCAGGTGATATGTGAGCTCTCAGAAGCCAGGGGATTATCTTCTTTCCTCCCGCAAATGATATCAGAATTAGCTAAATATGTCATTGCCACTTCTGCTCCAGGTAAACACGTGGTTTGGGAAATAGGCAGTGATGGTTAATGAATTAGCTCTTCTTCACTCAGAGTATTCCAATCTCAGATCATCACCTCATACCAATGTCTTATCAACCCAAGGAACATAGGAAGCCCAGTGCCAAGGATCCCAGTGTGATGTGGAGGTCTGATAGGTACTGCCAGGTCTGTGAGGAAGGGCCAGAAAAGGAAGGGACCTACAAGGGCCATGCCTAATAGCGCTTAGATGTGGAGACACTGCCACTCAGAAAATGGCATGTTTAACCACTGTCCACCCAGCATATGGAGCTACTGTTCATATGTGCAGAGTCAGAGTGGCAAGATGAGTATGCATCACTGGGGCAGCTCTAAGGAAACCCCTGATTGTAGAAATTGAATGCCTCCAGTGACACGAATTTAAATGTTGTCCTGAGGCTAACATAGATCCAGTGACTTTTCCTGAATAAAATATAATTGGAGAGCAGCCAAGTGAAAGAGGCAGAAGGGGAAAACTGTTGTGACTCTGAATCTTCAATGATATGTTCATGGAACATCCCTGAGGCAGGCTGGCCAGCCCCTACAATGTCCTGCCTCTCTGCACTTCCCATAGATTAAACTCTGGACAAGTGTCCCACAGAATCAGGGACAAGAGCCAGATTTGGATACTTAAAAATATTATCTGTACTCTCAATGGCCTTACTGGTGCCTCAGCAAGATCTCTGCCGGCAGTGTTAATAATTTAACCCCATGTATTGTTCCCGTCTACATACTGGTTAAGCCTTAGAGTTTGCAAGGCTAAAAACATAAAGAAAATAGATGAGCTGTGTACAAATTGACTTTATAAGAAAAAAAATCAGAAAATGAAGATGATTGTAAGATTGTGTCTTTAGTGCTTACCATATATGATGCATTAACCATATATTCTAACAATAATCTTCTGGCTCTATGCTTTAAAAGTTATGGACTAAATAAGGTCTTGGTAATTTAGCATAAGTCCCTTTAGATAAGGTTCAAACATTGCCCATAATATATCGCAAGCATGTTTTACAGTGAACAAGTACATCACTGAGGTTGTTCTAAATAGATCAAGCTTTGTAATATTTTGATTTGAGTTGTTTTTGTTTTTTTTCCAGGGAGCCCTCTTGTGGGTGACAGGCATATTACTGATACAGATTTTCGTTGACTTGGTTGGAAATGAGTTGGGGAAAATGCTTCATGTTTCATTCATGATAAGCCAGAATATGTATACATGTTTTAACCCCTATATTGTTTCTTCATTTTTAACTTCCTAAGTTCAGTTATAGAATCCTAGTCTTCTAAGCTTTCAGAGGACGTGAAAAGTCATCTGGTCTGATGTTTCCCAAACTTATCATCATTATTATCCAGGGAACATTTAATTTAATTTCTTTTTTTTTTTTAACACTTTATTTTTTGGCTGTGCTGGGTCTTTGTTGCAGCACGTGGGCTTTCTCTACTTGTGGTATGTGGGCTTTTCTTGTTGTGCCACACAGGTTGTAGAGTGCAAGGGCTCTGTACTTGTGGTATACAGGCTTAATCTCTCCATGGCATGTGGGATATTAATTCCCTGACCAGGGATCAAACTCGTGTCCCCGGCACTGGAAATCAGATTCTTAACCACTGGACCACCACCAGAGAGGTTCCTCCAGGGAGCATTTTAAGTGTACATGCTGCTGCTGCTGCTAAGTTGCTTCAGCCGTCTCTGACTCTGTGCGACCCCATAGACGGCAGCCCACCAGGCTCCCCCGTCCCTGGGATTCTCCAGGCAAGAACACTGGAGTGGGTTGCCATTTCCTTCCCCAATGCATGAAGGTGAAAAGTGAAAATGAAGTTGCTCAGTTGTGTCCAACTCATAGCGACCCCATGGAATGCAGCCCACCAGACTCCTCTGTCCATGGGATGTTCCAGGCAAGAGTACTGGAGTGGGGTGCCATTGCCTTCTCCTAAGTGTACATATCCTTGGGTAATACTCAAAATATTCTAGATTAGTAAATCTGGAATGGGGATAACAATCTTTATTCTTTTAAATATCCCCAGTTCATTCTGATTATGAATCACACTTAACCCTAAAATTATCCAAACCCCTCTTCTAGCTAAACTTGTTGCGACCCATGAGAATTTTAAATTTATTCATTCTCTTTCCAACTCAACTGTGAACTTGACAGGGATAGGACGCTGCTTGACTTCCTGTCCCCCCAGAACCTAGTGTGGTGATCCGAAAGAGTAGGTACCCAATAAATATTTGCTCAACTGAGCAAGGTAATTCCAGTATACTAATTTGCATTGTTAAGAATATACAGATTACAGTCCAAATGGATTTACACTCTGGAAAACTCCCAACAAAGAGATTTCAGTATAAAATCTCATACCATTCTCTCAATACAATGACCTTACAGATTCAAGGAGCATTCAAACAAGTATTGTGTGTATTTGTAATTCTTCTATTGAATAGTAGGAATAAAGTTGATATTTGTTTTCCCCTACTTGCATTTAAAAAGAATCTGCTGTTACATTTCAGTTAGGGTTAATAAAGTTTTTCAGTCCTTCTCACTATTCAGTGTAATGTACTCATATGAGAGCAGTAACTGAAAAAGACAATCTGTGTGGAATTGTACAACATGGGTTCTCTTATTTATATGCACAATTTTGAATTCCAAGAAAAAAGAAGCAAGTTACTATGCATTTACCTTTACAAATGCTAGGATGAGGCAAGATTGGACATAAGCAATCGGATCTGACGATAATATATTCCATTTGCAATTGTTAGAGATTTATGCAAGATAGCAGGTAACACCTTCCTTTTGAATTTCAAATGCTGTATAACCTTTTGAAGATAACAAGGGATATTCATCCGAAATAGTGGTAGGAAATTTATAACGGAAACCACATAATTAGTTGTTATTTTCTGCAAGTACCATATACTCTGATAGGAACATGGGTAGGAAAAAATAATCCCTCAGGAAAAAGTCAGCTCCTTTTCTTTTCCTTTTTCTTCCCCCCCTTTTTTACAGTCAAACAGCTTGGCACATTGGTACCTAATAATTTAGAAGAATATAAATAAAATGTAAGACAGCATCCTGAAATGCTTATGAACTCTACTGGATTTTCAGGTTTATTTCTAATGTATGTCCTTATCAAAACAGCAGATAATATGGGTCTGGGTTAAATTCTTCAGCATGATAGAAATCCTTTAGTCTGCTGCTGCTGCTGCTGCTGCTGCTAAGTCACTTCAGTCTTGTCTGACTCTGTGCGACCCCATAGATGGCAGTCCACCAGGCTCCACCATCCCTGGGATTCTCCAGGCAAGAATACTGGAGTGGGTTGCCATTTCCTTCTCCAATGCATAAAAGTGAAAAGTGAAAGTGAAGTCGCTCAGTCGTGTCTGACTCTTTGCGACCCCATGGACTGCAGCCCACCAGGCTCCTTCGTCCATGGGACTTTCCAGGCAAGAGTACTGGAGTGGGTTGCTATTGCCTTCTCCAATCCTTTAGTCTAGAACCTAGTCATTCAATATAAGAAGAAAGAAGCATGAATTTCATTACCATAGGGTAATTCTTTATATGTGTTTTCCAAAATTCAACACCTCAGCTTTAGGCTTACTCAACTTAAATAGCTTTACTCCAACGAGCGTAACTCAGCAGGTTACCCTGTGGAGGCTTTCCTCAGTTATTCTGGAACATGTAGTCATTTCATTTACTGAATTACCATAGACATGGTTGTCTACAATATATTTTTGTTATTACTTTTTATAAGAACTTGTAAGAATTCTTATACAAGTGGGTACACTTGTTCTCATGTCTCTCCTTAAATTAGAACTTATCTGTCAACTTTAAGATGGCAAAGATTTAGTTGAAAATAATTAAGCATGTACTGCCAAATGCGAATTGTATACTGTTTGCTAAACATATAGCTTGGGAATATAGACACTTTTCAATCAGAAATCATTAAATTGTGACTCTTGTATTAAATCTAATACTAATGTTCTGTAATGAGTTGATTTTGATATGGATTTTGCTCGTGTCTCTAGTCCTGATTCTTTAACTCTCCAGTCGGAAGATCATTTATGTGAGAGCCCTTGTCATTCTTCTTCTTCCTCTTCCCTTTTCCCTCCCTCTGCCTTTTCCTCCTCTTCCTCCTTTTTTTTTCCGCTTTGTTTCAGAGCATTGTATTACTATTTAAGAACTCAGGATTTAAAGTACAAACACTTTGGTTTCCATTAAGAGAACTCATTGACATTACTTCCATTGTTCTGACCATTTCTGGTAGTATTTATTGCTATGTAAGAAAGAGGGCTTCCCTGGTGGCTCACTGGTAGAGAATCTACCTGCAATGCAGGAGATGTGGGTTTGATCCCTGGGCCAGGAAGATCCTCTGGAGAAAGAAACAGCAACCCACTCCAGTATTCTTGCCTGGGAAATCCTATGAACAGAGGAGCCTGGCAGGCCTCAGTCCTTGGGGTCGCAAGAGTTGGACCCGACTTAGCAACTAAACAACAGGGACAACAACAAGAAAGAGAACAGTCAGGGCCCTGCTCTTCCAGGGCAAACATTCTGCTACTGCTATCCACCGATTGTTTGTATGTGGGTTTCTGCAGAACACTTTCTGCTGCCGTAGCAGGAGCAATATTGAAAGGCTTCCTGGTTTTGTTGTTCGGTCACTAAGTCCTGTCCAGCTCTTTGTGACCTCATGGACTGCAGCATGCCAGGCTTCCCTATCCTTCACTATCTCTTGGAGTTTGCTCAAACTCATGCCTATTGAGTCAGTGATGCCCTCCAACCATCTCATTGTCTGTCGCTCCTTCTCCTCCTGCCCTCAATCTTTCCCAGCATTAGAGTCTTTTCCAATCAGTCAGCTCTTCACATCCTGGCTTTAGGTAGAACAAAAATTGCATTTTGAGTACCCAAGGAAAGATTTGTTTTTCTCTTTGTAATAATTGAGCTGTTGAAGTCTGCAAGGATCAAATCCTCCTGTAATACATAGCTAGGGAGTTCCTGCATGGATATGAAGGATTGGTTCATATCTTCTCAGAATATGAGATTATATCACCTCAGTTAAAAGAAAATGAAAACGTTTAGAGTATCAACACAGAAACAGTATAGTGTTAAGTGGCTTGTCAGGAGTCATCTACCACTGACAGTTTCAAAGAGTGTCTTTATGGATCACTCTTCAATATGGCTCATCCCCTGAGCAGAATTTTTTTTAATTTATTTTAATTGGAGGCTAATTACTTTTAAATAGTATGGTTTTTGCCATACATTCACATGAATCAGCCATAGGTGTACATGTATTCCCCATCCTGACCCTCCCTCCCACCTCCGTCCCCATCCCATCCCTCAGGGTCATCCAGTGCACCAGCCCTGAGCACCCTGTCTCATGCACCAAACCTGGCCTGGTGATCTATTTCACATACATGTTTCAATGCTATTCTCTTAAATGATCCCACCCCTGCCTTCTCCCACAGAGTCCAAAAGTCTGTTCTTTACATCTGTGTCTTTTTGCTGTCTCACATATAGGGTCATCATTACCATCTTTCTAAATTCCATATGTATGGGTTAATGTATTGTATTGGTGTTTTTCTTTCTGACTTATTTTGCTCTGTATAATAGGCTCCAGTTTCATCCACCTCATTAGAACTGACTCAAATGGATTATTTTTAATAGCTGAGTAATATTCCATTGTATATATGTACCAGAAGGATTTTTTAAAATTATGTTTATTTATTTATTTGGCTGTGTTGGCTCTTAGTTGCTGTAGGTGGGATCTTTGATGTTCATTCCATGCCAGATCTTTAGTTCCGGCATGCAAACTCTTAGTTGCAGCATGTGAGAACTTGTTCCTTGATCAAGGATTAAACCCAGGCCCCCTACACTGGGAGCATAGAGTCTTAGCCACTTGACCAGCAGGGAATTTTTCACCAGAACTTTTTTTTTTTTTTTTTTGCATTAAGCTAACAACCTATTTGTACCCAACACTGTTCTAGGTATTAGGGTTCCGTTGGTCTTTGAACAATATCCTACCTTCTTTGACCTTACATTATAGTAATTTTTCATTTAAAAGAAATTTAGTCTTTTTATTTGTTGTTGTTGTTGTTGTTGTTTTTTTTTTTTGCAGCTAGTCCAAACACTCTTGACTTTGGCTTAGGCAATAATAACCAGAATAGCACAACCAGCTTCACTTGACCCAAGTGGCAGTAGCCACTACAATGTTATACAGACAAGGCCCCCTAGAGGTATTTTTTTAATTGGAGGGGATTTAAGCTTTATGAGCTACATGAGCATCACTCCTGGACATGCTATACTTTGGAATTCTTTCACCTATGGCCTCTCCTACCCTCAATCTTAAATGATTCTCTGAGAGGAGCTAGAAGTCTGTCCATTTTGGGGAAAAATAGTTCAGTTGTTTCTTATAAGTTTTATTCCTACTTTTGTGTTAGTCATAAGCAGTCAGTTCAGTTCAGTTCAGTCGCTCAGTCATGTCCGACTCTGCGACCCCATGAATCGCAGCACACCAGGCCTCCCTGTCCATCACCAACTCCCGGAGTTCACCCAAACCCATGTCCATTGTGTCGGTGATGCCATCCAACCATCTCATCCTCTGTCATCCCCTGTTCCTCCTGCCCTCAATCTTTCCCAGCATCAGGGTCTTTTCAAATGAATTAGCTCTTCTCATCATATGGCCAAAGTATTGGAGTTTCAGCTTTAACACCAGTCCCTCTAATGAACACCCAGGACTAATCTCCTTTAGGATGGACTGCTAGATCTCCTTGCAGTCCAAGGGACTCTCAAGAGTCTTCTCCAACACCACAGTTCAAAAGCATCAATTCTTTGGTGCTCAGCTTTCTTTGTAGTCCAACTCTCACATCCATACATGACTACTGGAAAAACCATAGCCTTGACTAAGTGGACCTTTGTTGGCAAAGAAATGTCTCTGCTTAAGCAATCTTAAACTATATAGTAGGGATATAAAATAAGCAATGATTTAATAATGTAACATGTGACTAATATGATTTTACTGAAAAGAAAGGAATTATTCTGACACACAGACATATACTTTTTAGAAAATAAGTTTATATGCATTAAATTTAACCTTCAAAACAGTTTGTGAGATTGGTTCTGAAGGCATAACTACTCCCATTTTACAGATGAATAAACACGGTCACATATTTTTAAAGTAGGAGATAGAATTTAATCGCCATTTGTCTGGCTATAAATCCAGTTCTGTTTCCATGTTACATCCTGCCTCTCTTAAAACTACTAATTTGATTCAGCAAATATTTATTAAATGCATGATTGAGTTTTATTTCTCCCATGCTTGCTACTTGATTGACTAGTGGTTGGAACTGATTGGTATAAGTGGCAAATTCTACCAGGCAGCTACACAAAGGAACGGGGCATTTTTGTGCATAATTTTAAGTGATGATGTTTAAGGAAAAACAGGCTTGCCAATATGTTCAAACACAGAGATAAGTACCCCATCATAAATTTATTAAAGTATTAAAGTTTATGCCTGGCATTATCTGAACATTTTTTTTTGATTAGTATAGATGCAATTTCAATGTGCAGAACAATTGTTAAGTGACTTACACGAAGCTACCCAGGAGAGAGGAAGTAATACTAACAAAGTTGTAACTGAAATCTGTAATTGCCACCTCCACCCTTCCCCCTAAGATTCTTGAATTCTGCTGGTTTCTCCATTTGGCTCACTTAAATTTCTCAACTTCTGTGTAATAAATTATGCGTCACTCAATTTAACCTTTTTATCACATTGCATTTTTCCATGATTTGTGAAAGGAAGACATATGCACAGCATAATTTGGGGTAAAGAGTGTTTTTCTACCTCTTGAGGTACACCCTTAGTTTTTATACCAGTGCTAGTGTTCACTACATTTGTAGAATGAAATTAAAACATCACCAAGCAATAGAAATACCCATTATGGAAGTAATATAAAAACGCCAAAATCCAAGTTCTCAATTTACTTCTTTGCCACTAGAGTCTATTAATTTGGCTGATTAGATTCTAAACATGTGCACCCATGTTACTAAGGAAAAAAAACATGGAAAGAATTTGTAGTCCTTTTAAAGAAAACATCCTACTTATTGATTCACTAAAATACTCCTTTTCCCAGAACACGTTCCCATGTTTGTTCTAAGGGAGAAACGTGGTACAAAGTCTTCAGGCAGAAATTAAAGAGAGAAATATGCTTCCACTGGGATCCATTGACTATACATTTGAATAATTCTGAAATGGAAAGAAAAGTGTTCATTATTATCCTAACTCTCAAGTGTTATATTTCTTCCCTTCAGGGTTATGCTAGGAGCTATTTCTTATGGGTCATGAAACAGTAGCCCAAGTTTTAGGACTAAGTTGCCATGGGCTCAAGGGTGAATAGCCTTGATATGGAATTAGAGAAATTTTACATGTGACATCTAAAGAAAATCTGGGAAATCCAGTGGAGATGGATATTAATTGGGCAACGTTCATGGAGTATTTTCTATGTGTCAGGCACAATCCTAGTTGCTGTATATCTGTTATTTTACACAACTTAACAAAAAGCCCTTGCAAGTTAGTTATTGTGATCCTGTTTTCACAGCTGAAGAAAATATGTTCTGATGAGTCCAGTTATTGGGGCATGAATATGGGAGCTCATTATAAGCTGTGCATCTACAAACTGTCTTAACACGAACTTCCCTTTCAGTCTGATTCAGCTGAACAAGTCTTATACACCCCTTAGTTCACTGTCTTATTTGCTTTCAGGAGTGTTTTAATTCCTTAACTTAGTCAGAATTTTTCATGCCTTATTGTGATGGAATCTAGTCAGACACATAATGTGCATGATTTTGGAAATTTTTGATTTTTATATACTTTCAGTCTTACAGAAAAGCTGCAAGGACAGTATAAAAAACACATGCATAACCTTTACTCCAATTATCCAAGCATTTTTATTCTGACCCATTTATCATTCTCTGTCTCCTCTCCCGTATATTATTTAACACGCATGTATGCATATTATTTTTTCTCATTCATTTGAGGGTAAGCTCAAGACATTGTGTGCCCTTTCCCCCCAAATATTTCAGTATAAAAATCAGAAAATTTAGAATTGAGGTAATACTATTATCTAAGAGTCCACATTTAAATATCACTAATTTCCCCCATTAATTTCCTTTTAACTACTTTTCCCAGTTCAGGGTCTAATTCAGAATCTTGTCTCTTTGTTCTGCGTTAATCTGGAAGAGTTACTCAGCCTTTCTATTTTCTTTCTTAACCTAGAACTTTTGAAGAGCATGTGCTAGTTATTTTGTAGCATTGCTCTTGGTTGCTGCTTGTCCAATATTTTATTCTCTTTAGATTATCCATTTTGGCAGAAGTATTATATATGCAATTGGATGTCTGCATGTGTCACAGCAAGAGACACATGTTAGTGAGTCATCCCAGTATTGGTATGTTGGTGATATTAGCTTTGAATCACTTGGTTAAATTGTTGTCCTTCACTGTAAGATTACTATTTTCCCTTTAAAAATAATGGAACTTATGAAGAGATGCTAAGTAATTTGTGGTTGAGATGATGTAATCACTCTATGTCTCAACAAGCATTCACCTGCTAATTTTAGCATCCAATACTAATTTTCTAACTCCACCACTTCTCTAAGAACTATTAGGTAGAATTCCATGGAAAGGAAGACTTTTCTATTTTTCATTTATTTATAGATTCATTCATTTATTTATTTATTACTCTAAGCTCAACATTCAGAAAACAAAGATCATGGCATCTGGCCCCATCACTTCATGGGAAACAGATGGGGAAACAGTGTCAGACTTTATTTTTGGGGGCTCCAAAATCACTGCAGATGGTGACTGCAGCCATGAAATTAAAAGACGCTTACTCCTTGGAAGAAAAGTTATGACCAACCTAGATAGCATATTCAAAAGCAGAGACATTACTTTGCCAACAAAGGTCTGTCTAGTCAAGGCTATGGTTTATCCAGTAGTCATGTATGAATGTGAGAGTTGGACTGTGAGGAAGGCTGAGCACTGAAGAATTGATGCTTTTGAACTGTGGTATTGGAGAAGACTCTTGAGAGTCCCGTGGACTGAAAGGAGATCCAACCAGTCCATTCTAGAGGAGATCAACCCTGGGTGTTCTTTGGAAGGATGATGCTGAAGCTGAAACTCTAGTACTTTGGCTGCCTTATGCGAAGAGTTGACTTATTGGAAAAGACTGATGCTGGGAGGGATTGGGGGCAGGAGGAGAAGAGAACAACAGAGGATGAGATGGCTAGATGGCATCACCGACTCGATGGATGTGAGTCTGAGTGAACTCCAGGAGATGGTGATGGACAGGGAGGCCTGGTGTGCTGCAATTCATGGGGTCGCAGAGTCGGACATGACTGAGCGACTGAACTGAACTGAACTGATGCACTTATTAATTCTTGTTTTATTCATTAGATTATAAAAGACTGCTATCATTCAGAGAAGGCAATGGCAACCCACTCCAGGACTCTTGCCTGGAAAATCCCATGGATGGAGGAGCCTGATAGGCTGCAGTCCATGGGGTTGCTAAGAGTCGGACACGACTGAGCAACTTCACTTTCATTCTTCACTTTCATGCATTGGAGAAGGAAATGGTAACCCACTCCAGTGTTTTTGCCTGGAGAATCCCAGGGATGGGGGAGCCTCGTGAGCTGCCATCTGTGGGGTCACAGAGTCGGTCACAACTGAAGCAACTTAGCAGCAGCAGCAGCTATCATTACTTTTGAGGCCCAGCTTTGATCACTGCAAGTCCCTACAAGCTGGCTCCTATGTCCTTTGACACACCCCATGAACCCTTGAGCATCCCTCACTTTCTGGTCCAGGATGTTACATACACTATCTTTTAAAGGGACTGTATCAGACTTCCTCTACTTACCCTAGCTGTACCTCCTCTTTATTGCTCTCTGGTCTCAGTTTGCTACCTATGGACACTTTGGAAACATGCTCCAGCCTCTGGACTGCTCTTTCTCTCAATGCTTGATATTAAGCATACTCCCAGTTGCTTCGTTCCATAATCAGGTACTTCCTGTTCTGTACACTCTAAAACATGAATGTCAGCATTTAGACAGTTCCTTCCATTTCTAATTTGTGTCCTTGCATTTATAACCCCCTGGCTTCCAGTGGCAGATGTAGTGCTATCTGGCTCATAAATTAATCCTTTTGAGTTAGTTAAAAGACATGGAGATGTGACTGTGTACCTTCACCAACCATACGTATACTAGGAAAAACTTGAGCAAGTTCAGACATCCCTAGGGCCAAAAAAAGGGTTGCAGGGTATCATACATTCAGTGACTGATTAGTGGAAATGAGGGAAGGATATCCTGATCTTGCACATGCTCAGTTGCTAAATCATGTCTGATTCTGTGACTCCGTGGACTGTATCCTGATACCTACCAATAATAGCTATGTGACTTTGGGAGTCATTAGCCATCTCTGATTTTCAGTTTCTTCATCTACAAAAAGTGGAATATGGGACACTTCGTCCATCAAAGTTTTAATGTAACTCTGAAGGAAAATAATGTCTCACTAAGACTCAGTTTATTGGGTTCATTTTTATATTCATGTTGTCAAGCTAAATACAATGTACAAGCACTGGATAGGGTTGTCTAGAAAAATACATAACAAAATGGTAAACCCATCAATGATCTTTATATTGCAAAAGCTTCTTATATCTCTTTACAGGACAGAGAGAATTGTTGCAGTGATACATACTATAGGCAGTGGAGTACAGCTATTTAGTGTGAAACTATATCGACAGCTCTTCAAGTATTCAGATCTTGGTGCTCTGGAGACTCGAGCCAGAACAGAAACTCAGTACCACTATGGCCGTGACAATTGTTCTGCTTCCTCACTGTTCATCTAGAAGTAATGCATCCACTAAGAGAGGACTTCGTTGGAATTGGGTTTTCAGAGGCCAACGTAAAGAAAACTTATTGAATAGAATTCAATTCCAGATACCTCAGAGGCTGATACCATCCACTTCACCTAGATCACACGTCACCTTTGCACTTTAGCCGCAATAGAAGGGGTAGCTTTACTAGTCATCGTGGTAGGTCACATAACCTAAGGAGAAACCAACTTCCTTGGTTCACTTTCCTCACAGGGAAATGGAACACGAATGGAGCAACGTGGAGTGTGAAAAACACTAGGGTATTGCTCCATATTGGTTCATAAGCACAGAAACGTGTTTCCCAGAAGACAAACAGACAGAACCCACCCTCCTGCCAAGTTCCTTGGCTCTGGTTCGTGCCTTATTTTAATGATCTCCTCTCGCACAACTCCTTCCTTGAAACTGAAATAACTTTGCTTTTTGGATATTGTTGCCATCATGTTAATAATGAAATGTTGATAATACAGCAATGGGAGGATCAGTAACAAATGATTTGCACCATACCCGATAAATATTTATTGCTGGTGTAACCAACTAGCTCAGTGCGTGCCATATAGCAGATGCTCAAAGACGCTGGAGCCTTTCTTGAACACATAGTTTTACATATGTGTGTTGCCTAAAATGATGTTTACATATGTGTGTTGCCTAAGATGATGTTTTCCAGTTCTGGGAAAATCAAATTAGCAGGATCAATTATCCCATGATGTAGTATGTTTTTTTCTGAATTGATCATGTTACATGAGTTAAGGAAGTCAGAATTCTGAATTTTCTGCAGTCAGCTACTTAGTGCAAAGTGCTGTTGACAATCTGATTAAATCATACAAAGATTCACTTATCAGTGCATGCAAGGATTCATGCTATCTGACCTCAATTTTGAAACAAATAAAACTCAACTATAATTTGTTTTCTACCTATACCAAGCTAATAAGAATAATGACCCAAAGAAAGTATAGAAGTCGAGCACTGTGCCAATGGCAAACTTCCAGGATTACAGGCATCCTGACTAGATCAGTATCCAGTCACAAACAGCCAAGCATTAACTATGCAGCCGAATAAGCTATTCACTTTTTACCCAAAACATCATTAATCTCAGACTTTCTATCCACTCCTCCTGAGAAGGGCACTGCAAAACAGAGTGCCTTCAATAAGAAATCTCATGCCTATCTCATATTAGGTACCAGAACACAGTTTGATAAAAATTCAGTAAATTACTTATACTAATGACAGTATGTGGGTGATAAAAAATAATAACTTTTATGTTTGAAAAAATATTCCACAAATAAACCTGCTACTTAAGCACACAATCCTCAGCTTTATGATCTTCTCTCACTAGTCAAAATAAATACACATATGAAAGTGCTAAAATCTCCATTTCTAGTGACATATAAGAGACTATGTCATCATAAAATATAAAATGAATTATCTATCAACATTAGACTTCAGTCTCTCTAGTAATGCTGAAACAGAGCTACAGTTATTTTTTTTTAATAACCCGTAGGTCAAAGCCCATAATAAAGTCAAAACAATGTATCAAAGTAAAATTAAAAGAACTTAAACTCAGTTGTATTTATTATCATTACATTCAAGATTTTTGTACAAAAAAAATAACATCTCTGTGGAAGCAGAATCAAATTATACTTTTTTTTTATTACCAGCCCTGTTTTAAAATTTCTCATCTTACAGCTAATTTGCTTCAACTGATTTTTATGCAAAAAGTGTATTTTTAGACCTTCCCATCAAACTGCGTTGAGTCTTCATACTGGGGAAATGATTACTAATATATATATATATATATAATTTTTCAAGTATAACCTAAATTTGCTAATTTTGATACAGTTGCTAATGGTAACTAATGTATTTTGTCTGTGTTTACCATTCTGCCATTTTAATGAAGAAAGCATATGCTTGCTTTCATTAAGAAAGATGGCATGAATATAATTTTTATGGTCTCACCCAAGGTTTTATGTTGGAAAGGGTAAATGTCTCTAGGTATTCTCTGAATTTAAAAACAAACAAACAAACAATATATATATATATATATATATATATATATATATATATATATATGCTGCTGCTAAGTCACTTCAGTCATGTCCAACTCTGTGCGGCCCCATAGATGGCAGCCCACCAAGGGTCCCCCATCCCTGGGATTATCCAGGCAAGAACACTGGAATGGGTTGCCATTTCCTTCTCCAGTGCATGAAAGTGAAAAGTCAAAGTGAAGTCGCTCAGTCGTGTCCGACCTCAGTGACCCCATGGACTGCAGCCTTCCAGGCACCTCCGTCCACGGGATTTTCCAGGCAAGAGTACTGGAGTGGGGTGCCATTGCCTTCTCCATATATATATATATATATATAAGCTCCCACAAATGCCAAAAAGACAGATCAGTGGAAGGCAGTCTTGATATGCCCTGGTGAAACTGGGCTTTTATTCTTGGCAATGGGGGGATGGTCATGCTGGAGTTACTCTTTTTCATGTAAAAATACAAACAGCAAGGCTATAGCAACCAAGCCATTTCCAGTAAGCACTGCTGTGATTCAGTAACTGAGGGCTGCTGCTGCTGCTAAATCGCTTCAGTTGTGTCTGACTCTGCGACCCCACACACGGCAGCCCACCAGGCTCCCCCGTCCCTGGGATTCTCCAGGCAAGAACACTGGAGTGGGTTGCCATTTCCTTCTCCAGTGCATGAAAGTGAAAAGTGAAAGTGAAGTCGCTCAGTCATGTCTGACTCTTCGAGACCCCATGGACTGCAGCCTATCAGGCTCCTCCATCCATGGGATTTTCCAGGCAAGAGTACTGGAGTGGGGTGCCATTGCCTTCTCCGAATTGAGGGCTAAACAGTATCAAATTGAACTACTTTTCCTATCCCTGTCACAAAATATTATAATTGAGCCTTTAAGGTTAACGTTGAAAACAGACACAAAGCACACATATATTCCTGGGAATAAATTACAAGGGATAGATAAGGAAAAAAAATACATCTTACTTAGGGTTCAGAATGACTCAGGAGTACTGGACATGTGGGACTTACAATAGCTTTGAGTCACCTGAAGGATGCAGAGCCTCTTAATGGTGTCTTTGCTTCTGTCTTGCCAGGAGTCTGTCATTCACACAGAAGCTGGAAAAATCCTTTGAAAACATAAACTACTCCCCCGCTCTGGGATTTTTCATTAGTTTTTCTCTCTGTATGAGACACTCCTCCCGAATTCATACAGTTTACCATCTCATTCCATTTTGCTATCTACTCAGATGCCAACTCCTCAACAAGCTTGTCCCTAAATACCCTAAGAAACAACTGATTTTCCCCCCATTTTATTTTTCCTAGCAGGTTTTAGTACCAGATACTTTAATATTTATTTATCAGTTTATCTGAGTGTAACATGTTTGGGAACCAGGGATTTCTCTCTCATGCCCATCACTGTGTTCCTGACACCCAGGACAGGGGTTAACACTGTCTGGATAACTAACAAATGCATGCTGAATAAATGAATGAATGAGTATTCAGAATAGACCAGTCTAAGATCATAAAAGTCATTAACAGGGTGCCTTGAATAAGGAGGAATATCTATACTGAGACCAATACTTGGAGGGACTCAAGGAAATGGTCAAGATGAATCTAGAGTTGAAATGCTTCTAACTGATCAGAGCAATCCAGACTACTCAAGAAGTAAGAAAATTTGCAAATATTCCTTTACAATTTTATTTATTTACTTTTGTTTGTGCTGGGTCTTCATTCTGCATGTGGGTTTTTTCTAGTTTGAGTAGGGGCTACTCTTCATTGCAGTGCACGGGCTTCTCATCACAGTGGCTTTTCACATAGAGCACAGGCGTTAAGCGTGTGCGCTTCAGTATCTGTGGCACACAGGCTTAGTTGCTCTGTGGCAAGTGGGATCTTTCTGGACCAGTGATCAAACCCGTGATGCCTGCATTGGCAGGTGGATTCTCAACCACTAGACCACCAAGGAAACCCTGCAAATATTCTTTTCCTCAGTCATAATTTTCCTGTTTTTTAAAAAAGCATAAATATATGAAAACCAGAATCTCACAAAGATAACTAACTTTGCGAAGTTTTTGTTATTTCCATCTTTTTGTTTAATGGCCTCCTTCTTCTCATTTCTGAACCAGTCTTTCTGTTTATGACAGAAGTAAATTTGTGATCAGTGATTTGCTTCTTCTAAGCTTTACTTATATTCTGAACATGATCTCTTACAGCAGAAAGAAAGGCTTCTTTCCATGTCAAAGAATTTCATGTCATAATTACATAGTGATCTCCTTAAGGAAAGGTTTCATTCCTCTCTGGATATTCTCTCGTTGTAGTGCTGTGCTCAAGACATAGGAGCTTTTGATGTTGTTCGATGAATGATTTAAGACTTAGATGTAAGGCATATTATCCTGGCAGTTCCTGGGACTGGAAGAAGAGAGGAAGGGGGAACCCTGAAAAAGGTCTTCCCATAAATATAGTCTAGGACCATGGGAGAAGATTGGGTCAAAGAACTTGGATTCTACCAGTGGCAGTCAAGTCAAAGTTCAAGGAAATTCATTTAAATGCAGGTATTTGTGGGGATAAATGTTTATGCCTGCAAGCCTGGAGTCTTGAGGACAACATTAATTGGTAAGTATACCTTTGAAGGAAGCCAGAGGAAAGTTTCTCCTACAAAGAATATAAATTACAGACAGATGGGAGATGTGATTGGAACCAGGAATATTATAAATAAATGTGAGGTCCAGGGATGAGGCAGTCCTGAGAGGCTGAGAACAGGGTTGGGAACAACAGTGAGATAATGAATAATGGGAAGAGGAATAGGTTACTATTAAGTGGAATTAAATTCTGAAACGCTTCCCAGGTGGTGCAGTAGTAGAGAATTCACCCGCCAATGCAGAAGATGCAAGAGATGTGGATTCAGTCCCTGGGTTGGGAAGGTCTATCTGCTGGAGTAGGGAAATATGGCAGCTCACCCCAGGATCCTTGCCTCGAAAATTCCTTGGACAGAGGAACCTGGTGGGCTACATTCCATGAGGTCACAAAGAGTCAGACACATACACACACTCACTCACTTTCTAAAGTAGAGAGTGGTCCAAACTGCCTTCAAGATCTGCGCATGGCACACTCAGCCACAATTCAAAACTTGGTGCCCATTTAAAATGCAAGGTGGGAAGAACAGAGTGAAAATGTGGACTGAGTGTCTCATAAGCATAGTCGCTTCGCAGTGTTCAGCTGAGTATTTCATTACCGTGACGAAGTCTGGGGTATTTAGGGAAGAGCCTAGATCTGAGAAGACAGACTGGACAACAGGATTCAGAACACAGGTGGGGGTTGTGGAAAGTTTCTATTTAACAAACAAATAATGCAAATCCAAGTACAACTATTGAGCAGTGCCACCCAACAGACCTTTCACAATGATGTTTCTGTGTTTGCCCTCCCCAATACAATGGCCCCAGCCATGTGGTAATTGATTCTTTGAATGGTGGCTAATTTGAGAACTGAACTTCTGAATTAATTGTAATTTGAATTTAAATAGCCACCATGTGTAGCTAGTGGCTACCATATTCACCAGCACTGTTCTATCGGCATCAGATTTAGGGTTTGATTGGCAGGATGTAGTCTCTGAAAGTAATGCCAGACCACAAATGAGGTTGGGATAGTCTATCACAGGACCAGTTAGGAGTGTGCTTTAATTTTCAGCAAAAAATATGTGCATATTCATTATAGTCCTATTTCATATCTAGATTGTTCTGGAAACTTTGAAGAAGCTAAGAAACCACTCTATGAGGTTTTGGGAGGCCTGGGAAGAAAAGAGGGAGGGGGAATGCCAGCTTCAGTTACACTAGATTGTGAGCTCCCTGGAGTCATAAACTTAGGTTTTGTTGTTTTTCACTGCTGTTATCACCAGCAACTGTGAAAGGATGTGTTTAACGTGCGTTTGCTTCAATAATAAGTGAAAGGATGTGGCGCCTCTTAGTCCCTGTATCTGTGAATCCACGGAGATGGATTTGGGGAATCTGTGGGGACTTTGTTGACCCTACAAAGGACATAGGTGACCAAAGCAGGCATCAGTTTCCCCTTCAGGTAAAGTTATTTCTGGTTATTGTGCCGTTTTACTATTTTTATTCCTAGGAACTGTAATGGCGATGTCACAACTATCGCCACTTATAGTATGGGGGAGAGCTGACAGTCTTGACAAGATTAGTGAAGGAGGAACTTCAAACACAACTTGCTTTTTGAAGGAATGATGTGCTTCCTCTACCTGTTTCACAGAGGTGTCGTGAGAATTTGTAAATATTTGGTCATTAAATGCTCATAAACATGCCTGTTAAGTGCCTCCCGAATCTGTCAGAATTGCCTGTTTAGTGGATGCAGGGCTGCCAGCAAAAGCGCAGAAACTCACGGAGGAAAGGAATGTGTGCTTTGTTTATTTTTAATGCCTGTTTTTCTTTTTCTGACGGTGAAAACAGTGGATGCTCACTAACAAGAAAAACACTTAAGAGCAGAAGAGTTTAATGAAGAAAATGAATAATAACTTTAAATCAATTATATATAATTACATATAAATAACCAAAATATATACTGCTTTATCTCCATGTCTACACATACTTGATTTAGGTCATACCTGAATGGTCTAGCGGTTTTCCCTCCTTTCTTCAATTTAAGTCTGAATTTGGTAATAAGGAGTTCATGATCTGAGCCACAGTCAGCTCCCGGTCTTGTTTTTGTTGACTGTATAGAGCTTCTCCATCTTTGGCTACAAAGAATATAATCAATCTGATTTCGGTGTTGACAATCTGGTGATGTCCATGTGTAGAGTCTTCTCTTGTGTGTTGTAAGAGGGTGTTTGCTATGACCAGTGCATTTTCTTGGCAAAACTCTATTAGCCTTTGCCCTGCTTCATTCCACATTCCAAGGCCAAATTTACCTGTTACTCCAGGTGTTTCTTGACTTCCTACTTTTGCATTCCAGTCCTCTATAACGAAAAGGACATCTTTTTGGGGTGTTAGTTCTAAAAGGTCTTGTAGGTCTTCACAAAACCGTTCAACTTCAGCTTCTTCAGTGTTACTGGTTGGGACATAGACTTGGATAACTGTGATATTGAATGGTTTGCCTTGGAGACGAACAGAGATCATTCTGTCGTTTTTGAGATTGCATCCAAGCACTGCATTTTGGACTCTTTTGATGACCATGATGGCTACTCCATTTCTTCTGAGGGATTCCTGCCCGCAGTAGTAGATGTAATGGTCATCTGAGTTAAATTCACCCATTCCAGTCCATATTAGATCGCTGATTCCTAGAATGTCGAAATTCACCCTTGCCATCTCTTGTTTGACCACTTCCAATTTGCCTTGATTCATGGACCTGACATTCCAGGATCCTATGCAATATTGCTCTTTACAGCATCGGATCTTGCTTCTATCACCAGTCACATCTACAACTGGGTATTGTTCTTGCTTTGGCTCCATCCTTTCATTCTTTCTGGAGTTACTTCTCCACTGATCTCCAGTAGCATACTGGGCACCTAATGACCTGGGGAGTTCCTCTTTTGGTGTCCTATCATGTTGCCTTTTCATACTGTTCATGGGGTTCTCAAGGCAAGAATACTGAAGTGGCTTGCCATTCCCTTCTCCAGAGGACCACATTCTGTCAGGCCTCTCCACCATGACCTGCCCATCTTGGGTTGCCCTATAGGCATGGCTTGGTTTCATTGAGTTAGACAAGGCTGTGGTCCTAGTGTGATAAGATTGACTAGTTTTCTGTGAGTATGGTTTCAGTGTGTCTGCCCTCTGATGCCCTCTTGCAACACTTACCATCTTACTTGGGTTTCTCTTACCTTGGTGTGGGGTATCTCTCAACGGCTGCTCCAGCAAAGCATAGCCGCTGCTCCTTACCTTGGATGAGGACCTAAATCAAATCCCTTATGCTTATACAGTGGAAGTGAGAAATAGATTTAAGGGTCTAGATCTGATAGATAGAGTGCCTGATGAACTATGGAATGAGGTTCGTGACATTGTACAAGAGACATGGATCAAGAACCTCCACATGGAAAAGAAATGCAAAAAAGCAAAATGGCTGTCTGGGGAGGCCTTACAAATAGCTGTGAAAAGAGGAGAAGTGAAAAGCAAAGGAGAAAAGGAAAGATATAAGCATCTGAATGCAGAGTTCCAAAGAATAGCAAGAAGAGATAAGAATGCCTTCTTCAGCAATCAATGCAAAAAATAGAGGAAAACAACCGAATGGGAAACACTAGAGATCTCTTCAAGAAAATTAGAGATACCAAGGGAAATTTTCATGCAAACATGAGCTCCATAAAGGACAGAAATGGTCTGGACCTAACAGAAGCAGAAGATATTAAGAAGAGGTGGCAAGAATACACGGAAAAACTGTACAAAAAAGATCTTCACAACCAAGATAATCATGATGATGTGATTACTAATCTAGAGCCAGACATCTTGGAATCTGAAGTCAAGTGGGCCTTAGAAAACATCACTATGAACAAAGCTAGTGGAGGTGATGGAATTCCAGTTGAGCTGTTTCAAATCCTGAAAGATGATGCTGTGAAAGTGCTGCACTCAATATGCCAGCAAATTTGGAAAACTCAGCAGTGGCCACAGGACTGGAAAAGGGCAGTTTTCATTCCAATTCTAAAGAAAGGCAATGCCAAAGAATGCTCAAACTACTGCACAATTGCACTCATCTCACATGCTAGTAAAGTAATGCTCAAAATTCTCCAAGCCAGGCTTCAGCAATATGTGAACCGTGAACTCCCTGATGTTCAAGCTGGTTTTCGAAAAGTCAGAGGAACCAGAAATATAATTGCCAACATCTGCTGGATCATGGAAAAAGCAAGAGAGTTCCAGAAAAACATCAATTTTTGCTTTATTGACTATACCAAAGCCTTTGACTGTGTGGATTACAATAAACTGTGGAAAACTCTGAAAGAGATGGGAATACAGACCACCTGACCTGCCTCTTGAGAAATCTGTATGCAGGTCAGGAAGCAACAGTTAGAACTGGACATGGAACAACAGACTGGTTCCAAATAGGAAACGGAGTACATCAAGGCTGTATATTGTCACCCTGCTTATTTAACTTCTATGCAGAGTACATCATGAGAAACACTGGGCTGGAAGAAGAACAAGCTGGAATCAAGATTGCCAGGAGAAATATCAAGAACCTCAGATATGCAGATGATACCACCCTTATGGCAGAAAGTGAAGAGGAGCTAAAAGCCTCTTGATGAAAGTGAAATAGGAGAGTGAAAAGTTGGCTTAAGCTCAAAATTCAGAAAACAAAGATCATGGCATCCAGTCCTATCACTTCATGGGAAATAGATGTTGAAACAGTAGAAACAGTGTCAGACTTTATTTTGGGGGGCTCCATAATCACTGCAGATGGTGATCGCAGCCATGAAATTAAAAGATGCATACTCCTTGGTAGAAAAGTTATGACCAACCTAGATAGTATATTCAAAAGCAGAGACATTACTTTGCCGACTAAGGTCCGTCTAGTCAAGGCTATGGTTTTTCCTGTGGTCAAGTATGGATGTGAGAGTTGGACTGTGAAGAAGGCTGAGCGCTGAAGAATTGATGCATTTGAACTACGGTGTTGGAGAAGACTCTTGAGAGTCCCTTGGACTTCAAGGAGATCCAACCCGTCCATTCTGAAGGAGATCAACCCTGGGATTTCTTTGGAAGGAATGATGCTAAAGCTGAAGCTCCAGTACTTTGGACACCTCATGCAAAAGGTTGACTCATTGGAAAAGACTCTGATGCTGGGAGGGATTGGGGGCAGGAGGAGAAGGGGACGACCGAGGATGAGATGGCTGGATGGCATCACGGACTCGATGGATGTGAGTCTGAGTGAACTCCAGGAGATGGTAATGGACAAGGAGGCCTGGCTTGCTGCGATTCATGGGGTCTCAAAGAGTCGGACACGACTGAGCAGCTGAACTGAACTGAACTGAACTACACATACTTGGGCACATATGTGCACTTTGATTACTTGATGCTATTTTGTGCAAGGATTTTGATGAGCATTCAATGTATGCCCATTAAATAAAGAGCTTTCTGGTGGCTCAGACAGTAAAGAATCTGCCTGCAATGTGGAAGGCTTGGATTTTTCCCTGGGTTGGGAAGATCCCCTGGAAAAGGGAATGACCACCCACTCCAGTATTCTTGATAGAGAATTCCATAGACAGAGGAGCCTAAAACAAAAACTGATTAACAGTTTTGTATTCTACTTTCTCACTTATTATGATGATGAAGCATAGTCTTCTACGACATGATTTTTAATTAGTGCCTTTCAGGCCCTCATGCAGATATTCTGCATTTTAAAGTCCTCTATTGTTTGGAACTTGAATTGCTTTCATTTTTTTATACTATGATATATTTTGATGCAATAATCATTTTGTACAAAACTTGCCTGTTGCTCTCTCTCTTAAAAATTTAATAGATAACTGAAAGTGAGACTTATTTGAAAGACCCTGATCCTGGGAAAGATTGAAGGAGGGAGGAGACAGGGACGACAGAAGATGAGATAGTTGGTTGGCATCACTGACTCAATGGAGATGAGTTTGAGTAAACTCCAGAGTTGGTGATGGACAGGGAGGCCTGGTATGCTGCAGTCCATGGGGTCACAAAGAGCTGGACATGACTGAGCGACTGAACTGAACTGAACTGAACTGAAAAGTAATACTGTTGGAGCAGAGGGTAAATTTCCATGAAGGATTTTGGTAAATTAAAAACAAACAAACAAACCAAAAACCATAAACTGTTTCATAGTAAACTTAACCAAATTCACACTCACATTAGGAGTTTATAAAACTGCTCATAAAATTCATTCTCTCTAGTATTGAAATACATTTAAAAAATCTATTTCAATGTGGTGAGTGAAAAATCAATATTACTTTCATTTGCATCCCTGATTACTTGCAGAATTGATCTTTTCAATGCATTTTCTGGCCTCTGTAAATTGTTCATATCAAGTGGCCACTTCTATATAGAAGCATTTTTTAAAGGTTCCTTAATGACATTTTCAATGTGAAAATATATATTGCAATAATATCTCAGGTTTTCATTTGATTCATAAATTTTTGCTCTGCTTTTTAAATTGTGTAATGTGCATTAATACAATGATTTTTGTATGAAGTTATCCATGGATTTAATTTTTATCTTTAAAACTAATTAATTTTAATTGCACAAACAAAATTGATTCTCCTCCTTGTAAAACACTGAAAAACAAAAATTAAGCAGAAACCCACCTTGACCTTTTCCTGATCCCACTCTCATCCCCCTAAATCTTTTCACTGACAATTATGTATCACTGAAATTGTGATATATATATATATATATACACATACATACATATATATATATAATCTACATATACATACAAAAAGGATGTTTCCTGGTTGTACATTCTTCAAAAAGCTAGAAAATTTACCTTGCATTTTACATTTTTACTAAAGTACACGCTTTAGGTATCTTTTGACTGATTTGTACTCAGAAAAATCATTCTTCCAGAATATGCACACATGAACGTGCTCAGGTTGGGTATGTTTGGTGGTGGTGGTTTAGTCACTAAGTTGTATCTAACTCTATTGCGACACCATGGAGTATAGCCCACCAGACTTCCCAGGGATCAAACCAGGGTCTCCTGCACTGCAGGCAGTCTCTCACATTGCAAGCGGATTTTTTACCAATTGAATCACCAGGGAAACCCCTTTCAGTAGAGTTCTTTGCAGAATATCTTTATTTCTACCAGTTCTTTAAATATATGGAATACATACTAATGGACTATATAAGGAAAAAATCTTACCTCATTATTCTCATACATTTATTCTTCCAATACCATATCTTGAATAATTAATTTCCTATTGGTATATGTTGCTTTCTTTATCATATTTAGATTCAAATAAATTCTGTAGTGTAGTTTAAGGCCAACTATTCCATTCAATTAACATGCGTTTTGATCCTTACATCAATTCAACTATCTCTTCAGTTCAGTCGCTCAGTCATGTCCAACTCTTTGCAACCCTATGGACTGCATCATGTCAGGCTTCCATGTACATCACCAACTCCCAGAATCCATCCAAACCCATGTCCATTGAGTTGGTGATGCCATCCCACCATCTCACCCTCTGTCGTCCCTTTCTCCTCCTGCCCTCAATTTTTCCCAGCATAAGGGTCTTTTCAAATGAGTCAGCTCTTTGCATCTGGTAACCAAAGTATTGGAGTTTCAGCTTCAACATCAGCCCTTCCAATGAATATTCAGGACTGATTTCCTTTGGATTGACTGGTTTGATCTCTTTGCAGTTCAAGGGACTCTCAAGAGTCTTCTCCAACACCACAGTTCAAAAGCATCAAATCTTCAACACTCAGCTTTCTTTATAGTCCAATTCTCTCATCCATATGTGACTACTGGAAAAACCATAGCCTTGACTAGATGGACCTCTGTTGGCAAAGTAATGTCTCTGCTTTTTAATATGCTGTCTAGGTTGGTCACAGCTTTTCTTCCAAGGAGCAAGTGTCTTTTAATTTCATGGCTGTAGTCACCATCTTCAGTGATTTTGGAGCCCCCCAAAATAAAGTCTGTCACTGTTTCCATTGTTCCTCCATCTATTTGCCATGGAGTGATGGGACCAGATGCCATTATCTTAGTTTTTTGAATGCTGAGTTTTAAGGCAGCTTTTGCACTCTCATCTTTCACTCTCACCAAGAGGCTATTTAGTTCCTCTTCACTTTCTGCCATAAAGGTAGTGTCATTTGCATATCTGTGCTTATTGATATTTCTCCCGGCAATCTTGATTCCAGCTTGTACTTCACTGAGCCTGGCATTTCACATGATGTACTCTGCATATATTAAATAAGCAGGGTGACAATACACAGCCTTGACGTGCTCCTCTCCCAATTTAGAACCAGTGTGTTGTTGCATGTCTGGTTCTGACTGTTGCTTCTTGACCTGCATGCAGATCTCTCAGGAGGCAGGTTGGGTGGTTTGGTATTCCCATCACTTGAAGAACTTTCCACAGTTTATTGTTATGTACACAGTCAAAGGCTTTGGTGTAATCAATAAAGCAGAAGTAGCTGTTTTTCTGGAATTCTCTTGCTTTTTCAATTGTCCAGCGGATGTTGGCAATTTGATCTCTGGTTCCTCTGACTTTTCTAAATCCAGCTTGAATATCTTGAAGTTCAAGGTTCATGAAGCCTGGCTTGGAAAAGTTTGAGCATTACTTTGCTAGTGAGTGAGATGAGTGCAAGGTGTGGTAGTTTGAACCTTCTTTGGCATTGCCCTTCTTTGGGATTGGAATGGAAACTGACCTTTTCTAGTCCTGTGGCCACTGCTGAGTTTTCCAAATTTGCTGGCATATTGAGTGCAGCAGTTTAACAGCAGCATCATCAACTATCTCTTGGTTGTTCTAATTTCATATCCATTAAAAACTGGATTTTTTTTTTACCACTTGTGTCATTCTATTTCAACATTATCAGTTCTTTATTTACCTTTACAAGTCTTCCATTTCCTTGCCAAAAAGAACAAAACAATCTAATTTAAATCTTGAATGGGATTATCTTGATTTAGGGAGCTATACTACCCTTACAATGTTTGATATCTCCATCTATAAATATGACATATATCATCATGCTTTATAAACTAATAGTTTAATTTTTAAAAAATTTCTATAGTTTTCCACATTTCTTATCAAGGTGTTCCATTTGGTCTGTGTTTTGTTGTTATCATAAACACCTTATTTTCCCATTCCATCTTTCAATTTGCTACTGCCAGTGCATTGGGAAGGGTTTGATTCATTTTATATTATCTTAAATCATATTTCAGTTAATTGTGTTTTCACAGAAGCAGCTCATAAATATTGATAGTCTGTTCTCATTACCAGTAGCTGCACATTTTATTTGTGTTTCACGTTTCCTTATCTTGGTCAGTGTTTTAAAGCAATGCCAAATAGCACTGGGGACAGTAGGCAATTTTGTCATAATCTACATTTAAGAAACAATGCTTTTTCCAGTATTTTTCAGTAATCATAACATTAGCTTTCATAACTGAGAGTTTATATTATGTTAGCTTAGAATAGAAGTCATATTGAAGAAATATGTTTATCCATGATTATTTTAATAATTAATTTCCTAATATAAATAATGATTTTTATAATTCTTCCATGAACATACTATTTTCATTAATATATTTATAATTTTTGTCCTGCATTCATAAATTTTATTGGTCTACTTGTGAGACATGCTAATTATGGTCTACTTCTCAGGGCAATATTTGTATCACAAAATAAATTGATAGACTTTTATATTTTACTAAGTAATAAAATATTTGACATGACATTGGAATTTTTAAATTAACAATCTAAAATAAATCCTTAGTAAATCTATCAGACCCTAGTAAGCCTTGATTTTTTTCATTCTTTCCAATAGGTGTTAGGCATTTATTTTTTGTTTTCTAAGATTTCTGGAATCACTTTTCATCAGCTAAAAATAACTTGAGAAAGTTTTTTTTTCATTAAGGTTTTCAAATTTGGGGGCATAAATTTTTACATAAAATTGTCTTATACTTTTAAAAATTCCACTACTTTGAAATAGTCCTTTCATTCTAACAACATATATTTGTGGGTTTATTCATTTTTTCTTAATTAAAAAAGCAAGCTACTTTCCTAATATTTAATTATTATGTTCCTTATTACACCACAGAGTAAATTTTTCAATTTATTTTGTAAATATATTGAGTTAATAAATTTCAATATTATTTATTCTGCTGCTATCCTTCAGCTTGTATTATTTTATAGAAGTTGAAAGCTTAGCTTAATATTTGTTAATGAATAATGAAAGTATTTATGGATGTACATTTGCCTCTGAGCATAACTTTGGATACATTCTACAAATATTGATAAGAATTTTTTGGTTTCTGAATAAAAAAGAAAGATTTTCCCCCTCATTTACTTGAGTTATTTGTAAGATTCTGTTTTTTCTTCTTAATTTGTTCTGTTCAAGAAACATTTTCTTTTACTTTCAAGTAATGTGCTTCAATAGCTTTGAATTTGGAGCATTCTGTATGTATATTTTCATATATTTGTAATGTTTTATTGCTTAATTTATACTCTAAGATGCAATTTTTAAAGTAAATATTCCATCAGTTCTTTAAATTGTATTTTTGTGTTTCTAGGATACATATTTCTATACAAGCAATTTTAATTGTACATTATTAATGATTATGTTTTCTGTTTATGGATGCAAACTTTGAAAATATTTTCTAGTTTTTACAAATGTATTTCTTTTAAAACTACTTATCTATGAATATCTAAACATTTATCAATTTAGCTTTGCATTCATAATAGGCTTTATATATTTGATAAAAAATTATGTAATACACAGAGATTTATCTTCATTATGGGATTATTATTGTTTTTAACAGAAAACTCATCTCTTTATCCAGTGTAATCCGAAGGTTAAAAATACATGATGATTTTGGTCCTATTTATGTCACATAGTTTATGAATTTTAAAAATATTGCATTTGTGCTGTGCTCTTCTTTCTCTTGATACATATGCTAAATTATTCAATTTAAAATTATTAGTGATCACGAAAGAATGAAACATTTAAAAATAGAACTCTAAAGACAATTTTATTTGTAAGAAGTCATTCCTAATATTAGTTTCTAAAATTACAAACATCATGAATAAGATATTACCTTTTGTATTTATCATTTCAGGTAAGTCACCTTGGCTTTTATTATTTCATTTGGAGGTGTTAGATGTAGATTACTGCTCATAAGCAATGTGTGAACCAAATACTATTCATTTAACTTTTAAGAATAATTTTAATTTTTGAATTTGACTTTGTTACCAAAATTTAAATAACTATTGTTGTTTCACCTGTTTCTATTTCTCAATCAGGCTTTTTATATCACAGCTATCCTAAGTTATTACTTTTCAATTTTGCTGTTATTAACTGGGATATTAATATTTTTTAGTTGAAAGCATGGAATCTAAGTATCTTTCTTTGCATATGTAAGATGGCTATTGATTAAGTACACATTTATTTAATTGAAGACTTTGTCCTTAAATTTCTATGGACTTTGTTCTGGAGATTTTTGTTTGTCTGTCTGTGGAATATTGGTTTGTTCTTTTGTTTCGGCATTTTACCTTGGACAGGAGAAATTTGAGACTAGCTTGGGTTTTGTTTAAACCAAAAGAAGAAACCATTCTTCTTTTACACCTAGATTTTTTTTTCACATGGTTTATTACAAATGGGAGGATGTCTTTTTTACCTAAACCAAACTGATGCTTCCATTTAGGTAAACTTTAATTTATGATGCACCTCTGTATTTCCGTCTTCATTTTTTTTCTCTCAATATACCTATTTTTCATTGGTTGGGTCTCACTTCTTCTAGTCTGTATGTAACATTCTTTCTAGCATATTTTATTTTTCTTTTGAATTAGCAAAAAGCCTTTCAGTAGCATTTAATGGGTGATTCAGTTTCCTGTAGGGTCACTTCCAATGATCAAAACCCCTGGTTTCTACTGTCAACCTTCCTTTAGAGTAGAGCTTCTCAACCTCAGCACTAAGTGCACTTGAGCCAGATGATGCCTGGTTTAAAGGAGTGCCCTGTGTAGTTTATAGCAGCATATATAATATATTGCATAATATTTAGTAGCATTCCCAACTGGTACCCAGTAATGGCAGCAGAAAATCATGACTATCAAACTGCCCCTGATATTGCCACATATACCCAGAGGCGGGGAGGGGTGGGGGGGTTGTTGCAAAATCACCTTCAATCAAGAACTACTACTTTAGAGTTTGTTTTTGTATCCTACCTCCTTTTTGTATCAGTCTTCACCTAAATCCTTGCTTCCCTATGACTCCTAGTCTTTGTTTTATTGATCCAGTAACCCTGTAACGACCTGTTTGTTTGTTTGTTTGTTTTGCATTGCCAGTATTTTTGTGGTGGGTTTTTTCTTAGGCTCCAATATCTGTGTCTTTCCACAGTGTGGCAAAGAGGTGTGGTCAATCTGTAATTCTTAGTTCATGTAATATATTCAGCAGAGCAACTGTAGCATCTCATACTTTAAGACTTTGCCGCGAATGATGCCTCTTTTGTGTTGTTATTAAGGACAAACAGGACAATGCAGGCCAAGAAGTGCATGTCCCATTTCTCAGACCACAGTCAGCCCATGGTACCTCAGTCCAATGGCAGGTTATAGAATCTCTACCTCCACCATCATCGCTCCTCCTCCCTTGTATGTGCACCTTATGGTGTCAGGAAGCACAATAATAGTTTGATAGATGATAAGTAAGAACAACTACTGAGTACTTAATATATGGGAACTCTTGGGCTTTTTTTTTTTTAATTTTTTGGCTGCGCTGGATCTTGGTTGCTGTGCTTGGGCTTTCTCTAGCTTCAGCAAGCAGGGTCTACTCTTTGTGGTGGTGTGCAGGCTTCTCATGGTGGTGGCTTCTTTTGTTGCAGAGCACAGGCTCTAGGCACACAGGCTTCAGTGGCTGTAGCACGTGGGCTCAGTAGTTGTGGCAGACGGGCTTAGCTGCCCTGTGGCATCTGGAATCTTCCCGGACCAGGGGTCGAATCTGTGGTCCCCTGCATTGGCAGGTAGATTCTTGTCCACAGTATCACCAGGAAAGTCTCCTCTAGGACTAATTGTACTGTGCAAACCACCTCAAACAAGTATCATAACTCTTGGAATTAGCTGCTGTTATTCCTCCCATTCCACAGATGAGAAAATGAATATTTAGCCTAAGTACAGTGCCCAAGCTAGTCAAGGACCTAGGGTTTAACTCAGTTCTGCTGAGCCCAGACACTGCACCACTTTATTCTCCATGATGAATTCTTAAGGTCCAGGAAACAGTCACTATGATGTGGAGGTGAAAGGGATAAGGAGGAGTAGCTGCTTAGTTTTCTACTTAACTAGTCTTCTGTGACCTTGAGCAAGGGATAGACAACACAATGAATCAAAGGCTTTTGTTACCACTTTTCTGGCTGGAAAAGTTTTAGTTCAAGGCATAGACTATACAAAACATGATCTGTTTCCCAAGTCAGATTTACTAGTCTCATTGTCAATGATTCTTCTTGATATTTTTTGGCCTGAGCTCAATTTTTGTTTTGTTCTCAAATTCTAGGGGCTCATAAGATTATTCCAAATTATATAATTTTGCTGATATTTGTATGGGATCTTGGAGAAATTATCAGTCATTGATAGCATGAACGTTAAAATTTTTACTAGAAATCTAATATTTAAAAGTTTTTTTAAGATCAATGTTTAGAGCACTAATAAAAATATGTGGTCCATGAAATAAATGCATGTATTAAACATATGCATTGAATTAATAAAATTAATTTTTATTAATTTAAACCTGCCACATTTTAATAAAATACTATGTAGTTTTTAAAGGGCTTAGAATAATGTGGGAATACTTCTCAAAAATCTGGTTGGGAAATTCTGGTTTTTGAGACTTTTACATTGTCATAGAGCAGCCCTTATATCCTACTTTGGCTCAAGAGTTATAAATACACATGGGAAACTGAATGAAGATTTTCAACTTCTCATCCTCTGACTGACATTTTTATTTGAAAATGTCTCTTCTCTTATTTTTAACAAGATACTCAACTTGCAGAAATAATTCTTCACGTTTGTATCCATGCAGCAGACTTACATTCTTTCCAGAGAATAAAATATTTCACCAAATAGTCACAAAGGAATCTCGTGAGCTGTAGTGGGATGAAGGATCAGTTGAGTCTCAATCCTGGAGAGCCAGTTTTTCATTTTATGGTACAGGGTTAAAGCCAGGGAACATCTCTGTACCTGAGCTACCTACCAGAATAGATACCACATCAGAAATTCAAATGAGGCTCCAGTCTGCTTGTATCCAGATATTGTGTTCAATTCCATTTAGTCCCTAGAATACCAATGCCTGTGACCGCTTCTTCATGGTTTATCAAAACTTGATTTCATTGGGGATAGCAACATGACCAGGTCACACTAAAAATTAGAACATCTAATTGGTCTTAAATAGCCATAAAGCACATTTCTGGCCAATGAGACTGATGAAAAAATTATGGGGAGTCATTTCTGGTAAAATTCTTTTCTAATCCTAATAAAGGACAGATTGAATAATGTTCTATGCGCTATTCCTTACCCTCCCTTCCCATGAGGTCTGGTGGTTGTGTAGCCATTTTATGTCTGAGAGGCAAAAACATGATGATGAGAGCCAGTACTGAGGATGATAGAGTGGGAGGGTGGTAACAGCCTTGGTTTCTACCATGAGCAGCTAAACCAACACCGGCATCTCAATCCTCAAATATCTTGTTATGTTTGAATAACAAATCTACATTTTCAAGTCCATTCACTCCGATTTGCATCACTAGCAGTAAAAAAAAATTCCTAACTTGTAGTTTCAAAGATTTCTTCTCTATCTTTTGAAACTTAGGAATGACCTCTACCTATAAGACTGTATGTATTAAGAAAGAAGGAAATTTGAAGAGAGTTGTCATTATTTCATAGGATAAATTGTCCACAGAAAGTTTATTGTATGAATAAGTCTCCTCCTTCTTCCCTATCACAGTCAACAATATCTATAATGAATAGTTGATTCTCATTATTCACTATAGCTACGTTCTCTAAAGACCACAGAATTAGTGAATAGTGTGTGAACCAGTACCCCTAGAGGAAACAAATAGTAAAGAAAGAAAGAGACAGAGAACCAGAGGAAGACAAGAGAGAGAGAGAGAGAGAGAGAGAGAGAGAGAGAGAGATTCCCATAGACCATAATCTTAAATCTTAAACTCATTCATGTAGATTCTATCCTCTTTATTTTACTTTATTTTACAAATGAATAAGTCAGGTCAGAGATTTTAACTTACTCGCCTAACGCTGCTCCACTAACAGGTGCCAAAGTTGGAGTCAAAGCCCATCCTACTGGCCAAAGAGCTGAAGCTCCTTGCATCATACTGCACTGTCCTAACCTTCTCCATCTGCCCTGATCTCATTTGAGAGCTTAAACAAGATGGCAAAGCGTCCCCTTGATTGCTCTCAGCTAGGAACATGAGAGAAGAAAGTAAGTGAAGGATCTCAAACTTTTGTTGCTGTTCTATGCATGTCTGAAAATGACTGCAAATCATGAATAGTTGATGCTGGGGTTACAAACACATTTTAGAAAGATGACCTGCAATTACAGAATCTCCAAATAATGAGAATCCACTATAATTGTAGTTTTGCTCTCTTCTCTGTAAAATGCCTCTTGTTATATTAAATATCTCTGCTGACAGCTTTGCTATCAAAGTATAAGCTATCTTCCAACCTCTGCTTCTCTTCAGGAATGATTTCTTGTTATTTCTGTTTCGCCTGTTTATACGGACATATGAATACAGATGCTCATACACACACACACACACACACACACACACATACTGCCACGGTAATAGTCATACCATATCATGTTTTCCAATGAATACAAGTGCCATTCAATTATTCACTAGCCCAATACACAAAGCAGCAAGCATATGAAACAGTTCATACCTTCTATACTACAATATAAAAATGAAGCATCAGAGTAGTTGTCTAGAACTGAACTTGAGGGGGATGTTGAATAAGGAATAACTGTACATGGCATGAAATTTCTTTTGGGGTGGTGGAAATGTTCTAAAATTAGATTCTAGTGATGGCTGCACTGCTCTGCAAATATATTAACCTTACTGAATTGTACACTTTCGATGGGAGGATTACACGCGATGTAGATTACACCTCAATGAATCTGTTAATAAAAACAAACTGATACATAAGCTACATGTGCAGGGCCCTGCAGAACAATGGGCGACCTAGTGCCTCTACTCAGGAATTTATACTCGCTGAGGATTTTCTGTGTATGGTTGCCATGTTCTTGTGCAGCTTTATTATTCACCTGTCACAAGAAAGCTGCAAAACTCCATGTGCTGGCTTGAGTTGGAAATGTCTATTAACTTGTCAGCAAATGAAAAGGGTGAAGGGTTTTCATCTCTGCAGATGAATTGGAACAGGTGCAGCGTGTCTCCAAGATCGCTAATTAAAACTACTCAGGACTTGTATTTATCTCACATGAAAAAGAGTTTTACACGTGTTTGAAAACCGTATGGAAATATGGCTTTTTAAAAATTTGACTATAGAGTCAAGCTTTACTTCTGCTTTATATCATTTCACGAATGGAAGCTTTGCTGGGGCATTTCTCAGGTTTGGATTCACAGGCTGGCATGTTTTAGATTGCACATACTCATAGAGCAAATTGACGCTGTATTTGTTAGCAGAGGGATTTGAGTTAGCTTGGGCATGAATATATGCTTTCAATTTGTACCTTTTGTACTTGACTCCATGGAATGACACGACTATATTTTTATACATAATCTTTGAAGAATCTGAGGCTCTTGTCCTTCTAAATTCTGCCTATTTCTTTGTAGCTCAAGGAAAGGGAGAAAAGGTCTACAGAGAAGGAAGGGAACAGCTAGATAGGGCTAGGGAATACATTCTTTAAAAAAAGTCTGAATCTGAGTTTAAGAAAACCTGTATTTGAAGAAATTATGAAATTTTAAACAAGCCACTAAGCCTGTCTGTTCCTTAGATACTTAATCTCTTAAGGCTCAGCTCAAACGTCACTTCTTTCATAAAGCTTTTGGAGATCTCTTTAGCTGAAATCAATATTTCCTTCTTCTATCCCTCCATGGAACTGTGCACCTCAAGTATATTATGCCACACACAGGAAGAGCTGTGAAGGTTTGGATTCTACAGTCAGAATCAGAGTAACTGGGATGAAAGCCCAGTCTTGCCACTCACTAGCTGTGTAACCTTGGAGTGTAGTCTTTAAATTACTTGTCTGCAAAATTAGAGTAACAATGGTACAGCTCACCTAGTTTTGTTGTGAGGGTTAAGTGGGAGAAGCCAGGGAAAATGTTTTGTGTAGTGTCTGAGAGGAAGTAATTGCTCCATAAAAAGTGGCTGTTGATGCTGTTTATCAGAGAAGCAGAGTAAAACAGGAAAAAGAATTTTCAAAAGGAAGATTTGAAAAGGACGGAGTTTTGACTCTCCCAGTTGCTAGCCTTGGGATCTGGGAAAAATCAGTTAACTATTTGAATCTCATTCCCTCATCTATCGCATTGCCCAGCTCCTACAGGGGTGATAGGGATCTGGTGCAATGGAGTATATAAATAAGGTTTACAAGTGATAGAGCACTAAGTACTATTAGATATTATTTGAAACCAATCGGGTATAGCCAATAAGACCTGGATTTAAATTCTGGCATCATCATTCACTAACTTTGTGAAATTAGTAAATGACAACAGTTGTCTGTGTGCACTGGTTTCCTCCTATCAGTGAGGACAGAATTGTTACTATAAGCATCAAACATATTTTAGGTACTGGATCTACCATTGAGCACATGGCAAAGTCAGTTGTACAATTTCATCCCTTACCCCATTTGTTTTGTTTCTTGTACATATGTCTATGTGATCCTCTGGACTCAAAAACTACATGGTGCTGTATTTTGCACATTCCAAAGCCCTTTGAATGAGCCCACATAATGTAAGAACAGTTCAGCCAAGTCTCGAGTTGCTGGACAAATACTGGGCTTTGGCTCACCTTCCAGGTTTTAGACAGAAAACCAGTAGATTCTGGGTTAAGTTTCCCTTGTCATACTGAAGGTTTTGTGCAGGACTGAAATGAATCAACAAATACAAAAGGACTTTGACAATTTCCAAGTCCTCTAATATAAAGATATTTTATTGCACAAAGGCTGTTACTATGTCAGGATCCTTCACTCTTGCCTGTTATCTGTTGGCCCTGCACTTTCCTTTAGCCTGGCCAGCAGCTGCACTGATGTGTGGCATTCTGCATAGAATTCCCTGCATTGTGTGAGTCATGGCAGGCATGGACTGTCAGCCTCATTTATCCTCAAGAAAGCAGACTATCTTGAAGAAATAATACACCCAAATCCCAGGAGGTTGATTCAGTGTAACCACCAGCCCACCAGCTTTTAGGGAATCTTGAGTTTAAGATTATCAGTGCCACTCTCTTTTGCTCCTCAGCCCTAGTGGTTGAGAAACTTGGTGAAGAGCAAAGCCTGGACTGAAATGGTTGACACTTGGTTTTGGATGGAGGAATAAGGAAAAAATATGCAAATCATATTTCAATCAGAAAAAAAAAAATATTTAGTTTTTCAACATAGTTTCCATGACACCACACAGAAACTGAGAGGTCTTGACTGACAGTGGAATATTCCTGGGCCTGACATAAAACAACCACTGGTGGCCTCCTGCGGACGACTATGTAAAACCAAAGATCACTTCTGCCTGCCTTTCTGACAGCCATCCCAGGGTTACTCTTCCTTCCAAACCTTTTACGGTGCCAGTTAGCCTCAGCCCCCAACGCTCAGCTCAAATTAAAAACAAATGCAAGACTCATTAAACAGTAGCAGAAACAATTCAGTGACCATGGCTCTTTGTGGCAATGCCTTGATCCCAGCCCCTGTGACTGCTGGCTGATGTTCATAGAACTAAACAGTCAAGTAAGAGTCAAAAAGAAAGTAAAGGAAAAAGAGAGAAAAAGCACAAGAAAAAAATGCTATAGTCAGTAATATGTAAGAATCATGCAATCAATTCAAACTCAACTGGTAAATCCACATCTTTCTGGAGGAAGAGAGCTGGACCATTTTCAAAGTCTTGTTTATGCATGCCCACAGGAAGCCATGTTATAAATATCCCCTGATGTACCTTTTTGAGCAGCTGGCCAGTCCCAGGGAGTTTCAAACATTAAACATTCATTTCCCCACCTTCTGGCTCTTTCTGCTCTGCGTCTTCTGCTCTCATTCTCAAGGCAGAAAGAAACTGGGGTCTGAGTTGCGCTGTGGACAGACAAAAGACTTTCTGCAGCTTGCAGCATATTCTGTCCAGGGAAGCGGCACAGACTTCAGGTGCTTGGGGAAGCCATCTGTAGCTCTCGAGGCGATGAAACTGGGCTGAGAACGCAGTGCTTTCTGGCCGCTCTGCTTCCAGCTGGAAAGACCACTGAGGAAGCCGATCTCGCAGCACTTACTGCAAAATTGCCTCCATCCATCCCATCTGGTGTTTTCCAGTGATGGAGGGCTGCCTGAAACATCCCTGAAACTGAGGAAAGAGCTGCCAGACTTCCCCCAAGAGAGGTGTGGGTGACTTGTGTGTTCCAGGTGAATCAGGAATGCTTGCTTCATGCCTGCCGTGAATGGGCAGGGGACCTGAACCTAGGGCCTGAGCAGGGGCACAAATGTGAGCAGCCTGGGAGGGGAAACGGATGGACTGTCACATTTCTACCAGGAGAGGAGAAGCTGAAATGCACAGGGCTGCTTTTGAAGTATGCCAACCACACACCAAACTCTCCTCCAGAAATCACAAAACAAATCACAGCAACTTTTAGCTAAAAACTTGGATGTCATCGAACCGAGATGAAATAGCAATCTCAAAAGTGTACAAAAAAAAAAAAAAAAAAAAACCACAAAAAAAGAAGCCTAATGATGCCGTGGAAAATGTTAAAGGGAAATGAAGGGGCACTAAGGGCTGAGAAAGGAAGGCAGCAAGGAAGCCAGGGAGAGGCTCTTGTCCTGGGTGGTACTGTCTGGGGAACGGGTGCCTTCATCTCCCCGTGTCCTCGGTTTATCAAGGCACATGGGGGAGCACAGCAGAGGCACGGTGTGCTCTTTGTGTGTTTTTTCATCATTTTTTTTTTCCAGCGTGTTCCCATTGAACCAAAGCCTCCGCGTGGCACGCTGACAATGTCCTTTACCCTCCTTTCATCTGGCCCGTTCTCCAGACTTGTCATTATTTCTCAGGCCCCATGGGTTTGGGTCCCTTTCATCTTTTCTCAGAAATGATTATCTTCAGACCTGTTATGTGAAAAGCTATGACATAGCACATCATCCCCAAGCCCTTTCAAATGGACCTCCTTGAAAAATTCTTGTTAACACAAGACAGGGCCCTTCTGGATTAATGTTCGTTCTGAGTTATTATCACAAGATGAGTAGGAAGGAGCCTCCAGGGACACTTCCCTGTGGGACCCCAGAGAAAAGGAGGCAAGGAGAGATCTGAATGTGAAATTCCCATACATTCCAGCTTTTAAGCATTCTTAGAGAATAAATGCCCATTTTTTCCTTTTTAGTAAATTATTTACATATAATCAACTTCTAATAATGACTGAGATGTCTTACACAAAAGACCTTGTTTGACAGTAGGCACAGATCATCAGAAGAACAAAAACAGGAAAGGATATAAATAAATTTGCCAAAAATCTGAACTATGATAATAACAAAGCATTGAATGTAGCTTCCTGGTGGTCAAAGCAAAAACATTAGAGGATGCTAGGTATTAATAGGAACAAAAGCGTAACAGTTAATTAAGAGGGATGGATTTTTTTTTTCCCTTGGAAGTGAATTCTAAAATATGTTTCAATATATTTAAGATATGTTTAGCTAGATAAGTGAGTACAGGAAGTGAACAGTCATAAGAACTATATGTGTGTGTGTGTGGCTCAGAGAACTAACATCACTTCAAACATATTCTTCATACATTTGTGCATCTATGTAAATGCTCTTAAAACACAGTGGTGTCCAGGTGAAGCAAATTATGTTTCAGAATTAGTATGAGAGATTTTTTAAAACTTTTCTGTTCTTCCCATCTCCCAGAAAATTCTGATTCAGAGGATATAAGCGTAAGGGATCCATTCTCAGGAATATGACTGAAATAAACCTTTCCCTTCTATCCGTCTCCCTGGTAGAGGATTCTTTCGAACACCAGGGAGACTTGGAGAGAAGATGGCAATCAGTGGGGATAGCTTTGCTATTTCTTAAGCTGGGCAGGTGTAATTTGTAGGCCAGATCTGATTTTAGCTTTCTTAGAGGACTTTTAAATATAACCTATACCTTGGGTTTGCTTTGCCCCTTTAAGATGTGAAATCTAACTTCTACTTCATTGCCCTGACCACTAAATAACAATTTTTTTGTTTTTGTTTTTCTGAGCTGTACATTGCTGCTGCTGCTGCTAAGTCGCTTCAGTCGTGTCCAACTCTGTGCGACCCCACAGACGGAAGCCCAACAGGCTCCCCTGTCCCTGGTATTCTTCAGGCAAGAACACTGGAGTGGGTTGCCATTGCCTTCTCCAGTGCATGAAAGTGAAAAGTGAAAGGGAAGTTGCTCAGTCGTGTCCGACTCTTTGCGACCCCATGGACTGCAGCCTACCAGGCTCCTTCTCCCATGGGATTTTCCAGGCAAGATGACTGGAGTGGGGGTGTACATTGCTAGTTTGACTCAAAATATTCTTCTTTTGTTTTTTAGAGAATCAAAGAGTAGAAGAGGTTTCTTGCCTTTTTAGAGGGTCCTTTAAGGTGCGTCTTCTTGGCTTAAGGTGATGCTCCACCCTATCCCTGCAGGCTTTCAAGTATGCTCTGCAAATCTAATCCTGGAACAGGGAACCCACAAGCAAAGGATGTGACAACAGACCGAAATCTAATGCCTGTCATTTGTTGATGTTTACTGAAGGCTAAGAATATACACTTTCACCAACATACCCTATACCACTGGTGTTATCATCTTGCTAGTGCTAGTGGTAAAGAGTCTGCATGCCAGTGCAGGAAACGTGAGACACGGGTTCAATCCCTGGGTCAGGAATATTCCCTGGAGTTGGAAATGGCACCCCAATTCAGTATTCCTGCCTGGAAAATTCCATGGGCAAGGGAGCTTGGTGGGCTACAATCCGTGAGGTCGCAAAGAGTCAGACATGACTGATCTCATTAGTCTCTCCATAGTCAACTAAACTAAGAAGGGAAGTGGCTTCCCATATAACTCGCACCAGATAGATGAGAAAGCACACTTAAAACAGAGCCACAGATCCTCTTGGCCATGATTAGACTGAACTTGGGCTACTCCATGTACCTTTAAGAATCATGATCCACTCTATCCCCTTCACAATTTCACACCAGATAGAAGCTATTTGAGAAAGTACTTTAAAGCAAGGTCAAGAGCCTTATCGATTCTGAGCCCACATTCTAATATCCACACTGGTCATCAAAGAAAGTCAGGGTCCTATTCAGGGATTTCATTTCTCAACTTGATACTATCTGTGGTTAAATGATAGGTTTGCTGCTAGAGAGGCATGGACCCTGAAGCCATGCTGTCCATGTTCAGATCCTGCCTGACACATATCGGCCATGTGTCTCTACCCAAGTTATTTAATGATATCTCTATGCCTCAGTTTCCTTTTCTATATAAAGACACAACTCTGGTGCCTATCTTAGAGGCTTCAACTTAGAGGTTGACTGCATTCTTACAGGTACCGTGTTTAGAAAGTTCCCAGCACAGAATAAGTACTCAATAGAGTAAAGTTATCACAATTCTTAGTATTTTTTCCATTGAAATTAATCCATTTGTCACTTTCTTTCGATATCACAGTAGTCAGTTTTGTTTTGTTTTGTTTTAACCTCTGTCAAGAACATGCATTTTAGGGTGAACCAGTGAGTCCAGTGATTCCTGAGGCCACATCAGAAAGCCTCCTCCCAGGGGTCACAAAATGCAAACCTGTACCAAGCTACCTAGAAAAACTGTCTTTTTATTTCTCCTCCAAGCCTGCCTTCTGCCTCATAACTCAGAGCAGCTGAATGAAGGGAATTTTCTCTCTGGCTCAATCTCTCTCTTTCTCTCACTCTTCCAAACAAACACACAGAATTTTTTAAGAGATTTTTTAATTTCCTTATCACAGCCTCCGTTTTTATGTTTCCTAATTTTAAATTTAAAAGACTACCTAAGCTGGGAATTGTTCTGTGATGTTGATTTATGAGACTAATGCAAAAAAGGACAGTCTTACCAATGCACGTATCTATTTGGCAAGGCAGGCGTGATTTATAAAAAGACAGTCTGGTGACATGCATATAAAGGCAGCTTTCATGTGGCAAGTATAAAGGCAAAAAGAAAACCTGATACTGGTGGAATGACAAACTCTTCTGCTATTTTCAGAGGAGTGTAAATGCCACCTTAGCTTCAGCTTCAAGTCCAGCTGTGGAGAGTGTGCTATCTCAGATGGGACACCTAAGGTGAGCTTCTATTAATTTTCCTTGATCTCTGAAGCTCTGTTTAAGGTTAGGCTGGCCTGTTTTTGTCTAATCACTGTTTATAGTGCTGTCATCCATAAAATTTTCACAACTTCAATGAAGCTTTAATACATTTTATAGATTTTTTTTTCACCTAGATGGTCCACTGCGGAGATAGTATGTATAATAACAAGTTTCTTTTATTAATCCTTGAAGAATTTACTTCATGTTCTTTAAGGTGCATACTATGAAAACTAGACTTGGGAAATTAGACTAAATTCATTAGATTTTATGGACTGTTTCCCAATGCTCTAGCTTTAGTCATTAATGCTTTGGTTTTACACGGAGGCTCTTGATGCCTTCTTTCAAGTTAGCTACTGGCTTCCCAAATAGCTCAGGTGGTAAAGAATCTGCCTGCAATGTAGGAGATCTGGATTTGATACCTGAGTTGGGAAGATCCCCTGGAGCAGGGTTGGCAATGCTCTCCAGCATTGTTGCCTGGAAATCCCCATGGACAGAGGAGCCTGAAGGGTTACAGTCCATGGGATTGCAAAGAGTCAGACAGAGCTGAGCAATCAAGCACATATATGTCACACCAGTGAAGAGTCCATTCTTCCATTTTCCCTGCCTGTAGCTGTTAAGTTATGCTTGGCACTATACACTGAATGTTTCAGTTCAGTTCAGTTCAGTAGCTCAGTGATGCCATCTAACCATCTCATCCTCTGTCATCCCCTTCTCCTCCTGCCTTCAGTCTTTCCCAACATCAGGGTCTTTTCAAATGAGTCAGTTCTTCACATCATGTGGCCAAAGTATTGAAATATCAGCTTCAACATCAGTCCTTCCAGTGAACACTCAGGGCTGATTTCCTTTAGGATGGACTTGTTGAATCTCCTTGAAGTCCAAGGGACTCTCAAGAGTCTTCTCCAACACCACAATTCAAAGCATCAATTCTTTGGTGCTCAGCTTTCTTTATAGTACAACTCTCACATCTATACATGACTACTGGAAACACTATAGCTTTGACTAGACAGATCTTTGTTGACAAAGTAATGTCTCTGCTTTTTAATATGCTATCTAGGTTGGTCATAACTTTCCTTCCAAGGAGTAAGCATCTTTTAATTTCATGGCTGCAGTCACCATCTGCAGTGATTTTGGAGCCCCCAAAAATAAAGTCTGACACTGTTTCCACTGTTTCCCCATCTATTTGCCATGAAGTGATGGGACCAGACGCCATGATCTTCATTTTCTGAATGTTGAGCATTAAGCCAACTTTTTCACTCTCCTCTTTCACTTTTATCAAGAGGCTTTTTAGCTCCTCTTCACTTTCTGCCATAAGGGCGGTATCATCTACATATCTGAGGTTATTGATATTTCTCATAAGTTAAATAAGCAGGGTGATAATATACAGCCTTGATGTACTCCTGTTCTTATATGGAACAAGTCTGTTGTTCCATGTCCAGTTCTAACTGTTGCTTTCTGACCTGCATACAGATTTCTCAAGAGGCAGGTCAGGTGGTCTGGTATTCCCATCTCTTTCAGAATTTTCCACAGTTTATTGTGATCCACACAGTCAAAGGCTTTGGCATAGTCGATAAAGCAGAAATAGATGTTTTTGTAAACTCTCTTGCTTTTTCAATGATCCAGTGGATGTTGGCACTTTGATCTCTGGTTCCTCTGCCTTTTCTAAAACCAGCTTGAACATCAGGGAGTTCATGGTTCACGTATTGCTGAAGCCTGGTTTGGAGAATTTTGAGCATTACTTTACTAGTGTGTGAGATGAGGGCAATTGTACAGTAGTTTGAGCATTCTTTGGCATTGCCTTGCTTTGAGATTGGAGTGAAAACTGACCTTTTCCAGTCCTGCGGCCACTGCTGAGTTTCCCAAATTTGCTGACATATTGAGTGCAGCACTTTCACAGCATCATCTTTCAGGACTTGAAATAGCTCAACTGGAATCCCATCACCTCCACTAGCTTTGTTTGTAGTGATGCTTCTTAAGGCCCACTTGACTTCACATTCCAGGATATCTGGCTGTAGGTGAGTGATCACACCACTGTGGTTATCCAGGTCATGAAGATCTTTTTTGTACAGTTCTTCTGTGTATTCTTGCCACCTCTTATCAATATCTTCTGCTTCTGTCAGGTCCAGACCATTTCTGTCCTTTATTGAGCCCATCTTTGCACGAAATGTTCCCTTGGTATATCTAATTTTCTTGAAGAGATCTCTAGTCTTTCCCATTCTATTGTTTGGAATACATTCTATTGTTTGGAATTTCTATCTGTTGGAAGCAGGGCAAAGACTAATAGAGTTCTGCCAAGAGAATTCACTGGTCAGAGCAAACACCCTCTTCCAACAACACAAGAGAAGACTCTACACATGGACATCACCAGATGGTCAAGATGAAATCAGACTGATTATATTCTTTGCATCCAAAGTGAAGAAGTTCTATACAGTCAGCAAAAACAAGACTGGGAGCTGACTGTGGCTCAGATCATGAACTCCTTATTGCCAAATTCAGACTTAAATTGAAGAAAGTGTGGAAAACCACTAGACCATTCAGGTATGACCTAAATCAAATCCCTCATGACTCTACAGTGGAAGTGGGAAATCGATTTAAGGGACTAGATCTGATAGACAGAGTGCCTGATGAACTATGGACAGAGGTTCATGACATTGTATAGGAGACATGAATCAAGACCATCCCCAAGAAAAAGAAATGCAAAAAAGCAAAATGGCTCTCTGAGGAGGCCTTACAAATAGCTGTGAAAAGAAGAGAAATGAAAAGCAAAGGAGAAAAGGAAAGGTATACCCACTGAATGTTTGGGTCCCCTGAAAATTCATGTGTTGAGACATTTGGTTAACCACCACCCCAGTAGCTTATCAACAGATGTTACTTCTTGCTCAGGCTACATGCTTGCAATGGGTCAGCTGAAGCTCAATATTGTATCATCTTTACTCCTAGGACCTTGTTAATAGAATAACTTCTATCTTCAGTGGCAGAATGAAAAGGAATTACTGTAAACTCTGAAAGTATCTACTCAGGAGTGATATACAATTATGTTTCTCTATTCAAAGCAAGTCCTATAGTATCATCCTCCTTGAAGGTGGGATACTGCTAGAAAGGAAAATGGAATTTTTTCAATGACAGGGAATTTAAATATTAGAAAATGATTGCTCAAACTATAATGAAAACTCAAAGAAGCAGGAGTAAGGAGGTCACTGAATCATCCTAAAACCTGGTTTTTAGGATAAAATGTGTGGTGGACTGACTGGAAAGTTATTTTGTCATGAACATAAACACTGGGCATGTCCAGAAAAGTCTAAAAAGAAGGAGGTACGCTGTAGTACCTGATGCCACAAATCTTCATTGGGTTAACAGGTTAAGAATTTTAGCAGAGCAGGAGAGATAATGACTGGTTTAGACTGTTAGACCCTCAGAGAATCTTCCTAAAATAGCTTTTGGAGAGGGAGGCAGATATCAATAAAATCAGAGCCTGTGCATTGCTTGAAGTCCACTCTTCCCCAGCCCGAGGGTCTGAAAGTACAGGATAACCTCCCTCTCGAGCAGGAAGCCGCCCTGCATGGTAAGGGAGCCATATGACTGGGAGAGGTGCCAACTGGGGGAAAATGTTTTGCAGTGAAGAGAAGCACTAGACATTCCCACATAGAACAGAAATGTAATTTCCTTCCAAAAAAGGAAAGCAGTAGCTATGCATGAGGGAATGTGAACTGCAGAGAGAGAAGCACAGTAAGCACTGAGAAAAGGAAAAGCAAAGAAACTGAGGAGCTGAAATGGAGAAAGGCGCAGGGAATTGCAGTCAGGGTGAGAGCAGCCTGGAGATGAACCAGCACATAGTCAGAAACCAAAGTGAACGAGGATATATTTTTTTACTCACAAAGCTTAGTAGTGCTAAAAGGGGCTTAAGAGAAGTAGGAGGGAGATTAGCAGCCTTAATTTCTCAGCCCAACAAAAAAAAATTAAATCCTTCTATGCCAGGCTCTATGCCAGATCTTGAGAATCGAAAGTTAATAATGCACAGACCCTGACCCCTAGAAGCTCCTATTCTAGTAGGGAGTGATGGTTAATAAACAGGCAAATTCAATACAGATACTGTGTGATTAGGTACAAATAGAAAGTAAACTCAGGTGCTAACAGAACACAGGACTAGAGCCCCTGAGACAGACAGAGGGACAGAAGTGGTGGAGAAAGATGAAGAAAGATGTTCCAGGAAGGCAATGCTTGACTATCATAATTTCTCTCTTAATAACTCCTGCATTGGCGGGAGGATTCTTTACTACTAGCACCACATGGGAAACCCAACGAAGAATAAAACTTAACTCTACAGGGGAAGTTGGAAAAGTTGTACCTGGCAGGGCAAAGAGCAGATGTAAGTGCATGGCAGTGACAAGAACCATAAAATCAAAGGTCACATTCAGGGAGCTCACCACGAGATGTTTTGTGCGACTGGAGCCGATGGGATGAATGGGAAGCACTAGAGAATGCGTCATAGATGAGGGCCTTTTTGTCCACTCTGCCCCAGATGAGGTTAATCCAAGACTTAATTTCTCTGGGTCTTGGTTTTATTTCTAATGAAAATGATGGTGTTGAAAGAAGGGCTAAGACCCCATTGACACCTGCCGTTATAATAGGTCAAGATCAAAGTCAAGAGTTTTCAGCGGAGAGCTAGATATTCAGCGGTACTTTATTCTTTTTTTAAATATATAAGAAGAGATGCTTTGTTTTGCTTTTTTTACATTTTATTTTTATTATTTAACCACCAATGTGCAGCATGTGGGATCTTAGTATCCCGACCAGGGAGAGATTGTTAGGAACTGGGAAAAGATAGGAAGTTGGGAATCTGATGTTGAGAAAAATATAGAAGGGGCTCCAATCAATGTAAGGGTAGCAGAGATAATAAAGCCTAGAGAAGAGCTGGTGGGTGAGAAGGAACCAAGGTGAAGGAGAACGTATTTTTCACCCATAAAGTTCAGTAGTGCTTTTAGAATTGCAAATATGCATTTAAATTTAATAATACAATTATGGTATATTAAATGTCAAATGACTGTTACAGAAAAGCACTTAAAATTAATACATATGCATGAGATAAATCCTGTCTAGTTGTCAAGGTCTGAATTCAAAGTTATATAAGCCAGGATTTTGCACTGAATTTTCTTACAGCTTAAGGTGGCAAAGATCTATGAATTTCATTGGTATTTAACAAAGAAGCATGAGCAAAGCTTAGTTGGAACTGAGAGAAAAAGCAGGGCATCCAGGCAGTGAACTGCAAAGCCCAAATACTATTCAAATCCAAAGTAAAATGAAAGGCAATAGTGGCAATCATCATTGCTGTCAACATCATCATCGCTGTTGACAAACTACTGAGGTATCTAAGTCCTCATCACTATTGACTATTGAGGTATCTAAATGTAGCTTTGCATTATCAAGGAATTCTCCCTTTTTCTCTCCTTCCTTCCTTCCTTCCATCCATCCCACATTCCTTCTTTTCTATCTTTTGCTGAAAAATATACCACAATGTTAAATTTATCTGTATAATTATTTTAGATTTAATAATAAATATATGCTATTGTGTAAACATATTATATGCAAGAAAGAACAGAATTTTCCTGTCACCATCTGTATTCCCCACCAATTCTCCTTTTCAAAGGTAAGTACTTTGTGTCCTTCTGAACCTTTAAGAAATCTTTCTCAACAAGTGTGTGGAATACTTCTAGAAGGTCATTTTGTTAAGAAGCAAATAATTGGCAGTAGGCAGACACAAGCACGCTTCATATAGACATACTCTGCGCAGAATGGGACTCTGAAGGAGGGCTGCCATCTCCCTATGACTGGGGGCAAATCTATTGAAAGTCTCTTTGCTCTTTAAACGTTGAAGTCAAACACGCGGTAGAACATGGGGGACTGAACAAATGCATTTCCCTTACCTCTCCCTGAAACGCCAGCACAGTCTTGGTAAATGGATTTTTTAAAAGGCATAAACCCACAAAGACAAAGAGTGACAAAACAACAGCAGCACCGTTTTAGAAAATGCAGGGCAAACAGACAGGAATAACTGACTAGCAGATGGTAAACACCTCCAGTCTAAGACTGTCATAGGGAAAACTCAGAGCAGGCTGATTTAAACCAGAGAACCCAGAAAAGTTAAATGTTTAGGTTCTAAATCATTATAAAAACCAGGATATACTTGTGTTTTTAAATAGCAAAACTGATTGACAGTGTTGGGGGACTTATTGTTGTAGCAGACTCAACTAAAAAAGTGTGAGAATTAGAATAGAAGTTCCTCCCAGTCTGGCCTGATACCAGGTAGGTTTGCAGCTCTGGTTTAGTTCTCCCCATTTATATTTGGAGTTCACAGAAAATCATCTTGTTATTTGGTTTGCTTGTAAATGCTATTGATGGGTTTTGGTTTTACATTCTCAGGGTTTTTTTTTGTTTTTAGAGGGGAATTTGCAGAGATTCAAAAATTATGTTATCACCCCCTATTGTTCCAAAATCTTCTTTTTTGTAGAGATTTTGATTTCTTAAAGATTATCCACATGTAGGTAAAGCGTCTGTCTACAACGCGGGAGACCTGGGTTCGAGCCCTGGGTTGGGAAGATCCCCTGGAGAAGGAAATGGCAATCCACTCCAGTACTGTTGCCTGGAAAATCCCATGGATGGAGGAGCCTGGTATGCTACAGTCTATGGGTCGCAAAGAGTTGGACATGACTGAGCGACTTCACTTCATTTCAAACAAGTAGTTTAACATAACACTCACACATTAACTCCTAGTTTCACAGGTCAGAAATCCGACACAGAAGGGCTGGGATCTCTGCTTAGATTCTCACAAGCTGAAACCAAGGGCTGTATTTTCATATGGACACTCTTAGAGAAAATCCCTTTTAAGCCCATCCTTTGGTTGGCATAACTCATTTGTGAGACCATCCCTACTTCCTTGCTGGTTGCCAGCCAGTGGTTTCTCTCAATCCCTGAACACCTCCTCTGTACCTTCATACAAAGTCCCCTTATCGCCTAATCTAAGGTAAACTGTGCCACATTACAAAGGAAGTGAGTGGGAAATCTTGGAGGTCAGCTTAGAATTCTGCCCACCAGAAACCCTCTTCTGCCTCTGAAACCAATGGAGAAAGAAAATACATGATATGTGGAATCTAGAAAAATGGTGAGTGAGTGAGTGAAAGTCACTCAGTCGTCTCCGACTCTTTGCGACCCCATGGACTGTAGCCCACCCGGCTCCTCTGTCCATGGGATTCTCCAGGCAAGAATATCGGAGTGGGTTGCCATTCCCTTCTCTAGGGGATCTTCCCAAACCAGGGATTGAACCCAGCTCTCCTGTCTTATCTTCTCTTAGTTTTGCTTCCTTTTGATCTTTACCCTACTGGGGTCTCTGGGAACTGTGTGTATATGTAACAGCATCTATCATACCTCTTCATTTTAGCTTAGGCCGGATTTGAAGAGCCAAAACAGGAAAACACTTAAGGAGACCTGAGACTCTCACAGAGAAATAAATTAGAGTTGCTGTTTCTTTTAGCTCTGCTTTCCTGCAGTTTATCATTCATCTTTTAAAAAAAATGCAATCTGAGAAATGGCACTGATGAGCTTGTTTGAAGGGGGAGAATAGAGACACAGAGGGAGAGAATGGCCATGTGACATGAGGTGGGAGGTATGGGGGCATCAAGTGGGGGATTGGAATTGACATATATACAGTACCTTGTGTTAAACAAGTAGCTAGTGGGAACTTGTACAGTGCAGGGGCTCGGTGCTCTGGTTGGTGCTCTGTGATGACCTAGATGGGTGGGATGGGGGTGGGGTGAAGGCGAGGCCCAAGAGGTAAGGGATATATGTAAACATATAAGTGATTTGCTTTGTTGTTCAGCAGAAACTGAACAGCAACTGAAAAGCAACTATACCCTAATAGAAAGACAGACAATAACAGGAGATTATTATGAAAATGACCACCTCAATTCTGATGAAGCTGATGAGAGAACTGGTCTTTGGATTATGACAAAACAGGCCCAGAAACACTCCCTCACCAAATCAGACTATACTTTTCCCATCCCCAAAGCCATGTACAACTCCAGGCCTCCCCTGAAGCCAAAGATCCTGACTCAATAAACATATTCCACGGAAGCAGAGCAAATCAGAAAGTAGATTCTCTGGGGCCAGGTATATCTGAGAGTCAGAGACCGACAAACAAAAACAAGAAACCAAGCACATTGGGACTGAATTATTCAAACTCATTTCTTTTTTTTCAAAATCCACTAACTGCATAACATGCTTCTCTCAGCCAGAAGAAACGTGTAAGAAGCAAAAAGAGATTGTTTACTCTCCATGAGAAGTATGCTAACATGGAAACAGAAGACTAAAAAGATGTAATCTCCCACCTACCTTCAACTACCCATCACTTTTGCCTAATTGGCTTTTCTTTAGTCTCAGCTGAAATTGCCTTCTAGGTGATAAATTCCTGAACAATTTAGGTGAATTCCAAATATAATCATTGAGGCACATCACGTTTTTTGTATAGTGTATATTCCGATAGATAGAGCAAGCTATACATAGTTAAGCAATAATTTCTCCCTTAAAAAGGCAATAGACAAAAAAACAAACAAAAAAAACCTTTTGTGATCTCCTAGTAGGAATAGGCAAGCCCATAAATATCTAGACTGCAAAGTAAAATCATAGATCTTGGTGGCTTAGATGGTAAAGAATCCTCCTGCAATGCGGGAGACCTAGGTTCAATCCCTGGGTCGGGAAGATCCCCTGGAGGAGGGCATGCAACCCACTCCACTATTCTTGCCTGGAGAATCCCCAAGCACAGGGGAGACTGACGTGCTACAGTCCGTGCTCTTGCAAAGAGTCGGACACGACTGAGTGAGTAAGCACAGCACACAGCAGGCAGTACAGAAGGGCTAACAAAGAGCTAAGGGACTGAGAGAGGGAGTGAGCACATTGGATTCAGGATGAGAATTGGTGAGGGGGAGGGAGATTAGGCAATATGAGAAGTAGGAGTGGGTAGAGACAGAGATTGGCAAAAGGAAGAAAGCAGTATGGAAAAAGATCACACACAATGGGCTGGCAAATAAAAACTGCCCCCATCTCGTTCTAGAGGACTAGAGGGGAGCATTGAAATGCAGCCTGACAAGCTTCTTAACATGCCTGCTCTAAACCCCTTCTCCACTCATCTCCACTCTTCAAAGGGGCCATGAACCACAGCTCCCCTCTAGAGTTTAGAATTGCTCTTTCAAACCAATGTATTTTAAAATTTGAGGAAGCTTTTCATATTGAAGTGGAGGAAATATATTACGAGTCATTATGATAATAGTTCTTCTCTTTGGTTTACAAAGAACCATGCAGACTTTACAACATGAAGATCATAGAAACTACCGTGCATTATTCTGTAGGGATATCAAGCTCGGCATGACCCGAACTGAGCTCATTACGCGTACTTTTCCCTTCAAACTCACACATCCTCCTGTGTTCTCTATGTTGCTGCTTTCACATGCAACTCGTCCCACAAACTAGAAATCTAAGTCATTCTTCATTCTGAGTCACCAATCAGTGAGGAATCCTCTTTACTCAAACTCCAGAAACCTTATTGTTTCTGCTCCCTCTTTTCATCTCCATGATCTTTCAATTAAGACCTTTCACACACTTAATTTAGGTTACTAAAAATTATTTCCTAACTAATATCCTTACTTCCAGTCTTGCCAACTTTCTGGTCAATCCTTCCTTCAATTTGATAATAGAAGAACCTTTGTAAAATAAAACAGATCAAATAATATCATGCTTTATATATATATATAAATATATATATATATATATATAAATATTCGTCTATTTGGCTGTGCTAAATCTTAGTTGCAGCATGGAGTCTTAGCCACTGGACCACCAGGGAAATCCCCACGCTTAATATGTTAATTAATTCAGCTTACCAACATTTATTAAAAGTTTTCTAGGCATCAAATACTGTACTATTAGATGGTGTTGTAAAAATGAGAGACTTAGATTTTGATAGTTTAGTGGGAAAGTTACGTGCTCTGGTGGCTCAGACAGTAAAAGCATCTGTTTGCAATGCAGGAGACCTGGATTCTAGTGGGAAAGTTAGATATGTAAAAAAGTACATATAGCAGAGGGTATCAAGTGCTTTAATAAAACAACAAAAACAGCAACAACAACAAAGTTATGTAAACACAAGAAATCCTGAATAAATTTGTCATGCTAAGCTTTTCAGATTGTACTACTTAGGCAACAGTTTCCCAGAAAGGGACATTAAGCAAGGAATACAATAAATTTGATTTAAATTAATTGGAACTCCATAGCAGGAATGGATGAGATGCCCACCAATCTATTTCATTTTTCTAACATCAGGAGAAACCATTTCCGAACCTTTTTTGCATTTAGGCTGAGATGATGTCATTGTGTTCTGGACAACAGGCCAAAAGAGTACATGCCAACACCACTGTAAGGGCAGTCTGTGGCACACTGTCTGTCCATTGTTTCTTACTGGTCCACAGTGATATAAATATAGACATTGAGAGCAGGAATTTAAAAGCTTTATCTCAATTTGACAAAGTAATTTAAAATCTACTGATATTGACACTTTAAAAACGTACTTACAATCTGTGTGCCTTCTACTTTCATTGTGTTGTTTCTATTAAATCTTTAAGAATCGTATGTGCATTTAAACTTTTCTGGTGGTCTAGCAGTTAAGAATCCACCTCCCAATGTAGGGAACCTCCAGTAGCGTATTGGGCACCTACCGATTTGGGGAGTTCATCTTTCAGTGTCCTATCTTTTGCCTTTTCATACTGTTCATGGGGTTCTCAAGGCAAGAATACTGAAGTGGTTTGCCATTCCCTTCTCCAGCGGACCACATTCTATCAGACCTCTCCACCAAGACCCCTTGGGTGTCCCCACGCAGCATAGCTTAGTTTCATTGAGTTAGACAAGCTGTGGTCCATGTGATCAGATTGGCTAGCTGTCTGTGATTGTGGTTTAGTCTGCCTGTCCTCTGATGCCCTCTCTCAGCACCTACCATCCTCCTTGGGTGTCTCTTCCCTTGGATGTGGGGTATCTCTTCACGGCTGCTCCATCAAAGCACAGGTGCTGCTCTGTACCTTGGACGTGGGGTATGTCCTCTCAGCTGCCTCCCCTAACTTTGGACGTGGGGTAGCTCCTCTTGGCTGCTCCTGTGCTTTATTTCCGCTTTATTGATTATGCCAAAGCCTTTGACTGTCTGGATCACAATAAACTGTGGAAAATTCTGAAAGAGATGGGAATACCAGACCACCTGACCTGCCTCTTGAGAAACCTGTATGCAGGTCAGGAAGCAACAGTTAGAACTGGACATGCAACCACAGACTGGTTCCAAAATGGAAAAGGAGTACGTCAAGGCTGCATATTGTCACCCTGCTTATTTAACTTATATACAGAGTACATCATGAGAAACACTGGGCTGGAAGAAGCACAAGCTGGAATCAAGATTGCTGGGAGAAATCTCAATAACCTCAGATATGCAGATGACACCATACTTAGGGCAGAAAGTGAAGAAGAACTAAAGAGTCTCTTGATGAGAGTGAAAGAGCAGAGTGAAAAACTTGGCTTAAAGCTCAACATTCAGAAAACTAAGATCATGGCATCTGGTCCCATCACTTCATGGGAAATAGATGGGGACTTTATATTTGGGGGCTCCAAAATCACTGCAGATAGTGATTGCAGCCATGAAATTAAAAGACGCTTACTCCTTGGAAGGAAAGTTATGACCAACCTAGACAGCATATTCAAAAGCAGAAACATTACTTTGTCAACAAAGGTCCGTCTAGTTAAGGCTATGGTTTTTCCAGTGGTCATGTATGGATGTGAGAGTTGGACTATAAAGAAAACTGAGCACTGAAGAATCGATGCTTTTGAACTGTGATGTTGGAGAAGACTCTTGAGAGTCCCTTGGACTGCAAGGAGATCCAACCAGTCCATCCTAAAGGAGATCAGTCTTGGGTGTTCATTGGAAGGACTGATGTTGAAGCTGAAACTCCAATACTTTGGCCACCAGATGCAAAGAGCTGACTTACTTGAAAAGACCCTGATGCTGGGAAAGATTGAAGGCAGGAGGAGAAGGGGACCACAGAGGATAAGGTGGTTAGATGGCATCACCGACTCAATGGACATGAGTTTGGGTAGACTCCGGGAGTTGGTGATGGACAGAGAGGACTGGCACGCTGCGATTCATGGGATCACAAAAAATCGGACATGACTGAGCGACTGAACTGAACTGAATCCAATGTAGGGGACACAGTTCAATACATGGTCTGGAGGATTCCACATGCCTCCAGGGCAACTAAGCGCGCGAGCCACAATTACTGAGCCCACATGCTCTTGAGCCTGTGATCCACAACAAGATAAGTTACTGCAACAAGAAGCCCATGCACCCCAACTAGAGGGTAATCCTTGCTCGCTGCAACTACAGAAAGCCCATGGACAGCAACAAAGACCCAGCATAGTCAAAAATAAATACATAAATGAATTAATTTTTAAAAAAAGAGTCACAGGGATGGGTTTCTTCTGATCCCTAAAATACTCACTGTATTCCTCCATATACTCTCTCTCTCACCATAACCGAGCAGAGTCAGAGCCTGGAATCAGAAAATGGAAGAAGCCTGGATGCCAAGCTCACCAGTCAGAAGAGAACCAGCTGACCCGCAGTTCCAAAGGACTCACATTGGAATTTTCCTCGATGAGAATTAAACTGTTATTGTTTTTGGTCATTAAAATTTGGGATAGTTTGTTATAGTGACTGAGTTATCTGACAAAGGGCAAAAAAGAGATTCTTCTCTCTATAATATGTCATACTTCCAGTTTGATCTCCAGTCACACAGGCCATGCCTCTTCACACCTCTATTTCCTTACTTGTGTTGTTAGCTTAATCATCACTTGAAAAATCTCCGCCAGTGACACCTAGAAAATGTCCACAGTTTCCATTCCACATTCTCCTTTTTGTCTCTTTCTGTATCTATCATTCTGAATCAAATACAGTATCATTCCAGATATTTAAATCTATGGTAATCTAAATATATGAAAAGATCCTAAAAAATAGACATAAAAAAGAACAGGTATGCATCAAAATTTAGTATATGGTAATAATAAAGGCATTTCAAGTCAGTGAGTAAAAGTAATACAGTTAACACATTATGTTGGGATAACTGGTTAGCCATTTCGGTGGGGAGAGAAATCTGGATTATTATCATAATTATGCCTAAGTATTCAAATACAAGATTTAAACATAAAAGCAACAGCAGTAAAGATAGGTGCCTGGCATTTTTTAATCTTTGCATATAGAAGATCTTTTAAAGCATAATCCCTAAACAGAGTGGAGAAATAATTCACAAAGACTTCACATATATCATAAATCACTAGAAAAGATGAAGAACCTAGTAGCAAAGTGAAAAAGATATACAAAGAGTAATTCACATATTAAAACAGCCAAAAGACGTGTGAAAATATATTTGTTATCTCATCAGAACTTAAACTTCATGAAGGAAGAATTATTTTCCAGTTTGCTCATCAAGACACTCTACAACTTAGGTCAGCCACTGTGTATATTCATTTGGTAAATGAAAGACCTACTCACTGACTGAATGAAGGAAGGAATAAATCATTAAACAAATACCAGTCTGCTCTCTTCTGATCATTAGGTTAGCTTTACTAAGGATTTGTTCATATACAATGCAACTTAAGTTGTATAAAAATTCCTCGTACTCATTTCCATGTATGAGTCATGTGTTTTTCAGTCCAAAATTCCAATTAGAAGCATTAACCTAGAGAATAAATAATCTAACAATGTAAAAGTATATATTTGTTTTACAAGCCTGGATAAATATTAAATACACTATACTTTTAAAGATATCGGTTTATGGTTTGTGAAGGCAATAAGAACTAGCTGAACTAAAATTCTAGAATGAGACTATCTTAAAATAAGCTAGTAATGATTGCCATTCATCTTGTTTCTTGGGGCATTTGTCAGATCTGGATATGTATTAAGTATTGAGTCAAGGAGAAGAATAACACTATGGGAAAGAATAACTAGCAAAGCTTTTAGCGGTGACACAAGGGTAGGAACCTAGATTGGAGACTGAAGAGGATTCAGAGGCATGATTAGTTTTCTCTACAAAATATTTTCTAAATATTAGGGTTGAATGGAGGGTGGGAGTATAAGGTCAACAGTTTAAAAGGCAAAATGAAATTATCCACATATTATTTTACCAAGAAAAAGAAAAAAACAATTTTCTAAAGAAAGGAGTTTACGTCAAATATTGCCACTCTACGTCTTAAGACATTGCCAAACTTTGAAGCTGTTGTGAGGTGGGAGGCTAAAGAGATAAGATATAAATCCCTGAAGGTGAAGAATAAATCTCTGCAGTTTTCAAGACAAAGGAGACAAATATCCACAAGGCTTTCAATAAAAATCTTAGGGTAATAAATCCATAGGAACAACAGCAGACCAGAACTAGACTGAATCTCTTTAAAGCTAAAATCAAACACTTCTCCAACACTGGAGAAGGAAATGGCAATCTACTCCAGTATTCTTGTCTGGAGAATCCCAGCGATGGGAGAGCCTGGTGGGCTGCCATCTGTGGGGTCGTACAGAGTCAGACACGACTGCCGCAACTTAGCAGCAGCAGCAAACCCAACACAGCTCAACTCAAACCTTGGCTGAACTGAAGCAATCAGATCCTCTCTGTCTGCAAAAGAAGGAAACAATCTCTGATGAAACATGATTATATTATAGAAGGCCTTTGCAGTTCCTTTATTCACAATGTCTGGCATATCATCAAAAATTATTATATATATAAAGAGGCAAGACCAATCAACAAAGACAAATAAAACAGAAACCAACCCAAACATGAAGCAGATCAAAGATAGATAAATTATGGCCTATGGGCCATATATTGACAATGTCTCTTTTTTATAAAAATGTCTTATTGAAATGTAGCCATATTCATTTATGTATGTATCATATATAACTGCTTCTATGTCATAACGGTGGGTTGAGTAACAAAGAGAGAGATCATGTAAGTGAACAAGCCTAATGTTTTTACTGTCTGGCCTTTTACAAAACAAGTATTCTAGTCTCTGAAAGAGATAACAGAGTTGACAAGTGGGGATTATAAAATAAGTGTTAATAATATTTTAAAGATACTAATGGAAAAGAAGAACAAAATAAGTAAGTTTGGAGAAGGCAATGGCACCCCACTCCAGTACTCTTGCCTGGAAAAATCCCATGGACAGAGGAGCCTGGTGGGTTGCAGTCCATGGGGGTCACCAAGAATCAGACACGACTGAGCGACTTCACTTTCACTTTTCACTTTCATGCATTGGAGAAGGAACTGGCAACCCACTCCAGTGTTCTTGCCTGGAGAATCCTAGGGACGGGGGAGCCTGGTGGGCAGCCGTCTGTGGGGTCACATAGAGTCGGACACGACTGAAGTGACTTAGCAGTAGCAGTAGCAACCAGAAAGTTGAAATTTATTTTAAAGATGGATTAAATATCTATTCTAGAACTTACAAATACAGTATCTGAATTTAATGAAAGATAAGTTTATGAGCAGACTCTTCACAGAAAAATACAGGATTAAGGAACTTAAAAACAAGTCATAGAAAAATATAAATTGAAGTGTGGAATGAATAAAACATGTAAATATCAGATAAGAGCACAGGAGATGTGTGTCAAAAATATGTGTAATTGAAATTCCATAAGAAGAAGAAAGAGAAGGCAAAAGCAGTATCTAAAGCCATATCATTTGAAAAATTTCTAAAACTACTGAAAGATATCAACCTGCAGACTCAATAAGTTCTGAACAACCTCAGCAGAATAAATGAAAAGAAAACCACATATTGGTACATTATAGAAAAGTTTCTGAAACCAAAGACAAAACAAAACAACAACAACAAAAAAAAAACCACCTTAAAGGCAGTCAGAGAAAAAAGGACATTACCTGACAAAAACATAAGGCTTCTCAAAAGAATTAATGGAACTCAGAAAACAATGAAAAATCATCTTTAAAGTGATAAAAGAAAACAACTGTCAACTCAGTATTGGTTACCTAGCAAAATGTAACCTTCAAAAATGAAGGCAGAGTAAAAACTATTTTCAAACAAAAAAATAAAAGTTGAGTGACTTTTCCATCAGAAGACATGCCCTGAAAGAAACATAAAAGGGAATTTTTCAGTAGAAAGAAAATATTCCCAGATGAAAACAGCAAAAATGTGAGAAGGAAAGAAGAACACCAGAAAGGATAAAAAGGATAAAACATGACTAAATATAAGTGAATATTGATGGCACAAAACAATAAATACAATGCCATGTGAAGTGTCTGATATATTTAGAACTACAATGCATAGCTAATGCCAAACAGAAATAACAATAAAGTTAGAAAAGGCTAAATGGTGAAAATTTTATAGAATTTTTAGATGAATCAAGAAGTGATAAAACCCAATGATTTTTATTATATTCTAATAAGTCAAAGATGTATGTTGTTACTGTTGCAGTGAAAAGGAGAGAAAGAGGAATGAGGTTTTTTTTCTTTCTTGTTCTTGAGAACAAAGAAGATAAAGAGAACAGTGAGCAGGCCTGAACAGTCCTGGTTTTTTTGTAACTAAGTTTGCTGTTCTGCCCCCTAACACTGCAGGAGCTACACTTCACACCTATTTACTTTTGACTCTATACTCATTGGAAAGTACCCTGATGCTGGGAAAGATTGAGGGCAGAAGGAGAAGGGGGTGACAGAGGATGAGATGGCTGGATGGCATCATCGACTCAATGAACATGAGTCTCAGCAAACTCCGGGAGACAGCGAAGGAAGCCTGGGGTTCAGCAGTCCATGAGGAAATGACTGAATGAACAGCAACTATGCTAAACACATCCTGTATCTGGTGTTTATCATTTCAACAACATTATCCTTGTAGTGACATATCAGAAAGAAGGCCAAAGAGCCACTGAACTGCCAGACTCAGTTACTGGGTTTCTGATTCCAGCCTATGACTGTCTTTGAAACAGTACAAGAGGAAGAAATCAAGACCCTAACACCTTTGTTCCTCATCACCAACTCCAGACTATGAGCCCTTATCTTATATAGCCCCTAGACTCCTCATAGAGGCGGGGGGAGGCAGAGAGGTCACAATTCTTGAGGCATGGACCTACTGTGTTCTCCTCTCCTCTGAGAATTAAAGCCACCTTTCTATTTCTTGCAAACTGTCTCCGTATTTTTTATTCAGCTTCGGTGTGAAGAGGAAACATTAAAATTTTACAAAACCTCCTGCTCCTTCTGCATCTGTAACTCAGCTTGCTCCTTGCAAAGTCCGGATCACATAGGTCTCAGAAAGTGGGGACTCACAATACTAGGAACTGGAGCTTATCTCACTCACCCTTGTCCTGCTCTTTGCAATTGCCCAGCCTCTGCAAACCCACAAACTCAATTAATCAGGCCTGTCTGTGTATTAAAACTCTTTAACCCCTTTGTTTGGGGCTCAGAGCTTGGAGTGTTAAGTCCTCTGGGCCTGCTGGCGTAATAAACCTGAGTTCTCTAACTCTCTGAATGGTTTTTGCAACAGGTGGGCAAAGAAAACCAAGATTTTGGCCAGCAACATTACCCCTAAGGTAACAATTAAAATAGTATGAAAATAATGTAAACTAAGAAATGGCAACCCACTCCAGTATTCTTGCCTAGAGAATTCCATGGACAGAGCAGCCTGGCAGGCTACAGACCATGGGGTTGCAAGGAGTCGGACATGGCTGAGCAACTAACACTTTCACTTTTCATTAAAGTAATAAACTGTCCATAATTCCATAAAGTTCAAATGGTTTACTTCATGGAACACTCCACCGGAATATTAAAATTGTCATATTGTATTAAAAATCAAACATTTAACTATAATGTACTTAAAAAACACACGCATTACGTTATATATATATATATATACACACACACACACACACACATACACAAAAAAGAAGAAGGTTAAGGCAAAATAACATTCCTGGAGATACAGATTATCATAAGTATAAATGGATCAATCCCACAGAAATAACACAATTCTAAATCTATTTATCTCTAAAATACAGCTTTAATAAAATCAAAGCAAGAATTGCTACAACTAAAAGGAGAATTAGGGACTTTCATGGTGGTCCAGTGGTTAATACTCTGGACTTCCACTGCAGGGGAGCATAAATTCAGTCCTTGGTCAGGAAACATGCTGTGTAGCATGGCCAAAAAAAAAAAAAAAAACAGAGAGAGAGAATTAGACCCATTAGCAGTGCAATAAGAGAGTTTAACATACCTCCTGCAATAGCTGATAAAAGAAGAGACAGGAATTGGCAAGGACATAGAAAATCTGAACAAAAGAGTTAATGAACTGGACCTAATTAACACATATATAACACTGCACCCAAAACCAGAATTTTTTTAAAATTTTTTTTGAGTACAGGTAGAGCATTTGCCAAAATCTACGATGCATTGGACAATATGGACAATAAAGAGCTCTACATTTCAAAATATTGAAATCATTCACAGTAAAATTTGTGACTCTTAATGGGATTAAGCCAGAAATTAGTAACAGATACCCAAAGTGCAAACAAAAGCCACAGTGGTATGCCAGCACAGTGGGTGGTGGGAGGAGAAAAGAAATACATATGAAGATGTAATGAAAATGTAAAGCAACTGGAGATTCTCCCATGAATTAGTGCACCTCTTTATCAGTTTCTAAACAGGCTGAATATGCACATACTAAGCACATGCATACGTGCCTGCATGCTCAGTCATGTCTGACTCTGTAACCCCATGGACTGTAGCCTGCCAGGCTCTTCTGTCCATAGAATTTTTCCAGCAAGAATACTGGAATGGGTTGCCATTTCCTCCTCCAGGGGATCTTTCTGACCCAGGGATCCAACTCAAGTCTCTTGCATCTCCTGTGTTGGCAGGGGTATTCTTTACTGCTAGCATCACCTGGGAAACTACATGAATACTACATGTAGTACATGAATACTACATGAATCCCTCCCAAATATACAGCGAACGGAATACGTGTTCAGCAAAAGAAATGTGTCTAACTGTTCACATCAACACTATCTGAAACAGACAATTGAAACCAAGAGACAATTGAAATAGACAATTGAAACCCAACTGACCAGTAGAATAGATAAACATATGTTGGTATTTTCATATAATGGAACACTATAGAGCAATGAGAGTTAATTGCATGCAATGATATCAATGTTCAACAAAAATAGTCAGCCATGAAAATATTGATTTTATAAGAACTAGAAAATTTTCCAAACCAATTCTACATGGATTATGGTTATTCTCAGGAATGTAGTGACTGGAAGGATATCTTGGATGGTAGTAATGTTTTTTTATCTTATGCTGGTCATACAGTTGTGTGTAGCTCAGGAAACTCATCAAGACTCTACATGTATGATATATATGTACCCATTGTGTGTGTATATTATATCTCCATAAAATGCTTAAAAATAATTGCAATTGTAGGAACTGAAAAAGTACAATTTTGACCACAGGAGTAGATAACAGGATTAGAATAGAGATAAAATTTATGGAAGATGAGAATGTCAAGAATATAAGCAGCCTAAATCCTGGATACATTGTCTAAAGGCACGCTGGGTGTCCACATAAAGGCAGAACTTGAGGAAGGCTGTGAGTCAGTTGCTAAAATGGATAAGAGAGTGGAATGTAGAGATGGGAAGATAACACTCCTGAAAAAGTTCATAGGATGGGAGTTTTTAACAGAATAGTGAAAAAGAAATTATTTAGAATGAAAATCGTGAAAAAAAAAAAAACAGAGTCCATTTCCCCAAAACATGACACATGGATTATAAGAAATAAGAATCCCCTACTTTGGAAGAAGGCAAGTCAAACAAAAGACTCAGGATAGAGCTGTATATTTGTTACTGAAGGAACCAGAGGAGATACCTAGTCAAACATTTAGGAATATAGAAACTGCAGAAATGAGGTTCCAGAGAGAATGCTAGAAAGATTTGAGCAGGGGAGGGTAAAAGGAAGCAGGGTCAGAGGAGAAGGAATAAGAACATAGAAAGTGTGAACAGACAGAGGACCAAAACACGATATGTAATTGAGAGTAACTTGTTTCTGAGGATGTCTCAATCTGCATGAGTGAACTTCCAACTCGATTACCCGGGTCACAGGGTTCTTTCAGTGTACTTGAAAATTGTGACATATGTTGACTGTGAGATGCCTGGGGAAAGAGAGAAACAGGGAAAAGTGGTGCCCCCACTTCTACTGCACTCCCCAACCTCACATGGTCTCAGTTACTTTGACCTGGAAGCTGCACTGGAGATTATGCACTCCAAGCAAGTATATGATATAAGAACTCTTCTAAAGCAGCAAAGAAATCTACTTTCTTCCTTAAGACTGCAAGCAATGGAGAAGTGATAGCCTCAGTCAATCGCCTTCTTCAATTTTAAGCGACTTGAATGATTAGAAAGTTCTTCCTAATCTGGAAACCACATCTGCCTCCATGTAATTCCCATATATTATTTCTGGTTCTGCCTGCTGGAGCCAAACAGAGAAAGCCTGCTTCCTGTTCCACATGACAGCACATCAAATATTTATTGACAGTTCTCATGTCACCAGTGTTTTCTCCAGGCCAAACTCCCTTAGGTCCTAGCTGTCTCAGAATCGATGGACTATGGAAGCACAGATGATGTATCCTTCATTTCCAAACCACTAACACCTGTTCCAGATACTAAATGGTAGCAGAATAAATAAATTCCTGGTCAGCATTTACACCTGGGGCTCCACTGACATATAATAAGACAAGTCTGCATATGGAAAACCAAATGATTCACCTTCAAAGCAATACCGCTGTATGGATAAATGCATGTTCTGTCTCTACTCTTCAAACAGCAAAAATACTTGAGACTCCACAAGTATATTGGTTTTAAAGAATCACAATTACAGTTCCATGGTTGGTAACTACTAGCTGTAAAACACTGATTTTATGAGAATTGTAGGTCAAGTGAACTGAACCATGAAATAGCAAATGTGTCTAAAGATCACATTCTGTCACAAAGTTAAGTTACATTTGTACTCCAAAACTCTACCTTGGAAAACTTGGGAATAAAGAATTGTTTTAGGAGACTCAAATAATATCTCCTTTTTGCAGTCAATGTCTGCTTGTTTCAGAAGTGGCCTCTGGACACACTGGAAGCAGGAAAGGGCCAGGGAAACATATTTTCTCTCTAGTGAGAAGAAATATCCATGAGTCGAGTAGGATGGCGATTACTGACTATCACTCTTTCTGTCTCTATTTCTAACATGGTGTATCACCATAAATGACAACTCTTGCCCAACCTACTGCAAACTCCAAGCACCTTCTTTGAGCAGAGTCCTGTGTTAGATGCGAAGGTGAGCTCACTGAGTATGTATCTCTCTTCTCTACGTCGCTCAGTGGTGTCCAAATCTTTGCTATCCCATGGACTGTAGCTTACCAGGCTCCTCTGTCCATGGGGTTTTCCAGGCAATAGTAGTGGAGTGGATTGCTATTTCCTTCTCCAGGGGAATCTTCCAGACCCAGGGATCAAACCCAGGTCTCCAGCATTGCAGACAGATGCTTTACTGCCTGAGCCACCAGGGAAGTTCATTCTCTTCTCTAAAGAACTTCCAGTTTAGTCCAGGATATAAGGATAAAGCTTCAGTATGATTAACACAGAGTGATCAATCATGGCATGTGTGGAGGCATGGGTGATGAATGAACAGAAACATATACACACCTATAATAACAGAGTTGCACATAATTCCTGGCTTTACCATCAATTGACACCATGACCTTTGACCAATCCTTAAAGCTTTATGGCTGACATCAGGGCGATAATAGCTACTTTTCTATTACATGGCTCTACTTCTCCAATCTTCTTACTTCACATGGCATGGAATATCACTGACATCTCCCTCACTGAAAGGGGCTCTCCAGCTTTTTCATAGCACTATACTCTACTGATTCTTCTTGTCCATTGGCTGCCACCTTACAGTCTGTTCTGTTTTCTATTATGTCTATAATTTTCAAAATTGGATTTGTAAAACTCAACATTCAAAAAACTAATATTATGGCATCCAGTCCTATCACTTCATGGCAAATAGATGAGGAAACAGTGGAAACAGTGACAGACTTTATTTTCTTGGGCTCCAAAATTACTGCAGATGGTGACTGCAGCCATGAAATTAAAAGGTGCTTGCTCCTTGGAAGAAAAGCTATGACAAACCTTTACAGTGTATGAAAAAGTAGAGACATTACTTTGCCAACAAAGGTCCGTATAGTCAAAGCTATGGTTTTTCCAGTAGTCGTATATGGATGTGAGCGTTGGACCATAAAGAAGGCTAAATGCTGAAGAAATGATGCTTTTGAACTGTGGTGTTGGAGAAAACTCTTGCAAATCCCTTGGACTGCAAGGAGACCAAACTAGTAAATTCTAAAGAAAATCAATTCTGAATATGCATTGAAGGGACTGATGCTAAGGCTGAAGCTCCAATACTTTGGCCACCTGATGTAATGGTCGACTCATTGGAAAAGACCCTGATTTGGGGAAAGATTGAAGGCAAGAGGAGAAGGGTATGACAGAGGATGAGATAGTTGGATGGCATCACTGACTCAATGGCCATGATTTTGAGCAAGCTCCAGGAGATGGTGATGGACAAGGAAGCCTGGCGTGCTGCAGTTCATGGGGTCACAAAGAGTCGGACACAATTGAGTGACTGAACAACAAAGTTGGACTGCTCCAAGATTTGGTTCTATAACACCTTCCCTTTTCTACTTGTATTTATTCTATATGGAATCTTATCTAATACCAAAGATTTAAATATTGTCTCTCTTTCGCTGACTCCCAAAATTGAATCTCCAGGTCTCATCTTCCCTCTAAGTTCCAAACTATAGTTCTAGTTACCTTAACACATTTTTACAAATGCTATGAGCATGCCTATTAAGTGTCTCAAGCTAAACATTTCCAATTCAAAAAATGTGGCTTTCCCTCTTAAAATCTGTTCTCCCTTTACTCTGCCATTCTTACTAAACATAATTCTATTCACAAAGGTCCTAAAGCCAAAGATAAGGCATAACCCTTGAATAACAGTTTCCTCCTCTAGGAACTCTACCAGAAAGTCATTTTGACCAGACTTCCAGAATATATCTCAGGTCAGTTACCTCCCTTCCACTTTCCCTGTTGCTGCTGCTGCTGCTGCCAAGTCACTTCAGTCGTGTCCGACTCTGTGCGACCCCATAGACGGCAACCCACCAGGCTCCCCCGTCCCTGGCATTCTCCAGGCAAAAACACTGCAGTGGGTTGCCATTTCCTTCTCCAATGCATGAAAGTGAAAAGTGAAACTGAAGTCGCTCAGTTGTGTCCGACTCCTAGCAACGCCATGGACTCCAGCCCACCAGGCTCCTCCGTCCATGGGATTTTCCAGGGCTCTTTCCCTGTTGCTATCCTAGTCCAAGTCCTGGCCTAGCTTCTTTCACCTGGACTAGGTCTTCTAATTAGCCTCCTTTCCGCCACTCTACACATGTCAGACTGACTAATCCTTAAAATTTTTTTAACTAGGATCAGGCTATTTAGCTGCCTAAAAAACACTCTAATGGCTTTGCATTTTATGCTAAAAACCTCAAACTCATCACCTGACCTATGAGGCCTTTACCCAGTCTCCAGTCACTTCTCTGGCATCAGCTCCTACAGCTCTTCCCTGCTCCTTGCAGGTCTATGGCCCTAATGGCCTCCTTGAACATGGGAAGGGCTCATTGGACCTGGAATCTCTATAGCACCTATCCCCTCTGCCTACAACTGTGCCCCACATCGCTTCATGGCTGGTATTTCCCATCATCCAGGTATAGTCTTCTGAGAAAATTCCTTGAATGTAAAGTACCCACAGCAGCCATGAGACTGCTCTTGGATGGCCAAACAGAAGCACAGCTGACACAGCTGTTGAGCTTTGGTAAGCATTGCTGTCTCTGCCTCAGAGCTAAGTCTCCCTCAGTCAATGACTGAGTTTGGCCAAGACATTAAGGCAGACTCACTCCTAGTGTTAATGAATCCAAGCTCTGCCTGCTCCCTGCACATGTGTTCAGGCAAGGAACGAAAGAAAGTGAAAGTGAAGTCCTGTCTGACTCTTTGTGACCCCATGGACTGTAGCCTACCAGGCTTCTCTGTCCACGGGATTTTCCAGGAAAGAATACTGGAGCGGATTGCTATTTCCTTCTCCAGGAGATCTTCCTGACCCAGGGATTGAACCCAGGTCTCCCTCATTGTAGCAGACGCTTTACTGTCTGAGCCATCAGGCAAATAATGACTTAAGAAAGCTGGGTGTCTGAGAAGATGGTGGGATAGCACCCTAGAGTACCATCTCACTGGGGTTTGGATGCCGGTTTCTTTTATATAACAGACACAGGGAGGAGGTAGGAAAGTAAAGTAAAAAGGCCATTGGTCTTGCAAAATATCTCCTGGCTTGGCCAGCATGGGGATGGGATGTGTTCTTCTTTTCTGCAGCCATTCACAGGTGGGCAGGGTCAGACTTTCTCCCTCCGAGCTGAGCAAAGGCACTTTAGTTTAACTTTCAGGTAGAGGGGGCAGGGTTCCCCAAGGCAGCCCATTATGTATGCTTGCAGCTATAGACAGCATCCTTTCCATGACTACAGAAGCAACAGCAATGAAAAACCAAAGCTAAAGAAACAGATTCAACATAGAGTCAGACACTGTTCTTCCTTGTTAGGCCAGGAGCTGCAGGTCTTTCCTCACAGCCGTGGTTTATCTTGAAGACTTGTGGATGGATTTGCAAAAACGTAGACTGTGCAGCAATCTATGACACATTCACCCAAACTTCCTCTGCACCTCTCTCTCCACTGAAGGTCACCTTGCATTAAGGTGTGTCAGTTCTCCTCAACTCCCTCCCTTACCTGCCCTTGCACAGACATTTCCACTAGTAAATCACATGCATATGTAAACCCTTCTTTGTGCCGGCTTCTCAGAAGACTCCAATTAAAACAGCATAAACAATTGATCCTGTGACATTAATGATTTTTAAAATCTGTGCATCATAATTTAAAATATATGTTTATATTGTTACATTATTCATCCCACATACAACATTGTCCCCATTTTATACATTAGGAGCTGAGACTCAGAAAGAACAAATGACATATGCCAAGAATCATAGTAACCAAATGTAAAAGTACAATTTGCCTTTTTATTCCAAACTCTTCCCACCATAGCAGTAGCTATCAGTTTCCTTCCTCTGTACCGAGGAGGGCATCCAAGATTCCTAAAAGACTGAAAACTGCCACAACATGCAAGCGCGTGTAATAAGTCGCTTCCATCGTGTCCAGCTCTTTGTGGCCCAATGGACTGTACCCCATCAGGCTCCCCTGTCCATGGGATTCTCCAGGCACGAATACTGGAGTGGGTTGCCATGCCCTCCACCAGAGGATCTTCCTGACCCAGGGAGGGAACCTGCATCTCCTTTGTCTCCAGCATTGGCAAGCGGGTACTCTACCACACATCTGCATCTAAATGATGCTCTGAGAGTTTTGTACCTTGGTTTTGACTTACCCGAGGGTCATGCATTTAGTCAGGAAGGACAGAATGCTTCACATTTTTATTCTACATGACATCCTTCTTGGGCAGTAACACAGACACTCTTTACATTATGCAAATGCATTTTCTCCTGGCCCCTCATTATTTTAGAGAATCAAGTCTACCAAAGGTCAATGTCTTTGTCAGCAACGGGGTGGATGCTGGCAGTGTGACGTGACAAAGCTGCAGCCTGTTAGCAGTCTTTGTCAGCAGCAGCCTGTGAGCCTACTTTTCTTGCCCTAGCAAGGCAATTTCACTTTCCCTTCAGACCAGCCTAGAAGAAAAAAATTTCCTTTTCTTTTGATGTTTAAAACTCAGATCCACCCACTTCTCCAAATGCCCAGCAGAGTTGATGCTGGCTGTTTGGAAGGGTCACTTTTTATTGAAACTTTATTGCAAAAAATTTCCCCTCCTTCACTCAGCTATCATGTTGGCACCAATTCTCCTGCTTTATGCTTCTCAAGGAGACTTAACCAACCCAAGACCAGATAGAAAGTGTAGCCATCAACTTTCAACTCCTGGGATATTCAAACCAACAGTTCTCAGTGATACCCTGCATTGTGTAAGAGTCCTCCATCATGTTTGAATGACATCCATCATTTCCTTCGGAAAAGCCCCGATCTACCAACACGAGTGCATGCTAAGTCACTTCAGTTGTGTCTGAATCTTTGCAACCCTTTAGACTATAGCCCACCAGTCTCCTCTGTCCATGGAATTCTCTGGGCAAGAATACTGGAGTGGGTTGCCTTGCCTTCCACCAGGGGATCTTCCCAACCCAGGGAGTGAACCCATGATTCTTATGTCTCCTACACTGGCAGGTGGGTTCTTTACCACTAGCGCCACATGGGAAGCCCTTACTAATGACACCCACAAATTTTTTGTACTGTATCTTCCAATACAAGTTTCCTGGTAAAATTTATATTTAAGTGCATTTTCATTTTGATATACAGGCATAGCAGGAAACTATTCATTGAAAACAAAAATATAAGGACAGAAAAGTCGTTTGCTGTCAGAATAATAGAGAAAGTGCCATATTTAAAGGATGGTTCTAAAATAATAAGAATGGCTTTCAAGTGTAGTTTACACATACTTCCTTGCCAATCTTTTTTTTTTTTTAATTTGCATCAACTAATAGCTTTATTATGTTTATCAAAGTTAAGGACACAACTGTAATTTTTAATCAAAGTCTGGTTAGTAATATGAAAATGCCATTATTCTGACATTATAAAAAATGAATTTTGCTATAGCAACTTTACATGACAGTCACTCATATAGCCCCCCTATATTGCGGAAAAGTAAAGCTGAAATGCACAGAGGAGAATAAGGTTCCCAAGGTCATACATCCAGTTAGTTACTAAAGAGGGATTAGAATCCAGATTTGCTAGTACATAATTCATTTCCTGATCTGAGCTTATCCTGTAAATGCTTAAACCCTCTGATACACTCTGGTTCTTAACAATGTGGTGAAGGTGGTGGTTTAGGCACTAAATCATGTCCTACTCTTGTGACCTCATGGACTGTAGCCTGCCAGGCTCCACTGTTCATGGGATTTCCCAGACAAGAATACTGGAGTGGCTTGCCATTTCCCTTACAGGGGATGTTCCCAACCCAGGGATCAAACCTGAGTCTCCTGCTTTGCAAGTGGATTCTTTACCGACTGAGCCACTAGGGAATCCCTCTTAACAATGTTGTGATGAGTATATCTTGGTTTTATATTCCTAGATGTGTCCCCAGAGTAGCTGGGAACCACTTGTCAGGAGGTTTCACTGGTTTGGAGAGGGTGGGGCTTGAAGTGAACTTTGAAGATTCAGGCAACCAAGAGAAGAAAAGCAATCAAGTGAATGGTCCCAGAAGAGAAAAAAGTGGGAACATTTGGAGAGTAGTAAGTATATTCAGTTCAGCTGCTCAGTCATGTTCAACTCTTTGTGACCCCACGGAGTAAGTATATTACTATGTACAGAAAAAAATACTGCACAACAAATCAGGAGAAAGAATTGTGGGGCTCTTGGAAACTTACTGGAGAGGAAACGCTGGCTAAGTGTAACTGACTCAAGTGAAATCTAGCCTGGATAAATATATAAGGCACAAAAATGGATGGCAATGAAAGAGATCTTGGAATTTTTCAAGAATCTGAATTTCCATCCAGCCTCATGTCTGACACATACTTGCAATAGGGATTTATAGCCTCCTGCTGTACTCAAAAGTGGACACACATTCCCCGTGACTTCTGAAAAAAGCTTGAATGTGGTTATTCTGCGAGCCAATCTGCACTGAGCAGTAGCACACAGAGCTGACTCTGGGACCATGAATTCGACCTCACAGCTCTAATCTGGACTATGGTCACAGGAGAAAGAGGAAGCAACATCATGGATCAATGCAAGGAAATGCCAAGGGCCATGAAAACAAGCAGGACCACTCTTAGCAAGGAAAAGAACCAGTGATATGCTTAGAGAGAGGGAACCTGAGGGGTCCAACACTACAGACGAATACAAAGAGAAGTTTAAAAAAAAAAAAAAATCTTATCTTCCTCCTCCCCTAGGCTCTATTTTCCATTTCCATATAAAAGGCATCAGCCAGTGCTCAGATACCATCATTAAATTACAAATGTCTTTAAAAACAGGTATGGACCCATCTGAAACTTCCATCTCTGAAGCAAATGTACCTTCACAATTGCTGCTGCTATTGCTGCTGCTAAGTCACTTCAGTCATGTCCAACTCTGTGAGACCCCATAGATGGCAGCCCACCAGGCTCCCCTGTCCCTGGGATTCTCCAGGCAAGAACACTGGAGTGGGTTGCCATTGCCTTCTCCAATGCAGGAAAGCGAAAAGGGAAAGTGAAGTCACTCAGTCAGTGTCCGACTCTTAGCGACCCCATGGACTATAGCCTACCTGGCTCCTCCATCCATGGGGTTTTCCAGGCAAGAGTACTGGAGTGGGGTTAGGAGCAATCAAACGACAAAACAGAAGGTCTGTTGCCTGCATAAAGCATGTGGACAAGGATCAGAACTCAGGGAAGAAACCTAGGTCTTCTTTCAAGCAAAAAGTAGGCTGTTAACTTAGGTATTTAAATTGGTGCATGAACCCCACAGGGCAGAAAAAAAAATCCAATGTACTCCAGAACCAAATTACAAGGTAGAAAAAGTTCAATTCACATAAATACATGGATTAACTGATCTGAGAATTGGGTTCAATTGTCACCTTTGGGAAAATCAAATCTGTCATATTAATAACAAGAGTATTAAGATGATCCTCCTATTCAAATGCTAATCACAATAAGGGCTTTTCTACATGTTATCGAGCAAAATAAAACATTTTTCAAATATAAAGATTCGGCAAACTTCGTAATACCTCGAGAGCCTTATTAAAAGTGTTCACACATTTAAATAAAATTAAATTCCAGCCTAATCACCTCAGGCAGATATCTTTCCCAGTGAGGTGGCTTTCCCCCAGGGTCCCATCTGAACAGCCACGCACGGGGGATTTCACAGTCATTTATCTCTCACGGCACTACAGATACTGAGTTCAGATTATTCATGTTGCAAAACTGGTGGTTTAATGATCTGGAGGCCATGTCCACACTCCTAACACCTAATCACTTTGGCCGTGTAACAGCACTGAAGAGTGCTGATATTAAAGGAAAAAAGACACTTCCTAGAATAAGACTTATTTCTGAACAAGGCTGCCAAGTCTTTTTCCCTAAGCAGAATTGTCCATTTATATTCAGAATACTACAGCCCAGATTCGTCAGGTAGTTTGAAAATAAATGACAACCTCATTAGGCAAAGAAGCTTACAGTCCTGTGCCCTCCACACTCACAGCAACAAAGCCAGAGTCTCAATTCCAGACTCTGTGTCCCTTAAAGACTGTGTTCAACTATCCAGTCTAATGATGAGAATCATGAGGTGCTCAGTAAAATCCTGTGGATTTATTATCATCGTTATGGAAAGTGTATTCGTTAGGACAGCGAATACCCAGCTACAGAAACTACCAACTTCTCAACCTCTGCAGTGTAACACAATGCAGGCACATTCCCACTCATCCTGTTGCAGAAACCAGTCATCGAGAAACCAAGCACCACACTGGAGGGTTGGAGAACTCAGGTTTATTATGCCAGTGGGCCCAGAGGAGTTTACACTCCAAGCTCTGAGCGCCGAACAAAGGGCTTACAGAGTGTTTATAGACAGGCTATAGTGGGCAACACTAGCTGTTAACAGGCTGGTTTAAACTAAGGGGTTTCGTGCACATGTGATCAGCAATCAAGAAGGGGATGGGGATGCCTGACCTTTACACAGACAGGCATGATTAAGCACGTTTGCAGGGGCTGGGTAATTGCAAAGAGCAGGACAAGGGTGAGTGAGATAAGCTCCAGTGCCTAGTATTTTAAGTCCCCACTTTCTGAGACTACATGACCTACGTGATCCAGATTTTGCAAGGAGCCAGCTGAGTGACAGAGGCAGAACGAGCAGGAAGCCATGTAAAATTTTAACTTTTCCTCTTCAATAAACAATCCACTTGGCTTTTCATCAGGCAGAATTCCAGTTCTTTCCATCTTGCGGCACCACCATATTTGAGGTATCCTCTCAGGCCTTTGCTGAAGTATTTACATTCACTCAGCCAACTAATAAAGAGTATGCACTGATACTATCTTGGGACAAGAGAAAACAGGTTGATGGGTAGGTCTCTGCTAAAATACATAGACTGATTGATTGTGTTTTAGTGAAAAGAGGGGATTACATAGGAGAACATAGGGATAATGGTAGAATACATGACAAAATTCCCAAAAGAAATCATAGTTTCAACAAGGATATTTCAAAAGTAAAAGGTTTTGCCCCATCCATCCAGTCTCCGTCATCCACTGACTTACACATTGCGCACCTACTCTCTTTCACATCCTCAGAGCTAGAGTTGAGCCTTGGCATCCCCCTCTCCTCCAAGAGCACCTAGGTTACTGGACAGGTGTGTGTGGAAGGGGAAACAATAAACAGAGGAATGCATTATGGTGGGAGCAAGAGCACGAAAAAGTGCAACTTCTTCTAGATTCTTCTTCATTTCTGTTTTAGTCTCAGAATGTCTTTTGTGACAATTTGCCTTTGAAATTTCATCCCTTGGTCTTGCACAAGAAGTATATATTGTGGATCTGCCCAAGAGCAAATAAAAGAGGGAAGAATGCTTAAAATACATTGAATGAAAAGTTAAACCTAAGTGCTTAGTTTGTAGCAGAAACAATCCAATCATCATCATCATTTTCACGAGAATTTATCCTAAAGAAATCATTCAGTGGAAGCAGAATGTTATAGAAATCAATATGTTTATTGCAGAATCAGCTACAATAGTTAAAAAAAATTAGAAATAGCCAAAATGTTCAATACTAACCTTACATTTACTGATGGGGTGTGACAGAATCATTAAAACTACACTAAGTTGGAAGATGGAAATATTTATGTCACTATTTTAATACAAGCAGACAGGGAGCTGTTTCTTTCACATAGACTATATATAATACACATAACAAATGAAAGTAATTGCTTTATTGGGGTGGTGAAGTGACAGGTAATTTTTAAAAGTCAAACATTATCTTTAATATTGCTACATCAACTTCTCAGTAATTAAAACAGTTATACCATCTGCATGTGGGAGGCAAAACATACAATTTATTATTCATTCTGAAAAAACTGTCACTTCACAAACTCACTAGCATTTGTTATCTAGAAGTTTTTATGTTGGTTTGGCTGCATGCTCTTCCCCTCACAACTGTATTATTTTCCTTTTCACAAGCTGTTGTTGTTCAGTTGCTAATTTGTATCTGATTTTTTGAGACCCCATGAACTGCAGCACACCAGCCTCCCTTGTCCTCCATGATATCCCATTGTTTGCTCAAATTCACGTCCATCAAGTCAGTGTTGCGATCCAACCATCTCATCCTCTGTCATCCTCTTCTCCTGCCCTCAACCTTTCCCAGCATCTGGGTCTCTTCCAATGAATTGGTGCTTCTCATCAGATGACCAAAGTATTGGAATTTCAGCATCAGTCTTTGCAATGAATATTTAGGGTTGATTTCCTTTAGGATTTACTGGCTTGATCTCTTTGCAGTCCAAGGGCCTCTCAAGTGTCTTCTCCAGCACAGTTTGAATGTAACAGTTCTTCTTTGCTTAGCCTTCTTTACGGTCCAACTCTCACATCCATACATGACTACTGGAAAAACCATAGCTTTGACTATACGGACCTTTGTTGGCAAAGTAACGTCTCTGCTTTTTAATATGCTGTCTAGGTTTGTCATAGCTTTCCTTACAAGGAGTAAGCATTTTTTAATTTCATGGCTGCAGTCACTGTCTGCAGTGATGTGGGAATCCAAGAATATAAAATCTGTCACTGCTCCCACTTTTTTCCTTACTATTTGCCATGAAATTTTTTAATTTTTTATAAGTTCAGTTCAGTTCAGTTGCTCAGTCATGTCTGACTCTTTGTGATCCCATGAATCGCAGCACACCAGGCCTCCCTGTCCATCACCATCTCCCGGAGTTCACTCAAACTCACGTCCATCTAGTCGGTGATGCCATCCAGCCATCTCATCCTCTGTCGACCCCTTCTCCTCCTGCCCCCAATCCCTCCCAGCATCAGGGTCTTTTCCAATGAGTCAACTCTTTGCATGAGGTGGCCAAAGTACTGGAGTTTCAGCTTTAGCATCATTCCTTCCAAAGAAATCCCAGGGCTGATCTCCTTTAGAATGGACTGGTTCGCCGTCCTTGCAGTCCTCTCCCAAATCCTAGCTTTTCCTTGCTCTCTTCCAGCATATTCTCTCCAGAATTATAAGATTCCCTTTGCCCCTCAGGAAGCTGGATTTCTGGGTTGTAGAAACATCTCATGGGCATATCCATTCCCAGTAGTCATGATTTCAGTCTCCTCCCTAAAATTCAGAAAGTCTCTAAACTCAGGGGTACAAGCAATTGTGAGTTGTTCTGAGCCATACTTGAGGCAGGAAATAGACAGTGGTTCGAAGACAGTGATAAATATCCTCTAGGGCTAAAAATTAAATAAGGTAAAATATGTAAGTAAACTCTCAAATTAGGAGTACTAGCTCTGGAGTACATTGCTTCAGGACAAATTTGGATTCTTCTCTTACAGTGACCTTGGAAAATTTTATTATATATTTCTGTGTAAGCAGAGCTGGAAAATTAATGGGTTGAAAACATTGTGTATCTACTTAAGTTTTAAAATTTTATTTTTGATGAATTTTATCAAAATTTATTTTGATTTACAAATTACATTGCTGAGAGGATCTCTGTTAAAAAATATTTCTGTGCCTCAGCTATTTCATCATGTGAAAAAAGCAGAAGAGAAGTAGGATGAAAAGGAGCTGTGACTACACAGAGGTGGGATATGGATTAAATGAGATAATGAATGTACTTGCTTAGAACCGTACTTTGCATCTATGTATACTCAAATATATTAGCTATCTTTTTCAGTAATGGTTATGAGAATGGAAAATATTTTTTCATACATGAAAGCGAAAGTTGCTCAGTCATGTCCAACTCTGCGACCCCATGGACTATACAGTCCATGGAATTCCCCAGACCAGAATACTGGAGTGGGTAGCATTTCCCTTCTCCAGGGGAAATTCCCAACCTAGGGATCAAACCCAGGTCTCCCACATTGCAGGCAGATTCTTCACCAGTTGAGCCACAAGGGAAGCCCGTTTGTTTTCATATATGCATAGGTGAATTAAGTAGAACTGACCTTGAGTATATAACAGTAAATAACATAAAGAGGCTATTCTATTCAATTACAAATATTACTGAACACCTAAGATGTATACAGCATTCTGTTCGGCACCAGACATAAGACTGAATTATGTGGGGAAACTTATTCTTACAGATATTTTGAATAGCTATCAAGGTTTCTCTTTTTTCACTGCCTCTGAACAGAATCTACAATGATGCTTTGAACAGGTTCTGTGCTCAATGAAAGTGTGCTTAGAGGATTTTGGCAGCTGTGTATATGGAGAAGAAGTTGGTAAACAGTTTCTGACATTAGAATATTTCTGGTATTAGAATGGCTTTAGAATTGCGTAAAGCAAAGGCAAGATTTTATGTATATATTATGCATATTTATTTAAGAAGATTATGACTAATGCTTCTAGGGCATTGTTGTCCACTATCTACTGAACTCAGACTCCTTCCATTAGCCTGAATTCAGATGTTTCTGGACATGCTATTGGGCTGAATTAGCATGAAGTAGACCACCAGTCAGAATTGCCCTACGAGGACCACCAACCATGCCTGGATCACTATCTAAAGAATTGCATTAGGGCCAAGAGACCAGATGTGGAAAAACAGAAAAGGAGGGAATAGGATACTTTCCTGCAGTTTTCTCAGAATGCACAGGGCTTAGTGGATAATCATAGTAGAGTCCTTCAGCTTTCAATCATCTTTACTACAGAAAACCCAACATACTGTTTCCTTCCTTTCCTGCCAGTGGCTCAGCTAGTAAAGAATCACTCTGCAGTGTGGGAGACCTGGATTCAATCTCTGGGTTGGGAAGATCCCCTGGAGAAGGAAATGGCAACCCACTCCAGTATTCTTGACTGGAGAATTTCATGGACAGAGGAGTCTGGAGGCTACAGTCCATGGCATTGCAAAGAGTTGGACATGATTGGACAACTAATACTTTCACTTCACTTTTAAGTTCCTCCATACAGCAGTCAATACTCTTTTATAATAACTCTCTATCCTTTCAATGATCTCTGCTACTTCCAGGAGATGAAAACTGATTTAATACACCTTGAAAGATCTTGCTTTTCAGAGACTCAATATTTTTCATTCAAAGGCTCAGTCTTTCAGCTTCATGCTCTTTTCCATCAGTGATGGAAAAATGGAAAAATAAACAAAAGGCTAGGTAGGTATCTTTGGGTATCTACCATAAGGATCAAGCAGGGCTAGTTGTCTTTAGATGTTATCTAGAATAATCCTCACAAAACTGAATCAGCTGTTATTCTCCTTATGTGCAGATAACGGATCCGAGTTTCAGAGAGATTAAGTGATTGCCCAAACAATTCTGAATGAAACCAACGATTCAAGCTTTCAACCAAATTGTATCAAACCCAACAGTATTTTGTTTACATTAAACCTACCCCTCCCAGACCCTTTGTTCCTCATGGAAAGATGAAACTGTCACTCTTGGGTATGGCAGAATCAATTCTCTTAAAGAAAACCTATGAGATTTTATTGTGAGAATTTTGCTAGGGAATCGACAAATATTTTATAGGGGAAAAAAAAGGTTTGAGGTTTGTATGTGTATAGGCATGTGCTAAATCTGAGGTCCCTATAAATTACTGTCCCTCTTATATTATAAATAATTTGAAAATATTTGTGTACTTTTTAAAATAGATTTTAAGATTTTTGTTGCTTTTATATCCTTAGGAATTGAGAGAAAGAAAATGGTCTCTACAGTGTTGACTTCTTTAGTAATCCTCCAAAGAAACATAAAATGTGACCTAAACTTCCTTAGCCAAAACTAAATATAAAATCTGCCACCCTGAGCTGAGTAGTCCTTATGCTAACTCTTGGAAAGGAATAGCCCATTTCCTCTCGATTCCATCTGGATCTTTCTATTCAGCTGAGATTAATGGATTCCTATAATGAGTCACCCTGTCAGTGTCTTGTTATTTAGCAGTAGAGTTAAAAAAAAAAAAATCCTTCCACTTCTTCTTATAACAATTAAATTCTTTAACTGGAAAATACATCGAAGAGGAAGATATAAAGTTATGAAAATTAGAAGATTTTTTCTCTTCCAGTTTAACAGTAGGGATATTTGATGAGGTGTGATTCCAAAATGGCCACATTTTAAAGGGTTCATAGACTGAGCGTCTATGAATTGAACTTGGTGTTTACTACAGCAGTTGACTAAGATATTATGACCTTTCCTTTACATAGTTGGCTAATGCATTATATATGTGATTAATGTGACTGAGTCGTGTATACAGGGATGTGTGTTTTTCAACTCTTCCTATTTTCTTTTTTGAAACACAATGGGCGATGACAATACAAATATTATTTATGGACTACAAGAAATTAGACCCCCTAAAATACAGGGATCCCAAATTTATGCCCTATAGTTTTTAATGTTTCTAATTGACTCTCCGAAGAATTAGACTCAAGATGAAAGAAAAGGAGGACTAAGACGATTCTGAGTGCCTATGAGTCACAGGACTAGATCTTTTATGTTGGCTGTAATAATGTCATTTCAGATGATGACCAGAAAGAAAGGAAATAGGCAAGAAGGGCCACAAGCAACCTTTCAGGATTGGTGTGTTGGTGAGTCCAAGCAGTGGAATAGAAATAAGAATACCTAGAAGGAAAAACTCATGGTGAAGCACTGAGACAAACTGGAGACAAATCTTCCACAGAAAAGAAAGTTATATCATTTAAAGCATGTTACCTGGAAAAAAAAAATACATCAGTGTACAACCCGCAAGAATGCATGATACAAAAGATGGAAGCCCAGCCTGTGATTCTGGAGCAATTTCAAGAATATTCAACACTAAATGTCTCAGCAAGTTTAATAAATGTTACATGTGTTAGGCTAAGATATTCAGAGTCAGTTTTTGGAAAGTTGAATATTTAAGAAATAATGACTTATCTCCAGAGGAAGAACACAGAGAGTTAGTCTGAGATGCTGATATCAGAAGAATGGTAAAACTCGTAAATCTTTGCATGTGACACTGGCAAGTCTATTTCCAAGGAAATAGGCATAGTCCCTAAGAAATGAATTAGCTCCAAGAAGGCTAGACTGATAGTGACATGGAAGAGAGCCCATGACAATTGATTCCCACTCTTTTGGAAATGAAGAAAGTTGTTGGGTGTCTAATACTAAAAGGATCTTCTGTGGCAGAGGGAAGTGTAGTGGAAAAGTGATGATGTTTATGTAAGCCTCGTATCAAACAAAGTGTAATCTTATAGACACAGAATCAGGATATTGAAAAACAATATGATGGTTGTCTTTCCAACCAGAGTTGAATGACACACTGGTCATGATGTGTGATGTGTTATTCATTTTATATACTGTTAAATTCAGTATGCTGATTTTTTTTAATAATATTTGCATCATGATCGCAAAGAATATTGGTTTACAGCTTTATTTTCTTGTAATATCTTTGTTTGGTCTTTTTATCAGGGTAATTCTGGCCTTAAAACATGAGTTAAGAGCTGTTCTCTCTTCTTTTTGGAAGAGTTTTGTAGAATTGGCAGTATTTCTTCCTTATAACTGTTCAGTGGAATTCACCAATGAGTCCATCTGGGAGTAGAATTTTCTGTGCAGGAAGATGTTTTTAGTAGAAATCACATTACTGTGGTTGAGATAGAGCTATTATATTTCTTTTTAAATTAGGTTTTCTAGATTGAGTCATTTAAGGAATGTGTCCGTTTCTTCTAAGTTGTAGAAATCATTGGCATGAAGTTCAAAATATTATTGGATCAACATTTTAATATGTGTAGAATGTGTGCCAGTGTCACCTCTCTTAAGTCCAATATTGACAGTTTTGTATCCTTTCTTATACTTTTCTGATTAGTCTGGTTAAAGATTTGTCAATTTAATTTTTTTTTTTCAAGGACCAGAAAAAAAGACACATTTGGCTTTAATTCCTTTCTCTATTTTTCTCTGTATTCTAGTATACTGACTTCTGCTCCAATATGTATTTCATCCTTTTTATTTTTTAACTTACTCTGCACTTTGTTTGCTCTTAATTTCCCAGTTCCTTAAGGTTGAAATTAAGGTCATTGACTTTATACATCTCTCTTTCTCAGCAGAGATATTAACACTATAAATTCCCTTCTATTGCTTAAACTTTATCTATAAATTACATGTATATTTATTTACATACATTTTGATATGTTGTACTTTTATTTGCATTTAGGTCAAAAATGTTTTCTAATTTCTTTTTCGCTTCTTTTCTGACATACCTTATAAAAACATGGTATTGAGTTTCCAAATATTTAGATATTTTCTAGAGATCTTTCTATTTCTGAAATCTGATTTAGTTTCTTTAGTCAGAGACCATATTTTATATGACTTTAATTCTTTTAAATTAAGCAGATCTATCTAAAACCAGAATATGCTTTTCCCTAATAAATGCTCCATGTGTATCTGTAAAGAAAGCATGTTCTGCTGTTGTAAGGTGGAGTGTTCTGTAAAGTTCAAGTTGGTTGATTGTTGTAATGGTTAATTTTACGCATCAACTTGACTGGGTTAAGAGATGTCCAGAGAACTGGTAAAGCATTATCTACGTCAAGGTGTATCTGTGGGGGTGTTTCCGGAAAACTGTCAAAACCGACAGGCTGAAGATAGACTTTTCAATGCAGGTAAGCATCAGCCAGTCCACTGACAGCCTGAACAGAACAAAAAGCCGAAGGAGAGAACAAAGCTGCTCTCTGCTTGAACCAGGACATCCAGCTCCTCCTGTTCTGGATCAGCACTTCTGTTTCTCTGGCCTTTCGACTTCAGAATGGGACTCACACCATTAGCAACTCCCCTGGTTTGTAAGCGTGTAGATTCAGCCTGAAACTACACTACTGGCTTTCCCAGGCCTCCATCCTGAAGATGGCAGATTATGGGACTTCCAGCCTTCATAACTGTGTGAGCCAATCACTCACAGTAAGTCTTTTCTATATATCTACCATACATATTGCTTCTATTTCCATGGAGAATTCTGACTAATACAATTGCATTATTGAAATCTTTTGGGTACACAATGTTTTCTTTTTACTTTTAAAAATCTGCTATTGAAGTAGGAATACTGAAACATTTAAACAGAGTCCTGGCGTGTCTATTTCCTCTCAGTTCTATCATGTTTACACGTGCATTTTGAAGCTCTATTTCTTGGAACATAAATGTTTGGGATTGTTATGATCTCTCAATGAGTTGGCTGATCCCTTTGCCATTATGAAATAACCTCTGTTCCCCCAGTAATATTTGTTTGGCTCTGTGGTCAAATTCATGTGATAGTAATACAGCTACTAGAGTTATCTTTTGGTTAATGTTATTATAATATACCTTATTCTATCCTTTTATTTTCAACTTATTTATGTCATTATATTTAAAGTATAATGGGTCTTGTTCTTTATTCAAACTGATAATCTCTGCATTTTAATTGGGATTTTTCAACCATTCACATTCAACATGACTTTGATATGATTAGGTTTAAGTCTAATGCCTTGAAAAAATAATTCTTGCATACACTTTATTTACCTTTTGAGTATTTGGAAGATAAATTCAGTTTCCTTTTATTCCATCTTGACCAGATGTGGAAGTTATTTCACTGGATTTTAATTACATGTTTATATTCCTATCTCATACTTGAAGTCATTAACACATTAAGAGCAGAAAATGCCTTATTCATCTTTCTTGCACTTTTGATATTAGAACTTGATAACTAGAATTGATATTAGAACTTCATAACTAGAATTTAAAAAGTGGCTACAATTGTTAGCCACTTATGTTAGCAAATAATGGAATGAATACATTAATTTATTCATTTTTAACCTGGGAGTATCCGTTCCAAATGAATGCTTTATCCTAAAGTTAACTTCTCATTGAGAGACCATAGACATCATCTGGGTTTGAAAGTGTGCTTCTATTCTATGGTCTTAGACTCTACTTTTAACTTTAAAGCCATACTTGGGGTGGGGTGGGGGGTGAGATGGTAGCAGGGATACTTGAATTTGAATTGATGTAATATTAGAGCTACCAAGGAAGTCTATTATTAGAAGAGATTTTTTAATCAAATGGACCACAGGTATTCTAGTGAGAGTGTTAGGGCATCAGGTGTATTTTTCAACAGGATGTAAGAGAGAAAACTGGCATCAGTTACTTGTCTGATTACTTCTTCTCTTACAGAATAAGATGCTTACTATAAGCTGCGTAAATACTATTGCTACTGGAGAGAAAAAAGAAGTATCTGCCATGCATAGTTATTGCACTGGATTCTGAAATACTGGTCTTAGCCTTTCCAAATCCCAAACATGGCACAGTATAGAATCAGATGAGCAACTTGACCTGTCTCAATTAGTCAGGATTTTTAAAACAGTAACATTAATCTTAAAAATACCTTCAAAGATTAAACAGCAATTGAATCAAATTAAGTTAAAATGATTACAAACTTCTGAATTCAGGTATTAAAATTAATTGAACTGTATAAATATTAATGCAGTTAACATGCTTTTAATTCTTTTAATTAACACTTTTTTGTGTTCACTGTAGTAGAACAAAATATAAGATGCTTGGATTTATTCATTAAGTCTCAAATCAAATTTTACTGTAAATCTGGACTGGTACTGATTAGAAATTCACCTCATATTTTGAAGAAGTTGTGGAAAAGACATCCTTAAAGAGCACTTTTTATAAAAGAAAAAAGAAGGTGAATTTCCCCTCCTTAAAAACTTGGAGAATTTGAGCAAAAGATGAAAAATGTTTTTTTCTCCATACACTGAAACCACTGGCAAGATAGAATAGTTGAGCCATCTTCGGAGCTATAGAGTGAAAAAAATGAGTTCCTAAAAGTAAATGATTCTAGTTTGGTCGTTCAGTTAAAGCAACCTAAGGGAAACGGATGGATGGATGGATAGACAGATGACAGATATAGATAGAAGGAAATAAAGAGACACACATACACATATTTGAAGCATTAGGAATTGGCTAACATATAGTTAAATTTTTATAATTCAATGTATGTGAAAGGCAAAATTATAATTGGACATCTTTTATCGCAAATTACTTAGAAGTAAGATTGAGTTCTGTAGAATATGAGGCCATGTGAACACGTACTCTGTTATATCAGCTTGGTGAGCTACTGCCAATGCTGCTCTAGCATGTAATTTATTAATAGTAATATTAAGCAATATGCCTTGATTTCCATAACTGTAGTTTCCCAGGACAGTGTGATGCCGTGAATAAGCTAGGATAATGATAGTTGTCATTTGTATTCATCACTTTGGAAGCTGCTCCCAAAATAGAACTACTGGAAATAGTTACCATGTCTGATTGTGTGTTCAAGATGGTATAATTTTGAGAAATTCTGGTGCTATTATGGACCACAGTCTGTTGGTCTCCTACCAACAACACTGAAACTTACCTAAACCAAGCTTTCAAGGGACTCTTCCCAAAGGCTTGAAATCATTCAAAGGCACCCTTCCTGATTTCCCTGGAGTGAAGCTGCCCTGCAAAGCACATTTTTCCAACTAGCCACACACACTGGCAGTATAGTTTACATGCACAAGAACTCTGAGTCCCAGAGTTTCCTTTCCTGAGGGATATGTTTCAGGTTTTACTTTAACCACATCATGCTGCTCCCTCCCATTTGAAGGTCCTGGCCTCCAACTGTGGTATACTAGCATGTCACTGAGGAGAAAAGTGACACTCGGAGAGCGGCTCTTGAATGAGGAAGACCTGGGGGACTGTGGCAGGAAGGGCAGTTTACAAATGTCAAAGATGATTATTCCCTAGGACATAGAATCAAGGTCAATAGAGAGCATAAATCTTGTTTTTCTACACTGAGAGTTTTATTGTGCTTCCCGCTAGTTACTGCAAATCAAATTTTCATTGGAATCCCATTGGGAGTGTGGCTCACCCTAATTTCTGAGCTTGAGAATTATCAGGGAACAAAATCACTGTACTCCTTTTGGGCTCAGATGCAAATACTGTATGCACGTGGAAGAGGCATTTCAGTACAATGAGACAGTCTGTCTCTTTTCAACTTAAAAAACAATCTACAAGAAGACATATTTCTCTCCGAACATTACGAAACAACTAAGCTGAGTTGCAAAATCCTTTTCTCTTCTCTTTCCAGAACATGAAAAACTACAGTGATTCCAGGCCCAGAGCCAACCTTTTTCAGGACTCGGGGGTGGGGAGGGGTGGGGGAAACCCAGTCTGGGCACACTGTCCCTGTAAACGGCTATGGGTGCACGCTACAATGCTTGAACTGAAAAGAGAATGCCTCTGCACCTTGCCCACCCCACGTTTAAAGGGCCACCTCCAGCCTTCCCTTCATTCGGTTTCCTCTGATCATCTGTACAGATTGCATCCAGACACCGTGTATACACACATTTCCTAAACACTGTCAAATGAAGTGGCCAGTTTTCTCAATTAAAAGAAAAAAGACATTTGTATCAGACACATTGTATGCTTGAATTGATAACATGTGAATCAACAAACGATTTTATAACAGCCCTGGCTTTCTACCTGTGTTTTGTCTCAGACACTATTTATCAGATAAAGCCAGTGTGATGTGAATAAACCAGGGGCTCTGGCTGAAATGCTCTTGGAGATCGTTAAGCAGACCTTCTACCACCTACGTGCTTCCCTTCTGCTCAATATTGCTATAACTTAAAACTTATCCAAAAAGTCAAGTATATTAAGAAAATCAAACTGGTCCTAAGATAATAGAAACATTTGAAATAAAATAAACTACAAAAATAACCTTTCTCTCTGAACACTATTCTGATTTAAAAAAATTTTTTCCATTGCTTTAATCTGGTAAATTTTTAAAAAATTTTACCACCTTAACTGTTTTTTAAGTGTACAGCTCTACTGTCTGTTGGGCTGTCCTGGTGGTTTAGACTGTAACAAATGTGCTTGCAATTCGTGGGCAGATTTGTGGATCCAGGTTCCACCCCTGGGTCAGGAAGATCTCCTGGAGAAGGGAATGGCAACCCACTCCAGCACTCTTCCATGAAGAATTCCATGGACAAAGGAGTCTGGTGGGCTATTGGGTCACAAAGAGTTGGACACAACTGAGCCACTAACAGAGAGACACACACACACACAGTTCTACAGCATTAAGTGTATTCACGTTGTTGTGCAACCATTTCCATATCCATCTCCAGAATGCTGTAATCTTCTACAAGTGAACTCTGTACCCATCCATCCTCCCCGAGCCTCTGAAAACCACCGTTCTACTTTCTGTCTTTGTGAATTTGTCTATTTGGAAATGGCAACCCACTCCAGTATTCTTGCCTGGGAAATTCCATGGGCAGAGAAATTTGGTGGGCTACAATCCCTGGGGTTGCCAAAGAGTCTGACACAAGTTAGTGACTGAACAACTTTCCAGGTACCTCATGTAAGTAGCATCATATAATATTGTCCTTTTGTGACTTTTTTTTTTTTTTTTTTTTTTTTGTTCACCTACCATGCTGGAAAATCCCATGGATGGAGGAGCCTGGTAGGCTGCAGTCCGTGGGGTTGCTAAGAGTCAGACACAACTGAGCGACTTCACTTTCACTTTTCACTTTCATGTATTGGAGAAGGAAATGGCAACCCACTCCAGTGTTCTTGCCTGGAGAATCCCCGGGATGGGGGAGCCTGGTGGGCTGCTGTCTATGGGGTCTCACAGAGTCGGACACGACTGAATCGACTTAGCAGCAGCAGCAGCAGCAGCAGCATGCTGTCAAGGTTAACTCATGTTGTAGTATGTCAGAATTTACTTTCTTTTTTATAAAATGCTGAACAACATTTCATTGTATGTATATACCACATTTTTTTAATCCATTGGTCCATCAATGAACGCTTCACGTGCTTCATTCTGAGTTTTTTTTAACCATATGTAGCTTTAAAATAACATACAATAAAGATGAAAGAACCTTATATCATCAACATTTCTTTTTTAAAAAAGACTGCATTCTGGGCCATAAATCATACCTTAATAAAAGGAGAGAGACAGAAAAGAGATAAAAAGAAAAAAAGAAATGACCATATTTTACCAGCATGAAAAGACTTAGTTATTCATTCAAATATCAAAGTGGAGGAGATACTACTTAAAGATTCTAGGAGGTTATTATGTGACTATTGTAAACTTAATGGAGCTTTATACAATGTCTATATTCTAATAAATGATATTTTTCCCACATTTTCCACCTTTCTCCTCTCTAAACTCTCTTCTTGCTTTTATGTCTGTACCTCACTTAGGATGCCTGCCCTTTCCCCCATGTATTTTGAAAATATCTCAGATCATATCTCTTGTAAAAAGCCGGACACAGGCACAAATATCTGCCTACCCTGATCTTGCCTTCTTTATTCTACAAATATGTGCTGATGACTGCATGTGACAAGCTGTTGACTAAGTGATCAGCGTTAAGAGCTATACCTTGTTTGACTTTCTTGTACATGTCACATACATTGAGAAACATGATTTCTTGTATACATATTCACTAATTGCTTCATGTGTCTTATGCCCTTTTAGTCTCCTCTACAATGCTTCACATAAGACTGGGCCAGAGTTAGTACTGAATACCCATTTTTAAATTAAATTTTTGTTTGCGGTATAATTAATTTGCAATGTTGTGCTAATTTCTGCTGTATATCATAGTGAGTCAGTTACACATACACATATATCCACTTTTTTTTTTTAGATTCTATTCCCATATAGGTCATCAGAGAGTTTTTGTTTTGTTTTAACATACACACACACACACATACATGAAAGTTGAAGCTGAAAGTGTTAGTCAGTCAGTTTTGTCCAACTCTTTGCAACTCCATGAACTATAAACCACCAGGCTCCTTTGTCTAATGAATTCTCTCCAGGCAAGAATACTGGAGTGGGTAGCCATTCTCTCCTCCAGGAGATCTTCCAGACCCAGGGATTGGATCCAGGACTCTTGCATTGCAGGTGGATTCTTTATTGTCTGAGCCACCGAGGAAATATATATTCTTTTTCAAATTATTTTACCAATTATCTTGTTACACAATATTGAGACAAGTTCCGTGTGTTATACAATAGGCCCTTTGCTGGTTATCCACTGAAATAGAGCAATGCATATATGTCAACCCCAAACTCCCCAACTATCCCTCCCCCTACTGGGATACTTGCTGGGAACCACAAGTTTGTTCTCTAAGTCTGTTGTTGTTCAGATGCTAAGTCATGTCCAACTCTTTATGATACCATGCACTGCAGCACACCAGGCTTCCCTGTCCTTAACTATTTCCCTGAGTTTGCTGAAACTCATATCCGTGGAGTCAGTGATGCGATACAACCATCTCATACTCTGTCTCCTCTTTTCCTCTTCAATCTTTTCCAGCATCAGTCTTTTCTAATGAGTCTGTCTCCATCCTATAAATAATTTATTTGCATCACTTTTCTTTTGGAAGATTATGTATATAAGTGGAATCATATGACATTTCTCTTTCTCTGACCCACTTCACACAGCATGATAATCTCTAGGTCCATCCATGTTGCTGCAAATGATATTCCATTCATTTTAATGGCTGAATAATATTCCATTGTATATATGTACCACCTCTTCTGGTCACAAGTATGTTTCCTTGGCCTAAGTTCACAAGCTACCTCTCTAGTAAACAGATGGAACACTCTATTGTGAACTGTGAATAAAATCTAATAGGTTAGCTTACATGATAGTAACAGAATGGTTTAGCTCTGAGGACCCATTCCTATTATCTGACAAACTGTAAATTTAAGCATCCATTTCCCAAAATTCCTGAAAAGTATTGGACAGCATACTGTAAGTGATTCACATCAGGGTTGACATCTTTAGATGCTTTGGTCAGAGTTTGAACTACAGGAAGAGACTCTGAAACCTGATGCTCTTTGTGGTGCCCAGCACCAACTCCAATCAGCGAAGGGTAAATAAAAGCATAAGGCAGCCTCTTCACCAAAAAGGTAGGGTGTACCATGACCCCAGGCTCAATGTATGGGGATAGGATAAAATCAGGAATATCTAAAATCCCACTCAGTATTATTTACACATCCACTTCCTGAAGAAATCCTAGGTTTCTGGTTTTCCTGGGCCCCTCTGTAAACTGTGGGGAGGGGGGGGGCTATGCTAAAAGAAGCTAGAACAACTGGGCTGACTTCAGGTTCACCATACTCAACCTGTTGGAATTTTGTTCCTATTCTCCTCCAGTTTGAGAATTGTTTTCCTCTTGAAAATAGGTTCGGTGTTTCTTATCTTTTTTGAAGTCATGCAAAATTAAATGTGATAATGAATGTAAAGCTTCTGTAAAATCTGTGAATGTCTGTGTGCATACAAGAGAAGTCAGTTCACATATTGTCTATGAGGCAAAGACTTAAAGGATGGAAATAATGGATATAAGATACTACAGATTTTAAATATTGTTTCCATTCTATCAACAGTTGATCTCATACTCTTGCCTAAATAGTGCTCCCTGTAAAAAAAATCCCAGAGCTCTAAGATGGAAAGAGGTGCAGGTCATGGCAGGAAGCACACAGGAATCCTCGAATTTGAAGTATGGGTACCTTTTGATAGTAACCTGTGCAAAGATTCAGATAGGGCTCTGTGGATACATGTAACTAGCACACAGTAATAGGTGGCATTTGCTGAACATATACAAGTGCTAGACACTGTAATGATATAGATGGCAAAAATTTAGTAGGCTCTACCTTGTATCAGTTACTGTCTTAATCACTTTATACACACTATTTTATCAAAATATCATAGCAATGGTAACAGTCAGTGGATAATAATAGACTACATTACATATATGGATTCCAAAGCCTAGAGAAGTTGAGAAACTTGTCCAAGTTCCCTCAGCTAGAATGTGGCAGAGCTAGACTTCCAAACCAGGCTCTTGGATTGCAGAAACTATGCTAAGCATTTTTCTGTTCCCAAGATAACAGGGCAAAGCAGAAGCCTGGCTGAGTGAGGAATGGATTAAAAAGTCTCTGTAAAATGGCAGCTGCTGAGTATTTCCATCTTCTGCTCTAAACCCTAAGTATAGAAAGTTATAGCCAAGAGAAAGAAATACCAAGAAAAGCCCTGGGTTTTCCTGAAAGGAATAAAAGATTGGTAGTGACACAGCAAATCAGGCTATCCAGCATTAAATTCACCAGGATGAACAGAAGCTCTTATCCTCTGGTAAACATGACAAGCTAAGGTATATGAGCTTAAAGAGAAAACTAAGAAGTCATCTAAGTACAGTTTTTAAAACAGGATGTGTTGATGACATTAGGCTTCAATAAATAGTTACAAATTAGAAGTAATTATTGGCTATAAAAATATAAATATATTTTAAAAATCATAAAAAGTAGTCAAATTAACAGAATTGATAGACCCACAAAATAAATGAGTGAACAGAAAGATCAGACCCAGGGACTTATTTAGAAGGCATCAGAAAGTCATTAAGTAGTGGAAAACACAGACGTTAATAAACATCGATGATAAAAATACAGCATCATCAACCATTTGTAACAGTACAACAAAGAAATGATGAAGTGGAAATACATAAAATAATGCACAAGAATTTCTCAGGATTTAAAAATATAAACACTTAAGAGAAAGGACTTTAAAATTTACAAAACAGTATAAATATGGAAGATCCACACACATGTGATAGGGAATATTTTAAGAATATTCTAAATACTTCCAGTGAGTGAAGATATGTTAAAGAAAAAAGTTTCAGATTGTTACTGAATTTTTCACTATCAACAGAAGGCCAACATTTTCAAAGTGTTTAAAGAGAAGAGCTCTATATCTACAGTTTTTTTTTTTTTTAATTAGAGTGCAGATTATTCCTTGAGTAATAAAATTCTTCTTTGAAAATACCAAGAAACTAATCCTACACTATGCTATGTGAAATCTGGGAAATAAGTGTAATCAAATATTTTAGTAAAGCTGAATATTGTCCATAAAGGAAGAATATGATGAAAACTTAGAAGAGGTAAAAGTGAAAATAGATAGCTCAATTCAGTCTCTCAGTCACATCCAACTCTTTGTGACTCCATGAACCCAGCACGCCAGGTATCCCTGTCCATCACCAACTCCTGGAATCCATCCAAACCCATGTCCATTGAGTCGGTGATGCCATCCAACCATCTCATCCTCTGTCGTCCCTTTCTCCTCCTGCCCTCAATCTTTCCCAGCATAAGGGTCTTTTCAAATGAGTCAGCTCTTTGCATCAGGTGACCAAAGTATTGGAGTTTTAGCTTCGACATTAGTCCTTCCAATGAACACCTAGGACTGATCTCCTTTAGGATGGACTGGTTGGATCTCCTTGCAGTCCAAGGGACTCTCAAGAGTCTTCTCCAATACCACAGTTCAAAAGCATCAATTCTTTGGCGCTCAGCTTTCTTTATAGTCCAACTCTCACATCCATACATGACCACTGGAAAAACCATAGCCTTAACTAGATGGACCTTTATTGACAAAGTGATGTCTCTGCTTTTTAATATGCTGTCTAGGTTGGTCATAACTTTCCTTCCAAGGAGTAAGTGTCTTTTAATTTCATGGCTGCAGTCACCATCTGCAGTGATTTTGGAGCCCAGAAAAATAAAGTCTGACACTGTTTCCACTGTTTCCCCATCTATTTGCCATGAAGTGATGGGACTGGATGCCATGATAGTAGTTTTCTGAATGTCGAGCTTTAAGCCAACTTTTTCACTCTCCTCTTTCACTTTCATCAAGAGGCCCTTTAGTTCTTCTTCACTTTCTGCCATAAGGGTGGTGTCATCTGCATATCTGAGGTTATTGATATTTCTCCTGGAAGTCTTGATTCCAGCTTGTGCTTCTTGCAGCCCAGCGTTTCTTATGATGTACTCTGCATATAAGTTAAATAACCAGGGTGACAATATACAGCCTTGATGTACTCCTTTTCCTATTTGGAACCAGTCTGTTTTTCCATGTCCAGTTCTAACTGTTGCTTCCTGACCTGCATACAGGGTTCTCAAGAGGCAGGTCAGGTGGTAGGGTATTCTCATCTCTTTCAGAATTTTCCACAGTTTATGTGATCCACACAGACAAAGGCTTTGGCATAGTCAATAAAGCTGAAATAGATATTTTTCTGAAAATAGATAGGACGTTACTAATTATGTGGGGACATCTATTCCATCTCTCTCAAATTTTGTCAGCTATTGAATAATAATCTAAACCAATTGCTTCCTCACAATGCTTATATCCTATAACCATTTAAAGGCAAAATCTATCCAGTAGTGTTACCAGGTGGTATGGGAGCCAACAGCAGTACTCAACAGAGAATTGAAGATACACTAGTTTTCCTATTGCTATAGAACTAATTACCACAAATTTAGATGCTTGAAACAGCAAGCATTTATCACTTTCCAATTTTGGTCAGAAAGCCCATAGCTTAACTGGACCCTTTGCTGTAGATTCTCATCAGGGAGCAAACCAGGGCTAACTGGGATTACAGCCTCATCAGTGGCTTGACTAGGGAAAGGTATGCTTCCAGTCTCCCTCAGGTTGTTTCAGATAATCTCCTGAAGGTTGTAGGACTGAGGTTCCCATTTTCTTGCTGGCTGTCAGGAAGGGCTGCTTTCCGTTCCTAGAGGTTGCCTATTGATTCCTTGTCACATGACCTTTTCCAGAGGCAATTACACAGGTTTGCTTGCTTTTCAAGACCAACAGATGAATCTCTCCTTCTAGCCAGCAAAGATGAGGTTATGTATAATGAAACATAGTCCATCACCTTCACCAAGGTCTATTACTTAGAAGCAAGTCAGAGGCTTTGCTGGCACTGAAGAAGAGGAAATTATAAAAGAAAAAGACTTACTATAGGTGACCTAAAAGTGTGTCCACCACAGGTGCCTAGGGTTTTCACCTCTCTCATTAGATTGCCAAGGTAGGCTCAAACTTAAGCCTGTCTATGGGAGGAAACAGACAGAATAGGCTCCATCTTGAAAGCAGGACTCCATCTTGGACTGGAATGTGGAATTTGAGCTATATGTCCAGTATCTATGGAAATGACATACCAACTGGAAAATCAGACTTCCCAGATGGAAGAACCCCAGGGCTCATACCTAGGCTCTCCATTGCCTAAAAGAGTACCCTAATTATCTGTGTAACCAAATAGAATCATAAATTCTATTATGCTTATTGGGGTATGACCACAGGCCTATTGATAATTGTCCACTGTTAACTACCTAGGCTTAAAGCATATGAATCATGGGTTAACTTTGATTGTATCTTTCTCTTCATTTGTTCAGACCAGATTCAGGGAATTTGGGGAGGTGGGTTTGGGCACGTACACTTAGGGTATATAAGGTTTTCACAAAAACTCCTTGGCTAAGAGGAGACTCTGCCTTGGGCCCGCCAGTGTAATAAATGGCACTTCACTATCTGCATCATCCTTCTAAGTGAGTTTGTTTCCTGGAATGTGTGGCTACAACATGTCCATTATCACAAGAGATAACTGACATTCAGGAAAATATGAACTGACATGCCCAATTTTCACATACCTACAGGGTAAAATCATTATTTCAAGAAAGACTACAAACCAAAGAGCATATGCTATATGAAGCAAAATTATTGAAGTAGATGATCTCCAACTATAAAATAAGTGTATACATATTCTCAAAATAGAAGGGAATGTACTATAACAGGAAGCAGCAGCAAGAAGTTATAAGAAAGTTAGAAATATTAAGTGTGCAAAATACAGCAGCTAAAACATTTTTTTAAATGACCAAAATGAAATGAGTACAGCTAAAGAGTGAGTGAACAAGCTGAAAGATCAAAGAGTTCTCTCAGAAGACAACAAAAATGGACAAAGAAATAGAAGATGTAAGAGAGAAGCTGGGGAATACAGAGGCTAGAAATAGAAGTGACAATATCTGGAATAGTTTCAAAAGAAAAAAATAATCAACTAAAGAAAGGAGATATTTGCAAAAGAATGGAGACAAATTTCCTAAAATTATCCGTGAGAGACCTTGGACTGGCACAGCGCAGAGTGGCAGATGGGGAAGGTAACAGAACACGCACACCTACACCTGTTAGAGACACTCAACAGGCAGAAACTGACATCAGACCCTAACATTCTTTGTTTAACAGAATTGCCATTAAAATACAAGGGTGAAAAAAATATCCCCAGGCATATCAGCCTCAGAAGATTTGCCATACAAACATTCACTTAGAAAACACTCTTGGATGAAACGATCAAACAGGAAGAAAAGTATATCCAGGGGCTGCAGCAACCCATGTGAGAAGTAAGGGGGATTAACTTTTCTAGCAGACATTAAAGTTACCTCTTGAAACAAGGATAAAAGGGCAAAATCTATAGTGCTCTACATTTTGCAATAAACTCAGAACTAAAATTCCATGAAGACAAAGGGGCAGAAAAGGCCAAAAGGCCCTGAAGATGTTAAAAATTTGCCGATTACTTAGGGAAACAATAGAGGTAATAATAAATTTAAGAAATCAATATGGATATAAACATGAGAAGGATTTTTTATTTAAAGATTTCAAATATAAAAACAAAAGTAAGAATGTGTAATTTTGAAATTAGGACAAGAAAACTTAAACTAAAAAATGTTTACCAAAGTAAACAAAAAGAAAGGATATTAAAGGGAAAATAAATAGTAAATCATATCACCAAAAAATTCCAAATATAATCACAATAATATTGGATTAAATTCACCAATGAGAAACTCAGATTGAAAATAAAATTGTATAACAATACAACATCTGTAATATTTGCAAATAAGAATTGAGAATAAAGGATGAAAAAAAGATATATTATGAAAATATTAACCAAAAGAAATCTGAGGAAGTATTCTTAATATCCAGAATGTAATTAAGACAAAAAACTCCACAGAGATAACACAGGCTGATTATATTGGTAAAGAGTACAGTTGATCAAGAAAATAAAACCATTAGAAACAGCTATCACTTCTACAATAAAATCACAAAATATATAAACTCAAAACGGGAAAGACTGAAGAGACAAAAAGATAAATTATCAATTGTTGCTGAAGATTTTATCACACTACTCTTAGAAATAGATCTAGAAGGCAAAATAAACAGAAATATGAAAAACCTAGATGATAAAACAAATAAATTTATTAATCTATGGGATAATTTGGAGTTCAGCATCCAACAACAGAGTACATATTCTTTATGAGTGTAGATATAATATTTGAATAACTATGTGTCTAAAAAAATAGGAAAATTAAAACTCTTAAAGTAATAAGTAGATAAAGAATAAAATGAAAAGAAAGAAGAATGAAGGTGAGAACAAAAGAAAATGGAAATAAATATCATGTATACTAGATTTTACACCCAAAATTCAAGAAAAAATTAATTAATAACAAAAATAACTTTTAAAATTCCACGTGTTTGGAAACAAAATCTCATGCTGGTAAATACCCTTATATAGAGAGAGGCTATTATGAAAAAATTTCGGACTGGACAATGAAAACTAAATGGATTTTTAGGATTTTACATGCTAGATTTAATTACAATGATCAGAAAGCACGTTGTATAAATGCTGCTAGGAGATCCAACCAGTCCATTCTGAAGGAGATCAGCCCTGGGATTTCTTTGGAAGGAATGATGCTAAAGCTGAAACTCCAGTACTTTGGCTACCTCATGCAAAGAGTTGACTCATTGGAAAAGACTCTGATGCTGGAAGGGATTGGGGGCAGGAGGAGAAGGGGATGACAGAGGATGAGATGGCTGGATGGCATCACCGACTTGATGGACGTGAGTCTGAGTGAACTCTGGGAGTTGGTGATGGACAGGGAGGCCTGGCATGCTGTGATTCATGAGGTCGCAAAGAGTCAGACATGACTGAGCGACTGAACTGAACTGAACTGAAGCTAAGATTAAAACTCAAGAAGTTTGAACAAAGAGATAAAGAAATCAGAAAAAGACATGTAAGGATAGATTTCAATGAAACAGGGCATTTATAAACACAGAAAAGTTAAATAATATTCCAAATTGATTTTTGGAAAACATTCATAATGCACAGCACTAATATGATGACTCAATTAAAAAGATAGTTTAAAAATATATATGTATTGAAAAGAATGAATCATGAAGGACAAAGATAATGATATATTAAAAAATAACATAGTAGCTAAAAAATAATCTTAGATGAAATAAACTCCTAGAATGAATATCTGAATTAGGAAAAAAATGAAAACCTTCAGCATAATATAAACTTTAAAAACTGAAATAGTAGCTAAATACAGTTCAGTCCAACTAGTTTTATAGGTAAACTCTATCAAACCTCTATGAAAAAAGTTAATTCTTATTTTAAACAAATAGTCTCACAAAATGGAAGAGTGCTCCAAATTAAGCTAGAAGTATTAATACAAAAGCAATTCTATTAAAATGTTTAGGTAGACTTTTTTAGGGATTTTTGAAACTTATTCAAAAAATGTTCTGGAAGAATAAAATCCCATAAATAGCTATTTCAATAAGAGAATACTTATTATACCAGTTACTAAGACTTACTAAAAAAACATAAATAAATAAACTTATGTTAGCCCAGAGAGAAAGAAATAGACCAATGGGTTAAAACTGGACACTCGGAAATAGCATTTTTAATCAATAAAAAGTAAAATTGAAAACATATTGTTTATAGAAATGATGTAATGGAAACTCACAATAAGGAAAAATAGAATCATGTACCCTAACTCACATCACATACAAAGGTGGAATCAGATGAATTAAAAATCTAAATATGAGATAATACAAGTTCACACACACACATATACATGATAATTATATGAGGCGATGGATTGGTTTACCTTATTGTTCTAATCATTTTGCAATATATACCTATATTGAATCATAATATTATACTTCTTAAACTTGCACAGCATTTAATGCCAAAAAATTTTATCTCCAAAAAAGCTAGAAAAATAAATAGAGCTAATTTAAACTAATTAAAAAAAAGAACTAAATGCTGAGTGGGGATCTAAGCAGATACTAGAAAAATGTTGAAAAATAATTGCGATACCTAGGAGTGGGGGAAAAACATATTTAAAAAGATATCATTACTCTAGGAGACAAATCCAAAAAGTTATTACTGAGATTTATGCTAAAAATGTTCTGCTTATCTCTTCCTCTAGGAGTTCTATAGTATCTGGTCACGCATCAGTTCAGTTCAGTCGCTCAGTTGTGTCCGACTCTTTGCGACCCCATGAATCACAGCACGCCAGGCCTCCCCGTCCATCACCAACTCCCGGAGTTCACTCAGACTCACATCCATCAAGTCGGTGATGCCATCCAGCCATCTCATTTTCTGCCATCCCCTTCTCCTCCTGCCTTCAATCCCTCCCAGCATCAGGGTCTTTTCCAGTAAGTCAACTCTCCGCATGAGGTGGCCAAAGTATTGGAGTTTCAGCTTCAGCATCAGTCCTTCCAATGAACACACAGGACTGATCTTCAGAATGGACTGGTTGGATCTCCTTGCAGTCCAAGGGACTCTCAAGAGTCTTCTCCAACACCACAGTTCAGAAGCAGCAATTCGGTGCTCAGCTTTCTTCACAGTCCAACTCACATCCATATATGACCACTGGAAAAACCATAGCCTTGACTAGACGGACTTTTGTTAGCAAAGTAACATCTCTGCTTTTGAATATGCTGTCTAGGTTATAACTATATAACTAGGCTATAACTATAATATGCTGTTAGGTCATAACTTTCCTTCCAAGGAGTAAGTGTCTTTTAATTTCATGGCTGCAATCATCATCTGCAGTGATTTTGGAGCCCCCCAAATTAAGTCTGACACTGTTTCCACTGTTTCCCCATCTATTTCCCATGAAGTGATGAGACTAGATTCCATGATCTTCGTTTTCTGAATGTTGAGCTTAAGCCAACTTTTTCACTCTCCTCTTTCACTTTCATCAAGAGGCTCTTTAGTTCCTCTTCACTTTCTGCAATAAGGATGGTGTCATCTGCATATCTGAGGTTATTGATATTTCTCCCAGCAATCTTGATTCCAGCTTGTGCTTCTTCCAACCTAGTGTTTCTCATGATGTACTCTAGAGGTCTTTAATAAATTTTGAATTTATTACTGTATATGGTGTTAGAGAATGTTCTAATTTCATTCTTTTACATGTAGCTGTCCAGTTTTCCCAATACTACTGATTAAAGGATTGTCTTTTCTCCATTGTATATTCTTGCTCCCTTTGTCCTAGAGTAATTGATCATGGGTATGTGGGTTTATTTCTGGGCTTTCTAATCTGTTCCATTGATCTATATGCCTCTTCTTACGCCAGCACCATACTGTTTTAATTACTATAGCTTTGTAGAACAAGGGAATGTTACTCAGCCATAAACAAGAATGAAACAATGTCATTTGCAGCAACACGGATGGACCTAGAGTATCATAGTAAGTGAAGTAAGCTGCTGCTGCCAAGTCGCTTCAGTCATGTACGACTCTGTGCGACCTCAGAGACGGCAGCCCACCAGGCTCCCCCATCCCTTGGATTCTCCAGGCAAGAACACTGGCGTGGGTTACCATTTCCTTCTCCAATGCATGAAAGTGAAAAGTGAAAGTGAAGTCGCTCAGTCGTGTCCGACTCCCAGCGACCCCATGGACTGCAGCCTACCAGGCTCCTCCGTCCATGGGATTTTCCAGGCAAGAGTACTGGAGTGGGTTGCCATTGCCTTCTAGACAGAAACAAATATGATATTGCTACATGTGGAATCTTAAAAAACAAAAAAAGACAAACTTATTTACAAACAGAAATAGACCCACAGACATAGAAAACAAACTTATGGTTACCAAAGAGGAAAGGCAGGGGAGGCATAAATTAGGAGGTTGAGATTAACATATACACAATACTATATATAAAATAAATAACAAACAAGGAGTTATTGTATAACACAGGGAACTATACTCCACATTTTTAATAACCAATAAGAGAAAAGAATCTGAAAATGAATATATATATACACATACACATACACACACACGTGTATATAACTGAATCACTGTGCTGTGCACTTGAAACTAACATGACATTGTACATCAATTATATTTCAGTTTAAAAAGATATCAGAAGTGTATGCAATGTGGGGATATTAATGGAGTGGTTATACAGGAATTAAGAACTTCAGTTCATTGAAGGACAACATTGGCACAAATTAGAGAAATATAGCAGGGAGAGAATAGGTGTCATGTTTAAAACTTTTAAGACAACGTCTATAATGTTAGGAAAACCAATAGAAATTGTGAAACTGTTAACATTAACTGTTAACATTAACTGTTAACATTAACAGCGAAAACATTAACAGTTTATAGAAGAAGAAGAAAAGATAATAATCATAAGAAGCTGTCAAACTCACTAGCAAACAGAAATGCAAACGAAAATAATGAGATACTATTTTATATCCATAAGAAAGACCAAGAAATAAAATTTTAATGACTATGACACATCAGAAAAGATGTGCACACTTTGGACCTCAAGTGGCAAAGCAATGTCCCAAAGAGACCCAGGCTCCCTTGGCACTAGCAGCAGTCTCTAATGAGGGCATGGTCTCAGCCAGAAGCTATGCCAGCAGAAAGTAAGTGTACAAATCTCCAAAGCAGTTTGTCCTGGGCGATCTGGGCTGGCATTCAGACTGTGCTTTACTTTAAATCTAGAAAAAAACAAAGAGGACAAGAAGAGAGAAAAGATACAAGTGCCACTCCCTGCAGGAGAGAGATTACTGCACGCCCCCTTTGCTCACCCCATGGTTGCCCCAGGGGCTCAGAGTATCTTCAGTATCTCAGGACCTGTCCTCCCGGGAGTCTTCACTCTCAGGGCTGTCCAGTAATGCTCTAGGGGTGACTGGCTTGTTCTCCCCCTGTTTCATTTCTTATGACGACAGTAAACCCTGAAGATGGTGGTTCCTCTCTTCCTAAGCAGCAAATATCCAGCTCAAGATAACCACACACATCATGTAACTAAATAGAACATATCAACAATGATAATCTCTTATAAGAAATTAACTACTGATTAAGCACAATATAACTATGACCTGGTAGCAGTTACTTATTATTTGATTGGCTAAGTGCTAACACATCATAATGATTAGTTAAACCTGATTCTTACAAAACCTCGGCAAGTACCTCTTCATGTAGTACCTTTCCAACTCTGTTATAATCAGTCAGCAGTTTCCCCATGTGCATTAGCCTTGCCTGGTGACCTTCACATAGACGCACATCCTTTTTGCCACATATTCACAACACTTTGTGATTACTGTTGCCATATAAAATTCAAAACCTTCAGTTAAATCTGAATTTCAGATAAGGAACCTTTGAAAGTCTATCCCCAAAATTGCACGAGATATATTTATACTAACTGGCAATTCTGCTTGTATTTCTGCATTAACCTGGACTTGAACATCATGGTTGTTTCTATTTAGCATTCTCTTCTTTCTGCTCACTTTTGCTTGAACTGAGTCTCATTTTTCTGTTAATTTTTTCATTGCCCATAGTCTGAAATATGCTGCCAAGATGAAAAAAACAAACATGCCATTTTCTTAATTCTAATAAAATTATGATGTAGGTATTATCCCACTTTATAGAGAAGAAAACTGAGGTTCACATATGTTTAAAATTGCACCTAGGATCACATAGCTAGCAAGTGGAATCTGGAAATCAGGGTAGCCTGGGTCACAAATCATTTACTTTCCACTTAACCATACTGCCTACTAGGAAGAATCAAGGAGAAAAAGTCAGAGACGTGGCAGTGCATTGGGCTGGGGGCAGGGAGCAGTATTTTTGGACTGATTAAAGGATTTTGACCCAAGGGGGACATGTTCTCAAAGAAACTCAGATTATGACCCAAGGATCCCAGGCTGCCTCGCAGGAATGGTGCTGGTACCTCTGTAAGTTGCACAGCTCAGCTCACTGTGCTGCTTCTAGTCCTAGCATTTCAACACTGAAGACCCACCTCCAGCAGGCAGAGAGAAGAAAAACTCAAAGCAGTAACTTGAAACCCTGTTTACTTTTCCCTCTACCCAGAGGCCCACAATAAGTCATCTACATCTTCTTGCTTTAATCACCCCATATAGAACAAAACAAGGCCCAGATTCTAAAGTGAAGTATCCATTTACAAAACCCAGTGCCCTTTCTTCCACCTGCCCTCCTTCACTGAAAAGACTCCAGCTACCCACCTTTAGGAAAATCACCCAAATTACAGGAGCTAATTATCTGTGTTTTTTCTCTTTCTTTTCCCCCTAAATTATAGCTATCTTTAGAGAATCCGATTGCTTTTTTAAACAGAAGATTGAACCATCTATTAGAATGTAAAAGAATGTGCTAATTGGAGTTCAAATCAAATAAGACACAGTTTAAATTTATACTTGTAAAATGAATTATCCTTACCTTTGCACCCCTAACTCTGCAGGCTCGAAACAACAGAATGACCCAAAGTCACCTTGAATTTATCCACCCTTACAACCTGACAGTGATTGTTTTTTTGTTTTTAGTCTCTTTCAACCAGAAGTAACTGCTCTTAACTGTGAGATTATGCAGCTCTGTTTGGAAAGCTTTTGTGAGTCCCTGTAGTATAATGATTTTCCTTTAGAGAGCATGTAATTTCAGGTTCTTGCATAACAGCACAGATTTTTATGGTATTACTAAACTTTGTAATTTTATTTCTCTCTGACAATTAAGTGCACATTGATGTTATGGAATTTTTTCTTCCTTCCATCACAGTTGGATGAAATTGGAAAGGCAGACTATGCTGCGTTGGGAGTGCTCATGTCTAGAAGTGTAAACGTTTTGTGATTCCCTTGTTGAAGATCCATTTCACACATAGGCAAATCCATCACACCACTACTGTTTGCTTTCAGTTACAAACAAGCGGTAACCCCAAACACGCAATGTACCGACCAAAAACAATCAATGTGCCATTCATGCACTCCCTTTGTTTAGGAAATAGTTTAATGGTTTACAATACATTAACTCAGATGTTTAACCTTTCTGCAGAAAGTGAGCATTTTCCAAATAGATACTCTTTTTTAAATTTTAGAATTCATCATTTCTCATCACTAGCCACATCTCTTCCTTGTCTGTTGTACTCAGATCTGGGCAGTAACTCCAGTGTTCTGTAGACACTCTCACTGGTTCCCACTGCTGTGTAAATGAGTCACACCTCTCGTTCTAATCCAGGCAGATGAAAGTGGACAAACGTACTGCCTGTGAACTGCACAGCCCCATTTGGACATACATGATTTACTCTGTCCCTTGGAGGCAAGCTGAAGGCTCCCTTACCACAAAGATGAGTGCTCAGTACCCATTAGGTATATGACAATCCTCCCCTGAATCCCTCAGAATCGAATTTTGTAATTTATCAAGAATCTGTAAGAATGATAATGCTCTCTTTTAGGCTTCATCTGTTGCCTTTAATACATTCCCTGATGATTAGAGTTTTGCAGACTTGCTAGGACTTAATGATGCTTCTCCTAGAAAGGTTTACATGATCAATAAGACATGATCCCAAGACAGAGTGGAGAGAAAGTCTGAAATCCAGTCTGAAGCAGCCTTTTCTCTGTGGTCAGATGGAAGCATTTCCCACTGGAAATCACTTGCCATACTCAGCAGATCTCATGTCGTTATACTTCCTCACTCAGATTTGTGAAGCTGTGGTACCAGATAAATGTTTATTATCATCATTCTATGGAACAATGCTCCCTTCAAATCTACCTGCAGCTCAACACTTGGATATACTCTATTCTGGACTGTGTGCCCAACTCCAATGCATATGGTGAAGACGTAACGCAGAGGGTGACTGTATTTGGAGATGGGATCTTCGTGGTATGAGCACTTGGAATCTACTCTCTTAATAAATTTCTAGTACATAATACAGTTTTATTAATGCCAGTCACCATACTGTATACAATAATATCATGTTATACTCCTCAAATGTGTGCAATTCTTATCTTAAAACTTTTATACAGCTCTAAAAATTTGTAATTGATAAAAACAAGCAATTAAGGTTAAAGGGGGCATAAGGATGGCCTGATCCTATAGGTTTAGCATCCTTATAAGAAAATACGCCAGAGAATTCTCTCTCCCAGCACACAGGCAACAGACGACGGAGCTTGTAAGGATGCAGTGAACACATAGAACAGAGCCCCAGACATTGTGGTTGAGGATGAGCCTCTTGTGGCCACTTGGTCCAGAGTCATTCAAGAAGTCATCCATTCAAGTCATCCGTCTTCTCCAGCGGAAGTGACTCATGTTGGCTAAAAAATAATTTCATTTTCAGGAAAATAACTGGGAAACTGCCTAACAGATGAATAATATAGCTTCAGACTTCCTTGCTGGTCCAGTGGTTAAGAATCCACCTGCCAATGCATGGGACACGTGTTTGACCGCTGGTCTGGGAGGATTCCACGTGCCGCAGGGCAACTTACCCCGAGAGCACAGCTTCTGCGCCCGAGCGCTGCAGCTGCTGAAACCTGTGTGCCCTAGAGCCTGCGTTTAGCAACAAGGGAGGCCCACTCACCACAGCTAGAGAGTAGCCCCCGCTCACCACAATCAGAGAAAGCCCACACACAGCAACAAAGACCCAGTGCAGTCAAAAATAAATCAATTAGTGGGGAAAAAAAAGACATATAGCTTCATGTCTTTTTTAGGGGCGTGTGTCTGTGTGTCTCTCTGGGTGTGTTTCACATGGTCTAGGAGACTTTTCATGGATTTATAATTTTTAGGCACACATGAAACATCCTGTATCCTGAAAACTGAGGAGAGTCAAAGATCCAAAACAGTGAAGGGAGCGCCCCAAACACTCTAGGAGCTCAGTCAGTGTGAGATTTCTCCCTTCCCATGGATGTCTCCTTCTGCTCAGTGCCCTTATCCCTCACTCCTCTCTCCTTCCCAAATTTAGCACTTTCAGCTAAACCTCTGGACATGCCCTGAACTGTGAGAATTTTAATCAAGAATACCCCAATAAAAACAGCTGTGGAGCAGGGGGTGAATGTCGCCGGCTCTCAGCCTGCGGCACCTGGCCAGTGAAGGCTTATCCAGTAAGAACCCAGTGATCCTTGTTCTCAGACTGGGGCAGCCTTTCACCCTCTGACTTGCATTTCCTTCACTTAATGACTATGGATTGTGATTAATACCTCTCTTCCCACTCATCTTGCCCAAGAGCCCTCGGCATCCTTCCCTGGGCTGGTGAGGGGATAAGGTATGGCTTTCTCTTCCCCAAACTCCATCTCCCTCCTGGGGTGATTCTGTAGCTTCCAATTGGACACGGCTGAGGGGGTAGGCTGTGTCTAAACTGGCCCAGTGTAAGGCAGGATTTATGAATCCTGAGCTGGATTTTCATGCTGTCTATACCACCGTGAAATTATCTGCTGATTCCATTTAGTAAATAAGGCAGCATGTTGAAGCCAGACATTCCCAAGCCAGCAGAGACTGTGGCCACCATGCTAATGTGCTGGTGCAAAGACTGAAGGGACTTTTGTGGGGCTGATGGGTTGTCTGTCCTGGAATCACTTCCCTCATGTGTAAATGGGAGGCAACTGAAGAAAGGAATGTTTGTTCACTGTACTCCACTCATTACTTATGCACAGTATATATTATTCAAAATAAGCAATTATCCCAAAGTAAACAAAACTGTTTGCGTTTACCAGGAGACAGTCTGCCCCTTTGAGGAAGCTAGTGTCAGGCAGAGAGCAAGAAACTATTGACTAGAATGGAAATAGTACCACATTCTTTGCAGGACAGATTCTAAAAGTTTTGACCTGGCACGCCCATCCTTCCATGTGTGACCCTGTCCAATTTCACTCACTTCACAAATTCCCAAGATGTTCTTTGCCCTTGCATGCATGCTAAGTCACTTCAGTCGTGTCTGACTCTTTTGCAACCCCTAGGGCTGTAGTCTTCCAGGCTCCTCTGTCCTTGGGATTCCTCAGGCAAGAGTATTGGAGTGGATTGTCATGCCCTCCTCCGGGGGATTTTCCTGACCTAGGGAATCAAACCAGTGTCTCTTATGTCTCCTGCATTGGCAAGTGGGTTCTTTACCGCTATTGGGAAGCCCTCTTTGCTCTTGAGTTGGACTTAATTCTCATTCAAAACAGAGACCCATGCTGTAGCACCAATATTTTAAAAATTATGGGTGGAAGAGGATTAACATGAAAAAATGCTATTATTAATTCCATTTGTTTTTCTGTAAATTATGAAGCACCTCCATTATTTACTTGTTTTAGTGGAATATATACACAGTGAGGCAATACAATATGGAAATAGTTTGTCCCCATAAACCTTTCTTAAGCAACTCTACACACAATGGTTTTTCCTCAATTTTTAGAGCAGTGGTTTTCAAATTTTCACAAGTAATCACAAGTCCATGGGAGTTTTATAAAAAACACAGATTGCTGGGCCCCACCTCTGAAGTTCCTTATTCAGTGGGTTGGGGGCTACTAACATGTATTTACAAAGCACTCCCAAGTGATTCGGATGTTGCTAGATCAGGCACCAAGTTTGACAGCCATTGTTGTAAATTTTTGCTGTTCAGTAAAGTAGCCGCTAATCACATCTACATGTGGCTACCGAGGGTGTGAAAATGTGGCTGGTATGAACTGAGATATGCCATGAGTGTAAAAATATATATAGGATTTCTAAGACTTTTAAGAGTAGTAAAACATACAATGAACATGGGTTTGGGTGGACTTTGGGAGCTGGTGATGGATAGGGAGGCCTGGCGTGCTGCAGTTCATGGGGTTGCAAAGAGTCAGACACAACTGAGTGACTGAACTGAATTGAACTGAAAATATACAATATTAATTTGCATAGGATTATATTATGAAATTATAACATTATTAGATATTTTAAGTACAGTAGTGGTTGTGGTGGTTTAATTGCTAAGTTGTGTCCAACGCTTGTGACTCCGTGGACTGTAGCCCACCAGGCTCCTCTGTCAGTGTGATTTCCCAGGCAAGAATACTGGAGTGGGTTGCCATATTCTTCTCCACGGATCTTCCTGACTCAGGGATCAAACCCGGGTCTCCTGCATTGCAGACAGATTCTTTACCAACTGAGCCACCAGGGAAGCCTATTTTAAGTGTAGCACACTATTAAAATTAACTTCAATTGTTTCATTTTTAAATATGGCTCCTAGAAAGTTTAAAAAGACATGCATGGCTCACATTATATTTCTGTCTGACAGCACTGTTCCCGAGGATCAAGCACAGGCTACAGATGGGACACTGCCCATACAAGACAGAGGGTAAAGACAGATTCAAAGTGTAAAGATAGATTAAAATTGTAAAACCAAATTTGACTACTTGAGTAATGATTGACTATTGTAAAACCTTAGGGAAGCATATACCAGCATATACCCAGCCCCGAACATATTCTTTTGCTGGGCTGACCACCGAGTCCAATGGAGCTCTTGACCAGTATTTGCTAGGCCTGAGCAGCTGTCTGGCCAGGAGAGGGAGCAGACAGACACCAGGAAGGAATGGAGGAGAGCAAGACTGTTCAGGGGCCAGAGACTCTTTGTTTCCAGCAAACCCCTTTAAAATATCTTGAATGGTATTGAAAACGTCTGGTCAGGACACGTACTGTTTTTCAGAAAGGCCTACAGAGTTTCCTTTGGACAAAATGGGTTTGGATCCTTTCATTATGGACGAGGCTAAAACAATTCTGAAGGCAAATATTTCAAGTAAAAATATGCTGTTTGTCTTAGTTCCAAATCACAAACATTCATCCTTTCTCTTTTAAAATTGATTTGGGATTCTCTATGACAGCATTTTTACTGTGGCTGGACTTTATTCCCCAAACTCCAGTCTGCCCTGGAGTTGATTGAGCAGGACCGAATTACTATTATTTTTGTTTTTCTTTCTGAACACTATCTAAGGTTGTGTGGCTCGGTTATGTGGAAGCATACCATGCAGCTACACCCCTTAGGGGATCGCTATGTAAGTAAAAGGCGTTGTTGGAATTTTCTTTGCTTTATTATTCTGCCCTGCTATTCCCCAAGACTAAACAGAGGATTTTTCTCTGCTGATGTGGAACCAGAATGCAGTTCTTACAAAGTCATTTGGCAAAGATATGCTTCAACTGGAAGGTCAAGAAATGATTCCTATTGTATTATTGTGTTGGAGAATCAAGCTTAAGCCAGATCACTTTTCCTTAATTTAATAAATATTCATTTCATTGGAAGGAATTTATCCAAGTCAAACTATGTTACACTCTTGCATGTGACACAGGACAGGGGATAAGCAGGATTGGCTTCCTCAAATCCCAAGGTTTCTACTCTGTCAAATGATGACGCGTCATTTTACTGAGGCAGTTTCTCCTTTCTGCTTGGCTGTATGGTGGGTAGCTAAGAGAAAGTTACTCACTTAACATAAAATATTAGCATTCATCAGAATTGTTTCACTCTATGTGATTAAAGCACTGTGGAAACAAATGTAGTTCCTTAAATGAGGTGTGACTATGTTAGCCCCAAGTAAAACCCTAGGCATGGTGATGGAGAAGGGGCGAAAGCCAAGTAGACATGGAAAATCTTTCTCATTACTTGACTATAAGAATTTTAATTAGTCCCAAAGGTTTCTCTCTCACTTATTTTAAAGCAAACCCGGGTAGATCAGACAATGAAATACGTGTCAATCAATCTCTGCTAGAGTCAGCTACATTACTTACACAGTTTGACCCGCTATGCTCGGAATTCTGAGTTGGCTAGGATTTTGCTCCATTTGAAATAGCAGGTAGGTAAGTGGAATTGTGCCAATAACTGAGCTCTTCTAATTGAGTTCATCCTGGTAAATTAATAAAAATTCCTGCCAATCAAACATGTGCATGTTTGCAGGAATATTACCAGTAGGTAATGGAGATAATTAATACTTCATGACATCAAGGTCTGAAATTAAAATCAAATCTGAGACTTAACTGCGATTATTAAATCTGAGGAAAATTATCTTTCAGATGACAAGTGTCACAACCTTCAACACCTGAATTAATAACAGGGAGTGCGCCTCCAAAAACACAGTGCACTTCTTTTTTTTCCTATGTTGCAATAATTACCACTTCATGACATCAAGGACCTATATCTGGCTCAAGACAATACTGAAGATCAGTGAAGTATTACCTCAACACAAAACACAAATTTCAGGCTACTTATCTAGCAACAAAATAGAATTGAAAGAATACAGGACTGGTGATGGGAGATACCGAGACTTGGGTCTAGCCCACAGTCTTGCTCATGATTTTCCCTTTTACTCTAGCTAAGCAAATCATTTCACCTACCTGGGTCTTAGTTCTGTCATCATGTGAAGCTAATTTCTGTTCTATTGAAAAAATTCCTGTAAAGATCACACAGAGATTTTTAAAAAATATTTATTATGTGTTTGATTTTACTCATTCATCCTCATATATAGCACACCAGCCATGATGTGGGGTGTTTGAAAAACAGATTAGAAAATATACAGTCCTTGATTTAAAAGGACTTCAATACCCGCCGAAGAAATTGTCCAGATTAAGAGTATGGAAGCGGGACTTCATTGGTAGTCCAGTGGTTAAGATTTCACCTTCTAATGCAGGGGGTTTAGGTTTAGTCCCCCGCCTGGGAGCTAAGATCCTACATGCTTTGTAGAAGAAAGATCAAAACATGAAACAGAAGCAATATTGTAACAAATTCAGTAAAGACATTTTGAAAATGGTCCACATTAAAAAAAAAATCTTTAAAAAAAGGAAAAAGAGCATGGAGACAGGGTAAAGTTCAAGGTTTCTACAAGGCATGTCCTGTGTGCTGGAAATGGGGAGGGTGAGTTGCTGGCAAGGAGATTCCCAAAGGAGAGGATGCTGGGGCTGAATCTTAGAAGATAAACATCTCAACAGATAGATGAACATTCAAGGGAACAAGGTTCATAAATTTATTTTTTCTACCATAACTAGATTGGAGTGGTTGATTTCTAGGGAATAGTTACTAATGTGTGACAATCCTAGATACATGCTGAAAACAAAACACTGTTTCCCAAATCACAGCTGCATTCTGGAACTGAAGTGGTATGGATTATCAAAAGAAGAAAAAAGGTAACTTGCCTGAGGACAGCCAACTAGAATGGACTGGAACTAGGACTTCAACCATGTGGCTTCATCAGTATATGTATGACCTCATTTTGTCACTGTTAAGACCAAGGATTGCTCAGGTGACTTGAGAAGGGGCCTTTTTCATAGGGGTCAGGATAGTAGAGCATTTGGACTGAGAACAGATTCCAGGCTCAGAGAGGAGATGCAATGCCTTGTGGGGAGTAAAGTCATAAAGACTTCATAAGACCAAGGATTGCAAGGCTGAGAAGAGGGGTGGGCTGACCAGGAGGCCACTGAACCCTGCACTGAGGGCTGAAGAACGGGCTTATTTCATTTATTCTTATCCTGAGATAACCTTAGCATCTCTGAGCTGACGCTGGTCCTAGCTTCCTCCACTAGGACTGACCCATGGAAAGCTATAGCTTCTTGCAATGGAGAAAAGGAAGAGACAGGTCCTAACAACACCCAGGAGTAACAGAGGCAGGGAGAAGAGAAAAGCTGAGTTCATATAAATCAGCCGAAGCTCTCCCTGCCCAGCACCAGATGTAAGAGCAACAACTGTCCCGCTGCTCTTTTGAGCTTTGCCTTCTGAAATTCAGGCCCTGAGGCTTCCCTTCTGTACAAGCTGCACTGAAACTCAGGCGGCATGGCCCAAACTGATGGCTAAAACCTGAGGAATCTTTTCTCTCTCTCTGTCAGTAACCAGTGTCTGAGCTACCACCTCCCTAGCCCCATTCCAGGTTCCTCCTCAAGGATCTTGCACACCTCCCTGGGAGCACCCTCAGAGCCTCTCTCCAACACTAGGGCTGGTGTCTGTCCTGTGCCTGGGCCCTATGCCATAGACATTCTCAAATATGTTGAACATCACCAATAAGTGCAAGATCAGTGGTACCTGCCTCCCCTTCCCCCCTCCTGTGCCCTAGGGGACACAGTTCCCCTGTCCCTGGTCCCACTTCCCATTTATGAGAAGTTTCTTCTCAGTTCAGATATGACTGACTGGAAGCAGTTGGGAAACTGACTGCACAGACACCACAAAAGCACTGGGACCGACTGTAAAATCTGGGTCTCCTGAGAACCCACAGAATAGGGGATTTAGAATGAATTTGCAAAGAGGCAAGTGTACAGTGGTACTAGTGGTAAAGTACCTGCATGTCAGTGCAGGAGGCATAAGAGACACAGGTTTGATCCCTGGGTCGGGAAGATCCCCTGGAGAAGAGCATGGCAACCCACTTCAGTATTCTTGTCTGGAGAATCCCATGGACAGAGGAGCCTAGTGGGCTACAGTCTATGGGGTTGTGGAAGAGTCAGAAATGACAGAAGTGACTTAGCATGCAAATGTACGCTGCAGTTGAAAGGTAGCTGAATTTCCAGGACACATCTAGTCTCCAGGGTATCTGGTGTATATTAACATAATGAGAGAATCATCTTTAGAGCACCCACCCAGTGGTCAGAGTTGCAGTGGAGTCCTTATTAGCTCAGGGAGCCCTGGTGGGCTTCATGTCCTCTGTGTGTGCTCCAGAGAGATGGATCTGGAGAAGCCTACCCCCTGCCCCACTTGTCTTGGAACAATGTTTATTCCCTGCTTCATCCTTCAAAAGAAGGTCCGTGTTTCTTCGATTTGTTGCTTGAAGCAAGGTGCAGCTTAGAGGAGAGTGTGGATGTGCTGGTGTTTGCCATGAAATTAAATAAGAGCAATGATACACAGCCAATGTGCACCCATAAATTTCAAGAAAGAAAATTCCAATGTGGCATGAGGATAGAAGTGGCTGATATATTAGACAGGAACGGCACTGAATCTTGTGCAAAACGAGAGAAATATAATTTCCCTGCATTATCTTGTCCCTTTCTTAATTGCCTACCAGGATGCATTCATCAACTAGCTTCCCTAGGCCCAAGCTTTCGACTTGCATGCATTTTTATATAAAACCAGCTTGTGTTTTAAGTATAAAATGCACTGCTTGTGCTATCACACCAGACACAGCAAATGGATAAAAATCTTCACTTGTCAGTTTCTAGATATAATGCACTTTGCATTTCAAGACTGGGAAGTCGGCAGCAAACACCAAGCACTGACAATAAATACGGGGGTTAGAAGCTTTAGCTGGGCTACATTTACTGCAGAGCAGGCTCATACAGCTCCATGGGAGTTTGTGTCATCTTGGAGCTGATAGCAAGCAAGCGTGGCTGGCCATCCAGGCAATTCCCATCCCAGTGGCAGGCTCAATGCCTCCATTCCAGTCCTGGAATTAGCTGCTGAGATAAGAGTTGCACTCAAGCTCCTTTCAATCCTAAAGGTCTACAAGGAAGGCCAATTTGGAGAATGTGATAACTGACATTAAGATTGCACAAAGGGGGCACATATAAAAGCCATAACAACAACTCCTAAGAATAAGGCCTTCTGGCATATGCCCTCCAAACAGCAACATATAGAAGCTGATGATGGGACTTCCCTGGGGGTTCTGTGGTTAAGACTCCACCTTCCAACGTAGTAGGTGTGGGTGCAATCCCTAGTTGAGAAGCTAAAATCCCACGTCTCATCACAGAAAAAACAACAATTGCTAAAACAAAACAAAATGAAAGCAATATTGTAAAAAATTCAATAAAGACTTTAAAAATGGTCCACATTGAAAAAAAAAAAAAAAAGAAGGAGAAGCTGATGGTGATTCCCAAACCAGAGTCAAACAGGAGGAGTGCTAATCAGTCATAAGCCCAGTGATCCCGGAGGTGGCAGAAGGCACACTTCCATCTGTTCCTGCTTTACAAGGGCCCTATTGCATCTCTTGCCAGCCTGACTCACCACGCAAATGGGGTGCAATAAGAATTTGGCCCATAAAGCCAGAAACATATGGAAGCAATTCCGGGCTCTGAGACACTGTGGTTTTGGGCATATTATATCGTCTCTTTTAGCCTCAGTTTCTTAATTTGTAATTTGAGGCTAATAATAATATCAACCTCACTGAGTTATTGTGATTATGGATTATGGATTATGTTAACAGCTGAGCATGGTGCCTGCTCTATAGTAAGCAACAATTAACCCTAAGTATCATTATTAGCTCTTATAGAAGTTGCACAAAAGCAGTGCATAGGCATAGAACTGCAGGGGACTGTGTTTAATAGTTTTGGTTTTTGAGGACAAAGAAGAGTCAGTGACATTACCCAAAGCTACACAACTAGTGTAGCTTTTAATCTCTTTGATCCCTTTCATCATGATGTGTGGTTTTCAGCATGTAAATCTTGCACATATTTAATTAGACATATTTATTTCATTTATTTTGATGTTACTGTAAATGGTATTTTAAAAAATTTTAAGTTCCAATTGTTCATTGTTAGAACATAAAATACAATTAATTTTTATATGTTATTTGTATGCTGCAACCTTGGAAAATGCATGTATTCATTCTAGAGGGGTCTTTCATAAATTTTTTGAAAATTTCTATGAAGACAATTATATCTTCTATGAATAGATTTATGTCTTCATTTTTATATGTATGCTTTTTATTTTTCTTTCTTTATTGCACTGGTTAGGTCTTCCAGTACAATGTTGAAAGGCTTAGTGGAAAAGGAAATTCTTGCCCTGATCCCAGTATTATGGGAAAAGCATTCACTCTTTCATATTAGATATTGTGTTTGCTGTTGTTGTTTAAGTCACTAAGTTGTGTCCAACACTTTTGTGACTCCATGGACTATAGCCCACCGGGTTCCCCTGTCCATGGGATTTCCAAGGCAGAATACTGGAATGGGTTGCCATGTCCTTCTCTAGGGAATCTTCTTGACCAGGGATCAAACCCATGTCTCCTGCATTGCAGGTGGATTCTTTACCACTAAGCCACCAGGGAAGCCCATAAATTAGCTGTAGGTTTTTGGTAGATGCCTTTATAGAAGGTCTATTTCTGTCATGCTGAAAATTTTTATCATGAATGGGGATGGTGAACTTTTTCAAATGCTTATTTTTGTATCTATTGAGGTAACTTTTCTCCTTTTTTGATAATATAAATTACATTTTTTTTCATATTTTTAAAATTGGAAGAAGCATAACTCTAGTGAAGTGATTTTTTTCCCCCAATGACAGACATTCTGATTTAGAGAATTTCAGCAGGGAAACTGGGGAATGCTCCTTTATATCAGTGGAGTAAATTTATCTCTTGTAAGTCCAGAAACTACTTCTGAGCTCAGAGAGTGCTTGTGGATTTGTCTAGGATATTCTATGTGAATCTGGTTTATGCCATTACTTTAAAAAATAAACTCATTTCAACATGTCATTCTTTCCCTAAGCTTAAAATTAAGTGGTATATGATTCAATGGAAAAGGGCCATATAGAGACCAGTCAGGTCTGTCACAATTGAGGACCGGGGAAGCTGCAGAAAAGGCTGAGCCAGTCTGCACAGGGCATAGGAACTACCACCTGCTCTAAGAGTCCCAAGTCAGAGGAGATAAGAGATGGATAAAATGAGTTAAAATCCAGCCATTGCCCCAGCCTCCAATGAAAATTTGATATGTGGGCACTTGGATGTGCGCATTAGTAAAACACTGACTAATTTGAGTCCTGATTTTTATAAACCAATGTACCTTATGTCCCTTAAAACAGTAATTGTTACTGCCAAAATGGTGTCCATCCTAACTTATATTTTACTTTCATCATTCAAGTTTGATTTGTTTTCAACTTTAATGAATCCTTTTGGTACTATTTTTCTTGGTTCCTTTGCCCACTGTCCTCCTTGTCTTATATCCCTGTATAAATAGCTAGTCCATGCAGTGAGAGTCCAAAAAGAAGAAAAATTGCAATACTTAAAATATTTTAACAAATAAAAATGATTGAAACTTCTTTCACTATTTAATCTTCTTCTTCCTTGCAGTCTGCTGGGGAGAGGAACCCTCCCAGTCCAGGTCTCCAGCAGATATTCTAGTTCGCATGCTCCATACGAAGGAAGCCATGTATTAAATTGGGATGAGCCCTTGCATTTCATCACAGAAAGTGAGTGTTGGCTTGAAATTGAGGATCAGCTCATGTGGGCATGAGATGGTGGCTGGGATCATAAACTGCTGCTCCTGGGCAAAGGACCGAATGATTAAAACTGTTGTTTATAGCCCTTATCATTTACAAACAGGTGAACACAGAAAAAAGACTTTCAATTTCCCTAAATTAATTTTCAGTTGAAGGTTCTCTTGTGTCAAAAAGATAAGAAACTTGTATAGAATTACAGTACAAGAAGTTTACAGCTGTTTAAAGGACCTACAAGTCTAAGGTTATCTAGAAAATATGGGTAAAATGACATTTGTCAGAGTGACTCTTATTCTTTATGACACATTTGAGAAATTGAAATGACTTTGAGACAAATGACACCCTTATTTGGGACCCCATCACCTGTGAACAGCTACCGGGGTAAGTTCAGTAAAGTTGGCTCTAAGATATTAATTGTTGGCAGAAAGAGGTAGTCAGGACCTTGGGAAACCCAAGTCTGGCGCTGTGACTGTAGTTTAATATCAAGGAATCCTTATCCCAAGCCAATGTTATCTGCTAAATGAAGGACTTCTCAGCATTTCTTTTTTTGTTCCCCCAAGATTTTGTTGATGTGGACCATTTTTAAAGTCGTTTTTGAGACTGTTACAATATTGTTTCTGTTCTATGTTTCAGTGTTTTGGCCACAAGGCATGTGGGATCTTAGCTCCTCCACCAGGGATCAAATCTCACACCCCTTGCACTGGAAGGAAAAGTCTTAACCACTGGACCACCAGGAAGTTCCTCAGCATTTCGATGTGAAGAGGTATCAGCTTTTTATCCCCTCATCTACCAACTGGTGCTACTACCATGTTGCACTTAATTACCCGCCTCTCTGCTGCTGCTGCTAAGTCACTTTAGTCATGTCCGACTCTGTGAGACCCCATGGACAGCAGCCCACCAGGCTCTGCCATCCCTGGGATTCTCCAGGCAAGAACACTGGAGTGGGTTGCCATTTCCTTCTCCAATGCATGAAAGCACTCATTTCCATCACACTCATTTCCATAGTAGTCTGTTTATATACTTCTCTCTCCAACCTTATCGATTTTCCAACATATATACACTTACAAATCTTTGCATCTGTGTAACAATAACAACATATTTGGTGCTTACAATGTCTAAGCAACATGCCAAGAATTTAATATGCACTTATTCATTTCTACCTCACAAAACCCCTACTCATTATCACTCCAATAACTTCACCCATTTTACTCATGGGAAAGTTGAACCTTATAGGTTGGGCAATCTGCTCAAGTTGTAGCAGAGAATATCTTCAAAGGATAACCTTTCTGATTCCAAGGTCCATGCATTTAGCTAGTCAAAAGTACTACCTGATACACTCATTTCAATAACTATTTACAGAGTGTATCAAGCACTATACTCGATGCATTTTTAAGTATTTGCACTTCCAACCACCCACACAGTCCTCTTCCCACCTTAAATTTATTCTCATTCATATTTCATCAATAACACCGAAGTATGTTTCTTATAGAAATTGTCCCAGTTCTTGTGTTTTTAATGTAAGGCAGACCTTTGCGTACTCTTCCCATTTACTCACCCATTATGCCAGGACAAATCTCTATTGAGAAACTCAAATCACACTTCAGTCTCATGTTTTTCTGCGCTGTGCTTAGTCTCTCAGTCGTGTCCAACTCTTTGTGACCCCATGGACTGGAGCCTGTCAGGCTACTCTGTCCATGGGGATTCTCCAGGCAAGAGCACTGGAGTGGGTTGCCATGCCATCCTCCAGGGGATCTTCCCAACCAAGGTGTTGAACCCAGGTCTCTCGCACTGCAGGCAGATTCTTTATGGTCTGAGCCATGGGGGAAGATTCTCCTCACTAACTCAGCCTATAGAAATTACTCCCACATTTGAGATTTTGCTTTTTCACTTAGCAATCCTTGATTTGAGCCATGTGTCTTTTTGTTCATTCTGAGCTATAATACTCTACAGACTTATTTTAATGTCTTCTTGAGCACAGAACTGGGAGCCCATTTTAAGCCTGGTGATTCCTATTGAATAATCAAATGATTAAACAAGTAACCCAAAGAAGCATGTTCCAACAGCAATGATACCAATTGAAAATAAAATGCAGTAACAATCTTAAAAGCAAGTTATGATGCCTTTTGGGAAAACAGTACCATATATCAAAGCCAAAGGATGATTCCTACAAAAACATAGGGAGTCAGAAAAGGTACGGGGGAGAATAAAGTCAGTGATCCCACTTTTACATTAGGGAAAAAATCCACTAACTGGAGGCTGTAGCTTGAACTGAGAAAGAAGCCACTCAGTCTTTTACACAAAGTGAAGGAAAACAGCTCTGCTCAATGTCAGCTACCTGCTCTGGGCTCATACAGGTCTACAATAAGACTCCCAGATCTCAGTTCATTCATTAATCCTCAAAGAGCAGATGCCCCACAACAGTGTGAAGACAGACCTGTCTGGATCAGATGTTCAGAATTCTTTTGAACAGGACACAGGATTGGCATCCATTAAATACTTTCCTTCAACCATTTTACTCTCATTATGCACAACAAGGGCTTAGGTTAGCAGGGATTAAAGCATGAATTATTCTAAAGCAAGAAGCTTTAGCCTTAAGACATAAAAGTAGAGAAAAACTGGCTTAAAGGAAAAAAAAAAAAAGAACAATGTAGGATTAGATTATGAACTTGTTCACTGAACAGTTACATAGCAATTTGCTAAGGTAATTATTACCATTAATTTGAGAGCCAATAATTATCATAGCAGTTTTACCATTTCATCTCTCATTTATTTTGAAATCCTTAAAGTAGGGTTTTTTTTTGTTGTTGTTGTTGTTGTTTCCAGATACCTGGTTTGCTTGGCTGCTCTAAAAGCCTCCTTTTTAATGACTTTTATAATCGTAAGCATTTTTTGGTGGGAATCACAAACTTCTCAGATAGCCTTCTTACATTAGTGCAACAATGCACTGAAATCCAAGAGGTAATTCATCTTGGTCACCCTGTCTTCTGCAGAGCACTCCAGCCCGAAGGTTAATAGAAAAGAAGGCTGTGTCTGCCATCTTGGATCTCATTCCATTTCAATTTTCTGGTCACAACACCATGATTTTCTAGCCAAGAGGGGTGAACAGGAGCATATAACTCTCCCCTTGATGCCTTTCCCTCAGGCCCTTCAGTCTTTGGAGTTCAGGCCTTAGTGCTAGTTTAATTGAACTGCTGTGCTTGGCTTCTCCTCTGAGAGAGAGAGATAGATAGTCCCTCTGGTGACTTGTTGCAACAGATTTCAAACTCAGCTGGATTTAACTCTGGGAATTAAAAATACTGCCTGAGACCAGGAGCCCAGTGAAAAGAGACTGGCATTCAAGACACTGGCATGCAAGCAGGCACTTTACAAGAGGTGTACAAAAGTTCTGGCTTTTCTTCCACTTGGCTACCACCAGCTTGCATGGCTCAATTCCCTTTCTTAGGCCATAATAACGGCTGGTATGGGGCATGTGTGGCCATGTTGTGTCTTAGAGGAGCATCTGAGAAACCTGTGCTTGAGGCAATAAAATACCAATATCCTTGGCTTAGAGAAGATATTAGCTTCATAGTCCTGAAAGAAGAAAATTGTCAGCACTAAGACATTTGCCAATATGTGTTAAAATCAGCTCATTTAAATCCAAACAAACTAATGAAGGTGATAGTTTTAGAAGAGCTAGAATCAGAGGTTCACAGAATCTGGAACTCTATAGAGTGTGATATGAATGAATAACTGAACGCAACAACATGAATATAAATAATGAAAAAAACTGGGGCCCAGGGAGTGAAGTGACTTGTTCAATTGCTTAGCAGTTTGGGGGAAGGATGAAGTCAACATTCAAAAGCTTTTAGGTCTTCCCTGTGCAAAGACTTTTCTCTCTGCTATACACCACTGCCTCAAAACACTCAGAGAAGCTCTGAAGTCAGTTTCCTAATGATATTAGGTAAGAGAAGGATGAGGGAGATAGGGCTTTTCAAAGTCCCAGGAAAACAGGACGCTTGACTGAGTTAGAAATGACAAAAAACAGCCAAAGAAATACTCACGTATTCCTTTCTATACTTGGTCTCAGTGTTCAGTGTTCCCCAGTGTTACTCTTGGGCTTGGTTAATGATGCAAACAGCTAGATAAGGATGGGTGTCAGGAACCAAAGTTTCCACAAGGTCTGCATGGGGGACTCACAAGTGAAAATCTCTCAACAGACAAAGAGGAGGCAGTTCAGGACATGGGAGATTCCTGGTCTGGCTGGGGATTGTTATTAGCAAGGCCTTGAAGATAGGGGCACAGTGTGCCTTTAAAATCCATCATTAACTTTCTCCAGTCCCTCTAGACCCAGGACTGAGGGAATAGGATGCAGAATATTACAAGGGAGAATCTTAATACAATATGAATTTTTTTCCCCTATCTAATTCATAGTAATGAAATCCAGTCACCTACAAAATCTCCTAATGTCTACCCTTCCCTGTGCTTGTGACCGATGCACAGAGATTAATGGGTAACACTCCTTGCCCATAAGAAAGAGACAGATATGTACAACGAGAACTTCAGAGCGAGGTGGCTCCATGACAGAAAAAGCATGTGAGTGATCCTGAAGAAGCAACTAAGAGGGATTCAGTACAGGACAACAAGACAGAGATCTCATTCCTGACTGCAATTAAGCCTCCCGGATGATCCCAGAGCATTTGTGCAAGAACTCATTCCAAGGATGAGAAAAGCTAAAAAGATAGAAGTGTTACTACAGGGGAGTCAAGCAGTCTTTCCTTCAAAGACATCAGCAGGAAAATAGGAGGACATTCTCTAGCCATGATCACCTCTCAGGGTGAGTATAGTCCAGGAACTAGCTGCAGGGTAATACGGCTCTGCCATGCCCTCCCCACAAAAAAAAAAAAAAAAAAAAAAAAAAAACCCTCTATTATTGAAACAGTTGAGATGTGGCATAGGATACTAAGGCCTTCCTCTCAAAGGGACACAAATGAAACAGGACTCCTTGGTGCTGGAAGCAATAGAGCTATCAGTAACAAGTGGCCATCAAACAGATTTGCTCCATTGTTGATGTTTTCAGTCCATGTTTAAAAATGGGTATGATGCCTGCAAAGAAAGGCAGCTCAATTTCATAGATACCTGCTTCTGCTAATGAGCTGCTACTCTGCTTTTACCTGGGCCCTCTTGTGGCCAGTCATGTCCCCCATGTGCTCTGCATGGTGAACCACTGGGAGTCAAGACCCTTGAGAGGTGAAGCAGTTTTAGTTGGTGAATGATCTTGACTCTGTTTCTTGAACCCGGGCAAAGACTCTTCCCTTAGGCCTTAGTTTCTACCTGAGATCCCCTAAGAGCATGGCAGATGGAGTAAGATCCTAGCCAAGGAAGCTATAAAGAAATATTGATTCAAAGACAGCATCTGACTTTATGATTATACAATGGAGGGATGCAGCCCAGCATGAGTGCTTCATGAGAGTGAGAGGGAAGAGAAGAGAGGCAGTAAACATGCAACGTGTCTTGAAGCCGTTGGTTGTCCTCGGTGCAGCCTAGCAGAGAAAACAAAGGAGAGGCTGACTGTGTCCTCATGTGTCTGGGCTCCACAGCAAGCATGAGATCATCATCATTAGCCTGCTCTACCTCAATAAAGATGAGTCCCTGTAACAGAAGGGATAATGCATGCTGGAAACACAGTCTCCCCTGTTCAGGGAGTTCTGTGTCTCAGAATGCACCTCAGTGATGAATGTCTGCTGTCTGGAGATTCTGGGCCCACACAGCTACTGGCCTGGCATTGCAGCGGGGCCGGCTGCCTGGCCAGGTCTGAAATGCCTGAGGACGTAGATAATTCTGAGTTATTTTTCTCCAGGGAAATCCCTCTGGCAGTATCTACATCCAGAAATCATAACACATGTTCAGAGATACAGATGTGGACCTTACCCCTGAGTGCTGACACCTGTCCTAGATACAAAATAGATTTAACCTAATGTGAGCCCGGGCATCCCTAGTGGCTCAGACGATAGTCTGCCTTCGATGCAGGAGATCAGGGTTTGATCTGTGGATCAGGAAGGTCCCTGGAGAACGGGGTGGCTACCCACTCCAGTATTCTTGCCTGGAGAATCCCAGGGACAAAGCAGCTTATTATTGGGCTTCCCAGGTGGTGCTACTGGTAAAGAACTTGTCTGCCAAAGAAAGAGTCACAAGAGGCATTGATTTGATCCCTGTAAAGATCCCCTGGAGGCAGGCACGAACCCACTCCAGTATTCTTGCCTGGACAATTCCATGGATGGAGGAGCCTGGCGGGTTACAGTCCATACGGTCACAAAGAGGCAGACACGACTGAAGCAACTTAGCAAGCAGTATGAGCCCAGAGTTGCTGAATGCGACAACAGGCAATTCCTGGTGGGAAGACCTCTGAAAAATGTCATTCTCAGTGCCTCTGCCAGGGGTCTCCTTCATGTGCTTCCCAAGAAACATGATCTGCAACTTTTCACGTGGTGATACCCATGCATTTCCTAACACATGTGGGGTTCCCGATATTGAACACCAACACAGCATCTGTCTCATTGACCTTGATGTGCTTCTTTCTGTCATACATATTCCATCCATTTTCTCAACACACACCCTTTCCAGTTTCCCCACCTTATTATTCTCTGTACCACTTCATCTACCCTCTGTTCCTATGATTTCATCTGCTCCGTTGTGACATCATTGTGTCGGCTCCATCACTGTGTTCATCTGCTCCTCTCATGGCTAAAGCTTTGCTTATTCCTAACCTGCCTGGAAAAATTGCTTCCTTTTTGAAATATTCCCACTGCTACCAGATAAATGTGATCTCTTTTAGTCTCTCAAACTCTCTAAAGCTGGAGTTGAGTGATGTGCTGGAAACTGTGTGTATCTGTTCCCAATTCTACGTTCAGGCAAGTCAAAGCTGATAGTTCAGAATCAGCCCTGGTTGGGGGAGTATCATATTTACACCATGGTTAACAGCAAGTGCTACAAATCAGAGCTTCCCATTGCCTCCAACACCAGTGGGTTTGTGAAGAGCACAGAGCACAGGAGATGACATTTGTGTGGTACTCAATAAATTTTTGCTGGATGGATTTTCACATACTAAAGACATTACCTTTTGGTCTCCAATACAGAAAATATGGGCTTCCCTAGTGACATATCGGTAAAGAATCTGCCTGCCAATGCAGCCAACGGCAACCCACTCCAGTACTCTTGCCTGGGAAATCCCATGGACGGAGGAGCCTGGTAGGCTGCAGTCCATGGGGTCGTGAAGAGTCGGATACGATTGACTTGTCAGATACACTTTTCACTTTCATGCATTGGAGAAGGACGTGGCAACCCACTCCAGTGTTCTTGCCTGGAGAATCCCAGGGACAGGGGACCCTGGTGGGCTGCTGTCTATGGGGTCGCACAGAGTCGGACACGACTGAAGTGACTTAGCAGCAGCAGCCAATGCAAGAGACACAGAAGATGCAGGTTTGATCCCTGGATCAGGAAGATCCAATGTGGTATTCCTGCCTGGGAAATCCCATGGACAGAGGAGCCTGGAGGGCTACAGTCCATAGGGTCGCAAAGAGTCAGACACAACTAAGCAACTGAGCACGCATGAACAGAAGGCATGTTTTCATTTACTTGTTTTTACTTTGTGAGAATGCTGCTTTGTGTACAAACAGAACATATGACTTTCAATAGGACAAAGCATTATCACCCTCTGCGAAGCCAGAAGGCTTCTTGCTCTCCTCCAGCAGCCAAGTTTGTTCATCTGAGGCTAAAGGTCTCTCTCGCCAAGAACAGACTTCTGAAAACAATTGTTGGAGCCACAATATAACTGTGGTTCTTTATCTTTCCTTTCTTTCTTTTTCTTTCCCAGAGCAAGAATAACCTTCAAAGAAGTTTTTGATCTGAGATACCCATTTTCTTGGACCGTAATCTTAACCCATATGCCATCTAGCTATGAACTTCTTTTTGATGAGAAAAGCTGAAAAGGGAGAGAAATGGTCTGGATCTAATCTGGCAGGCAGAAGGTGGTTCAAAAATAGTCAGGATTTTTTAGAGTCTTCAGGGAGTGAAAGAGGCAACCATGTGACATTAAATTCCAGTTCTAAACATCCCCCAGCCTCTTATTTATGAAGCAAGCTGTATTAACAAGCATGGGTAAGCACACAAACAAAATCTGGCTCATTCAAGGAACAAAGGATGTGAGTAGCTCACAGATTCAACAAAAGTCTGGTGAACCAGACTCAGAAAACAAGCAGGAATCAAGAAAACATGGCTGCAGGATTCAGCCTGGGTCATGCCCCTGACAACTCACGTGTTAGCGTCTCTACACCTCTGTTACGTATGGATAACTTCCCAACTGTGCCTGGGAGTTTCAGTTTCTTCCTCCAGATTTGAGGCGTAAGCTGAGCCCAGATCACATTTTACTCTGCTAGCCTACTGTAAGCTAACAACCTGTATTAGGCTTCTGTAAGGGGAAATAGGTAGTTCGTCCCATAAGAATTCCACTCTAGGGGATGACTTCAAATAAAGAGGTGTCTAGATCCTGCGGAGCTAAAACACAAAATGAGAACTACAATGCAAGTACAAAAAGAATGGAGATGGAAGAACAAAACAAGACAACTCCTGACCTGCTTGTGCGTTTGTCTTTCCAGGTAAAAAGAAACACCAAAAGTAGTTCACAGTTTAAATTGCTTTTAAGGTATTGATATATCTTGAATATGTCTAAACAGTGAAACACTATAAAAAATTTCTTCCATTTACCTATATATCAAGCCAGGTAAAGTGTTTGCTCCAGCATTTGTTTATGACATGGAAAAAAAAAAATTGAAACTAGAGATGCCTGATTTGCTCCTGGAAAGCCTAAGCCAATCCTTGTTCGGCTGCTGCATTAAAAACAATGAATTTACTCTATATCCATTTTCCCATTATATTATCAAAGAATAATGACTCCCATTTTAAAGTTGTTGAAAGTCATTTTGACATTCAGAAAGAACACAGAGTCACCACCAGAGTCATCACTATTGGTTATCTGACCCCTATACTTGTATATATTGGATTCTAACAGCAAATTCCTAGGACTTCCCAGGCAGCCCAGTGCTCAGTGGTGAGGATTCCATGCTTCCACTGCAGGAAGCATCAGGAGTTTGATCCCTGATCTGGGAATTTAGATCCTACAGGCAGCATGTCGAAAGAAAAACAAAAAATGGAAACCAGAAACTCTTTTGCTTCATGTATCCATCTTTATTTCATACAGTATGTGCCTCAGGTGTGCAGCCAGACTGACCTACACTTCCACCCTTCTCCTTGCCATGGACTGGCTTAGAGTGAGTATATGACCTGACTCTGGCCAATGAGATCTGAAAGCAAGCCTGTGGAGTCCTTGGAAGATACAGAAAGAGACATGCTCACCTTTTCACCTCCTGGTTGTTATTAGGACAAAATATGATACCTGAAATTGTGCTAGTCACCATGCTACTCAAGAATGATGCTATCACTTTGGAAAATAACCAAGTGAAACAGATTTGAGAGCCACATACATGACCCACCTTGCCCAGAACCTGCCCCACTGCTGGGCTTCTTACTATTTGAGACCATGTTTCCTTTGTTGTAAAAGCCAATCTAAGACGGGATTTCTTGTTATTTGCTACTAAATGCTTCCTGAGGTAGCTAGTTAGAAAAATATATTCTCTCTCTCTCTCTCTTTTTTTTTTTGTTTTTGTTTTTTTGTTTTTGTTTTTGTTTTTTTTTTTTGAGAAACTGAAGGGCTACTCTGCTCACAGCTTCTATTAAGAGGCAAACCAAAACACAGGCAGAGAGACAAGTGAATTGTTTTGCCTTTAGGAAAGAGTTAGTAACAGCAATCCTTATTAAAAGATCCTCCTAATTCTTTAGAATTAACTCAACCTGAAGAGCCACACAATGTTCTTCCTGTTTTCCCACGAAAAGGGTCCATATTAGAGTCTAATGATAACATACACTTGTAGGGGCAGACAACTTCTCCCTTCTTTCCTTCGAGGTCCTTTGTCTGGTCTAATAATTACATTGGCATACCAGAGATTAACAAGAGAAAACAAAGTTAATATCATGTGTATGGGAGCTAGGGCTTCCCAGGTAGCTCAGTGGGAAAGACTCTACCTGCCAGTGGTAGGAGACACAGGTGATGTGGGTTCAATCCCTGGGTCAGGCAGATCTCCTGGAGAAGAAAATGGCAACCCACTCCACTATTCTTGCCTGTGAAATTTCATGGTCAGAGGAGCCTGGAGGGCTGCAGTCCATGGGGTCGCAAAGAGGCGGACACAACTGAGTGACTGAGTATGCTTGCATGCATGCATGTTGGGAGTTCCATAAAAATATGAGATACAGAGACTACAAGGGAGTTGATGCTTACATGCCATCCTGAGCTAAGGAATGCGAAGGGGTCTGGAGGCCTCTATCAAAGGGGAGGAAAATTCATAGGAAGATAAGAACAGGTGCTTAATAATCACATATATGTTTTGTCATGCAGGTAACTCTTTTGGATTAAAAAAATAAATAAAAAGGTATGTATGGCAATAGTGCCCTTTCTGGGCCAGACCCTCTATCTAAATTCTTTTAGATAATTAAAGGAGAGGTAAATGTTTGTTACTGTTGTTTTTTTAACTTTCTGAATCTGCTGGTTCTTGATTGCGTTCAGCTCAAAACAGCCCACGTGTCAAAGCAGCACATTTTGGTATTACATATTCTGCTCCCCTCATATTAAACGTGACATTAACAGTAAAGTTGTTTTTCAGTATTGTGAAAAACACGATACCAAAAACAACTTACTGCATTTGTCTTGTATGTTATAATACAAGTATGTACAATCCTAGTTTCTTAGTAATGGGAGCTGGTAAAGCCCTTTCTATTAAAAAGGTATGCTTTAGAGAAAGAATAAATGAACTCAATGAGTTAGTTTGATAAGAAGCAGGTCCACTGAGAAAGGGTTAATGCAATATACTTCCCATTTATTGCCTGCTAACTATATGTCCTATGTGATTCATAATGGACTAGAATCTCGTAATCTTTAAACAACCCCACAACTCACGCTTTATTAAACTCATTTCTCTACGAAAGAAACTACGTTTCAAAGAGGTTAAGTATATTGTTCAAGATCACACACCTAGTAATTAACATTAGAATAGGAATCCGGCATGCCTGACTTAGGATACTTGTCTATATCTACGTCTTCTTTCCTAGGCTAATTAACCCAGAGAAAAGAATGCTGAGAGAGGCTTCTTTGGGTCTTTCCTTTTACTTACTTCTCTTTGTTTTTCTTTTCCTTTCTCGTCTTTTTTACTTTCAAGACCTCTTCATTCCTCACAACATATTTAGAGCAACTATGAGGGATAAAAAGCTGACTCAGGATGGATACTATTCTTGCTGTCTCCAACAGAAGCTAATCCACACACACAATTACTTATAACTCAAGATGGAAACTGATAGACATTGTCGGAGAGATGAATGAAGGATGATAGGGGTTTAGGGAGAAATGATTGATGTCATAACAATGAAAAATGTGTATAAGAGGACTACAGGAGAGTAGTTCTCTATGAAGACCAGCAATAACAATGCATATTGTAATTAGGTATCAGTGAGACCTCGACTTTTAGAGATGACAAATCTTGGGAAGGGAACAAAAGGAGGTGGAAATGTCCAAAGTTCTGGAAATAGTCAATTGTCCCAATGGTTATAAGAGTATCTTAAAAGCATCTTCAGTCACCGCAAGGTATACCAGGCTGGATTTATGTGGCTTGATTGAACAGAGGAGCAGCCTCTGCCTCCATTGCACCATGGGTGGGGTTACCGTCCATCTTTGAAGACTCATGATCCTCAGTTGAACACTCACACATTTCCCCTAGGCTATATGCAAGCAATGGCTGCCACTGAATAGGCACAGGGTTTTCCTTCTATCTCCACCCCTATAGGAGAACATATTTCAAATGAACTTTTTTCCCCTCTTGGGAAGAATATGCTGTGTATTAGAGTGAAATAATGGTTAAACTCTTGACGTGTGAGGGAACTAGAGGGTGTGAGTAATAATACTTCCATACTAATAATTCTCCTCAGGGCAGCAAAGTAATTTATTATACTCCATATAATATATGAGACTGGGAGATGGGAAGGAAAAAAAGACTTAAATGCTTCAGTCAAGATAACCTTCCCTTACCTCTGAAAGGTAAGTCACCATTTGTCTCCCTTCTACCCACATAGCTGTAACTAAGTACTTTTATATGAATGAAGAGTGTAGATTTTAAATAGGAGGGGATAATATTATATTTAACATGGCTTTATATCATCTGTGCTTACATGAAGCTCTTGCAACATCTACCTATTCATTTAAAATCATGTTTGAAAAGATCCTCTTACTGGTTTCACTACTTCCTGTCACACGGCACCAAGAGACCTGGGTGATTCATGAGCTTTATACAGAAAAGCGTTCCCTAAAGTGATTGACTCCATATTTTTCTCAGCACTGTCATCAAGTTATATACATGGACCCATTGGGATAAATTTTATAATCGCTACTTAAGGCAGAGGAGCAGGTTATAAACATTCAAATCTAAAATCTAATAAACAATAAAAACAACAAAACCACAAGCAACAAAAAATTGCCAGACTCTCTAACTGGAGTCAATTTAAGATACATTTAGCAGAACTTAATTGTAGGCGTTCTAGGAAAGCAGAGGCAAAGAAGAATAAAATATAGTTCCTCCAGGAAGTTATGGCCTACTATGGAGTATAAGGCCATAGTTGAATGACTGGTTCAAGGTGGGCTGTAGTCATGACATGATACGTGCCATGTAACTGAGAAGAGATGAAGTTCTTATGTAATTCAAGAATGAAGAGAAGCTTTGAAAACAGTTGATGTTTCAGCTGTCCCCCAGATAAATGGATAGAAAGAACTTCAACATAGAAAGGCAGGGAGAAAGCAGTTTAGAATGAGTAAGAATAAGGCTGTGGATAGGTTCATTCAGTGTGAATGGTGACAATATAGTGGTGAAACAAACAAACAAACAAACAAAAAAACAATTGACAACTGGCATCAGACCAAAATGGACTCACACATCCGGGCTCTCCAGCTATCCAACAACATGACTAACTAAACTTGTTTAATTCCTTTAGACCCTCATTTTTTCTTCCTATGTGAAATGAGAATTTTCACGTAATAAAATCCACTTAAATCGGTTTGTCCTGAAGATTAAATGAAGTGATGCATGCAAGTTCTTAGCACAGAGGCTGGCCAATGGGAACTTCTATTATTTCCCTTCTGTAGTCTCTTCCACTTACCTCTGCTTAACATGCACCACTCTACCAACTCTAGAAAGATGTACAGCTTATCTTCATTTATTTATTCTTCAAATATTTATTGAGCACCTTCTATATCACTGAAGTAGCTCCTAAAAGCTACTGAAGTTAAATTCAGTGCAGGGATTACCTTCAGCACAGGGGGAAGTGTTCATGTTTTCTGTCTACCCTGGTTCTGAGAGTCTCTGTGGTCCCAGGTTAGGACTCGCTGGTGAGCTATGGAGGAAGCACAAGAGAGTGACCACCATGTGCAAACAAGAGAACCCAGGCAGGAAGCCCGCTCTGGGAAGAGCGGTTACTCTCTGTCCCTCTGAGCCCTGTGGGGCTGGAAGAGTTTCGACTTCGCCAGCTCTGAGCTGATGCAGACAACAAACCCTGACGGCAGGATTTAATTTACCATTTTTATGTGTCACTCGAAAATGCTGGCATAATCCAGCTCTGGTTCCAAGAAGAACACACCCTGCCACAGTGCGACAGTGTCATCAGAAGTTCACAGCCCTGGAAGACCATTTAGAACAGAAGGAAGAATATGAATAAAAGAAACCAAGTGCATTAGCAACTCATTTTTCTCCATATGTTTACATAATCGCAGCTTCCCAGTTTTTACCCCACACGGCCTTTAGATGCTCTAAAATGCAACATCTCACTGTTGTTGTTTTCCTTTTTTCCCTTCAGTATATGATACAAAGAAAGGAGAAAGCAGGGCCATTTTCACCAGACAGAAAGAAGAAAGGAATGCAGTGGAAGAGTCAGGGAGTCAGTGAACATGTTTGAAAAACAAAGCTATTGCTGAGAGGTCCCTGCGAGAACCCTTTTCCTCTGTGTATCAAAAGGTCAGATTCTGAGCCCATTTCACTGAATCAGCATCCTCAGAACTAAAGTCTTAATCATCATGCATGGAGATCATCATAAATATGGTTTTATTTTTGATGATTTTTTGGTTTACTTTTACAATGTTATCCTCTTTCTCCTCCATCCCTCCCCTATAAATAAAACTTCTATATTTTATAGTTTCTCTGAGACAAGAAGGAGAAAACCAACCATTGAACCCCACTTCCACAGAATCAGTGATGAGAAAGTCAATGCATGCCCTTGGTCTGGAGCCCACTTCATGGAAAGACTATTATGTTTGCCTGCCAGCCTTTAGAGAGGTTCCCCCAAAGCTAATGAATACCCACATATAAACAACTGATAACTATCACATGGGAACTAATATATCACCTTCTCCCTATTGTGTCTGTCTCCCTACATGACCCCAATAAGTCACTTGGGTGATGTATTTAAGAAGAGATTATCTCAAGTTTATTTCTTCATCTTGCCTTTAATATCCCCTAAATTCATCCACTGCAGATTCATAAGGTAGTATAATTTACTTTTTTAAAAAGTCCAGATACTATTGAAGAAGGAAGAATGGCCAGAGTGTGAATTTAACTCAGCAGATTGCTTTTCTCCTAACCCTTACAAAAGCACCATGCAGACAGAGGTTATGAATGGCTGGAGGAAAGAATATTGTGGTGTGTGGGTTATCTTGGAGATTTTGGGACTTAGATGTAACACTGGAGTCTAGGAATTTAGCCAAGGGAAAAAAGAGAAAGAAAGAGAGCCAGATCTGCCAGTGATAAAGTAGGGTCAGGTAGTGAAGAAAGAATGTAAAGGAAAGGGGGAAGTACCAAAAGGCAACTTCTCAGATGCTAGTTACTCAATACAGTAAAAATACTTTCAGAGGGTGGCAACATTCTAATTATTGTGTTTCTTTAGAATAATGTTGTTTATTATTAACAAAGTAAGTGTCTGGAAACACTTTCTAGCCAAGAAGATTCTTGGCTAGAGTAACCTTCTCAAATTTATCATTGGATTTTTGTTGTTGTTGCTTTTTAAATCATTAAAATGTGCCCAGTTTGAATGCATTTTGTTTTCCACACAGGAGATACATCCAAAGACTAGAGTCTTCCTCAAAATTTTGCTCAACAGCATTGGGTTACACTATAGGAAATGATATCATGCCTGCAGGGCTGGCATAGCTCTGAACCGGGAGGTGTTCTCAGGCTTCAGTTCACCCAGCTCAAATGCACATTTTTGTACTCTCTGTCTTTTTCCTTTTCTTGCCCTGTATGACTTTTAGTTCATGGTTCCTTTGGTGTCTGGCATGATGCTACTTAGCATACCTTCAGTAAATAAAGACTTGGCACATTACAGGGTATTTTTTTGCACTGCTGCACTCAATGAGAACTTTCCTTTGGTTCTTTTTTTCAGTCAGATGTCTTAAAGACTGCAGGTTAATCCTCTCTTCTTGTTAGATGCTTTATTCAAGAGCATCCTGATTCTGGAAGATTCAGTTTTCACTGGTTATTTTTAGCACTCAATTGATTCAAGCATCTTCCAAATTCTGAGGAAAAAATCACTTCAACCAAGAGATCCTATCAATCACAGCGTGGTTTGCATGCTTATTTAGCTGGTTAGTAATTAAAGGCAGCTAAAAATACCAGGCATGCATGAATGGTGTGATTTTTATATCTTAGCTCTTTTCCAGAGAAGATGCAAGTTCCATCAATCAAACAGTTGGTAGCTGAAGTCATTATCACTGAAATTAAGGCAATTATATACAAATGAATATTAATGAAGTATCTACTCAAAATTAGGGTCAGTTCTTAACACTTAAAAAGAAATTGTAGAGAATCTAGGTTCAGTGTAAAATAACTTAGGGACACACCTTCCGTATTAAACTGCCTTTCCAGTGAAGGGGGCTTGATCACATTTATGGTATTTCTTATTTCAGAGACCACTGATCTATCAATATTCCTAAATGGCCCATAAACCTACATATAATGTAACTATACAACATCTTAATGAGAAAGAGGGATATCGGTCCCAGACACTGTGATTTTATAAAAACAACAACAACAAAATTTATACAATATTCATTGCAAATTATAACATTTTTATTTATCAAATAGGAAGACTATCTCAGATGATCTCCAAGAATGTTTAATCTTATAACATTTTATTGTTGAATCAGGATGTATCATTTTAAGGACTTCAGAAAATCTGATGTTAGTACAAATTGATTCTTTAGGTAGCTATGAATGATAAATAAATGGTGAGAATGCAAGGGGTTTGAATTTTCTATTGATAGATGTGCTTGCAGACAATACAGTTCAGTTCAGTCTCTCAGTTGTGTCCAACTCTTTGTGACCCCATGAATTGCAGCATGCCAGGCCTCCCTGCCTATCACCAACTCCTGGAGTTCACTCAAACTCATGTCCATTGAGTCGGTGATGCCATCCAGCCGTCTCATCCTCTGTCATCCCGTTATCCTCCTGTCCTCAATACCTCCCAGCATCAGGGTCTTCTCCAATGAGTCAGCTCTTCACGTGAGGTGGCCAAAGTATTGGAGTTTCAGCTTCAGCATCAGTCCTTTCAAAGAACACCTAAGACTGATCTCCTTTAGGATGGACTGGTGGATCTCTTTGCAGTCCAAGGGTCTCTCAAGAGTCTTCTCCAACACCACAGTTCAAAAGCATAAATTCTTCGGCACTCAGCCTTCACAGTCCAACTCTTATCCAAACATGACCACTGGAAAACCATAGCCTTGACCAGACAGACCTTTGTTGGCAAAGTAATGTTTCTGCTTTTGAATATGCTATCTAGGTTGGTCATAACTTTCCTTCCAAGGAGTAAGCGTCTTTTTAATTTCATGGCTGCAATCACCATCTGCAGTGATTTTGAAGCCCCCCAAAATAGTCTGACAATGTTTCCACTATTTCCCCATCTATTTGCCATGAAGTGATGGGACTGGATGCCATGATCTTGGTTTTCTGAATACTGAGCTTTAAGCCAACTTTTTCACTCTCCTCTTTCATCAAGAGGCTCTTTAGTTCTTCTTCATTTTCTGCCATAAGGGTGGTGTCATCTGCATATCTGAGGTTATTGAGATTTCTACCGGCAATCTTGATTCCAGCTTGTACTTCTTCCAGCCCAGCATTTCTCATGATGTACTCTGTATATAAGTTAAATAAGCTGGGTGACAATATGCAGCCTTGACGTATTCCTTTTCCTATTTGGAACCAGTCTGTTGTTCCATGTCCAGTTCTAACTGTTGCTTCCTGACCTGCATACAGGTTTCTCAAGAGGTAGGTCAGGTGGTCGGGTATTCCCATCTTGTTCAGAATTTTCCACAGTTTATTGTGGTCCACACAGTCAAAGGCTTTGGCATAGTCAATAAAGCAGAAATAGATGTTTTTGTGGAACTCTCTTGCTTTTTTGATGATCCAGCAGATGTTGGCAATTTGATCTCTGGTTCCTCTGCCTTTTCAAAAACCAGCTTGAACATCTGGAAGTTCAGGGCTCATGTATTGCTGAAACCTGGATTGAGAATTTTGAGTATTACTTTACTAGCGTGTGAGATAATTGCATTTGTGCAGTAGTTTGAGCATTCTTTGGGATTGCCTTTCTTTGGGATTGGAATGAAAACTGACCTTTTCCAGTCCTTTGGCCACTTCTGAGTTTTCCAAATTTGCTGGCATATTGAGTGCAGCACATTCACAGCATCATCTTTCAGGTTTTGAAACAGCTCCACTGGAATTCCATCACCTCCACTAGCTTTGTTCAAGTGATGCTTCCTAAGGCCCACTTGACTTCACATTCCAGGATGTTTGGCTCTAGGTGAGTGATCACACCATCGTGATTATCTGGGTTGTGAAGATCTTTTTTGTACAGTTTTTCTGTGTATTCTAGCCACCTCTTCTTAATATCTTCTGCTTCTCTTAGGTCCAGACCATTTCTGTCCTTTATTGAGTCCATCTTTGCATGAAATGTTCCCTTGGTATCTCTAATTTTCTGGAAGAGATCTCTAGTCTTTTCCATTCTGTTGTTTTCCTCTATTTCTTTGCATTGATCTTGAGGGAGACTTTCTTATCTCTCCTTGCTATTCTTTGGAATTCTGCATTCAGATGCTTATATCTTTCCTTTTCTCCTTTGTTTTTCACGTCTCTTCTTTTCACAGCTATTTGTAAGGCCTCCACAGACAGCCATTTTGCTTTTTTGCATTTCTTTCCATGGGGATGGTCTTGATCCCTGTCTCCTGTACAATGTCATGAACCTCCATCCATAGTTCATCAGGCACTCTGTCTATCAGATCTAGTCCATTAAATCTATTTCTCACTTCCACTGTATAATCATAAGGGATATGGTTTAGGTCATACCTGAACGGTCTAGTGGTTTTCCTACTTTCTTCAATTTAAGTCTGAATTTGGCAATAAGGAGTTCATGATCTGAGTCACAGTCAGCTCCTGGTCTTTTTTTTTTTTTTTTTTTGCTGATTGTATAGAGCTTCTCTCGGGGAAGGTGATGGCACCCCACTCCAGTACTCTTGCCTGGAAAATCCCATGGAGAGAGGAGCCTGTAGGCTGTGATCCATGGGGTCGCGAAGAGTCAGACATGATGAAGCGACTTCCTTTTCACTTTTCACTTTCATGCATTGGAGAAGGAAATGGCAGCCCACTCCAGTGTTCTTACCTAAAGAATCCCAGGGATGGCGGAGCCTGGTGGGCTGCCGTCTATGGGGTCACACAAGTCAGACACGACTGAAGTGACTTAGCAGCAGCAGCAGCATAGAGCTTCTCCATTGTTGGCTGTAAATAATATAATCTGATTTCGGTGTTGACCATCTAGTGATGTCCATGTGTAGAGTCTTCTCTTGTGTTGTTGGAAGAGGGTGTTTGCTATGACCAGTGTGTTGTCTAGGCAAAACTCTATTAGCCTTTGCCCTGCCTCATTCCGTACTCCAAGACCAAATTTGCCTGTTACTCCAGGTGTTTCTTGACTTCCTACTTTTGCATTCCAGACCCTATAATGAAAAGGACATCTTTTTTGGGTGTTAGTTCTAAAAGGTCTTGTAGGCCTTCATAGAACCATTCAACTTCAGCTTCTTCAGTGTTACTGGCTGGGGTATAGGCTTAGATTACCCAATAAGAATGGTTTTCCTTGGAAATGAAGAGAGATCATTCTGTCGCTTTTGATATTACATCCAAGTAAAGCAAAGGAGAAAAGGAAAGATATAAGCATCTGAATGAAGAGTTCCAAAGAATAGCAAGAAGAGATAAGAAAGCCTTCTTCAGGGATCAATGCAAAGAAATAGAGGAAAACAACAGAATGGGAAAGACTAGAGATCTCTTCAAGAAAATTAGAGATACCAAGGGAACATTTCATGCAAGGATGGGCTTGATAAAGGACAGAAATGGTCTGGACCTAACAGAAGCAGAAGATATTAAGAAGAGGTGGCAAGAATACACGGAAGAACTGTACAAAAAAGATCTTCACGACCCAGATAATCATGATGATGTGATCACTCATCTAGAGCCAGACATCTTGGAATGTGAAGTCACGTGGGCCTTAGAAAGCATCACTACAAACAAAGCATCACTACAAAACTGGAATTCCAGTTGAGCTGTTTCAAATCCTGAAAGATGATGCTGTGAAAGTGCTGCACTCAATATGCCAGCAAATTTGGAAAATTCAGTAGTGGCCACAGGACTGGAAAAGGTCAGTTTTCACTCCAATTATAAAGAAAGGCAATCCCAAAGAATGCTCAAACTACTGCACAGTTTCACTCATCTCACATGGTAGTAAAGCAATGCTCAAAATTCTCCAAGCCAGGTTTCAGCAATACGTGAACCGTGAAATCCCTGATGTTCAAGCCGGTTTTCAAAAAGTCAGAGGAACCAGAGATCAAATTTCCAACATCCACTGGATCATGGAAAAAGCAAGAGAGTTCCAGAAAAACATCTATTTCTGCTTTATTGACTATGCCAAAGCCTTTGACTGTGTGGATCACAATAAACTGTGGAAAATTCTGAAAGAGATGGGAATACCAGACCACCTAACCTGCCTCTTGAGAAATCTGTATGCAGGTCAGGAAGCAACAGTTAGAACTGGACTTGGAACAACAGACTGGTTCCAAATAGGAAAAGGAGTGTGTCAAGGCTGTATATTGTCACCCTGCTTATTTAACTTCTATGCAGAGTACATCATGAGAAATGCTGGACTGGAAGAAACACAAGCTGGAATCAAGATTGCCGGGAGAAATATCAAGAACCTCAGATTATGCAGATGACACTACCCTTATGTATGGCAGAAAGTGAAGAAGAACTAAAGAGCCTCTTGATGAAAGTGAAAGAGGAGAGTGCAAAAGTTGGCTGAAAGCTCAGTATTCAGAAAACCAAGATCATGGCATCCAGTCCCATCACTTCATGGCAAATAGATGGGGAAACAGTGGAAACAATGTCAGACTTTATTTTTGGGGGCTCCAAAATCACTGCAGATGGTAACTGCAGCCATGAAACTAAAAGACACTTACTCCTTGGAAGAAAAGTTATGACCAACCTAGATAGTATATTCAAAAGCAGAGACATTACTCTGCCGACTAAGGTCCGTCTAGTCAAGGCTATTGTTTTTCCTGTGGTCATGTATGGATGTGAGAGTTGGACTGTGAAGAAAGCTAAGCACTGAGGAATTGATGCTTTTGAATTGTGGTGTTGGAGAAGACTCTTGAGATTCCCTTGGACTGCAAGGAGATCCAAGCAGTCCATTCTGAAGGAGATCAACCCTGGGATTTCTTTGGAAGGAAGGATGCCAAAGCTGAAGCTCCAGTACTTTGGCTACCTCATGCAAAAAGTTGACTCATTGGAAAAGACTCTGATGCTGGGAGGTATTAGGGGCAGGAGAAGAAGGGGACAACAGAGGATGAGATGGCTGGATGGCATCACGGACTCGATGGACGTGAGTCTGAGTGAACTCCGGGAGATGGTGATGGACAGGGAGGCCTGGCGTGCTGCAATTCATGGGGTTGCAAAGACTTGGACACGACTGAGTGACTGAACTGACTGAACTGAACTTCATTTCAGACTCTTTTGTTGACCATGATGGCTACTCCATTTCTTCTAAGGGATTCCTGCCTGCAGTAGTCGATATTAGTGGTCATCTGAGTTAAATTCACCCATTCCAGTCTATTTTAGTTTGCTGAATCCTAGAAATTCGATGTTCACTCTTGCCATCTCCTGTTTGACCACTTCCAATTTGCCTTGATTCATGGACCTGACATTCCAGGTTCCTATGCAATATTGCTCTTTACAGCATCAGACCTTGCTTCTATCACCAGTCACATCCACAACTGGGTATTGTTTTTGCTTTGGCTTCATCCCTTCATTCTTTCTGGAGTTATTTCTCCGCTGATCTCCAGTAGCATGTTGGGCACCTACTGACCTGGGGAATTCCTCTTTCAGTATCCTATCATTTTGCCTTTTCATCCTGTTCAATGGTAAGAATACTGAAGTGGTTTGCCATTCCCTTCTCCAGGGAACCACATTCTGTCTGACCTCTCCACCATGACCCATCTGTCTTGGGTGGCCCTACACGGCATGACTTAGTTTCACTGAGTTAGACAAAGCTATGGTCCATGTGATCAGATTGGCTAGTTTTCTGTGATTCTGCAGACAATTAAAGGTCGCCAAATGTAATATTCTTAATTAAAAACTGGTAGAAACTCCCAAGCAGCCAGATTTATGCTTCAAGCATGGCACTCACATCCCACAACAAGCAAATACCACTCATATCAGGGTGGAGAATGGACTTTTTAATTTATTATGTTACTGTGGTTTTTGTAGGTTTATGCTACCCATTTAGTACTCAGGAGGAAGGAAACAAGAAAGAGAAAGGAAGGAAGGATGAAAAAGGAAGGAAGAGGTGGTGGCAGGGGAGAAGGAAGAAGAGAGACACTGGTCCATGCCTGAACACTGAAAGTGGTGGGGACCTGGACTCAAGGGGTCTTTGGGTCAGCCTTCCTGTAGCCAGAAGAATCGGTGGTCTCTAAGAGCAGCCCAAGGAGTCACTCCTCCTACAAAACATGCAGAATTTCGGGACTGGAAAAAGAGAAACGAGGATAAGAGGCAGGAAGGCTGACTTTGCTGGAAGAATTCTAGAAGGATGGATCTGGAGGACAACAGGGCAAAGTAAAAATGATCAGGCAATACAGGCAAGACAGGAACAAAGCAGGGGGGATCTTGTATCCCACCGTTGTGTGAAAAGATACAGCTGTTCTGGCTGAATCTGCTGGCACATTTTTCAGGTTCTTGCTTTCTCCCAGAAATCTCAGCTGCATGACATGACAGAGACCGCTACCGAACCACAAGGCCTATAATAAAAATCATTGGTCTGGGGTGTTTGAAAAACTGCCACACTTGGAAGCAGGTGTATAGAGTAGATGTCCTCTAATTCCTTAGAATCCTATGCAGCACTACAGAAGTATTCACTATCTTTTCAACATTGTACTGAAAGTTCTTCCTTGAGGCAGTAAGAGGCAATAAATGTACACAGATTGGAAAGGAAGACATTAAGCTGTGTTTGTCTGCAGATGACATTACTGTCTATGTAAAAAATCATAATGAATCTATGAAAAAGGCTCCTGGAACTAATAAGTGATTATCACAAGGTTGCAGGATATAAGACCATTATAAAAAGTCAATTGCTTTCCTTGGTCCAGCAAAGAGCAAGTGGAATTTAAAATTAAAATCATAATACTGTTTACATTAGCAACCCCAAAATAAAATACTTAGGTATAAATATAACAAAACATGTACAAGATCTATATGAGGAAAACTACAAAACACTTATTATATAAATTGAAGAATTAAATAAAGTGAGAGATAATCTATGTTCATGAGTAGAAAGGCTCAATACTGTCAAGATGTCAATTCTTCCCACTTTGTTCTCTAGCTTCACTACAAACCCAATCAAAATCCCGGAAAGTTATTTTGTGGATATTGACAAATGGATTCTGAAGTTTATGTAGAGAGGCAAAAGACTCAGAATAGCCAAGACAATTTTGAAGGAGAAGAACAAAGTTGGAGACTGAAACTACCCAAATTCAAGACTTACTGTATAGCTATAGTGATCAAGACAGTGCAGTATTGGCAAAAGAAGAGAAAAAAGTAAATCAATAGAATAGAATAGAGAGCCAAGGAGAAGGAAATGGTAACCCACTCCAGTATTCTTGCCTAGAGAATCCCATGAACAGAGGAGCCTGGCAGGCTACAGTCCATGGGGTTGCAAGAGTCGGACACAAATTAGCAACTAAACCACCAAACCAAATAAAGCCAAAGGGACAAAGATAATACAATGAAGCAAAAACAGTCTTTTCAATTAATGGTGCTGGAACAATTGGATATCTAGATGCAAAAAATTTGCATCTAGATATAGATCTTACTCCATTCACAAAAGTTAACTTAAGAAAGCTCATAGACCTACACATAAACTGTAAACCATGAACCTACTAGAAGATGACAGCAGAAGATCTAGATGACCTTGGGTATGGTGATATCATTTTGGATACAACAGTGAAGACAGTCACTGAAAGAAATCATTGATAAGCTGGACTTCATTAAAATTAAAATTTTCTTCTTTGCAAAATATAATGTTAAGAGAATTAGAAAAGAGGACATAGACCTGGAGAAAATATCTGCAAAAGACATATCTGATAAAGTATTATAATCTAAAACATACAAAGGTCTCTTAAAATGCAACAATAAGAAAAAAAAAAACCTGATTAAAACATTGAACAAAGACCTTGATAGACACATCATCAAAGAAGAAATACAGATGGCAATTATGCCTATATTTCTCCAAACCCATAGACTTTATAACACCAAGATTGAACCCTAAGGTAAACTATAGGCTCTGAGTGATTATGATGTGTAAATGTAAGTTCATCCTTGGTTCAGTTCAGTTCAGTCGCTCAGTCGTGTCCGACTCTTTGCGACCCCATGAATTGCAGGCACACCAGGCCTCCCTGTCCATCACCATCTCCCGGAGTTCACTCACACTCAACGTTCATCGAGTCCGTGATGCCATCCAGCCATCTCATCCTCTGTCATCCCCTTCTCCTCCTGCCCCCAATCCCTCCCAGCATCAGAGTCTTTTCCAATGAGTCAACTCTTCACATGAGGTGGCCAAAGTACTGGAGATTCAGCTTTAGCATCCTTCCTTCCAAAGAAATCCCAGGGTTGATCTCCTTCAGAATGGACTGGTTGGATCTCCTTGCAGTCCAAGGGACTCTCAAGAGTCTTCTCCAACACCACAGTTCAAAAGCATCAATTCTTTAGCACTCAGCCTTCTTCACCAACTCTCACATCCATACATGACCACTATGCTGATAATGGGGGAGGCTATGCATGTGTAGAGGCAGGGGTGTGTATGAGAATCTCTACGTTCCACGGAATTTTGCTGTAAACCTAAAATTACTCTAAAAAATTGCCTTTAAAAAATCACATGCATTGGTAGAGTCAGCATAACTGAAAGGAACCTTCAATGTACAGTCTACTTCAATGAAGATGGACAAACCCATGGACAAACCCTGTCAATTATTTCTTGTATACAATTATAACTTGCATAGCTCAGTTGGTAAAGAATCCTCCTGCAATGCAGGAGACCCCAGTTGGATTCCTGGGTTGGGAAGATCCACTAGAGAAGGGATAGGCTACCCACTCCAGTATTCTTGGACTTCCCTTGTAGCTCAGCTGGTAAAGAATCCACCTACAATGCAGGAGACCTGGGTTTGATCCTTGGGTTTGGAAGATCCTCTGGAGAAGGGAAAGGCTACCCACTCTAGTATTTTGGCCTGAAGAATTCCATGGACTGCATAGTCCATGGGGTCACAAAGAGTCGAACGGGACTGAGCGACTTTCACTTCACTTAGAGAGGTGGAAAAAACCTGCATATACATACGCTCCTCCTGCAAGGTTTTCAGTTGGCAGTGATGAGTGAGAATGATTGTACTAACCTGTAAGTTGCTAGCGAGGAAATGGCTCATCTGTGTCCCTAGCCCACACACTGTGAATTCTAGATACATATTTATTTTTTGTAAGTGTGTTAAAAAATAATGCATTACACAATGAGCAAAAGAATCAGATATGTGAGTCACATTCATAGTATTTGTGGTCAGTTCTAATCGAGCTATTTTCAGGGTGCTTTGAAGCTCACACTAAGCATGTGGTTGTCCTAACCCAAGGCCTGTGTACTTGTCCTTTCTTTTCATTAAGAATCTAGTCAGGACAGGGAGATGCTAGGATAATTAACAAATATGAGATTGTGGCTATGGGTATAGCACAAACCTCACATTCTTCTCATTCCTCTTCCAAATAGGAAGAGTTTGGTTCATTCAATAGTACACCTCATCAGAATATATTAAAATGTACTCTTTGGGAACTAACCCACATATACACACATACATGATATTAAAAAAGATTCAGCCTCAGGTGTCTCTTAATATCACATGTTAGCAAAGAATGCTGTTAGCACTCAGAAAATTGTATGTCTCCAAATTCTAAATTCCAGGAATAATTTCCTATTCTGTTGGGAGCATCTACAGTGAGCCTTCCTAAGTCATATATATAGAGACACCTTAGTATGAAGAATAATACGGAAAAAGGAAGTATCATTAGACAGGTTTAATTTTAATTATACTATTGTGAAAAGTGGGCTAAATATATAATTTACATGACTCTAAGGATGCTAATTCTTCTCACAAATCTATCTTTCATTCCCTATTGTATTCTCTTAATTTAAAATAATGAATTGTTTGAAAACTATAGAAAATCATAGGAAAATTCTATGGCAGCCATTTGTATACTCAACACCAAGATAAGGAAAGACATTTACATTCTGCCAAATGGCTTCAGCTCTCCTTTTTGTTTTAACATAAAGATCATTGTATAGATTCTGCAAAATACTTCCCTCCGTATCTCTTCCCTCTCCTTCCTCTCTTTCTAGACAGACTTGGTTTTGTATGGATGAGGTGTTTATCATTCACTGTTTTATACTTTTATACTAATGCTTATGCCACCTCCAAATTATGTTTCCATTGGATTGTACAAATATAGGTCATGCATTTTAATGACAATAGACTCCTCCAACATATAAACAAATCAGTTTATCCATCTGTTTTGCTGCAAATCAGTTAGTCTGCTTCAAGTTTTCTACCCTCGCAACACTTCTACAATGCATACTATTGCAGCGTATATTTCGTGGATGTGTGAGTGTTTCTCTAGAGGACACACTTATGGAAATTTTGAAACTGCTGGGTTACCAGGTATGTTTATTTTTATCTTTACTAGGTATTGACAGTTTACTCTCTAATGATTGTGTCAATTTATTCTCCCATTAACAATGCATAAAGTTGCCTATTTCCACATAATTTTCCCCAAATTCTGTTTTATTAGGTTTGTAAATTTCTATTAATTTGATGGATGAACTATTATATCACAGTGATTCTAACTGGTATTTATTGTTTTTGTTCAAAATTCCAGTTTGTCTTTACATTTTTACAGATGATTTTAATATGCCAAACTTGTTTTATATATAAATGTATATATACAAAATCATTAATATATATATGTGTGTGTTTCTGAATGAAATCTATTCTGTCTCATTTTCTGCTATTCATTTACTATGATTTTCTTTCTTCAATTTTGACTCAATTTTGTATTTCTATTGGATTATATTTTCTTTAGCTGCTTTGTTCCCATTCACTAATTTAAAAGTTATATATTCTTTATATATATGTATATATACACATATATACATGTGTATGTGTGTAGATATATAAGTATTTCTATATACATATATCTATATCTATACACTGAACTGTGCACACTTATCAAAAGCCAAAATTAATCACATTATTATCCTCCTCCTAAATGATGCATTCATGGATGCTTTACCTCTCATCAATCTCCCAGTCTCCTTGTAATCATTTTCGATAACTTCAGTTTGCTTTTATATCATAAAATAAGTTAAATATACTCTTCATTAAAAAAATAATTCACATATATTAAAATAATGCTTACTAGTTTGTTTCCATTTTTATTTTTGCATTCTGCTTCATTCACTTATCTTACAAAGTTATTATTTCTAAAGTGCATCCATTTATTTAGAAATTGTTTCCATAACAGTTTGTAAGTGGGAAATGCTCTCAGACTTTATTTTTCTAAAAAATATATAATTCTCCTTTACTTTATCCTAACCCCTTCTTTTTCTGTTACTTTTTTTTAAATTCCATGAATGCAATATTCTCTCATCTCTTTGAGGACATTAATGACAGTTTCTTTTTTTATTTTTTTCCTCTATAATCTCTCTTTTTTCCAAGTTGATTTTTTTCTTTATTCTGGTGACAATGTTCCTTACTGAAGGATCTACTCAATGCCTGGTGATCCTTCATTCTCATTATTAAGAGAGGACTGGAAAGCTATGAAGAGGATAAAAGCACTGATGGGGGAGGGCAGGGTGGTGACTCCAGTTTCATGCTGGGTGATCTGGGTGACCAGGCTGGAGATTAGCTCCCTACCCAGAGGAACTTCAAGTGTCTCCTCTTGGGTTAGCTAAGAGGTCTAGGGGGAAACCTCCTAATTGTATGCCTTGGTAAGGGCACAGCTTCCAGGATTCCAGAAGCCAGGCTGGGAGGGGGCTGGGGACTCAGGTTCAGCATTCATGTACATGCCCCTTTTCTTCCCCTGACTGTACCTGGAACCTCTACTTCAGAAACCAACCACTTTTAGTATCCTTGGAGAATAAACCCCGAACTTCATCTGGATTGAGGATGAGTTACTACCCAGAGTTAAAGGAACAGCAAGGACATTATTATACAGATTCTACCAAGTCTTCATTTTCTTAGCCATTCTTCATTCACTTGCAGTTCCAGACGTATGTGGCATGTATTTGTCCTATCCCTTGCAGGTTGCTGGATTTTTTTTTTTTTTATCCTTTTCTATTTTACACAGCATAAGGCCTGTAAGGGAGACTGGATTTATGAAGGGGCCTTAGTGTAAACTCCCTGTTTCTCACAAACCTGAGTCCCTTCAACCTTTCCATTAGAGACTTCAAGAGCCAAAACTGACCCTTGCCCTCTGCCTCATAGCTGCTTCTTCCATCCTTCCCTCTGATGGCCAAAGCAACAATTCAGACACTCGCTGCTCTTAATTTCATTTCCCTCTTCATTTCTGGATGAAATTCTCAGTCATTTAACTTTTAAGAGTTTATCTATGTATTGCAAATATTTAAGCATTTTTGTTCAATTTTATCTAGCTGTTGAAAGTCTAGATGAATTTAATCATTAACTGTTAGTCTGTCGCATTCTTAGAAACATGTCTCTCCATCCACCTAATATAATGGTGACCATTTGTTGAGTGCCAACTGGGGGGCCAGAACATCATCCACATGCTATTCCTATGAACTGGTAGAGCTGGGATTTAAAGCTAGGTCTGTCCATCTCCTAAGCCCACTTATAGTAAATCGAACAATCTCCCATGATCAATAATAAAACCTATAGAGACATGTCAGCTGCTTTCAGGGGAAGGAAATGCAAATCCATGTGTGTGGGTGGACACATGTGTGTGTCTGCTTATACGTGTAGGCTGAGGTATGCGCAGAAAGCATCTAAAACATGGTGTTATCATGACACTCGGTTCACACAGTGCTACTTGCCACGGATTCTCTTTCTTTTTCTTTGCTCATTCAACAGTGTCTAATAAATACCTTATTTCCCTTCTCACTGACTTTCTATTTATTCCCTACTTTCTGCTGAAAATACCTATTGTGTTCAAGCAGATGAATGTCACAGCAGGCACACTGCCTTGTAACATCAGGGACTGTGAACAAGAATTCTACTTTGAAGTGAAAAAGTAGTGGGGACGGGGAAGATAAGGAGGTTATGGAGAGACAACACAGAAAATAAACGCATGTGTGAATCTGTAATTTCCCAAGAAAAGCTACAATCTGTATAATATTGTACTTTTGCTGAATAAATTGTTAACAGGAAAGTACCTCTATATACCTTTCAAAGAAACATCATTTTAAATATGTTCTTATTTGAAGAGCCTATAGGTGCAGAGTAGCCAGCTAACAAACGTGTATTGCGCTGAAAGGATTACCCACTGGGGAACCATAAATTCATGCTAATATTGTCTATTTTATCACATTTCCATCAGGGATGTGGTCTTAGGAAAGCACCTTAATGTATTCTTTAGCTATAATGAATCAGAGATTTTAGTTCTACAAAATATCCTGGCTCCCCTCTCCTCCTTGGATGGAATAATCAAAATCACTTCTTGATATCAGGATCTGCCTTTTACACTTTTACTGCATTTATCAGTGTGCCCAGCTCAGTGACTTGTACATAGTAGCAGCACAGTATGTACATCAGTAATGACATGGATTTTTTGCCTCTTTGGGAAAAAATAGATGCACACTTAGTTACAAGGCCTTGGCTGTGGAGCAGCTGGCCTAACAGATGGGGCAGCAGACAGGGCACACAGCAGACAGCTACCAGGAGGTCCTAGAGGAATCTACATTAAATGGTTCCTTCCCCAGCCTCAAAGGACAATTTAGAACACCTAAGACTAAGGTTCTTCGTAAGACTGCTGTTTTTTGTGATTCATCTATATGTCACCCTCTTTTAGAAACTGGCCATGGAGATTTGAACCAAGCGTTGTTTTTTTGATTCTTTTATTTTTCTAGACTGTAGGCACGGTGAGGTTAGGGATCAGGTCGTTTTCACATATTCCAAACATGAGTAGTGACTTGCTGTTTTTTTAAATGAACACATCATTCAATAAATCACTCTTCCTGCTTCCTCTTCTTTAATCTGGAAATGAGAACTGTCATTCAGAACACTGAGCAGCCACTTAACGTGGCACCACTCACTTCCACGCTTAGCACAAGCTTTCCAGGCAGAACATCCCAGGAATCATGTTTCAGAGAGCTGCGAAGCCCTTCTGCAGTTGAAATGCTCTTTCCATGTAAAAATCCTCCTGTGCTCTCTCTACTGCTCAGCAGCAGTTGAGAAGCAAGTCACTTGTGCAAACTCTGAAAGGCTATTGATAAAAGAAAAGGGATGACATTTGCTTCTGGCAGTTTTACTCAAAGGTATGCGCCTGGAAGTCAGAGAAAGATATGAGCCGTGGGAAGTACGAGAGATCTCTGAAAAGAATGCAGGAAAAGGATCTTCACGGGGTAGGAGCACTTTTCCACTATGCTTGGCAAGAAAGGGCAGCTCGGAGGCTGAAAGGAGAGTGAATGGGCAAGGCCAGGGGAGAGACTACAGCACACTGACTCTCATCTCTCGTGTGTCGTGACCTTGAGCCCTATCGGAGCTGCCGTGTGAGTTACAGTCCAGTGGCAAATAGAACTAAGGCCAGGAATCATTGCAAACACTTGCACTGATGGTTTAATGAAGGAGTCAAACAGGATGTGGATAGATAAATCTGATCAAGCGCATATCTAGTTTGGCAACAGATATATAAAAATAGGTAAATAAAATATTTCTAGGAAGGATATTAATTGAAGGAAAGGAAGAAAACTGTCTTACATGTTGTTATATTTCAGCTGAGAGTTCAAGGAAAAATTCATCCAAGAAATCAGCTGACTCCTAATCAGAGTTCTAATGCAGCCATTTATAGCTCTGCATGCTGCTTCATCACCCAGGTAATTACCCTTCATCAACCTAAAATTCTCCAGTACTTTCAGTTGGAGAAGCTAGTCTTCATTTTCCCATGCTAGAAGTCAGCGGCAAACTGTTATTGACCCAGATCTGCTGTCATCTTCCACTTGAGTTCAGATGCACATGTAAGAGAGACCTTTACATTATTTATAGTTGTTTCCATGAAAACTTAGAGCCAGTACTTAGCCTTATGGATGGAAATGGGAATACAGAATAAATGGATGGATATAGAAGAGGCTGTATTATAGATGAGTAAATAAATGAGTGTGTAAGAATAACTTCATTTATCACATTGATTCATTAACTCAACAAACATTGAAAGGAAAATATTATTAGTTTTAACTATAACATGGTCAACGTATCAAACTGGGTTTAATTAGAGACTTAAAACCTCTTGGGTGATTACAGAGAGTTGAAGAGGAGGTTGTAGAAACTGGTTAATTAGTTTATGTATGACAGTTGTTTTTGTTTATGATGCTGAGCCCTAAAGTCCACACATCAGAGAGTCTGAAAGGAAAGATGGGAATGAAGCTCTAGAGAGAAAGTACAGACAGGAGCCGTGAGATGGCATAGACCCCTTGATGATAAAGGGACCCTCATCAATTTCTCACTGACTCTAAGCATTTGGCTTTGATGATTCGAGTTGCTTACACAAAATGGTGTCTTTCTTCATGAATTCAAACATGTACCTGACCCAGGAGTTACAGAAGCTGAAGAGGTTGCTGGAGGCTGTGCGCCTGGTAATTAACTGTTGCCAACAAGGTGAGTCAGCAGATCCACAATAATATGTGTTCATTTAAATAGCACCTGAAACTACACTCACCTTCTGAACATGAAAATGGCTTGCAGAAATGTCTTTGGTGGTAAATTTATTTACCACATGCAGAGAATTCTGGTAATGAAATGATGACACCTAGAGTAAAGCCTTGATGAGAGCGGTATGGGGAAGGGCTTGGGAAATGCATCTTGGAAGGTGTTGAGCCTCTGATTCCTATTTGTCTCAGCCAGGAGGGTTTACTTTTTAATAATATGTGTGCCAACACACCTTTTTGTCTGCTTTAGCCAACTCTTCTTGAATTTCTTCTCCTTGTAACTTGAAGAGATCTGATCAGTGCATATACTGCATGGTAGGCTGGAGTTAATAGGTGTGGGAGGTAATTGGGGAAGGTAATTCAATTATGAAAATCAGTGTCTAATGTATTTACATGCTCAAAACAATGAATTAATGAATAAATGAGGGGTTCAAAAATGAGAAACATGGTGTAGGAAAGTACAAGGTGATTCATATTGACTTTTCCCCAGAAAATCTCATTTGCATGAAAAGAGCCTCCAAATGAGTTGAGCTTCATTACAGTTCCAAAATAGACTTTATGGCACAGTTCTCCCATCACTTATCCTCATAATGATTTACAAAAATTTCCAATGGTACTAAGACCGAGGCATCTGGCATCCAGTTTACATCTCTGTTTTCCTTTGAATGTCAGCAAAGTGCTGAGCATCATTGTGGACCAGTAATTATATAAATCAAGGTAAATCAATTTAATGAAATAATTCAGAAGTTAAAATTGATTCCTCTTATGCTATCAGATCTGGGATTCCAGGATTCTAGAAGGCTGGGATAACAATGAAGTCCCGGCAATTACTGAGTTCTTATATTTATTTATTTTCCTGAATTCAATTTCTCTCTTCTTAAATGCTAGTGTTTAGTCAGGATTCCTTATGTTCCCTAATGAAACCGTCTGGAGTCACACTCTCTAGCAGTTCTGACCATTTGTGTTTCACTCTGGTAATTCATTAGAGAAAAGGAAGATCTCTCAACGTACTCTCTTGAAAGGCTGAAAGAGAAAAAATTCTTACCACCCTGTAGCAGGTGCTGCCCACCCCAATTCTAGTTTTGCTGGCTAGAGAGCACATTTAATTGCCTTGCAGTCCCTGTTTCTAAAAAAAAAAAAAAAAAAAGAGAGAAAGCAAGTGGCTTTGAATAGGGAGATAAGTGAATAGATTTTTTATCAAAGGTGCAGACCAACTGCATGTGGTTGGAAGTCTAAGTATGCAGGAGCCCAGGGCTAACAGCTTTTCTCAGAGCTGCATAAAGACGACACTGCACGTAAAGGAGCCAGGGGAAAACAACTATTTTTTGCTACACTACACATGTGGCTCTTCACTATGACTTTTCTTGTGTGGCTATTTACATTAATTTTCTCTGATGTCTCAGTTAAGTGCACATACTGAAAACTTTATTTATAGTGGCGTAAGCAAGTTGAGCTCATTTCCTTAAATAACAAGAAGTCTTTTGAAAGGGGTTGTGAGTATTTGTTTACAAGCACAACATTTTCAGGACTGGCTCTCACAATATTCTTGGCATTTTTTTTCACTGTTGGTCCATGCTGCGACTTCAAAACTCTTGTTCATGTCAGGAAAGAAAGGTGGGAAAGCCACACCAAATGCATTCATTTACATGGATTATTAAAAGCAAATTTCTTCCCAGGATACCCCACAGATTTTGCTATAAGACAATGAAAAGATTATGTCACATGGCTACTCGTTCTGCACTGCAGGCTTCTCTGTAAGGAAGAGGGGTAAATGGGTACTGGGTGGGCAACCAATGTTTTTGTCTTCATTTGTGTAAATGGTTTTGAGTACTTTGAAAGCAGCAACAAAGTTCTATACTTGGTTCATAGTATCTTTCACTTTAAAAAGTTTTTTATATTCTCATTTCCCTTCTTTGACCATAATTATGAGAGAGAATTGATCCGTAACAATTACGACGACTCATTTAAACTAAAGATGATTCAGTGTTACACATAAAGGCACTTACATATAAGATGACTTGATATTTTAAATTGACAATTAGGTTAATAAAGACTTTCTCCAGTACAAGATTAGTGAAGGAAGCTGGGAAAACTAAAGGAAACAAATAGACAAAGAGCACAAAATCAGAAGGCCTAGATCTATGAAAAACTGTAGAAAAACTTTTATCAGCATCAAGGCAGAGAAAACAAATCTTACCTTACAAAGAAAAAAAAGATCTCTTGGCAAAAATTATTTTAAACACAATGGAAAAATACCAAGATAATTTTGCAGGAGTAAAGGGAGTTAAGTTCTATAGATGTTCTTTTTTGCGACACCAATGCAGAAATATAAGCTTAAGTGTTTAAAATATAAAAGAGGGGCTGCCACTAGAATCAAAGTGTGCTGTGCAATGTTCAAATTAGGAGAAGAAATAAAGAAGAATAAAAGTTTAAACAATAGTAAAAAAGATGGTGAACTTCCAAAGAAAAAACATAACATAAGTTGAGCTTGGACTTCTAATTTTAATTAGTTGCTTCTGTCAAGAGCATCTAGTAAGATGTGATAAAAAAAAAAAGGCAAAGAAAAAAATCATCCATACACCTGAGAGCTCTGAAGCTATTAGCACTTAAAGACATAAGAGATGTGAGACGTAGAGCACATGAGGTAACATTCAGTAAACCGCTTTTCTTCTTAGGGTCTTTTCTCATTCTTGAGGGAAAGTGGGTTACTGCTAAGTGATTAATATTCACACATCTTAGAGAACAGTAGAGGTAATTATTGGAAGAGTTGTGACCACAAAGGACGACAAAATGTGAGAGGCCAAGATTCCAGAGGAATGGGAGGTGCAGACAGACTTGCCAAACCATGCTGGTTGTCTTTCATGAAGCATTTTCTGAATTCCAAGTTGTGGAGGATTAAGTTAAAAGACTAAACAGAAAGCCACTAAAATGGAGGCCGAGTTATCTGCAGGCTCATTGTACTGAGGAGGCAAAATTAAAGTCTAGGTCCCACCAAGCACAGAGGCCCTAATAAACGTTCTGGTCCATCAGGCAGAGACCTTGCGGAGCTACATTCTAGGAGCATCGATGAACCAAAGGGAGACTGAGACTTACAAACCAGCCACAATCAATGATTGGAGAGAATGAGGGGATGTGTTGCCATGTATGTCTAGAGCAGAAAACAGTAGACCCACTCTGTACAAAAATGCAGTGTCAAGAATTTGATAAAAATTTAACAAGCCCACTAAGGAAATATATAGATACATATGCATACACTATATATATAACTAACTCTCTGTATGTGTGTGTATATATGTATCCCCATGACTCATCCATTACATTTATGTCTTATACTTGAACAAGATATACAATAATGTTTATACATGTTTTATAACAAGCCCAAACTAGGAGGAAAAACAAACAAAAAAAAACTAAAATGGCTGTCAGTCAGTTCAATCACTCAGTCATGTCTGACTCTTTGTGACCCGATGAACTGCAGCACGCCAGGCTTCCCTATCTATCACCAACTCCCGGAGTTTACTCAAACTCATGTCCATTGAGTCAGTGATGCCATCCAACCATCTCATCCTCTGTCATCCCCTTCTTCTCCCGCCTTCAATCTTTCCCAGCATCAGGTGGCCAAAGTATTGGATTTTCATAGAAAGAATAAATATTTTTGTGATAGTCAGAAAATGAAACACTCTACAGCAATGAAATTAGAAACTTGCTTCTTGTAATACCAAAGACAATTTTCACAAAAAAAAAAGAAAATGAATTTTAAAAGCCAGATCCAAAGATTACGTAGGTTTCCTATTATACCAACTTCAGAGATCAGGGAAACGGCTATAGACTGAAGAGTTGTGGCTCCCTTAAATTCATCTTCCCTGGTGGCTCAGAGGTTACAGCGTCTGCCTCCAATGCGGGAGACCTGGGTTCGATTCCTGGGTTGGGAAGATCCCCTGGAGAAGGGAATGGTAACCCACTCCAGTATTCTTGCTTGGAGAATCCCATGCACGGAGGAGCCTGGTGGGCTACAGTCCATGGGGTCACAAAGAGTTGGACACGACTGAGCGGCTTCACTTACTCACTCACTCACTTACTAAATTCATCGGTTCAAAGCTAAGCCTCAACGTGATGGTATTTGGAGGTAAGCCCTTTGGGAGGTGATTAGGATATGAAGGGGGAGCCCTCAGGAATGGGGTTATGCCCTTATAAAAGTGACCCCAGAGAGCTTGGACATGTATCCCCTTCGATCATGTGAGGACACAGTGGAATGGAAGACATCAACCCAGAAGTGGAGCCTCAGCAGACACATAATTTGCTGACACCTTGATGCTGGAATCCCACGCCTTCAGAACTATGGGAAATACATTTCTGTTGTTTGCAGGCCACCCAGTCTGTGGGGGTGCTATTACAGTTCACATTAATCTGTGGTGTTAACAGTCTGAACGGTGACATTCAGGAAATTAATGACTGGGATAGGGCTTGAGAGAGGTTCTCTTAAGTCCTTTACTGTACTCTGGGTGGTAGTTACATGGACATATTCACTATGAAATATGTCACTGAGTTTTGTACCTATGATTTGTCAAATTTTCTATAGTTTTTTTCATTAATAATTTACAAAGTGTTTACCCCCCCAAAAATAAATAAATAAACAGCAACATATATATTATCAAAATAAATAAGAAGAGGTTAAATCCTTGTAAAGAAGGCCACAATTGAGATAGGTTTTGGTTTTAAAACAACTCAATTTACCACTTCTGTAAGAATTAGAACCAAATCAAAATAACAAAGGATACTAATAAAGAGATGGGCAAATAGGGGGAAATGCCAGTGTGTAGGCATTTTTTATACAAAGCAGAGTATTCTTAGTATTGAAAGTAAAATCATACAAAAAGCATATATCTGTAAAATGCAATTATTTAATATAAAGGGCAAGTCACAATGAAGATGCAGCTGTCATGGCTCTGTGTTCCAAATTCACCAAGTTCAAGGTATACAAGAAAAAACTTTGGAATATAACCAGCAAGATGAAAAATAATAATGGTCATTCTTGAACTTACATATATTGTCATATTTTTACAGTTAAAATAGAACAAAATAATACAGTGTTAGAATAATGCAACTAATATTCAATATATTAAATCAAATAGATGATATCAAAATGTATCCCTTACATAGAAAAAGCATTTTTTAACATCATTCTAATACATTTACAAACAAAAGATCACAGTTATAATAATAAATTCTCTATTCACAATGTAATAAAACCAGGAATTTATTACAAAATAATCAAGAAACTAATCTAATCATTTGGAAATAAGAACAGAAACCTCTGCTAAATAATCTCTGCATCAAAAACTTAATCAAGGCTTCTATGACAAGTTATTAAATTTAGTTACAATAATATTTTATGTATCACAGTCATCTCATTGTAGCTGTTTAGTCACTTACAGGCATGGTTGAAACTTTAAAAAGAGCAAAATTCATTTACTTAATTATGTTTTTCATTAAATAAGAAATAATGAAACTAAATGAAACAAATATTGAACTCTAGAAACTAGAAAAGTTGCAGCAAAATAAACCTAATAAATTAAAAAGTATTAAATTAGAAAATAAAAAAGTTTTAAATGCATCTGAAAACTTTTAAAATTAAAAACCAATAATATGGATGCAAATATATCAAGTCTATTAATAAAAGCCAAGAAGAAAATACAAATACACAACACAATGGAGACCAAAAGGTATAAAAATCATAGCTAGCTAAGAGACTGCCTAAAAATGCTGCATTTTCTCCTAATGAAGAATCATGAAGACTCTTGCTGTGCTACACATACTGAAATTTTTGTGCATTACAAAATTTACAGTGCTGCCATAGGTTTTTCCCTTTTGTTATTTCAATAACTTTATCGAAGTTATTTATTTTTTGGTTTGTTGTTATTGTTTTTACCATTGCAAGGCATTTTACCCCTTTGTTTCCAAGGGAAGGTAAAACTGCAAGAGGTAATGACAATGTGAAGTCAACATGTTACTTTTCTATTAGGGTTACTCTATTATTAGTTCAACATGTGCCTCATACAACACAGGACTTTCTAAGCTATGTCTGGAGGACTGGCTTAAGCTCCAAGCCTGGTTAGATTCTTTGCCCAAAGATTCCTATCTTACGATTGATCATATCCTGGAAAGCAAGAATCTCAACACCTTATGAGAGAAGGATAAGAGAAAGTTACCAATGAGCAGTTTATCCAAGTTTTGAGCTTTGAGCAGAATCAAGAAGGGTGCAGAAGCTGTATGTATGTATACATCCTTCCCCCTGCCCAGTTTTACTGAGATACAATTGACATACAGCACTTCACAAGTGACCAGACTTATACACATCGTGAAATGATTATCATAAGTTTACTGAACATCTACCATCCCATATAGATACAATATTAAAGAAATAGAAGAAAAAAGTTTTTCTTGTGATGAGAACTCTTAGGATTTACTTTCCTAACAGCATTCATGTATCATATACAACAGTGTTAATTATGTTTATCATGTTAATATTGCATCCTTAGTGTGTACTTATAACTGGAAGTGTGTTATCTTTTGACAATCTTCATTTAATTCCCTCTCCACCCACTATCAACCCCCACTTCTGGTGGCAAAAAATCTTATTTCTTTTTCAATAAGATTTTTTTTTTGAAGTATAATTGACCTACAACCCAATATTAGTTTCTGGCATACAACATAATGACTGGATATTTCCATACATCTCAAGATGTCTGTTACCATACAAAGATACTACAATGTATACTGACTATACTCCCCAAGCAAAATCATAGATACAACAAACAAAGAGGTAGTTGCCACACAGAAGGTGGGAGAGAAATAGGTACAGCTAATTCAGAGATAGAAACTTTCAGTTACAAAATAAATGAGCCACAGGGGTATGTGTATCTTTTTCCTCGTCTACTGGTAAGCAGAGCTTTGCTAGCATCCTGACTAGCTTATGAGATGAACAACCCCATAAGCAACTTGGGGCGGTAAGATAGTGAAAGAGAAAGAACACTGCTTCCAGCTACACAACTGTTTTCCTCTAGATGAGGGTGGCCTGAGGCAGAAAGGGTTACACTGAGGCTAAGTAATAAATGCAGGTCTTGCCTTAGTGTCAAGACTCCAAGAGACAGTGTAACACTGGTGGTGGCATGGTTAAAGATGTGGCTGCGGATTTTCATTTGCTACTCGATGATTTATAGGATGTGCATAATCAACTTGATTTGGCTAACATATGTGAATGGTTACTAATGATGGCTTAAATAACAACAACTCTGCTATGAAAGCACTTTATAAGAGGAAATTTCCTCAGAATAGAGTGCCTTGAGAACAATGTTTTTCTGAGCCTTGATACAGAGTAGTGAGTTGAGCCCACTGTATTTTTATATATCTCTGGGAAAAACAATTAGTTCTTTTCAGTAAATGAAAAGGCATCTACAAAGGAAATTCTTTAGAAAATAGTTCATCAACTGAAGCCTAAGGGAATTGAAGGGAAAATAAATGCTGTAGAGGATTTAGAAACAATTTTTTTTTCTGCCTCCAATTAGAAAAACAATATATTTAACCCTCGGTCATTACTGTTGCGTGGCTTCATTGGTTTGCTACTCAATTCTATTCCCCAAAGATTTCCTGGGACACTGAGTGCTGAAATTATGAAGATGAATGAAAACCCTGAAGTTTGTCAGAGACAGATCTATACGCATGTGTAATTCATCTTGTGGTTTCTTCTACTAAGAGTTTATTGCAGGGATTTAAAAATATCAGTGAGAATTCTGGCATGTGGAGTCATCAACCAGAAATAACTTTGCACCAAATCCCCAAATGGTCTTTCTGATTGGCAGGCATGCACAAGCTGAGAAGTAGCATTTCCTCTTTCTCAGACTTGTTCTGCCCTTTATTTGAAGGTGGCAGAAGTTCGAACTAAAATTCTTGAAAGTAATAGATCTTAATGTGGATTCAATTCCATATCGGTGGCAGATCCGCACATTATAGATAACAGATAAGTTATAAAAGACTTCTTGACTGTCTACAGTAGCTAAACTCAAATTACAAAATTTTAGGATGAGGTGACACTTTAGGAATTAATTATGCATTCACTGCTAATTCTCTCATTTTGAAAAAAAAAAAAAAAAACAACGAAGCCCACAAAACCTAAGATTTAAGATGTTTTGGTCTTTTAACAAAATCCACAATGTTAAATAAAACCTGTAGAATTCTTGACTTGCAAAACTTACCTGTCCATTAATATTTTTAACCCATTCAGGATGATTAATATTGTCAGTTTAAAAAATTAGCAATAATCAAGCATAGAAAATGCAATAAAACATAAGAAAGATATTGTCTGAATTTTCAGAAGTGGCTAGAAGATGTACTGTGGCAATAGCTGAAGGTCAGTTTTTATTAATTGCTTTAAAGATAGGAGAAGTGAAATGGCAGTGACTATTGGTGAATAATATGGGGAAAAAAACATCAGCTCACACTAAATTTGCTTTCTTCTTACCCAGATAAAGGCTGCTAAAGTTAGGTGTATTTTGGTGTTAAAAAAATGATTGCTTTTTTTTTTCATTATATCTTTCTTTGACAGTACTACAAAATGTTAGCGAGAGAACACATATGTTTAAACGAGAAACCCATTGTGGGTTCACTTAACCTGTCAGCTTCTAGTTAGTCTGGAGAACATTTCCAGTGGTCCCATTCAGGGTTCTTTCCTTGGATCAATTTGGTTCAATACTCTCAGTCCATCAACTGAAAAAAAAGGAAGAATATGGCTTATCAAATGGAATCCTTGGTAAAGTTCAAAAAAGCACTTAGTATTATCAATGGCAAAATCAGAGTTAACAATTATCTTGAAAATTTGTAACATTTTCAGCCAATAAAAAAATCTGACACTTCTAAATGCATAAAGTTCCAAACTTAGGATCAAAAATCCATTTTCATCAGTAGAGGATGAGAGAGACCATAGATGTCTCAGAGTTTTATTTTTAAAACAGGCTTGATATGAGCCTGTGATCTCATGTAGCTAATATATTCTAGCACTGAATTTGCATGAATTCATAGATAAAGTTTACCAAGACACAGAGTCTGAAGGTTAACCCTGGATAGGAAGTTTTGTAGTTCAGATACTATATTCTGGGGGGACTGTCACTCAGTTTAAAAAGCATGGAGCAGAGGAAGAAAGAGGCAGACAGATATAGGTAAGGAAAGATATTAAGGCTCCAGAGACTCATGAACAAATTCAGTCATTCATCAAAACTTCCTTCATACATTAAGTACTGATTATTGTAGCAGATCATGGAAATAGAGAGCTTTACTTCTTTGCTTGGAAAACTCTCAGCTGAATAAGGAAGAAAGAGATAAATATTTCTAATGCCACATGTTGGAATGGCATAGTCTATAGAGCACTGTGATGGTGCAGAAAGAGGAATGATACTTCACGGGGAGGGTAGCAGGCCAGGGTGTCAGGATGCTTAAAAATTGGGAATATTTAGCTTTAAAAGAAGGCTAAGGAAAAGAATTATTTTAATCCACCTAAAATAATTATTTTAATCCACCTAAAGGAGGGCTTTAGCCATCCTACAAGTAGGCTACAATCATTTCACTTCTGTATCTTTGCTCATTCCATTACCCTCCTACAACGTCCACTCCTCTATATTCTACCAACCTTCAAGTTTTTGTTGCAAACTAATCACTCCCATCTTGCCAAACCACAGGGCTATGTCTGAGCTGACCCCGAGAGCAGGCAGTTCCATCACACACACACTTGGTGCCTCGTCTGTAACATCATCCAATGCTTCTATCAGAACCAATTCACCTGGTCTTGTACTGTACGCCTTTTAGAACAGGGAGGAAACATCTGTTTTCAGTCCGTGACCATGCTTTGTACTGAAACTGAGCGCACCAAGGCTCAATAAATCCCTTGTAGAAAGTCAATTAGCCTGCTTTCTTTAGTGAAGAACAACTTGCGGCTGACATCCCAAGTCCCTTCCTTTGTGCACCATTTTTCCAGCTAAGGAAGCAGAATGGCTCACTCTCACATGAACTTCCAAGCTTATGGAGATGGAGTGAGAAGGCATTGCACATCTCTGAGGGTCCAGCCTGGTAAGGCTGTCAAGTTAAATAAAACTTCCTATCCCCAAAGGCGGTCCTGAATCTGGGACAATCCCTGTCTTTGTCTCAAGTGTCATGATTTAGTCCATAAAGTTTTGAGCCACAGAGAAAACTGATCTATTTGTGTCCTGTATCCTGAAACTTGCCAAAGTATCTTGCTTTCATCTTTCTGAATTTTTTTTACATCCATTACAAGCTATTAAAAGCCTCAGGCATGGACAGAGGTTCTTTGGGCTCAGCCGTGGCTTCTTTGCTTCTAAAAATCAGTATTTTCTGTTGAACATGTCTTCATCTTATTACAAAATAGGGCTCATGAATTTGGCCCTGCCCAGGGAACAATCAGCATGCTGGTGATTGCTTTGAAAGCAGTATTATACTAATACAGGATCTCATTAAAACCCCTTTCATGGGAGCTGGGGGTTTCTTCCCAATCCAAATGGACATGGTGGTGTTCATTATGTGTTCAGAAGTGTTCTCTGTACCATCAAATGGCTTGAGGAAAGAAAATCTTTTGACCTTTGTAATTGCTACAATATTATGTAGGGTTCTTTCTCCAGTTGAACAGAGCAATAAATATTGCAGAGCTGTACATTTTTTTTCCTCCAAAAATGCAATTAAAATAGGGGGAAAACTCTTCTGAGGGCATTTCAGTGGTGCTATCCCATCCAACATTTTGGAGGGGCATTCGTGGCAGGGGGCAGATTATGCTGCAAGACGCTGCGTGCATTTGGGATAATTTCCAGTAACTGGCTTGGGGCCTCAGGTTGCAGAATTAGTTCACCTAGGGCTTCAGCTCCTGGTTTCTGACTCATTAAGACTGTCTTGTCAGGGTAGGTATGTGATCAGTTTCTGGACTGCAAACTAAGCCCAATAAATTGCTGAACTCGGCTTAAAAAGTTAATTACCAAATCTGGTGCATGTGGTGCAGAAAAAAGGACAGAAAGTAAAAATTAATGTGCAAACAAGCAGTTTTTTTAAAATATTAACTTCAAAAATATAAATATTCCACTGGTATTACTTGGGACTGAACACAGTCTCAACTCACCTCCAAGTTCCAGTTTCTTGATTACTTGCCAACCTGTTTCCTTTTTCTATTCTCTTACAGGTCCATGTGGGGATGCGCGTGGATATTTGTCAAAGTATCTTGACAGATCATATGCAATGCACAAGGCAGGAACAGTTTTCCCAGACACATTAAAAATGTCCACATTCAAGGTAAATATGACATGGGGTTTTAGTAGAAATATATTTTGAGTTCCAGTTCACAAGTTTTCCTGAAGGGCTGCCATTTTATATTTTATGGAGGAAATTCCTTGGTGCATTTCCAAAAAAAAAAAGTTTTTGTTTTTGTTTTTTTCTTCAAACTGGTAATATAAAAATAACTGCTATAGTGTTCACAGTGGACCCAGTCCTGCTTCTGTGCCTGGAACTTTGGAAGCTGTGATAGGAGGTGGTGGGGCCATCAGCACAGCTATTCTGCATTGGGGGCAGTTTAAGAGGGTGGTTGAACCATCCCCTTTTCACTCTGTTCTCTTCCACTATGCCCTGGATTTGGCGGAGTACAGGGAGGAAGTGGACCCTGATCTTTCTATTTTTATCCTCTTCCTCCTCATGGGCTGAACATAAACATGATTCCTTTCACCAGATATGCTTGAACAATCCTATTAATAGTTTTCCTGTGTCAGATTTAAACATACCCAAGAAAGCAGAATTATGTTAAAGGTATTGCCAGGTATAAACTCTGTAAACGCAGAGACCCATCTTTTCATTCTTGATCCCTGTGGTGCCTGACACAGGGCCTGGCATCAAAAATTAAGACTCACTCTTAGTCTTTGCTGAAATAAGCAATGAGTAATATTCAAAGACTAGCATGTAAATATGGCAATGCCTTCACAGAAGTACATGCAAAGTTCTTCAGGATTACCATGGATGGAGTACCTGCAGAGCATAGATGTGTTTCAGTAAATGTTGATGAAATCATCTGAGGGATTGCACACCCCAGACCTCTTGTTTCACATAGATCACCATTTTCTAGAAAGCTACCCTGTTCCTTATTCCTCCAGCTCCAAATAAGCATCATTTCCAGAGTGCTTACCGGAAGGCAGGTGCTGTGGTAGGTGCTCCGGCTCATTGCATGTAATCTTTCAAACAGTTTTTTTTTGTACATGTACTCTCTGTAAATACAGTTACACCCATTTAAAAGACATAATAATCCAGGCTTGGAAATGCAGGTCTCTCCTCAAATGGATAGCAGTTGTAATGAGCAAATTAAGGCTTCAAATCTAATTATGTCTTAAACACCAAGCCTCATATCCATCTATACCATCATGTTACAGAACCAGAGAACAGAAGAGACATTCTGTCTTCCCTGCTAGGAAGAAAAAGTGTATACATTTAGTCTCCTCCCTCCTAATTCTTAAAGTGCTATGTTCATTTCTTAGGTGCTTTTCTTATCCATACCTTACAGTGATTTTTATTTGCTTTATTAAAAATTGGGGGAAAAGAAGGAAAGTCTGGAAAATCCACATAACCAGTCAACACTATCTCCTCCTAGTCTTCCAATTTATCCTGGAAAAACTTTGCAGTTGGCTAATGGTTACAACATCAACAAATAACTTCTTTCTCTTTCTTCATTAAACTAAAGGGAAAAAAATCAACTAATGCACTCACTGCATCCTTGTTGACTGGTGGCTCATTACAGAGGCTAATAAGAGAAAATGCATTCTCATATACTGATCATTGGAGCTCAGAGAATTTGAAGAGAGCCACCTGCTGAGTAAGTATCCATTTTTGCTTCTGACTTTGTATGTATTAGTCTGGTCAATTTCCCCAAGCTGGCCTGATTAGGAAAGTTTTATTAAAACAAATGGAGATGAGACTTAAAATTAGTAGAGGAAAGCCAAAGCTGTGTCTGCACCACTCTCACAGGCTTCATTCTCAGCCAGACATGCTGACCACTTGGCATAGGTCTGTGGCAGAGACTGCAGTGCATTCATCAGAACCTCAAGCCTTTCCTTCTTGCACAGAGCTCGACTTACATCCCAGCCTCCCCTGCAAACAGCTGCCATCCTCCATTTTCCATCCAACTGAAGAAAATGAGGCATTCTGCTTTCAAATCCCAGCCATCAAACGTCTCCACATGAACATGCTCAATCCCAGTCTCCCTCCCTCCCAACTTCTCTCTCTTCCTGCCTCTCTGTCTCTCTCTTTTATCTGCTTCTTAAATGTTTTGTTGTTGTTGTTCAGGTGACTCATTAACTACATATAAAACATAACAGATTTTTTTAGACTGAATTTCCAAATGACTGCATGGGCATCGATGTTTTACATTGCCAAACAGTTACTGATAAGACTTTAAAAGAGCAAGAAGTGAGTTTCTATGTATTAAACTCCTCAGATTTCAAGGACGGTCTGTTACTATGTGTTATGAACTAAATGTCTGCATCCTCCTCCAACAAAATTTATTTGTTGAAGCCCTAACTTACCTGCCCAGCACACAAGATGTGATAGTATTAGGTGGTAGGCCTTGGGAGGTGGTTAGGATTAGATGAGTCCTCATGAATGGGATTAGAGGCCTTATAAGAGATACAAGGGAACAGTCTTCCCCTCTGTGCTCTCTACCATGTGAGAATATAGGAGAAGTACAAAGTCTAAAATCTGAACAAGGACTCTCACCTGAACTTGACCATTTTGACTTACAGCTTCCAGAGCTTTATATTCCAGAGATATGAAGGGTTTTTGTTGTTGTTGTTTACAAGTCACCCAGTCTATATTTTTGTGATAGTAGCCCAGATGACTGAGACCAAAAATAGTGCTAATTTAACTAATTAACATTGCTTAATAGATTAAGCTTCTTATGGGATACACAGATTTTCTTTTTCCTTTATAGAAAAAGACTTGGAAAAAAATCATATGCCATATTTTAACATACTTACATAGAGATTCAAAAACAAATGTATCAATCTATTTAATTTTATAGATAAAGATGTCAATATAGACAGAGAATAGGCATAGGTGTACATGTAGATGTAGCTATATAGATTCAGATACAGAGAGAAATAGTGTGTTCGCTTACAAAGATAAATTTATGCCTATATACAAATTTGGCACAAATCTCATCACATAACATGTTTCAATGAAGGTTTTTTGAACTTGAAACTTCAGGTGTAAACAACCAAACTGAATACAGTGGCCTGGAAATTTTACTTGTGAATTATTTAATATCACAATAATAAGAACCCCAAGACATTGACTTTATAAACATAGGAACACAAAAAAGAGACTAAGAAAAATAAAGAAGGGGAAGAGAAAGAAGGTACTTTATAGTTATATTCATGAAATTCTCCATGACAGGTTTATCCTGAAGATCCAAGTACAAATCTCATAGGTTCAAGTAGGATAAATCAAGAAGAAAAATTCAGAATTTGATAAGAAGTGTCATTGTAGATTTTAAGCCCTATGTAGAAAATAACCTCCTCAAGAACCAAAATATGTTCAATTTAACAAAGCATTTTGAGGGATGACCATGAATAAGTCACTCTGCAAAGTTAAAATATGAATAATACTTAGAGTGTAACAAGACAGCTTCCCAATCCAAGGGAAGAATAGGGTTGGGTAAGATCATTTAAACACTGTGTACCAAATACAATAGAAGTATACACAGGATACAGTGGAAATTTGGGAGATCACAGAAAGATCACCAGAGGAGATGACAACACAGCGGGATCCTGAAACACAGAACGGTTTTGGATAAGCACAAGCTGGAAGCAGACAAGCGTAGGAAGACAGCAAACGTGGCATATTTCCCTTATCACTGAATTTCTGCTCAAAAACCCTTACATGTCAGAAAAGTTGTATGTACAAATTTTGTATAATTCTATTGAGAATAAATCAATTAAAAGGCTGAAAATATGTGCCTTAATCAAAAAAAAGATGAAGAATTCTTAGAAGTTAAGAAAAGCAGATAACATCACATCTACAGGGAAACAAAATAGAAACTTACAAAACGGGCAGAAAATGAAGAGCTGAAGCAGAGGTAGTGAGTGGAGTAAACTGTGCTTTGAGCTACAAATAAGGAAAAGTGAAGTGAAAGGGAAAGTTACTCAGTCATGTCTCACTCTTGTGACCCCATGGAATTCTCCAGGCCAGAATACTGGAGTGGGTAGCCTTTCCCTTCTCCAGGGCATCTTGCCAACCCAGGGATCAAACCCAGGTCTCCTGCATTGCAGGCAGATTTTTTCCCAGCTGAGCCACAAGGGAAGCCCAAGAATACTGGAGTGGGTAGCCTATCCCTTCTCCAGTGGATCTTCCCAACCCAGGCATCGAACTGGGGTCTCCTGTATTGCAGGCAGATTCTTTACCAACTGAGCTATCAGGGAAGCCCACAAATAAGGGAAGAGGAAATAAAAAACCACATAATCAATTCACCTACAACAAACTCAGGATGTGGTCCATTCCAGGTTGGTTCCATGGGTCCACAATAGCATCAGTGACTCTCAGGCTCTCCTTATATTCTTTGTTTGCTAATAGTTTATGTTGTCAAGGTTAGATACAGATTTTTATGACTCCAAACACCATTTACTGACTTGAAATCTCCCAAGAAAGACTTTGATCTTGCGTGTTCCTTTCTTTTATAATGAAAGGAGAAATTTCTTCCCCAGAGACTAGAGAACCCATTAATTCTTACTTTCTCCAGGCTACATGTTCTCCTCTTGACTAAGCACAGACAAAGAAAGTAGAGCCTGATACGACTAGATAAACAAATCATCATTCAAATTCTGGGGCTGGACACATCATAGCTCCCCGCCAACTGAAGGTCCTGGTAGTAAGAAAGGGTACAATCTGAGGGGTAAATAAATGCACCGGGCATTTGTCATTCAATTGCTAAGCCATGTCCAACTCTTTGCTATCCCATGGACTGCAGCATGCCAGGTTTTCCTTTCCTCTACTATCTCCGGGAGTTTGCTCAAACTCGTGTCCATTGAGTCCATTCATCTCATCCACTATCGCCCCCTTCTACTTACTCCTGTCCTCAATCTTTCCCAGCCTCAGAATCTTTTCCAATGAGTTGGTCCTTCACATGAGGTAGCCAAAGTATCAGAGCATCAGCTTCAGCATCAGTACTTCCAATGAATATTCAGGGTTGATTTCTTTAGGATTGACTGGTTTGATCTCCTTGCAGTCCAAGGGAAAAACTACACCAGGCATATGGAACTCAGGTTAGGATCATATGGCATAAGGAGCTGGAAATAACCTTGCAACAAATGACAAGGATGTTTGTTATTAGAACTATATTGAAGTAACAAGCCTCCATTATTTCCTTCATTCCAGCTTGTGTATCACAATATTTCTTGCTTGCCTTGAAAACACACAAAACAGTGGATATGAGAAACTTGTCTGGAGAGGGGGGCTCCTAAATGGCTTCCTAATCAAGAGGTATAGGGACCCTGAAACTCTTTTTACAAATTATTGGCAAGTTCCATACATCAGTACATCCTCCTCTATAGAAGGAGCTTATAAGCACAAGGAGGCAAACTGAGACTCAAAAACTGTGATTAAAAAAACCATTAAAGACAGATTGTGACGATCCCATGGAGAAGGAAATGGCGACCCACTCTAATATTTCTGCCTAGGAAATCCCATGGACAGAGGAGCCTGGTGGGTTACAGTCCATGGGGTCGCCAAAGAGTGTGACATGACTTAGCTACTAAACAGCAACAAAGCAAACTAAACACAATGAACTGAAAAACAGATTAAAAGTGTAAGCATATGATAAGAAAAAACTAAGCAAACTTGATATTTCCAGAGAACTTCAAACAATTATCACATTCATAAAATGGGAACAGACTGTTAAAAAAAAAAAATAGAACCAATTGGAGATCTTGAAAGATAAATGTAAAGCCACAACTGTGAGGGCAAAGACAAACTTAAAATAAGAGCCTAAATTCTCTCTTGAAAACACATAGAATTTCCTCTTCCCTTTTATTAGAGCATTTACTTTGGAAAACTTGTAATTCCAAGTTTCAACCTCTTTGAAGGGTATGAAAATCTTTTAAAAAGTTAAATAAGCATGTTGCCCACTTTACAGCCCAGGAATAACTTTATCAAGGACCTGAGAGCCATCTCTCTAAAATGTAATTATCCAAAGGGAGAGCACACACCTACAGTCCAATTTCTGTGGGAGGGGTGTGATCTAAGTCACTTCAGTCGTGTCCAGCTTTTTGTGACCCTGTGGATCTTAGCCTGCCATGCTCCTCTGTCCATGAGATTCTCCAGGGAAGAATACTGGAGTGGGTTGCCATGCCGTCCTCCCAGGGATCTTCCCAACCCAGGGATTGAAACTGCATCTCTTACGTCTCCTGCATTGGCAGGTGGGTTCTTTTCCACTAGTGCCACTTAGATTCACACCAAATTGTAAAACTACTTTCTGCTACAAACTATAAGGAGTTTCTTTTTTCCTCTGGACAAAATCAGTTAGCTATCATGGATTGTCATCTCAACTACAAAGTAAATTTAGGATGATAAATCCTTAAATTTATGATGACATTGGGCTTTCCTCATAGCTCACTTGGTAAAAATCTGCCTGCAATGCAGGAGACCCAGGTTCAATCCCTGGGTTGGGAAGATCTCCTGCAAAAGGAAATAGTAACCCACTCCAGTACCCTTGCTTGGAAAATCCCATGGACAGAGGAGGTGGGCTGCAGTCGCAAAGAGTTGAGCACAACTGAGCAACTATGGTTTTTCCAGTAGCCATGTGTGGATGTGAGAGTTGGACTGTGAAGAAAGCTGAGTGCTGAAGAATTGATGCTTTTGAACTGTGGTATTGGAGAAGACTCTTGACAGTCCCTTGGATTGCAAGGAGATCCAACCAGTCCATTATAAAGGAGATCAGTCCTGGGTGTTCTTTGGAAGGAATGATGCTAAAGCTGAAACTCCAGTACTTTGGCCACCTCATGCGAAGAATGAAAGACTCTGACGCTGGGAGGGATTGGGGGCAGGAGCAGAACGGGACGACAGAGGATGAGATGGCTGGATGGCATCACCGACTTGATGGACGTGAGTGTGAGTGAACTCTGGGAGTTGATGATGGACAGGGAGGCCTGGTGTGCTGCAATTCATGGGGTCGCAAAGAGTTGGACACGACTGAGTGACTGAACTGAACTGAACTGAGCAACTAACATTTAATATCACGGTAATCCAAGCTTATGCCCCAACCAGTATCGCTGAAAGCTGAAGTTGAATGGTTCTATGAAGGCCTACTGAACTTTCAGAACTAACACCCCCAAAAGCTGTACTTTTCATTATAGGGGACTGGAATGCAAAAGTAGGAAGTCAAGAAACATCTGGAATAAAGGCAAATATGTCTTTGGAGTACAGAATGAAGCAGGGCAAAGGCTAATAGAGTTTCGCCAAGAGAATGCACTGGTCATAGCAAACACACTCTTCCAACAACACAAAAGAAGACTCTACACATGGACATCGCCAGATGGTCAACACTGATTTCAGATTGATCATTTTCTTTGCAGCCAAAGATGCAGAAACTCTATACACTTAGCAAAAACAAACAAACAAACAAACAAACAGGAGCTGACTGTGGCTCAGATCATAAACTCCTTATACCAAATTCAGACTTAAATTGAAGACACTAGGGAAAACCACTAGACCATTCAGGTATGACCTAAATCAAATCCCTTATGATTATACAGTGGAAGTGAGAAATTGATTTAAAGGACTAGATCTGATAGAAAGAGTGCCTGATGAACTATGGACAGAGGTTCGTGACATTGTACAGGAGACAGGGATCAAGACCATCCCCACGGAAAAGAAATGCAAAAAAGCAAGATGGCTGTCTGATGAGGCCTTACAAATAGCTGTGAAAAGAAGAGAAGCAAAAAGCAAAGGAGAAAAGGAAAGATATAAGCATCTGAATGCAGAGTTCCAAAGAATAGCAAGGAGAGATAAGAAAGTCTCCCTCAAGATCAATGCAAAGAAATAGAGGAAAACAATAGAATGGGAAAGACTAGAGATCTCTTCAAGAAGATTAGAGATATAAAGGGAACATTTCATGTAAAGACGGGCTCGATAAAGGACAGAAATTGTATGGACCTAACAGAAGCAGAAGATATTAAGAAGAGGGGGCAAGAATACACAGAGGAACTGAACAAAAAAGATCTTCATGACCCAGATAATCACGATGGTGTGACCACTCACCTAGAGCCAAATATCCTGGAATGTGAAGTCAAGTGGGCCTTAGAAAGCATCACTATGAACAAAGCTAGTGGAAGTGATGGAATTCCAGTTGAGCTATTTCAAATCCTGAAAGACGATGCTGTGAAAGTGCTACACTCAATATGCCAGCAAATTTGGAAAACTCAGCAGTGGCCACAGGACTGGAAAAGGTCAGTTTCCATTCCAATCCCAAAGAAAGGCAATGCCAAAGAATGCTGAAACTACTGCACAATTGCACTCATCTCATACACTAGTAGTGTAATGCTCAAAATTCTCCAAGCCAGGCTTCAGCAGTACATGAGCCGTGAACTTCCAGATGTTCAAGCTGGTTTTAGAAAAGGCAGAGGAACCAGAGATCAAATTTCCAACATCTGCTGGATCATCGAAAAAGCAAGAGAGTTCCAGAAAATCATATATTTCTGCTTTATTGACTATGCCAAACACTTGACTGTGTGGATCACAATAAACTGTGGAAAATTCTGAAAGAGATGGGAATACACAACCACCTGACCTGCCTCTTGAGAAACCTATATGCAGGTCAGGAAGCAATAGTTAGAACTGGACATGCAACAACAGACTGGTTCCAAATAGGAAAAGGAGTACGTCAAGGCTGTATATTGTCACCCTGCTTATTTAACTTCTATGTAGAATACATCATGAGAAATGCTGGGCTGGACGAAACACAAGCTGGAATCAAGATTGCCGGTAGAAATATCAATAACCGCAGATATGCAGATGACACCACACTTACGGCAGAAAGTGAAGAGGAACTAAAGAGCCTCTTGATGAACATGAAAGAGGAGAGTGAAAAAGTTGGCTTAAAGCTCAACATTCAGAAAATGAAGATCAAGGCATCTGGTCCCGTCACTTCATGGCAAATAGATGAGGAAACAGCAGAAACAGTGACAGACTTTATATTTGGAGGCTCCAAAATCACTGAAGATGGTGACTGCAGCCATGAAATTAAAAGACGCTTACTCCTTGGAAGAAAAGTTATGACCAACCTAGAGAGTATATTCAAAAACAGAGACATTACTTTGCCACCTAAGGTCTGTCTAGTAAAGGCTATGGTTTTTCCAGTGGTCATGTATGGATGTGAGAGTTGGGCTGTGAAGAAAGCTGAGCACCGAAGAATTGATGCTTTTGAACTTTGGTGTTGGAGAAGACTCTGAGAGTCCCTTGGACTGCAAGGAGATCCAACCAGTCCATCCTAAAGGAGATCAGTCCTAGGTGTTCATTGGAAGGACTGATGCTGAAGCTGAAACTCCAATACTCTGGCCACTTCATGGGAAGAGGTGACTCATTGGAAAAGACTCTGATGCTGGGAGGGATTGGGGGCAGGAGATAAAGGGGACCACAGAGGATGAGATGGCTGTACAGCATCACTGACTTGATGGACATGAGTTTGAGTGAACTTCGGGTGTTGGTGATGGACAGGGAGGCCTGGCGTGCTGTGATTCATGGGGTTGCAAAGTGTCAGACCCGACTGAGTGACTGAACTAAACTCAACTGAGAAACTAACACTTTACTTCATGTATAACAAGTGATGCTGTAAGCCCTCTTACTTGAGGACTCATTTTTTATCTTGAGAATGTGTGTCATGGACTGTATGTATTATGCAGTTTGAAAGAGTGAGGTTATTTTCTGTGTTTTCAGATTCTTAAAAGAGTACCTGTGATGCATATCAGATTTAACATTTATTTAATAGTAACATTGGTTTTCTTCCACTTCTAGTCTTGTTGAGAGGTATTCTTGAGCGGTAGGAAGGGTTTTTTTAATTATATTTCCTGAACACAAATAAAGTACAAATTACAGAATTGGAAGAGTGAGCCAAAAAGTTCTTCTAGAAGGCAATGTATTATAAACCAACTATATGACAGAAAGTTAAGTGACACAGAGGATAGGTCCAGAGTTCTATTATATAGTTAGTAGGATATCTAGAAAAGAATGAATATAATTGAGGTGAGATTATAATACAAAAAGAAAAATAAAGGAAAGTCAACCTTTCTACATCATAGGAGAGATATTATCTTGTAAACTGAAGACAAATGTCATCTGGCCCCATCACTGAATTGATGGGGAAACAATGGAAACAGTGACTATTTTCTTGGGCTCCAAAATCACTGCTGATGGTGATGGAGCAACAAAATTAAAAGAACTTGCTCCTTGGAAGGAAAGCTGCAACAAACCTTGACAGTGTATTAAAAAGCAGAGACATTACTTTTTCAAGTCTAGTCAAAGCTATGGTTTTTCCAGTAGTCATGTGTGGATGTGATATTTAGACCGTAAAGAAGTCTGAGTGCCGAAGAATTGATGCTTTTGAACTGTGGTGTTGGAAAAGACTCTTGCTAGTCCCTTGGACTGAAAGGAGATCAAACAGTCAATCCTAAAGGAAATCAGTCCTGAATATTCTCTGGAAGGACTGATGCTAAAGCTGAAACTCCAATACTTTGGCCACCTGATGTGAAGAACTGACTCATTGGAAAAGACCCTGATGCTAGGAAAGATTGAAGGCAGGAGGAGAAGGGATGACCGAGGTTGAGATGGTTGGATGGCATCACCAACTCAATGGATATGAGTCTGAGCAAGCTGCAGGAGTTGGTGAAGGACAGGGGAGCCTGGCATGCTATAGTCCAGGGGTCACAAAGAGCCGGGCACTACTGAGCAACTGAACAACAACGAACAGCAACAAACAAAAAGAAAAAACTGAGTCTCAAGAAAGTTAAGTAGAAAAGAAAAAAAAGATGACACTTCAACATATTAAAGTGAAATTATAGAACTTCAGTAAATGAGAAAGCCTAAAATGTGATCAGAGAAAAAGAACGCACATTCGAATTAAAAAGATTAATCATTATTAGCATTATAAATATTGGAAGAATGTTGAATCATTTCTTCAAAGATGTGATAAAAAGTTATTTAGAACCTAGAATTTTACACCTAAGCAAACAGCACTTGAGAAAGAACCAAACTTGAAATTTTTCATGTGGGTACAGTCAGAAGTTTTAACCTACACATACTATTGGTTATATATGCCATTAATTTTTTTTAAATCCAAGAATTAGAAAACATAGAACATAAGGGTAAAGACACTAGTAACACAGTAAAGCATGGGGATATATAATATAAAAAGATAAAACTTGAAATAAAATACCAAAGGATCTTAAGAAGTCAGAAGTAAGAAAAAGTATACAAATTTTAAGCCTCTTCTCTTATATAAGATGAGATATAACTAAAAATTGACCCTAGATATTAATAAGTAAATATAAGATTGAAAACGTATGCTAAAATTTTTATTATAACCACTAGAGGGATAATTAGCATGTACAACTGTTACACTGCCAGTGGGAGAAAATATTAAAAATTAAAACCCTGTTCATCTAAAATAAGAAAAGAGGGAAGAAATTTACAACAAAACACAGTAGACTCAAATAAAAACCAAGATGGAAAAAGTAAACTGCATTCACCATAAATTTAAATACATTAAATTCCCTATTAAACAGAGACCCTCCAATCAGATAACAAAATAATATATTCGAGTTACAAGAATGATACCTAAAATGATTTAGCAGTGGGCATGTAGAAATAAACAAATGGAAAAATGTATTTGTGTGTGTATATATATGTATATATATGGAGAAGGCAATGGCAACCCATCCAGTACTCTTGCCTGGAAAATCCCATGGACAGAGGAGTCTGGTGGGCTGCAGTCCATGGGGTCACTAGGAATCAGACACGACTGAGCAACTTCACTTTCACTTTTCACTTTCATGCATTGGAGAAGGAAATGGCAACCCACTCCAGTGTTCTTGCCTAGAGAATCCCAGGGACAGGGGAGCCTGGTGGGCTGCCATCTCTGGGGTCGCACAGCATCAGACATGACTGAAGCGACTTAACAGCATGCATATATATATATATATATATACATATATATATATATATATAATCTGCCTGCTAATGCAGGAGACACAAGAGATACGGGTTCAATCCCTGGGTCAGGAAGATCCTCTGGAGAAGGGAATGGCAACCCACTCCAGTATTCTTGCCTGGAAAATCTCATGAACAGAGGAGCTTGCAGGGCTACAGTCCCTGGGGGGGGGCGGTGGGGGGGGGGGCGGGTCACAGAGTCCGACACAACTTTGCAACTGAGCTCTGACTGTAAGAGAGACTGAAAGTAAGAAAAATGTACAGATATCACAATAAAATTAAAATTCATTATGAACAATAATGAGAAAAAAATGTTTAAATCCATTCAAGGATGATAAAACTGAATAGACAAATACCTATTTAAAATATTGGAAAGATGTCAATAATATGTCTCTAAAATGTCACTAAGCATACTTTTGTTACTGTGTTCTACCAAATTTTTAGGAAATAGTTTATTCCTATGTATGACAAATTTTTCCAGATTCTCATCCCATTCATCTAGTTAATGAGTATTGTGTTGATGGGAGAGTTTCCCAATATAGTTTAACAGATTAGCAAAATTATGATATAAAAACAAAATAAAGGCAGCACCAAAAGTTAAAACTATAATCACTTAAACGGATAGATGAAAAATGTTAAATAAAGTAGTAGTGTGCACAGTGATTACAGCCACAAAATTAACAGATGCTTGCTCTTTGGAAGAATAGCTATGACAAACCTAGACAGTGTATTAAAAAGCAGAGACCTCATTTTGCCAACAAAGGCCCATATAGTAAAAGTATGGTTTTTCCAAAAGTCATGCATGGACTTTTGCATGGACTCTCCCATGCATATGGGAGAGTTGGACCACAGAGAAGGATGAGTGCCAAAGAACTGACCCTTTTGTATTGCGGTGCTGGAGAACAATCTTGAGAGTCCCTTGGACTGCAAGGAGATCAAACCAGTCAATCCTAAAGGAAATCAACCCTGAATATTCATTGGAAGGACTGATAATGAAGCTGAAGCTCAATACTTTGCCTACCTAATGCAAAGGGCCAACTCACTGGAAAAGATTCTGAAGCTGGGAAAGATTGGAGGGATCTGTTCACATGATTTCTATTGTTATTAATCAGAGGAGATCCAAAAGTTGCTATTTTTCAAAGCTAGCTATAGTTCATGTGACTGGTATTGTCAAGAATACAAAAGAGGGACTTCCCTGGTGGTCCAGTTGTTAAGAATCCACCTTCCAATGCAGGTTATGTGGGCTCGATCCCAGGTCAGGGAACTAAGATCCCACACGCCCTGAAGCATGGCCAGAAGTAAGAAAAATAAATAAAACAAGGGAAAACAGAATTGTTTTTTTAGTTTCATTCTCCCCTGGTTTGGGAAAAATATTTTAATGCACCTTTTGGATATGCAAAAGATTGGCCCGGAATCTCCTGAAGGCTGAGACAAAAGGAGGAAAATGTTCTAAACCACAAACTAGCTTCTAGATAGGACAGCAATTTAGGAGAGTCCAGAACTCCAAAGTCCTGGAGTTTGGCAAGCAAAACCAAGAGCGGAGGTGTGATCTAGGGAGGACCATATTCAAGAACATCCTTATATCCCATGTCACCATGACAGTAGAATCCCTGTGAAGAGGAGGGAATGATGAAATTTAGGCACTGTCATATCCCAGTATCTATTTTTTTAACTTGATTGATGATTGCTTTACAATATCAGTTTGATTTCTGTCATACATTGGCATGAATTAACCACAGGTGTATATATGCCCCCCACCCCCAGTATATTTTTAAAACTTCTTTCCTGCATTCTAATTCCCTTATTTTATCTTCACATCTTAGAAATTCACCATATTATCTTTATCAGTGATGGAAGTAAATTGTCATCTTTCTCTCCAAGTATTGGGTGACACAGTGGACCTTAAAACGTTCCCAAACCACCAGAGGTGATAGGAGAGAAGGGAGAGCACAGGGAAAGGGCAAAAAGTGGTAGGAAGCACTCTAGATATGGTACTTCCCCAACCAGGATGCACAGAAATCCTAAGGGAGAGACACATGGTAACTATAGTGATGTAATAATTTTCTGGTCATGCAAAATGAGAGATTCAATACTTACATAAACTTTGAGAGAAAAAGATGATGCCAGAAAGTTGGAAACCTTGAAAACTTTCAAGCTGTCTTTGTTAGGAATGATCACAAAACAAATGATTTCTTGAGTTCAAAGAACATATGCAGCCTGTGACAGATCATCCATGAGATCGTGCAGATGTGATATTAAGGAAAGGGTAACAGTGGTGACTCAGAAGGTAAAGAATCTGCCTGCAATGTGGGAGACGTGGGTTCGATCCCTGGGTTGGGAAGATCCCCTGGAGTGGAGCATGGCAACCCACTCCAGTATTCTTGCCTGGAGAATCCCATGGACAGAGGAGCCTGGCGGGCTAAAGTCCATGGGGTCCCAAAGAGTCAAACACGACTGAGCGACTAAGCACAACAGTTATGAAGTCTCAACTTAAAGCATGTCACTCCATACCTAAGAGCAGAGAAGAAGGGGCTCTAACCCTATCTGCACAAATTCCTCCTTAGATTCACAGTGAATTTTGCCTTATTTGGGAAAAGAACAGCTTAGTGATTTTTTCAAGAGATGACATCCTTGAAAGCCATGTCTGTCAACCCAACATATCCATTATAATATGGACACACAGATACCTCTATGCATTTTCCATGGAATAAGACTTGGGTCTCTGGAAAGTCCCAGAGTCTACAATCAAGGGGATTCAGTTCTCTGATCCCCCAAGGCATCTCTAAGAGGAGACAGTACCAATGTTTTCTTAGGTCAGATTCTGAAAGCAATAAAAATAAGAGAAAAAGTAAACAAATGTGACATAATCAAACTTGTTAGCTTTTGGACAGCAAAGCAAACTATAAACAAAACAAAAAGACAACTTATAGACTGAGAGAAAATATTTGTGAATGATGTGGCCAACAAGGGCCTAATTTCCAAAATATGCAAACAGCTCATATAATTCAGTAACAAAAACAAACTGCCCAACTAAAAAATGGGCAGAAGACCTAAATAGATATCTCTCCAAGGAAGACATACAGATGGCCAGTAGGTACATGAGAAGATGCTCATTCTCACTAATTATTAGAGAAATGGAAATCAAACCTATTGAATACAATGAAGGACCGCCTCACACAGGTCAGAATGGACATTATTAAAAAGTTTACAGAACATAAATGCTGGAGAGGGTGTGGCAAAAAGGAATCCCTCTTAGACTCTTGGTGGTAACATAACTTGGTGTAGCAACTACAGAAAACAGCATGGCAGTTCCTCAAAAAAAAAAAAAAAAAAAGAGTTGCCATATGATCCAGCAATCCCACTCCTTCATACCCAGACAGAACTGCAATTCAAAAAGACACGTGCACGACTATGTTCGTAGCAGCACAACTTACAATAACCAAAATGTGGAAACAGCCTAAATGGAACGGCTAAAGAAGATGTGGTACGTATATAGTGGAATATCACCTAGCCATTAAAAGTAATTAAATAATGCCATTTGCAGCAACATGGGTGGACCCAGAGAATTATCATACTAAGTGAAATAAATCAGAAGAAGACAAATACCATAGGATATCACTTATATGAGGGACTGAAAATAGGACACAGATCAACAGAGCTATGAAACAAAAACAGAGTCACAGAAATAGTGAATGGACTTGTGGTTGCTGAGGGGGAGGAGAGAAAGAAAATGGGAGTTTCAGACGAGCAGATGCAAACTATTATACGTGGGATAGATAAACAGCAAGGTCTTACTCTATAGCATAAGCAATTACATTCAATATCCTGTGATAAACCATAGTAGAATACGAAAAAGAATATATATGTAAGTGTGTGTTTATAACTGAATCACTTTGCTGTACAGCAGAAATAAACACAACATTGTAAATCAACTATACTTCCAATAAATTTTTTTAAAAAATAAAGAGGAGGAAAGAGTCCGGATTATTTTTTCTAAATGACCATCCCTGCAGTTCAGCTGGGGTCTACTTAGGTAAACAACTCAAGCAGCAAGGCCCTCAGAGCATCATCTTTTCTTTGATCCCAGCAATGCCATGTGGATTGACTTTAAGGTATGCCTATTTTTCAGAAACCTTGATCTCTAGCTTAAGAATATGAGCTAAGTCAGGATTTTATAGAGATTTTTTGGCTTTAGGAAATAAAACATGAGAGACCCCCCGCCTCTTACATTCTTCTGAAAATCTCCATCTCTAATTGTTTCTCCCCTTCAAAGAAAATTCCCACATACTTCATACTGTATTAATAAAGTCTCCAACAGGCATGTATCTAATCACCCTCTACCATCCAGGAACAGTTCAAAATGAAAAGATTAGCAGTCTTTGTTGTTGGGTTATATCCGAGAGATGACAGTTTATATCAAATCATTATGTGTCAAAAATCTGCGGGTGTGCCAAGGTAGAAATGCCATTCCACAGTTCCCAGAGGTGGATACAATACCCTGTTCCACATATGACTTTAATATGTGTGCTGCTTAGAGAGAGGGAGCTGGCCTTTTCAGTCAGATTCTTTCTTACATTACTACCCGCCAGCTGATACAGCAACATTGCATTTGCCCAAAACTATTTGCTATGATTGTTCAGAGGCCTTTTCACTTGTTCCCCACCTGCTCTCTCTCCTATTCAGTCTCTGCCAGCTCAGAGCTCCTGGCTCCATTCCTCACTCTTGATACATCCCCGGTCCTCTGGGCTTTCAGTCTGCTTAGCATCTGAGCAGCAACTTTCCCCATCAAACTTCAGCTCGAGCCTGGCCCAGCCTGTTCCTCCTAGCCCACCTTAACTTGGACATTCTCAGAAATCAAACCCTGGCTCCAGCAGTTTGTGTCAGGTCTTGGTTCCATTCCCTAGGTCCCCTGTGATGAAATTCGGGATCATTCACCACACACGCAAAAACAAGGCAAAACAACCTGTAACAATATGAATTGGGGAGTTGTTCTCTGCCTGCTGCTCAGTTGCACTTCCAACATATTTGTCAGTACATCACTGTAACCCACTCCCAGGTAACAGGACAATCGCAGCCATCTTCTCTACTTAGAATGCCATAATCTGTCCTCTGCTGTGTCAATCTAGTCACTAAAGAAAATAAATCACACCATCTGACTGAATTCCTTCTCCAACATCCACTTTATACTTTTCATATCATTTTGCAATGCTCTGATCCTGGTTTTCAATACATATCAACAGAAAGGGAAGGAACTTTCATAAAAACAAATAATCTACCATGATAAGATGAAGAGAAAGGAATGATGCCCTTTGCACTTTGAACCTTTTTGACCCTTTGGAAAATGGAGAAGGAGATATAAAACACAATGTCTGCCAATATTGCTCCACCAGTCTCTTCCTCACTCATTTTCAGAATTCACAAGTGTTCCTGTTCACTCCCTCTATTGTAATCACAAATATCTCAAAGGTAGTACATTTTGAGCAAGAAAAGCATCACAAACAGACCTACTGTGACAAGGCAGCTGCAGTCAACTCATCTGAGACAACACAGGGACTTGCACATTACATTTTAGAGGGTAACGCCAGCAATTAGAAGAGCAGGTATGCAATTGGACCGTAGAATCTGTGGTTCAAATTCAGCAAATCGCAGGTGTCTTAGTCTGTTCAGGCTGCAGTAACAATACCATAAACTTGGTGGTCAATAAACAACAGAAATTAATTACTTCCAGTTCTAGGGGCTGGAAGTCCAAGATCAAAGTGCTGGAAGATTGAATGTCCACTAAGGGATCACTTCCTGATTCACAGGAGGCTTTCCATTTCACTCTAAGAAGGCAGGGTCAAGGGAGCTCTCTGGAATCTCTTTTCAGTTCAGTTCAGTTACTCAGTCATGTCCGACTCTTTGTAACCCCATGAATCACAGCACACCAGGCCTCCCTGTCCATCACCAACTCCCAGAGTTCACTCAAACTCATGTCCATCGAGTTGGTGACGCCATCCAGCCATCTCATCCTCTGTCGTCCCCTTCTCCTCCTGCCCCCAATCCCTCCCAGCATCAGAGTCTTTTCCAATGAGTCAACTCTTCGCATGAGGTAGCCAAAGTATTGGAGTTTCAGCTTCAGCATCAGTCCTTCCAATGAATACCCAAGACTGATCTCCTTTAGGATGGACTGGATGGATCTCCTTGCAGTCCAAGGGCCTCTCAAGAGCCTTCTCAAACACCACAGTTCAAAAGCATCAATTCTTCGGTGCTCAGCTTTGTTCACAGCCCAACTCTCACATCCATACATGACCACTGGAAAAACCATAGCCTTGACTAGATGGACCTTGGTTGGTAAAGTAATGTCTCTGCTTTTCAATATGCTATCTAGGTTGGTCATAACTTTCCTCCTAAGGAGTAAGCGTCTTTTAATTTTATGGCTGCAGTCACCATCTGCAGTGATTTTGGAGCCCCCCAAAATAAAGTCTGCCACTGTTTCTACCATTTCCCCATCTATTTGCCATGAAGTGATGGGACCAGATGCCATGATCTTCGTTTTCTGAATGTTGAGCTATAAGCCAACTTTTTCACTCTCCTCTTTCACTTTCATCAAGGGGCTTTTGAGTTCCTCTTCACTTTCTGCCATAAGGGTGGTGTCATCTGCACATCTGAGGTTATTGATATTTCTGCTGCCAATCTTGATTCCAGCTTGTGCTTCTTCCAGCCCAGCGTTTCTCATGATGTACTGGAATCTCTTTTACAAGGACACTAATACTACTCATAAGTGCATCTCCTTCATGACCTAATCACCTCCCAAAGGCCCCATCTCCAAGCACTATCACAGTGGGGATTGAAGTTTCAACCTACGAATTCTAAGTGAGGGATACAAACTCATTCTAGAGCAGCAGAGGAGCTATTCTTGAAATCAAAGTTAATTCCTTTTTAATGGAGAGGGGTGCTTCTCTGTTACAAAAGTTTTAAATCTTCCCACATCACCCACACCAGACACATATATTCAGTTCAGTTCAGTTCAGTTCAGCCTCTCAGTCGTGTCCGACTCTTTGCGACCCCATGAATTGCAGCATGCCAGGCCTCCCTGTCCTTCACCAACATATATTATGGGTGCTTAATAGATAACTGTTGCATGCAATGACTGAGTTGCATTTCTTGGCTGCTAATGCTTAATATATTTACTCATTCTGGATTTTTTTTTTTTCAGCACGTCTTCCTCCCTCTATCTGACAAGTCAATCTTTCCATAACCTGTCAATGAGTCACCAGGAAATTAAACCATGATGCAACTCTGAAATTAGCAGTTGTGAGTCAATATATTCCTTGCCTACCTCACACCTAAACTTTTCCCAGATAGTTCAAACTGGTCAGTAAAGAGAGAGACCTGAAACAATGCTAATGCCTCATCATTCATTCAGAGGTAATGACTCCTGACACGTGGTATCACATGAGGACTCTTCCCTTTTGGTCTAAAACTGTGGACAATATTGATGCCTAAAAAAAATTTGAAAAATATATAACTACGTATATTTTTTCTATATGTTGCACTTGATTTTTCTAAATGCACCAGGTAGGCCTAAATCTGTGGCTTGAGTGTGCTCAGCATTCTGAATTCACTGCTGCGGAAAATGGAGCCGAAATGACGTAAGGCAAGACACAGCTTGAAACATCAAGCTTTTGCCATGTGCCTTTGAGCCACATTCAGTACCAGCTGAACCATTTATAGCACATCTTATTGTTTGCTTCCTAAATCCGGTCATATAAAACTAATAGGGTACTGTCTTTTGCCCTTTGCTTTGTGAGGTTATCTAATTTCCATTCCCAGATGAACGTCATGGCTGCTCTTTTTCTGTCTTGAAAATAAATCTGTTGCCCAAAGCTAAATATACAGTACTTTGAACATGACAATGAGGCTATTTTTAATTTGTCCTTTCATTTTAATTATGCTGTTGGTGTTATTTTGTAGGTACAATTTGCAACATTCTTGCTGCCACCTACAGGCAACCCTGAGCTCAACCTTGTGATTTGGGGAGGGTAGGTGTAGAATTATCTGTTTATCTTAAATTAAAAATCTGCTGTATTTCTAGCTTACTGTTTATCAGCATGGATATGAATGTATTGAGAATATTTTTTAAACAATACCCATGGCTTTATTTATTTCATGAAAATAAAAATATCTGCAAGATCCTCATAAAATCACTAAAGAGGACAATCTTTATGCAAACATAAAGAATTCCCTCGGGACAACACAGGAGCAATCCTACACAAATGTGTTCTTAATGGTTTCCATAAGTAATAACATCAGCATGTTTATTAAAAACCGAAATACATAATTGATCAAAGCAATTTTCACAGTTAAAATTTATTAGCTATGGAAATAGCTGATGTGAAAAGCAAGGTTAAGAGAAAAAAAATCTAAGGCTTTTAAAAAGTAATTCTATCTCTTTTTGATAACTATGACTAACTGCACTGAGCTAATTCTGAAAAAAAGAGCACTGAAAAGAAAGAAAAGCAGAAATGGAGACAGAGCAGCTCTTATGAGGCCATTTATCACCAAAAATAAAAAAAATGAGGAAAGAATAAAAATAAAATATGGCAACAGAATCCTAGAACTCGCTGATGAATCTTAGACCTCTGTGAGGCAAAGAGAACACAGTACTTGTGGGTCCAAAAGAATTCTCTCTTTGGGAAGCTGGCCTCAAATGAGGGATGAGAGCTACTTATGGAATGTGCTGGTGGTCTATAAACACAGCCTCTGCTGTGTTCCAGGCTGTGTGCTTGACACTGAGGATTAGAGGTAAACATGACAGAGCCTTTACTTAAACTTTCTCAGAGTGATGACAGAAGCAAGGAAGTGTAATACAATCTGATAAGGACTATGACAGAGGTAGGTACCAGCACCATGAAAGTACAAAAGATGACGGCTACCTCTCTGCTGGGAAAAGCCCTCATGGACAAGGGAGTCAGGAAAAGGCCAAAACACCAGGAAGAAGGGAGGACATTGTCTGGGCCGTTCCCTTATCTCTCCTTTTGTTTCCTGCCAAGAAATGAATCTTCAAAATAAAACAAAAATAAAAATCTTAGCACTATAGTTTTGACAATAAGAGCAGGGACCCAGGGCTCAGTGCTTTAATAGCCACATAGAAGACTGTCAATAATAATTCATTATCAATGCTCTCTCCAACCCCCTCACTTAAAATGCAAACACTCAGGAAATGTACAGCAAGCCAAACCTTCCCCATCACACTCTCCTGCATGAAAGCAAAACTAAAAGTCTTGATTAGGACCACAGAGATGCTTCTCATGTGCGCGAGCGCACGTGCACACACACACACACACACACACACACACACACACACACTTTGCTACACCAGGGCTTAGTAGGGCATGTCGGCTCTTTCAGTTGTAACGTGAACTCTTAGTTATGGCATGTGGAATTTAGTTCCCCAGATAGGGATCAAATCTAGGCCCCCTGCATTGGGAGTGTGGAATCTTAGCCCCTCGACCCCCAGGAAAGTCCCTATAGAACTCTTAAATGAACATTACCTGAAAGGATATCACCAGTGTATGACTGATTGTATCCTTGCTAAAATATTGCATCCTTTTTTTCCCCCAATTTGTATTTTCCCCCCTCAGACTATATATTTTAAAGATCTTAATTGCTGAAATTAAGTATAAATTATTATTTGAAACATTTCCATTTTGGAAAAGTAAACTTATTTCATATAATAAATAAAATAGAAATGACAGAAACATTTTATTTCAATAATCATGTTCTCAGAAATTTCTGTATGCTTAAAACTATATGAAATACAGTGTGTGCTAGATATAATATTTGGATGCATATCTTTTCACAAGGAGTGTTTAACTTCATAGAGAGAAAAGAAAAAAAATATTATAGAACTATACATATCTATACAAAGTAGATATGTTTGGCACTAATAAATTCTGAAATTGATGAAGCTCATTATTAATATCTATCGATTTCCTTTTGGTACTATTTCCCAATTTTCTCGAATTATTTTCTCTCTCTTCACTATGCATGATAATTCACAGACCACTAAATGTCGGTTCTATGATTACAATACTGGTCAAAACTCCCAGTCTCTCACTGTGAGAAAGGAATTAATATGGTGGAAGTTTTAACAAGGACACTTTGTAGCAGTGTATGAGGTTCAACAAAACCAACCAGAGAGAACACTGTAACCTTGTTTACACCAATGGAATAGTTGCTCCTGGTGGAATTTCAGACATCACAGGCATCCACTTGAAAAGAAGCAGACCTTCTAAAATCCACATATATATCAATATAATGCCTGTCTGAAAGCATAGGATAAAATGGTGGGATTTACAATATAAATTATGAAACAAAGATCAAGGAGCAAACAAAATAGTGAATCCTCACATAGTCTGGAAAGGCTTCCTGCAAAAAGAGAGATCTGAATAGCTTCTTAAGAACAGATATGCTTTGGATCAAAGAGTTGGGCACAACTGAATGGCTAACATTTCACTTGACTTCATGCTTTGGATCAAACCAGTCAATCCTAAAGGAAATCAACCCTGAATAGTCACTGGAAGGACTGCTGAAGCTCCAATACCTTGGCCACCTGATGTGAAAAGCCGACTCCTTGGAAAAGACCCTGATGCTGGGAAAGACTGAGGGCAGGAAGAGAAGGGGACAACAGAAGATGAGATGGCCGTGTGGTATCACCAAATCAATAGACATGAGTCTGAGCCAACTTGGGAAATGGTAAAGGACAGGGAATCCTGGCCTGCTGTAGTTCATAGGGTCTCAGAGTTGGACATGACTTAGCACTGAAAAACAGCAACAATAATGCTTTGGGCAATCAAAGAGAAAGAAGGACTTGGGAAGAGAAAGCACATTCAGGCCAAGGAACAGCAAACACAAAAAACACATATGGCAGAGATGGGGGGCACTTTGCTCTTTAAGAGTAAGTTAAATGAAAACATAAAGTTCATCAGTAGCTTTCATTAGATCTAGATGACTTCCAGAATACTCAATATGGAATAACTACTTTTCTGAGAAAAATTTAACTAAATGTTTTCTCATGTTAAAAATCACCTAATGTACAAAATGGACATGAATGCAAATGATATTTGATCTTTTTTGAGACTGTCTACAAATACAGTATTTGGTATATTGTGATACAGTTTTAGAACTGGACTTATTCTTGAATTATTAAAGTATAATCCTTAACAGGATTTTAATTAAGAATGAAAGCTCAGGAGTGTTTGAAATGAATTATGGTGAGCTCCTCCATAGATGAGAGAAACAGATATGCAATATTTTGACCTTTCTCAGATATCCCCCAGGCCCTCTGATTTCAGACTTGGATCAGTCTATTCTGGATTCTAAGAACTCCTAACCAAGAATATTTCAATAAAAATGACATTTATTTGAAAGAATGTAAAATATTAAATATATAAAAGTTTTTTTTCTTTTTCTAACGCATCTAGTCAGAAATTTGTTTAACTTTCATTCTTTCAGTTCTATTTGTATAAGATTCAAGGCTATGAATTTTCCTCTCAGCTCTGATTTAACTCTGTGTCCTGTTGTTATTATATTGTTATTTTCTAGAAATTCTGACATGTAGCCATTTTTATTTTCATTTTCAATCCAAAAGCATTTGAGAAAGACTTGGACTACAAAGATCAAACTAGTCAATCCTAAACAAAATCAGTCCTGAATATTCATTGGAAGGACTGATGATGAAGCTGAAGCTCCAATATTTTGGCCACCTGATGTGAAGAACTGACTCACTGGAAAAGATCCTGATGCTGGGAAAGATTGAAGGCAGGAGAAGAAGGGGATAACAGAGGATGAGATGGTTGGATGGCATCACGGACTTGATAGACATGAGTTTGGGCAGGCTCCAGAAGTTGTTGATGGACAGGGAAGACTGGTGTGCTGCAATTCATGGGGTCACAAAGAATCAGACACAACTCAGCAATTGAACTGAACTGAACTTCTTTAACTGTATATATTTTTTATATGTTGTTATCATGTCTAATTTTATTGCATTAGAATCACAAAGATGTATCATTTTCTAAGTAATTTCTCACTTTCAGATGTATAGACACCTTCAGTGTAGGCTAGAAAAATCATTTTAAATGTCACATGGGTATGTACTCAATTTATAAAGTAAAAGGTTTCATGTATATTTTCTTGCTAATTTTTGTTAAGGAATACCATAACCTTGGGGCTTCCCTAGTGGCTCAGTGTAAAACTAAAAGAAAAAGAAAAACCTGCCTACAAATGAAGGAGATGTGGATACAGTCCCTAGGTCAGGAAGATCTCCTGGAGGAGGAAATAACAACCCACTCCAATATTCTTGTCTGGAAAATCCCATGGACAGAGGAGCCTGGTGAGCTACACTTCAATTCAGTTCAGTTCAGTCACTCAGTTGTATCAGACTCTTTGCAACCCCATTGACTGCAGCACACCAGGCTTTCCTATCCATCACCAACTCCCAGTGTTTACCCAAACTCATGTCCATTGACTCGGTGATGCCATCCAACCATCTCATCCTCTGTCGTCCCCTTCTCCTCCCGCCTTCAATCAAAATGTGGTCCACTGGAGACGGGAATGGCAAACCACTTCAGAAGTCTTGCCTTGAGAATCCCATGAACAGTATGACAAGGGCTACACTTCACGGGGTTGCGAAAAGAGTCAAGCAGGACTCAGTGACTAAACAACAACAACAATTATAACTTTAAATGTGCTTTTTCCAGTCACCCTATCTAGGTTTGAGAGCAGTGAATAGAAGTCTCTGGGAATTTTAAAGTCTATTTTGGTATCTCTCATAATTTCTGAACTGTGAAAGTTACTGCTATGCAATTTAGTGCATAAAGTGGTAAGTGTAAGTCAATCAGTTGCATCCAACTCTAGTGGGTATTCATAACTGTTATATCTGTACTGTGAATTATGCCATGTAATATTTTAAAACTGTTATTCCTTGTATCAGAGAGTGCAGTTTGACCTGAATTCTATCTTATCTGAAATTAAAACCAAGATCCCTGCATTCTTTGCATTTGCATTCATTTGGTATAGCTTTGCCCTATTTATCATTTTCTCTTTTTCCTTCATTTGAGTCACCTTGTTTTAAGAGTACTTTAAAAGGTGAATAAAGCTTACATATAATTCTATTTATTAATATGATATGGATTTGTTTTTATGTTCATATTAATTTGTGGCTTCCTATTTGTTTTTATTTGTGAAATGTGTTTTTTTAATTTTATTTAGTTCTTCTGATACTAATAAGAATTAGTATTTTAGATTATAGTGATGAATTACATCTAGCTTATTTTTGCCCTTGCTTTTAAACAGAATCATCTCTCCTTGAAAATCTTGAGATATCTCAATTAAAATATTAAGATATTATATATTAAGAAAATTTGACTTTGGGTCAGATTTATTTATAGTTTTTAAATTTGAAGAAACGTTTGGTTGCATTTAAATATCCTGGCTCACTTTTTCTAGAATATATTGTAGGTGTTGTTTCATTGTTTCCTGGTATTCAGTGTTACCATCAAGAAATCTATCGAAAATTTTATTTCCCTTAAAACAATAGAGATCATTAACTTTTGTCAAAATCACATTTTGAAAGTGAAAGAGGATCTATTTATATTCACTGATGTTTATGAAACAAGTATAAACTGAAATTATTCCAGGGCACCCAGGCTACGTGGTCTTTCCATCTATACATGGAAAGATACTTGGTTTTAGATACTTAAATCACGTTTTCATCATCTTATCTATAATATTCTTTATCTAACATACTTTGCATTTCTCATCCATCTAAATAAAGATCTTTTTCTTTCATTCAGTTTTCATTTAAATTATGTTTTGTTGCTAAGTTTTACTTTTAGTGACTTTTCAATAGATTACTTTTATTTATATCTCAGAAAAAATTTCTTTACTTATAGTTTTAAATACCAATGATAGGTTTTGTTTCTTGTTTCCTAGTTTTCTGCGTTCTCCCTTGCTAGTATTCTATAGCCGTCATTTCCCCCTCTAGTTTTTCTTCCTCATTCCTGTGCTTTCATTTTTTCAAGTCTATTTTTATTGCTCATGTGGTATATTGTTAAATAATGGGTCCCAGTTAGTCACACTTACTGATATCCACACACTTTTACAGTCTTTTCTATGCCAATTCTTGACTTAGCTCTGACTCGCTTTACCAACAGGTCATAAGCAAATGTGACAAATGTAGAGGCTTGATAAACACATGCACTTAGGAGCTTGCCTTTTTGAAATGCTACCATTACCATGTGAGGAAGCCTAGTTTAAATGTCTTGAGAATGAAAGACCACATGTAGAGAGAGGCTCAGCCATCTCAGCTTAACATAGCTCCCAGCCAATTAAACAGCTAAACACAGCCATGGGAGTGGAACTAGTCTAAGTGTGTTATTGGGCACATCCAACCCACAGCATCAGGAGCAACATTAAATCATTGTTTTAAGCCACAAAATTATAGGGTTTTTGTTAGGCATTATTAGATAACTGATAGAGAAATTGTTGCCTAGAAGGGTGGTGTGGCTGTCACAAAACCCAAAACATGTGGCATTGGCTTTGGAACTGGGTGGCAGATGGAGGCTTGAGAAGTGTGAGGAGGCTGTTGGCAAAGGCTGAAGGATGGCAAAGAAATAGTTGGCAGAGGCCTGAAATGGGTTGAGGCAATCATTAGTGGCAGGAAAAATGGCAGCCCATATTTTATAACAGCAAACATTTGGCAAACCTGTCAAGTGCTGGTACAGAGAAGAAAGAATTGTACCTGATGAACTAATGTATCTGGCTAAGGATACTTTCTGGCAGGACCTTTAAAGTGACAACTGGCTTCTTTTAGTTGCATCTGGTAAGGCATAGGGAGAGACAGAGAGAAGCTAAGGAGAGAACTATTTAGCTTGCAAGAGGAATATAGACATGAAGAAGAGGCAGAACTTTCTGGACTGGAAAATAAAATGATTTAACATTTCCAGACTTTCCAGTTGGCAAAATATTCTCAGTATAATAAATGGTCTCAGGGTAAAGAACCAACTAAGAATATTGATATAAAACCTCTTTTCAGTTCTTACAACAATTTAAAGTGATTCTTAGGACACTCTCAGATAAATAGAAAAGCCTCTAAGATTTTTAAAAAACATTATCCCACAGCATCCAGAAACACCCAAATTAGACTGAGTTCTAACTTAAAAGAGTTATGGTTATGATCCCGAGACATGAATTGAACCCCAGCCATATTCACAGGAAATCATTAGAATTTTTATGGTAGTTGTATGAGCTTGGACTAAAAAGAAGAGAGACAGTTCAACATGAAAAGAGGTCTTTGTGGTCTCTTTCTACCACAGAAAACACAGAGAAACTATTTTTATATTTCTTAGAGAAAAAGTGAAAATCTTGAAGATATCTGAGCCAAGAGCACATAGGACAGAACCAAGGACTATGGGCAAACAATGATTTAGAAAACTACTCTAAGGGAGCAGAAGGAAGTCTCAACCAAGGAACATTCCTTTGCCCCAAGCAGGACTCCTGACAACATATGCTCAGCTGGATTTCAGACCTGTCATGGACTAGTGATTGTTACAAACTTTCGAACACTTTCCTTTTTAGGTGAGAATGTCTCTTGCTGTTGTACTGTTCCTAGCTCCCCATCCTATGCTGGGTCTGTGGGGGATGGGAGGTAGACAACTTGCCTTTTTGTCTTGAGTCTCTGGATCAATAGGAATTATATCCAAGGAACTACACCTAAGGATCATTTTCTATATTCAGACCTGATGCACAAAATCATAGCCTTTAGTCTGAATGAACAACATGAATCATCAGGGAGATAGCAGATGATATTATATCATTACATCAATGGCCCTCAATGAACCCCACCCTCTTCTATTACTCTATGTCAGCATCTCTCACCTTGACTCTGAACGTAGCCATGTGGTTGATTCTTTTTTTGTTTTTTTTTGATTTGCTACTGGGACACCAAAAAATATGACATAAGTAAAGGATTAATAAATACTTGCATATTTGGACTTTTCCTTTTTGAACGTTGCCATTATCATTGCAAGAAGCCTTGTCTAGAGTCACTGACAATAAAAAACCACAGAGAGAGTAGGTCAATTTGACTAGCCATCCCAGTTGTTCTCAGCTCCCAGGTAACCCACCAGCTGAATGCAGCTACATAGGGAACCCAGGTAAGATCAGCAAAAGAACTGCTCAGCAAACCAACAAAGTTGCAAGAAAAAAAAATACATAATCATTATTTTAGATCACTAAGATTTTAGATGGTTTATCATATGATAATAGATTATAGAATCCCTTACTGTATTTCCCATCTCTTTGGCTTCTTCAAGTTTAATCTTCATTTCTTAAACAGTTTGTCTTTTTCTATTTTTTTCCCTATGTTATGCCAATATTATTTTTATCTCCTTCTGTTATTTAGCCTTTATTTCAGGCCTTCCCTTCCCTGAGTTCTTTATTTCTGTTGAGTGATTTCCTTCATAGCAGCAATAGCTTGTTCTTACATTTTAAAATTCTTATTGGAATATCAAATTTATTCTTGCTTTTTGGCTATATTTTACTCTTGACTTTTTGTTTTGTTTTTACCAGGAAGCTTCCATTGCTATTTTGCACATTTCTTTCTATATCATATTTGCATAGCTGAAAACTGGTACCTTTAATCTGAAATACCAACAAGGAAGATTTTCACTGAACCAGCTATTTTTAAGAGATGAAGGATAATGCAGGGGAGAGATGGTTCATGCATACTGGCTGCTATAATAATAAACCATCTTTTAAAAGGTGCCTCTATATAATTACCTTTCTCCTTGCAATTTAAAAACCAACTTTCTTAGGATTTCTACCATCAGTCCTATGATATTCTTATTGGTCCCAATACCAGTTGCCGTCACTAAAGGACACAGTCTTTGAATTTTAAGTGAGATGTTCACTTAAATATTATTATTATTTATATATTATTTTATTGGTGTTGCATGAGATATTCCACTTCCTGCAGCACTTAAACCTAGTTTGCTTGATCTAAGCCCTTCTCATAGTAGTTCCCACTGAGAATGGGGTCTTCTTTTCAGAAGCAATTAATTTCTGGAGGTTTTTGAACTCTACCCTCAAAATACGTTTGAGGTATCCATTCTTTCTGTTCTCCCATTGCTCAACCATTGCCCCTGCCCACAAGAGTCATATCCTCTGACTCTGTTGTACTTAAAAGTACTTAACAATAACATGGAATTTACCTTACAATTTCACTGAATATGAGAGCTTTGTTTTTATTTTCACTTTCTATACATTTGTAGAGTTTCCAAGAGAATAGAAAGAACTAAGCTGCCATCATGATCTTATTAGAGGGTCTCTGCTCATGACTTCTGTTTTAGGCATTAAAGTGAAACTCACCATTACAAACATTCCTTGGTAACTACTGTGCTTCAGAATTTATGCTGAAACTTTGCATCAGATACTAAAATAATATTCAATCAAAACATCTAGGATCTGAAAGTCTAGGACTAAAACTTGACAGAGGTATATATACTTACAAATATACATAATGCCGACTAGTTGGCGGATTCTCAACTCTTGTTTATCTATAAACCAGTATAAAATAATTTTATTTGACTAGGTCATCTAATTTTGAAAAATTTCATGAGAAAATACATCTTTATATTTCAAGTTATGCTATGGTGAATATTTAACCAGAATAAGGCTTATGGTTATCCTTCCATGATTAGAGAACACAGAATCACAGCATTGCCTTATTTTCAAGTATAGTGTATCTTCCCATTTTTAGAAATCAAAACATATTTGATTAAAACATTTAGAAATTAAAGCAATTATGAAGCCATACCCTGCTATTAAGATTATGGTCACTATCTTTGTTAATAACAAGCATGCCTTAAGTTAGGAAGAGTGTGCATTTTGCATGCTCAATCAGAATCTCAGTGTGTTGGGACATAAAAAGATGATGGTTTTCACAAGGCAAGTTTGCAGAAGGGGAAGCTTATAAACCTGAACCTTACTGTACTTTCTTTTATTCAAAAGAGAGAACAGACGATTTACATCTTTTCCATGAGCTCAAACTTGGATTTGAAGAGCTTAAATTTTACTGAAATTCAAATTGGCCCAACACAGAAGTTGTGTTTTGAAACATTCTATGATGTTTCTTATCATGTGGCAAAGTTAAACACGTGAGCAATGATGTTTATTGAAACCACACGCTTTAGAAATTCGGGAGCTGATTAGCATTTGGTCAGAATGAAGAAAGCTGAGTTGCTTCTTCCATTACTGTTCAGAATCAAGCACATCCTTCTAAAACTGTGTAGTAGGTAATGGAGGGTTAAGAGCCAAACAGCCCATTATCAGTACCGAGGTAGGCAAAACAATGGATGGCTCCAAAGCACTAAGTTTCTAGTTTTGAAATGGGCGTACATAAGTGGTTGAGATCTTTGAATTATGAAAATGTTCCTTTCCAACCAACTTCTACTGGTAAAAAAAACTATACTACTTTGGGCATATATGAAACAACGTTAATTAGCACTGCAGTGTTAATGTTCTGATGAAGACAGGAGCTACATAATCCATCTTAGTTCATTGCTTCTTATATGGGTATTCAGGATCTGCAAAATTCTCAGCCATAATCCTGGAAGAATTAGAGTCTAAGGTCATGAAGGTTGATTAAACTTATCAGAGCCAGGGCCTTAAATTATTGCCTGAACAAAGGATTTTGTTAAAAAAAAATTAAAAAGTCAAAATCTAATGTTAAGCTACTCTCCTACATAAACCTTTACTGGTTTTCTAAAAAAGAAAAGAGAGTCCTTCACTGAATTTTCAATTTTTTTTTTCATTTTCTTTGAGAGTGAAATGAAAGCCCATTCTCAGAACACTTATACGGTAAAGATTTATTCATAAAATCCTTGGAAGATATTTTTCACCATATGAATGAAGAAAATCTTCTGAATCAAGGCCTTGGATTAACTATTTAAATTGACACAAAAATTCTGTGAGCAATGTTGTATAAACTGCCATTTTAGAAAAGAAGCCTGGATGCAAACAACTGCAAACTTTCAAATATTGAAGGAGGAACTTCTGAAGACTAAAGAGTCTCAAGTAACTGAGCATGCCAGCTTTTCTGCAGTCAAAAATCTGCATAAATACTTGGTAATTTTCAATATAAACTCTCCTCAGAGACCTTTAAATTTCCTTTTTATTATCAGGTGTTATAAAATTACCGTGTTAATATTTTCAAACTATTTACCTCTTTTGGTTTTAACTCTTTAGACTTTTGGGAAATTATTTTGTTATATTACATAAGGAAGTCATCTAAATTTCTTTCACATAGTAACTGTTCTCCATTCCATTTATTAGTACATTCTTTTTTCTTTATTTTCAGATGCTTCTTTTAAAAAATTGCATGTCAAGTTATTACAGAGTAAAGGCATGCTTATTAAATAGTTTTCACATGAGGCCTTCCCTGAGAGCTCAGTTGGTTAAGAATCCACCTGCAATGGAGAAGACCCCAGTTTGAATTCCTGGGTTGGAAAAATTCACTGGAGAAAGGATAGGCTACCCACTCCAGTATTCTCGGGCTTCGCTGGTGGCTCAGCTGGTAAAGAATCCCCCTGCAATGCAGGAGACTTGGTTTGATCCCTGGGTTGGGAAGATACCCTGGAGAAGGGAACAGCTACCCACTCCAGTATCCTGGCCTAGAGAACTGAACTGCATATTTCATGTGGTTGCAAAGAGTTGGACACGACAAAAGGAGAAAAAAGGAAGGTAAAAAGGAAAATGAACTTTGACCATGGTGCTAAGTAATTTTACATTACATATAATTTATTCTGAAAATAACTATCTTTTTATAAATTATGAAAATGAAGTTCATAAAAATTAACAGCCAGTACTTTAGCAGAGACATGTAGGGAGACATGACCAAAAATGATTATAAAATACTAAACCAAAATGGTGGAAAATTGCATATAATCTAATTACATATGTTTTCCAACTTTTAAAAAGCACATTGAAATTTTACGGAAGTAAAGATTAAATACCAGCTTCAAGTGCTGCCCAGGTGGCACTAGTAGTAAAGAACCCACCTGCCAACTCAGGAAACAAGAGATGTAGGTTCAATCCCTGGGTTTGGAAGGTCCCCTGGAGAAGGGCATGGCAACCCACTCCAGTACTCTTGCCTAGAGAATTCCATGCATAGCGAGGATCCTGGTGGGCTATGGCCTATAGGGTCACAAAGATTCAGACGTGACTGAGTCAGCCTAGCACACCACATGAGCTTCTATTACCTGAAGTATGTAACATAGTGGTGAGTTGAGTCCATCATTCAGTTCAGTTCAGTTCAGTTGCTCAGTTCTCCCAGCAATCTTGATTCCAGCGTGTGCTTCTTCCAGCCCAGCATTTCTCATGATGTACTCTGCATAGAGGTTAAATAAGCAGGGTGACAATATGCAGCCTTGACGTACTCCTTTTCCTATTTGAAACCAGTCTATTGTTCCATGTCCAGTTCTATGCATACAGATTTCTCAAGAGGCAGGTCAGGTGGTCTGGTATTCCCATCTCTCTCAGACTTTTCCACAGTTGATTGTGATCCACACAGTCAAAGGCTTTGGCATAGTCAATAAAGCAGAAATAGATGTTTGTTTGGAACTCTCTTGCTTTTTCCATGATCCAGCAGATGTTGGCAATTTGATCTCTGGTTCCTCTGCCTTTTCTAAAACCAGCTTGAACATCAGGAAGTTCACAGTTCACGTATTGCTGAAGCCTGGCTTGGAGAATTTTGAGCATTACTTTACTAGCATGTGAGATGAGTGCAATTGTGCAGTAGTTTGAGCATTCTTTGGCATTGCCTTTCTATATTCAAAAGCAGAGACATTATTTTGCCGACTAAGGTCCGTCTAGTCAAGGCTCTGGTTTTTCCTGTGGTCATGTATGGATGTGAAAGTTGGACTGTGAAGAAGGCTGAGTGCCGAAGAATTGATGCTTTTGAACTATGGTGTTGGAGAGACTGTTGAGAGTCTCTTGGACTGCAAGGAGATCCAACCAGTCCATTCTGAAGGAGATCAGCCCTGGGATTTCTTTGGAAGGAATGATGCTAAAGCTGAAACTCCAGTACTTTGGCCACCTCATGCAAAGAGTTGACTCACTGGAAAAGACTTTGATGCTGGGAGGGATTGGGGGCAGGAGGAGAAGGGGACGACAGAGGATGAAATGGCTGGATGGCATCACTGACTCAATGGACAGGAATCTGAGTGAACTTCATGAGTTGGTGATGGACAGGGAGGCCTCGCATGCTGCAATTCATGGGGTCGCAAAGAGTCGGACACGACTGAGCGACTGAACTGAACTGAACTGAACTTCTTTGGGATTGGAATGAAAACTGACCTCTGCCAGTCCTGTGGCCACTGCTGAGTTTTCCAAATTTGCTGGCATATTGAGTGCAGCACTTTCACACCATCATCTTTCAGGATTTGAAACAGCTCAACTGGAATTCCATCACCTCCACTAGCTTTGTTCGTAGTGATGCTTTCTAAGGCCCACTTGACTTCACATTCCAGGATGTCTCGCTCTAGATGAGTGATCACACCATCGTGATTATCCAAGTCGAGAAGATCTTTTTTGTACAGTTCTTCTGTGTATTCTTGCCACCTCTTCTTAATATGTTCTGCTTCTGTTAGGTCCATACCATTTCTGTCCTTTATCCAGCCCATCTTTGCATGAAATGTTCCTTTGCTATCTCTAATTTTCTTGAAGAGATCTCTAGTCTTTCCCATTCTGTTGTTTTCCTCTATTTCTTTGCATTGATCTCTGAAGAAGGCTTTCTTATCTCTCCTTGCTATTCTTTTGGAACTCTGCATTCAGATGCTTATATCTTTCCTTTTCTCCTTTGCTTTTCACTTCTGTTCTTTTCATAGCTATTTGTAAAGCCTCCCTAGATAGCCATTTTCCTTTTTGCATTTCTTTTCCATGGGGATGGTCTTGATCCCTGTCTCCTGTACAATGTCATGAACCTCATTCCATAGTTCATCAGGCACTCTGTCTATTAGATCCAGGCCCTTAAATCTATTTCTCACTTCCACTGTATAATCATAAGGGATTTGATTGAGGTCATACCTGAATGGTCTAGCAGTTTTCCCTACTTTCTTCAATTTGAGTCTGAATTTGGTAATAAGGAGTTCATGATCTGAGCCACAGTCAGCTCCTGGTCTTGTTTTTGTTGACTGTATAGAGCTTCTCCATCTTTGGCTACAAAGAATATAATCACTCTGATTTTGGTGTTGACCATCTGGTGATGTCCATGTGCAGAGATCAGGTTCAGAAATACTCATTGCAATTATACTTCATTTACCTGGGAGCCTAACATTCTTAGAATTAGATTGAAGAATTGTAATTTTTTATTTCTGATGCTATTATATTTCAATCTTTCAAATAAATATAGTCATGCTGATGGCATCTCTTTAAAGTAAATCATAGTGCTACTTTAGAAACTGTATTTTATTTGAATAAATTTTGTTGTTGAAAAGTTTTGTTTTTGAATCCTTTTGAATTAAACCTTTCCTAGTTCTCCATTGGATCCTCTCTTAATGTCAACTGTAATTTTTCCCTAAACTGCTGCAGTCCTCAAAGATCAATTCAAATAGGCCTCCTGTGAAGTGTTTCCCAAATCTGTTCAGCAGAGTCTGGCAGTCCCTCTCACAGTCTTGTATTCATTCCATTATTATTGCACTTAGCACAGTGGAGAGTGTCTATGTATCAGCACGTGGGCTTTCATCATTAGACCTTGGGTACCTTAAGCCAGTGGCTATGGCTTTTATCTCTACACCTCTCAATCTAAGCACAGTGTCTACTCAACCATAAGAGCTCAGTAAGTGTTTTATTAGATCTGTTTTTATGATTAAAGTACTGAACGTTTATTGGGAAAGAAAAAAAAATAACTTTAGCAAGTAATGATAAACAAAGATAAAAATGATAAACATGATCAAAGTAAATATATAGCTAGTGCCAATATTTCAATATGCTTTATTCTTTCATATGTATCAGGTATTCACTTATATATTCTGGTTAATATCTTTTTGATCATATTATTGAATATGATAGAGGACTTCCCTTGTGGCTTAGAGGGTAAAGCACCTGCCTGCAATGCAGGAGACCCGGGTTTGATCCCTGGGTTGGAAAGATCCCCTGGAGAAGGAAATGGTAACCCACTCCAGTATCCTTGCCTGGAAAATCCCATGGACAGAGGAGCCTGGTAGGTTACAGTCCATGGGGCCACAAGAGTCAGACACGACTGAGCGACTAGGAGAGGGGAGAGAGTATTATTGAAAATGTGAACTATAAAATTATTCACTATGAAAATATTTGTATAAACTGTTAAAATATTTCACCTAAATAATTATTGAACAAAATTATTTTTATTTACACAATGGATATCCCAAATAAATACAAAAAGAGAAATAGTTGTATAATAAATCCCTATGCACCTACCACCTAATTCAATAATTACCAATATTTGCTGAATGGTTTATGTTTTATTATATCTCCATCCATTTTCTCCACTTCCCCCATTGGCTTATTTTAAAGACAATTCCAAGCATCACATTGTTTCATAAGTAAATACTTCAGTATGCATGCATGTCTAAAAGATGAACATTTAGGAAAAAAAAAGGCCCAAAGCCATATCACCCAAAATTATTTTAAATATTTCTTAATACAGAAATCCTGGATTATCTCATCAATGGTTATTTATAGTTAGTTTGTTGAATCAGTGTCCAAAGTCTTCATACTGAATTTGCTGATTTTCCTTACATTTCGTATAATCATCTCATTTTATTTTCTCCTTGTCATTACCTTATAATAGCATTTCAAATCCTGCATCATATTCCATGATGATATAACACAATTTATTCAAACAGTTCTCTATTATTGAGCATTTAGCTTATTTCCAATTTTTCTATTAATTAAACAATGTTCCAATGAATATGCATATAGACAAATCTTTGAGCACACCTAGAATTATCCTATTAGGATTAGTTCTTAGAAGTGGAATGCCTCATGGGTTTTTTTTTAAAGCTTTTGATACAAGCTTGTCAAATTACTCCTCAAAATGATTGAGTTAATTTACACTCCTACTAGTCATAGGAGTTATCTATGCCCCCACACCCTCATCAATGCTGTGTAATATCTTTATTTTAAATATCTGCCAAATTGATAGACAGAAAGATATCTTGCTGTTTTAATTTGTATTTTTGGATAAATAGTAAAAAAGAGAGCCCTGAATCTTTGAATCCTTGTTCTGTGTTTACTGTAGCCACAAAACTACTTCTTGGCATGTACACAAAGGAGAAGTATGTTTTAAAGGAAAGACCCTTTAAAAGCAGATTCTGATGACCAGACTTAAGCAGAATTTCTGGCCCTGGTGAATCTATAACTGCCAATATTAATTTTTCCTCAGTCTTTCGATAAGTTTCAGTTAAGTTCAGTCATTCAGTCGTGTCTGACACTTTGAAACCCCATGAATCACAGCATTCCAGGCCTTCCTGTCCATCACGAACTCCCGGAGTTCACCCAAACCCATATCCTTTGAGTCAGTGATCCCATCCAACCATCTCATCCTCTGTTGTCCCCTTCTCCTCCTGTCCTAAATCTTTCCCACCATCAGGGTCTTTTAAATTAGTCAGCTCTTCACATCAGGTGGCCAAAGTATTGGAGTTTCAGCTTCAGCATCAGTCCTTCCAATGAACACCTAGGACTGATCTCCTTTAGGATGGACTGGTTGGATCTTCTTGCAGTCCAAGGGACTCTCAAGAGTTTTCTCCAACACCGCAGTTCAAAAGCATTAATTCTTCAGTGCTCAACTTTCTTTATAGTCCAACTCTCACATCCATACATGACCACTGGAAAAACCATAGCCTTGACTAGACAGACCTTCATTGACAAAGTAATGTCTCTGCTTTTGAATATGCTATCAAGTTTGGTCATAACTTTCCTTCCAAGGAGTAAGCATCTTTTAATGTCGTGGCTGCAGTCACCATCTGCAGTGATTTTGGAGCCCAAAAAAATAAAGTCTGACACTGTTTCCACTGTTTCCCATCTATTTGCCATGAAGTGATGGGACCAGATGCCATGATCTTAGTTTTCTGAATGATGAGCTTTAAGCCAACTTTTTCAACTGTCCTCTTTTGCTTTCATCAAGAGGCTCTTTAGTTCTTCTTCACTTTCTGCCATAAGGGTGGTGTCATCTGCATATTTGAGGTTATTGATATTTTTCCTGGCAATCTTGATTCCAGCTTGTGTTTCTTCCAGTCCAGCGTTTCTCATGATGTACTCTGCATATAAATTAGATAAGCAGGGTGACAATATAGAGCCTTGACATACTCCTTTTCCTATTTGGAACCAGTCTGTTTTTCCATGTCCAGTTCTAACTGTTGCTTCCTGACCTGTGTATAGGTTTCTCAAGAGGCAGGTCAGGTGGTTGGGTATTCCCATCTCTTTCAGAATTTTCCAGTTTATTGTGATCCACACAGTCAAAGGCTTTGGCATAGTAGCAGAAATATATGTTTTTCTGGAACTCTCTTGCTTTTTCCATGATCCAGCAGATGTTGGCAATTTAATCTCTGGTTCCCCTGCTTTTTCTAAAACCAGCTTGAACATCTGAAAATTCATGGTTCATGTATTCCTGAAGCCTGGCCTGGAGAATTTTGAGCATAACTTTACTAGCGTTGAGATGAGTGCAACTGTACAGTAGTTTGGGCATTCTTTGGCATTGCGTTTCTTTGGGATTGGAATGAAAACTGACCTTAAGTGCTTTTTAAAAATGTAGTGGTTCCCTTAGTTACTCTCACTAGAATGGTGATGCTTCTCATCTGGGATGTAGCCCCAGATTTACTTTACTGCATCAGGTGCTCAGTTCCAAAAGGGCATGGGCCCTAAAGATCCTTTAAACTTTTTGTTGCACACACAAAATATAAGTCCTTACACCAAGGCCAAGTTGTCACTTTGGCATCTTCCTGTGCAGCACCTACATCCCTTCTTCCCTGGAATAGAATTCCTGGGAAGTTGGGGTGAGAGTGCTATACACGAGGTAGGAAAGAAATGATTTCCCCTTAGAACACTGATGTGCAGCCAAAGCCAAGCTAAGCTTTTGTTTTTTCTGTATGATTTTTGGCCATCAGAATACATCTTTTGCGAATCACCTGTTCACGTTTCTTGCCAATCAATGAATGAGGAACACACGAAAGAATGAATGATCACATTTTAGGGATAACCCTTCAAGTAGTTACAAGTCAGCCAAATTGCACCATCTTGTAGTCCATAATTCATTTTCTTGTCAACTTTTACTGGAGGAACTATCCAGGCTGGTAGCCATCTATTTTAAAGCAGGCTTTTATATATAACTTCTTTCTCATAATTCTTCAAAGTAACTTAAATAGTCAGGGTCTTATCTCTATGTAGCCTTTAAATGAGGACAGTCAAGATCTCACCTGTCTAAAAAGCAATAGATCAAAGATCACAGAATTATTGATCATGGGTTTCCTTCCTTCAGTGTGGTCAAAGAAAAGGGTCTCTCATTTCTAAAGAATAACCTAACCATGTGCCCTGCATTTTTATTCAATTCCTTTCTTTCATCCAGGCCCTTCTTCCACTCATCTTCTTCTCTCTGTTAGGTCATCAATCTCACTCAGAGAACTATGGTAACAAAACCCTTTGACCCATCTTTTCACAACTGACTTGAATATGAAATCATTTTTTGATCCTTACAGTGTTTAACTTATCCAAGGGAGTAGCACTCTATAGAAAATGCAGGCTTGAAAATTACAATGGGCTGGCAATTAATGTCTTTACAAACTCATACTGAGCACTATCAACCTATTTATGTAGATAGATAGATAACGCAGATAGATATATAGATAGATAGAAAGGAAATACTATTCTATAGATCATAGAAAATCCTAAGTGAAGCTCCATGGAACCTAGAAATCTTACATTATTGATAAATATGCTCAGATTTTTTTGCAGTCAAATATATTTGAGAAATACCTCTTGCATTTGTTCCACTTAAGATTCATAAGACATATGAATATTAGCATACTAAATGCTTGGAAAAATCTTGCATTAAGAAACCTTACTTACCTAATTTAACTGAAGGTCCTAAAATTTATTTGACTACAGAATAGGAGGGTTTGGTTTGGTCTTTTAATGGAGAGCTCATCAATATTTTCTGCAGAATTATTTGGAAAGCACTGTGATAGAACATAAGTGAAAGTACTTGCATTTCAGAAAATGTTCTAGATGCAGCATCGCTTTTAGGTCATTCCCTGTTGCTCTCTACTGTTCTCTCCCAGTCTCTCCATCTCCATTCCCAATCCAGGTACACTGGTTTCATTCATATCAGAAGTATTATGCCTCCTTGAACACAAAGTGTTTTATAATATTCCCAAGTCTATTCATTTGCTGTTCACTATCTTTAAAACTGATCAGTGGAGAATGAAGAGACAGAGAGAAAACAAAAACAACACCCAGTTGTGGATGTGACTGGTGATGGAAGCAAGGTCAGATGCTGTAAAGAGCAATACTGCATTAGGAACCTGGAATGTTAGGTCCATCAATCAAGGCAAATTGGAAGTGGTCAAACAGATTGGCAAGAGTGAATGTCAACATTCTAGGAATCAGTGAATTAAAATGGACTGGAATGGGTGAATTTAATGCAGATGACCATTATATCTGCTACTGTGGGCAAGAATCCCTTAGAAGAAATGGAGCTACCATCATAGTCAAGAGAAGAGTCTGAAATGCAGTACTTGGATGCAGTCTCAAAAATGACAGAATGATCTCTGTTCATTTCCAAGGAAAACCATACAATATAATGGTAATCCAAGTCTATACCCCAATCAGTAACACTGAAGAAGCTGAAGTTGAATGATTCTTTAAAGACCTACAAGACTCTCTAGAATTAACACCCCAAAAGATGTGCTTTTCATTATAGGGGCCTGGAATGCAAAAGTAGAAAGTCAAGAAACACCTGGAGTAACAGGCAAATTTGGCCTTGGAGTACAGAATGAACCAAGGCAAAGGCTAATAGAGTTCTGCCAAGAGAACATACTGGTCATAGCAAACACCCTCTTCCAACAACACCAGAGAAGACTCTACACATGGACATCACCAGATAGTCAACACCAAAATCAGATTATCTTCTTTCCAGCTCTATACAGTCACCAAAAACTAGACCAGGAGCTGACTGTTGCTCAGATCATGAACTTCTTATTGCCAAATTCAGACTGAAATTGAAGAAAGTGGAGAAAACCACTAGACCATTCAGGTATGACCTAAATCAAATCCCTTATGACTATACAGTGGAAGTGAGAAACAGATTTAAGAGACTAGATCTATAGATAGAGTGCCTGATGAACTATGGATGGAGGTTTGTGACATTGTACAGGAGATAGGAATCAAGACCATCTCCAAGAAAAAGAAACGCAAAAAAGCAAAATGGCTGTCTGGGGAGGCCTTACAAATAGCTGTGAAAACAAGGGAAGCAAAAAGCAAAGGAGAAAAGGAAAGATAGAAGCATATGAAGGCAGAGTTCCAAAGAATAGCAAGGAGAGATAAGAAAGTCTTCTTCAGAAATCAATGCAAACAAATAGAGGAAAACAACAGAATAGGAAAGACTAGAGATCTCGTCAAGAAAATTAGAGATACCAAGGGAACATTTTATGCAAAGATGGGCTTGATAAAGGACAGAAATGGTAAGGATCTAACAGAAGCAGAAGATATTAAGAAGAGGTGGCAAGAATACACGGAAGAACTGTACAAAAAAGATCTCCACAACCCGGATAATAACGATGGTGTGAGGACTCACCTAGAGCGAGACATCCTGGAATGTGAAGTCACGTGGGCCTTAGAAAGCATCACTACGAACAAAGCTAGTGGAGGTGATGGAATTCCAGTGGAGCTATTTCAAATCCTGAAAGATGATGGTGTGAAAGTGCTGCACTCAATATGCCAGCAAATTTGGAAAACTCAGCCATGGCCACAGGACTGGAAAAGGTCAGTTTTCATTCCAATCCCAAAGAAAGGCAATGCCAAAGAGTGCTCAAACAACCGCACAATTGCACTCATCTCACACGGCGTCTATGGGGTCACACAGAGTAGGACACGACTAAAGTGACAGCAGCAGAAGCAGCACACGCTAGTAAAGTAACGCTCAAAATTCTCCAAGCCAGGCTTCAGCAATATGTGAACCGTGAACTTCCAGATGTTTAAGCTGGTTTTAGAAAAGGCAGAGGAACCAGAGATCAAATTGCCAACATCTGCTGGATCATCAAAAAAGCAAGAGAGTTCCAGAAAAAACATCTGTCTGCTTTATTGACTATGCCAAAGACATTGACTGTGTGGATCACAATAAACTGTGGTAAATTCTGAAAGAGATGGACTGGACATAGAACAATAGACTGGTTCCAAATAGGAAAAGGAGTACATCAAGGCTGCATATTGTCATCCTGCTTATTTAATTTATATGCAAAGTTCATCATGAGAAATGTTGGGCTGGAGGAAGCACAAGGTGGAATCAAGATTGCCACAAAAAATATCAATAACTGCAGATATGCAGATGACACCACTCTTATGGCAGAAAGTGAAGAAGAACTAAAGAGCCTCTTGATGAAAGTGAAAGAGGAGAGTGAAAAAGTTGGCTTAAAGCTCATCATTCAGAAAACTAAGATCATGGCATCTAGTCCCGTCACTTCCTGGCAAAGAGATGGGGAAACAGTGGAAACAGTGGCGGGCTTTATTTTTCTAGGCTCCAAATCACTGAAGATGGTGACTGCAGCCATGAAATAAAAAGACACTTACTCCTTGGAAGGAAAGTTATGACCAACCTTTGACTTCCCAGGTGGCTCAGACGGTAAAGCGTCTGTCTACAATGCAGGAGACCTGGGTTCAAGCCCTGGGTTGGGAAGATCCCCTGGAGAAGGAAATGGCAATCCACTCCAATACTGTTGCCTGGAAAATCCCATGGACAGAGGAGCCTGGTACGCTACAGTGTATGGGGTCGCAAAGAGTCAGACACAACAGAGTGACTTCACTTCACTTCAGACAGCATATTAAAAAGCAAGGACACTACTTTACCAACAAAGGTCCATCTCATAAGGCTATGGTTTTTCAGTAGTCATGTATGAATGTGAGATTTGGAGTGTAATAAAGCTGAGCACGGAAGAATTGATGCTTTTGAACTGTGGTGTTGGGGAAGACTCTTGAGACTCCCTTGGACTGCAAGGAAAGCCAATGTAATGGAAACAGTCCTGGGTGTTCATTGGAAGGACTGATGTTGAAGCTGAAACTACAATACTTTGGCCACCTGATGCAAAGAGCTGACTCAGTTGAAAGACCCTGATGCTGGGAAAGATTGAAGGTGAGAGGAGAAGGTGACGACAGAGGATGAGATGGCTAGATGGCACCACTGACTCAATGGACATGAGTTTGAGTAAACTCTGAGAGTTGGTGATGAACAGGGAAGCCTAGTGTGCTGTAGTACATGGGGTCACAAAGTGTCAGACATGACCTAGCAACTGAACTGATCTTTAAAATATTCTTCCTCACCATCACCTGCAAATTCCCACTATCCTTCACACATTCAAATCAGTAAATCGGCAAGATCTGCCAAGATACTATGTATATCTTGTTTATCCCAGAATTTTATTTGGTCCTTTATGACATTCTATCCACACTACATTATCTATAAATCTGTTTCCCTCTTTAGACTGTTTTCTCTTAGAGGTTAATTACCAGATCTTATCCATTATTTTATATCTACTGAACAACACAGTGTCTGGCACAAAGAAGGCATTCTACATCTATAAGTTAATTTATTTGCTTATCCTACAAACTTACTTTAAGTTGTAAGGAACATAAATAATGCACTCTGTTCTGACTGTTCATCTCCTTGAAATGTTTGAAGACTGTGTCGTGTTGTCTGTACAGAAAATAAACATGAATGGTTTTATTATTCTCTACTGAAATGATAAAATGTCTGTTTTCCCAAATGTCTTGGTCATTCTGCTAATTTGGCTATTATTGGAGCCATGGAACCATGAACTCTCAGAATTAGATGGGCCATTCAAGTCATCTAGTTCTGCCACTTTTGTTTCTTTATTTACTCTGGAGATTTGTTTTTGCATGTGTGGTTTCTTTTTTGGCTTTTAAAGAAAACATTTTAAAACGCAAGTTTATTGTGCATTGTTTTGCTTTCTATAAAACATATGTCAGCTTTTTTATCCTAATAAGTGGGTCATCAGCTGGGCTTTAAATGCTATTTCTCATATTAGAAGTGTGTCCTTTCCTCTCTTTCCATCATCAGGCTACATATATTACTTTTGATAGGACAGACCTAGTTCAAACCTTTTTGAAATTGCAGCAGAGTAACAGATGAGGACATGCCCCTGATTTTTCCACCCACGGGCTTGGGACCTTGGTTTACCACTAAAGTTCATGGGTTGGCATCTTATGAAGAAAATCAAGAGATCTTCTGCGAACACCTTAAAAAGTTCACAGCAAGGTCAGATTAACCTAAATTTGGTCATGATGAGGCATCTGTAAGGTGAAACAAAGGTCAAATGCATTGAGGACTGAGCGGGCCCAGCTCTTCCCATTAGCTAAAATCCACAGGAGTCACAAATGCCTTGGGACCTGGGTCCTGCAGGTCAAAGAAAGCACCAGACCATGCCCTAGAATTCTAAAAAACAATTAAGGATTTTCTGGTTTAATTTCCCCAGATAATTAGCTCTAGAGGATGCCTTTGAATTTTCTATCCTTTCCCTGTATGCAAATTTTTAGCTTGCTAAATCAGTGGTGATCATACTAATAACCACTTTGCACAAACAGAAGAGCTACCCTTCTATAACCATTTGTAGTCTCGGTCTGGCCACTACTTTGCATAACTCTTTTCCATATTTAGCTATTATTCCAATTTTAGTGTGACTGCCCAACTTTCTACATGCACACCATCTATTATCACTGAAGCAGAAAGGGTGAGCTGAAGAACTGCAAAAATAATCAGTGTGTCGGGTTTTTTTTTAGCATCTAAAAAAATCTTACCTTACAAAATGGAAGAAAAATAAAGAGAGTAACTGGAAGATGATATGGCGTTAAATGAGAGATTTTTGGGAGAAAGTGAGTGTGTGCATGCAGATTTGTGCTTTAAGATCAGAGATAAAAGAGCTAGTAAGACAGACAAGAATGGTGTAAGAAGAAAATAAAGGAGGCTTTGGGGAACCACATTTGACCATGCTGGTATATATCCTTACTGCAGGTAATGTGTCATAAGATTCTGTTTTAATTCAGAGAAATAGAACTTGATGAAATGGACTTTTAAAAAAGCCATTTCTATCTCCAGATACCTAATTCAGCCCTTAGGCATGATTAATGCTCCAGTGGACCTGACCCAAAGTGAAATCATTACAGCGTATGCAGGTCTATGCCTTCAAATGAGTCATTCCTCCAGGAAAGTGAGGGATAAAGAGAACTGTACAAATACAATGATCAACCCAGAAGAGAAATTGGAAGGTTTAAAACTCATCTTTGGCTCCCAGGTGGAGGCCATGCATAGATCCCAGCGCTGAGGTCAATGAATCTGAGCTTAGTTCACACAGAACAACGCTTCTCTCTAATCCCATGAATCTAGCCCCTACCTACATCCAAGGATGCCCTGGAAAAGCACTTCAGCATTAGTAGCAACCTGCAAAGGCACAATAGCTATGCTAAAATGTTGTTAAAATCTTCCAAGATCTCTCACCTTACTCTTGTGAATTGCCCTGAAGAGCTGGGCAGTGTGGGATACATATTTTCTCAGAGCAGATTTTTTTTATTCTTGTTTTCTTCTTGGCCCCTCAAACCATACTTTGTTTCCCTCTTTTGTGTACCCTGGGATTTTCTCTTCAAACTCCAAACAGTCAATATACTAGAAAAGCCTCCAAATCATGTTCAAAGGTCTACACAACTAGCCTCACCCCATCCAACCCTAACAACTGTATTATGTTCCCCTTTATAAACCAACCCCCACTTCATCAGTACAGGGGCTTAAGACTGCTGCTGGGAGCAAAGTAATGTTCTGAAATCTTAGAATATGGCTGATTTTTAAGGAAATTGGCTTCATCACTAGATAGAAGTTCTCAGAGACCTGAACTTTTTTTTTTTTTTTTTTTTTTTACTATAAATGTTGCAAAAGGGATTCCTATCCTCAGTGAGAGGTTGGACCAGACCCCTAAGGTCCCTTCAATCTCTGAAATTGGAAGTTATGAGTAACCCGTGGACAACTCAGCTCTCCCAGTGAAATACATGTTTTTAAAGAGAAGGCTGAGGTGATGAATACTGAGTAAGATGCCAGGGGCCCATTCCCAGCTCAGAAACTGTTGGAGGCAAGACAGATCATGTTTCTACTGCTATTTCCACACCTGACTTAACACAAGCCCCAGGAAGGCAATAATATATCATCTTTTTTCTCAGTCAGGGTCAGATCAAGTCTATAAAGTTCAACAAAAAGCCAGTGTGATCCTCATTTTTCTCTCCTCAATGCACTGCCCAAGTCTCTGGGATTTTGACTCAATTACAATGTAATTTAGGGTCAGGAGAAGAAGAGAACAGGACTGCAGTTGATTCTGAAATTGCAATAGAGTTGTTTTCTGAGACATTAGCAATTGGGGACAGTTAGGTCATTTTGGCTTTAACATCTCTACCTCCGGCTTTTACTTGTTAGTTGCATTTGCTCTGTTGTGGTAGCAACAGTGGTGGCAGCTGTGGGTGAATCACAGCTGCCAACCATCCAGTTGGAGGTATTGAGGACTGAGGCTGCGATAATAAAGTCATCGCTTAACAGCTGTGGGCACAGCAGATGTTCTTAAGATGGACTAGAAGGAAGGAGAAATATGATAGAGAAGTTACTAAAAAATGAATAAGCCTTTACATAATAGAGCTAATAAGATTTCCTCCTTCAGAAAACATGTAATTTGCTCTCCTTTTTCTAGCCAAGCTACTTTAGATGTCATATCCACTATTATCCAAGGCCATTTCTTTTAACAAATGAGATGGGAAATGACATATCTTACAGTCTGGCTCAAGATCAGTCAACCCAGCATTACAAACAATTTCTTATGTTTTCTGAGCATAATTATTTCCTGTGGAGCTACAATAAGGAGCAGCTTTCAAAACAAGCTCAGTCTGAACTCAGACCTGGAGAGAGTGTGCTCTGGGGTGGGTGTTCCTAGTGTTCTCCAAAGTGACTTGAAATAAAAATAATCTCACCTGGGCCAGGATTTCTATGCCTATCATAGAATGCATTTTAGTTCACATGGTTTAGAATTTGGAGACTTTGTCAAGGGACTAGAAGACCCAACAGATATTGACCCCCATGCTATGTCCTTCTCAGTAAAATTTTCCATAAAAAGAACTAATAAGGGTATAGAATGTTTAAGGTTGTATAGTATTGTTAGTCACTCGGTCGTGTCTGACTCTTTGTGACCCTATGGACTGTAGGCCACCAGGCTCCACTGTCCATGGAATTCTCCAGGCAAGAATACTGGAGTGGGTAGACAGCCATTCCCTTCTCCAAGTGGTCTTCACCAGGGAAGAATGCAGCTATCCTGCATTGCAGGCAGATTCTTTACCATATGAGGCAGCAGGGAAGCTCTGTCAGGGTGCTTCCAGAAAATGATCAGAGAAGCCAAAGAAGTGGGGGTGTAGTCAGGTGGTAAGTACAATACTAGTGAGTTGAATAAGTGTGTGAAGATTTGTAAAGTTTTATATAGGATTTGTCTGAAGAGCACTGGTGGAAAGCCCAAGAAAGTCAAATGATATCAAATATCTGACCAATATCAGTGTTTATAAACATCCTTGTATTAGTAAATATTACGCTATTGGGTGAGCTTAGGGGAAACGAAGACAGCCTGCTTCTTTGATAAACAGATCTCAGCTTAAGTGTACAGTAGGCTAGTGTGTTGGATGTTGGCTTCCTCTTTGACAGCTACTTCTAGAATGACCTCCTTATGGTCTACATTGCTGCCTTATTTGTTCTTTCTCCCATCTCCAATGTAATCAGCCTGCTTTACTCACATACCCATGCCCCAAGGAACAGGGCAAGTGGAAGTGCATAGGGAACCATCTCTGGAAGGGAGCACTGGCAAGAGGCAGTAAACTGGCATAGGAACAGGAAAAGACACGTTTTTAATGACAAACATGCATACCTTACAGAAATATTTATTTCTAATATGGATTGAGAGTCTTAAAACAGAAGAATTTTTAGAATCACAGATAGCAATTAGGTTGCTTTTAATTTGGCTAACATTCTCAAACACAGTGGATATGACATGTTGAATTCACAGCATGATAAATAGTTTTGTTCACTCCTTCTAGTAACCCACTAACTCTATATCTTTGTAGCATATATACCTTCCTGAGATACAAGATGTTACCACTAACAGCTTAAAAATATCACAGCAAACCTTAGGAGAAAGAAAAAAGATCACTTATTTACTTGAAATCAGTTGATTTTTCTCTTTCTCATCTTTTCTCCAAACCAAGAGACAGCATTAAGCTTTCTTTCCATTCTTGGATTTAGAGACACTTATAATCAAATTCAAAATCACTTTCAGGAAACACAAACTTGAATTCAAAGGTATTACCCTGATTCTAATTCTATTAAATGTGACCTTGTGAACATCTGCAAACTTCTGCGAATGACTATACCTAAAAGCTTGCAAATCCAGTATGCTTTTTCAGAGATAAAGGACAGTCCACATACTATAATCCTAGAAAAACACTTAAGAGTGAAAGGGTATCATCCAAAGCTAGTCTGGTCATGGTTGGATTGTCACCCAAAATTAGTATTCATGAGGGTCCCTCTGACAAATGGAGTTATTATCCACAGATGCTGTAAACATAAATCAGGAGGATATCATCAATAATGTTGCATTCTCTTTGTCCTCATCGTGTTTACAGATCTCGCTTTGAACAGCACATAAATACTTAGAGCATATTGTGGGAAACATGCCACTCATCTTATTAGCTTCCTCTGGCTCCAAGCTCTGACGCTGATCATCTACTGACAGTGTTTGCCAACAACAAAAGAAGCCTATTGATCACAACGCTTCTCCCTTTGGCAGCCTTTCTGCCCACGATTACCTTGCATCACTTGCCTTAAGTCAAATGTCACAGAACAACTTACAAGGGATGTGTCTATCTAGGAGAGCAAAATGTATTACCATGAGTTTAATTGGAGGAAAATCCTTTGGTATTATGAATTGTTTACAATTTACAATTTTATTTTTTGGCATTAATGAACAGTCAAAATCAGAGCGTACGTTGTAAGCTCCAAATCCATAAAATTGTTACTCATTAGCAATTTATTTTCTGAATAGTTTGCAGAGTAGCAAGTATCTTGGAAGCTGACCCATCAATCATTCTCAGTGTCATTCTATGTATGAACAGTTTTCTCTGCTGGCATTTTCTTTCTATAACAGAGGATCCCTATTGAAATTTCCTGGTAATTTTTCATCTGTAGCATAGTCTTCATTTGTCTTTTTTACTTTGATTCTAGATAGAGGCTATGAAAGGATACAGCCTCTTCTGTTTAAATGGAAAAGAACACAGATTGAGAATTTAGGAATACAACAGGAATATATATCCTCTGTGTGAAAAATAGAAAGGCTTTTGTGGGGTTATTTTCCAGGGGGAAAAAATAATAGCTGCGCCCGGATGCCATAGAGAACAGGTGCTCACATGTAAAAACAGTCATTTCATAACTGATCTTCTCAACACTTTATCGTCTACACTCTGTTACCTATAATTTGTAAGGTGTATATTAGACCCTCTGGAGGGACCAGCTGTCTACCTTGATCTAATAAGGAGCAATGTTACCTCACTGAAGCATATCCTGTGTTTGGGCTGTGAGTGCGCACCTCCAGGATAGTGTCTATTGACTTGTCTCATGAAATATGTGGGTATTCAACCCTCTTTACTCAATTACCTGATCCTTGTTTGTGCCCTTGGGTAAATGTTGAGTCATCAACTGCTCTATCTTGTCTACTTTTGCTTGCTTGGCTCTATTACATAGGTTAAGATTCGATGCAAGATTCTACTATTTGAATTCCCTGCCTGACTTTTCTACCTTTCCTTCCAGTCCCTGACCTCTACAGTTCACTACTTTTTTTTTTTTTTTTACTTTTTCAAAATGTAGTAAGGGACATTGGTTTATAACATTATATGTTTTGTGTGTGCAACATGATGTACCAACTTCTGTATACATTACAGTGTGCTCACTGCCAAAGTTTAGTTTCCATCCATCACCATGCTCTTTACCCTTTCAGCACCACCCCTCCACCCACCGGCGCTGCTTGTCTTCTGGTAATTGTTTTTGTTGGGTTTGGTTCATTAACTTATCTTGTTTGTTTTGCTTTTTTTATATTCCACATTTGAGTGAAATCACACACTATTTGTCTTTTTCTAGGTGATTAATTTCACTTAGCATAATACCCTCAAGGTCTATTCATGTTTAGTAAATGGCAAAGTTTTGTTTTTTATGGTTGAGTAGTATTCCGTGTGTGTGTGTGTGTGTGTGTGTATGTGCCCATCAAATCTTTATTCATTCACTTGCTATTTTAAATAACACCCAGATGATGAACATAGGGGGTACATATATCTTTTGAATTAGTATTTTCATATTCTTTGGATAAATCCCCAGAAGTGGAATAGCTGGATGGTAGGTATAGTGTTAATTTTGTGAGGGGTCCCCATACTGTTTTTGATAGTGGCTGTACCAGTTTACACTCCCAGTGTATAAGGGTTCTCTTTTCTCCACATTCTCACTAACACTTATTTCTTGTCCTTTGTGATAAAAGACATTCTAATAAGCATTCAGTGATAGCTCATTGTGGTTTTGATTAGCATTTCCATAATAATTAGTGGTTTAATCTCTTTTCACATGCCAGTTGGAAAAATGTCTGGTCATCTCCTTTGCCTATGTTTCAATCAGGTTGTTTGGTTTTTGCTGTTGTTGATGTGTATGAGTTATTCATATATTTTGGATATCACCCCTTATCAGAGCTATCTTTTTCAAACATATTTTGGTAGCTTACCTTTTCATTTTGCTGATGACTTCCTTTGCTGTGCAATAAGCTTTTTAGTTTGATGTAGTTTTATTTATTTTTGCTTTTGTTTCTCTTGCCTGAGGAGACATATGCAGAAAGATATGCTAAGACTGATGTCAAAGAGTCTATGTTTTCTTCTGGGAGTTTTATGGTTTCAGGTCTTATATTCAAGTCTTTAATTTATATCAAGTTGATTTTTATATATAATACAAGATAGTGGCCTAGTTTCATTCTTTTGTATATGGCTGTCCATTTATCCCAAAGCAACCTTTTCTTAATCTGATCTGTAGGACCTAAGAAACTGTATGCTTAGCCAACTGATGGCATCCACTGAACAACTTTGGTTCACAACCATCCACCCACATCTATATAATGGTGTCCCTGCAGAGAAAAAAAAAAAAAATGTGCTTAATAGCATTAAAGCAAGAGACTTTCAAGGATGGACTTTGGCTGAGAAAAGGAACTGAAAAATTGAAAATTGTATTTCTAGGTGTCATGTTTAACTAAAAAAGCTAAGTCTCCCCAAAGTCATAAATATGACTGAAATGGAAAGCTTATGAAAGAAATTACTGCCTAACCTGCTGAGTACAAACTAAAGGAAACACTTCATTAAACAAGGATCTCTTGAACTCTCCTGGAAGCTGCTGAGACTCCACATTTTAAACACAAAATAAGAGCATTGGTGTCATTCAAGAAAAGACATATTTTCTAAGTCTCTGTACCATTCATTAAGTACCTATTATGCGCTTGACTATTTTCCTTCATTTTCTCATATTTGCTGCCCATGTTGTTTCCTTCTTGAATATGTAAAGCAACTTCCCACTAATTTCTCATGGAACTCTCCTCTTTGAGCTCCTTCTCTTCCAAGAAGTCCTTTCTAAACTACCACATGTCAGCCAGTTTGAACATCAATAATTTTTCAACTGGTTTATACCTAACATGTCTGTTCTGGACTCCTGAACCACTATGTATTATTAATTTTGCCTGCCAAGGCCTTGGTCTATCTGATTCACTGATTGAATCATTCATTAATTTATTACTTAGAAAATAATTGAGAGAGAAGCAGGAGTCAGACTGTATACCTGGACTCTTTTAGTTAGCAACACAAAATAATCAAGGCTAGCATAATCCCTGGTATTATCATGGATTTTTTTTCCCTTTGTCTTTGCAAGTAGTAATGACTTAAGCAACCAGGGCTTTAGACCCTGAGGATGGAATAGGATCAAGACTCAAGCTCCAACTGTGAAAATAGTGCATGCTACCCTGGCCCCTGCAAAACCCAGCTTCTTCATCTGCCTCTTTTCTTTTCCAAAGGATATTTGGTGAATAATTGAAACAATTGCAGAGATACATATTGAAAGCCTCTTTGTAAATCCTGGGTATTATTGTCACTATAATTAGGCCGTGTGCGATATATGGAAATCTTGATTAGAGTACTGCTTTTTCCAAAAGCTAATTAGCTTGCACAACAATATGTTTCCTGGATTTGTTTTCAGAGGGTTGTTTTATATTGTTTTTTCACTCTTGTCCCCAAAGCTAATGAACTGAAGTGTCCTCAAAAAAAAAAAAAAAAAAAAAAAGACTCAGAACCCTGAAGTGTTAGAGACTGAGTGAGACTGAGGGGACATTTCCCCTGCAGTGGCTTGGGATAAGTATAATCCATGAGCTGGGGGAGACAGGTGACTAAGTTTGAAACACAGAGTGTTCAGGGACACTCTCCTGTGATATGTGAGGGGCAGAGAACCACCCAATCCTATGGTTTCATCTGTAGCGTGATTTTGAGACTCTTCCCTCCCCAACCAACGCTTCTCCTTTTGCTCAAATGCCTTGAAGACTTCTTGACATTCTATGGACTCTGCCTGTCTAGCATTTAGTTGACCTATATCTCTACTATTTTCTATACTTTTGCCACTCAAGGCATGTGGGATCTTAGTCCCTGACCAGGGATCAAACCCATGCCTCCTGCAATGGAAGCATGGAGTCTTAACCACTGGGATTGCCAGAAAGTCTCCTATTATTTGTTTGATATGTCTGTTTCCTTCACTAGACCAGGGTCTCATCTAATTTTTTGCCTGGTTGAAAGAAAGGAATAAAAAAAAAAAATTACTTGTTCCTTAAGTCACTGGTCCTTAAACTTTCTGGATCTCAGATCCATGAGCCTATTAACTCCCAAAAGACATGTCTATAGATACATGGATGTTTCATTAAGTTTCAGGAAATTTATGGACTCCTTCTACTCCTCAAACACTTGCTCCAGAAAAATCTTTGTATTATTTCTTCTTCCAAATCACTGTGAGAGTTTGGCATGAGCTAACCAATCAAAGGCAATCATAGTTCTGCATCTGAGTTTTGGTGAGATATAGAAAAATCTAGCTGTTCAAATCCCATGGGAAAGTGACCAGCACTGTCTTCAGGCTATAAATCTTCACTTCTAGAATTCACAGGTGGATACATGGGCTCTGCCAGCACATGGGGTCACTGTGTGAACCCCACAGAGGTATGCATACCAATGCTGGGAGGAAAAAGTCTAGACTCTTGCCTTGGTTGAAATCATTTCTACAGGAAATTCTCACTGGTGGCTTCAAACCACGTTTTGCTACTACTACCACCAATGCACTTGTCATGTAATTCTCCACTGTACATGTGGAATGGTTCTCAACAGACATTAGGGTTGGAGGATAATATGGAAATGGCTCAGGAGGTTCTTATTAAAGGGCACTTACCCCATGTCCCTCTCTCAAGGGGAGAGAGCACACACAAGGAATAGGGGCTGCTGTACTGAGAGAAGTGGCTTTTGGGCCTAAGGAATCCTGCGCTGCTTCTTCAGATGGATGAGCATTTCTAAGGAAAATAATTTCATAAACTTACAGAGAAATTTATTGAGAACGTCATATATGCAAGGCATTACCCTAAGCTCTTTGTCTGTATTATCATGTTTAATAGTCACAATAATCCTATAACAGTAGATATAACTGTTTCCATAGTTTGCAAATGAGGAAATGGAAACACAAAGTTCACACAGTAAGTGGCAAATCAAGACTGTCTGACTCCAGAGTGTGTGTCTGGAATCTCCTTACTACTTGCCGCCCTGGATAATGATAACCACTCTGCCCCCGCCGCAGTCAGGTGAAAGCCCAAGCATGACAGGACTCCAGCTGGAAAGGCAGTGGAGCATCCATCCATCCGCAAGGAGCAGCGCTGTCTTCTGAATCCCCCAATTATCTTTCACCCTCCCTACCCCCTCTGCCACTTCCCCTAACTTTGCCCATGATTAGAAAACACACATCCTCATTAAAGTCCATCTCTCCATCCTGTTGGCACAAATTAAAACTAGCAGTGGCCCGTGCAGTGAACTCAGTGGGATCCCAGCTAATCATTTTTGTAAATTGAAAAATAGACTTCTTTCTCCATAAGCACCATCTGTACCTTCAGGACATTCTTCTTAACACTTTCTTTCCTGGACTATGCATTTCCACTGAAAATAACCAGAAGCAAATGTCTCAGAGGTTCCCATTTATCTGACCTTCCTGATTTTTCTAAAAGGCTTCAGGCAGCCAGAAGCTTCTCTGGGCATCACAGCAAAGTGGTGCAGTTTGTAAGAGGCATGCTACTATTTCCACGTGATAGATGAGATTATAGAGATGTGAAAAGGATATGCCCATTCACTGAGCAAAAGTTCTGGGTACACACTATGTAACAGGCATTACTCTAAGTTCTTCAGATATAGTCATGAGCAAAACAGTGAAATGGAAACACAATATGTGCCTGCCTGTTTGCTCTACAAATAGGCAGTTACTACCACCATCTCTGTTTGAAGTTGAGGAAACTGAGACCCAGAAAAGTTGAATACTTTTTCCAGCTCACCTGGCTAATAAGAAGCAGAGCTGCTGGCCTTCATGCCCAGCAGTCTGGTGCCAGAGTTTATGCTCTTACCTACCATTTTATCCTATGCATTGTCATCAGCTGGCTAGTGGAGAGACGCCTAAGACACATCCTGTGGCTTTCAGCACAGGACTAACTGGGAGAACAGACATGTACACTTAAGCTTGATAAACTCTCTCAAAAAAAGGATTTATTTCCTATTTTTCCATATAGGTCATGGCCAAGTATGTTGGGCTTCTGCACACATTCATACCTGGCTCAAATCCAGGCTTCCCCATGTGGCAGTTGCCAGGCCTGGGCAAGCCCAAACCCTCCAAAACAACACAAATGTATCACTGTATCATACATTTTTTTTTTTTTTTTTACCAATTATGTGTAAAGACCTTAAACTGTGTCTAGCATAAAGAATAGTGGCGGTTTAGCTGCTAAGTCGTGTTGAGCTTTTTCAACCCCATGGACTGTAGCCCACCAGGCTCCTCTGTCCATGGGATTTCCCAGGCAAGAATACAGGAGTGGGTTGCCATTTCCTTCTCAGGGGGATCTTTCTGACCCAGGGATCAAACCCACATCTCCTGCATTGCAGGCGGATTCTTACTACTGAGCCACCCGGGAAGCCCCTTACTAAAGAATAAGCACTCAAAATATTGACATTATCTAACATATTCAAGTGATGGATCTGCAGGCTTCTCCAATGACTTCCTATCTGCCTCTCCCATTTGAGAGATGCTGGAACTACAAGGAATCTGAGCCTATCCTAGACCTTTACAGGGATTCAACCCCTAGACAATACAGCAGGAAATCTCAACAATGGTCTTAAGGGACAAAGATCACTTGAGGTCTGAAATTCCTAATCCAAGAGCTTTGCCATTGATGAAAGTGTCAACTATTCCATCACCATC